>NC_134708.1:37747459-39027459 GCF_043290135.1 Rhipicephalus microplus
GACGGACGGACGGACGGACGGACGGACGGACGGACGGATGGACGAATGAATGGACATGCAGACAGACAGACAGACACGGACGGACGGACGGACGGACGGACGGACAGACAGACAGACAGACAGACAGACAGACAGACAGACAGACAGACAGACAGACAGACAGACAGACAGACAGACAGACAGACAGACAGACAGACAGACAGACAGACAGACGGACGGACGGACGGACGGACGGACGGACGGATGGACAGACGAACGGACAGACGGACGGACAGACGGACGGACAGACGGACGGGCGGACGCTTCACCCCATCATCATCATTCACTCCGTGGAGATGCTGTGATTTCTTTTGATAAGACGCATGTGAAAAGTGGTGTTTATACAAATAATAGTTTTGTATGAGTGAAGATGTGCTAGTCTTTTGCAACTATTAGACAAAAACGCGCGTGCCTGGTGAGGAAAGTGGTCTTGAGCGACAAACTATAAATGATATATTCGCGGCTTAGATCGCTTGATGCACAAAAATTAAAGAGATGCGTTGTTTCACTTCTGTGGTTGAAGCAATAAAGACCCGCTATTGAATTCGTTTTAAATCGCCTTCAAGAAGCGTTCAAGTCGTCGAGATTCTTATGCTCTCTATTTCTGTTTACAGGTACAGACAATTCTTGTTGTTCATTTGAATGTATAATAAAATATATTAGCAATGTCGTGAGAACGAACATTGTATGTATGAATGGCGTATGTATGATTTTTCAGAAATAAAATTCTCTTAAACATGCTCACTATAGGGAAGTCGTTAAGCACTTTTCTAAACACACAATAGCTGTGCATATAGCTCGGGTCAGTTCAGGGCTTCGTCTAAGACGGATTTAGGCTCTCTCATAGTAGAGTTTCAAGTACTCTAAATTGTTAAACATTTTTTTTCTAAACACAGCCTACTGTATTCATGAATTCGAGTAAAAGTGTTCTGTAGTACGAATATGTAATCGGGACGCCCTCCTCACTGCCCTCCTATAGCTGAGTACAAACTGCTCGGAATAGTTTAACTCATTTTCTTACGTTATTTGGTAGTCTATTCAAGGAAGTTTCAAGAAGCACTAAAGAGCAAAAGGACTTTGTCCTTGTATTAAAAGTTACCACCATTCAAAAATCACCACGTTTCCATAAGAGCACGCTTCGTTAGAGAGGAAATGCGCAAGAAGGAAACGCGCGCCGTGATGCCACCTTAAAATACTCGCCCCAGGCACCATGCCGCCAGGGATATTGAAGCCGTCCACTAGATGCTACGTAGTTCTTAATCAGTAAATAGGAAGTATGTTGTCATCCAGTGGAAGAGTGATTTAGTGTATAGCTCACTTGAAGAAATTTTCTTGAGTGAATATAGCCGAGATTGGAAAATACACTTCAATATTGTAGACGTCACGCACCGGGATCTTTGTGCAATATTTAAAAGCGAAACTTTGAACTTGATTTTTTCATCTAATATAAGAGCTATTGTGTGAAATTAAAGATATTGGCGCCCTCGATGTACAATGTAGTGATCTAAATCGATTCATCATTTCACTTTAGTGTTCCTTTAAGAATGAACCCACTGCGTGTGATGCCACATCGTCATGCTAAACGTTTAAGGCAAAAGCCCCAAACGCTTCATCATAGCATGAAATGTGACTGTGAGCATCGGTAGTACGATCAAAGGATATTATCCATAACGTCATCATTGCGTTACATCAAATAAAATCGCATAATTGCGATATCACATGGCGTTGTCACTTGGTCAGAAGCCGGCTTATTCTCGCAGGCAATGCAATACCTTCGGGACAGCGGGAGAGAAAGCGAGAAGAAGAGGAAAGCTGGAAAGTTAGCCAGATATTAGCATACGGTTCACTGCCAAGAACGCGGATAGGGAAGTAACGCTAACAAATAGGGTCTAGAGAGAGAATAGTGGAGAAAAATTGGCCGCATACCAGCGTGCTTTGTTCCAAACGTGGTCAAAAACCTCCTCTGTCTAAAGGCGCTGTTTGAGATATGGACGCCATCTGGCAGTATAGTCGGGAACCAGCAGATTGTACAGAATCAAGGGGCACTGGCGCGTGGCAGCACCATGTTGTCGTTAGACCACTTTTCTGTGCATAGCGTCACATCATCAGTGAAGCATGAAGAAGAGCCTTTTTTTTTTGTGCATCTCTAGCGCCACCCCGCTGCGGTGGTCTAGTAGATAAAGTACTCGGCTGCAGACCCGCAGGTCGCGGGATAGAATCCTGGCTGCGGCGGCTGCATTTTCAACGAAGGCTAAAATGCTGTAGGCCCGTGTGTACAGATTTGGGTGCACGTTAAAGAACCCCAGGTGGTCACATTTTCCAGAACCCTCCATTACGGTCTCTCTCATAATCATATGGAGGTTTTGGGACGTTAATATCCACATATCATTGTGCATAGCACCGCATCTTCAGTGTCTTTAGAATTATGCATATATGCGTTTTACAGTGAATGAACACACCACCACATAACACTTACGTAATGATGTGCTCCTCAGTTAAGTGTAATGCTTCATTTTTTATCGACAATGTTCACAAGTATGAACACAGCCATCAGATCGAGATGGCTGGGCGTAGAGGAAGTGCTTAAACTTTGGCCGTGTGGCTGAAGCGTGGGACAAACAGATAGCGCACTATGTTGTAGCCAGTCGCAAAATGTATGTATACTTACTTTTTAGTTGCCGTAATTGTCACAGGCTGCGGTATCGGCCATCCCAATGCTAAGAGCATAGGGGTTGATTAACGCAACGTCCAACCTATAGAAAAGAGTCGCGTCTACTCAGCGAAGCCTTGATTAAACTTGAAGGCTCAATGTAAAGTCAAATGAGTGCGTTCTGTCATGCTTGAAGTGCGCCTGATTTCATTGCGGCGTGGTCAATTGAGGAGCCATCAAGCAGAGTTTCCGTGTAGCACCGGTCCTTGAAGTCAACAGTAGTAGTTCATGTTGTTCCACGTTGTTGGAGCGTGCAGCTTAATTGGCCCGTTCATTGTCGATGAACTTCACAAGAGTACGTGTGTTGCCGGGTGAGTTGGTAATATACTATTATTAAACGTAGTGCAAATGACACAGAGAAAGGCGGATGCAAACACAGCACTGCCGTGGATTTCTCAGTGACTGGGTAACCACTGGGAAGTAATTTGACGTCCTTTCTCCGCTAGGTGGTGTATAACTAATGTCTTTAGTACGGGCTGTTCATACGGCCCATGGCGTTAAACTGACGGTAGATACTGTGGTGCCGGTTTTGATTTACAGAAAAATTAGGGGACCCTATAGCTTCGCCTTTAGGAGTTCAACGCGATGGCTATGTCCTATTCCTAGTGCGTACTTCAAACTCTTAGTGCATGAAATCTTTCCAAACTTGCAATGCACCCGCTACACAGCCTTAAGTGAACAGGCGCAGCAGTGTGAGTCCCTTTGGTATACTGAGTGACCGGCTTTAAACCATGAAGTCAATATAATATTCAAATGTTTTGACGCCCGATGACAAAGTACGTTTGTATTACGCATTATTGACGCCATAGTTAACGTTGTGCTGTCAAGCATGCATACAGGACGTGTGTGTTTGAAAATTATGAAAGTTAGTTTCGCTGCATTTCTATATTCAGAGGAAGTTGTTGTCACTGTATTGACAAGCAGAAACGTGGCCGCATGGTAGAACATCCGCTTACCACGAAAACAACCCGGGCCCGATCCCCACTCGCACCCAATTGATCCAGGTTTGATCCTCGCTGTGGCACAGTATTTTATCATTTATTTTCTTTGCATCGTTCTCGATGTTTTAGTTATGCATACGATAAGGATTGTTTTCACAACACAAGCCTACACTTGAATTTCTGCGAAACGAGCTCTTTAACGCCAGCGCGTAAAAGTAGTCCACAGATGTTTTAGTTGGTCAATGAAAAACTGTAACGTGTTACCAAAGAGTGCCAGTTCTGCTGCCATCGATGTTGTTGCGTGAGTTATCTCGAATTTAATTGTCGGCACCAAATATACAGGCTAAGAATGAAGGAAAGAAGGAGAGGTGTACCCGGGCTGAGCCTGGTAGGCTCGGCTCAGGTCTGGGAAAAACGCGACTCTCTGAAAGGTTCTTTCTTCCATTCATTCTTCTTTTCAATGCCGATAATCTAGTATGTGGGGGCAAAGGGACTAAAACTTCCCTATGCATGCGCCCAAGACGATTCGAACGTGAGGGCCTTATTTTTCTCCTCAGTCGATCAACCGATCCTCCTATTGAAAGCTTTCCCACGCCTCCTTTTGAAACCCACCGTTATTCGCCCCACCCTTCGACCAATGGACAATGTCATGTCATGGAGTCATCACGTGAAATCACGTTATGCGATGTCATGGTACCGTCACATGGTGTCATGAAGAGGTAAATTTTTGCATAATTCACGTCAATGCCGACGCCACGGGAACATGGTCGACGGCGAAGATCAATTTTCTCGTTTTAGGAGGCATCTCAGGCTATCGCCTTGATCAAGAAGGTAGTTTTATTGCTGTCGTGGTTGCTAAAAATGAGACTCGCGGAAAGTGTTGTTTCTTACGTCTTCTTGAACGCCGAAAGAACAATAACCTTTAAAAAGCGTAAGAAACGTAAAAAAACGGCGTTGAGGAAATTTCAGGGGTAATAAAACACGCCGCAAAGCGAGTATTGCGGATAGAGATCTACTCTCACCTTTCGGATCGACGAAAAAAAAAAAACGTCCCCGTGTGCCTCTTTCCTCTCCCCCCCCCCTCCTACCATTCCCTCCCTCTTCTAGACGAACACTTTCCTCAACTTTCGATTACGGCAGGATGCGCATAGGCGAGCCGAATTTTAACGACTTTCCCTTCAGCCTGTTTGGTGTGTCTGCGTAATTCTCGTCCCCATTCGCTGCACGATATTGACCGACCTCCTCCACTGAAATAGACTTTACGAAATGGTGCTTTCTTTTTTTTTCCGTCATTACGCGCCGTTTGAATACGTTATTCCGCGCAGCCATGCCCTATACTTACGGTAGCATCCAATGCCGCTTTTTTCTTTCTCTTTTTTTTTGTATCTCAAGTCAAAGGTTGTCTTTAGTCTTCTCGATTCCATCACATTTTCTTTGTTAGCTTGCTCTCATAAGCTAATTGCGAAATTTGAGCTCTGCTTTCGGTAAGCGGCTTACGCTATACGCACGGGCAGCTGAATTCGAGAGAAAAGTTGATTTCAAGCTCGTTGCGTTTTGAATACGTGGGGCAATATTTAGATGGGGCTGCTCGAATCGGATTCACGCAAACTACGGTTCACATTTCTAGTGCTCCTTTTTTTGCTTGTTTTTTTTTCGGAGATTGCGTGACCGCGTTTCCTTATATTGGCAATGAATTTTGTTGAAGTGTAATACACATTTTTATTGAGCCATCTAAGGCTTTTATTATCGTCGTTTAGTTATCCCACTTCTGCTTTTACACCCTATTTGGAGCTGTATTTACAGTACATTTATTGAGGGCTTTTAGCTTTTCGATGTTTCGCACTTTGAATAGTTTTTTATAGCTTTCTTCATTTCCGTAAGAGCCCTATACAGCTGCTTTTATTTTCTTTGTCGCACTTCTTTTGTGTATACTATTTCCTAATAACATGCAAAAGTAGCGCACGTGGTTCAAAAAATGAAAAAAAAATATTAAGCCTCTCGTCTGCTTATTGCGGATGCAAACTCGTTTTCCGAAGCTTAGTGCCAGGACAACGCTTCGTTAAAATGAGACTAGGCTGAAATAACACTTCCAAAGAGGACTCATTTGCCATGGTTTTGCATATATTATTATCCGTGGACGGTACGCTTTTGAAATCACCTCTGATATTTCGTTATGCGGCACGTGTGAGTAGTGACAGTGTTAATTAATACTTCAAGAAGAGCCCCCATCAAAGCAGAACATGTAGTTAGAGCTCCAAAGTTTTCGCTAACGCATTTCAATGGCACACATTTTGAGAACGCTTAAACACACAGCCAAGTTTGTTAACAGCATTTTTTTACGAAATTGAGTGATGTCAGGCTCGCCAGGCGAGAGAACAGGAAAGCAGATAGTGGTATTTAGTTTGTTACCCAGCGCTCGAGGGCGCAGGAAATAGGGCCTAGGAAAAAAAACGCACGTTAGGCCCACATAACACATTTCTTCACTTTACTTATATTCAATGTATGATGAAAGGAAGTTTTGGGAGCTTGTTCTTTGCTTGAGATAACCTCAAATAAAACTAGCGGATGTTGAATAGGAATGTTATGACGTGGATTGTACTGTTTTCAGTGCGTTTGCAACAAGTCACAGTAAACCTAAAATACACGGCAAGGAGGCGCACATAAGTGCTTAACATTGAAAGCCTTCTCACATCCAAAGAAAATGCCAGCCGGCCAGGCTTCGAAACACCAGATTTCATAAGGTATGTTTATTGGAGCTTTTTTTTCTTTTCTCTAATTTATTGTACCATTAGGGATACATATGTGAAAAAAGTAAAATTAATGAAAAGACAAGTTCCCGCCAACAGGGACTTCAGGTAGACACGTCTGCTTAAGATGCTGTTAAGCAAACGTGATGGCACAAATCATCCAAGTTTAAAATTTTGCAACTAAAGCGTCTACTCTGGCCAGTAATTTATAAGTTGGAGGGATCGTTTTAGGGGCTAGCTATATTTATTATTAACTTCTTAACCTTTGTGTGCCAGGCCCAGGATTTGATAATGAGGCCCACCCGTGGTGAAGGGCTCCGAAAATTTCCACCACTTGAGGCTCTTTAACGTTCACCTTATTTCGAATAGTCAGGTCTTGCGCATTTCGCATTCATTTAAATGGGAGTGTATGGCGGGGATCCAACCTCTGCCTTTCGGGTCAGCAGCCAAACATCCTGAGCACTGTACTACCACGGCGCCTGTCTGCCCTTTTATACAGGTGTAATTGTCATAACTAACAAATACAGAAGAAAAAGAAATCAAACTGGCGTGTCATCCTGTGATGAAAGTGCTGCAGCTTCCAGTCAGCGCATTTGTCGTCCGTCAACGTCTCTGGCCTTTTTAGAGCTTTGGACTTTACTAAGGCCCGATCAGTGAACATCCTAAACCTAATATTCTGGTTATCTGGCCACTGTCACGAACGACGAAGGGCATCTACTCTAGGCAGAGTGGCCGGACTTCCACGACACATACGCAGAGCCGCAACCACTAGGTCACCGGGTTCTCCCGAACGCTAGGTCACTGGGTCCGGGTGGTGCGAGGCTTACAACTGTACACCTTTTAACTGAATAAGGCTGCGTACACAGACACGGATTTATTCGAAAGAAAGGTAGGTACATATGTCACTCTATCACGTGGCCTAGCAGGTTAAACAGCAAATAAAAAAACGTAAAGAGGGCTATAAAAACGTGCATTAGATCAGATGCTCAGAGAGGTATGAAAATTCTTCTTCTCTTAACGTGCTGAAAGGTGCACTTACGCATTTCTTCCCACTTCTCCCAATGTAAAACGCCTATATCAGCTCTCTGGTGGTCGGATCCGGGTGTTTTGATAAAACAATAGCATCACAAAAAAACAAGGTTTGCAACCACACGAGCTGCAATGTTTGGGCAAGTGTGAATTATCTTATGCGTCCAACGATCTCCTATGTTTGGAAGATTGAGCAAAGCGTGGCAGGTCGACCTCTTAATTTTTTTTGAAAAACTTATGTATGTTTGTTTGTTAAGTGGAAAGAAAAACGCTAAATTGGTTTTGTTGTATTTTTGTTTTAAAGCATAGTAAATCAATAATCATGATGAGGCGGAATGCCACGCTTACGTTCTCTGCAGTTCGTTTTCGAATGAGGCGATGAATTGCCAAAATATATATTAAAGGTACGTACTTAAAATGCGTTTAGCTTTATATAGGCGTACTTGCGCTTACGTTGAATTAAAGTTTGCATCTCTGCATTCTGTAGATTTTTTATAAAAAATGTAAAATTTGACAATGCAAAATAGGCAAAAAAAGTTTTTTTTGCCTATTTTGCAGGTCTTTAATTTAAAAAGGGCCAATGACATAGCGGTGGAAATTCCGCATTATTTTCTGAGCATGATTACTTATAAAACTGCCTCGGCCTATAATAATAAGACTTTTCAATCAACAGGTATATTTGCTCTAACTTCAAGAAAAGAACATGCAAGGGAAACTTTGAACGGCGAATGAAGAAAAAAACATTTCTGATATTTTTATACTCCTGCCACTTATTTTGATATCTTTATACTCTCCCCACTCTCCAATCAGTTCCCACAATGAATAAAAGTATGTAAATGATACAATCATTTTTTGCAAAAGAGTTCTCGATTTTTTTCGTTAAAACTTGGTTTTTGGTCAAAAATATAGTTGTGTGCATGAAATAGTTAAACCTGCGTGCCGCTTCAAGATTCTCAGTATTTTTCCAGCGTCCGTGATAAGCTCTAGTTGCCTTGATCTGTCTTGCGCGTGGGTTTTCTATTTTTGAGACGCTATCGAATCCCAATGGGCAAATGTTTTATACTTTCGAGGCATGATCGAGTTCGATCAGTAAATTGTACAACGGAACACACAGCGCAAAATGCGGCCGCAGACATCTGCAACCCACAGAGGCCGCTAAGTAAAAAGGCCGATGTCGACAGACCACACAGAATAAATATATTACACCGAAACCAAACGAAAAAAAAAAAGAACTGGAACTACAGGGGCAAAAACACCTATAGTCTGGCAACTGACTCATGCGACACCAAACAAAACCTTGCCCAGTGTTGCATAACTATCACCGTACGTGAATATATTCTCGTATACGTGGGCAAATAACATCGCATTAATACATATTCATACACTCCTGCTTCATGCATTCAACTGAAGTGCACGTACCAGTATCTTACCACTGCTTTATGCAAAACGTGACGGATTCTTTGAAAACTTCATGAAGAGAGGGGGTATTATAACACCAACTTGAATTGGAGTTCAGACTCGCTGCAAGAAGGAGTCGTAATGTCTTTTCTATGTAACGAGAAAAGCAGATTGCTCAAACATCATACGGATTCGTTCGAGCAAGAGAATAGCGTGAAAATCCTCTTTGAAGCTTGCCCTTTTTTTTTCATACAAAGTAAAATAAAGTAAGCAAAAGTGTGTGAGTGCTGGAGAACGATTCCCAACACTAAGGGCGCCGATACCACCTCTATCTCTCTCTTTCTCTCTCTCTCTCTCTCTCTCTCTCTCTCTCTCTCTATGGCGTTCACATATTCTTTACACTCGTTCTTAGAATTGTCGAAGAAAAATTCGCCACGTTGAGACGTCTTTGAGTGCGTGGTGCTTTTAGTTTGCGCCGCACTTGAATGCGGCCTCATTCTGAATGCATCGGACTTCTTCGAACCATTGTTTGCAGACACATCCGAGCACTTACTGAATCCTGTTTCGATATTGGTGTGATGCGTGCTTTCTATCTCTCTTTGTTAATTTATTTCATTACCTTATGTAAATCCCAGATGTGTTCTTTTCTTGACGCAGGGTGTTAGGAGTGACTGCTCCTAACATTCAGGTGACAGCTAGGAGCAGTCACTTTATTTGAACTACGTTCTCGTTTCTTTTTCTTTCTTTCATTATTGTGTTGTTGTTTCCACGGCATCAGCTTTAATGTCTTGAAAGAGAGTTTCCTTGGGTCGGTGCATTCAGTCGCGTCAGCTGTGTCGATTTATATCGGCTTTTCATTGTACACTCAGCGCCGAAAGCTTACAGGTCACGAAGCACAAGAAACGTTGAAGATTCGTACCGCTTCGGCGGTCATGGTTATATATCACTAGCCAGCGTTTTCTAAAGCGCCCTCACAACGCGCACTGTTCTGTTTGACTGAATACAGTGCTATTTTGTTGCACGTTTCACGGGAACGAGTAAATAAAACGCAGTGTGCTGAAATTGTAATAACCAAAAGGTTAAAAAGAAAATGTGCGTACTTGTTCAGTAAGGCACACTCTTATTGAGCAGCATTGAACTATATAATCAATATGCACTGCACTTTTTAAATGCCAAGCATTTCTTTGCGTAATAAAAGCACTTTTAGCATCTATCTATCTATCTATCTATCTATCTATCTATCTATCTATCTATCTATCTATCTATCTATTTATCTATCTATCTATCCACTTACATCTGGATGAACCCCTTGGCGTGAACCAAAATAAGTATGAAAGGGTAAAATAGTTTGATGAATATGACGCGCTGGTCAACACACGAATCATGTCACAATCCCTTCACTTATATGATCAAACACTTCCCGCCATACAGGGGCGCATACCTGCGGGCAGGTATGTGCCACTGGTATGCTGGTGTGTGCCACAGGTGATTGCCACTTAGTATCCACCTAGGAACTACGAGAACACACACGGGCGATTTCAACTCGGGAGCGTTAAGAAAAAACCTGACATCAGCAGCGTTGACCCGACGAATGCAAAGAACAAATGTCAGAGTCCCAGAAGGAATCGAACCCAGGAAGTCTGCGTGGCAGTCAAATGTTCTACCACAGAGCCACTCCAGGTCTCTAAAATACTTTTCATTTTTTATTTGTTTTATTTTATCTAAAAGTACTCTACAGGACTCATGGGGAGCATTAAGTAAGGAGAGCATCACAAGTTAAGAAACAAATAACAAAAGCGATACATGAGTGCAAAAATAGTATACAGTAATAAAGTGCGGGCAATGCGACGTAAGAAATATAATTAGGTGGCAAATATTACTAAGAGTGATATAAAGAAACAATGAGTAAATATTATGAATTGTTACAAAACCAGTGGTGCAATTGTCACGTAAAACTCACACACACGCACAGGTACATGCTCATGCACACGCACACTTAGAAATGCACCTAGCGTGAGCACACATAAATACATCAAAGCGTAAAGGACAGACTACTGCAAAGCACTGCTGCAATTGAGAAAAATGAGACAATGATACTATGGAACACCCAACAAAAACTAAACAAAACAAGAAAGACAATTTTATGAGAGCCCAGAGTTTGACAAAAGAGGAAGAAAATTAAAAAAAAAACTCAATTCGCATTGCGTGTTACAAAACGGAATCTAAAGACGATGAATTTGTATATTGTTATGATGAGAACTGTAGAGTCAGTTCTCTAAATTTGTGTTTGTTTGTGTAACAGTGTTATTAGGAAATAAATTCAGTAATCTAATACCTCGTGGCTAGGCCTATCAGGTAAATGCCTCTGTGTTTCCATAACTGCGATTGTAACTAAGACAGCTGTGAAGACGTCGTGATGTGCAGTATGCGCGTACCAATGGTACCAAAAAGCCGCTATGATAGCGGCTTTTTGCTCTTGTCTTAGCATTTGTTTCAAATGAATGCTGAAGTAAAGAATCTGAATATGAATTTGAAAGCCTGACGGTTGCATTTGATAAACGTATCTGTGGAACAAAGATTTCATGAATCGCGAACCTAAACGTTCGCGAAACGTGGCTTGTGGTTGCAGTGCTGGCTATCCACATATATAAACATTATGATACAGCGGTCATGTCAGGTTAACGTCAATTGTAGTTAGGTGCCATGCGCTGAAGTTTAATTATGTAGCAGTGTCCACGGCTGCCATCTTCGCGAGCGCCAGCGCTCCATATTATTTTTTCGCTTCTGGTATTGCTAATACACATGTTCCTGTTGTCATCGTTGTGCAAGTGCAAACAACTGAGTATACGAACATTTGCAACTCTCCAAAATATGTTCGCGTGTGCATCATTTATAGATATAACCAGCGTCACTTCAGTATGCGTCGCTCAATAAAACAAAGTTAATTACACCATGGTCAGTAGTCAGCGTGAGTCGAAACTTCCTCACATTACATGGGAATGTGAGTCAAGGGCAGCCGAAATTGACACGCCTCAGATTTCGGCGAAAACATTCACGACGGAGAAGTGTGATACCTTGCTCGCCAGTCAGGAAAAGGAGGTCCAAGTGGCGCTCCTAGACCAGGCGTGGCGGGCTGCTGAGGCCAGTGGAGCCCGGAACCAGGGGTACCAACCCCGTGCTTTTAACCCTTACTTAATTTTTTTTTTCTTGGTAACAAACGTTTTTTTTTTATTCATTTCCTCGGCATGCTTCGCGTAACATCGATTCCCTTAGTACGTTGGATCTGCCGGGTTTTTTTTTTATTTTTTAATAAAAAGATCCCCTGGCAGCGATCGTTTCGCAGCAAAATCGACGCAACTGCAGCCTCAGCGGCTGTGCAACGTCCAGATCTTTGCTTGTTCGAGAATAGTTTAGGCAAGTTAATTCAAGAATAAACGTAGCATTTCAATATATCTATGAGTCAAGATCTGCCTTCATGGTTATGCAGAGTCGTACCAATGAGGTTTCAATGTACAATCGCACAGTATTGAGGAGATCAACGCTGTCTCAGACGTAGTGCTTCCAAAACATTTGACGCTGACTCTACATACGAACATGCGGAGAGAAATTAAACGCGAACGCAGAATTACTAAGTTTACTACGTTTCACCGGTGATAAATTGAGAACGTTATTCGAGGTCTTTATAGTTATGTGGTTGCCGAATATGATTTTTGTCTCAAATTATGTGCTCAAACCGAAATGACGCTGATATAACGCCTGCTGTTTATAACAGGAACAAAATCATTCGATTGAGTTAATTCTAACAGGTTCCTGTTTAATTCCTCCTGGAGTGTACGTATGGAAGAAGTGAATATCACGTTTACTGATGAGCGTACTTTTAGACCAACCTCGTTCACGCTGTCTTCTATTTTTACTTCTTCTATATGAGCAGCTGCTATGATGTTGCCCTGTGATGTTAACTATGGTTTAACTATCAAACTCGCGAGGAGCTAAGTGTATACTTTTCTAGATTTAAGGCGCTTAGTCGCTCAGAGGTAAGAAAACGTGGCGTTTCGTGAGTCTGAGTGCAGAGAAACTCTAATAGAACAATGGTAGCTTAGGCTACATTGAAGGGTCTCGTTCGCACTACCCTTCATGAATGTGAGCGCGAAAAAAAGACAAAGAATATGAAGGAAAGTGCATTCGCACTGGCTCTTACTGAGAAAAGAAAACGTTTATTTCGATCACTGAGCGAATGCGAATATATATATATATATATATATATATATATATATATATATATATATATATATATATATATATATATATATATATATATATTTATATATATATATATACATATATATATATATATCTTCACGTGACAGCCACGTGACCAGTTGCAAAGACTATGCAAATGCTATGAAAATAATCACCAACGTATCAACATGACAGGGCTCGAAACTTTCTATGACCCAGTTGAATGATTATCCATATCCGGCTACAAGACAGGTCTTAGCAGATGCGCAAGTTGTCCGATTGCTTCTTAATTAATGACTGTACCGCATTGCTAAAACAACCTCGTCCGAAACAGTTCATCAGTTTATCGTTGAATATAAATCTGACTAGTTCAGACTTACTCTAGCCCACTACTACAGCACACCTTTCAAGATTGGTTTGGCACGTTCATTTATGGCGGTGGAGCGCAAAAACCTGTTAGCGGGCGATTTTCCAACATTGTATCTGTGCTCTTTGAGCCTATCGCTTTCGTAGCGACTGGTCACATAATATAAAAACGACAGACAAACAACCCCGCATTGGTAAGATCTTCCCTCACACTATTTTTTTCGGGTTTTTTAGCACATATATAGAGACTATACCCGCCACAGTATCATGAATCGCTATCTGTAAAGTACCTTGTGTGTTTCTAATCTCTCATCTGCTAACGTCAACAAGCAGTATATTTGCAGCATAAACCCCCTAACTGCGGATACACAGTAATCAAAAGGTGCAATAGAAGACCATTCGATGCAAGTCGGCACGCGAATAAAGGGCAGTAACCATGCATTTCAACTTTTGTTTTTAACTTTCTGTGCACAGCTCTCGGTCGGCAATCTTCTTTCTCTTCGAGATTATGTTTCGAGAAATTGAAAAGTTTGGCCAAGACAGACTTTTGACATTGCGTAACCCAAAAATGAAGCGTTTAGTTTGGAAGCAGAAGAATTTCAGTCGCCAAACCTCCTTCACTAGCAGTTGTTGTTTATTCGTTTGCATTGGGTACTTTTTTTTTGTTCGATCTTGATTGAGGCTTCTGGTATCGACCAGCGTGTGTCCAGAATCAATCGCTGAAAAAGAAAAACATGTAGTCACTGCTTTTAATCGCAGCTTTCATGCCAAAAGCGAGCGAGCCTGATGAAGTAAGAACTTGCGAGCTTTATAGAGGGGGTCATGACGGCCCGTGTGTTTCTGACAGCTACCTCCCTCCTCCAATTTGTCCCAGGGTGCGCTAATGTGCCCTCCAGCAAACGGGGTCTCCGATTGATTGGTTAAAGTCCTGCCCTCTGACGAGAGTGAAGCTTCAAGGTCTCGCATGTAGAAGAATACGATAAAAATAACGGCTCCCACCTCTTTCGACCGACACGTCAGTTGAAGAGCCGCTTTTGGGATTATAACGCAGAAACGTCGCTCAAACTAGTTGAGCGCAATTATGCACGTCGAGGAAGAGCCCTTCGAAACTTCTCCGGCACTTTGAGCGTCAGAATGAGAGACGGATCTAAATGGATTTCAGAATTGAGAGATGAGAGATGCAAATCCGACAGCTTTGGAGTGAGAGCTTTTTTTTTTTTTTGAAAAGTGCACATTAATACTTTGATCTGAAGGCAGTGAAGAACAGTAATTTGATGGATAAGTGATGGGCTCCCTGTGTTATCTATCTATCTATCTATCTATCTATCTATCTATCTATCTATCTATCTGTCTGTCTGTCTGTCTGTCTGTCTGTCTGTTAGAACACTAACGCTTATGTATTTTACTAATATATATATATATATATATATATATATATATATATATATATATATATATATATATATATATATATAAAGAGAGAGAGAGAGAGAGATAGCGCGTTAATTGAAGGTCGCTCTCAGCAAGTTATCCTGCTGGTTCCTGCTCTCAGCAAGTTATCTTTTCACCCACTTTTCTTTCTTCACAATTACATTACAATTGGGTGTAATATTTTCGCCTATACAATGCTTGGCATTATTGTCGGTTAGATCTCAATAAAATTGTGTCAAAACACGGAAAAACGAGCCCTTAAGTACACACTTCTTTCCCTTATTCATTAACAAGGTCTCGTACTAGCAGACTTGGTGCCGTTAGATTGTATACAAGGGACTATTCGTCATCTGCCAGCTCGTAATAAGTTCACGTGCTACGTGACGCCAAACAGTCTCACAAAGAGGGTGCCACATTCACGGCCATGGCTAGAGGTGGCGCTGACTGACACTTCCCCGTTCAAATTCACATATAAACCCAATAATGTGGCTGGGGGGATAGCCGCTGTGGTAGCTCAGTGGTAGAGCATCGAACGCGTTATTCGAAGTACATTACAATTGGGTGTAATAACTTCCCCTATACATTCCTTCTCATTATTGTCTGTTGGATCTCATTATTATTGTGTCAAAACACGGGAAAACGTGCCCTCAAGTATATATATATATATATATATATATATATATATATATATATATATATATATATATATATATATATATATATATATATATATATATATAATAAGGAAAAGAAGTGTATACCTAAGGGCTCGTTTTTCCGTGTTTTAACACAATATTAATGAAATATAACAGACAGTAATGCAAAGGAATGTACAGGGGAAGTTATTCGAACACAATGGAATGTAAACAAGAAGAAAGAAAAGTGGATGAAAAAATAACCAGCCGTGAGCAGGAACGGAATATATATATATATATATATATATATATATATATATATATATATATATATATATATATATATATATATATATATATATATATATATATATATATATATATATATATATATATATATATATATATATATATATATATATATTATTGGCATTCGCAGTGGAGAATGCCCATAATAAAAACAATTGTCATTAGCATTAAGTCTGCGCAGTAGTAATGCTGTTTCCCTGTTTATATGAACACATTTTGTTACAGTACACTGTATGTTTGCCTTGTTCATTATGCATGTGCTCAGACTCTTTGCTTCGTGCCTTTGGTTCTTACTCAATTTTCGTGAGGAGTATTGAAGTTCAACCCAATCGTGTACGGGCGCGAGTAGAACCTTTAGTATTGTCAAGTAAAATAAATAAGTGGCGATTCCGTATTCACAGAAGGAAACACTCAGATGACCCTTCAAGAACACTTTTCTTGTTACTTTTTCATTCCTTTTTTTACTTTTTAGGCATGTTTCATGCATTGAGATAGAAGTGCCACCATAACTTCTGTACATAGTCTGTTGCCATTACCATGTTGTTACCCTTCTTTCAAGTGCCGTGTCATGCCCACCCCTCATGTAATGTCCCTATGGGACCTTTGAGGAATCAATAAATAAAATAAAAATAATAAAATATGATCTCTAAAATTTATTTAGTCAACTTGTGCGACCTTCCTCATGCAACAGCGTTGAAAAAAAAAAGGAGCCTCATTCAGTTGTATCCACCCAGAATGGGCTTTCTCGTGTTTGTATAATCAAAAATGTTTTTCGTGTCTGTCCAAAGCATTGCCAAAATATTGTTTTGATCGCCCCTTTTCAGACTCGCACCGCCTCTTGAAAGATGTTCACAACAATTTAACTTAAATCGCCAAGGAATCCACACTCGCATAACCTCATAAAAATTTTTGAAAACAGCTTGCATTAAAGCACTGAGTAAAGTTTCTTTACAATAAATAAAGCGCCTCAGACCGGCTTTACTCCTGTTTGTATAATCTCTATTGCACATTGGGCTTCCCATATATTGGCTCCCACTTTTACCTCGAGCGTAAATTTATGTACAAAAGAAATAAAGCGCGCCAGCCTCCTGCTGCTTTATTAAAGGTTACACTCGCGCAGCCCACTCTCCTTCAGTCTTGCGGCACGTGGTGCAAGTATTTCACGACCAACTCGCGTTCGAAGAAAATGAGCTTATCGCTTTGGCAGCAGACGAGCCCTCAATATTTTTCCCCGTCTCCTATACCGCAACTACGGAGCACCGGTGCGCCGCCTGGCAATCCAACATTAACAATTCCATCCATTATTGTACCCTCGCTTTTTGTTTTTTGTTTTAGGTTATTTGCCTGATTCGGTTTTTTGTTTTTTCAACTTTTGTTTCACGTCAACATTCGTCTTTTCAAACCACCTACGCACTGAATCGGAAGCCTTTCAAGCGCGTTTCTTCATTTCCAGGTTCAAGTTCTCTGTTTCTGTTCGGGAACGGAAACAGAGAATTGATAATTATTAATAAATATTTCAACTGTTCCTTACATTTTTTTTTTCATTTTCTCGTTTTTTTCTTTTTTCGTTCTATCTTTCTTCTCCACTAACTGAAATCCTCTTAAGCAACTCTCACTATTTGATGCCGACCAAGGTTTCTTCTTCAGTTACCCATCACATGCTGCTTTCTCTGTACGAATTTTTTTACCTTAAGATTGTTTCTTGTTTTTTCCATTCACATTTCCGTTTCACAGTCATGTTATATTTACTTCTCTTTGCATCGCTGTCGAGTGAACGTCTTTTCTGCAGGGCGAAATTTACTCCACAACTTTCGACTGAACGAACTGCAGCATTTCTCCAATGCTTTCATCATTTCTTTTTTGTTGTATTGGTTCTAAAAAAATGAAAGCGCATTTTGTAGTGCTTTCATTTCTCGTGACATCAAGTGTCCTCAAAAGCTCTTCAACCCCGTTAACGTACAAATGCACGAAAGAAAAGTACACCTTGCCGCCTGTCTAGAAAGCAGATATACGTTTCCTTCAAATTTTCTAGAAGCCAATCGTATCCGAGTGAGAGAGAATTTCAGGTGATTACGGCACGTTGAATCGATCAGAAATATTCCACTGACCTCTTTCACAAACACGAGTCTACTTGTCTAAACGCCCTCTATGACAGCATTCTCTTTTCAGTCACTCTCAAGCACTACAAACGAATGTAGTTTGATAACAAAGGCTGTCACTGTAAGAAATTTTTTTTCTGCAACTCCATTGAAGCACACACAATTTGATTAACAAGCCTACGCAAAAGTTCTGTATAGTGTCTTGTTTTTTTTAACAATAAAAGGCTGAGTGAGTTGGTGTTGGTTTTTGATAACTAAGGTGGACGCGAAATACACATCACACAAGAAAAAAAAAAGGGCACCATAGTTAACATGAAGCAACACCAACTCATTTTTTCTGGTTTCGTCCTCATTTTTATTTTGTATTGTGGATTTGTGAGCTGTCACTAAATTGGTTATGACAGCGTTGCGCTAGCCTGAAAAAAGCGCGTGACTGGGTGGCTATGGCGGTATCTCTATTTCTTTCTTCTTACAGCGAAAGCTGTTATTAGATCACAACTTTAGGGCTGCGTGCGCAGTAGTTGTTTGCTGCCGGTGCCTGTAACCACTATCTCACGAATGAAGAGAGAAAATAAAAAACATCAATAACACAATGAGATTTGAACTCGGCTCCCCTGCGTACCAGCCCAGTAATATGCCACATAGTCATGCCAGCGCTTTCAAACTTCGTTGCAAACTGGCCTTAGGAAGGCTCGGTGTCAGAAAAGGAATCGCATTAAAGAAGTATAAGGCGTTTCATAACAGCAACAAATAGCAACAAAAAGCAAGTGTCACACTATCTGAATTGCGTAACGATAGGGTCATTCAATGCTCCAGCCCATTAAGAAAGCCTCAGGCATAATTCTTCATCATTTCAGCCAGAGCACAAAAAAGTACACAAAATTCTCGCAGGTCTGTAGTTCATAACGCGCTTCTCCGAGAGAGAGAGAGAGAGAGATAAAGATGCAAGGAAAGGCAGGGAGGGTAACCAGACGCACATCCGGTTTGCTACCTTGCACTGGGGAAGGGATAAAGGGGAAAAAAGAGGTTGCAGAGAGATGAGAAACTTCTCCGAAGAACGACGAAAGATGCCTGCCTACAACATAAAAATTACATTTGTGCCGTAGTGGGTACCCTACAAGTGTGTTAGTAGCAGTTACTCAATGTATTTAAAAGGTTATCTGAAGTGCCGCTCTTCCTGCTTCCGCTGTGTCTGTGACGCGCGTTCCACTCAGGCCTGGCATTTTGTTCCCCTTTTTCTTAATCTCATTTATTGTGTTCCTCTTTTGCATGTTTCTTGGTACTTCGTTCTTCATTATCCGCCATGGTGGTCCAGTGGCTAAAACACTCGGATGTGGGCCCGAAGGTTGCGGGATCGAATCCCGGTCGCGGTGGTCTCATTTCAGATGGAAGAGTGAATGCTTGAAGCAGGTGTGCGTAGATTTAGGTGTATATTAAAAAACCCCAGGGGGTCGAAATTTCTCAAGCTCTCCACTACGGCGTCTCTCGTAGATATTATGATAATTTTGGGACGTCAAACCTGTACAATTATTATTATATCCTTTCTTTTTGTTTCTTTTTTTTCTGCTCTTTATATCATTTCTCACTCTTTTATTTTTTCTTCCTCTATTTCTTTTGTTGCCTTTCTTTTTTTGCCCTCTGTTTTTTCAAACTCAGCATTGCGTTTATACCTTCAACTTTCATTTTGTTTTCTCTTCTATGACTTTCTATCGTTTCATATCTTTTTGCTCCTTTAATTCTTTCTATTTTTCTCTTCCTCAACCTTTGTATACATTTCTGGCCTTGCCTTTTTCGCGTATTTCTTTGTATTACGTCATCAAATTACGGCACGATATAGATTGCCTTATCGACATCGTATTTGCGTCACGATAAAGGTGCACAATATGGCAACCTGAGACATCACAATATGACGTCGTCATCACTCTGCGTCAATCATGTTGGCACCACCGAGTCTGGAAATTGCAACTTGCGTTTCATGGGGCGTTTAGGGCTTCAGGTTACACGTAACTAAGGTAAAAAATTCAGTAGGATCGCAGCGGTGCATCACCGGCGCGGCGCTACTCGTTACACTCACGACCTTCGAGTTGCACGCTTTGAAACTAGTAAACATTTCGCTGGGCCTAGCGGGGGAATGTGCTATTTTACTTTGTTGTGCCCGCGTTAACGAGCGAACGCCCGAAGGCAGCGTAAACAAAAGCTGAGGAAAGCGCCAGCGAAGGTAGTACAGTGATGAGCCAGGGAGGCGGGAGTCTTGAAAAATGAATTGTCAAGATTAAAGGCGAAAGAACTGATGGGTGCACGAAACATGGTCTTCGTGTTGAAAACTTCGTCTGCAGCGCCTTTGGAAGCTTTTTGCGAAAGTATCAAGAACAGAGTAATGAAAGAATCAAACTGAAAAGTGCGCGCCGTTTCTAATTAGTCTTGTAAAGATGCCTTCACCCGGGAAGGACTCTGTCTGCAGGGAAACACGCTTCACGAGAGCCCTCGTGCGCTCGTTACGCGCCGCTCTCCACATGTGCCCGGTTTGCTTTCTTGTCTCACGATCGCCGTGCACCAGAAGTCCAGATGCGTGCAGCGGGCTCAATACGGCATTGAGAGGACGTACCGTGCTGGAACTAGCAGAATCTATACGAACGCAAAGGCATAACACTTGAGCGTATACCGGCTGTACTTTGACATGAGTTTTAAAAAAAAGCCACAGCTTTGCTGCAAAGGCGGAGCAATGAATGCGATAGCTACAAGTTTGAAGGTCACGCGCAGAATGGAAAGCAGATGAAAACGTGCTCCGCGTTTCTCGTGCACAAATGACGCACGAAACGTACTCACATGTACAGATGCACGCGAATAAACGTCTCAGTTGTTACGTCACCGTGTCTGAAAAGCGCGAGCTTTTAAAAAATTGCCCGCAGCTTACCTCGGGGGAACACTGAGGAGGATGCGGAGCATATAATTGGTTAACGGGGTGTTAAAGTGCGACTTACTTGGGTCGATGGCTAAATTGGTTAACGTGGTTGTGAAATGGGGCGGTAAATTGCGACTTACTTGGGTCGATGGCTAAATTGGTTAACGTGGTTGTAGGAGGGGGTGTTAAATGAGTGAACACGTACACACGTATGCGAAAGGGCAGCGCTGGTCGAAGGGACGTCGATCATTGTGTTTGTGGATTCGTTGGAATTCATTTCACCGCGACCTTGGACGTCGACGCGCCGTACAAACCAACCGACGAGCGGCAACTGAGCGAGCGAGCGCCGACCTTGAGTATATATACAGCGCGACGGCACATGCACTGTCAGCTGTCGAATGTTCGAGAAGGGAGAGAAGCGCAACGGCGCATGCGCGCGCGTCAGCTGCCGATGTTCTCGAAGCGCGACGGCGCATGCGCGCGCGTCAGCTGCCGATGTTTTCGAAGCGTGATGGCGCATGCGCGCTACATTATACAGCTAGCGAATGTTCGTGAAGAGGAGAAGCGCACGCGGTGTGTAGAGGAGGAGGGGTGCACAGATGGTGGAGGAGTGAAGCGCGCGCGGTGTGTAGAGGAGGAAGGAATCCACAGATGGTGGAAGAAGGAGGAGGAAGCTTGCGGACGGCGCCGCACTACAAGCCTCGAGTATTAGATGCTCCGCATCTAAAATGGAGACTGCAATGATTGCTGTGACCTTTGTGGACCTCCTGTTGGTCAGTAAGGCCGACGTAGTCGTAGTTTGCTCCGCTATTTCAGCCACCGTCGTCCGGGCCATTGTTGAGTTTGTGATACTGCCATCGGTGGTTGATGCTCACTGCCGCACACGCTTTCCCCTCGGGTTACCAGGCCGCATCGACGAAGCAACAGTCCCAGGCGTGTTCCTGTGCCCTTTGTAGTAGAGCCTTTGGTCTGGCCCATCTTGTTTGCTTGTTATGTGGGGGGTGGACATTTCGTGGAATGGCGACAATACTAATTTGTTCTCGCAGTTGACGAGGAATGCTGCAGGAGTCAAACTTGATTTCCACCGATACAATCACCAGTTCCTTCGGGATGTTTCTACCGAAATGCGTGGTGAATAGCCTGGCGTATGGCGCCCTCTTCCATGACTCTGTGAGTTCTTCCAGCGTATTGCACATGCCGAAAAGAAACAGTCTACCCTAGCTTGTGTACGCGGGGAGCCCGAGAGCTCTCTTGAATTGCCTTTCGGATTAACGTGTTGATGTTTTCACGCTCCGACCTCTGCCATTTTTGTATGGCTTTAATATAGGTGAAATCACACATCCCAAGGGTGTGCACCAGCTTTAGGAGGTTGTCTTCGCCAAGTCCCTGTTGCCTGTTCTTATCAGTATGATGCTGTGTCAGTTTTTTTGGCGAGTCTCTTAACCGTCTGGTTATTGAAGTCGTTCGATTGGATGGTCATACGCAGAACCCAGAGGAAGTCCGCCCTGGACATCAAGCTGCCCTCACCTGTCCTAAGAGTGATGCCGACGTTCTCTAATGGCTTCCAACTTCTCGGTTTGGGGCCCCTGCGATTGGGTCTGTACAGAAGCAGTTACGATTTCCCACTGCGAGCACCGAAGAAAAGTCGGTTTGAAGTAGTTCTTTGTTACCTCAACAGCTTCCTGTAGCACAGCCTCTACTGGTCCATCGCTGCCTTCAGTACACCATTAAGTAAAACTTAAGAACTTTAAGAACGTGCTGGATGGTATGACTGCCTGCGGTTGAAACTGAATTTCTTGCAAATGGTCAACACATTCTCAGCGGGCACTGCTTCGTCGGGCACGGGGCGCGGCCGCGGGTGTTGCAGCTCTGGACTGAGAGCCGCACTCATCGTTTCTCAGCGATTCAAATAAGAAGTTCTTCCCTCTTTCAACACACGACATAAGGAGGGTCTCTGGGGTACCTCCTAGTGATGAGTATGTAATTTCCAGTACAGCGCCGCTTCTCTGTTTAGAACAAATGTTCGACAATTGAGGGTAACATGTGCTCTACTAAGTCCCAGTACCTTCACAACCCTCGATTTTTTCTGCTAGAGCACCGAGGAAACAACTCTTCCTGAAAAGATGAATATGTATGGTTTGGTGCGTTGTTATGTGGAACATGGCGTTTGTTTGAGCCATAGGTTATCACAGCTATCTGTCGAGAGGACCCGAATAATATATCATCTTTAAAGGTACGTCTGCCTATCTGTACCAGAATATTTTTTTTTTGCTGATGGGCACAGATAATTTTTATGTTGCTTTCGAAGCCGTCTACCTGTTGCAAATGAGCTGAACGTTCGAGAACGTGTGATTGAGCCCTGGCTTCCGAGACTGATACATTAAGTAAACGCTGTGGAAGCAATGCGAGAAGTTGCGAGAGCAATATGGGTAACTACGCGCGCCTCGCCTTTGGCTTTTATCGGTGTACCCGCTCACGTGAGTGTGTGCTCAGATTTGGGTGCACGTTAAAGAACCCCAGGTGGTCGAAATTTTCGGAGCCCTCCACTACGGCGTCTCTCATAATTATATGGTGGTTTTGGGACGTTAAACCGTACATATCAATCAATCAATCACGCTCACGTGAGAGGAGTGCGAACGCGCGCACACAGCGGCGCTAAAGGCGACAAATGAAACATCAAGTTGTCAGAACAAACAGACGCTAAAGGCCGTTTCACATGACGCAGAAAGTAGCGATTTTCAGTTCGCGAATTCGCTCGCAGAGGGGAAAAAAAAAGGCCAGTTCGCTCCCGCCGCTGTGGACCGCCGCGAGCTTCCAACATGTTGGAAATTTTCGCTCTGATCGCAGCGGTGGGAGCGATTTCTATTCGGGACCCATGGAAGTAGGGCCGAGCTGGGCAAACTGTCGATATTTAGTCAACCGTGTTTGTTTTGGCAATGTCGGCTGTTGCGCATTTTAAAGTGTAGTTCGATCGGAAAGTGATCTTAAATGACGAAACACAAGTGCTCTTCGTTACCGTTCAAGGAAGCTTAATAATATGATAACGCATAGTTGTTACGTCATACTTGAAAAATTCTAGTGTCTGCCACAACTAAAGGTGGCAAAAAATGTTTTTTTTTGCCGCTCCAGTCGCAGGAAAAAAATTGCGAACCGTTCGCGGTCCATGTGAAATGAAACCGCCATTAGCGGTGGTTGCAAACAAAGTGATTAGAGCAAACGGAACGATTTTTTTTTCGCTGCAATCGCGGCATGTGAAATAGCCCTAAATGATCCAGAACAGCTTACAGGCAACCGCTTGACGAGGTGTCTTTTCTAGGACGTACAAAGCCTCTTTATTTATTGCTAAGCCCAAAGAGAAAACGAAATCATGTCTCAGATGAAAAAAAAAACAATCGTACTATTTCTCAGCGCAGGCGCATTCATTACAAGAAGTTTCGCTAGCATGTACAGAGCTGCACTTTATGTATGATAAAGAGTATAGGATCTAACCACGAAAACACAATACTTAATACGAGAAACGAGCATATTTGTGGTTTTATTTAGGAACTTGTTCATTTGTCAAGGGTCACGTACGTATGCACATACGTCAGTAGTACGCGAACGGCTATTCTTCGCGCGGTTGAGCTCTTCGTGTTTGGCCTAACAGGAGACAAGCATGCTAGCGTACTCAGTTGATTATGAAGTGTTCATGGTGTGTGAGGCATCCCAAGTATTTTACGCTGTATTTAAAAAAAGTATGGTCAGCGAATGAACTGACGAATGAATTATATTTTAAAAGTGCTAATGAATGATTGGGTGAAATAATGAACCAAGTCATTGAATCAATAAACGAGCAAATGCCTGAGTGAATGACTGATTAAACGTACAAATTAACCAGTGCATGTACTTAAGTAATGAGCGAATGACCGGACAACGAATGAATCCCTCAATAAATTATTCGATAAGTGAACGCATGAGTGAATAACTCAGCGAAAGTAGTTAATGAAAGATAGAATGGACGAACGAACGCATGAATTAATGAATCAACAAATCATACTCACCAAATAAAATCACCATTGGAGTGAGCTGAAAATAAATCTTGAGTTTATTAATTAGAGTAATTGTGTAGTTGGTCAATCAAATTATATATTGATGATAATCTGCCCCACCCTGGTGGTCCACTGGCTAAGGTACTTTGCTGCTGACCCGCTGGTCGCGGGTTTGAATCCCGGCTGCAGCGGCTGCATTTTCAATAGAGGCGAAAAACTGCACCATGAATTTTTTTGTGCTCAAATTTGGGTGCACCTTAAAGAACGCTGGGTGGTCGAAATTTCCGGAGCCCTCCACTACGGCGTCTCTCATGATCATATGGTAGTTTTGGGACGTTAAACCCCACATATCAATCAAATCTATCGATGATAATCTGATTGGCAAAAACGTAATTAGTGAAAGAATTTTTTAATCAGTAAAAGAACAATAATTTTTAAATTGAGCGACAATACTTGATATTATTAGAACGAGCAATCAACACCTTAGAACGTGCAGTGTCGGCGGCTATACTTCAATATTAAAGAGTTCGATAATGCGTTTCTGCCGTCACAAAAGAAGATCGTCCACCTGGTACTGATGGCTCCCAGCGTGACGCCATTCGATTCAATTTACACCAAGCCCTATGGAAAAAGGTGACGTGGACGAGAGAATGCTCGACTATTCGCAGCGCCCTCTGGTTGGCTTAGAACGGCTGGCACGATGCTCAATCATTCATGCGGCCTCTTCGTAGCAACTAAACGCATCAGAAAAGGCCGTGCGGGAGCTTAACATTCCTGAGGAAGCGCACTTGAAAAAGCCTTTGTTCGTCGCATGACCAGAATTCCGGTCTTCGTAAAGCAATCGTTGACTACTTTGTCGGTTCGTTATTTATTTATTGCGACCGCCTTTGTTGAACCTAAAAAGAACGGCGTTGTTTGGTAGCCTTGTTAGTGTTTTTTTTTTTCGCGTACGGACCTTAACTTTTTCTGCTGTTCATTATATTTCGACGTGCTACCTGGGCAACAGTGACTCATTGATTAGATGTGTGTGGAGGTAGTCGAAGGCAGTGGCTAAAGAATGCGCAATACCAAAGCGCTGTTGGTGTTCTTGCGGTGTACACACATTAACGAAACTTAGTGAATTGTTTTTTATGTACACGTGAGAAACAAAACATGGAAAAATAAGCTGCGTTATAGCCCGCTATACCATCAGTATCACACTAAGCTACAGCAAAAAGCTACATTAAATAAAATAAGAAAATTGAAAACATTCAGAAGCACTACGTACGAATACATTATGTAGTTATAAAGAATTAGCAGAGCCTAAGGAGTTAGTGACGCCATACACCGTGCTCACACCGCGGAGCGGATAGCATTCATACACATCGTTCAATTACTTTCGCAGTTATTTATATTGGCTATGATATATGCTCGTTAATAACGCAATACTACAAAGAGGAGCATTTAAGATAACTGTGAACAGTTCATTCGACCTGTGTGCATTCGAAAAAATATGAGAAATTCTCGCTGCGAATCTTTGTTATCAGTACGTGACCATGATCAAAACACTTTGCTAATTGCAAGTGTTCGTGCGTACAGGCGGTTCAGCGGATCCCTCGATTGAGGGCGCTGTTTGTCGTATTGCGGGCATTTTAAATGATGCGCTCCATTTATGCAGCGAAATTATCACAATTGTCACAATGTGGGCGCGTTCTTCTTCTGGTGCGGTGGAAGTGACGTATTTATTTAACGTGTAATCGTAGACAATGTATATATGATCATCGTATGTATCATATAGTTAAATCCCAGTACATGGAGTAAAGTCACGCGATGATCCATACCAACATTTCCGACGTATTCATTGAAGATTGTTATCTCTCTAGATATCTAGAGTGCATCTAGAGTGCATCTAGAGAGCATCTAGAGGCATTTAGAGTGCATCAAGTGTGTTGTGCTACCGTTAGTAAGTTACTTTGGTTAAAATTTACGACCAAAGTGCGAATAAATTTGTGCGCTTACGAAGGTGCGTTCACAGATTATGCTTAGTTCCGTGAAAAGGTTTCTCCTTGTAGCCTCCTTGCTAAGGCAGATATTGCGGAATATTATAAAACAGATTCGTCGTGCAGCTCTTCTAATCATACTTAAGAAGTTATTTAACGTGTTAGAATACATCAATGAGCAAAACATAAATTTAAGCCCGCGTACGCTACTAAGTGTATAAAGCTTACGGAAACAGGACCCTAGAATTATAGGAACTATAGTAACGTTTTGCCACGTTTATAGATTGAACAAAATGCCTGATATACTCGTCGTTACGCCGCAGGTCTTTCTCACGTCGTCTCATACACGGGTAATTACTGAAGGGTATTAGATGATAGGTTTAGAAACCCATATCAATGCTGATTTATATAATGACTGAATCTGCACTTTTATTCTGGTTTGTACATTTTGTCCCACAGTGGTGTTTTAGCCAATGATCACCGCATGGGATACCTTCTGAAAAATAAGTGTTTAGAAGAAATCATGCACGTATGGAAAATGAAAATACCTCATAAATATTTGTTCAGCAAGAAAAAAGTCACAAGCGTATATCAGTGGCACTTTTTTCTTGACGTGAGGGATGCATACGATAATGTAGCTCACGATGTAATCCTCACTTCTCTCGCAGCAATGCGCATTGGATGACGAATGTTTCAATGAATAAAAGACTATATAACTAGCAGGTGCTTTTTTGTGCAAACAGATGCGGGTAAAACTACTGAATACTACACTACTGCAGAGTACCGCAGGGAGGTGTTTTAAGCCCCACCTTGTTCAATGTTGCCCTCATCGGTCTGGCGGAGGTTTTGCCAAAGTCGGTGTGCCTATCCATATACGCCGATGATATTTGCCTCTGAAGTGCTGCAGTTACTCGACCTCAGGTGCGTGCACGAATACAGCGGGCAGCAACCCTCATAACAGCCTACCTTCAGAAACAAAGCCTAACTATATAAACTGTGAAGTGCGCGTTGATTGCGTTCTTAGGCAAACCAATGACGCCATACCCTGTTTACATCAATGGGCAGAGTGTCAAATATGCACGGACGCATCGTTTCTTGGGCATAATAATCGACAGAAGTCTTTCGTGGAGCCCACATTGTGCGTACTTGAAGAAGAGACGGCTATCTATTGTGCATATAATGATATTCATGTGCGGTAAAGCATGGAGAACGTCTGTGGCCTCCATGCTACAGTTGTACAGGGTTCTGGGTCTTTTGCGCTACATCTTGCCGGTACTGACGAACACTTGCCAATCCAATATTCATTCGTCGGAGAGTTTGCAGGATCAGGCGCTGCGTATCCTTCTAGGACTGCCCCGATGTGCTTCTACATATGCCACAATCATGCTTGCCAAGGACCATCTGGTCAGGACATATATTGTTGTGGATTGCCTCAGAGCGCACATTCGACATGCCATCCGTGTAGCCAACCACCGCTTGGCCATTCTATTCTCCAAAAGACCACGTGCTACGGTTTCAGACGTCATAGCTAAGCACCTAAGCAGCCTTCCGGCAGGATATACGCCAGCTACGAAAATCGCATGTCCCTTGGGTGCCTCGACCAGCCGCAGGTACGTCCAGAAATTCCGGGTATCAAAAAGAAAAGCAATCACTACAGAGTAGCATTGAAGCAAGCAACACTGCTATTATTATATGAGTTGTACTTGGACCAAACGCAGATATACGCTGATGGGTTGGTCTCGTTCAACACCTCATCAGGTGCCGCTGCAATTCCGGCAGCAGGAATGACAATCAAATTTAAGTTGTCACATACGTCTACGTCTACGGCGTCAGAGCTTGCTGCTATACGAGCCGCTTTACAATGTCTCGTTCAAGAGCTTCCAGGAAAATGGGTCATATTCTGCGATTCAAAGGCAGGACTTCAAAGTTTGCAGTTTGCCATGCGTAAGAGGAATCATGAAGAATTGCTACATGAAAAATACATTGATACCATCAAGCTATAGCACGATGGCATCGTATTATATATCAATGGCTGCCTAAACATATCGGTATTAAGGCAAATCAATTAGCCGATGATGCAGCACGCTCAGCCCATGAAGGAACACGTGTGGTCCCGATTCCTTTATCAAGGACTTATGCACGAAGATAACTTTACTTGCTGGCCCGATATCTTACACGCTCGTTCTGGTCGTCTACCAGCTTCCAAAGGTGTCAATTTTATGAACTGGATCCTTCGCTCAATATACAGCTACCATCGCAACTTTCCCGTTCCTATGCGACACTGTTATGCCGCCTTTGGTTGGTTGTTGCATTCACAAACGTGTACTCTTTTCGCATCGGTATGGCACACATCTCTACATGCGACTACTGCGGAGCTGAAGAGACCATCGAACACGTCCTGTGCAGCTGCGCTTGCTACGACACACAGCGATGCCAGCTCCGGATGGTTTCGAACCAACTGGACTCTAGGCCATTCTGTGTGCAGAAGATTCTGGGACCTTGGGTGTCTGCCTCAATAGTGCAGAAAGCGACTAAAGTGCTCCTACATTACTTGAAAACAACAAACCAGAGCGACCACCTGTAGACTGCGTGTGCTTCCCCGAGTGTGCTCGTGATTGTGTGTACCTTTCTTCTCTCTTTCCAACCTCTTTTCTTTCCTTTATCCCTTCAGCTGTGCAAGGTAGCAAACCGGATGTGCGTCTGATTAACCTCCCTGCATTTCCTTGCATCTATAACTCTCTCTCTCATGAATATTGAAATGAAAGAAAGGCACTATAACAATAATGTGGGAGCCGGGGTGCTAAAAAAAGATCCATGGACCACGTGTTTCAGACTCCATTTCTGTTCCTTTGCAATACACATTAATATAAAGTGCCTATAAATGCGTGAAAGTTAGGAAGTTTGGCGCCAATCTCCTCCATACTATTTGCGAGAGAACTGAAATAGGTGTATTAAATTATAGTGTATTTTCAGCCATTCGCTTCAATTGCGACGTAAATAAGTATCTAAGTGTTACACTGTAAATCATGCCATGCTCATAATTCGAAGTCAATGGTCAACTCGTGTCACACTCGATGGTTACCTGCCAGTAGCGGGCTTACCCGTAAAAGTCGACCAAAGTCATTCGAAATTCCTACCGAAACGTCCCACGTCCAACGCCTTCTTCAATATTGTCTTCAAAAAGTGATCGTTTGCAGCAAAAAAATTTCACAGGGAGCTAATATAAAAAACTTCTGTCAACAGAATGCCTAATTTAACGTTGGCTTAGTGTGTGTGGTTTTTTTCCTTCGAAAAGATGTGTAGAAATGGAAAAAAAGTAAGTAACTTTTCCAAACGAGAACACCTTTTCTCAAAAATAAACTACACCTACTTACACTGCTATGTGAATGAAGCCCACTGAAACTGGACACAAGAACTAATGAAGCTGTAGTCAAGTTTTGTCCCATGATAAGATTGATCTTAAGCCAGCTTCATGGCTCTCTTTAAAACTCTGTTTTCTTTTCTTCATTCGCCAATGCCGCTTGATTCTGCCCTCGCTCCTTCAGCTTTTGATCGAATAACAATTTGGGGTGCACAATCGAATTACAATTTTGACGTTGCGAAGAATTTTCGTTCCACACTTACAATCAATTGATAAAAGTGTAAGCACCGTTTTTGGCGCAACAGAGAACGAGCCGATTCGTACGTTTTGCTTTCTCGCTTCAGGAAGATTTGGTGCACTCGCGCCAATACAGACGCAGTCAGCATGCACGCTGTCTTTTCTTCGTGTAGCGACAGCCTATGCGACAACAGCGCAAGCGTGGTATGCGAGGGCCGCGACCGTGACGCTGCTGGATGATATGGCGGCCAAATCTCCCACGACGCAATGACTGTGCAATCCCAATGCGATAAGGAAGGGGTGGAGCAATTGCGAGACACGTGAATGCCTTCCTTTTCCTCTGTACTTGTGCTATTTGCCACATGCTCGTCCGTGTTGTCACGTCTAATTCGTTTAAGGGGAAATCCACGTCTCGTGTCGTTGTTGCTGGTTTCGATGTTGCAGCAGGCGGCGTCAACCTAACTCGCGAGGGTGGCAACCGTCCTGCCTGAGCATCTCCTGAATCGTAGGAGTGGTTCACCGCGTGTTAAACAGCGTGGTCTTTTGAAGGAAAGTCATTGAAAATCGCTGCACGTTCCCTGTCGACCCCGCGGCCCCCTCGGAAAATAACACCGTCTTCAAATGTCCGGCGCCTGTTGGCAATCCTTTTCTAGGCTTCGGGTTATCGTTGCTATTTCCCCGCCAATTAGCCGACAAAGCCAAGGAAAATGTTCAGTTGTTGCCGGCGCTATCCAAAGGGGCGCAATGCGTGGAAGCGCATCGCTGCAGTCTTGAATGACCATGTGGAGTCAGTTTGCGCTGTTGGTTTTGATAGTGTACAACATAATCGCTTCTTGTAGAGAAAGCCCGTAGATCGCGCCTGTCTGGGGCTCGATACTTGTGAATCGCGTTGAAGTGGTTCCGTATCGAATTCTTTGTTGTTCTGATCAGTCTGAAGAGCTCTCTTTTTTTCTTTGAAACACATGTTCGCGCTTCGTGTTCGAGTGCAGGAGCCTTTTTACGGCCTTCAATTTAAGCGTGAGCTGGGTCCCATGTTACCGGTGGTACACAATATGACTCATGATTAAAAGAGATTCAGCGTCTAATAGCGTTAGATGTCCAACAATTTGTGTGTTGTTTGTTCATTTGCTGTATATATGTATATCTGTCTATTTATTTATTTAAGAAAAAAGTACATACCTAAGGGCTCGTTTTACCGTGTTTTGACACAATATTATTGTGATCTAACAGACAATAATGCCAAGGAAAGTATAGGGGAAGTTATTAGGCCAATTGTAATGTAAATGTGAAGAAGGAAAAGTGGGTGAAAAGATAACTTGCCGTGGGCAAAATCCAAACCTGCCATCCAAACCAGGAACCGAACCTCGCCGATTCAGATCCGGTCCACGGCAAGTTATTTATTGCGCGAAGGGAGATCACTGTCTTGAAGAATCCCGAATGCCTTTTGTCGACTAGGTAAACTAAGCGACATTGTTCGCGAGCACCACCAGTCGTCGATAAAGCAATGATTCGTAACGCAACATGTTTCCGAGATGCTGACACGGGCCCGACGCAGTCACACCCAGAACCATGGACCACATCGAAACCGATATCATCAGGCAAGCAGCATGCGGTAACTTTTCTAGAGCACAAAAATAACGCCTTCCCAAGGAGTCAACTTGGAGCCTCATGGTCAAGTGTGATAGAGATGTTAAGGGGGAAGCCGTAGATGTGCTATCACTCACGAAAATAGACCGTCGCCTTCGGCAGCGTTAACGTAAGTGATGCGAAAAATCATCACGTGAACAAGCAACCTATGACGTCATCAGAATGTCTTGTTGACGTCACCATTACGTGAACATGTTATTTGTCCCATCAAAAAATCACATCTTGTCATCACATTTCGCCACAAATTTTGGTGATCTCTGCGGTCACCAGGGCATTCGAGATAGCCCAAATTTGTGACGTCATCGTGGCGTCATTGCATGACATTGTCGTTCGATCGAACGTGGGTCGATCGCATAGGCAGCATTAAACTAAAGTAAGGTTCGAAAAGCCTACCATTCCTCCCATCTTGAAGGCAGTGCTAAACAAAGTCAGGTGCGGGAAACTTCAGAAGGGGGGCGTCGTAGAATCAGTACATCGAACGAGAAGGAAAACATGGCATTTTTCTTCTTATCGTCACAGACTATTGCATGAGATACCCTGTAAGTTGTCGAGTACATCTCCACAATCGGGTCTCACTGAACAGCTATTAGACGCCTATGGAACTGGGCTTGTTTTAAATGCGTCCAACCTTATGTTATGCCGCATCTACGGAAGAATGATGTCACTAAAAGGCATGCCTAGGCTAAATAAACATAAAGTGTGATACTGCGACTGTGTATTAAAAAAAAACAGGCTTGAAAGGTGTGCATGTAATCACTGGGATGTGAGTCCGTATGAGGATGGACAATAGGAATGAATAAACGTAAAAAGTAATCGAGTCTCTTTATAAAAGTTAAAGGTCACAAATGAAAGCCAATGCTCTGCCAGGCATTCTTGTGTTATTTCAGTTATGCGATTAACTTTGTTCAGTTCTGCATACGTTGAGTTGCGTTTAAGTAACTTGATTCGTTTTCCATTCAGGCTCACGTCTTCTACTTCCCTATTGATACACGTCTAAGTCACTAGGTGCACAGTTGGTTCAAAGCTAAGTCACTCTTGCCAAGTTTATTTACACGCGATTCACTTAATTCACTTGAATGTCAACTAAGTCACGCCTAATTAACTTTAACACTCATTCTTTCACTCTTATAGAGGGAATAAAGAGTGAATCAAGCAACTTGTCACTTTATTGGCTCTCTATGTACACTTTATTCACTTTAAAAAGCGCATATTTACTCAAGATTCCCCTTACCATTGATTCACTTTACCAATCTAGATTCACTTCTGATTCAAAAGAATCTACTTTGAATTCACTGTTGTTTGAACTTGTACTCGTATTGGAAAATTACGCTGCATTTCATAGTGCCAGTTTGTTGTTTCAATATGTTTTTTAGCACTCATGCCTTCGATGAAGCTGGCCATCGTGTTTTTCACCAATGAGTCATACAAGGCGTTTTTATTAGAGACTTTCTGAGGACTTTTTAACTACGGTCCTGTAACTGTGAAACTCGTTGCCTAAACCACAGCGTCTCAGCCGCGTGCTTGGTAGACCGCAATAAAACGCCCCTAATTAAATCTCACAGACAAGCGAGTGCGTTGCAACACCTGGCACGTTTTCACGTCGCTGGCGTCTAGACACCGTCGAGTCGAATGTGCGTGAATAATAATAATTTAACCCTTCATGAATAACCAAGATATATGTACGCGTTGACAGTGGTGGTTACCGCTGTAAGTTTAGGGCAAGAAGCTTGACGTGTCAAGTTAGTCTTCCAGCATTTCTTGTCTTTCTTTTCTCTGTCTCTTTATAAGCGGCGTTCTAAAAACGACGAGTCCCAAGTTTTATTCTCCATCAAGGTTGTAGTTACTGGAAAAAAATATCTTAAAACGGCAATCTTTACCCACCTAATTAAACAAAAAACAGAAGTTCTCCACTGGCAGGCCAGAAACTAGCACAAAAGCCGTTCCGAATCGATCCATTCCCACACCCGTCGTAATCTCGAAGGCTGCATACAAACAATAAGCGGACGACAAGTAGTGCACATGCATAGCGCTGTTTACACTTCACCATATGACATAACCCTGCATAACGAAAGCTTCGAGGTCGAAATTTAATGACCAACGGTTGAGGTGCCTTGCAAATAAACCCTGACGTCCCTTTCTTATTCCTTTTTTACGTCTATGCAGATAAAAACTGCCGTTTGTTTGCGGTGAACACACGTCTTTAAGGAGCAGTGAATGCCTGAAGTGCTTCGCGCTGATTATTTTTTCGCAAGCAATATTTCTTTTCATTTCCCACCACACGAGCCGACAGCAACAGAGCTGGATCGATACGACAAACAGGTCACTGTTGTGTGTCGGGTTGGTGCCACCACAATCTTTCACTTAAACATTACCCGACCGATTCGTGCCAGGCAGTGCGGCGCGTTCGATTTGATGTTTGCCGGCACCAGCACGTCCCTGTCGTGTCGTATCGACTTATGAATGTGTGCCTGTCACGATGTGTATCTAGGTACAACGAGTCTATTCCTCTCTTCTTTCCTTTTTTTATCTTTTTGCGTCGGTACTAAGAGCAGCTCTCACTTCAAGAAGTCCCAGCCAAGTCGGGCTAGGCGGTGAGGTGCAATCCACTCGATTTGGGCCAGCACATTTCTGTCGTATCATATCGACCAATAAGAATATGCGCGTCTCGTGGTACGTACCAGGGATACACTGGTCTCTATTTTTTTACCGTTTTTACTTTTTTGTGTCATGGTGCCCGAAACAGGAGGTCTCACTAGAAAACGCTTCAGGTGATTCAAGTTTTTCGCGAACATCGTGTTCTTATTCGCGTCGTGTCGACTTATACGAAACTTCCCGTCTCCTAGGGCGTATCCAGAGATAAACATCTTTATTTCTCTTTTTCTCTGTCTGCGTCTTTAGAGTTTTATATTCTTTTTGTCCAGTTGGCGCCAAAAGAAACTACCACGTCGAGCCTCTCTTGCCATGCTGGGTCAGGTGGTGTGGTACACGTGATTCTATGATATTTTAGGGAGAAGGGGGCGGAGGCCAGCACGTTCTGCAGCGTCGTATCGACATGCGAGTGTGTGCGTCTCCGTGCGTATCCAGGGGATATGGTCGAAAGACGCTGCGATTCGCCAATCGTTCTGCTTGTTTCCGGGGACCCCGTGGGCCACGAAACGAGTGGACGTGACTGTAGTGTCGCGGTCATACCACTCAGCGGGGAAGGCACACACCTGACCGAATGCCTGGAATGAACATGTGCGGATTCTAAGCCACCTAACAACCCACACCAGCGCATTTAATGCAGGACCTTTACTGAATACTCTTTCTTTCCGTCTTCTCATTGCGCTTCACATCTAACTGGTAATTTTGCTCCGTTGCACTGACATATCCTGCGTCTTCGGTGTGATCGAAACTCTCGTGACGCTATTCATTGATATTTAGGGCTAATATTTTGACGAAGATGTAAGCTTGCTCAATCATTTCGACGGCCTATCCAAATGGTTCATGTAACACTCATGCCGCTTGTTCCACAGTGGCAGCACAACACGTAATGGTGCTTGGCTGCTGACCCGAAGAGAGGGGGGGGGGGTTCAATCCCGGTCATGACTGCCTCACTTCTGCAGAGGCAAAACGCTTAGATGTCCATGTACTTAGATTTGAGTGCATCTTAAAGAGCCAGAGGTGGCCAAAATTTTCCAGAACCCTTCTCTACGCAATGCACTATGATTATATCGTGTGCGTAGCGTATGAAACTACAGGAAATAAACGTATTGGACTTGCCCTGCAGTGTCATACCAACAATAACGATCACTTGTCTTCGTATTTGCTCGTACGTGCTTGTCGAACATGTGCAATAATTGTCATAGATATTAATAATTGATTGACTAATTGATTCAGTGAGTGAGTGAGTGAGTGAGTGAGTGAGGGAGTGAGTGAGTGAGTGAGCGAGCGATTTATTTATTTATTACTTATTTGAATCTAAAACCTATTAGTTGATGCCAAAAATGGACAGACAGTTGGGCTACTAGACAGTCTACTCCCCAAAAGTGTAGACAGAGCGAACATTTCATGCATTTTAATGCCACACCGCGGATTGAACGAAGGAAGAACTCGTGACGCTACAAATACTTGATAAAGCTAAAATACAAAGAATTCATTAAGTAAAATGGCTACCATGAATGACGTCAACAGTCTCGCAACATTTCTTGGTTGGTTTATTGCGTGCGTCCCGATAGAGTGGGCGCAAAACGATGAGAGCGGTTCACATTCATTCGAGAAGGGTGTGTGGAATATGGTGTAGAGCCGCCGTAGAAGACACTGGTTCTGTCAATGTGTAGTTAACTAAACTTTTACAGTGACTTAGGCCATTGCAGTAACGGAGGCCATAAGACGCAGATTGTAGTCCAGCTTGCCGTTTTCGTCCTCATGCTTGCTGGTGCTTCTTCTTCCTCTGGTGTAGTTCCACAAGCGCTTATGCTAGAATTAACAAATGGTATGCCGGATAACACGTGCATATAACTATTACAACGTTTGTTCATGTTTTAAGCGTGAATAAAAAGACAGGAATTTTGGTAAAACATGACTAGAACTGCCTCAGTACGCAACTTGACAACCAGTGCCCGCATCTAAGCCTATTTAATGTCAAATAACGAGATGAGCGCAAATGATTCCAAAGTGAAGCATATTTCCTATATTTTCTCTAATAAGGGGCTAAATTGAGTGAGAATCAGTTAACCAAGGCTTTAAAAGTGCTCATTCGACATGTCCCGGCAGTTTAATCTCTTTGTGTATTCGCGTGCTGCCTACACTCCTGAAAATGCAAATGCGTACAAACTACCGCTTGCATCTAAACCGCACAAATGGATTTCAGCTCAGTGATGATTAGCACAACTTCCCTGTAGAACACTCGCCGGCTCGGGGGCTTGCGTTCTTTCACAAGTGCCTTATATAGATCTCCTCCACTCCTCCTCTGAACCTCATCTTAAATAGCTTTCCTCTAAGCTCTCGTCTAGTTATGTAGTCGACAAAAAAATAAGCTTTCGTTTCATTCTAAATGCATTCGAGCCGGCCATTTATGCTCAGTAGAATAGCTTGAATTCCATTCTATTTTTACATCCCTCGTAGTCACAAATGCGGTGCGGAAACATTACCCTCAGCCACACAGAAAGTCAGGCGGGCCAAAGGCTCTGGCACTTATATCCATATGCATGAAATAAAGTTATTCTTCTCGCTTGGTTTGCATTTCGTTTCTGTTTTTTATGTTCTTTAAAAACAATTATGACAGCAACATTCGCGAACAAACCTGCGATACGCTTTGCCTTGCTTACTGTATTCGCTTACGTAACGTGTATTAGGGCCACAAAAACAATTAGGAACACTACAGCTGATTATTACGTTGGTTTGCGAATTCACGATTCAGACTACGTCAGTTCGAGGAGTTTTCTGACCGGGTACTTTTGAAGGGTATTTGACCGCAGATACAGCCGACTACTGCAAATTCATTATGCGTAGATATAGGAAGTTTGGAGCATTCTCTGGCGATGCCCCGCCTTTTGCGGTGCGAAGCAATCACGCCGCCCCAATGGGAAGTTGTAGCGGCTCCGGACTTAAAGAACTGCCAGGGGCAATCCAATGGGCCGGTGGCTTCGCAGGGAGACGCCGTATTTCTATTACGACGTTGAATTGGCCCGCTACGTGCTATAGCGCTTTCGGAAGCACCCTACCAAAGTAGGGTGCTCCGAATACCAAACCTTCCAAAGTTTCCCCGTTCAGCCTCTCGTAGCTTTGCAATTTCCCGTCAAGACGTCGACGTGAACGTCGTTCGTCGCCTCTTCCCCTGAAGAAACAGTCAAGATTGAAGCACGTTTCCTGCTAGTGGAGTTGAGAAACGTTCCAATTATACTGCTTTCTGGCATATCCGCCTCGTTATACACTCTGGTTTCCTTCGGCGGAAATAACAAGCTTTCACTCGCTCCTTAGAAGAGGCTGCTGGTTATCGCCATCTGAATTCTTTTCCACACTTCTACTCCGCTTATAATTTTTTCTCTCTGATTTTATTCTTTCCTCTCTGTTGTTCTTCGCTTTTTTTTATTCAAAGCGTTGTGGCACTAATCCACGTGTCTAAAACAAAAATCCTGCCCTTCCTTTCCTCTAGATCATTGACAATCATCCCAACGACTTCATCGTCTTCTTTGTGTTAGTGTTGTTTAGTTCGTTAGTTAGTTGATTAGTTAGTTATTTAGTTAGTTATCCAGTTGTTTATTTGGTCAAGTTGTTAATAAGTTAATTATTTATTTAGTTAGTTAGTTTAGTTTAGTTTGTTTGTTTGTTTGTTTGTTGGTTGGTTGGTTGGCTGGTTGCTTAGTTAGTTAGTTAGTTAGTTAGTTAGTTAGTTAGTTAGTTAGTTAGTTAGTTAGTTAGTTAGTTAGTTAGTTAGTTAGTTAGTTAGTTAGTTAGTTAGTTAGTTAGTTAGTTAGTTAGTTAGTTAGTTAGTTAGTTAGTTAGTTAGTTAGTTAGTTAGTTAGTTAGTTAGTTAGTTAGTTAGTTAGTTGCGAAGCTTCAATGCTAATGTGGCGCTTGAGAAATGAAGCAGTTGTAACTAATGAAACGTGTAAACAGATTAGGCAGGCAGTCACTGAAGTATTAGACCATAATATCTGAAAAATAAGCAAAAAAGCGACCACAGAAAAAATCTGAAAAAGACAACGCATATGCATTAAACACACAAGCAGCAACTAGTATGCGAATAGAAATAATGAATTGTTAGCAATAATTTACAAATGTGCTCTCAAATCAAGATGACTTGATCATACAGAATTGAAAGCGGAGGAGGTGCTTCTCGCCTTGCTGCACTTTACTTGTCTCAAATGTCGAGCTATCTTAGTTCCACAATCGAATTCGTTGTCCATTTTCTTTGTATGCCAGTGCCTTTTTTTTCATCTACAGTGAATGTTTTCCAATAAGAGATGTCTTTCTTCTCTCCTTCTTGAGGTCGTTTTCTTCTTCTTGTTCATCTACAATGCAGCCTGCGCTGCAAGAGAAGTGATTGTTCTGATTTTTGTAGTTTTTGCTTATCTACATTAAATGTTCCTCTGCGAAAGAAAATCTTTCCGTCTTCATGTTGTGGTTCGCTTAACGTTCGCTTATCGTTATTTATCGTTCGCTTATCATAAATGTTCCTCAACAAGGGAGGTTGCTCTTATTTATGTTGTGTTTGATCTTCTTGATCACTTACAATATATTTTCCTCAGTGAAAGAGGTTCTTCTCTTTTTCTTCTTGTCGTCGCTCTAGGATTTATTTATAATCTATATTCCTCTGTCATCGAAGTTGTTCTCTGTTTTTCAGCTTTTGCTCATCTACAATTCATGTTTCTAAACACAAGAGGTGGCTCTTTTCTGCTCTTCATGACACAGTTTCAACTGTTATTCATTTACAATAAATGTTACTTATAAAAGCAGTTGTGCTTCTTCTCGGAGTACTTGTTGTTCACCTACAATAGATGTTCCTCAATGAGACAGATTCATCTGTCTTTCTTCGCATTGTTCTCGTCGTTCGTCTCCCCGTCCCTTCTTCCCACAAAGTCGGGAACGCCAGAGTGCTCTATCGACACGGCGCACCTTTTGCGCCCATCTTGTCCCTATATATAACAAGCGCGCTTTTCTACACCCACCGATGGAACACGAGGGAGTTACCCGTAACTATGGCGCATCGAATTCTATTTTCCTTACCTCCATCGTGGATCGTGCGCCGGGGCCATTACCTCCACTCTCGAGCGGCGCAGTGTGCCGAAGAAGATACAACCTATCACACACAACGGTAACAACCTATTAAAACAAAAAAAGTAACGAGCGTTCAATCGATTCCTCCCTCTTTCGTTGCAATCACATAAAGCTTTTTATTTTTACGCTTTGTTTCTTTTTCTGACTTTTCGGTATATATCACTTCGTACAGGCACAAATATACGTATAGCTACGCATTGACTGAACGTCACTGCATCTCAAGCGTCGCACAATGAACGTTCTTTGTGCGGGATGGCGTGCGCTGTACTTTTTGACCCCGCTTCGATGCGCCTGCGTCAGAGCACGAGAGCGTTGGGGGATGACGACTCGGTGACATAGCCTGTCGACACGTAGAAATCGCGAAGTGGAAATAACCTTCACTCTATTGTTCGGCGATCTCGGTTCTCGGCGTGTATCAAGTAACGATCCGGGAGAGGTTGTCTGAGATGTTAGATGCGTCGCCGGCAGTAGGAGTCCTTTTTTATTTAAATTCGTTTTTTTTATTTCAGTTTTTCTTACCAACATTGTGTCTTGCTTGTTGATGTGCACGCGGGTCCATTTCGTCATCTGGCATGACTGCGCAAACAACGCTGTTAGTATTTGTTATGGTTGTAGTATTAACAGTGGTAGTTTTCTCACTAGTAGTAACAATTGTAGCAGCATCAGTAGTGTAGTAGTAGTAGTAGTAGTCAGTAGTAATATTAGTAGTTGTCAGTAGTAGTATTAATACTAGTAGTAGTAGTAGCGGGGGCAGTGGTTGTTTTTGTTGTTGTTGTTGCTGTTGTTGTTGTTGTTGTTGTTGATGATGTTGTTGTTGTTGTTGTTGTTGTTGTCGTCGTCGTCGTCGTCGTCGTCGTCGTTGTTGTTGTTGTTGTTGTTGTTGTTCAGAAGGAAATCTGTGACAAGAGGGCGAAAGATGCAGAACAGTGTTCTACGCACCGCTTTGATGTCATATATGTATGGCTCACATTCACTCGGGGATGATGGTCGAGAAACGAATGATTTTTCGACAAAAGTGATCACGCGAACTTTAAGTTTTTTTCTCTTTTTTTGCATTTGGCAGAACATCGAAAGGTAGGCTACGTTAGAGCCCGCTATCCCAGCGTCATAAGAGTAATGTACAATATAAACCCACAAAAAAAGAAAAATGAAGAATAAAATACGAAAAAACACTAATCACAGGCAATATGTACAATACCATATACATTATAGAGCTTATAATGCATGAATGACCACAGTATGTATACTCATTATCCAGTTCATATATCGGGATCACGTCATCGATAGCATTCATGCAAATAGCGCGCAAAGTGTAAGATGAACCAAAGACAGTTAATTAGATTTGTGCCCATTAAAAAATCCCGGAGGGCGCCTATTGAGCACCTTTAATTATCCAAATGTGGCCACGCTCCAAGTATTTTGAAGTATCGTCAATTATAAAAAGATCAAAAAATAATTATAGAAGCTAATTTTGAAATCTGCAATCAAAAGCGCCCTGCTTCAATTCAAAATATACCTACAGCAGAACCGAGATCCCAATGACAATGGCCTAATAGGGACGCTTCTAAGGAGGGCATATTAGAAATATTAAAATCGAATCTAGTCTGGCTGAAAAGCACCTCAAGAATATTTTACTTTCGCAAACTAAAGCGTCACATTATAAAATGAAATGCTCAATTTTTTCGTCCGTGTCTTCTAACCAGCAAGCAGGGGAAAGAGCCAGACTAGCTTTATGCATATAATAATGTATTTTAGGAACGCGACAGCTATCGGAAACACTTCGGCTTCCTCCTCACCTGTTGCACAACCCCGCCGAGGTGGCCGTTTAGTAACTACATGCTTCACATATGTCATTCCGGCTGCATCCGTGTTACAGCAGAGTAGATGCTAGTTTGCTTTTAGGGGCGAAGCTCCTTAAAGCGCCACCCGTTCGTCCCTCGTCGTAGTCGTAGTGCGTAACCAGTCTTACGCTTTGACCTGCAAAGTGGTGCTGGTGGGAGATTTCTCCTGTGTGTTGTTGAACAATAAAAATTCGCAGCGTGCGCGTTAACTAAAAGCCGAATTCTCCTGTTTCTAACTCCCGATTAGCAGCCATTAGCATGCACATTGAGCACCATCTGACAAGAAAGGGTTGCTACGTTACACTCGCTGGGCGTAACCTCCTTGGTTTCAGAAAGGTTCGGCGAGCGTTGGGCCGCAGTGCCATGAATACAGTGAACTAGTATATACCATGAACTCGAGGTGGTTAAAGGTGGGAAGTAGACAAGAAGCGCAAGCCGTAAGAAAGTGTGCGTGTGCCACCTCTCGTTTAGCCCCTAGAATGTCCGCTGGATGGCGGTGCTTCTATAAGCGGAATATATGATGAAAAGATGCGAGATGGTGGTATTTGGAGTGTTGACTAGATGGACGAACGGACACACAAACAGATGCATGGATGGACGCACGGATGGCTGCCCGGACGGATGGACGCATGTACGGACTCGGGGACAGACGCATGGATGTACGTCTGGACGCACGAACAGACGAACGCGTGGACGGGCGGATGGACGCATGGACGGTCACACAGACGGATGCATGGGTGGACGCAAGAACGAATGAACGGACGGATGCTTTGCCCTACTCTCCATCACTCACCCCGTTGATATGCTGCCATTTTTTTCTGTTTTTCTTCATGTGCACGCGTTAGCTTTTCTTGAATCTAACGTCCCAGCGACACACTTCTTTTTCTCCTATAGTTGCTTTCGTCGCCAGCAATAAAAATGACATATTCGGAATTATCAATTTTACTTATAGTAACGCCGGAAAAAAAAAACCTCTTCGGCGTCTTGAGGTCCATTTATAACACCCCACAACTGGCGATAAAAGCGTTCATTTGTCATTACTTCTAAAGCTGTCAGCATCTTTTGGTCTCACAGGAAGGAGATATGCACTGCTGATACATCCACGCTATAAATATTCCTCGAAAATTTGCTTTTTTTTTAGTTATAAGACTAGAGTTATAGTAAGATATGCCGGTGCTGATATCTGGTTTCGTTAGTGCCCTTTTCGGTGTAACTGAATGAAACGTTGTGGTGGAAAGGAACGCCTACGCTGCGGTGCTAGAGAAGACTAAATATGCAAACTTTGTGAGCCTTTCTCAGCTCTCTCGTCAAGTAATCTGATTTTCTAATGCGCGTCTACAGTTTCCAAATAAATAGAAACGGGAGAACATAATTCTTGCTTTATCAACCCATTCAGTGAACGCAAGATTCTAAGCTAGCGGGTTTCTAAGCTTCAGATTTTTCAGGAGTAAGCCGCAAGAACAATCGTCGCCGTATTCCTGAGAGAGGCCCGTATTTGAAAAGCTGTAAAAAGGTAATCCTTATTTCAGCCTATTCAAAGATCTCAATGCGCATTCCCTTTCTGTGTTTGCCTTTTTAATATTCTTATTTTTTCTTAGATTATTTAACAAATCGTCAATATACTTTAAAATTTTCTTGACAATAAGCGTCGGTTTTTAACGTCCAGCAACCCTCATATGATTATGAGAGGTGCCTTAATGGAGAGCTCCGGAAATTTCAACCACCAGGGATTCTTTAACGTGCACCTGAATCTAAGCACAAGGGCCTGAAGCATATTCGCCTCTATCGAAAATGTGGCATCCACGGCCGGGATTTGATCCCGTGATACGCGGGTCAGCAGCCAAGTGCCTTGGCCACGGCACCACCGGGGTGGATTTAGAACATTCTAAAGAGCAGTGTAATGAAACATCGTGAGCAAACGATTCTCACCATTATTCAACTTCTGGCGCTCAACGCTCTGTAGGAAAGAGAATTACAGCCACGTAGTAGTCTCAGAATAATTTTGACCACCTGGTTCGTTTTTTTTTTTTTTTCATGCAGACTCAAATCTAACTAAGCCGAAATAGTAGATGACTGTGCAATGTCAGCGCACGCTAGAGAACCTTGGTTGTCAAAACTTTCGGAGCTCTCCACTACGGCGTCTCTCATATTCATATTGTGTTTTCAAACTGTTAGACCGTAGAACACCAGGTATAATTATTATTATTATTATTAATATTATTATTGTTATTATTATTATTAGTAGTAGTAGTAGTAGTAGTAGTAGTAGTAGTAGTAGTAGTAGTAGTAGTAGTAGTAGTAGTAGTAGTAGTAGTAGTAGTAGTAGTAGTAGTAATGGTAGTGGTAGGGGTGGTAGTAGTAGTAGTATATTAATTCAATTATGTCGATGTTCTCGTACTTAGTCCCCATCGAAACAAAACCACTGCGGCTGGGAATAGACTCCGTGTCATCGAGCATAGCAGCGAGACGGCGTACTTGTTGCCATCAGTTTTTACGATGTGCAGCAAAATTTATTGGTATACCTGACGGTGAACAGTTATTAGAGATATTGTGGCAATGCGCCAAACATATAATCGTTGAGCAATTGAATTTTCAGTGTACACAAATTTTCGGGAAGCAACTAGCCGGCGTTATTTCAAGTGGTAATTGTCATACCACGGCTGTGGTATCGAAGCTGGGACAGCGTACTTTCGTAATTAGGACTTCGTCTCAGCAGACTTGCCGCATTAGGTAGCATTTGATGGTTTATTGGTATTTCGCTGTCTCGAGCAAAGATTACGTGCCATATGGCACCTCGTTGAAAAAAAAACAATTTTGACACTCACCGTCTTCCAATACTCCTAGGTGTGAATATCATAAATATCACAAACAATGGACGGGGTAGCACCCTTCGTCATATCATCAATTCAAGAACATCAAAAGCGTAATTTTATGGTTGTGGCTTCGAATCACATTGACGGAAGGGTTTATTTTTCGTCCACTTTGGATTTTTTTTCCATTAAAGTGAGAAATGTTACACTAGAGTTCACTCCAAATACATCGCAGTAACCAAGAATATGTTTATTTCTTTTACTTGCTTGAAGTTTATTGGCAGTAACTAAATACAAATCATTTGAAAACGCTGTATGTCCCCTTAGTCATACAGGGAGAATAATGCCCTCTACAATTTCCTTCGTTTAATGGTCTGTTGGTGTCATTGGCACAGCTTTGATAGCAACATTGGTGTGATTGGGATGACTTTTATGGCAACGAGGATCACAGTATGGCTGCAACATATTCACACCCACTGCAATGAGCGAGTGATAACACACTCAACTCGAGCGGACGTAAAGCAACCACATTTCATTCATGCGCCGTGTGATTTTTCTCCCCAACTCTCCTTTTTTTATGCGTTCATTTTAGAGCGGAACGTCCGTGTTTCTGACTTTGTAGGAAATTCCTGGCAGAATTTCGTTTCGGCATCTCGGTGAGAACGCCGCTCCTTCCTTCTATAAGCAAGTAAAACAAAAATTACTCGAAAATATATCATGTGGGAGAGTGCAGCATTAGGATACTACAATACGAACAAGTGCAAGTGTTGTGACTCCAGAGCCACTTTGGAGCTTATTTTATGGGAATGCCGAGGTATTAGGGCCCATAACGAGTATGCGGCCTCTAGTGACAGTCTTCGCAGGCGCTGGGAAGCCGCAATGCTCAGCCCCATCCTAGAATATCAGATGTGGGCTGTCCAGCGGCCCGAGGAAGCCGTTCATTCTCTTTTCTTTCACTCCGGCTTGATTTCCATGCGTATTCGATCTGAAATCGCATCTCGAATTCTGCGGATGCAATATGTATTGCACGATACCTGAAGAGCAACACAAGCAACAATATCGGCTGTGCACGCAGTGTTTGTCAAAAGGTCACCGTATGTGAAATTGGGGCCATATATCTGTTGTTGTTGTTTTTTCCTACAGAATGGTTTATACCGCCTCATACAATGCCAAGTAAACGGTTCTGTCTGCGCCTTCCGACATCAGTTTCAGGGGCACTCTTTTCCTCGAAAAACACCTTTGTCGATCGTCTGCGCTGCCAAAATCAACAGGGTGCGTGACAGTGTTTAGCATTTACATTGTTTTGGCGATTTCACTTCGCAATACATTCTGTCGTTCTAGCCCTTTGTCCAAGCTAGAACGACAAATATAAAGGCTCGTGCACCGGTCGTGTCGTTTTCTGCTTTACTGGTGACATTTCCTCGCTGTGTCTTTTCTCCTGTGTATTATCAAGAAATACCCTGCATTTTCCTTGGGCATTACAGCAAGAGGGGAGGGAGGGTTACAAAACATATACACAAGTACGTATTCACTTGCACACAACATACTTTTGTTTCAGACACCTTGTTTCAATCAGCTACACATTTCGGAAAAAACAATGAATTAGTGAACGTGCATGTCCTCGGCCACAATTCAAAGACTTTGAGTTAGTGATCGTTCCGTTTAAAAAAAATTAAAGTTGTCTTTGTGTCAGTTTTCATTGTTATGTAGACCTAGTTGTAAAAAGTCTGAAAAAAATACCTATCTCACTTTTAAAGCATGCTGCCTAAAAAACCTTGGATGGACGGCGGCTGCTTTGTCTGTCTCTGTATTGTCCCGTTGTTCGTAGTATTCTTGGTTTTCCTTGAACATGTACCGACCGGCAAATACCCCCACCGTGCAACAAATCACCGAGTGACTTGTAATAAGATACTACGCTTGCAAGCCAAATTCATCATTACTCCAGTCTCAAATAGATTCGGTGTCTTTCGGAACGTTTTGAAGCTTGATAGCAAAAGTGTGTTTGTGAATGTTTTGGCTGTGAATGTTCCGGCTGTAAATAATATGGCTGAATGTTCCGGCCTTCGTTTATCGTACGACCATTTCGCTTCCTTCAGAGATGAGGACGAGACGAGAAATGGGCGCATGGACTTCCGGACCAGTGCTTAAAAGAGGTCCGGGTATAAAACAACCTCATATCTCCACACTTCGAAGTTTCGTTATTTTTTTCCTTTGTTAGAACCTCTTTACACACATTCTGTTGGCTTCCTTTCGCAATAATGAATCTATGAAATGATTTCCTCAGCGTAGCTATTGTCTCAGATGTGCCTGCAGTGCAAGCACCAATGAATGTGTCGTGATGGCTTCTCTTATGGCCACCGAGTCGACTGGCGGCACGTGGTATCAGCATTAGAACTATAGCAACACTGTGAACAACTTATGCGGCCGAAAAACCCGAAGGTCGTGGGCTTGATTCCGGTGGTGCCGGTCGCATTCTGATGGAGACGAAATGGTGGAGACTTGTGCACACTGCTATGTCAGTGGACATTAAAGAACACCGGTTGGTCCAAATTACGGGAGCCCTCCACTACGGCGTCTCTCATAATCAAAATCGCTGTTCGAGTGACTACGTAAAACATCAGATATTATTTCGCTTAGGCGTAAAAGACTTGGACGCCTCGCCAAACGAGAAAAGTGTCCGTCCGAGTCGGCACAAGAGAGGCGAAAATCATCACGAGACAGTGCCCCTACGGCGACATCACTACCCCAAGGTTGACGATGTGTGTGACGTCACCATGCCGTCACTATTATGGTACATGATGCCAACGCCAGGTGATGTCGTAACCACGTGATATTTTCGCTTTATCAGTGGTGGGACGACCTTTGTGGCATTACAAAACCGCGTGAGGAGCAGGAATCCTCCGAGAGAGGGAGTAGAGGAAGGGACGGTGGTTGAGCCCACGGAGTTTGCTATAAGTACACTAGAAGAAACTCTCAAGCCAGTGTCTGTGGGAGCTCAAACGAATCGTGCTTCAGCGAGCATGGAAATGATGGGTAGCGCATGTATTTTTCTAAGCTTCTTTCTTTTGGCTCCGTTTAGGTTCGGGTGGCTTGGAGCTGCTTTGTCACATGACGTTACAATCAGCGCAGGTTTAGCAGTTACACTTCGACACTTTAAACGTTTTGGTTCACGAATTGAAATCGGGTCACAAAGTTCACAACGGTCTGCTTTTAAATTTGAAACAAAACCAAAACACTGCGATAAACAAAGACATAAGTGCGTTTGAAGCCCGCAATCACGAAGACTCCGGAAATCCATGTACAACCCATAACTACCGTGGTTGCTGACCGATTGCTGCTGCAGTGTCTTCTCTAGTTAATTTTAATAAATTATATGATGGTGCCGATACAAGTTAGCTGAAAAAGAAGGCGTAGAAGTCGCCTTTGGCAAGTCCATCAGAAACCCTGTCCACTCTATAGGTCCTCCGAGCCCCAACAACGTTTCCCTGTGACCTCCGAAATACCGTGTAAAAATCTTAGACAAGTAACTGCTCAATATCCCCCCCCACACACACACACGCATTTCGCTTTACCCGAGATTAATGTCCGCTCCACTAAACAGGTGCATCGCATGAAATCACCGAACTAGGAAATATAGTTTGAGCGCCCTAAATCAAAGGAAACGGTACATTATGAAGTTGATCCACGCAGAAAATTTTCCATAGCGACAGACCTCCCACGACACCTAGAGACATTGATCCACCGACTTAGACTGGAAGTAGCATACACAAACAGCTTCCTGCACAAGATACATCGACCCAACTCACCGGAATGTCATTGTGGTCATGCAGAAGAAAATGTTCGCCATATTCTTTTGGAGTGCGTTAAATACGTGAATGAAAGAGAAAAATTAAAGAACAAATTAGCAAGTTTGGACAGACGGCCCCTCACAATAAAGAAACTACTTGGACCATGGCCTGAGATGCATCTCCAGAAAAAGGCAATAATCTTCCTGACAGACTTTTTAGTGGAGACCGGACTGGACAAACGCCTATGACCGACAGCCAGAGATGGGTATTATGTAAAGTGTGGTCATGTATATACTGACATTAGAGTAGTAAGGTGTGCGTGTAAGTAGTTTATGACTGTGTGAACTGCGTGAAGAAAACTGTGTATTGGCATGATATTTGAACTGGTTTCAGTGTGCTAATATGTGTTTTTTCTTTTTTCTTTCTTTTTCGTATTTTTAATTTTTGGGTACTATTCTGTATTATGATTTTATTTTTCGCTGCAGAACTTTGTGATATGGAGTAGCCGAGGCAATAGGCACCTCAACCTCTCCACAGCAAAACAGTTAAAACAGAACAGAACAGAACAGAAATATTTAGTTGGGCGTCCGCAAGGGCATGCCAGTAGCACTCCACTGCGCTTTAGTTTGTTTGTGGGACTTTTCGGACGTGTTTCTTGTGACACCAAAATGATGTGACTCGCATATAATTGTAATTTCTGGGTTTTTAAATGCCGAAACGCCTATATGATTATAAAGGGCACAGTATCCAAAATCTGTAGAAATTTCGACCTCTTCGGGTTCTTCGACGTGCGCCTAAATCGAAGCACTCGCCCCGCTATCATTTCACCTCCCTGTAACTGCAACTACCGCGGTAGGTATTTTATCCCGCGACCTTGCGGCAAGCTGTCAAGCACCATTTCACAAAGTCCACGAGAAATGTATGCTTCACAGATGGATAGCCAAATCAGCACATGGATTAATGGGCGTTGGCAGGGTTTGGACTTTTGGGCTGCAACCATGCGTTGCATCGCGGTGTGAAAGAAGGCAGCGCTGGTGTTCCTTGGGAAAGGGGTGGGGGGCATTATGCATTTACCACCTTCTGCTGTGCCCATCGATAAATTCGCACTAAGATAAATACAATCCACGGCTGATCAGAAGCGCTATTCATTTCTTCCTTACCGGCAACATCAAAGAGTGTAAGACACTATAGTTTGTCTCTGAGGCCAGTTGTCCGCAAAGAGCGCAGCAAAGTTTAATTTCTCTCTCTCTCTCTCTCTCTTCGAAACTTTCCTCTTTAACATATTTTATTCTCCTCACCCTTTTCCCCAGCACAGGGTAGCCAGCTGGCCTAAGAATTGGCTAACCTCCCTGTTTTTTCCGCTTAACCTTTCTTCTTCATCCTTCCTTATCCTTTCACTTTTTATTGCATCAGTTCGGCCACACTCCCGTAATGAAGGTGACACGGCTTGCAGAACAAACTAAATCGGTGACCACCGCGCGTTTAGCGACTCACTGACCGGCTCTCCACTTGCTGTAGCCGTGCGTTCTGTGTGGCCGTCACGCGCACGTCATAGCGAACGCCAGCGCGAACTCTGTCTTGTTCGGTGCGCATGCTCCGCTCTAATAACGTTCCATCGATCGATGCCCTAACCCTGAACCTGTTGCCCTAACTAGTATCCCACTCGCTCTCCCGCCGCTTGCATACGCCGGCGGAGGCCAGATGGGCCCGTGACCTCACGTACCCTCGAACAAACATCGACGACCACTCGCTCACTCCGGCGCATCGAGTGGAGCGCAAAGCTGCTCCCCGGTTAAATGGATAAGTGAAGAACTCACAGGGTCTCTTTATGCAATCGCTAAGACGACTGAAAGGCCGAATCCATCTTCTTTTGGCAGGACCATGTGCTCAGATTGGGGAGCACGTTAAAAAATACCCAGGTGGTCTAAATTTCCGAAGCCCTCCGCTATACGGCGTCTCTCATAATCATATGGTGTCTTTGGGACGTTAAACTCCACATATCAATCAATCCATCTTCTTTTAAGGCGGAGTTCCTTAAAGTCGAGGCAGCAGCGTTGGCGTGCACAGTAATCGTGATGATGACGATGATGATGAAGTTGGTGATTACGACGACGACGACGACGATGATGATGATGATGATGATGATGATGATGTGGTGGTGGTGGTGGTGGTGGTGGTGGTGGTGGTGGTGGTGGTGGTGGTGGTGGTGGTGAAGATCATGTTTATGGACAACGATTAGCTTTGCCATGCAGTCGCTCATCCGTTCTTCTTTGTGTCGCATGAATACCATGCACCATAAACCAATAAAACTTCATTTTTTGTGTTTACAACTACGCAAGCGGCGATAACAGCACGCAGGCGAGAAGCGCGAAATCCTGATAGGCTCTAGCGCTTAGTTCTGATATTGTTCACGTGCATTCGAAAAGTAAGGACTGAGGATAATGGATCGTGTGTATGAAGGAGAGGAGAAAATCACCCCCTCGTCTCTAAATGTGGGGTGGTGAGTGGCCCTTTATTAACGTACTTGTTCACCAACATGGCCGCCTTGAGACGTAGAGTCAGCGTAATCATGTAGCGAGTGACGTGCTTCATCACTATGATAATGATTAGGACAGAAATTTATTGGCCCTTGTGGGTCAATAACAGGAAAACGTGAAAGTTATGAAATGATAAAATTACCACGCGACGCGCGAACCAACGTTGGTGGGAACATTGCGTGTGCCAAGTGGGGCACCAACATGGCGACAATTGTGACGTCAGGGCAAGCGAACGGGTTACATGAAACAGCAATAGAATCGCGTACCGATTTCGTAAACTTCGGGACTTTTAAAAAAAAGCGTTACAGTACACTTGGTTGAACAAGTAACTGTGCTATACGGGTGGTCCAGAAAAAGGAATACTTGCCAGTGCAGTTTCGAAAGCATTATTTTTTGTCAATCTCAGCCGGACATTCTAATACAGGGGAGTCAAACACACGGCCCATGGACTTCTCACTGAGATTGCGGCCTGCACGTGACCACAATATAGCTATTTTTTTACTTTACTACCGTGTTTTATGAACTACACAGACGCGACTTGTCTCAAGCATTTTTTAGGCGTACCATTTGGTCATGGTGCGCTAAAACAGAAGTCTGGGACAAAAAAAATGTATATTTAAGAATTGGCACACGAGTTTCAGTCCCCTTGTAGATCAGTGCCTGCATGTTTCTCTAATTCTGGCCATCATATTTCCTTTGACCGTTTGTAAGATATCAGAAAGGCCAATTTCAAAATGGTAACATTAGATTTGATTTTGTTAAGTTCTGAAGCATAGGACAAAACAATTATATCGAAAGAAAACAAAGCAATCAATTATTCAAGTCTATTTCACCAGAAAAAAGTCATGCCAGTGGGACATAAATCTCAAGCAGCTTGGGGTCGCTGCTCGAGCAGAGACCACGTTACAAGTTGGCACCAGTTTAACTATACAAGTTTTGACAAATCGTATGCGAAAACAGCTGTGCGAACCTTACAGACACCATAGCCAAGCACTATTACTCGGATTTCACTAACTCACTGCCCCGGATCAATGCCACCTTGGTGGTATGGGCCAGATCCATGTAACCCCTGCTTCATTTAAACGCGACCGGCAAGGATCCCACCACACTTTCTGGGAGCATATCAGCGCCTTGCAGCCATATAGCTCTATCGAGGAGGCTTAGAACACCCACAGACATAAACAGACATAAACAGACAAACCAACGGTGACCTGGGATGCGATCGCAGGCCAGAGTGATCTATAACGAAGCACGGCGAGCCATCGAGGCAGGAAACGGAAGCCGAGGTGGGCGAAGAAAGGGACTAATACTAAATAAAGAAAAAAAACGTCAGTCAATGACACTGAGGTTTCTTGCTTTTCCGGACATATCTGACCTGACCTCTCTCCTTCGCGTATAAGCATACTTGCGACAAACACACACACACACACACACACACACACACACACACACACACACACACACACACATATATATATATATATATATATATATATATATATATATATATAATCCGGACTAGCAGCACCAGAACATATTTTTTTTTTCTGTAGTGTGGGCGCAAGCGCCTAGCGCCCAATCACCACGAGCTTGCCACTTCCGGCAAAGGCAGCAGCCGTTTGCATTTCTTTCTTCCTTATCTCCCAGGGGCTCATCCAGCAACTGTGTCATAGGTGTCGTGTCTGGAAAATACTAAGGCAGTAGTGAAAAGCACCAAGGGGGAAGGGTATGGTCTTAGAGCGAAGCACTTTCCTCGGAGATCGTCACGCATGCGCAGCAAGGCGAGGAGGAAACTCGCGAACGTCAACGAGGCGGACGACGCGTACCATCGCATTCACTCAGGCCTACAAGCACGGAACTATAGCTTAGAACAACTGAGGGTTGCGGGTAGTTTGTAGGTGGCCGGGAGATCCCGAGCAAGTGTCTCCTTACGGTTTTTCTCAGGAGGCTTGAAGTATAATCCACTGACCAAGCATGCCCTCACCCCCCCCCCCCCCACACACACACACACCCACAAATTTTGTTTGCTTACCTTTGTCATTTTTTATCAACCGGTTCAGTCAGTTCAAAAGTAGCAGTTTCTAGGAGCCTAAGTTCGTAGTTTTTTTTAATGTGCACATAATTTCTTATTACTCTAATAGCGTCGTTACTGAACATTGAATCCCGTGTTGTCACAAATTGCTGAGAATATGAAGGAGATATTTTCCTTTCACGAAATTTTACCCGAGTATTACCTGTGTTCTAGCGGAAATATACCTCTGGTTTAGCGTAAACAGAAAATCCATTCGTATTTGATGAAGAATTTCCCTAGACGCATGGGTGTGCATCTCCTTAAAGGGTCTTCCGCCGCCATTTTCAATTTTCGTGCGGCACCTAGCTATAGGGCCCCCCTTCGAATATTGTCCGATTATCATTCACCGTGTGGAGCAGAAAGGCGAGGGCTATTGATGTGAAACCATTGGGAGGGTTGGGGGGGGGGGGGATTGTGCATATTGATGGTGAAAAGTCCGGGCGTGAAATGGACCTTTTTCACAGGCGCCTTTTGCGCATGCGCACAGGAAACACTCTGCCGGCGCCACCATGAAACATTTTTCGCCTCCACGGGGCCTCCAAAACCTGCTGGCGCGCCATCTCGGAGGCTAAGGACGCGAAATAACGCACAACCTCCCGCATTGTCGCGTCAACCAGAAAGTCACCAAATGCGCTTTTGGCCCTCTCGGCTCGGGGCGCTGTATCTGTCGTGAAAAATATCCATTCCTATCACAAGCCAAGACACCACAATATTCTGTCAGTGTTTGCTCACCTACTTGTTTTAACACAAAGACGAATGTTGTATTATCAGTTATGAATGTTCAGTCCCAGAATGACGATATAATAATGCGCACGCTGTATTGAAGGACTCCGGAAAATTTTACTATCCGTGCACTGTTCTTTAACGTGTATGTGTGTCACGGACGGCTATTTTTGGCGACAACGCGTCACGACAATTAACTGGCGCCGTACTCCCCGACTGACCGGGAGAAACGGCGGCACATGAAAGGGAACCGATAAGTGCAAAATGGGGTGCTCTCCTTAGAACGTCGCCGCCGACAGTTAATCCTTTTGTAACTGCGGCGACGTCTGCAAGGTCGTAGAAGGCCACGGTATACCCCGAAAAAGGATTAGACTACGAGACGCCACGGCTGAGAGCTAAGTGGTTGACCGTTCCCACGGAAAAAAGCGTGGGAAACGCTCTGGGGGCCAAGCCGTATGACAACAACCCGACAGGTTGTCACTCTCGCTAGTTGCGGGCCCTCTCCCAATTAAAAAGGGGTGGGGTCAAAATATTTTTGGGGCGGAGTTTCCCATCAATTAAACGTGCATGATTGGACCCAGGTAGAGGTCTCTTGTCCTCAAGGAAGAGAGCGAGGAGACACGAGGGGGATTTAAGCGCGGGATTTTGCCCTGCTAGGCAGACTAGTCGCTGACCAAGATGGTGTAGAAACAGATCAACAAGCATCTCTTCTAGAAGTTTTTAGTGTGGCTCTGTATCGGCTGGCCACCTAAACTTAGCCGTTCGTCTAGTTGTGACGCGATTAACGTCTGCAACGTAGACATCGGGACTTCGCCTCGAGTTAGCTCAACCTGCTCGAAGTCCCCTGCAAGCACTAGCCTCCCGGAGCCACCAGCGTTGCAACACCGCCGACATCGCAGTCGTGCAAGAACTCTCTTCGACTTCTCGCATCCGATCGTCGGGGACACAACGCTGCCGGTCATCACACGTATGCCTTCACCTGTTTATATCTTCGAACTTTCTACTCCGCAGTTCTATTGTTGTTAGTTTGTGTAGCTTGTAATAGTTCTCTCTCGTAAGCTGATTTATTGTTTCTGTTATATATTTCTTTAATTGTATCAAGTGTCGTTGTATTTTGTTAGTTGTATAGAAGTGTTGTATTAGATCCCGTGTGCTGCAATATCACTAGAGTAAAGTTGTTTTGTTTTCTCACGTCTCTGACCTCTTCACTGTCTCTGCTTGCGTACGGAACGAACCAACCTGCTGTCATTCCCGTCGCCGACTTCGCGCTGGCGACGCTAGAGTGGCAGCTTGTAACAAAACTGGCGTCCGCGAGACAGGACATTCCGTACAAGAGTAAGACAGTGAGGGGTGAACGAGAACCGTGTGGACAGCGTGGTGATAGAGCCGCACAGTTGAAGCAGTTGCATCCTGCATATGATTGCGCTGTTTCTATAGTGGCATTATAGTGACAGTTGCAGTATGGAGTGTATAAATTTTGACAAGTGGATCGCGTACGGTAAACAGTTAGGCCTCGAGGGCGCCGAACTGAGACAATGGATTAAGGAGCAACAGGAACTGGCGCAGGCCAGAGAAGAGCGGGCACGGGCCCGGGAGAAAAGGGAAAAAGAAAGGGAGAGAGAACGCGAAGAAAGGGCGAAAGAACGAGAAGCGGCAAGGGAAGAAAGGGAGAGAGAGCGCAAAGAAAGGGCGAAAGAACGAGAAGCGGCAAAGGAAGCGGCAAGGGAAGCTGGAGAACGGGAAGTGCAGTTACTGCAATTAAAGATTCGCCTCAATGAGAGTAGCAGTGTAGAGCACGAGAAGTGCGAGGTGCAGTCCAGAGTTGTAGAGAAGGCTAGCACGTTTAAAGACAGCAGAAGGTTCGATGAAGAACCAAATTTGAGTGCTGCTAAAGATGCTGCGCTGCGTAGAGAGGCCGACGAAGGCCAGAGCGAATGCGACGAGGTGCTGTGCCAGTTTAATACTAGCGAGACAGCTAGAATAGCGGTAGGCAGGCTGATGCAGGCCTCAACTGTGTTTGTCGCAACGGTGGATCTTGCAAATGAGGTCGAAGACGTCAAGAACACCGGAAAAAGCTCAGGAGAAGCAGCGACAGTAAAGAATGGTATCCGTGCAGTTGCAAACAGCTCTCAGGATTGCGAGCAAGATTTCTCGAAGGGAAGCAACTGCATTGTTCCTCAGTGTGTTGCCCAGTTCGCCTGTCTTGAGGGTGAGAATAAAGATGATTTGGTCGAAAATCATTTAGACTGCGCGACTGAAGCAGCTGACGAAAGCTGCGAGAGGGTTCACGAGCGTGAGGTGCTATCGGAGAGCTCGGAAACGAGCCGCCAGAAGCGGCGTAGACGCAGGCGACGTCGGAGAGCCGCGAGAGAGACAAAAAGTACTACGCGGGTAAAAGAAGGCACAAAATCTTTCAGCGTAGCAAGTGGGACTACGAGTTCTGGATCGGCATCAAAGCCGGTTTGCATGCGTACGAGCAGCCGGGCCAAAAATAGAAAGAACACCGGTTCGCAAATTGAACCACCAGGAAAGTGCCAGTCTTTCCGTTCTATTAACAGCAAGTTTCATGGTGCGCCCTTGAGCTGTAATACCACCGATCACTCAACCCACGACCGATTTCAAAGCAATGAGGGAAAGGTCGGTCGAAAACGTCGCCGGAAAAGGAAGAAGCGTACGCGAGGTACAAAGCGAAGGGGTGAAAGAGGTAGCAATCAGCCGGGCGAACGAGGGAAGAGTGGGCTACCGACCAGTTCAAAGAAAGGTCCTTTGTGGCGGGCAGTAAGGCACAGACAGCGAAACGGTAGGCCATGGCGTGCATCTTCGCGGCGGTATGCGCGGGGGAGATTTAGAGCTTTTCGGGGAAAAGAGTGTCGACGTGGTCCTAGAAGAAAGACCACAATAGCTAAACACCGCTCGGCTAGATCAAAGAGGACACCGTCGCTCTTTCCCTGGCATTGCTCGGTTTCCCTCCGCCAGATTGACGTGACCCGGTACAGTTGTCGTTGCGCGCACTGAGAATTGAGGTCTATGAGCATGTTTTTTTTTTCCTTTCGTCGGTTGATTTCTGTTTGTATGTGCGTATTTCATTGTATAAGAAGTGTATTTTGAATTATTTTTCATTTTGCTTGGTGCATTGGTTGTTTTACTTGTGTAATGCACATTGAAAGATTGCCCTACCGTAAAGGAGCGCACCTGTTTTGTTTTGTTTCGTAGTATACATTCGTGCAGTGTATTCTGTATTGATGGCTGCCGTACACGGCTATTTCCTCTTCTTGGTTGTATGGCGCATTGATACTGTTGCGTGTAAATGAAGCTGGTACTCTAACAATTGTTTGTTTTTCCTTTTGTTGTTACTTTGATGCACTCTGCCTATGTATGTTGTGTATGAGAGGGACAGTCCTCATGCCTCGCTTGTTGGTGGTGTTTTGTTCCTTGTTGTCGAAAAAATTCCCCTCCGTGTGAGCAAATGTTATGAATAACATTCTGAAAGTGGGGGGCAATGTCACGGACGGCTATTTTTGGCGACAACGCGTCACGGCAATTAACTGGCGCCGTACTCCCCGACTGACCGGGAGAAACGGCGGCACATGAAAGGGAACCGATAAGTGCAAAATGGGGTGCTCTCCTTAGAACGTCGCCGCCGACAGTTAATCCTTTTGTAACTGCGGCGACGTCTGCAAGGTCGTAGAAGGCCACGGTACACCCCGAAAAAGGATTAGACTACAAGACGCCACGGCTGAGAGCTAAGTGGTTGACCGTTCCCACGGAAAAAAGCGTGGGAAATGCTCTGGGGGCCAAGCCGTATGACAACAACCCGACAGGTTGTCACTCTCGCTAGTTGCGGGCCCTCTCCCAATTAAAAAGGGGTGGGGTCAAAATATTTTTGGGGCGGAGTTTCCCATCAATTAAACGTGCATGATTGGACCCAGGTAGAGGTCTCTTGTCCTCAAGGAAGAGAGCGAGGAGACACGAGGGGGATTTAAGCGCGGGATTTTGCCCTGCTAGGCAGACTAGTCGCTGACCAAGATGGTGTAGAAACAGATCAACAAGCATCTCTTCTAGAAGTTTTTAGTGTGGCTCTGTATCGGCTGGCCACCTAAACTTAGCCGTTCGTCTAGTTGTGACGCGATTAACGTCTGCAACGTAGACATCGGGACTTCGCCTCCAGTTAGCTCAACCTGCTCGAAGTCCCCTGCAAGCACTAGCCTCCCGGAGCCACCAGCGTTGCAACACCGCCGACATCGCAGTCGTGCAAGAACTCTCTTCGACTTCTCGCATCCGATCGTCGGGGACACAACGCTGCCGGTCATCACACGTATGCCTTCACCTGTTTATATCTTCGAACTTTCTACTCCGCAGTTCAATTGTTGTTAGTTTGTGTAGCTTGTAATAGTTCTCTCTCGTAAGCTGATTTATTGTTTCTGTTATATATTTCTTTAGTTGTATCAAGTGTCGTTGTATTTTGTTAGTTGTATAGAAGTGTTGTATTAGATCCCGTGTGCTGCAATATCACTAGAGTAAAGTTGTTTTGTTTTCTCACGTCTCTGATCTCTTCACTGTCTCTGCTTGCGTACGGAACGAACCAACCTGCTGTCATTCCCGTCGCCGACTTCGCGCTGGCGACGCTAGAGTGGCAGCTTGTAACAATGTGGATAGGTTTGTAGAAATTCCGCCTTCGTTTTAATGTAGCAACTATGATCGGTGTTCGATACCGCGACAACCCTGTCGAGTACGATATCTACAAGGGCCCCCGTGGTGGGTTACGAACACGAAAGTTGCTTTGCCAAGATTCGTACCTGTTGATGTTAGTTAAACATCGCCAGAATTTTGGCAGCGCTCTAAACAAAGGATTGGCCCAGAAGTAGAAAGGCGAAGCGAGGGGTATACTTCTACCATACTAAATGAGATACCTGTCTTCGTAACATTTGCAATCACTATCGTAACTTGTTTTGTGGTTGTTAATGATTCATTTATCAGGTCTGGCTGTAAGATTGCATAAATTTTTTAATGTTTTTGACCCATTTATACAGCTGGCAAAGTGACTACGCACTCCAGGTTTTTCGCCACATCACGTGACAAATCAGGCAATATAGCCTTTAAAAGAGCTCCAAAGTAAAATTAGAAACAAAGCAACAAAAAATTGAGATGAAGAAATAGCACAGGTTGCGCTTAGCCACGAAAGACTGAGTCACAGGCAACTGGTGGGTGCCCAACGGGTCCTTGCTGTACTATACCCACAATGCATTTTCGCTTTCTCGCTATTTATTTCTATTTCTTCATTTCTTTAGAAGTCTATCTGTTTTTTTTCGTTTCTTTCTTTTCACTTATTTTGGTTTTCTTTTGCCTTCCTTTCTATTTCTCTTTTTGCGTTTTTTGTTTCTGTGCGATGCTTAAGTCTCTCACCCTCAATTCTCTTTCTCAGCCATTTACTCTACTATGCTGTACATTGCTACGCTAGCCTGTCTAGATAACCGAGTGGTCGCAGAGCTCGCCTTTGGTACGCGGGTTTGAATCTCACGTCGTGAAGAACTTTGTTTCACCGGGATTCTCTTTTTCCGTTTCTTTCTCGCTCTGTCTCCCCTGCTGTCTCTATCTCTGGTTCCTGCTCTCGCCCATAAGATTTATTGCAGCCCACGCCGGATGAATCAGAGCACGCTCTCTATGAGCCAAGCAGAAAAAGAAGGAAAGGAAGGAAGCAACAAAAGGGAGAAGGCAGGGAGGTTAACCAGAAAGACATCCGGTTGGCTACCCTACACTGGGGGATTAGGGAAGGAGAGAAAAAAAAGAAGAACGTGATGAAGAAACCGTACCGGATTATAATGATAATTTTTTTTGCGTGAAGGACACACGGCATACCTCGAGAATAAAAGCTGTGCTGTGATAAACGACGCTTACCACTTTTAAAAAGAACAGACGCCGATGCCCCTTACCGGTGTCTTCCAACGAAATGGTCAAATCGCAGAAGGGAAGGTTGAGAAGGAATTTTCGAGAAATAAAAAGGCAAGGAAACAAGCGAAGTGGGCTCGTATGGAACGGAATGCCGGAAATTCCGAGAGCACGGACGACGACGCCAGAACGTCGTGGTCGCGGTATTAAGTTTGCATTTCTAAGTCGTGAACGGAAACGAAACGGCACTCATGGGAGGAGCCGTGTAGTTGGAAAAGCGTAGCGGTGGCCATCTCGTGGTGACCTTTTGAAAGTCATCAACTCCAACGAACAAAAAAAAAACATCCACATAAACGAAACGGAGGTGCCAGCTGGAAAGGACGAGTCGGTGCGTCCGGTCAACACGGCAGCTCGACTCCGTCGCGCGCGGCCCGGAGAGCATGTGCCGCGCAATCACCGCTGCATATATCGACCCTGAACTCGAAACGTGAGCTGCACGCAGCCGCAGGAACACGCGAAGCTTGGTTGCCCCGTATGTAGCCCGTCCCCGCGATTGCAGAGTCATCGAGTCACCCACCAGCATGCAACTACTTTGATTTACGTCTTGCTAGGTGGACGACTCCACGTTCCGTTGATTCGACGAACTTTCTTTTCTTATCTATACTTCTTTTTAAGTGTCGTGTTCTCTCGGGCGGGAAATTCAATCCTGAGCGCGTCGCGGTGCTTGTACTGCGAGAACTCCGGAACTATTCGCTTTGGTAGCGCAGAATTATTGCAAAAAGTTACGCTGTCCCTGTTTCCTATCTTCTTCTTGCTTCTGGGGGCCGCTTTCCTTGCGCCATGCTCTCTCATTCGTCCTCTCTATATCTATACCTCTAATCTTATCCTTTTAATCTCTCCTTACCCCCATCCCTCGTAAGCTACTGATGAGGTGTCCCGCTTTGATGCAGACAGTTACAGGGCTCACTTTTGTCTTCTTCTCTCTTTAGGAATCACACAATAAAAAGGTTACGCATACGTAATTAGACGTAATGGCATAGTTTTCAGATCTAGCCTCTAGCGATGGTTTAATGGCAAGACGTGATCTGGTCAGCCCTTCGTTCAGGTTTGCACAAATTTTCTAACCACGTGCGAACAAAGCTAACCAATATTGTATACAGGCTATAAATATAAATATTGTATATCTATCTATCTATTTATCTATCTATCTATCTATCTATCTATCTATCTATCTATCTATCTATCCGCCTACGACAATTAGCTCCCCTGGCCGTTTCGATAACGGTATCGATACCAAACTTGGTATAGCATAACATGACTGTATGAAAAATATATATGACTAGTCATAACATGAAAATAATATGTGTGTCATGAATGTCATGATTTACATTTCATGGTCCTGCAGCTCTTGCGTTGGTTTCATTCACATGGCTTGTTGCAAAACTGGTATGGTAAGACATGATTGCATGGCAAACACAAGCGACAGACCCTAACATGAAAATCAAGACATGTGTGTCATGTAACAACATGCCTACATGCCACGCTCATGGTGCGCTCGCGGCCGTTTCGCTAGCATCGCATATACTGAATTTGGCATTAGAGTACATGAATTGATAACGAAGGTATGTAAATGGTGCAAACATGATAAACATGAGATGCGTGTCATGTAACAACATGACTACATGCCACGCCTATGATGCGCTGCTGGCCGTTCCGCTGCAGTCACATATAGCAAATCGGGTATTACGGTACGTGAATGGATGACGAAGGTATGCGACTGGTAAAAACATGATAATCACGAGATGCGTGTCATGTAACAATATGACTACATGCTACGCTCATAATGCGCTAGTGGCCGTTTCGCTAGCTTCACATGTATCATATTCGGTATTACGGGACACGGATGGACGACATAGGTAAATGACACATCCAAACATGATTATCACGACATGCGTGTCATGTAACAACATGACAACATGCCACACTGATGATGCGCTCACGGCCGTTTCGCTAGCTCCACATATGCCAAATTGGGTATTACGTGACGTCAATGGATGACGAAGGTATGTGACTGGTGCAAACATGATAATCATGAGATACGTGTCATGTGAGAACATGACTACATGCCACAGTCAAGGCGGTAATACATTCTGACGTAACGTGGTGCGCGTGCTCTCCTGCATTCATTTCATCGCGTCACGCCGGCGTTGCCACGCCAGGCGCCGGTCCTGTCATATACTTGCAGGCACGTGCCGTGCTGCGTCGCTTTGACGCATGTGCGTTTCAGCACGTCCGGCGTCCCTCTGTCATGAAAAGAGGTAAACGCATCGTTGTCTGGGTAATGCATTGGTGCGAAATGCAGCATGTCTCATTTCGCGCCGTTTGCCGTCGTACCGCGCCGACGGACGCTGGTCGCGCCGGCGTCAGAATAAAGAGTGCTCGCGTTTTGCTAACGTAGCGTCGATGCGCCTAGCGTGCATGCGCGTCAACGCTACATTGGAGTATGTTGGGCCCTTCATGATGGACAGACGCATGGACAGACGCACGGATGCATGGATGAACGCACGGATGGTCGCACGAATAAACGGAAGCAAGAACGAATGGACAGACGAAACCACGGATGGGCTGACGGACGCTTCGCCCCACTCATCATCATTCACTTCGTATATACTGCGATTTTTAGCGGACACTATTGAACTGTTAACTTCACACCATTTTTCCTGCACTGCCGTATGCATCCGTCAATAGTTTTCATGTTCCTGCTTCCAAAAAAAACCTGTTGTTTTTCTTTTTCTTTTTGTTGTGTTAGCTACGATCATGCGTCCGCTAATTTCGGTCGTGTCCCTCAAGCCTAATTAGGCTTAGCTTGTCACTCTATATTCATGCTTTTTGAAGATGTTCATAAGCTATGATTATGAATATTATTATTATATTATTATTATTATTAGTAGTAGTAGTAGTAGTAGTAGTAGTAGTAGTAGTAGTAGTAGTAGTAGTAGTAGTAGTGTGAGCGGGTCTGTTACGGCAGTGTGCATATATAGTGGAATATTAACCTATGCTCAATTGAATCTTGTATGAATTTATGCGCTACTTATCAATGGCTTTTTAACGAAGTATGAAATTCCTTTTGACCTTCGCTCTATTTTTTACCGTCTACTATCACCGACTTGCTCCCGTCTAACACCGGCTTCTCATTTTTGACTCGTTGTAGTAATGTATACCGTTGAGCAGATATATGTGCAGTGGTCTTTTTTTATACAAAATATAAGGAGACGTTGGCGCACAAGTATGGCGCCGGCTACTCCTTAGTTCTTTAGTGAAAGTTGCACACGCATCTTAAAGTAAAACGTGCAAAGCAGTGCATGGAGAATAGAACACTCGGGCACACATTTGCAAAAACACACTTTACGCACGTATCACAACAAAATGATAAGGAAATGTTCGAAAGTCAACGAATGAAGTCTCTGATAATGTCCCTCGTTAATATTTAATCCAACCAGCACAAAACAACAGGGCACACGCCTGGTCCTTATGAAGATGTATTCGCTCGTGTGTACATAACAGTGACCCACAACCTATACCCGCAACCTATGACAGTACCCGCAACCAGTACCCGCAACAGTACCCGCAACCTATGAGCGGGTAGCCATGTACCGTAACCACACCGCCACCAGGGCGATTACTATACAGAGTATAGTTCCCTCGATTACTATAGAGAGTATAGTAATCGAGAGAACTTTTTTCGGGTGTTTTAGTGACGTCACGGCTGGTAGAATTCTTTCGTAACCTCTAGAAAATTTATCAGAATAACGAATGCTACACTGAACTCGGAACTTGGCAGCTACGAGTTTATCGATACGATCGTCCTTTTTTGGGGGGGGAGCTTACGATCCGCAAACATTCACGACCGACTTCTCACGCTTAAGTCACAAACTTGGCTTATTTTCGGCCAAAGCTCTGCATATACATATAGTCGAGACTGTGGGAACTACTTTTCTTCGCGCATAGTTCGTGGACTTCGTTGCAATCCGCCTGGCTTTTCCGAACGCTGCACGAGCTCTCCTTTGTTCAGACACGTAAGGTACGTCGTCTTTTATTGAAGAGATCGCGTGCCTAAAGTTCATCGGAGCCTTCCGTCATCTGGCATGAAACTGGGACCTCAAGTTTATTTTTGTTCTTTTTTCCGGTGTTCGACTTCTACTTATAAGCACTGGTCTACCATTCCTTTTTTCTTTTCTTATCCCTTCATTTTTTCCCATACTTCGCGTCACATCCATCCCTAAACGAGGTACCCCCAGCGTGAACAAAGGGCTGCGTAAGGAATTTGACGAAAACAGACTACAGAATGTGATGCTCTAAAATTTGTGCACTAAAAAAAACAAAAACAAAAAGTCATCGTTGATTTTCTGTGGGCATCGCGACTTTTTTCTAGGGGTATTTTCCTTTTTCATTGCATTTCCTGTTTCTCTTCATTAAAGGCTAAAACTAACGAAAAAAGAATCAAACTGCCAAGCTTTTTTTTCTTCTTTTGCTTGTTTGTGTTTCTTTATTCTTTTCTCAAACAATTCTAAATTTATTGTTTTTTTTATTTCGTGAGGCGAGACACCAAATATTCTAAATTTTCAACAGCACATTGTTGCGAGCAAATTCCTATTTTCCAGCTTTTCAGCTGCCTATACCTTTCGCGTATAGTGGTAAGCGTTCAACAAACCGTCTCAATTTTGCCGGTTCGTGCCGACGGGGTTAAATAGCATCTTGCTGGTGCTGTCATGCCTGAGAGACTGACAGAGAAAACGATGAATAAATAATTGGATTGATTGATTGATTGATTGATTGATTGATATTGTGTTGAAGCTTGATTCTAATAATGATGATAATGCTTTGTGGGTTTGAACCCCCTCTATCCCCGAGTTCGAGGAAGCAGCGAGCATGAGGTAGGACAACACTATCTATCTATCTATCTATCTATCTATCTATCTATCTATCTATCTATCTATCTAAACTCTCCTGCAATGCACTTTCATTTTTTAATGGCTGGAAAAGCTTTCGTACGCGTGCATCGTACGCGTGCCGAGTAGAGGCATCGGTGCTGTCACTCGAACTTGCGGCTAGTTAGTTGACAACCGCTCAGAAACAAAACAAAAGTGTTTACCTGTTCTGCCAGCCGCTTTGTTCCAACACTTTGGGGGCTTCGTCAGCGGAGGCTAGTCACGAAAACGGCAGCCGCGGTGCAGCATCAACATTAGTGAGTGGTTGACGTGGCCGCAGAGCGCGGCCCTGTTGACAGAGGCAAGGATTTTCTGCGGGCGTCGGCCGCGACCGCCGAAGCGTGTGACGGGTGTCCCCGGTTAAAGTGCCGTCCCGACGGTGGCCCTGAACGCTGCTGCATACGTGCTGTGCTGCCACGCAGTTTTGAGCGATCGAAGTACGCAACTTTTGAGACGGGGTCAAACAAAAATATAAAAAATTAGCCCAAATCAACACATTACACTGTAAATGTCGTCGAAAGATGATAGTCTTGCGTCCGGGGAGAGTCAACAAAACGTTTATTTGATGTTCTGCACGAGAAAATTGGTGAATGGTATTCCGAATACGCTGCGTTAGAGTGCCTCGAGCGTGTAGCGAAGGCGAACAAGCGCATCTAGGCACGTTAAACACGAGCGCCATCTAGCAGTTATCTTCGAAAGCGAAGGCGTGCAGCGGCGGAGAAAGATGGGCGCCAGTCTCGGAGGTGATAGGGTGTAGAACGCAAAGCGATGGGCAGGTGCCACCGCCGTGTCGTCGTAGCACAGCGTTGGAAACACATTCTTGAGCATCGCGTTGCACTGTCAGCGCAGCGCGATAAACGCTACAGTCCTTAGATTTACTTGTGTGTGCCTCTTCTAGTATAAAGGCAGACATACAAAACATAGACGTGTTGTTATGGCACGTCAAATGTACGCAATATTTGCTTTTTCATTTGACAATCGCACAACTATAAACGCTAAACCTTGAGCAATATTGGTGGGCGCTGCGGATAGGGTTGGCCGTTTGATGCCGTGTGAGGTTAACAGACAAACGTACAGACAGACAGGCAAAAAACAGCCAGCGTCCCATGAGAGAATAAACTTTTTCTAAACACACACACACACACACACAGACAGACAGACAGACAGACAGACAGACCAGAATTTTTTCGTTGAAGGTCCCCAAGAAAGATCAATCGTTCAAATAAATATACATGTATTTTACGTGCTCAGGAACAATTACAAGGTATTCGTGCAGGCGTGCGGAAAAATCTAAGTATAAAAATAAACAATGCAATACAAAAACAGTCTTCAGAAAAATAAATAAAATAAAAAGAGGATAATGTATCGTTTAGCTCAGAGACAAGACGACGATGAACACGTGGCTGGGCCTCGCCATAACGAAACGACCCCTGGCCGTTTATTTGCTGGGCTTAAGTAGCCGCGCTCACAGCGGGGAAGGGGGAAAGAAGAAAAGGAAGGAACGTAAAGCGCACGAAACGGTGGAGAGGAGGAGAAGACGATATCGCCTAGGGCGAATGCTGATAGCAGATAGTCCGGTCTGTTACATCTTCTCTTCACACATTTTCAAAACACTGATTTCTTTTGCACTCATTTACTTGATGGAAGGATGGCCCGTAGTGAAGGCGCTTCGGTTCGCTGCGCTGGCGTCCTGACCTGCGCAGGCCAGCCAGTGGGCTTCCTGGAGTGTCTGGAGAAGTGGTGGCGCTATAATCTTCTTCTGGCTGAGCTGGTTGCACCTGGTGACACCCCAGTGGGTTGTCCGGCGTGATGTTGCCGTGGTGTCCATCACTGAACTTCGTCGGGGGCCTCGTGTCGGGGTTCGGATTACCCTCGGGGCTGACCTTGTCGTTGAAGTTTTCGTCCGTTCGCAGCAAGTGTTGTCGGTTCCGTCTCAGGAGCCCATGGTCTTCCGTTCTTACCACGTATGATCGTGGTGCAGTCTCTCGTACCACTTTCGCTCGGCGTGACCAGCTTCCATGTTTGATCCGGACCACATTTCCGGCTTCCAAGGGTGGTAGTGGCCTGCCTCGGGAAGACTGTCGCTGTTTCCATACGGGTATGCCTCCGTCGACGTTGTATTCTGGAAGAGTGGCGTGCAGGCGACGACCTTGCAGTAGTTCTCCGGGTGAGTGACCGCTGTCAAGGGGCGAAGATCGATAAGCCAACAGACCAAGCCATACATCACCCCGAGACTCGTGGGTTTTCTTTAGAATACGCTTCACGATCTGTACCCCCTTTTCAGCTAAGCCATTTGATCGTGGAAACTCTGGACTTGAGGTGATATGCTCGAAGTCATATCGGCGCACGAAGGACGCGAACTCTCGCGATGCAAATTGAGGCCCGTTGTCGGTGCAAACTTGGTTGGGAATGCCGTATCGCGAGAAGATAGCAGATATCTTGTCGATTACTTCCGCCGCCGTGGTACCTCTGAGTTTCTCGACGTCGGGAAAATCAGAATGGGCATCAAACACAACTACGTAGTGTTCTCCAGCGAATGTAAATAGGTCTATGCCTACGCGCTGCCACGGTCGGTCGGGCGTTGGCTGAAGCAGGAGGGGTTCACTCGGTTGACTGTATGCGTACTTTCGACATACGCTGCACGTTCGCGCTCGTCGCTCAATGTCACTGCTCATTCCCGGCCAGAAAACCAGTCTACGGGCTCTAGCTTTGCACTTGTTCATACCTAAGTGGCCTTCGTGAATTCGCTCAAGAATTTCCGCACGCATTGATTTAGGCACCACAACTTTGCAACCCTTTAGCACCACTCCATTGACCACGGATAGCTCTTCCGCATACGGTTTCAGTACACCGTCTATTGCAATGCCATCTTCCATTTGTTTCATGGTGCGGCTGAGAAGCGGATCTTCGAGGGTTTCCTTCTGCAGCCGCAACATAGTCGCTTTGCTTATGATGCTGGTGACTACTTGCGTTGTGTGGACGTCCACGTCCTCGACTTGGTCGCCTCCACCAGTTGGTAGTGCAGCCCGAGACAGCAGGTCTGCGAGTAACAGGTCCCTACCAGGTACAAACTGCAACAAAAAATCATATTTCATAAGACGGATGAAAAACCGCTGTATCCTGGGTGGCATATCTGCAATGTTCTTTTCGGCAATCGCAAGTAATGGCCTGTGATCAGTTTCTATCGTAATGCTTCGTCCATACACGAACTGATGAAATTTTTCACAAGCGAAAACAATTGCCAGTGTTTCCTTTTCTATCTGGGCGTATCGCTCTTCACTCGGCGTCAGCGCTCTTGAGGCGTAGGTCACTGGGCGCCAGTCATCCCCGTGTCTTTGCAATAAGGCAGCGCCAATACCTGTTCCTGAGGCGTCCGCAGTTATCTTAGTCTTTCTTTTTTCATCAAAAAGAGCCAGCAATGGAGGATTAGCAAGCGCTGCGCAGATCTGGTCCCATTCGCGCTCATGGGCTGTTGTCCACTCAAACACCGATGCTTCTTTCACCAGGCTACGCAGCAACGCCGTTTTATCACTCAAAGCTGGCAGGTATTTCCGAAAGTAGTTCACAACCCCGAGTAGTCTGCGCACACCCTGTTTATCTTTTGGGGCTGGCATGGCACGGACGCTTTCGATTAGATCGGAGTCCGGACGAATTCCGTCTCTTCCGATAACGTCGCCAAGGAATGCAACCTGCGTGGTGCCGAACACGCATTTAGCTGGATTAAATGTCAGCCCTTCCTCTTGCGCCCGCCTTAGTACTGCGATGACGCGTTCGTCGTGTTCTTCCTTTGAGTCGCCCCATATTAAAACGTCGTCTACGTAGACGCGCACTCCCGGCAGCCCTTCGAACATCTCTGTTAGAGTCTTTTGAAACACCTCGCTGGCTGAGCAAATTCCGAAAGGCAGACGCAAAAAACGGTACCGCCCAAATGGTGTCGCAAAAGTGCATATTCGTGAAGTGGCCTCATCTAAAGAAATTTGATGAAAGCCGGCATTAGCGTCGAGCCGGGAGAAATATTGTGCTCCTGCCAGCTCGCTCTCTATGTCCTCTCTTGAAGGGATAGGATAGTGCTCCCGCTTAATGCTCCTGTTCACTGCTCTAGGGTCCATGCAAATGCGAAGGGTACCATCCTTCTTGTGCACAACTACCAGGGGGCTCACCCATTCAGTTGGTTCATCCACCTTGACGATGATTGAGGCCTTTTCCATTCGTTGCAGTTCTTGTCGCAGGCGTCCTTTCAATGCTATGGGTACTCTGCGGGCAGGCTGCACGACTGGAACGGCATCCTCTCGTAGCACCATTTTGTAGGGTCGCCTGACGCAGCCGGTGCCGCTGAAGAGGTCAGGAAATGCAAGCTGGAATTTCGTTTGCCCATCGCCTACCTTCACGGCGTCCGTCGTCACCGGTACCAGACCAAACTGCTGGCATGTCTTTAAGCCAAGGATAGCTTGGCGCCCCTTTTTCACGATAAAGAACGAGACTGAATGCTGTGCTTCGTTTATCTCGAGATCTTCGGTCGCCACGCCAACGTGTTTGATTGTACTGCCGTTGTAGGCGGAGAGGACAGCGGCGCTCTTTCGCGGAGTGCTTGCGTGGGCGATTCGGTTGAACAGGGTTAGGGGCAGCAAATTTGCCTGAGACCCGGTATCTACCTTGAATTGTATCTCCTGACCGGCTATTTTTCCGCGAACCATCCAATCCGCTCCTATATCTCCGGTGACGCCGCAAATGCTGATGCCCAAGATGTCAAAATTTTCATCGCTTTCTTCGGCTTTGTGAACCTCGCTTATCCTGCGCGCATTGTTGCAGCATGCGGCGAAGTGATTTCGTTTTTTGCATGCATAACAAGTTTTTCCATACGCCGGGCACCGCTCGGGGGCATGTACCTTGTTACAATTTCGACACCGAGTTCCATTCGCAAACTTCGTGCGGTGTGTGCGGCGTGTAACGTCAACGTGCAGGCTTTCATTTGACCATGCTGCGCTCTGAATGGCAGCAATCTCAGCAGCTTTGCAAATTTCTTCTGCTTTCTGCAAGTTTAAGTCTTTGTCGCTCAGCAACTTTTCTCGAAGTTTCGCATTATTCGTCCCAAACACCACTTGATCCCTGATCATGGACTCTTCAAGCGTACCGAAGTTGCACAGCTTTGCTTGCTTTTTTAAGTCCCGTAGGAACCGCTCAAAGGGCTCGGCCTCTTCCTGCTTTCGCAATCGAAAAATGTGCCTTTCGTAGACTTCATTACCCTGGTCGACACAATATTCTTCAAATTTCCGCACTAACGTGTCATAATCTTCTTTGCTCTCACCTGCCGCAAACGAGAAGTTGTTGTAGACCTCGAGCGCCTCGTCCCCCGCGGTGCTCAGAAGAATCGCTGCTTTTACGGCCGATGGGCGGGGCTTCTCCGGTTCCGTAGCGGTGATGAACAGCTGCAGCTTCTGCTTGAATACCAGCCAGTTTTTCCTGATGTTGCCGGACAGTTGCAGCGGTTCCGGGGGCTTGACGAGGTCCATTTCGAACGTCAGAATCCCACTTCTGACACCATGTATCGTTTAGCTCAGAGACAAGACGACGATGAACACGTGGCTGGGCCTCGCCATAACGAAAAGACCCCTGGCCGTTTATTTGCTGGGCTTAAGTAGCCGCGCTCACAGCGGGGAAGGGGGAAAGAAGAAAAGGAAGGAACGTAAAGCGCACGAAACGGTGGAGAGGAGGAGAAGACGATATCGCCTAGGGCGAATGCTGATAGCAGATAGTCCGGTCTGTTACAGATAATATGCGCAGACAAAAATATGCGCTAGATCTAAAAAATAAAAAGTCAGTTTCAGCACAAGGCCGAGACAATGAATGTGATAGCAACACATCAGACTGTCACACGAGGTCAGCTTAGAAAGTTTAGTAACCAAATGTAGTGAACACGGTGAATTGTGCTTTAATTGGCAGTAATTAAGTAACCCCAATATTTAAACAGGTGTTGTTGTGAATAGCTAACTGGAAGAACTCTGATAGGAAACGAAATCAAAGTTCGGCATCGAAAAACGTGACCAGTCACACGGTTTTCACGTCGAAGTACACTTTTTGTATTTTTTTCAGGTGCCTAATTATCACTCGGTAGTAGCTATTATATGTCGTGTTGAAGAACTGCAATTCACCACACAACAATAATTCTGCTTCGGCATATTGCTTATTGCGATATCTAAATACAGGCCGAAATCTCTGATTCTAGTTACTGTGGTTGCTGAGATAAAGTAACATGAGTACAAAAACACACTTTGATATAATCCCAGTTAAAGTTAAACATATGCGTTCTTTCAAAAGTACAACCAAATAATAGCAAATTGATGGGCCCGTTCGATATAGGCACCAGTTGGTTACTGATCATCAATATCATTTTTTGTTTCGTTTTTGTGTTGAAACGTCTTGCCTCCGGAACCTCCTTTGTCGCCTGCTGTGCAGGCCTGTCAGCAAAGTACTGTCGTCGCAAGTCACGGGAGCGTACGTTCATACACTGTTCAGTGCACAGGCGAAATTTCGAAGGATTCATGCACACTAGCATATGATATATATTGTCATCATTACACGTTAGTGCAGCATCAAGAGCGCATATTTTCAGTCTTTCGTGTCCGAGGAAATTTTTTTTTAAGTGGCTCTTGCTTTTTAAAGGCCAAACGATAATAATTTTCGCTCTTGCCAATCGACTCCCTGCTATGGCATCCTTGGCCATATACACATTTCTCGTCAGCAAGCTTAAGTCTGTGTTTTCTTTCGCATTCTGGGCCCATTTTTTCCTGAATGTGCCTAATACACTAGAGCTTGCAAACTGTAGCCCCTTCTATGTGACTCTGATTCAGGCTTGAACTGCAATAAAGACCTTGCTATGTTAAATTGGGAGTGCCGAAAGCCACCACCTAAGTTTGGAGATTTGTAAATTTTAGAGCGAAAAAAAAAACTACTGAGACAAACAAACGACTTATTGTGGTTAAGAACAAGCCGCACATTTTAGATAATTCAAAAATAAAAACAACTAATATTTCAATATTCTTGCTTGCTCTGTCCTCTTGAAGAGCTTGTTTCGCTGAAATGACGGTGTCGGCGTCGTTGGCTTTTAGCGAAAAATCATCTCTCCGTGACTGAAAAATCAAGCAAGACGCAAATAAAGTAGTATAAAAATCTGGGTATGAATGGAGATCAAACCCGGGTCGTTTGCGTATCAAGCGGGCGTTCTACTACACAGCCACGCCTCTGCCTGTGTATGTGATGAAATGAACTTCATCTGCTTGTAAATGTGGTCAATGTAACTTTCATGTTTTACAAACACTCTGGTCCTGTGTATACACGCTTCAAAATACAACATGCAATAATGTCGTAATTATGCGTGCTGCAAGCTTACATTGCCATCGGGCGTCGGAACGTAAAATTATTATAATGACTTTTTCGTTTAAAGCCGGTCACCTACTACAAAAGGCACACACGATACTGCACCCTTAGGAAACTTAGTGGGTGCATAACAAGTCGGAAAAATTTTCCTACATTAACTGTAGTATGCACGAGGAACAGAATATCGCTATTGCGTTATTATTATTCATATTATTATTAATAATAATATTAATATTAGTAGCAGTAGTATTAGTATTGGTAGTAGTAATAGTAGTAGCGCCATTACAATAAAATTACACAGCTTAAGCAATTATTCTTCCTGTAGTGAAATAGCAATGGTTTACTATTTTGTATTTTATGATCTTGGTCCTTTCCTTCTTCTTTGTAACGTCTGCCAGGCCTGGTCGCAGAAGTCTCCAGAGACTTAGACAAGGCCGTTTCTGTGCACTTCTTATGAATATGAGAAATAAAGTAATAATTTACTTTATTTCTTATTCTAATATTTCAATTAGTATTAGTAATACTAATAGAATAGTATCAATATTACTTTATTACTATCATCATCTATTATTATTTTTCTTATGTTATATCCATACAAAGGTCCAGTACATACCCTTTGTAAAGGCACAACGCCTGCCCAGTTTTCGGAAGCAAGCGAGAGACAGAAGCGGTGAAAATAAGAGCAATGAATGAGAAACGAAGAAGCATGCTAGCGCGTGACACGTGTAAACGGCTTCATTGCAAAGCATTTCTGATAAACTCTAAAACGAAATAACGATATGTCCGGAATGTGCTGACACACATATTGAACGTGTATAGTGTTTATAGTGTTAACGTTATGACAGAAAAAACCGTGTAATTCATTTAATAAATTTATTGATGTTAAGAAACATATAATTAGTACTTATATTTGGTAATTAATAAAGCGGAGACCATAAAGCGCAGCATGCGTTTGCCATAATTTTTCTGGCATGTTATTGGCAGTCCGACGGGCCCACGATGCAGCAGAGAGACTTGGTCTATCTGTTCCGATGTGGGAGTCGCCTGCAACGTGTACAGCACGTACCAAAGGACCTAATAAAGTTCGTCGGTTCATTCATTTGCAAAATTCATTCATCTATTCATTCATTCATTTTCTTATCCTGTCTATGTTTCGACTTTCGTGTATAATGATTTTCTGACGTTGCCTTGTATTCTCAATTAGAATTGTAGGGCTTTATTTTTCCTTTCTAAACCAGACTTTTGTCTTTTATTCAAAGTCCAGCACTGCCACGTGCCTCAATGTTACATGCAATAGCGCCCGTACGATCCCATTTTTTTTCAAACTCACTTACATTTGCTCATCTAGTTTGGCTTCATATGCATGCATGAGCGTAATGATAATTCAACGCCACGTTTAAAAACGCAAATGTTAGCTGCTTTTTTTTTCTCTTTCACATTATTCAGGCTCTGTCTGAAGCTCTAATGAAAACAAAATTTGCCAACACCATGTCTTCTAGTGTAAAATAAGTTCACTTAACCTGTAAAATAAACACCATATCTGGTCAGTTTAACACCTGTTTTCACCGACGAAACCGCACTACACATTCAGCTAAGTCAAACTGCACTTCACAAAAAATTTCTTGTTTGAGCACACACCTACACTGAATTCTTACATGCTGTTCTACTTTTCATTGTAGGAGACTGTATGCGAACGACGTTCTAGCCAACGCAAGGCAATCCCTTCTGCTTGGAGCTCCCTTCTTCGTCATTGTGAGTGCTTTTGTTTGCTCCTAGACGCTATAGACTCCTAGACGCCATAGACTCCTAGACGCCATAGCGGAGCCCTCCACTATGGCGTCTCTCATAATCATATGGTGGTTTCGGGATGTTAAACCCCACAAACCAATCACAAATCAATGTTGTTGTGAGTGGACGCAAGAGATTGTTTTATTCTTATTTATAAATCTAAAGTACTGACCCGAAGCTGCTGAATAAGTTGAACGCTAGAGCAGCTCCCGCAAGTGACGTCGTGTTGCGTCAGAACTGTAAACAATAATTTATCTCCTCCGGCACCGGTATCTGGATTGTATGTGCGTGTTTTGCAGTATCAGATGGCTGAAAGTTAGTCCAAGCAAACAACATACTACAGCGTTACGCACACATTCTGCATTTACTTCACCTTCACGGCCGTGCGCTTCATCAACTTGATTTATTTATTTTTTTTATTTTTTGATTGATACTGTTCCTTCTTTACGCACGTTTGAGACTGAAAAATGATTGATTGATTGATTGATTGATTGATTGATTGATTGATTGATTGATTGATTGATTGATTGATTGATTGATTGATTGATTGATTGAGTGAGTGAGTGAGTGATGCTCAAAAACAGTATATCACACTGCTCTTCCGCCAATCACCTAAACAACTGACATAACTAACATTCCACCAAAACGCCGTTATTCGGGCTCGGTTGAAAGCAGTTCTTGTTGACTGAGCGAAACTGCACATTGGTGCTCGCTTTTAAACAAATTCTCGTTTGTTTTGTTCGTGCTTTATTTTGATCACAAGAATTATTGCTGCCGAGAAACGGTGCTGGAGAACAATTCGTGCTCGAGGACTCCAGTGAGTTTCTCGCACGCGCTACTGGAATCGGCGCGCGGTGCCCCTAAACGCATAGAGAATTGCGTTCAGGGCGTAGGGCGTTCTTTTGTAACGGCCGTCGACCAAATATTTGGAGAAGATGCGCGCTCCGTGGCATTCTAGCGATCGGTTATTCAGCCACGGCAAGTCGCGCTTCCATTTTTCAGAGAAAAAAAAAGAAAATGGAACTGGTGCTATAGCTAACTGCCACGCAACTGAAAAACTAAGCCGCGGTCTGTCGACCGTTCTTTATTTCCCGGTTTAAGGTCGTTTCTTTCCTTCTTTCTTTCTCTCTTTCTTTCTTTCTTTCTTTCCTTCTTTCTTTCTTCCTTTTGTGCTTTCTTTCATTCTTTCTCTCTTTCTTTCCTTCTTTCTTTCTTTCTTGGTAGTTGGGAAATCGCTAGGCGGGGCCTAGCCACAGTGACAAAATAATATCCCTATATATTTCGAAGTGCTACGCGTACTCGCACAACAGAAACATAACAACAGCATTAACAACAAAAAAATTAGAGGCAGTAAAAGAATATGCGCCCAAGGATGGCCACAAGGGCTATGTCGTAAGCTACATCGCGAACGTCCGAGTGGCGGAAAACACGAAACATGACGCATTCCGCCTTTTCAGCCGTATTGTAAGCGCCCTCAATAGTGCACCTTAAGCATACAAAACTTTAAAACTACAATATCGTATTGTACAATCTCACTTGATTTTCAAAACTCTTTCTTCTTAATTTTATCTATCTATCTATCTATCTATCTATCTATCTATCTGTCTGTCTGTCTGTCTATTAGGATGATTATCTCTATAAATACTTATTATAATAATTAATTGGATGATTTATTATCACGATAATAATAATAATAATAATAATAATAATGATAATAATAATAATAATAATAATAATAATAATAATAATAATAATAATAAATCATCTATTTAACATGCCCTGCAACAATCATGAGGTCCTAGTGCAGGCTCACGCAACAATAAAACGATACAATTATACAACACAATGCAGACACTCTTTAGAAAACAGTCATATAGAGGGTGAAAAGTCACGAAAAAAAGAAATCAGCACAAAATGGGAAGAATCAAAATACAAGACGAGAATCATTGAATGGCAGTGAAAAATACAGAGAATATATACAACAATGTAGAAGGCTTCCTGAAAGAGGAAAAGGGAAAAATCTGTAGGTTGTCGAAAACTATGTTAAGAGAGTACCGAACTAAAATAAACACAATCACTGTCGACGGTAAAAATTGCCCGCAGCTTCCCTCGGGGGAACACTGAGGAGGATGCGGAGCATATAATTGGTTAACGGGGTGTTAAAGTGCGACTTACTTGGGTCGATGGCTAAATTGGTTAACGTGGTTGTGAAATGGGGTGTTAAATTGCGACTTACTTGGGTCGATGGCTAAATTGGTTAACGTGGTTGTAGGAGGGGGTGTTAAATGAGTGAACACGTACACACGTATGCGAAAGGGCGGCGCTGGTCGAAGGGACGTCGATCATTGTGTTTGTGGATTCGTTGGAATTCATTTCACCGCGACCTTGGACGTCGACGCGCCGTACAAACCAACCGACGAGCGGCAACTGAGCGAGCGAGCGCCGACCTTGAGTATATATACAGCGCGACGGCGCATGCACTGTCAGCTGTCGAATGTTCGAGAAGGGAAAGAAGCGCAACGGCGCATGCGCGCGCGTCAGCTGCCGATGTTCTCGAAGCGCGATGGCGCATGCGCGCGCGTCAGCTGCCGATGTTCTCGAAGCGTGACGGCGCATGCGCGCTTTATACAGCTAGCGAATGTTCGTGAAGAGGAGAAGCGCACGCGGTGTGTAGAGGAGGAAGGGTGCACAGATGGTGGAGGAGTGAAGCGCGCGTGGTGTGTAGAGGAGGAAGGGATGCACAGATGGTGGAAGAAGGAGGAGGAAGCTTGCGGACGGCGCCGCACTACAAGCCTCGAGTATTAGATGCTCCGCATCTAAAAAACATGAAGACTGTAAAGGCAAACATTATAGAAAGTTTGTATACTGTGACCAGTAGAGTGTTGAAAGAAGTAGGCAAATACATGAAATGGTCGATTCTCTCTAGTGAACTTACGTGGAATCCAAAAATTTACACAACTGTGAAGGACAGGACATCATACCGTGAACTAGTTTGTAAAGAAATAATAGTTCAGCGCAATTTAGTTTGCAGTGAAGTGATAATATTAATAATAATAATAATAATAATAATAATAATAATAATCTTGCAGCGTTGAAACGAAATCCAGATTCAGAAACATGTATTGTAATTGCTTAAGAATTTTTTTCTGGACTTTCTCGGTGGCATCACTGCCAGATTAAGCAACATCATTCCAGATCACAGATGCATATTTAGGTTGAGGTAGGCATACCGCGGTGTGCAATTTGCGGTAGACCGTAGGAGAACTGAATTGTCGAAAGATTCTACAAATGCAGCCGATAGATTGGAGGCCACGCCTGGCAGCTCGCTTAGTGTGAGCAAAGAAAAAATAGCATGCTATCACAAGAACACCAAAATCACTGAATTCATTAACGTTACATAGGCACATAATGTGGAGCGAGTATGTAAATGACACGATCGATGTTTGGCGAGATATACTCATGAATTTAATCCTTGAGGTACCACTAGTCACTTTATACAAGGAAGACGTTTGGCTATTTACGGCAACATAACATAATCTCTTATGCAGATAGCTGTGAGGGAGATTCACAATAGACAAGTTAACATCAAAGTTTGCAAGTTTATTCAAAAACACTGAGTGGCTAACTACGTCAAAAACCTGGCCCAGGTCACAGTAGACTACGTCAATCTGTCCTCTCTGTGAAATAGGCGAGGCTATTTGCGTCATGAAACTAGCGAGATAGTTGAGCGGCCAGGGAGAAACTCTTGTTGATTAGTAATCATTGAATAATTCACGCTATAATAAAATATGTTGTGAAAAGCCAGGTCAAAGATCTTTGTTGTGGCATACGGTAGAGAAATCGGGTGAGAATTAGAATCATCTGTTTTGCAGCCCGACTTCAATAGTGAAAAGTACAGGTATTTTTCCACATGCCCATAAATGTGAAAGCGTTCAGACAGTTCTTAAATATTGTACTCAGTAGTGGAGGCAAATATGCTACCATAAGTCTTTAGTATGGCGGAATAGATGTCATCTGGGGCACATGATTGGGACGATTTTAAGCGCTTAATGGTGAGCTTTTCATCCAGCGATAGACTACTAAATATGCTAACTGCCTTGGGTTGTTGTACTATCTAAGTCCTAGAGTCAGGGGCCTTATAAACGGATGTAAAAAACGTGGCAAAACAGTCAGCGACGGCACGCACTTCGACACCGTCCGAGTCCGGGACTACCCACTTTTGCTAGACCCTTTGCGTACATCCAAAACATCGGCTGGCCGCTCAAACGATATTTTTCTAATAATGCCATATATGAACTGTGGTCCCGTTTATATGGGTCTTTAGAGAAAGCTTAGAAATGGCTGTACTCGTCCTTCCACTTCTTGAATGGAGAACATTTAGACTTCTTGTGCGCGAAATCTTTATGCTTCACTGCGATTATACGTTCAGGGTAACCAGTGGGAATATTTACGATGTTTAAAAGTATATTGCGGTATAAACCTACGCATGCTATTTAATACAAGCTCCGTAAACTGCTCAACTTGGTTATCAACAATATGTTTGTCAGTAACCTGGGACCAATCAACGGCTAAAACTTAATCCTAAAAAGCCCGTGTACTCCAGTCTTTTCAGAGAAAATCTTGGAGATTGGTTAAAATGACTGCTGTAGCTCCTAGTTGTGGCACATACAGATAATCTTACATTAAGTGGGGGGTGGGGGATTTGTCAGGACTAACAAGAGAGATCTCATAGCGTGTTGATCGCTTAACATTCAGAGGTCGAAGGGGTTGTCTTTGTTACTTTGCTGTAGAAAATAAACGCCAGAAAGTGCAAGAGCAACCTGCAGACTTTCTCGATGACGTGGTTATAATGAGAAAAGATAAGTGGGCTCTAGTCAATTAGACATATTGAAGTCACCAAGAGCAACAATTATTTGCCCACTATGAGACAAAATCGCATGTTCAATGCCAAGAAATGACATCATAAATCAAGGCAGGGGAAATGCAAGGTGGTAAATAGAAACAACCACTCAACAATTTTTCTCAACGTCCCAGGCTGATTTCTAACCAGACAGATTCTTCAAAAGATTCAACGTCTTTCCATCTGATTTCAGTGAACTGTCAATGGCAATCAGCACGTCACGGTCTTTCTGTTTGGTTACACTGAAATCTCGGTCACTGCTGAAGGTGGCCAGGTTTCAGAAATAGCGATAATGGGGAAAAAAGACAAAAAATTATTACCAAAAAACTCCTCTGTCTTAGTACGTACACCTCGAGCATGCTGGTATAGATTGTCCACGTTACACATAATTTTTGACACTTGGGACTAACATAGAGGGATGAAGCATGTCATCGTGTAGCGCCCCACGAAAAGGCTTGAAGAGGCATCCGAGATGCCACATTGAAGGGTCATTCAAGCACTGTAGTTTTTCTTCGTCAGCCTTGATGTAAAAAGCAAATGGCTGAAATTTAGTTTGAAGGCACCGACAAGAGATGAAATACTGATCTATTGGAGTAGTATGTTTTTGCTGTCAGCAGCAGCGTCTGGGCTCAGCTTCGAATCAAAAATGGCCTTAGGGTGCAGCGGCCGATGTGGCCGTTGAGCAACAGAAAGAGCCGAAGTTGTCATTGGGCCAAATGAGGCAGGTTTCTGCTTTATATCAACTTCAGGTGGAAGAAGAGCTCCAGAAGAGACTGTCGCGGGAATCATGCTGCGTCGCTCGGACTTGATGGAGAAAGAGTATTGGAGAGAGGTTGTCCACAGCACACTGGTGGCTTGCAAATCGTACATCGGTCACCGATCTCTCGCGCTGGTAGGGCCACAGCTGCCTCCACTGGCACGGCGGCTATGTTCCTCAGCACCTCACGCAGGAAGCGGACCTCTCCTTGAAGGGACGCGATGGCGCGGGCTTGCTAGTGTGAGCACTTGAGTCGCAATACAAAGCATCTGTACGTCACGTGTGTCGCAAGAATGGTTCCGGTGCGAAATTTGCAAACTTGGGGTGTATGCCGAAGTCGACGTTTTGATCAGGTCACTTGTATTTTTCAATGCTGCAATGCGAGGTTGAGAAAGACAAGTGAACTTGTCGAAACGTCTGGTCTCTGCACAACAGGGCTGTTGAAACGTTTACCTTCGCAAGCTTCCATCTTTCCCTTACTGCCTTTTTGTGAGAACGGTTTCATCTCCTTTGACAGGTAGACGGGACTTTCGTGTTCGCAGATGGTGGTGACGGAAGCCACTGCAGAGCAAAGTGGACTACTGAAGTAGTCGTATGTCACCATCTCTGTTGTTTATCCCGTTTTCTCAATATTAATTCCATAGAGCTGGTTGATTTTTTTTAGAGCAAAAATTGTTATGACATCCGAACTCGGGTCATGCACGCTGCCATAGTTGTCCGCCACCACCAGTGTCCGTAACCCCTATTCCAGAAATAAGATAGAAAAACTTAGTACCAAAGACACATAGGGGCTCAAACCCGGGTTCGCTGCCTGCTTGCCCAGTATTCTACCACTGAGCCACGCCGGTGCTTGCGACTTGCTCGCAAACTTGCCTTAGGCAGGCTTGATGCCGGGGAAGTAATCGTGGTAATTTTATTTATTTATTTACTTATTTATTTATTTATTTATTTATTTATTTATTTATTTATTTATTTATTTATTTATTTATTTGTTTGTTTGTTTGTTTCATTGTAGTGCAGACTTTCTCACTCCAAGCAGGAGTGGTAATACGGAAAATGATTGCAATTCTGTCGAAAGTGACTATCACGTATATGAGTAATAAAACGTTTCAGAACAGCAAATGAACAACACGGCGTCCCACAATGCGAATAGCGTAACGATTGGGTCATCAAATGCTCCAACCCACTACAAAAGCTTGCTTTTGATCAAGTATTAACTGTGGCGTATACCCACTTCAGGCATACTTGTTCATCGTCATCAGCGACTGCGTGAACAATTGGCCTTTCAAATTTCCTTTCAAGTGTTCATCGGATGCCACGCTTCTCAGAAGAATGACCAAGAATAGCATGGTGGAATCCGGCCTACTATATCCAGAAAATATGAATAATCATGACGTAATGGGTACCCAGTAAGTTTGATTGTAGCAGTTACCCAAATATTGTTTAGAAAAGGCTCTGAAAGGCCACACTTTTAGCTTTCGCTGCGACTGTGCTGCGCCTTCCGCGCAGGTTTGGCGTTTTTTTTTTTTATCTCTCTCCTCTTCTCGTGTTTGTCTTACACTTTACGCCGTAAAAATAAGTTAGAAGGACTGCAGGCATCTTTTTCAAGCCCCCCCCCCCCCTCAGTGTAGGTTGTTCTACCACTGAGTGAAATACTTCCACTGAGTGAAATACTGAGTGAAAGTGTCCTGCCATCATAATAGAATATACGCCCACCAGCTTTCATCCAATAAAATGGCAGGTTGTGATCGCCGAGATGCGGTATACGTGTTGCCAGTGCGGTTTCGGGGTCGCGCACGATACGAAACAATCGTTCCGCTGTTTCGCCGCCGCACGTTCGGCTGCTCATCCGGATCGGCATACGAATGGATGCGCCGCGGATTCCCGGCCTGCCGTCCCGCAGCTCTGGTGGCGCCGCAGGTCGGTTCGCGTGTTACAGCGGGGACGGAATCGGAGAGACGGATACATCGCACTAGACGAACCCCCCATGCGGACTTTAATATGATCCCGTAAGCTGCTCCGATGACGTCCATCTGACGCACGTGCGACGAAACGCTCTATTCGGTTCGTTGCTCGACGCATGCAAGTTCTCGCGAATATCGTCAGCGTGAGATCTGGCACTGTCGTCTGAAGACAATAGAGGGAAGCGTATAGCTGCTCAAGACCGCATAACAATGGTGTTAGTATATAGATATGCATATGCTAATACCTTGATTGTTTGGAATGAGAACGCACTACGTAGACGTGGACAGGATAGACATGTATCACCAACTCACCCAATCAACAATATTGACTAATACCTTACCGATTCCAGTGGTTCTTTAATTTATTCAAACGAAAGCCTTAGGATATTGTAGGCTGCTGGTGTATCTTACCTTTTTGAAGTTTGTGGTCAATTGCCGCACCTGATTTCTTGCTTAGTGATCACACGGAACCAATATGCTTTTTCAAAGAGGTGCCGCATCAGACACGAGAGTTTTTCGTTGGTGGTGGAAGCGCCGTTAACCTGAGTGACAAAAGAGACCATCATAATCACGTGAGGACGTGTCCACATGCCGTAATCGTGACGCTACATACCGCGAAGATTTGCTACATCATCACTATGTCCCGGGGACCTCACATCACGTGACGACGTCATCACATAACATCGTCACTCGGTCAAAGGTGGGCCAGTCACGGCAAATGAAAATTCAAAACTACGTGAATATAAGAAAGCTTGGCTTGTGATGCTACCAATCCTGGAGGCAATGAAAAGCCGCAATAGGTGTAAGAAGTTTTCGGAATGGGACGGAGAAACATAAAAAAAGAAGGCTGTTGTTATCGAGTAGTCTAGGTGAACTTGTAACAGACACTTGTGAGTTGTTTTTTTTTTTAACGCCTAAGTGCATTGTGCTGGCCTTTACCAAGACTTCAGTGACGGCTAAAAAACACGCATGATGAAATCAAAGAAAAAAACTCCCGCAACGGGAGTCGAACCGAAGACATTTTGTTTCACGACAACATAGGTCGGGCCCGCTACTCGCTGTTTCGCAGCCTCACACTCAACGTGAGTGCGCATACGACTGTGCTATAGCTGTTAAACATCGAGATACATTGTGCAAGCTCTTTCATACTAATCTACACTCTGCATCTAATGAAACATGAACAGTGACAAGCCTTCGTGATGGTATGGTGCGCACCGTCCACTTATCGTCATGGACAGGCACGCATATAGGCATAACTCTGCAGAGCTGCCGAACGGCGTCATCGCAATAGCTGGATGGGTCATCGCAATAACTGGATACACGCCTGGAAATCGCAATAACTGGATGGCGTGTAATATACCGTCGCGAAGGCTCACCGCTGTACAGGTTTCATTTGACGCTGATAGTACAGTAAAAATTTAGCTACTTCTTTCAGGACAGATTTCACTTTCGTGTTATACGATTGCCTAGATGAAGGGAGCAACCACGTTTCAATTTGCGTGATGCTCTTTCCAAGCTGTTTCCTTCCTTATTACTTGGAATCGGACCACCATGTACTACAGGCGTAAAAGGAAAAGCTAACAGTGGACAGCAGCCTGAATCAAGTATTAGCGGAGGTCCAATCACCGCTGTCTGGCGCGCACATCCAATTTGGCAACACTGCGTGAGACCCCCTCACCCGCCCCTCCACCCACCACAGCCCGATATTCTTGCCTTTGTTCTGGTTCTGATATTCCAACCACAGTAAATAAAAATTGACGCAAAAAAAATAAATGTGAAACACACAAACTAGCTTGGAATGTCAACGCCGCGAACCGCTATCCTCATAGCGTATCAGAAGTAGAGCTCAAGCAAGAAATTGCAATATATTAGGATCAAGCATTGCAGTCAAACTAGATCTGGATGCACATCAGATGTGACGATGGTGCGCACTATACAATTTCTAATGCTGCGGCAGTGACGCAACAACATGGCACATTCTGTGTGAATTCCCACAATACTGCTCACAGGGACAGTCACTTTGCAGTGCACTAGATGAACTGGACAACCAGACTCTTTCGGAAGAAAGAATCCTGGGCTACCGACAAGACTTTATGTCGAGAAGGAGGCTGTGAAGGCGCTTCTGCGCTTCTTGCGTTCAACCGGCCTATCCAAACGACTGTGATCGGAACTCCCTGAATATGTGTGCATGTGATTTTTTTCTCGTTTATTTTATATCTCTCTATCTCTATCCTCTTTCCGACCATTTTCCCCATCCCTGTACAGGGTAGCAAACCAGTTCTTTTAGGTTAACCTCCCTGTCTCTTCCTTTTATTTATTTCTCTCTCTCTCTTTCTCTCTCTCTAGTGCTGCGGCGATGTGTCCCCCTGTTGGCATTTGACGTGACGCTGATAGTCCATGCTTAGCCACGCAACACTTAAGTTGGGGAAGGCAGAAATGGTGGTGCTGCGTTGATACCCAGACATCATAGTTTAAAGCAGTGCAGAAAGTGCCAACACAATAAAATGGAAACTACGAGTGAAGACGTTGAAATGAGGCTTCTTCCAGATGAGCACCTTGTCATGCGGAGTTTCAGGACCAAAGCACTTCTTTGTCTAACCTTGTTCTGAGCCAGGCGTTACCGGCAGAAGAAGAAAACGAGAAGAAATTGGCAGATCCCACGTATACAGTGGGAATCGATGATACGCGAAGCCCGAATGAGGAAGGTTGATACGTCACTTCAAATGACCACAACGTTACAAGGCGCGTGGATGTAGTACACAGTAAACACAAGTGGAAATGTTAAACGCGTTCAAGTATACGCATAAGATGCAAGTATTTGTTTATAGTCGCCTAACTACGGCACCACTAACGTTTGTAATACCAGCCCCAGCAGTGGTAGGCATGTAAGTTATGCTGTACATCACTTCCATGCCATGATTATCATGTTCGCGCCCGGCATTCGTGTTCGTCGTCCGTTCACGTCTCGTAATACCAAACTTGTTATATGTGAAGCTAGCAAAACAGCCACGAGCTCACTTTGAGCGGGGTACATAGACAATTTCCTACATGACACGAATGTGATGATTATCATGTTTTCACTAGTCATTTATCTTCGTCATCCATTCACGTCACGTAACACAAAATTTTGTATATGTCAAGCTAGTGAAACGGCATTGAGGGCACCATGAACGTAGCATGTAGTCATGCTTAACACGGCACGCATGTCTTGATAATCATGTTAGGACGTGTCATTTTCTTAGTCGTCCAGTCGCGGCACGTAATACCAAATTTGGTGTATGTGAGGCTAGTGAAACGGCCAGTCAGACAATTCATAAGGAGAATTGGTGTCGAAAGACATGGTTAAAGAAACTGTAAAGTGTCGAGAATGCAGGGTGGGTGTGAAAGTGGACCCAAGTGCAGAAACGAATGGAGAGGAGGCTGGCGCCAAGTGTTGCCAATGTGAGGTCGACGGAAAATTGGGGAAAACAATGCTTGCCCACAGTGCCCTGCTGATGAGAGTCACCGAGCTGGAGACTGCGTTGGCGAATGAACAAGAGAAAACGAGAACTATGGGAGAAAGGGTGAAGTCCACCGAGGTAGCACTAGCGAAGGTGAACAAAGGAGCGGCCGACGGAAAGAACAGTAGGGCACCGGCAACCAGAATGGCGGAGAAAAAAGAGCGAGCAAGTTTGAAAAAAAAACAGGTTAATTCTGTTCAATGGTCGCAAGACCCAGCTTCAGTGAAAAAGTAATGGGGCTGGGAGGGGACAAAGCAGCTGGCGTCACAGGTGCAAGTAACCCCCAAGTGCAGGACGCGCCAGCTGAAAAGTAACAGCATGTGATAATCGCTGGTACTCGAATATAAATCGATGCGCAGAAGCAATCAAAGAGAGGGTAAGTGGTGACAATAGGGTTGCAGTAGGGACGTTCCCAAGACGCAAGCTGGAAGCAGTCATGAAGCAAGTGAGCGCAAAACTCAAAACTGCAGCTTATAGACGAAACCTCGTGATAATTTCTGGCGGTTTACACGATGTCTTAAATGAAGATACGGCAGGACTAGTGACCACACTGGCGAAACGGGTCGATGACATGCGCGCCACTTCTCCTCAGGTACAGGTAGTGATATGCCCGATACCGGAGGTACCGGTGCGTGATAGCAACCTGCAAAGAGCGGTTGTCAACGCAAACCAAAAGATATGGCGGATGAGTCAAGAGAAGGGCTTTGAGGTGGTGGAAATAAACAGAGAGGTGCATAGCGGGGTGGTTTTCAACGAGACAAAATTCACTAATTCACTTCGATGAGCAGCTAGGTCATGAGGTGGGTTGGCGACTTGCAGGACGCACAGTAGTTTTTTTTTTGGGGGGGGGGAGTGGCGAGCGAGCCCTTCGGGGTGCAGGATAGCTAGTAACGAGGAAAACAACCAGGGAGACTCTTTGACAGGTGGTATGGACAGATACGATTCCATGTGGCACCAGTATCTAAGATAGGTAGAGTCCGGGGCATGAATAGACGTAGCCACGAGCGCCGAGCCAATTCAGACATAGGGTATACTAACATGCAGGGTTGTAGAAACAGGCTGAAGTGGGAAGAGATAGCAGAACAGTTAACGGAAGAGAGGCCGATGGTATACGGTTTTGTAGAAACACATCTCAGGGACGTGGAATAACCTCCGAACAATCCAGACTACGCGTGGGAATATTGTAATAGAACACAAGGCAGCAGAAATCACGGTGGTATTGGGGCATTCATTCATAAAAGTACAGACTGGCAGAAGGTCAAGCAGGATTGCAAGGAACATTTATGGCTAAAAGGGAAAGTGGCAGGGCAAATGACACTATTTGCTTTGGTGCACTTGTGGATGGAAGCAAAGGCCAGAGAGGAAAACCGGGCAATCGCAAAGTGTATATCAAAGACATTGAGGAATTAGGAGGACAGTGCGAGATAATTGTACTAGGAGATATGAACGCGCACATAGAAGGTATAGATAGTATACCAACCCAACTTGCAAAATGATCATGGATATGCGTGAAAGGCATCATTTGATCATTTGCAGCTGTACAGAGAAATGTTAAGGGCAAATAACATGGGAGGTAGGAAGGCTGCAGTGGACAATAGATTACGCACTGATCTCACGTAGGATGTATGATAGGCTCAGGGGAATGCACATAGATGAAGGTGGCTCCACAAGTCTGGGTAGTTATCACAAACGTATCGAGCTAAGTTTTGGAAGAGCAGTGAAAGTGTGAATGAGACAAGATGAGCAACTACAGGAAAATTTTTATTCAGAAAGGCAAATAGAAATAGCTACTAAGCCAATTGAGAAAGTAATCAATGAGGATAATAAAACAGTGTGCTCATACATGAATCTAATTTGACTGTTTGAGCTAGAGCATGCTAAGGCACGTGACAAGTCACCTCGGAAAAGAAGACACAAACCCAAGAGATGGTGGGATGAAAAAGTTAAGAGAGCCATAGCAAAACGTCAAGAAGCCTCTGGGGAACACAGACTTGCTAAGCAGCGGGGTGAACTGACAGATAATGTTGAAAGAAAATGGGAAATCTTTCTAAGCTGTAAAATAGAAGCATCCCTTCTGATCAATAAACAATTAGAAGAAAGGGGGCTGAGTGGCTGGCAGAAGTATATAAAAAGGGTAGAAAGGCAGCTGCGAAATTTTGGAACCATCTAAACTCCCTAAGAAATGAGACGAGCCTTGAGCAGAGGTTTATAACTACAGCTCAAGGTGCTAGGCTAGAAGGGGACAAAGCTATTGAGTATACAAGAACAAGAGTTACAGAAAAACTTCAACAAAGAAGTGCCTTATGCACCCCAATAGACAATGATGAATGAAGTGGCCCAATGGCTCCATCTTCACAAAGAGAGTGGGAAAGAGCTGAGAAGAGGGTTCTTATAGAACATCAACAGGCCCAGATGGCATTCCAATTATGCGGATAAAGACATTGGGTCTGAAGTCTAAGTAGACTTTGAGAGATGCTGTGAGCAAAATAAGAATCTATGGTGACGTCGCCGATGTATGGAAACTTAGCAGGATGAGCATGATCTATAAAGGAAAGGGAGACAAAGCTGACATAAAACACTACCATCCCATAACAGTGACATCAGTGGTCTACAGGCTGGTGATGTAGGTTGTAAATGAAAAACTGCAGGCATGGATAGAGCATTAGGGGGTACTGGGGGAACTACAGCATGGGTTTCGCAAACACAGGAGGTTGGAAGACAATCTGTTCTCACTGACGCAGTCCATCGAAATAGCAGAAAAGTAACACAGACCCCTGTGGCTAGCATTTTTAGATATCAAAGGAGCGTACGATAGCGTGGTTCAAAAGCACTTGTGGGGAATACTGGGCACACTAGGTGTGGAAGATGGAGTCACTACTCTTTTAAAGGATATCTATAAAGGTAAGAAGATAGTTATATAAACTGGGAAAACATGTATCCAAGCCCGCCGAGGTAAAACGGGGGCTGAAGCAGGGGTGTCCTCCGTCACCCTTGTTATTCATGATGTACCTGCAAAGATTAGAGGCCAAATTAGAGAGAAGGGGACTTGGCTTCAACCGTTCTTTCGTCAAACACGGAAAACTCATTGAACAGGCACTACCAGCATTGATGTAGGCAGATGCTATAGTACTAATGGCTGACAACAAGGAAGATTTGCAGAGATTGATCGACATCTGCGGTAATCAGGGAGATAGGTTAGATTTCAGATTCAGTAAGGAAAATCAGCAGTCATGACTTTTAATGATAATTAAGGTGGTGGGCTTAGAATAGAAGAGGTCACGCTAGAGATAACAGATAAATACAAATATCTGGGTATATGGATAAGCAATGGAACCAAATATCTAAGGGAACACGAAGTATACGTGACGACTGAAGGTAACAGGAATGCAGCAGTGATGAAAAAGAGGACACTGTGGAATTACATTAGGTATGTTGTGACACAGTGGAATTACAATAGGTATGTTGTGAGAGGGATATGGAAAAAGGTCACGGTTCCTGCTCTGACGTTAAGCGATGCGGTCTTGTGCATGAGATCAGATGTTCAAGCAAGATTAAGCGAGAATAAGCTACGTGGAATAGGTAGGCTCGCCTTAGGATCTCACGGGAATACACCAAATCAGGGAGTACAAGGTAATATGGGATGGACATCATTTTAGGGCAGGGAAGCTAGCAGTAAGATCAGACTTGAGAAGCGATTGAGACAAATGGGGGAGGAGCGTTGAGCTAGGAAAATATTCAACTACTTGTTAATGAAGAATGTCGATACAGAATGGACGAAGCGCACCAGAAAATTGACTGGTAAATACTTATAAAACAGCAGGGGGCCGAACACAAAAAAATTATCGGTTAAGAAGAATATGAAGGAAGCTGAGATCGATACGTGGAGAATTGGCATGGTTGAGAAGTCCGCATTAGAGTTCTATTGAAATTTTAAGCTGAAATTTGCCAAGGAAAGAATCTATGATAATACTCGGGGTAGTTCTCTACTGTTTGAAGCCAGGACGGGAGTATGGCGAACAAAGACATATCGGGGCAAATACGAAGGGGTAGCCACGGTATGCAGTGCGTGTGAAGTGGAAGAGGAAACTGCTGAACACTTTATGATGTTCTGTAAAGAACTTCACTCTATAGTTCAGGATGATGCCGCAGAGTTTTTTAAAGCACTGGGGTTTAGGGACAGGTAGCGCAAAATAGACTTTAAGTGGGTAGAATTAACTAGAAGGAGGTTATCTGATTGGTGGCTAAAGTCAAGGCACGAGTGAACATTAAACCCATCACTGCAAAGTACGAGTCCTCAACCTCACGATTTAAAGAAAAATAAATAAATATAGTTTTTGGTTCACTAAGTGTTACGGCTTGGTGGTGTTACCCACCACCCGATCTAAAGGGTACAGCCATATCAATCCATCCACCCATCCATCCACGTACAAACAGCAGTCTAATGAGGATATTCTAGATGGCGCTGTACCGCTACTTTCCGATTGGCTGCCGCACGGGCTGTGCCTGAATGCGCGGCGAATGAGGGCCCCTCCCAGTCTCCTGGGTGATCGATGTACGCGTCGAATCGTTGGTAGGGCATGGATGAAGCAGAGCGGCGGGCGCGGAGCGCCTAGGCGGCTCGTGATCGTCGCCTCGTTTGGGCGGCACGGACGAAGTGGAGCGGACGGCCGCGGCGGTTCGTGCTCTTTGCCAAACAGACAAAAAGACGAACACACATATGGACACATGTACGGACGGACGGATGGACGCACACATGCACGGACAGGTGAACGGATGGACAGATCGACAGACGGACGCTTTGCCCCACTCATCAGCACTCTCTTTGGATATGCTGTGATTTCTTTTTAGGGGCGAAACTCCTTATAGCGGCACCCATTCGTCCCTCGTAGTCTGTAACGAGTATAACATTTTGACCTCCAAGGTGGTACCGGTGAGAGACTTCTTCTGTGCGTTGTTGAACAATAAAAAATAGTGCTCAATGTACATGTCAATGGCTGCTAATGGGAAATGAGAGACAAGAGCATTCTGCTTTTAGTTAACGCGCACGCTGCCATCCCCATTATCAGCCATTGGCATGTGCATTGAGCACTATCTGACAAGAAAGGGTTGATACGTTATACTCGCTGGGTGTAACCTCCTTAGCTTTAGAAAGGTTTAGCGAGCGTTGCGCCACAGCGCCATGAATACAATGAACTTGTATATACCATGAATGAACTCGAGGTGGTTAAAAATGGGAAGTAGATACGAAGCGCAAGCCGTAAGAAAGTAAAAGCCGGATTTTCCGCCTCTCATTTCCCATTAGCAGCCATTGGCATGTACATTGAGCACTATCTGACTAAAAAAAGTTTGCTACGTCATACTCGCTGGGCGTAACCACCTTGGTTTTCGAAAGGTTTAGCGAGCGTTCGGCCGCAGTGCCATGAATACAGTGAACTAGTACATACCATTAACTCGAGGTGGTTAAAGGTGGGAAGTGGACCCGAAGCGCAAGCCGTAAGAAAGTGTGCGTGTGCCATCTCTCGTTTAGTCTTTGGAATGTCCGCTGGATGGCGTTGCTTCTATATGGGGAATATATGATGAAAAGATGCGAGATGGTGGTACTTGGAGTGTTGAATAGATGGACGAACGGACACATAGACAGATGCATGGTTGGACGCATGAACGGACGCAGGGGCGGCTGCATGGACGAACGCAGGGACGGACGCACGAGCAGACGCACGCACGGACGGGCTGATGAACGCAAGGACGGTCACACTGACGGGCGCATGGACGGGCGGAAGCAAGAACGAATGGACGGACGAATTCTTCGCCCCACTCTCCATCATTCACTCCGTGGATATGCTGCCATTTGTTTTGTCTCGCTTCCGTCTTTTGAGCTGCTTTGAACTACGGACCTTACCTAAGTCGCGCTGTCTCACATACCTTCTCATCATTGGTGAAGTGCGGTGACGTGAAATAATTTACCTAAATAAAAGATCAGGTTCTTGCATAAGAAACAACCAATCGCCGACAAGCGGACTGTCTAGAAAGCACCATTCGTTGTTAAACAGGGCGTACATATAAACATGGACCCAGTGCCTCTCCAAGGACTGCATTTAGTAATTCGGCACTGGGTTATTCGCCAGCGATGGCCTAATTTGTGAGGTTGAATTATATTATGCTATTCAACTGCGACTTTTCTAGATGAAGAAGTTTTATGCTCTCCCATAGCAGAGTTCCAAGTACTCAAAATCGTTAACCACTTTTCCAAGCACACATCGCCAAGATGTGTTTCGCTAAGGAGCTACAGTGACGAGGTATACCTCACGCTTCTTGTGCTCTATTGGAGATCTAATTTTTGTGGAGGCGGCCTACGGAAGTTTAAAGCATTGCTGGAATGGAAGCTCCCGCAATGCTTTGCCAGTCACGATGAAGCCAGCTTCAGCCCTCCAAAAATAGCAGTAACATGCTATTTTCTGGTAGCTCCTACTTAGAGATCAAGTAACTTTGTTATTCTAAATATACGCTACTGATATATTTTGATGATATAACGAACAGAAATAAGTATTGGTGACTTAATCTTCGATGAAGTTTTCCTTGAATGCGAGCAATACAAAACAAAACTAGTAACACGATAACGCACTTAGAGGACTATTCTACTCGAAAAGGTTGTCATGCCAAACTCGTTGACTGGTCAAGGAAAACGCTCCTACTCAATCGTCGAACACCAACAGCTCATCATGCCCCTGGTACGTTCTCACGGGGGCTATGGCTTCACCAGTGGGCAAACATTTCCACTCCAGCAAATTTTTAACCTCCTTGACACGGCCTCATCAATTGTGAGACCAACGGGACGGTTTTATGCTCTCCCATAGTATATTACCAAGTATTCAAAACCGTTAAGCACTTATTTCAAGCACACAGATCTGGGACGCCTTAATGCAGTTAATGCAGTTCTTCTTGTCGTACCTTTTTATGACTGTGTCAGTGACAGCATGCTGCGTTTCATCGCGATCTTGTGATGGACAAGCGTAGAGACATATTTACACAAAAGTTTTGAAAAGAGCGCCAGGACGTGCCGTCACATCACAAAAGCGAACAAATACACTCCAAAGAAGAGAGTGCCAACAATGGTCAATCGGAAGTTACCAAGCAAGTAGTCATTGCCTTTCAACTCTTATACCCAAATACATTGAGGATTCACAGCAATTCAAGGGCAGCCGTCAGAGCATTTGCCAAAAGAGTAATGCTATCGCATGGTAATGCTATCGCATAATCTCTAGACGGGCTCGGCCAATGCTGAAGAAAAATGTTATCTAGCCACACGTGATTATTTGATTTCCTGCTCATATATGAGAGAAATCAATAGTGTTCTCGCGAAACTCACTGAATAAATCTACCGACAATGCTGCTCGAGTTCTTGTCAACCATGTAGTCCCAAGGCAAGGAAATGCTGAGGTTACATATTGCAGGGATTATTTTCCCTTGTACAAGAGCTAACGAAACATTTCTATTTCAGACGCAAGGTCTTCTCTTTTCCACGCAGTAAACTAAACAGAGGTCAGGCTATTAGTGTAAGGCTATTGCAATCAAGAACCTACCCGAATCCGCTGTTAGTGAAGATTTATCCGGAGTTCTCTACTCCTACAACGTGCGAGCAATGCCACGACACCATACATCTCGCCCATATGCTCCGGCATTGCTGCGTGTTGCGCATTGGCAAAAAAAAAAAATAGTGAACAACGATGGGACGACGCTTTTTTTTTTTACGCAGTCCTGCATTACAGGGACAATTATGGGCGGTCCAACCGCAAAGTGGCTGAAAGGCCATGCCTTTTCTTCCCGACGTGGGAGTGGTCCACTTTGGTCTAGGACACTGGCGCGGCCTGTTGGAGCTAAATAAATGTCTTTCACCCGTCCATCCATCCATCTGACGCACTCCTCCCTCACATCTCACCAAGCGTTTTTATGGGACTGGCAGGCAGCACACAGCTACTACCGCTGCCAACACTCACGTGGCGGGGCTATTGTGAGGCGGCCGTTTTGGAGGGTAGGTGGAGTCTAAACCTTCACTGTTCAACAAATCGCATTACCGCTGAAAATAAGATACTTCATCAGCAACAAAAGAAAGAACTCAGAGGCACCATGGCGTTACGACTCGTTTTCTGCTATTGATAAATTATGCACACTGTATGTGAGTGTACTGCCTTCCTGCCCGAAAATTAGAAGCGAGATTTGCTTTCCCGAGGAGCGTGTTTGTCGGAAAGGAGTTACTCCTTCGTTGTGTGTCACTGCGCCCGAGCGCCTTTACGGATGATGTCCATAGGATGGCTCCTGTGTGTCAGGGGCCATCCGATGGATGGCCCCTGATATGTCACTGCCATTAGTCCTGAAGTGCTGGTTTCTGCGATCCGATGACCAGTACCTATCTGATAGACCAATCGAATATTACGGTGAGCCTTTGTTGTTCGAACTTGCACCGGCGTACGCCAGGCAGAAAACGGCATCTATGAATAACGTGCCTGTTGCCCACCGCCGATCGTCTTGTATATTTGTGAAAGGCGAAGTCCTTAACTACCGCTTTTAACGAGATTCTACCAGCAAGGGTTACTTAAGCCTAATTTTGAAGAGTGGAGGGGCTAATTTTGGTTAAATGTGGCCTCGTGGCTGCGCCTGTTGGCTAGGGTTGGCTTCATGCTCATACGTGTTGGTTTACGTAAGCTAGTGTATAGGCAATCCGCTGGCAGCTGTTATAATTCTGTTCCCTTGTGAGGTCTGTATTCAAGACGACGTGCATTTTGTATGTCTCAGTAATAAGCAGTCATTTCGTTGTATGTTGTCTCCACGTAAATTCAAATAAATTTTTCCCGCGCCCTCGTGGGCTGTCTAAAATATATTCAAAAGGCACTGAACCAAAAAATAAAAAAGAAGCAGTTGCATAAAGGCTACCCCAAGTCACATCCTTTGGTAATGCGAAGACCCCTCACCAAAGACAATACTAGCTTCCAGCTTCGTCCCTCGAAGCGGGGCAGTCTTCAGGCAGAAGTGATTACCTGGGCCGAAACAGTCATGGCAATGTGCTGGCTACCACCTTCCAAACTATACTGGCACGCTGAACTCAGCGACCTTGTTGTGCTGTTAATTAGGATCTATCTATCTATCTATCTATCTATCTATCTCTCTATCTATCTATCTATCTATCTATCTATCTATCTATCTATCTATCTATCTATCTATCTATCTATCTATCGGTCTATCTATCTATCTATCGATTGATCAATTGATCTGTCTGTCTGTCTGCCGGTTTGTCTGTGTAGCTGTCATAAAAATATTCTTTTTACTGGGTCCGCATCTGCTGATGGTTCCTCATTATATCGATTCGGAAAGCCATTTCATTGCTTATCAGCAAGCGCAGCGAGCGGTAACAGCCACTGTGGCCTTTGAATCAGGGGACTTGATTTGATTGATATGTGGAGTTTAACGTCCCAATACCAGCATATGATTATGAGAGACGCCGTAGTGGAGGGCTCCGAAAATTTTGACCACCTGGGTTTTTTTTAACGTGCGCCCAAATGTGAGCACACGGGCCTACAACATTTCCGCCTCCATCGGAAATGCAGCCGCCGCAGCCGGGATTCGATCCCGCGACCTGCGGGTCAGCATTGAATCGGGGGACTCCACCCACTGTTAACACGCACAATCTTTATAAAGGGAAAGGTTTATATGTCTTATTAATCTGACCATCGTCGCCTGTAGTGGCACCAAGATCTAGGAACGCAAAAAAAAGAAATCTTGATCATGCGGTGCGGTCATTATGTGACGTCATTGTGTGACGTCATTGCAATGGCACAGGCCTGCGGAATGTATGACGCCATATCGTGTGGTTCCGCAGAAGACGTCGTTGTTCTACTTAGCCGTTTCATCGAAAGTGGTTTTCGGAGGCAGTGCTTCGAAGCCACGAAAAGTGCAGAAAGCTTTGACGCTGCAAAAGGGAGATCCATACAATCCACTGGCAGTCAAGAGAAACAAAATAATAAGAGAAGTGTAGAATAACGGAGAGCTGATCTAGCTCGTAAGTGTTCGTTCTGAAAGAAGAGTGTGGCTTTCGGCTTCGGTAGAAGGAGGAAAGTAAGGACAGAGAGGTTTAGGAGATTTTTCTCAAGCGCAAGCTTGCTTTTCTGCCATGCATAATCGCCTTACTATACGGCGGCACAAGTGGTGCTTCGACAGGAAACTGCACCTGCAGGGGCTTGACTAATATCGGTGTCCATATCAAGACAGCCGAGTCAGTATTTTCCACGTCATAGGGCAAGAAAACGGGACTCGGATACAGTGCTTTTAAAGACCATCAGCAATTAGTAGCACGAACTACCTAGCAGGAAAGCTAGCCCCAGGATCATGAAAAGTCTCTATGCGTTCTTTAATAAAGCACTCACTGCCTCTGTCTTCATCTCTTAATATGTGTATACGTTGCCAGACAGCAACTGATTCTGGTTCTGCTTGAATCCCTATAAATAGAACCTGTGCACGCCACATTTTTCCTACTGTGCACGCGCCCTTTAACACGCGTCAGCACCGCAAACAGAAGTGGCGAAATCGACGCACCCCACGAATGCGAAATCCGCGTGTAATCCTCCCGTTTTCCGCCTGTCCGTCATTCCGACCCCCCCCCCCCCCCCCGCGAGGCTTTACTTTCGCTTGTTCTGATTGTTGTTGTTTTTACGTCGCTTCCTGACGATACCGGAGACGGCGCAGCCAGGCGTGAACACCGGTCGCGCATACTCGCACACTCTCGGAACGCTGTTTGTTACTTGGCCGGGCTCTTTTGTGTGCGCAGGGCAAACAGCGGCGACTGCGCATCTGCAACGAAACGAGCGCACCACCGAGCGTGCACTGCGCGCACCACTTTTCGCGTGTATACCGTACATACTCGCGTAATGGCCGTGCCCGCGAAATAGCCACACCGAGAAGTTTAATAAAGGAGCCAGTGCGCCCCCAAGGAGCCAGTGCGCCCCAAAACGGCGGAAGCTGCAGATTTCAGCAAAATAATTGATTGATATGTGCGGTTCGACGTCCCAAAACCACCATATGATTGAGAGACGCCGTAGTGGAGGGCTCCGGAAATTTTGACCACCTGGGGTTCTTTAACGTGCGCCCAAATCTGAGCACACGGGCCTACGACATTTCCGCCTCCATCGGAAATGCAGCCACCGCAGCCGGGATTCGATCCCGCGACCTGCGGGTTAGCAGCCGAGTACCTTAGCCACTAGGCCACGGCGGCGGGGCAATTTCAGCAAAATATAAAAGAGAGAGTCAACTGTACCTGCACAAATATGAAAAATGGATTGGGAAAGAATATTTTGTTACGAAACGGGCCCTAGAAGTCACCCGCTACAAACCCCTCCCACCGCCAGCGACCGCTATTTCTCCATTACATGTGTGACATCATGTGCTTCATGAAGTGCAATTGTTGTCTTCTACCCCGCGCGTCTCAGCCGCGGAATGGAATCGAATGAAAATATTTGCAGATCGCACGTACCTAGGGAATAGATGATATGCAAAGCACGAATAAGAAAGGTGGACATGTCACTTCAAAATCAACACAACGTTACGAGGTGAAGATAAATGAGCCCGTACATGACTTCTGTGTCATGATTATCATGTTTGGATGTGCCATTTACGTTCGTCATACATTCACGTCACGTGATACCAAATTTAGTGTATGTGGAGCAAACGAAACGCCCGCGAGCACACTATAAGCGTAAATTGTTGTCATGTTCTTGCATGAAACGCGTGCCCGGATTATCATGTTTGCAGCAGTCATATATTTCGTCATCAATTGAGGTCACGTAACACCAAACTTGGTATATGTGGAGCTGGCAAAACGGCCACGAGCGCATGGTGAAGGGTCCGATACACTCCAATGTAGCGTTGACGCGCGCGCATGCTGGGCACAGCGACGCTACGTTAGCAAAACGCGAGCACTCTATAGCCTGACGCTAGGCGCGACCGGCGCGACTAGCGTCCGTCGGCGCCGCCCGACGGCAGCCGGCGCGAAATGCGACATGCTGCATTTCCTGCCGATGTGTTACGCAGTCAATACTGCGTCTCCCTCTTTTCGTGACGGAGGGATGCCGGACGCGCTGAAACGCACATGCGTCAAAGCAACGCAGCACGGCGCGCGCCTGCGAGTATCTTGTTTCATCCTTGTTTCATCTAGGAACCTTAGCGAGTATATGGCAGGACCGGCACCTGGCGTGAAAACGCCGGCGTGACGCAACGAAATGAACGCCGGTGAGCACACGCACTGCGTCACGTCGAAATGTATTGGCGCCTTTACTGTGGCAAATAGTCATTTTCTCACATGGAATGCATCTCATGATGATCATGGTTGCACCTGTCACATACCTTCGTCATCCATTCACGTACCGTAATACAAAATTTGGCATATGTGAGGCTAGCGAAACCGTCACGAGCACATCATGAGTGTAGCATGTAGTCATGTTGTTACATGACACGCATGTCGTGATTATCTTGTTTGGATGTCATTTACCTATGTCATCCGGTCTCGTCGAGTAATACCGAATTTGGTATATTTGAAGCTAGCGAAATGGCCGCGAGTGCATCATGAGCGTAGAATGTAGTAATGCTGTTACATGACACGCATCTCATGATTATCATGTTTGCAACCATCACATACCTTCGACATTCATTCATGTACCGTAATACCAAATTTGGTATAAGTGAAGCTAGCAAAACGGCCGCCAGTGCATCATGAGGGTGGCATGTAGTCATGCTCTTACATGACACGCATCTCATGATTATCATGTTTGCACAAGGGATTCAAAGTGACGTCACTACTCGATGAAAGTGCCGATCACGAAGGCATTGCAAAGCAAAATGAGAGGCAGAGAGGTTGCAATGCATCTGGTCCCGGAGGCCATGCAAAATCACGTTATAGGCGCAGTGAGCATTGGCAGGGTAGCGGTTGAGGACCAATATATTGGCTGAGAAGAATATCTACTTCCCCGGCGTTCCTCTTACACTAATGTATAAAAAATCCTGTGCTGTTTAAAGTCCGTGACAGCTGAAGAGGCCCATCTTTATGGATTTGTGCCACTGCGTTTTCAAAGCGTAGGGTGGGGTGTCCCTCAAAATTATAACCAAGAGGTTTATGGTCACAGGACTCGCGCAGAAGTTTGATGGACTGGAGGATCCCCTTATGTAGGGCAGAGGTGTCGTTGAAGACGCAGGAAGCAAGGAAAAGGACGAGTGCGAGAATTGGCATTCTTGCAACCACTGGATAAGGTCTTCCTAACGGCGGAAGTGTTTAGGCTCACCCATGCTCTGTTACGGGCGATCACAAAAGGTCAGTCACGACGCAGTGCCCACGCTCTTTTCTACATGTTCCACTTTTCTGCTTTTCTCCAAAACACGGAATCCAGCTTGTTTCGCGTAGGATGCGATAACTTCGATAGGTGACAGAACGAGTGCAGGGAGAGAGAAAAAGAGAAACAAACATAGAATAATAAAGAAAAAGATTCTTGGCGGAAAAAATTTTCTTAGTGAGGAAGGGCTCGCAGCCGCGTACACATGATCAGTATAGGAACATAGCTACTATTCTGCTATCTATCCACACTAGCTGTGGATAGCGTAGTTTTGTACTGTATAGTACGGAAATGGGATGCTCTGCTATACTCTGTAATCTATCCACACTAGCTGTGGATAGCGTAGCTTTGTACTGTATGGTATGGCAAGGGGATGAGAAGTAGAATCGAGGGTGAGGGTGGGTGAGAAAAACACAAAGAAACGAAGGAATGAGAAAGAGGAATAAAAAAGGCGGAAAGAGAAAGAAGAGAAGTAGACAGAACAAATGAAAGAGAACGAAAGAATAAAGACAGCGAAATAAGGTTGTGAGAGGAAGCAAGTGAAGAAGAAAAAAGGAACGAAAAAAAAGATGAAGAAATATAGAGCAACAAAGAGAACAAAATGGGTAGAGACACAGAGAAGAAGGAATGAGTACAAGGAAACAGAGTATACAAGATATCGAAGAAACGGAGATAAAGAACGACGAGAAAAAGAAGAAAAGAAATGAAAAACTAAAGGGAAACAAAGCACGCCGTCCAGCTCTGCGCTTGCTTCGGCCTAAGCACCACCAGTGGTAATCTGCTTTAGTTTTTTTTTTTTTGCATTGCAATAAAAGCAACAAGCTCTGAAAACATGTCGGGAGAGAAGGTAACAGGGTCCGCTAAACATTCGTCGAAGATGACTGGAAGGCGAATGCCATCAGTATCCTTTTTCTTCTCCCTCGATGCATGGATCCTCACTCGCCCACCTCCAGAGGCTTCCCACAGCTAACATGGCTTTGCATTGGTTCCGTGATCGACCCGCCTTTGATGAAGCAACGATGTCATGGGATGACGTCATCCTGTAAAGTCACGTAATGAGCGTCATATAAACTTCATAATATGGTCGTATGGTGACGTAATCATCCTTGGGGTCGAGTCATGTTCGCTTTCCAGATTTATGACGATGACGATGAAGAACAAGCGCGTTCCAGACCCCACATTTTCTCTCTGCTATTACTGCTCAGCACATGTAAGGTACACACTATACGCGAGTATGATGACGATTTTGCTGATGACGATGATGATCACGGACAACTACTGGCTTGTGCAGTATATGACGTCTCGATATGGCCTACGATGCATTGCGTATAACTGGAAACGACGATCTTTCACCAGGGGAATCTGGCCCCGCCGCGGTGGTCTAGTGGCTAAGGTACTCGGCTGCTGACCCGCAGGTCGCGGGTTCAAATCCCGGCTGCGGCGGCTGCATTTCCGATGGAGGCGGAAATGTTGTAGGCCCGTGTACTCAGATTTGGGTGCACGTTAAAGAACCCCAGGTGGTCGAAATTTCCGGAGCCCTCCACTACGGCGTCTCTCATAATCATATGGTGGTTTTGGGACGTTAAACCCCACAAATCAATCAATCAACCAGGGGAATCTGGACATACCGTGTCTGTATGAACGTCAGGCTAGATATGATATTACAAAGTAGTAATAATGAAAGCAAAATGAAATTCACAACTCAGCACAACACACCAGTGATGACCGATAAGCATTGTATACGACTGTACACTTTGACGATTATTTGCATGCGAGAGTAGCCAAGGTCACGAGTGATTTACGGTAATGCCGAAACGATCCGACTGCTTCGCCCATCGATCATCATTCTCTAATTGTATTTGCCGTCCTTCTTCAGCATCACTCTGGTTGATGCCGTCGATGCTGGACGATGACTGACGCCGATGATCAATTTTTCCGTTTGGTGAGACAAAACAAGATTTCCGCCTTTAAAGGAGTGGTGCCTTCTTCCTTGTACAGCAACTGCTGCAGTTTTCACCGCCAAATCTCGCAAAGAAACCTGCAGCCATTACACGAGTATACACGGTACCTCCCATAGCGCGACGACAGATGGCGGCAAGGGCTGGGCTGCTTCGGAGGTCTAACAGCGACACCTCGGCGGGATTCTGTATGCGCTGTACACAGCGCAGTGGTGTAGCAGAGGATGCTCAGGAGCAAACAGGCAGTGTTAGCGTTAGCCGTGAACACGTTGGTTTTTTCGAGCGTGCTACTGTGCCATGCGGGCAAAAGTATGAGTGAATCGATTATGGCATCCGCCATGCGTTGCAGAGTGGGTGCACACGCCCCAGCTGTCGCGTATCCCCGAGAAATAAATTATGCGATTTATTGGGACGAGTACAGCGCGTTAGGCTGTTAAAGGGAACATTCGTACTGAGTGGTTGTTTACTTGGGGAAATACGAGCAGGTAGACGCACGGAAGCGAAAGTAAATTGCGCAGCTCGCCGCGCAACGACTAAGCGTTTCCCACTGTACCGGTGCTCATCGTAATGTGTCGGATAATGCTATGGCACTTCACCGGACATGCGTTTGCAAATGGTGATCAGGGGACGTTGCGGACACAGCGTCAGAAGCAACGTGTGCAAAGGAAGTGAGGGTTGACTGCAGCGGCTAACGTGGAAGCACTTACGGAATTCTGTGAATACGTTGAGGTATGCATATTAGGACTGCAAGATTATTACACGCGCTCATAAGACCTCATTAATGCCCGTATACCACGCGAACACAAGAAATTGCATTCAGTACTTGAGAACTCATATTTCTGAATTACTTTTTTTTTTGGCTGAGCTGTCACGCGTCTAAATTGAATGGCATTTGACCTGATGATACCAATCACGAGAATTTCGACAGTAGCAATTTAGAGATAATAATAATATATTATTATTATATTATCATCCTTCGGTCTTCGCCCGAAATCGTTGCTTCGCCAGCCTACCTCCTTCCTTGCACACCATGTCCCACAACGGAGACGCTCAGAAGCCTTCACCCAGCGCCTCCATCACTCTGTTACGTCCACAGTAGGCGTTCGGGGTTTATTGGTACACGGCTAGGATTACGAACCGTACAGGACGAAGTTGCAAGAGCGATATTTTTCTTCCGCCCTATTCGTTTTTTCCTTGTCCGGCACAGGCGCGGTATAACAATATTAACACACATTCGAATAACTCTCATTTAGGTACACGAACAGTGAAATCTAGAAGTAAGCGTATTGTGGGGGCCTTAGTTTGAGCTTGTTAGTGTTGTTTGGAATGCTGTAGCTGACCACAGCAAACACTGACCTTAGTGACAGCAACTTCGACCAGTGCTTGTTGAATCTCAAAGATAGAATCCGACATTGCGCCTGTATTGTCGAAACCGACGCAATTCTGAAGCGAGTTTCGCTATAGTGCAACTGGGAAATAACATATTTCTTAAAAGTGCTGTATAGGCCAATTTCGAAGCGATAGATCTCAATTTAAATCTTTTGTGTGCACAGCAATGAGGAAGCTTTGGCTTCGAGAATACGCATTTCTGCGTCAAATGAGTTCTATAGTGACTGCATTGGAGGACGAACAGCGGTAAAACGAATTCCACTTGGTTTTCCCGTATGACAGCGCGCCAATGGCATTAGATATTAAGGCATTAGCAGGTCAATTCAATTTTTCCAGCTGTGTGGCATGGATAGAGGTCAATAGCGAACGTACATTATATAAGCCCGCTCTCCGCTGTTATTACCCAACCTGCTACGTGTACTTGCAGTGTGTGACTCTAATATCGCTTGAGCGATTCGACAGCTAGCTCGACTTGGGTCCCGTTATCCGAATCACACCCATCTCTCCGCAATCTGATCACCCAAGTCCGCAACAAGAGTTTTAGTACTGCGGAATGGTGCTAAGTACGCATCACGCAAGTGCCTTGCGTTACGTGGCGTTGTTTGCCACTAATGGGCTTTTAGTACGCCGTACTACCCGCGTACGTAACGAGCATGAAGCGTGTTGCGCCATCTGGTAGATCAAAATAGAAGCACGTGTTGTTGACAGCCAATGTGAGCCAATCCAAGTGTTAGAGCCAGATTATGGCCATATTTTAAGCCACAGAGCGGTCGGTGCTTGCCTTCGATGCCGCCATTTTGCAAAAGCGAAGTCTCGCGCTGTCGCGAACTTCTTCGAGAGCGGCGCGATCACCTCATACGTACGCACGCACGCATCTCATGCGTGCGTACGTAGCGGCTGCGTACGTAACGCGATACGTGCGCGTTGCGGTCTGCGTATACGCAGAACGTGGCGTCCTTACGTACGCAACGCCGCCACGTACGCAGCGTACGCAGTACTAAAACTCTCTATTGAGCACACGTGGCACTACGTAGCGTCCTACGAGCGGCCGTCTCGCATCATCGACTTCTTCTGCAGCCGCAGCCGGTCTTCAGTGGCGCCACCGTCCGACCAATCTAGGCAGTAATGGCGTGTTTGCCTCGATCCGCACGCGCGCGCATCGCTGTATGCGTTCGTTCGAAGGACGTCGCGTCGCGCGATGCAGAAGCGAAGCCGGACCGGAAATCGACGACACCGTGCGGCACAATTGACGGAAGAATCAGAGACGGCTTCCGGAAATGGGGGTGCCGTTGTGTGTTTTGTCGCGTGCGTTCGAATCTGCCTTGTATATGCACCGCGTGTGGCTATGGTCGAAAGACAATAACTCGCGGGGCGCGTTCTTTTTCCCGATCTGGTCGCTTATATATAACCGCTGTCGATCCTTATACTCTTGTTTCTTTCAATTTGTTGTCGTTACGTTGGCGTTCACTTTGCAAACGTGGGAGTCAATTTCCGGGCCTGTGCCGCACCAATGGTGAGCCCCGATAGTTTATTTAAAGCGCGACGCGTTTCATTGGGCACAGTTCTGCACCGTCTCGGGAAAAGAAGACCCGCAAATGACCCTGATGCGAGACTTTGAAGTCTGGCAGCATTCAGACCTATAGGTTTCCTAAATGTATTTCAGAATTGTATCGATTTCTACCAATGCGGCTGCAAAGAGAACCTCATCTCCACTCAACTACATGCAGATGTTAACTTAATTGATTCCATCCCCTTTATGTAGCCTCCTTTTTCCGTGATCAAGTGCTCTGATGGATTTTTGAGGTTAACTTTCTGTTTTCCGCTGTCTAAGCCACGTGGAAACAAGCACCGGATGGGATCTGATGCGCACGTTGCTCCATGCAACAAACACCATCCACTGGGTTTTGAAAAAGTTCATTCCAGTTTACACTCACTTTCATCGATTATATGACCCCAATTTTAACCCATGGCATACCCTAATGTGCCGTTTGCTATGTACAACCTTTGGCTTGACCACTTTAATCCCTTTTGTATAGGTTTTTACTTGATATCAGGGTTTAGAGACAACTCACACCGGCGCTGAACAGGGAGGTCCAGAAGGTAAAGGAGAGAGCTGCGCGGTACTCGTATCCCTAGTAAACAAACACTACACCATTGCCTAATATACGCGCCTTAAGTTCGTTTCTGTTTTGAGTGGCTAACTGTGAAGATGTTGAGGGTTACATTCAGGTTTTTTACCTAAAGCAAGAGTCGCATGGCCTCCAAGATACACGCCGTGCGATCGCCATCTCGCAGGCCGTAAAGAGTCTCACAATGCTTCACAGATGGCAGAACATTATTTAGCGTTTGCTGTTTACTTAATCAACGCCTCTGGAAAGGCATGATTGGTTTTCTATTAAATTGAGATAGTTTTCTATTTTTAGAGCAGTTTGAAAGTTCCTGTGTGTTTTTAGCGGTGATGGCTGCACTATCCCTGTCTTTTTCGGCGTAGTTTGAGGCCTCCCAAATACGCCTCCAAATCGCCGAATCAGCTCGTTTTCGTCGTGACACCTAAAATGCTAAAGAGCCCTAAAACACTTTTTCAAGTAACCATGGAAGAAATTCACTAAAAAATCTTATTGTCTCACGAATTCAACGCCGCAAAAGTTTGAAGAATCTGTCCAGTGCGAGTGGAGTTACAAAGGTTTGCCGCATGCTTCATTTGCATTTTTCTTCTCTTGTCCCGACTAAAGCCTCTTGATCTTGGGATCAAGGGGCTTTAGTCTCGACGAAAGTGCTGGAAGCTAAGCAGGGAGGGGCTACAGGGGCAAGAAATCTACGTCACCCACGCCTCATGACATTGAGCACTTTTTTTTTCTTCGAATGCGCGGCTTTGTCAGTGTGATCGCGCGCACGTGTGGACAAGTAGCGGCCTCCCACGGCAATCTCTGTAACAGCTTTTTCGCTCATGGGCAATTTTTTGATTACAACCAACGGGTCCGATGCTGATGGCGGAATTTCTGTGACACGAGCTCTCCAACGCTATTGCGTTAATAACATATCAATAAAGCATTTAGCAAACTTAAACAAGTTAATATTGACACGGTTATGTAAGAATTGCTTGCAGGCGTTTACATTACAATAGGTTTCAGAACGCACTTATTTTAATGAACAGCTATGTATCGCTATATATACGGAATTACCTATGAGTCCATATAGTATGCGCCAAACTAGAGGTAAACCGATGTTCCCCTAACCCTATACAACACACGCACCATTTTTGAGGCCTCGGTCGAGTGTTCCTGGCTTTTGTTGAAATGATATATTGCGTGTTAATGTCAGCAAGACAAAACAGCTGGGTGCTACTCGTCATCACCTATTCTAAGAAATATTTACAGCTATGTCTGGAAAATTCATCTGCGTCTTTTGATTCATGCATACCAGTCGTATACAGGCCTTGTCATTGATGCCCTTGATAAATATATCATTCATTTCGCAGTACTTGCTTGCCTCCGACAGCCTTTCACGTTGTGCATGAAAGAACGAGAGGTGGCTTCACCGCACAGCCTCAGATCCCAAGCGGGCCTTTGTATGCGCAAGTCTTGCTATTTGTACGTTGTACCATAAAGCTACACTAGAGGGAGCTCTTGGCGCTAGAGTTTATGAGAACTGCACCATGTGGTGCTTTAGCGAGCATGGGAATGATGGGTAGTTCACAGATCTGTCCAATCTTTGTACTCTCGGCTCTGTTTCGCTTCGCGTGGCTTGGAGCTGCTTAATTGTCACGAGAAGACAATCAACAAAGGTTTAGCCGTATCGCTTCACCACCCTACAACTTTTGAGGCTCAACAATTCAAATCGGGTTACGAAGTTCAAAATGGTTGGCTCTTTTATTCGAAACAAAACTAAAAACGCCGTAATAATCAATGCCACAAGTGCGTTCGAGGCCCGCAAGCACGAAGGCTAGGCAAATTCATGTACTGCCCATCACATTCATGGTCGCTGAACAATTTCAGCACCAGGGTGCCTTCTAGTACAACGCATAGAAACAATGAGACCATCCCTCAAGACAGACATTTGTCCACATCGCCATCAAACCGAAACGGTGAGCTGGCGTCCCTGAAAGGTTCAAGGAAAGGAAAATGGCCGATGGAACGTACGGGTTCAAGCAAGCCGTGAGCTCGCACGCCAGGTGCGACGTAACGCGCGCGTCAAGGGAGCGGAAGAACAACGGTGAGAGACAGAGTTCAGGGCGTACGTGCTTGCTACACCGCGAAACGAGGGCGGCGGACGCCTGGGAGAACGCCGATCACTCGCGTCGCCGATGCATGTTGTTCGGTGACGGGGACGCGCCGTGACGCTCTCCGGTAACGATGACCCCGATTTCTCGGGTCAGCGATAACGGTGACAGGGTATGAAGGGATGGACACATACATGGGAGAAAGTAGCCGGAACGGGTGCGCATGGCGGCGTCATCTGACGGTAGAGGGCGAAAGTTCCCTGGATTGTGCAGGTGACTGTGTTATTCATTACATGTTACTGCTCCGGTTCCACGTCGGCGCGACGGTCTAACGCGGTGTTATACTGCTGCTTCCTGGCGCCTTCACTTTGTAACAGCGAATTATCATTGCGTTGTGTTCGATATAGTTTACGCGCAGCCCTTGTCTGAAGCTTCTTGAGTTGCCCGACACCTTGGTCGAGGGGTTGTGGTGGTAAAGTTACGGCCGAATGTCCGCAGTGGTGGTGTAGAAGTTAAGGTAAAGGGTTGACTACCGGCCGTGGTGGTGACATATCAATTGAGGTGGAGTGCTAGAGTCCCATGTATTGTGCGGTGACACTGCACTCTGAAGAACGCCAGATGGTCAAAATCTCCGGAGTCCTACAGCATCTCTCATAACCACATTGTGATCTAGGGACTTAAAACCTGAAACATTATCATCATTTCTGGCGCGAAAACTGCGGTATCTAACTATACTTGTAAACGAGAAGGACAAGGCAACGTAATTGGAAAAGTGTATTACTGTTTGAAACGTGTATTACTGTTTGAAATGCATAATGAGGATCAGGGATAGGGTTTCCGGAACTCCCACTTCCAGCGTGTTATTGAGCACCCACCGCAGCATGTTGTATAGTTTGTTCGCTCCAGCCGTGGTTATCACGTTAAGCTCAACACTACTGCGGCGCTGTGAATGAAACCGAAGAATGAGTTAGAGTGCATACGAGTAGGAGCTCAGGTAAGTTGCTTTTATCATGGTGAGACATTCACAATGTAAACAAATGTGCCTTAACTTTGTCTCCACACGGGCCACAGTCACTGCAGTTATGAACGGAGCTATGTACCAATGTTCGAACGCTAAACCAAGGGTGGTTAGTGGTCACGGCACTCGAAAAATCAAAGAGCAACAATGTTTATGTTGTCAAAATACCGATCAACTGATTCCGTAGCTGAGACGTTTGATAAACTAAACCCGCCTCTCCTTTTCCAACGCAGAAGGATAGATAGACTAAAATTACTGTAGCGTGTTCATCGTGACTGGTTCAATTTTGATGCCCAAAGGTAATAAAACATCGAGTGTCCCGAACAGTCAGGAGCATCCACCAAGACCATTTTTTAACGATTCCAGTATGAATACATGCTTATTATTATTCGTTTTTTTTTTCAGAACAATAAAGTAGCAGAACACACTGCAGCATGAACTGCTCACACTAGACAATGTAATCAAGTCTGAAACCGGTTTAAGTTTTTCACTTGGATCGGACACGGCACTCGTATTCAGTTCTTCCCATGAAACAATCGTTTCTCGCTGAAATTAGAATTCTGTCAAGCTGCCGCGCCAAGAAATAACGGTGCCTGACTGTCCCAATGTGGGAGCTGTCCGCTGCGCTTTGAGTCACCCACCTCGGGACTTCAAATAAAGTTCCGCATTCATCCATTCATTCATGATGCACTGTTGCCTAAGACTCATCTTGGTTTCATTAGACCTGTTCTCTAATTGTATTACGTGTCCTACTGAATTGTGTCTTCGGCGTGTACTACAGCGCTTCTTTATTTTTATCATAGGTTATTTCGCAACTGCCCTGTTGCGGCCTTCGGCCAACGGTGTTGATATATAAATCAAGATTAATTATTCAAGATAGGAAGCCGTATGGCCGTTCTGTGTATCCTATTAACCGCCATCCACGTGCATTCCGGCACTCTTCCAACGCCTCCGCTAGGAAGATGCCTGCCGCATGAGAAAAAAAAACAGCTGCCACACCCTTTCCCTCCTTCATTTTGAAAATGTTCTCGGTCGCTAGCGTCACCTGTGGCGGATGGTGCAAGAACGCAACACTTTGCATAACCTCCGGAACAGTGGTGCACATTTGCAGGTCTCGAACAACTCTCGACGGACGCGCCCCTATGGGCCGCAGATGAAAAACGCTTAGCTGGTACCGCCCGTCACCGTGATGATAGTGTCGGTCGCGAGTGCCACCGCGCAGAGCTTGTTTAAAACTGAAGGCAGGCCAACTCCGCTGGGAGCGCGAGCCATTCCTCAGGCATCTTTCTAGAGGAGGCGTTGATTCTTCTTTCCGATACACTATATTACCGCTGTTAGGTTTGGCCTGGAGATTCGTCTCTCAAATCCCTTCGGCGCCCAGTCTGCCAGACGCTGTCGAAGATTTGAGCAATTATCCAGACCATGCGGCAAGCAAAGGCTAGTTCCCGTCTTTCAAATGCGGACCCTTTTGTCGTCTCTTCGAGCAGAAGCGGTGACTGATGCCCTCGACGACTCATCGGGCTACGGGGAAACTGGCGGGACCTGCGCCAGAGCTGACAGGAGAGTGGCGCTCCTTTTAATCCCCAATCAAGTAGACGACCGGCCGGCTGCCTGTGCCCGCCAGGCATTGTCCCTGCTAGCCGGAGGATGAGACGTCGTGTCGCCACGACGTCTCATCGCCACGACGAGGGAGGACAACAAAGACAGCATCTTCCTGGAAGAGACCGCGGCGACCACCGCAAATCACCCCGCCAATTAGGCGAGCCGTGCGGCAGACCCTTTGAAGTATGCTGCTTGAATCGTGGGAACTCTCGACTAGCGGCACACACACGACGAGGAAGAGCCCTGCTGGCGCCACCACAGTGCAGTGTTCACGTGGACCGCGCATGCTCGCCCCCCTCACCTGTGTGTGCGTGATTGGTGTTCCACTCGGAGAGGAGGAGCCCGACAGGGCTTAAAACGACGCCGATGAGCGCTGGACGTCGCTCTGAACTGTGTAACGTTCAACCACCATGCTCGTGGTTTGGGAAACCCCTAAGCTTTCTTTGCTGTAAATATGTGTAAATAATGTCATAAACTTGTTCTGTTTTTCGTCTCCTCCTGCGTTCCTCCTTCCGAGCCATAACAACTGGTGGCAGCGGTGGGATGCCATCACCTGCAACTTCCTCCTTCAACATCTTACACCACGCACTCGCCCACCCGGTCATTACGGAGCGGAAGCACACTGCCGTGCGTAATAACGGGCTTTGTGTAAGCTCAAAGCGTTTCTTTGTCTATCACTTCTTGCATACATGTCATATTGCTACTCGCCAGCGCCAAGAAAATCAGTTCGGCCCGTGGAACATTCCGCCGCATTCGCCGTATCGGCCACTGAGCCTCGTCAAGGCGTATAGTGTTCCATTGTTTAACAGCTGCTTGCGCCAGTGAGCAAACCAGAGCAGGCACTGATTTAGTCTTTTTCCACTTGCAACACGTAGAATAGACCTCTGGAATTTCTAATTCGCTACCGGGCAATATTCGTTCACCACCATTATGATGCTTCATTCTTGCCGCTAATAACCACTTCGAGCATATGGAAGTTCTTGTTTGTAATATGCAAAGTACTGTATTCTTAAGTATTGCTCTAATCTATTCGAGTTGTATTTTTGTATGTGTTTTCTTTGCACTATTGCATTCATGATGTATTACTTATTCACTCCTGCTATAACCCTACACTAGGGCTGCAATATACTAAAATAAATAAATGATTTAAATAGGGAGGGGCGTGCGCTGTTACTATAGTAACGCAATGTGGTTTTTGGTTGCCTAAACTACTACTGTTACACGTTCATGTTTAAAGAAGAAGCTCTTTAAGCGCACGTATACTGAGATCAGAAGAGCTAAGAAATAGGCAGGACAGAGCTGAACTCACAACTTAATTTTCATTGAACAGGGTAACATGTAGATAGCACTGCAGAACCGACAGTACATGCGCAATCGAACAAGAGGCCTAACAGTTTTTAGAACCGGGACAAGGACAACAGCATGGTGAAATTAATAACCTTCACTTATCAAGGAGCACAAACCTGGACGATTACAAAGAGGGTTAAACTTCAGTTGAGGACGACGCTGCGAGTGATGAAAAGGAAAATCGTAGGTGTCACCTTACGAGACAAGAAGAGAGCAGAGTGGGTCAAGGAACAAAGCGTGGTAAAGGATATCATATATAGTTGAAGTGGGTATGGGTATGAGCAGGGCACGTATGGGTAAGGGCACGTAGCGTGAAGGCAAGATAACTGCTGGTGATTAAGCATCACAGAATGAATTCCAAAAAAAAAGGCAAGCAGGTGAAGGGGAGACAAAAGGTTAGGCGGGCAGACGATATTAGGAAGTTTGCAGTTTGCGGATGTAATGTGGCGGCAGCAAGCTCAGGACCGACTTGCCTGGCAGAACATAAGAGAGGCCTTTGTCTTGCAGTGGTCGTAATTAGGCTGATGATGATGAGGATCAATAAGTAATCCCCACTTCTTATCCTCTAAAGTTATGGCTGGCTGGCTGGAACACGGCCACAATTTCACACTGATTGTTATGCTTAAACAATATCTGTTTTACGCAACGCAGGATAACAACCACATTTCGTATTAGAGAAAGCGGCCGTGACTGTGGTAGTCAGCCATCCATCACTTTACGCGATAAGCAGTACGGCTTTGTTGACAAATGAAGATTGTTAGTTTCAGTGTGCTATTATTTTTGTCCTGGTTCTGATAGTTGTTAGGCCTCTTGTTCGACTGCGCATGTGCAGGCGATTCTGCGGTTCTTTTTAAGTGTTATTCTATTCGATAAAGATTCAGTAAAGTTAGGCGCCGTTCTGTCAATCTTTTGAGTTTTTATGTCCTCGTTTCACGTGCGCTTAAAAAGCTTTTGGTGTGAGCACAAATGTTCACCAACTAGTTCATGTTGCCGTCTTGTTTTCCGCGTCCCGTAGACACACAGCTTGGGAGGGAATAACAATATAATAGTTGTAGTTTGAAATCTCAATGCTGTGATATATTACGAGGTACGCCGTATGGGAGGGCTCCGAAAATTTTGACCGTCTGGGGATCTGTAACGTGAACTGACATTGCACAATACAAGGACCTCTCGCATTTCGCCTGTGTTGAAATGTGAACGCCATGACAAATATCGCCCCACCGCGGTGGTCTAGTAGCTGAGGTACTCGGCTGCTGACCCGCAGGTCGCGGCGGCTGCATTTGCGGTGGAGGCGGAAATGTTGTAGGCCCGTGTGTTCAGATTTGGGTGCACGTTAAAGAACCCCAGCTGGTCGAAATTTCCGGAGCCCTCCACTACGGCGTCTCTCATCATATTGTGGTTTTGGGACGTTAAACCCCACAAATCAATAAATCAATGACAAATATCGAACCCACGGCCTACGAGTCTGCAGTCAGCAACTGAGCACGCTAGCTGCGACATCATTGCGCCGGGTATAGCACTCTTTTTACCATCGCTACACACAATTTTACCCAACAAACCTCGCTATTGGAATAAATAGCTTGCTTCGAAGTTACTGCGCGTCTTGTACAGCATTTGCCTGACGATATACCTCTAAGCCTCCTACAGGTGCGACATGCAGCGCCCTTATTCGCATCCGCAGTATGTGAAGCGAGTAAGGTAAATACGAAAACCGGGTAGGACACACGTGAGGGACGATCACGATGGCATACACCACGGAACATTTCACCCGACAGTCGTCGCATACATTACGCGGCACTGCGGAAGAAGCGCTGCCGATGTGACGACGAGTCTGACGTCATCACCGCAATCGCTTGTCTGTCACACGTTTCTTTTTTGCTATAATGCCATCGCCACTAGCGAAGCAAACGTGGCATGCAGACAACAGAACAGGTCCGTCCGATAAGGAAAAAAACGGCACAACAGTGTGTCTAGTGCGCACCGCTGATAGAAACTGATAAGTTCCAGACGCGATGGGCGCCGCGGACTTATTACACTGGACTCTGGACCGTACGTATTCAGCTACACTTCTTATCGGATAAGCGGTGACCATGGCGACGCCTTGCCGAGTCGGCGGCCAATTTGCTCTTCTCGCTTCCTGCAGGAGTTTGCCGCTGCGGCTTCTGCAGGTGCGGTCGCCGCTGGCAGCCACCACGACCACCGGAGTTACGACGCGATTGCGTTGAAGAGTCGCCTGACGCACTGTGGTCACCTGTTACTGCTACCGTTGTGTGATCCACCGACAGGCGTTGCTATGCTGCTGGTGCCGCACCGGTGAGACGAACACGGGCCGCCCAACGGAGACCCCCGGTTCGGCGGCGTGTTTCTCCTGAGGACTATGCACTATCGCCGTTTCGCTTACAATTATGGTGAGTAGAAATGTATACTTTTGCCCCCTCCGCCCCCCGGAGTTCCCGTAATTATGTTGTCATTTCATCTAGAACTGCAAGAGCGGTTCGAAAGATTGAATCGCCCTTGCCACGGTGATCTAGCAGCTACGGAGCTCGTCTGTTCAAGTTCGCGAAGTCTTATTCTGGCCATCGTGGCCGCACTTCCATGCATGGGGGCATTTCCACTGGAAGGGCGAGCTTAGATTCAGTCGAACGCTTTAAAAAAATGGTCGGGCGGTCAGGGCTTCTGGAGTTCACCACGACGACGCCCGCCATACCATATCGTGGTTTTAGGCGTCAAACCCCAGGAATTAAAGTTATGAATTTAGGATTTCCGAGTCATGATTGGCTGTGTCGACCGGTCCCAAAATTCGGATCCTTTTCGATCTTACGAGCCGTGGCGCTGCGCTCTTGTAGTTACAAGGATTCGATTCCTGGAGGTGGCGTCCGCACGAAAAATGCGAAAATGTCCACGTGCTTATAGCTTAAAGATGATCAGTTTTCCTTGTGCAAGATATATAAAAGTAAAGGACAGCGCAAAGAAAAATTATAAAAAGAACGCATGCAGTGTAGAACGCACCAGCACACCAATTGCGCTGACGTGTTCTGTATGTGTCTTTGTTCCCATATCCAGCACTTTTCAGAGTGTGCGTGTTTAACCAACCATCGGTCTAAGTGAATAATTAGTTGCAATTGTTTGATATCGGGCGAGTGTTGACCCCTGCACATGGTATTGCCTAATATAGGCGAGAAGGAACGAGATTTGGTACACGTACAAGCGCTGATAGTAAGCCCTTGTACGAGGGCTGTCTGCTACGCTGTTTGCATGACCGCTGTTTTCATACACACTGTCAGCCTTATCTGAGCGATTGTGTGTTCACAAGGCAGATGGCATGCTAAGCATTATATCGCTGATCTTGCTGTTTCTCGCCGATATTGGGAACTGCGGATTCCTGAGGTCAACGCTCGTGGAACAGTGTAAAACAAAATGCAAGGGTGCACAGGGATCTCGTGCGATTTGGAAACTGCTTATTGTATTTGTCGACGCCATGATTAGACATCGTATAAGGGGCATTACCCTGGCGAAGTTGAATATATGTTGCAGTTTTATCTGTTTCAATACTGATGATATATTTCTGAGTTTTGCGTGACCGTCAGCACATGAAGCGCACACACGGGCACCAACTAATATTACACAGGATGGCCAAACTTACCGCCGAGGGATAGCTGCTTAGATGGCTATGAATTTTGATAGTCGCGTAATGCCAGAAGGCCTTGCGTGGCAGTGCAATGTCAATGCACAATAAAGAACACTATAGATGGTGGATTTGGGTGTTCCTCATAATCGTAGTAGTTATGAGACGCAAACCTCAGCAAATAACGTTAATATTATTACTATTGTTATTGTCAGATACCTGCGGCATTTCTCCTCAGTTGACCATGGTGCCATTGATTCTTTCCCTGCTGGCGCGGCCGTACATTGAAGTTGGTGGAGTCGGTTGCATAAAGGCTATATACAGCACTCGGCTGTTTATCCGCAGGTTGTTGGATTCCAGTCCCGGCGGGCACTTTCAGCTGCATGCGACATGCTAGAAGTTTATGTACTCCCCTATGTATGTGTTTATAAGTGGTTAACGATTTAGAGAACTAGGTACTCTACTATGGCTAGTCCTTAGAGTCAACTGCGACCTTAAGCTTGTATGTTCACGTTACAGAGCACCAGATGGTCAAACTTTCCCGCTTACTTTCGCGACGGTGAGTCTCATAATGATATCGTGCTTTTGGCGCGTCAAACGCCACATTGTTAGAAGATCACGGCATACATTTCTTTTACGTCCAACGTTCGCTGTAAGGCCTTTCAACAACCTAATGTGTAGCAATTTGAGCGAAGTTCAAGTCTTTTCTATGAATGAAAGTTAGGACATAAGTGCGCTTACTTTTAGATACATTGCCCTAAAACATCGCATCCCAGTGTTCATATATTGGATGGTTTAGCAAAGGTGCGCTTGTAGTAGCTTCTATCATTGGATATGAGAAACTCTACGTAGCGCAAAAGTGACTCTGTCACCGACCGGGAGCATCGCAGATGAAGGCCCCTGGACGTGATGTGCCTATTTCTTTTTTGCAATAGAGAGCTGCCCATAAGGCATAGTACTTCGGGTGTACATTTTTATTAGTTGTGTTGCGGTATAAGTGGTGCCATGCATGAAGGGATAGTGTGTCTTGCGGAATTTCTTCTCGTGTGTCCAGCTGTCATAGCTGGTCCTGTCACAGAATCGAATACTGACTTGGAAGAGTATTCCTGAGCGTTAGTAGTGTAACCCTTGGCATGGTATACATTTGTATGCACATGGCATGGTATACATAAGATGGTATACATCTGTTTCCATCCCTGAAACGGGGCAGCGGACGCATGGCACCCAGTGTCAAAAGCGACCTCAATAAAATGACGGGGTCGTCGGGGGGGGGGGGGGGGGGTTCTGCGATTGCCTTGCCAGTGCTCTGCCGCGTGCCTTTCTCAAAACTGGGTGAGAGAAAACATGAATTCATTCAGTTGGAATTGTTCACTTATCTCTCCTGTCCACTTATCGTTCTTTTTTTTTGTGTGTGGTTTACCTCTTGAGTGATACGTGTTTCCACGTGCGTTCCTCTTATGACTTGGCCTCGTAGATAAGGTACGTATCGTAGCAGTCCACGCCGGCCGTGTAGACAGTCTAAAATTCGCCATAAACGACTTAAGACGTGCAGGCGAAGTTTAAAAAAAATTGTGTATTCATATTTAGGCCGGCGGACGACAATGCAGTCACCCATTCTAATACAACGTAGCTTATTTTCAGAAACGAAACCGTAGCTTTTTATGGGTTGATGTATATCATTAACAACAGAGAGAGCATGCATAAAAAAAACTGAACAATGAAGTAGAGAGCAGGCTGTGCCTGTCACACGAATCATTGGGCTCTTTATCTGTCTTGTTTTCTTTTATTTCTTTGTTGCTGCAATGAAAGACTTCATTGAGGTGTGCAGTTCGGAGCTCTAGCATCGCATTGTCTGGCATCTTATATGAAACCTGGTCCGTTTTATAACAAAGTTATTGAATTGTGTAGTTAGCGTATCAAAACCGTCTGTAGACTTTTTCTCTGACGCAAACGACAATAAGGTCAACAGCCCTCCCCAACATAACTCAATGAGTCGCTCACTGCGTTAAGCGCCGATGACAAACCACACCAACCTCCCTATGTTTATCGCAAAAACTTTTATGTAACTGTCCCATTCTCTATTCTTTTGGTTCAGCCGTTGACACATCATTACTGGTTTCGTATACTGAAGCTTAATCAGCTCAATTCACTTTTCATTCATTTAATGAAGCATATATTATTACTAATTGCTTGTCTCACCCTTCCTACATTGACAGTCTACCCCGAGGCGATGTCCACTGAATCCGGTATGGAACCATCCGAGAAATCCTTCTTTTTTTTTTTTGCTACCTCCTTTGATACTGACGCCGCCGGGCGTTGGAGTTTTAATGCATGAGCCACAAGAGTGATTCGCTTTGAGTACTCGTGTCATTAATACTGAGCCGGTGTTCCACAATATCTACTCCGTGTGACTCAAAAACACATCACGTTTTTTTTTTTCTTTGCGTAGAAGCCTCATATTGAAAAGTCTTGTCACAGGAAACTGACGCTTACAATAAACAAAATAACAAAAAACGTGGCGAAGCTCACGCTGCGCAAGCTTTGAAACCACCAAACTGGACAATCCTGGTGGCTGATCTGTTGCTGATATATTCTTTTTAAATATTGTGATAATAATAATAATAATAATAATAATAATAATAATAATAATAATAATAATAATAATAATAATAATATAGGAATAACAATTCTTGTGTTACGTCCCAAAACAATGATTCAGAGAGACCCCGTAATGGAGTGTTCCGGAAATTTTGACCTTCTAGTGTTCTTTAACGTTAACTGATATCGCATAGTACACGGGCCTCTACCGTTTCACCTCCATCAAAATGTGACCGGCGCACCCGGGATCGCACCCGTGACCATCTGGTGAACAGCCGAGCGCCGTATCCACTGTAGCACCGAGGCGGACTTTGGTGGATATTCCGTGCATTAACTTTGCGATGAGGGTTGTTTTTAGGTTGCCTCTAGGTCGTTGCTATGCGTTTATGTCAAGCCGGCAGCGTCTCGGAGAAGACTAAGGACACTGGCGCCGTCCTCGAAGACTACAAGCCATCCGCGAAAACCAGACGAACGCGCTTCGCAATAGCAGAACCAACGCGTCCTAAAAAAACTATGCCTGGAACGAGGCTCTCTCTTCAATTGAGAGCTTGCTGCCAGCACAGTCTTTGAGGTCATGTCTCCTGCCGCCTGTTGCGACCATCCGCCGCGTGGGACCGTTTGCCTCCGTACCACTCTGTCACGTGACATTACCGTACCGCTCTGTCACGTGACATCACAGCTGCTCGGAGGCAACTGTGAGAGCATTGCTGTATTCGCAGGGGGCGACCGCCACTATATCGCTGGCCTCTGCCGTACCGTTGTAAGGTACTACTGCAGGCTTCGCAGTTTATCGTCGTTGTAAGGTGCTGCTATTGCGTGGAATGGACGCCCACGCGATGTAGTTAAAAACTGAAGGTTCTACACAAAATATTGTTCTTCACCGCCCCCCCCCCACACACACACATAATGTTTCGCTTTTTCTGTAGAAGAATGTTTATTCACACACCATGAAGGGGTTTGAGTGCCGGTCCTCATTGGCGTGGCGACAATGTCGCGTCCGGTAAGCCACCCTTGAGAAGACGCTTCACTATTGGTCCTCTGGTCAGCTGTATTTACTTAACGGCCGCTGGAAACACGTATCGCCAGCTCGGGTTATCTGTTGTAAACATGGGGCAATTTCTCGCCTTGTTCAGCTGTCACGCAGCAGCAGTCTGCAGAGGGAACAGAGAACCCTTAAAGAGAGGCTATTTCCGGCTGCATGAAGCTGGAAGTCGCCAGCCAATTGCAAGACGAAAAAAAACGGTCGTCTTTTGCAAAGCTTACTTCAGATAACAGTGAGTATATGTTACGAATTAGATGAAAAGTAGTCAGCAACAGGAAGTCGCCACTGGCAAAAAGGAAGTGCCTTCTTGCGACCTCCTCATTATTGTATTTATGCGGGGTTAAAGCTGCGCTTGCAGTTCCCACCGCTGGGGACTAATGGTTGTGGTGATAAGTAGTGAGTATAGTGAGTAAATAGTGCTAAATAGTGAGTCCAAGGTTGACCGATCAAATTCGGGTGGACGAATTCAGATAGTGGTCAAATTCGAGGCAAGCGCACCGCAATTTAGGAGCACGTTCAAGAACACCAGATGGCCCCGCCGCGGGGCTCTAGTGGCTAAGGTACTCGGCTGCTGACCCGCAGGTCAGGGATTTGAATCCCGGCCTCGGCGGCTGCATTTCCGATGGAGGCGGAAATGCTGTAGGCCCGTGTGCTCAGATTCGGGTGCACGTTAAAGAACCCCAGGTGGTCGAAATTTCCGGAGCCATCCACTACGGCGTCTCTCATAATCATATGGTGGTTTTGGGACGTGAAACCCCACATATCATCAAGAACACCAGATGGCAAACGTTTCCGGAGTTCTACGCTACAACGTATGTCGTATTCACAACGTGGTTCTCGGACGCTAAAGCCGAACAATTACAATGGCATTCGCTGTTCACGCTGAAAACTGTCCCTGCGTTTAGTCACGTCAGCTGACACTGGGTCGCGGATGCAAACGCATCCTTATCGCAAGGCGACCGCCACCACTTGCGAAGATGATCGTTAACAATGCTCGTTTAGCATCACTCTGCATGCCACGGCTTGCGATAACATGAAACAGCGTCGTTGCTGAAGCGCAGGAATGCAGGGAGGCTCTTTTGCAATGGCTTTGTGCTGTTACAGGCTGTTCTCGCTCAGCGTGACGTTTTTATTACGTTTTTTTTATACGTCAGAGAACGATATTCAAGAGACAACATAAACAACGAGTTGCACAGACGCTTATAAATTTGTCACTCAAAGGTTACAAAATTCTCATTCCTCTTACTTTTCTTGATAGTCCACCTCACTCCCAGAAAGCTCTTTGCAACATAGTTTCCTAATAAGCTTTGCTGTGTGCGCAACAATATACTAGAGGGCACTCTGACGCTATTCCCCATGGAAGCTGCAGCGCACGGCGCTTCAGCCAGCATAGAAGTTATGGGTAGTACATGGGTTTCTTTAGGATTCGTTCTCTCGGCTCCCATTGGCTTCTTGAGGCCTGGAGCCACATTGACGTAAGACGAAGCTCTGCAGCTTTTCAGCTGTAGTTCATCACCTCATCCTCACCCATTCAAATCGGCTTGCGAAGTGGAAGACGGCACATACTTTCATTCGAAACAAGAAAAGCACTTCACAATAAATGAAGCCACGAGGGCGTGCGAAGTCTGCAAGTATAAAGATTACGCAAATTCATCTATTACATATCATTCCAATGTTGACCGGCCGCTTGAGCTCCACATAGTGACTATTTCAGTAAACTCATCGCTCTGCACCTTACGTCGTTTTACAGTGCCTCCTCGATTGTCCCACCTTTCACTAAGCGACGACGTCAAGATGTAACGTCTGTCTGTGACGTCACGTGACATCCCACGCCATGAGCCACGCCATGATGAAGCCACAAATCTTGGCGGTTTTGAACGTCATCATGTTATAAGATGACGCCATCACGAGTCTTCACTTGATGTTTTTCAAGGCGAGACCTGCTTTTTTTCGTATGATGCCTGCTTGACCTGATACTGCAGTTCAGCCTATACAAGCTTCGCTAGAAAAAGCTACTTTCTCATTTGTAATACTCCACCTGAGTAATACAAAATGATCGTAGAGTCTTAAGGCTCATAACAACTTAGGACTCCTTAAGTCTGAGGATAAAAGTTTACCCATGCTAACTGTATATTATATTGTGGATAGTATGTAAAAAAACGGGAGCAAGAACACTGATAACTTGTTAGTGCTTCCCTCAGAAAAAAAGAATTGCGATCAAACAGGGATACGTGACGATGATAATTGTGAATTTCGAGTCACGAAGCAGCGATGTCTTCATTCAATCTTCGCAGACTCTGCTGACCTGCTGGCGATGCCCGGAGTGCCATGGCAAGCCATCTGCCGCAGCAAGATGTGCGTCAAGACTTTCTTCTTCGCCACGGCAACTTTCCTGCTGGGCATGGTGTTCCTCGTCACCATGCGCATGTCGCTACATGACCAGCGCGTCACCGTCGACGACTACGACCTGCCGCCGTCTCTGGACGGCTGGAAGGTGCAGGCGCTGTGCCAGGGGCCCCCGCTGGACGTGCTCTTCTTTGTGCACACCGCCTCTGAGCACACGTCTCACCGACAGTTCCTTCGCGACACCCTGGGTGACCCCACGGTCAGCGAGCAGCTCAACTCGGCCATGGTCTTCTTCGTGGGCCAGTCCAAGAACCTCACCGTACGTCGCGCCATCCAGGAAGAGGCCCGCAGCGTCGGTGACGTGGTCGTGTTCCCGTTCGTAGACACGTACCGCAACCTCACCTACAAGTTCGTCTACGGGCTTAAGTGGGCCAATGACAACTGCCGCGAGTCGGTGCGCTTTGTGGTCAAGATCGACGACGACGCGCTCGTCAACGTGTTCCTTCTCGCCGACTACCTCAAGAACGTCACCGGCCCTGCCGCGGAAACCAGCGTCCACTGTCTTGCCTGGATGCGGACGCCCGTGGTGCGCAAGCGAGGGTCTAAGTGGTTCGTCACCCGCCAAGAGTACGCGGCCCGCACGTACCCGACCTACTGTGGTGGTCTAGGTTTCATCCTGCCTGTGCGCACGCTGCCCATGCTGTTCAACGCGTCACGACAGGCGAGCTTCCTCTGGATAGACGACGTCTACTCGACGGGCATCCTGGCAAAAGTGGCCGGCGTGGGTCACGTGCAACTGCGCCAGTACTACGACCTCTTTCCTAACGAGACGGCACCGACAGTTAGGCCCAAGGCTATGTTCACCCACCTAGGAACAGCCAGTATCATCGAGCATCGGTACAGGCTGTGGGACGATATAATGCAAATGCACAACGCCACAACGAGGACAGAAGGTTCGGGAGGGTAGTGTCTGGGGCGCTCTTCACACAATGAATTCATGCCTGGCTGTGGGGTCTGAACCGCCCCAAGAGCCAGTTTCTGAGCTGGGCAAATAGGAACCTGGACTCGGCGGAACAGTCTAGTCTGTCTCTTTGCATCGGGGTGCAGTAGTTCAGCGTGTATTGACACTGTACACCGTGATCAGTGTCGAAGATCAAAGGTCTCCGAGCTCTGCTTCTCGCAAGGAGCAACGAGAGTTCAATGATATGTTCCCAAAGAAGTGAAGTGCCAGTGAACACGCCTCGGTGATACTACGAAGCAGCATGCTGCGACGTCCGTTTTACCTAAGGTCATGCATGGCGCCCGTTTGTCAGCTGTTCGTGTGCCTAATATAAGCATTTCGTCGTACAGGTGTTTGTTCACCGAACTACTCGTAGTTGTTTTTCTGCCCCCGCGCCGTGTGTAGTGCCGTCTCCTGCACAGCTGGTACCAGTCACGCCAATATACGGTTATATTCTGGTTGCGAGCAAAATGACGATGACCACTGGATTATTCGTGCGTCTGCGAGGCGTGGTTCGCGTGGATTGCTCCCTTGCTGTTATTACAAGAAGTACAGCGTGGTGAGACATGGTAACCCATGGTCACAAGACGCGTGAACGCATCGTCGCTTTGTATTTGTGTGTATGGCTCTCCAAAACGTGGGGACCTTGCTTGTCCCTCTGGTCTCGTCGCGATGCATTCTAGGCACATACAGCCGTGCGCAGCGCGTCGCGTTCCATGCTGTCGAAGTTTGCGGCACAACGATGCATTGGCTTCGCCCGATGCCAACTGTTTGCAAAGAGCTAGCTGAGCTTTTCAGCGTAAATACTGAATCGTCAGTTCGAGGGCAAGCCGAGCGTCTATATATTATTACGTTTTTACACAAAGTATCGGGAAACATGGGCCAGTTTACACATGCGAAGCGTGTTAAGTTAATATTTTGTGTATGTTGTTCGTTTGTTTCATAAATGTAGAGCAGATATTTATACACTGGCACGTTATGGTATTTTGTTCATTACCATTTTATGAGAGTCTACTTGGAAGGTTGCTCGAAGAGCCCTAGTATGTGCACAGAAAATCTTTTACGTTTTCGTAGGCATTTTGGAAATATTTCCTTCATCCTTGTCATTGTTGTCTATCTTATCGTTGCAGTAGCCTTGCTAATATGAATTGTGAGCGTCAAGCTAACGTGGCTGATCTCGATCGAATAAGCCTAGTCGGCCCACTGCCTAGTCATGGATGCAGAATGGATTAAGATATTCACGCAAAGTGCAGCAGTGAATTTCAGTTACAGCTAATTACCGATGCAGTCAGTCATTCCTCGTATTAAGGCTCAAGAGCCAAGGTATTTCAGTTTTCTTAAGCTTGTTAACAATGGGCAAACCACATACTGTTCATAACAATCTTGGTAGTGTACAGTTGTTGTGGCTTTGAAATAGCACCTAAGCCGACGACGTGTGCAGTTCATGTGTGGTGGATGTGACGTATGTTCTTGCACCTTCGAGATGGCCTTCGAGATGTCGAGCTCGCCGCGGGTGCAGCCTGTGATCCCGGAGGTCATTACAACGAGTTGGTCGTACCTTTGACCCAAGGACGCTGAACCTCGATCAACTTCCTGGGGTGTGCCACTCACGAAATGCCTCTTTTGTTTCTCAGTATTGCCATTGACAGCGTCTTATAGCTTGGCCCTTGTGACGCACCCATTATCGCATTTCAGTCGTCAAATTTAGCACTGCACGCGTAATATTGCTGCTCTTTTGAACACAGCTTTTTATGTGGTTTGTTGAAGTTGACCATTGATAACGACATAGCCGCGTCCTTTTGTCAAATTTCAAGAGTGCCTCTAAAGAGCTGGGTGGTTAAGCTACAGTTAACAGCAGTGTCGAAGCGTCGAGTATGTTTGGAGTGATGTAATAAAATATATTTTATTTTTAGCTTTCTTTTTTTCTCATTAAACAACTGGAATTTGTATTCATAGAAGGACGTTGTGGCGTGATTTCACATTGCACAGAACCTGCCGAAGACATGCATCGTTGAAGAACGAGAATGGTGTCAAAGGTTTGGCGATCGTTTCATATGTGAGTGCTTGACGACAATATTACCACCGCAGTATCGGGACGGGCAATCGCATGTCTTTGGATATCGCAAAAGCCATTGGAAGTAGTGAGACTCTAAGTATGACGGTGGGAAATAAGGAGAAAAAAGTTACTAGGGAGTCTGCTCTTAGTGGTTACAAGCCAACCTGGCCGCCACGTTGATCGAGTGTGGTGCTCGGCTGCTGAGCCAGAGATAGCGGTTTCAATGCTTTACGGCGTAGTCCCAGTTCGATGGAAGGAAAATACTTAAAGTACCGTGTTCTATGTGGTATCGGGGCACGTTAAACAATGACGTGTAGTCGAAAGTTTCGGAGCCCTTCACTATGGCATCTTTCCTAATCGTATCGTGGTGTTGAAATGCAATGTAGAAACAACTATCAGTGCGGTGCACTGATTGGCTGGTAGAAAAATTGAATAATTCCATATTGTATACTACGTCACATCGTGACGCCAAGCACCGGCATGAGTGACAAGTCGGAAAAAAAGATTCCGCCATATCCACGAAGTGAATGATGATGAGTGGGCGAAGCTCCGGAGGTGAACCTGGTAAACCATGAATACTCTGTACATTTTGCCCACTCGATTTTATTACATCGCTCCCCCTAGCGTACGTCGCCGCACTAAGTTGAACGATTGCCTTCAACCAATGACACGCGCCATATGTGACATCATTCCTATTTTATAAGATCTCGCGTCTTTCATCAACTACAAGTACCGCTTTCTAGTTTATAACATCTTGCATCTTTTCATCATCAGCTACAAGTACCACCATCTAGTAAACACTACAAGAACTAAACGAGAGGTGGCTACATACAGGAGACGGTACCGCCATCTAGTGAACACTGCAAGAACTAAACTAGAGGTGGCTACATACAGGCTACAGGGGACGCACAGCCCACGCCCTAAGGAGCTTCGCCCCTAAAATGCCATAAACTTGCAAAAACTATCAAAAATATAGCCAATTTCAGCCAAAGGTACCAAAGCAGCCAGAAGTATACGCACGAGTTAGTGAAGACGACCGCGAAGCTTAAAAGTGAATACGTATACAAGCCTTCCGACACAAATGTGAATAAGCAAAAACGTATGCTTTTCACTATACGAGTTTGAGATTCAAGTATGAATTGCTTTCAGTGGCCATTTCGTGAAAGACGGCGAAGTCGCTGCTCTATTGCAAAGCTGCGACTCAAAACATTTTCCTTGATATTTCTCAAAAGGACTGTAAGTAACAACAATGTGGCGATAGTAAAAGAGAGTAGTGACTAAGATTGGTCAAAATTAGTTGCACATGCCACGCCGCGGTGGTCTAGTGGCTAAGGTACTCGGCTGCTAACCCGCAGGTCACGGGATCGAATCCCGGCTGCGGCGGCTGCATTTTCTATGGAGGCGGGAATATTGTAGGCCCGTGTGCTCAGATTTGGGCGCACGTTAAAGAACCCCAGGTGGTCGAAATTTCTGGAGCCCTCTACTACGGCGTCTCTTATAATCATATGGTGGTTTTGGGACGTTAAACCCCACATATCAACCAAAATTAGTTGCACGATTTGCAGAAGTAAAGTGGAAATTTGAAGGCTCATTTTGTTTTGTTCGACGCAATATTATTGGTAATTACCAGGCAGTGGTGTCGTAGAATGTATAGGGCATGTTATTTGTAGTAATGATATTGTCATGTGGTCATGACGTGAGCGAAGACAGCAGCAGTATAGGCTTCTCAAAGGTGAAAATTGACTGCTAGAACAGGGGAAAGCTCGGCATGGCCGCAGCACCGATGCAAAGCAAAGTGCAGCCCAAGCAGGATGAATCCACTTTTGACGCTGCGCTGTGTAGTCTGCAAAGCATCTTAATTTTAAGAGTTCGGCATGACTCCGCTAATGTTGTAGAATCCCAACTTCCCATTCAAAGGGCCAGGGTTGAAATCGTATCTTCAAATGGTGGATTTTTTTCTTCTTAGTATGACGTGTCACAGCTGCACTGGTTTTTCTTGGTTTCACTCTGATTGGTTTATACGTCTCAAAACCACCATACGATTATGGGAGATGCCGTACTAGAAGGCTCCTGAAATTTCGACCACCTGGAGTTCTTTATGTGCACCCAAATCTGAGCACACGAGCCTACGGCATTTTCGCCTCCATAGAAAATGCAGCCGCTGCAGCCGGGATTCGATCCCGTGACCTGCGGGTTGGCAGCCGAGTACCTTAGCCACTATAGACCACCGCGGCGGGGCTTTGTTTATTTCTGTAATCTAGCTTCACTAAATGCGCATTCGTACAAAAAGTAGCACTAAATGTGAAGTAAATGAGAATACATTTGACAGTGAGTGCATTTACTTGCGAGTGCACATGCTATTTTCTCTTGTTTATTTTTAATTAGGTCACCCACAAACACAGGGTCAATTTTCGTCGTGGTTTAATACTTAAGGTATATGTACGCAAAATCATTCGTATAAGAATACTACATCCGTGTCCACAATGTCAACTCCTCCAATTGTTTAACAACACCTCATGATCGCTTTATTAAAGTTACCAACAAAATAGCTTTTTCCTCAGTGTCTGGAGAAACGCTGCAGGAACAGACAGAACATTGTCGTTTTTTAGTATTCAGGTCTTCGAGGTTTCGCACCGACCGAAGGTCGTTTGCTTTCAGTTTTCTTTTGAAGTGAACCAGCTGCTGGCAATTGGGAGCAGCTAATTTATCTGATTGTTCCACCTAACGTTCTGCCTCCCCCCCTCGTGCGTTCACCTTCTCTAGGAATACATTCAATTACCTTTAATGACCAGCGGTTATCCTAATTCTCCCTGCGTGCTACGTACGCGGCCCATGTCCATTTCTTCTGCTTGATTTCAACAATGATACCCTTAACCCCACTGTGTTCCAAGACCAACTCTGCTCACTTTTTGTCTCTTCAAGCTACACCTATAATTTTTCTTTTCATCGCTCGCTGCGTCGTCCTTAATTCAAGCTGAACTCTTTTTGCAAGCCTTCAGATTTCTGCTTTTAGTAAGTGCCGGCAAGATCCAGCTTGTATATACCTTCCTCCTGAGGGTTAGTGGTAGATTACATTTTACCACTACGTAATACAACGTACGAGTACGACAGTACGGTCCCAAGGCACGTTGCACCTGGTCCGTCACTGCTGGAGGTCTTCGTTAAGAATGCGTGAGAGGGCACATGACTTACGTTAAATGCAATCCTCCACTTTTCTCGTCTGCGTGTTTGTTTGTACATGTTGGGCGACAAGAGTTGCCACGTGAGTCAATATTTTCACGTTGTTTGTCAGATGAGATTCGTATTGCGGCAACCCATTGACGAACGTTCAGATAGTTATAACATTGCGGTATATGATATAATCTGATGTACATGTAAAGTTAGAGCTTGTCGGTGCACTTAGATTTAAGCAAACAAAATGCGAAGTAGTCCTGCATAGTGTTCACGGACGTTAACACACTTCACCATGGCAATTTCTGGTTATACACCCCTGTCAAAACTATTCACGTTACTGGACTTGCTTATCTTGTGCTGTCTTTGCAGGGTGAATGCGTTTTTTTGTGCTTAATTCATCGCAAAAGCCATGCACAATGGCGACAACCATGTCGTTTGTCGCCATTTTCGGCTGTCGCAGAGGAAGTAATATTCTTCTAAATGGATCTACAGAGAGCTGGACGTCGGTATATTTTGTTTGCCTAAAGGGATAAAGTGACATTGTGACAGGACGTGGTATGTCCTGAACATTCGCGAGTCGTCCTGCTGGCTCGCATGAATGGGAAAGACTTGAACATCTTCAGCAAGGACCGCATCTCTGGTCGCCTCGTTATAACAGGTATGATCTTGCATCACAGTACTTTAAATTGTCTCCCTGTTTTCGAGCCATCAAAATACTGCCATTTTCGGCCACGAAGATTGATGCCTTCAAAAGTGGCACCAGCAGACACTGAGAGTAGTTAATCTACAAAATAATCATTGAACAATCTGACTTATTGAATGCTCGTGGCTTAGTTTTGGTATCAAGAAAGAGAGCTAGTCGGCTGCTGTCGGCACACCTGAATTTATAACAGACCGTTGATTTGTCTTTAATGGAGACATGCCACGGATGCTGTCACTGGAATTTTTCGCTAAAACTCTTGACCTGAGCACTTCCCGCAACATTCGCGCTCGCAATTTAATGAATTTTCTCACACTTGCACACAGCGAAAAGAACCGTAATTTCGTGCACACTTTGCGATTCACAGTAGCAGTGACACAAATCGTGTTAACGGCGTCTTATTATAAAGCAAAAAAAACATGAAGCACGATGATTTTTTTAAGCGTAAGCGTTCGAATACTTGCAGGAAATCATCGTGAGCTGCTTCGTTATACCTCAGTCAACACGACAACACTTTGTGACAGCAACTGCTTCGCGGACATATTCCTCACGAACGCACTCGTGAACTATTCGTGACCATTCAGAGCGTTGTAGGTCTTGATCTCTTGCTAAGAAGTGTAGCTGGTTCACACCACTAAGTAGTTTATAGTCTTAGCGTGGGTTATTGGTGGCTGCAGCTCGGTTTCCGCGGTCGTATATTTTCTGATGCACAAATTTCATTTGTCAAAATGGCTGATTGAGCGATTGAAGTAGGAGCGTGTAACCTAGACAAGGATTAACAACTCGACTTGTGTTAGTAAACTGTCAATCGCTCTGTCCAAAAAGAAGCTTGCGTTTTTGGACAGTGACAGATGCTATATATGAACGATGATTTGTGCAAAGCTAAGTGTGGTTTGGCAAGGAGGGGCACTTACATTTCTCATTGGTGTTTGTTATGTCTTTTTTGTTGTGTGATGTTGTTTTATTTGCTTACGAAACATTTACTTGTCAGTATATAATCGTCCCAGCTTTCAGACCACTCTTTCAATTGGTAATACGTGCTTGTTCATGTCTTAGTTCATGCCTAGGTTGCACGCCCGTACGTATTTCAAGCAAATTTTGCTGGTCCACACTACTAGACATGAAGTTTTTTAGTACCGTGTTCTGGTGGCAACAAGCACGTCGAAGTAAGCGCTAAAAAATCTCACCATTGTAACTCGTGCCACGCGCGAGGACGGCGTCAGAACAGACACTATATAACGTTACGTTCACTGCCTTTGCACCCGGCGGGTGGCACCCATCTATGTCGGGAACTGTCAAACAAAGGTCAAGCACATCGTATGTGATATCACGTGAAAACACCGTGGGCTGAAACACAAGCATCACAAGCTGACGCTGCGCTCTGGAGGCCGGTTACCACAGGCATTCATCTATTCTTTAGCCTTTAAGACGTATGTTCTAATTTCTATTGCCTGTTGCAGCTTTCTGCTGGCTTCTCCCATGAAAATCAGTATAAGGGGTGCTATGTATCCGACGCTTTCACGGTATAGCCAGTTGTTTAATTATACTTCTCAGCTTGCCGTGAACTGATAAAATATTGCGAAATAAAACAAACAAACAATTTCATTGAAAATTAAAGGGGCCCTGCAACACTTTTTGAGCATGGTCCGAAAACGCTGCCGGCCGGTCGTAGAGGCTCCCGAGAACACGCGAGCAAAATAAGAAAGCACAGCACGCGGCCTGGAACTCGCAATAAATTCTCGAAGTCAGCTAACAATTATTGCTCTCTTTTCTCTCGACAAATGTGTTATGTCGAGAGAAAGATGATAAGCCTGCATGTGTTGGATGATAAGCCTGCATGTTTCCTTGGTTTGAGTTTATTTGTTTTCTTTCTCCCCGCCTTGTTTAAGCCTTGTAATGCGTAGCCACGCATTGCTGTAAATGCAGGCAGTGTTTGCCTATTTGAAAAGTGGTACACATGTATGAATTGATTGCGATACTACCTGAAGTAGATATATATTGGTGGTTTGTATTTGGTTGTACCCTCTCTGTCACAGCCCTGAAGAGATGGCTGACAGTATTATGAAAATAAATAAAATTAAATAAATAAAGGATTATACAAGCCTGGCAATAACTTGTCACAGCCATTGTTTCAGCCATTGGCTGATTTGAATATGGCGCGCTTGGTCATTACAGGGGCCACCGCCGGAGGCCGGGACTTGTCCGAGCTTGCGCGCGCGATCACAGTGAAAAGCCGCGTGCGGGAAGCAATAAAAAGATAAAAAGTAGCCATCATCACGATTCGCGCGTGACGTATTTCCTTCCCCGTGCCAACCCTCTGTGCTTAGCTTCCAGGACTGTCGTCAGGACGAGAAAAAAGAGAAAGCAATGGCAGCGTGTGAAAATCTTTGTAGTTCCTCTCGAACTGAACGCATTCTAAACATGTTCGCGGTGATGAGTTCATGAGGCAATAAGTTCCTTTAGTGAATCCATTCTTGGCTACGTGAAAAATGTAGCAGAGCCCCTTGCGGCTATGAATACAATTACTCTATTCTAGCAGGTAAATACTCTTCGAAGGCTGCAGCGTAAAAATTAGTAACTGTACTACAATAACGCAATTGAGCACAGCAAAGGAAATTAAGAGCTAAAAAATATTTGAAGATTTCGTTGCAAATCACCCATGCTGACTCCGAGCAACAACCAACAAAGACGGTGGGCAACACGCACTAAGTGAAGCTTCATACAAGGCGCAGTGTAGTTTTCTTGGTATGCACACCGCATACAGATCGCGCAAAGCGAAGCCGATGCTAAAGAAATGTCACGCGGCGTTGACAAAGGAGTGAATAAACTCTGCCTTTTCATTAAACCTGTCCTTCAGGTGAGGTAATGTCTCTGTAACGTGCACGGACGCTTAATTTTTCAATCCATCACAGTAAGTTTTCATCAGTAAAAAACATAAGTACTACACAGGAAGCCTGCACACGTCACTTTATACTTCAGAAACCATACTTGTATCCAGCAAAATAGAGCTTTGGGTCAACCAAATAAACAAGAAATAACACGTCTCTGCAAGCGCGCATTTACGCGAAAAGCCCTTTCTAAGCGATGGTAACTCCTTTGTTAAACAATACATCTCTATTGTGTCGCACACCATGTAGCTCTTTCTCAAAAGTCTTAAGAAATAAAAGTGCAGTGTAATGGCTAGCAACGCATGCTGACTTAGTACTTTGAAGCATGGAAGAGAGTACAAATTGGCAAATAATATTGATGCTGCCACCTTTCGTGAAAAGGCGGAAACTCGAGAGCTCGCGCCTTTCGCTCACTGCGTGGCCTATTGGATAGGCGGCGCCGTTTGGCCACATGTGCTGGAGTAGCTGTCCCGTAGGGACCATATACACAGTTACTACAACATGTGCTCGAGTCTCTAATGTCTGCTTTTGGCCGCAGTAAGCCTCACTGACGTTCACAGCAGGCTCGAGTGTGAAACGAACACGAGGAAACGTGAGAAATAAAAAAGGCAAAAAATGTAGTGGAAGGAGAGAAATATATACGAAGAAAGAGGGCAAGCAAAAGAGAGAAACGAAGGGGATCGAGCGTTAAAAATAAAAAGACAGAAAAAAACCAAGAAAGGCAATGAACAAAAGTTAAAGAGGAAAAAAATAGAGTGGAATAGGAGACAGTGAAAGAAAGAAAGAAAGAAAGAAAGAAAGAAAGAGAGAAAAAGTAAAAAAGAAAGAAAGAAAGAAAGAAAGGAAGAAATAAAGAAACGCCCCGCTGCTCTGTTCCTTCCGGCTATAGGCACAGGTATTGAGAAGCTTCATCAATTTTTTTTTTCTTGAAGTGTATAGTCCTGCATTTTACTTTTAACCCGGTGCATCTTACACCCATATCTCTGGAAGTGACCTCCGTCACGTTTGAGAAGACGAAGAAGTGTGTTTTGAATAGGAGCTACTTCTGCTAACTCCGGCGTATTTCAGTGGTAATTTAAGTTTGTTGATCGGTTTTTGCTGCTCCCTTGGAGGGGATGGATGTAGACCACCCCGGGCGCCTGCCGGCACCAGCGGCGACAGCGGCGGCCGCCTCCAGGAAGCGGATGAGACAAGCGAGTGACAGCGACAGTGAAGATACTCATGCTTACTATCTCAGCAGTGAGGACTTTTCAGATGACGGTTTCCAACCTGTGCTGAGCCGCAAAGCGAAGAGGAGGGACATCAGGACATCCTCATCCTTAACTATTCAAACTGTAAGTGAAGCGCCAAAATCGAACACTTATACCATCCTGTTTCTGCCAGCACTTCCTATCGTCAGCATGAAACGCCTTAACAGACAGTCTGTGTCGAGGTCTCTGGAAACGCTCGTGCCAAATGAGATCACGGACATAAGAGTTAACGCCAGAAAGAATATACTGGCTGTTGACGTTTTGCACGCAAGTGCGTTGGGCGTTCTGCGCAGTGTAACTGACTTGGACGGCAACCAGGTGCGCTCTCATGTTCCCTTGGGATGTGATGTAGTAACCGGCGTGGTCTACGACATATAAGTGGCTATTTCCAATAATGACTTACAATTTCTTGTCAAGTCAACAACTGATACTCCAATTGTTGATGTCATCCGGCTAGGCAAGTCCCGCTGTGTGAAGATTGCGTTTAAGAGCACATCACTCCCCTCTCATGTGAAGGTGGGGTACTTCAGACATGCTGTGCGGCCTTTCATTCCAAAGCCTCTCCAGTGCCGTAAATGCATGAAACTTGGACATGTGAGCAGCGTCTGCGAGAATTCGGTGGTATGCCACCGCTGCGCCGAGCCCCATGAAGCGGATAAGTGCGTCGCAACTGTCAAGAAATGCTCTAATTGCGACGGATCCCATGAAGCCACATCGAAGGACTGCCCGCGGATTCAGAAGGAAATTGCCATCTTGAACGAGATGGTGCGCGATCACTCATTTCATCGAGAAGCCGCAGCTAAAGTCAGAAGGCGTCGTACGCGTCGACGTCGGTCTTCAAGGACGCCCGCTACCTCCTCGACACGTTTGCCAGATCCCTCATCAGTACCACCTCCTTTGCCTCCCAGACCACATGCCATGGGAAAGGCTGTAAAGGACAAAGCCAGTGAGCATACCCTGACTGCGACAGAGTGGCCTGCACTTCAAAAGGAAGCAGCATCAAGCGAACCGAAGGAGTTTCATGACGGTCAGTCCGCGATCCCGGTTCGAGGTCTTTCCAACCAAGACAGGCAAGTGACTGCAACCGTGCAATCATTAATTGCCATGATTCGCACGCTACTGTGCAGCATACAATCTCCGTCTGCTAAGAGTGCACTGCAAATACTGGATGCACTGAATCCAGTTCTTGCTAACGTCGTATAAGCACAATGGCTCAACAATATCTCATCTTCCGCACTGAAGTTAAAAGTGCGTCGATTTTTCAGTGGAATGCCAGAGGCATGAAGCCCCGTATATCGGACTTTCGCCAATTTGTTCGGGCCAATCAATTCCCTATACTTGTCATATGTGAACCAAATGTATCAACGCCTTGTAGATTGTCCGGTTATGAAGCTTCTTCTTCAGCCGCTTGCGAAGAACGAAGCAAAGTAATTGTTTACATTCGCACAGACTTGACTTATCTCTCGCACCCAATAAGTTCAAATGACGACAATCAGTACGTGTGTCTTCGTGTAAAGGAAAATGCAGTTTCGTTCACGCTTATTGGTGGATATATATATCCGTCATCGCGATTTGACTGCGACAGATTAAAAGACATCCTAATGAGGACCGATGGGCCTTGGATCATCACCGGTGACTTCAACGCCCATCACGTGCTTTGGGGGAGCACTAGGATGAATGCCAGGGGCCGGAACATTGTTACATTCGCTTCCGATTACGACCTTTCCATCATGAACGATGGTACCCCCACATATCTGCGGGGTCTCACGTATGGCAGTTGCCTTGACCTGACATTGGTGTCACGGTGCTTCTCTCACAAAGTTAAATGGTTTTGCGATATTGAGACTCATGGGAGTGATCATATACCCACCTACGTGACGATCGATGGTATCATAAAACTTTCTCTTCCGGTGTTGTAATTGGCACTGACTGGTCGATGTTCACATCGCGTGTTGAAGACGCTTGCCAAGAAGGCCTCGCCTGCAGCCTGGAAAATATCATAGCGGAAGCTATGCAAGCGTCCAAACGTAAATTACCATTTTCGTCTAAAATAACACAGTTTGACATCGAACTGGAAAGATTACGAGCTATACGAAGGCGTGTTGAACGACGATACAGACACACAAGATCAATTTACGATCTGAGGGAAGCAAGACGGCTCCAGAAAAAGATTCAACGACGCATTTACAAGCTGGAGAGCGAACGCTGGAAAGCATTCTGCGAATCTCTAGACCCTCATAAACCGCTGTCATATATCCGAAAAACAGTTCGTGGTCTTCGCTCCTCTCCGCAACAACGGCACCCCTTTAAAGCTTCGGCACTCTATCATGGAAAAACAGAACTCGAGGTGGCTGAAGAATTTTGCACGAGAGTTGCCGGGAATATTATGAACGAGAACATCGACGCCGTGATCGTTCCTGAGACGCGATTACCAGAAATGGACATTCCATTCACCATGGAAGAACTGGAAGGTGCGTTAGTCGCTTGTAAGCGCATGTCATCGCCAGGTCCTGATGGTATTAATTATAGTGCGTTGGGACACCTTGGACAAAAATCCAGAAAAGCACTTTTAACATGCTTCAACAACTCCTGGCTCAGCGGGAATGTTCCCCGAGAATGGAAAATAAGTCGATTAATACCACTTTTGAAATCGGGAAAATCACCATTGGACTTGACAGCGTATCGCCCTATTGTCCTCGCAAGCTGCCTTGGAAAATAGATGGAAAGAATGGTTCTATTTCGTCTCGAGTGGTACTTGGAACGATACACCAAATACCCTTCTTGCATGGCAGGCTTTCGTCGGGGCAGCTCCTCCATCGATTGTGTCCTTGACTTATCGACATTCATACAGCCAGAAAAAAGTCGCAAGTGCATATTAGTGGCACTCTTTCTTGACGTGAAGGGTGCATTTGATAATGTAGCTCACGATGCCATCCTCACTTCTCTCGCAGCAATGGGCATTGGTGGACGAATGTTTCAATGGATAAAAGATTATATAAGTGGCAGGGGTTTCTTTGTGCAAACATATGAGGGTACAACTGCTGAACATTACACCTACTGCGGAGTACCTCAGGGAGGTGTTTTAAGCCCTAAGCCCCACAATGTTCAATGTTGCCCTCATTGGTGTGGTGAAGGTTCTGCCAAAGTCGGTGTGCCTATCCATATACGCCGATGATATTTGCCTCTGGAGTGCTGCAGTTACTCGCCCTCAGGTGCGTGCACGAATAAAGCGGGCTGCTACCCTCACAACAGCCTACCTTCAGAAACAAGGCCTAACTATATCAACTGCGAAGTGCGCGTTGATGGCGTTTACACGCAAACAAATGACGCCATACCCTGTTTACATCAATTGGCATAGTGTCAAATATGCACGGACGCATCGTTTCCTGGGCATAATAATCGATAGAAGTCTTTTGTGGAGCCCGCATTGTGCATACTTGAAGAAGAGACTGCTATCCATTGTGCATATAATGAAATTCATGTGCGGGAAAGCATGGGGAACTTCTGTGGCCTTCATGCTACACCTGTACAGAGATTTCTGGGTCGATTGCGCTACAGCTTGCCGGTACTGACTAACACTTGCAAATCAAATACTGATTCATTTGAGAGTTTGCAGGGTCAGGCTCTGCGTATCTGCCTAGGACTGCCCCGATGCGCTTCTACCTATGCCACAATCATGCTTGCCAAAGATCATCCGGTCAGGACATATAGATTTGTGGATTGCGTCAGAGATTGCGTCAGATTTGTGGATTCGACATGCTAGCCGTGTCCCCGACCACCACTTGGCCCTTCTACCCTCCGGAAGACCACGTGCCACGTTTTCAGACGTCATAGCCAAGCACCTAAACAGCATTCCATCAGGATATACGCCAGCTGCGAGAATGCCATGTCCTTTGTGGTGCCCCGACCAGCCGCAAGTACGTCTAGAAATTCCGGGTATCACAAAGAAAAGCAATCACTCCAGAGTAGCATTGAAGCAAGCAACACTGCTATTATTACATGAGTTGTACTTGGACCGAACGCAGATGTACACTGATGGGTCCGTCTCGTCCAGCAGATCATCAGGTGCCGCTGTAATTCCGGCTGCAGCAATAACAATCAAGTTTAAGTTGTCGCATATGACTACATCTACGGCATCAGAGCTTGCTGCTATAAGGGCTGCTTTACAATATCTCGTTCAAGAACGTCCAGGAAAATGGGTCATATTCTGTGATTCGAAGGCAGTGCTTCAGAGTTTGCAGTCTGCCATGCGTAGGAGGAGTCATGAACAATTGGTACAAGAAATAAGACATTGCCATCATGAAGCTCTAGCACGAGGGCATGATATTATATATCAATGGCTGCCTGGACATATCGGTATTACCGGAAATCAATTAGCCGATGATGCAGCCCGCTCAGCCCATGAAGGAACCCGTGTAGTCCCGATTCATCTATCAAGGAATGATGCAGCAAGACAACTTTACGTGCTGGCTCGAGATCTCACACGCACGTTCTGGTCGTCTACTAGCTTCCAAAGGTGTCAATTTTATGAACTGGATCCTTCGCTCAAGATAAAGCTACCATCACAACTTTCCCGCTCCGATGCGACACTGTTATGCCGCCTTTGGTTGGGTGTTGCATTTACAAAGATGTACTCCTTTCGCATTGGTATGGCAGACACTCCTACATGCGACTACTGCGGAGCTGAAGAGACCATCGAACACGTCCTGTGCAGATGCGCTTGCTACGACACACCGATGCCAGCTCCAGATGGTTTTGAATCAACTTGACCCCGGACCATTTTCTGTGTAGAAGATACTAGGACCTTGGGTATCTGCCTCAGTTGCGCAGAAAGCGACTAAAGCACTGCTACTTTACTTAAAGTCAACAAACCTGAGCGACCGCCTGTAGACTGTGTGTGCTCCCCGAGTGTGCTCGTGATTGTGTGTACCTTCTCATCTCTCTGCAACCTCTTTTCTCCCCTTCATTCCTTGCCCAGTGCAGGGTAGCAAACCGGATGTGCGTCTGGTTAACCTCCCTGCCTTTCCTTGCATCTTTATCTCTCTCTCTCTCTCTCCGTCACGTTTCAAACATTGTGCAGTTGGTTGAGCTACCGGCCGCAGAAGACGCTGGAGGACCTGGCAAATATTTGATCTGGTCGATGTACATCGCGGATGGACACACTAGTAGGCTTCACAAGTTTCACATATTACTGCGCAAAAAAACCCCATGAGACAGTCAAACATATTACTGCTAGGCCGACACTTCACAAAGTTTTCGCTACTGCTGTGCGGACGCAGCCTGCCATTTTGGGATATGTCTTGCAGGCTGCGTCAACAAAGGTGCTGTGGATGGCCAACTGAAACTCTTTTACGCGCATTGATTATAAAAAAAACGTGGGTGTCGTTCGCCTCAATAAGCTTCTAGAGCACCTTCAAGGAGGGTGATTTTCGTTGTTTCCTTCGCGAACCATGCAAAAATACGCGAGCTGGCAAACTACAAAGTACTTCCGACTACACGGTATGACGGCAACGGACACTACTAAAAGAAGGTGGGTTGACGCGCGCTTTCTTCAATTTCGGGGAAGGACGTGCATCTGCGGCACCGTATCTCCAGCGTCTGCAGTGGACGTTTTAGGGTCGAAGCTCTTTATGGTCGAGAGCAGTCCATCCCTTCGGCGTACCCAGCCCAGCATATCCACATACAGACAGACGGATGGATGGACGCTTCACAACACTCATCATCATTCACTTCGTGCATATGTTGTAATTTTTATTATATAAAGCTCCCTGTAGCGGGTGTCCACTATAGGGAATACACTACCATATTTCAAGACGCTGGTGAGAAAGCCGAAGCACATCTTCTCACCGATCTTAAGGCAGCGCTGGTACCTGTGCAAAACACCAGCTTTGCCCGATCTTTCCCAGCCATTTTTTTTAATGTAAGAGGTGAAAACAGTCCATGAAATGCACGCTTGATCACAACGAATGGAAAGTCTGAAATAAAGATAGAGAAGATGTGGAGTTCGTTGTAGGGGTGATTATTGTAGCATGAAACAGCCAACGAGCTCAAGCAGAATCTGTAATCTTGATTTTTACTGTTCCAAAACGTGCCGCTATAGGTTTGTGGGACGCTCGCACGGTAATGGTAACCTTCACATTACGCTACGCTGTACTTGGGCTTACTTAGGTTTGCTGGGAAAGAAAAGTGGACATTTCGAGTGCTAGTTTTTCTTCATTATACACAATAATATTGAGAACTAATGCAACACTACGAAGGAAAGTATAAGAGTGTTGTTAGTTGTGAACGTAATTTAAATATGATGTATAAAAAGTGGAGAAAGAGAGAACGAAAGAAATATGCGATTCTACGTCGCGAAAGGGGACAGTATGCCCGAAAATACGATAATTTGGACCCAGGACCCAATTGATCTGCTCGTAGTCTGCTGCATGGCTCCGTGAAGATTGCGTCTGCGTTCACACTACATCGTTAGCTTGGGAAACCTGCACTTATATAATTTGCGTGCCTATCTTCTTCTGCCTATTTTCTTTTCATTTCGCCTCGTGGCTTCGCATATAAGATACGTAGTGTGGTAAGCTATCACCGTACATCGGGACAGTTCAGAGTTAGCCGTAAATGACGTAATTCTACGTAGGGGCAAAGCTTGAAAATTTCTACGTGAATTTAAGTTCATGCCACCAAACGACGAAGTAGTCACGTGGCTTAGCTTATTTCTTCTTGAATGTCAAGTCACGTAAGCGCTGCCACTTACGGTAGACTACCATTCGGTAGACGCCTCTGCCAAAGCCAGGCCAGGCCCCGGAAACTCATGGCTAGTTTCGGTTTTTAGGAACATACACGGTCGTCGCAGTGGCCGGGCATCCTAATATTCAGTTGAATGGGGTGAGGTTGATGTAAGTGTTCGCATTTATTGGCTTTCGCAAGTTTTACAAATAAAATCATTCGATACCCCTGTAAAGAACTTCTCTTTTGTTTATATATCTTTTCTCATTCTTGAGTAATATAATTTTAAATCAGGCTAGGCGCGCCAAGAGGTTGACTTACGTTCATAGGGCTTGCTTCCGCTCCTTCTCGCCCCTCACTCAGCAATATTAGAAGCTGGATCACGCTCAGTTATCTCGCGCGTGTCAACTACGGGAAAGATAAAGACAGCAAGTTGTGGTGGGCAGGGAACGGAAGACGCGTAGTGAGCTACGCCGAACAAATCAACCTTGCATTCTTTGAAGGTGGCTTGATCGGTCAACATATGTTTTCCGCGGCTCTGCGGTGTGCTAACCCAGGGATTTCTAGTTCCGCGAAAGTTTTTAGATGCGGAGCATCTAATACTCGAGGCTTGTAGTGCGGCGCCGTCCGCAAGCTTCCTCCTCCTTCTTCCACCATCTGTGCATCCCTTCCTCCTCTACACACCGCGCGCGCTTCACTCCTCCACCATCTGTGCACCCTTCCTCCTCTACACACCGCGTGCGCTTCTCCTCTTCACGAACATTCGCTAGCTGTATAATGTAGCGCGCATGCGCCGTCACGCTTCGAGAACACCGGCAGCTGACGCGCGCGCATGCGCCGTCGCGCTTCGAGAACATCGGCAGCTGACGCGCGCGCATGCGCCGTTGCGCTTCTCCCCCTTCTAGAACATTCGACAGCTGACAGTGCATGCGCCGTCGCGCTGTATATATACTCAAGGTCGGCGCTCGCTCAGTTGCCGCTCGTCGGTTGGTTTGTACGGCGCGTCGACGTCCAAGGTCGCGGTGAAATGAATTCCAACGAATCCACAAACACAATGATCGACGTCCCTTCGACCAGCGCCGCCCTTTCGCATACGTGTGTACGTGTTCACTCATTTAACACCCCCTCCTACAACCACGTTAACCAATTTAGCCATCGACCCAAGTAAGTCGCAATTTAACACCCCATTTCACAACCACGTTAACCAATTTAGCCATCGACCCAAGTAAGTCGCACTTTAACACCCCGTTAACCAATTATATGCTCCGCATCCTCCTCAGTGTTCCCCCGAGGGAAGCGGCGGGCAATTTTTTTTAGCGTTTCCTAAAGACGACGGGAGAGCACAAGAATTGGGACCCATTATGTGAGTAGGTATTGATTTTACGTAAGTATTTATGAGTGAACCCAGTTGTCCGTAAGCCTGACTGGACTTGACTAATTTGTGAAGATGGGAGCCAAACTCCTTTCAGAAAAATGCATTTACTGAAAGGCTTGAATAGAGTTGGTCCGGCTACATCGTTTTAGCTTCTTTTATTTTCGGTGTGTAGTTCCGATGGTGCGATGTAATTATAGGCTGCTTCCTGTTCATGAAATTCTAGTAGCCGTGGTTTGAAAGTTCGTGAGTCTCTACTTCTAATAGTGTCACTGAAGTACACATCATGGACTGAATGCTTCTAAAAATTATTACAGAGAATTTCGGTTGACCCAACGTTTTGACAAGTGAACTTTTCTTCGTCGAGGCAACTTGCTGAAACACTGTTTCGAGCGCCGTATTTGCTCAAAAATCTTCTGATCACTTACAGCCTCTCCATGCCTCTGAACTTTAGTCTCGTTTGGTAAACTTAAGTTCTGTAAGAAAATTATGCGCGCCGCCATAACAAACGTGATTGAGTCAAATACGTCGGGTCCTATTCGCGATTTTCGATAATTTTCAGATTGTTTAGGATATTCTGGGTACAACGCTTGCTCATTATGTCCATGTGTCAGTTGTAAAAAAAATGTGCGTTTATAGAGTGACACTTTCAGACTGCGTGTGTGTCAGTTTTTAATACAAAACGTGCACTAAAAAAGTAAGAAATTTTATTTGTGCCGACCAGTTTTCGCCTTACTGAGAAATCAGTGAGCTTAGCTTTCGCCTCTTCCTAAAACACGAACGACATTAACAAATAGATTAACACCATTTTATGAATGGCTGCATTGCCCAAGCAGCCACGACCATGCAGGCCGCATTCCACTCGCATGTGAAGTGGGAAAGGAGGGCTTCCGTGGCAGCCCTCCTCCTTTCAATTTTTATCCTTTCCCTCGATTTCGGAACTGCACCACTGACGCCTAGAAAGGAATTATCTGATCGTGGTTTATTTCTTGTGGGATGGCCGGTAACCGCCAGTGGCAAATGTGGCGCTGTCGCTGCCGAAAGCGATTACATAGGAGGTAAAGGAAGTTTCCGCCCCCTGGCTGGGCCTTTTGCTGGACTCTGCTAGCTTGTGCTGCGTTTGGCGCGCTCGCGCGTTACTGTGAAGCACTTAGCTCAATATCCACGCGGTTTTTCGCGTTGTTTGACTGTATCAGGGGCCGCGATGTTCTTCGAAATGGGCCAACCAAGAGCCTGGCTTAGGCTTGTTTCGTTTGCCCGGAGCGACAAAGAGGCGATGCTCGAGCATGGGTGTTATTTATGAAAATTGCTGAGGCCTTTGGCTGACTCGCATAAACAGGAAAGGCTTCAAGATCATCGGCAACGTCTGCACCTGTGGTCATCATCATATGAAGGGTAAGACTGAATTTCAGCATCTTATATCTACTTCGTTTTGTGAGCCTTCAGCCGCGAGGATTCTCGCTTTCAAAGGTTGCTTCAGAAAACGCTACCACCTGATTATCTCGGTGAGACTCGGAGAATAAAAAAATGCCAGGCCTACGCGGAAGGTGCCGCACAATCTCAGCGAAAGCTAAAAGAGCGGCCTTTGAGAGCCTTTTCTAAACACTCATTGTGTAACCGCTGCAGGCACACTTACTTGATATGCACTACGGCATTAATAATAAAAAAATTTCGGGTGGAATGCCAGCATTCGCTATGCTTTTTTTTGTCATTCTTCTGAGAAGCGTGGCATCCGCTAAAACTTGCAACGAATTTTGTGCCAATTGCTCATGCAGTGGCTGACGCCAATGAGGAATTGTGCCTGAAGAATTATGCGCCACCGTTAATAAATGATAAAGAACAATAATTTGTTATGGGTTGGAGCATTGGACGACCCACTCGTTACGCTATTCACATCGTGCGGCGACTGGTTGTTCTTTCGCTGTTTTAAAAACGCTTTAAAAGTCGTAATAACGTGATTACTTTCCCGGCATCAAGCCTGCCTAAGAGAAGTTTTCCAGCGAGTCCTAAGCACCATCGTGGCTTAGTGGTAGAATACTCGGCTGGCACCCAGCGCACCTGGGTTCATGTCTCATAGCGTCATTGGTTCTGTTTTTTTTCTAATTTGGTGCGATGTTGTTATGGACACCGGCAATGGCAGTGGTGGACAGCTACGACGCGTGTGACCAGAGTTTTGATCTAAGAACAGCTTTCGCTGCAATGTGAATTTGGTGATGTTCTTTCGTAATTTAATTGAGGTAGTGAAAGTTTCATTTACACTTATACGGGGACTGCTGATTAGTGTTGCCGAAGCATATACAATATTTTCAGAATTTTTAATGAAGCACCGTTTCATATCTTTTGATGAGCTTACGCGCCCAATTTTTTGAAGATTTTCGCGCTTGCTATGAAATACGAAGGAGCACCCTTTTGTGCACCCATTACTATTCGCATTTGAACCGACATCGTCCACGCGTACTGTCGCGAGCAATGTGAGCTAGAACTCGCGAGCGCGTGGCGTATAGCCTCACGCCCCACATCGGCTCATTCGCAGCTCCCGTTCTCTCCGCCGCGGTGGTTTAGTGTCTAAGGCTGCTGACCAGCATGTCGCGGAATCGAATCCCGGCTGCGGCGGCTGCATTTCCGATAGAGGCAGAAATGTTGTAGGCCCGTGTACTCAGATTTGGGTGAACGTTAAAGAACCCCAGGTGTTCAAAATTTCTGGAGCCCTCCACTACGGCGTCTCTCGTAATGATATCGTGGTTTTGGGACGTTGAACTGCACATATCATGAAGCTGCCGTTCTCGGAAGCAAAGTGGAAAGGGCGGCGCGCTTCTGGTATCAGTAGGCACTCCCGCATTGGTATCGTTGCTGGAAAGCGGCTGCTTGTGGCACTTTGGTGGGTGCCAGCGATGATAAGAACTCGCCTAACGGGCACAGCCACGCCCAATGACCCACCATGCATGGTACGTAACCGCTGAGATATCGGCTCTGACGTGCGATGCCATGTCTCAACTATATGCAGGTGGTGTAGGCTGCGCATTTTGATACCCGTCTTTCACTCGCTTTGTATTTCGTGTACATTTCTGCGTGTTGTTATCGTTAGCCACAGATTGCATGCAATCGTCTCCCGTCTGCCCGCAATGCTAGCGAAGCGGGAGTGCCAACGGACTGTGGCACAGCGCGCTTCTTTTCCCCTCCAGTTTTGGTAGCGCCATCTACGTATATCACGGTATTTAAGTTTTCAGGCTATTTGCCACGCGCTTGTGTGTTCGAGCTCATATTGCTCACGATAGTGCTTTGGAAAATACGGTCCCGGTCAAAAGTCTCCAGGCCACGCTTCTATATAGAAATGCGTGGTATAGTGGCCTGACAATTTTTCACACCCCTGTGCATTACTTTTGCGTAAGCTCATGCAAACTCGCAGCGAATCGGCGATAACTGCCAGCTTGTAGAATCACTGTAGTCAGCATGACGACCCTGTAACGGCAACTGATTAGAGCTGATTCTTTAAGAACCCACTCTTCAAGTCATTGCGATGGTATGAAGCATTGTGATCTTTCATATGTTGCAAAGAAGTGTATTTTGTTGGTAGCACGAAGTAGTTTAGCAGCTTAACGTGTGTCGCTGGTGGCGACCACTCTGCTTCCAGTATCGCATCTATTCTGATTCGCAACTTGCATGGTTCCACACCGCTGCACATGGCAAATTACCGTGATTTGTTGGGTACAACAAGCACGTCAAAGTAACCGGAACAAAGTCATGAAAGTAGCCAACAAAACGCTGTCGGAACTGATTTCGCAATGATAATACGTTTGATTATCTTTGTGATTGCTCGGAAGAGCGTGTTCATGGCTGCTACTTCCGAACAAAGGCCAAGCATCCAGTACATGACGTGAAAACTATGAATATAGCGTGTGTTTACGAAAAACACTCCAGTGGCAATCCGTGCGCCGTAAATCAGAACCGTTCGCTTCTGACATACCAAAACCACGATATAGTTATGAGAGACGCCGTAGTAGAGTGCTGCGCTAATTTCGACCACTTGGGGTTCTTTAATTAACGTCCACCTAAATCTAAGCACGCATGGGCCTAAAGCGTTTTCGCCTCCATCTGAAATGCGGCTGCCACGGTCGGGCTTTGATCCCGCGACCTGTGGTTCTGCACCCGTGTGTCTTAGCCACTATACCACCATGGCAGTTCATGAGCGGGGAGGATTAACAACAAAGGCAGCGCGCGTATATATATATATATATATATATATATATATATATATATATATATATATATATATATATATATATATATATATATATATATATATATATATATATGGATAAATGGGTGGAATCGAAGTATGAAGTTTGCTTTCGCATGGCGCGATAATACCAGCGAAGCTATTTAGTGTGTGGTAACTTGTGATCCGTCATTAAGTCATTAAACTGTATTCATCGTGAACGGACTCGTGCTCTGTTCATGCTCTTTAAAGTGGAGCAGCTTATGCTATCAGTTACTTTCGCTTCATAACGCAAAACTTATCCGCACGGTATGCTCCATAGGTATTCGGCAAGTTCAGATATAGAAATAACTGCAAAACATTCCTTCAAATACAAGAACAGAGATAAATAGAAGCCAGAAAGACCATCCACCTTCGTTGTTCTTTGAAGCTTGACACCAATTGTGTGAAGCAGGTCAAACTTTTTTTTTTCCTCGAATAACTGGCGGTCTTCGAACGCACTGTCTTGGACTCTTCCATCGTGTTGTCCTGCACCTTCTGTGAAGCGCGGTACATCTTAGAAAAATGTCTTCTGGTTTTCTGGAAATCATGCTGAAACATTTATCAGTTCTATTAGCGCATGCGCTAAAAATTACGGCACGATTTTTGTTGTTGCGGTTGAGCAGCGCTAATTTATGGTTGTGACTTGCGCAGTGGTCTAGAAGGGTGTTTTAGCCCGTGCTCTGATGCTCTCGATACAAACGTAGGAGGCATTCTCTTTTTGTTTTGAAATTAAACTTGATTTGTGAGTAGCCAACCCGCCCCGCCGCGGTGGTCTAGTGGATGAAGAACTCGGCTGCTGATCCACGGGGCGTGGGTTCGAATCCCGGCTGCAGCGGTTGCATTTCCAATGGAGGCGATAATGCTGTAAGCCCGTGTGCTCAAATTTGGGTGCCCGTTAAAAAACCCCAGGTGGTCGAAATTTCCGGAGCCTTCCACTACGGCGTCTCTCATAATCATATGGTGGTTTTGGGACGTTAAACCCCACATATCAATCAATCAATCCTGGCTTTCTTCGAGTTCAAGCTTAGGCTAAGGAGAATAAAGGCGAAAGCCTCTTTTTTTTACTCTCGTCAGACACTTGTGAACTCACTCGGCTAAAACAACAGTCTAACTTCTCGAGGGTTTCCATTAAGAGATTCTGTTTAACTATAACATAGCTTTTTTTGCCACAAGGACATCAACTATTTTTCGTCCTTCTAAGGGTTTTATTAAAATCAACTTAGTTTAGTCTTTGTTGAATTTATGGGCTATATATTGCATCTGATTGCTTGGCCTATCTTTCCAACGCTAAGTGCCCCTATCATGCAGATTTTTTTCACCAAATGTTCTGGTACCTGTGCTGTACCTGTATCCAGATATATCAATGAATCTGTGCGTCTTTTAGTATGCCTCGTCATGTCCGCTCCTTAACCTGTCCAGGGAATCAGTCCACGCGTTGGTGACCTTCGAATCACTGTATCCAGTCACCCGAGATATTGGCGTCTGAATCAGAGTATTCGTCTTTAAGACTCCAGATACTAATAATAGTCGCGAGCTTCACACAATGTGCAGCATGCATTATAATAACATCAAGGTTTTCGTAGGTCATATTTACACTTCATAACGAACCCAGGAAGGCCACCTAAAGATAAGAAAAAAATAACTCGGAGCTTGCGTTATAGCCCGCCAAGTCCTCGATACACAGCGAAGCCGATTGACTATTATACTTACTTATTGCTTGATCTAGGCGTAACCTTTATATGAACTTTTGCTGCAGTTTTGCTTGAACTTTGCTGTTAAACTTTAGCTTGAGCGTTGTTTTAGTGATGTTGAACTATTGCTTCAGTTTTGCATTAGCGTCGTGCAACTTTTGCTTGAATGGCTTGGTGCATTCAATAGAAGGGGCCGTGGCCGTTTCCGCATAGCCGCAAGCCTTACCTCTCGGATCGTGGCTTCTTCCTCAGGACTGCGGTTGATCTTCGGGCGACCAATGGCTGCGTATGATTGAATCGAGATTCATTCATTCATTTTTATTTCCTGAAGGACCCCACTGGGGGGTGTTACATAAGGGGTGGATACACAGGAAGAGAGAACATTTGAACACCATGCAACTTTCGCAGTACAGGTGATTTGTATGTAACATTTGTCGCAAAGGATGATGGGCAGGTGGTTTAAGCAATGGAGCAGAGGAGGTCGTTCTAATCCTTGACGGCACGGGGAAAAAAAGAAGTGGAAAAAGTGGCAGTTCTGTTGCGATAACGAGACACTTGAAGTGGATGCACGCTAGCTTCTATAACAGCGTGTCACACGCTATTGGTGGGACTGTGGTAAGACGCACGCAACTGCTGTGCGGTTTTGCAAGCAGACGGCGCGGTGCTCTCGCAAACCCTTTCCATCCAGGCACAAACCTGTTTATAGTGATGATAGTATTGTGATAGGCCGCACGAATTTCTGTGGAACATATCTGTTTGTTGCGCTAACTATTGTTTTCTTCATTTTAGAGCATCAGTCGTGAGCAGTAGGATTTCTCTGGAGCATACCAACTTGGGAAGACAGCTTTCTTTAGGGCAAACAAGGAATTACTTGCCAAGCAGGGGCCCTTCTCAAAAATGAACTAACGCGTTGAACGTGAACGTCTCTACTAACTACATTATGCAATTTTCCACAACTTTTTGCTGAAAAGCAGCGCTTAGCCCAGTGTTCTCATATTAGCGCACCTTTCCTCATTGTAAGCTTTCTCTCGACGTCACGGAAACTATTCCTTGATGTTTTAGTACCGGAAGACGGTCACTACGCTGATGAATGCAATATTGAAGGTGGAAACGTGGATTTGGGCGAGCGAATGGCCAATCAATGAAGAAATGCTCGCGTTTTTAAAGCTCCAAAGCAACACTTTATTATTGCCCCACCAAAAAAAACGAAAAACAGTTTAAAAGCTCTTGAATTGGCTTTATTATTATTTTCGGGATCCCTGAATGCATTAAAAATCGTGGTACTCCACCATGCACTCCTTGGAGGACTTGCACGTAATGGTCTTTCTATGCTCAGCCCAGTGTTAACGCGATGGTGTTAAAGAGCTCGTTTCGCAGAAATTCCCGCGTCGGCATCATTCGTTGGGAGCGAAAAATCAACTTTGCGTGAACAAATAATTGAGAAATATGTAAATAAAGTAAACAAAAAACGTCGCAGCATATCCACGAACTGAATGCTGATGATTGGGGCGAAGCGTCCGTCAGCCCGTCCGAGCTTCCATCCGCCCGACCATCCGCGCATCCTTCCATGCGTCTGTCCATGCGTCCATTCGTGAGTACGTCCATACATCTGTCTGTCTGTCTGTCTGTTCGTGCGTCCATTCGTCCGTACGTCCGCGCACTCTATTCATCCGACCGAACGTCTGCTAGTCTGTCTGTCCATCCGTCCATCCGTCCGTCCGTGCGTCTATCTATTGACCACTCCAAGTACCGCCATCTCCCATCTCGCATCCCCTGTGGCACATACCTGCTCTAGAGCGGGTATGTGCCATCGGTGGCTACGTACTACTACATACATACATGGTATGAACAGACCCACGCCTTAAGGAGCTTCGCCCCTAAAATTCTTGGTCTTCGTGGCGATGAAACCCGGGTCGTTTGTGTGGCACGCGGGTATTTGACACATTTAATTGCCGGTACGAACAAAAAGAAGCAGGACAACCAAAACAAAAGGTTACGCTTACGCATGTCGAAAAAAATTCACGTCCTTTCTCACTAAAGTGAACCATGAATATACCATGCGAAGCAACGCATGGGTCGACTTAATAATCAGCCAATCACGGGCACATTGACCCCTTGTTAATGCGTCCTTGCAAGTGGAGCACAACATGAATTCACTGAATTTTCTGTTGCTGTATACTCACCCCGAACTCTTAATAGAGCACGCCACGCCGAGAGTTCATTGCCACGCCACCTAGGAGCACTTGTGATCATCACGCGTCTGCAGACATGGTTATGCTGCAGAATCTCGTTCCCCGACGCCAATTCATGATTCCTGAGAGAGTGTAAGGAGGAGAGGCCACTTACGCAGGCCCGAACGTGCCAGCACGTTAACTTTTTGCTTGGTAATGAAGGGAAAGCTTCAAGGGGGCAGCTTCTGCTCATGTAGTACTGCACAAAGTAGTCCGGCATGTCATACATTCCGTACTACTGCAGAAAGTGATGGCCGTGGGCGATCAGCGTTTTAAATCGTTGCATACTGCGCTTGGCGTTCGAGGTAGACATAAAAAGCGGGGCTTTCTCCCGCGTTCAAAAACACGAAGTGAAAAGGAATAAATTAGAATAAATAGGAATACTTTCCCGGTGTGAGCTGCGTGTTATGCAGCGTGCCAGGCAGGCATTATGCGCTGACGCGAAAGCGAGTTCTGGCAGTGCTTCGGCCAGCTGTTGTGTACACGCAACATTGCTGGATAGAACTCCACGAGTAAAAGCGGAAATGCGCGTTCGGCAGTCCTCGTAAGAAGAACGAGTGTTCCTCGTTGTTAGTGTCCCGAATACCATAGAGAAATGTAAAAGATCAAGAGAGGACACTTCCGTAGGTCCCTGCGGCTGATTTGGGTTCGCAGTGCACCAAACGGGAGTCATGAAACTTTGCAGCCTCAGAGATAGCAGACTGCAGAAAAGACTGTCTCTAAGGCAATTTTGTAGAGACTATGGTTATTATACAGCCTCCGAGACAACTTCTACGTATGGCTATACTTAATTTTTTAACGCATTGATTGCATGCATCGATGAGCTTTGTCTAAGCTGCACCGCTGGAGCAGCAAGCACGCGATGTCAATGCGTGTCTATGCACACAATTTAATTAAAACATGATAATCGTTGTGGGAGCGAGAACTTTTATTTTCAAGTCGTATTCCTGGTAAGCAAATGCCCACTTTGTTAATGTTTGATAAACTCGGGCCCAAAGAGGTTCACCGCACTGTGAGACGTAAAAATATAGCTGCCATATCATATTATTTACGCACAAAAACCAAGCATATGGGCAACACTCTAGCCTTGCCGCGGTGGTCTAGTGGCTAAGGTACTCGGCTGCTGACCCGCAGGTCGCGGGATTGAATCCCGGCTGCGGCGGCTGCATTTCCGATGGAGGCGGAAATGTTCTAGGCCCGTGTGCTCAGATTTGGGTGCACGTTAAAGAACCCCAGGTGGTCGAAATTTCCGGAGCTCTCCACTACAGCGTCTCTCATAATCATATCATGGTTTTGGGACGTTAAGCCCCACATATCGATCGATAGGCAACACTCTAACAAGAACCACAGCAGAATAACACTGCAATAAACGCACACAACTACACACACCGTGCACAACGCGACATGGCAGTAGTTGCCTAAGCACATGGCTCCGGCATGAACCAAAAAAAGAAATAAAAGAAAAATGTTGGCAATGTTTTCTTTCCAACTTTCACACTAATTTTCTCCTGCACACTATACATCCCTCTTTCACGAAAAACAGCCACAAACAGTTGCCGCTGCAAAAATAAAACTTTCAGGTGTCATGCAAGCCGTTAACGAGGCAGGAGTGTTTACTCAAAGATTACGTCCTTGCATTAGCTAGCAAACATTTTAGGGGTGAAGACCCTTGAAGCGGCATTCGTTCCTCCCTCGTAGTAGTCGTAGTCGTAGTGTGTAACCGGTCTAATGTTTTCACCTGCAAGGTGGTGCTGGTAGATTTCTCCTGTGCGTTGTTGAACAATGAAAAAAATTCCGCCATATCCACGAAGTGAATGATGATGAGTGGGCGAAGCTCCGGAGGTGAACCTGGTAAACCATGAATCCTCTGTACATTTTGCCCACTCGATTTTATTACATCGCTCCCCCTAGCGTACGTCGCCGCACTAAATCGAACGATTGCCTTCAACCAATGACACGCGCCATATGTGACATCATTCCTATTTTATAAGATCTCGCGTCTTTCATCAACTACATGTACCGCTTTCTAGTTTATAACATCTTGCATCTTTTCATCATCAGCTACAAGTACCACCATCTAGTAAACACTACAAGAACTAAACGAGAGGTGGCTACATACAGGAGATGGTACCGCCATCTAGTGAACACTGCAAGAACTAAACTAGAGGTGGCTAGATACAGGGGATGGTACCGCCATCTAGTGAACACTGCAAGAACTAAACTAGAGGTGGCTACATACAGGCTACAGGGGACGCACAGCCCACGTCCTAAGGAGCTTCGCCCCTAAAAAAATCGCAGTGTGCGCGTTACCCAAAAGCCGAATTCTCCTCTCTCTCATTCCCCATTAGCACCCATTGGCATGTACATTGAGCACTATCTGACAGGAAAGGGTTGCTACGTTATACTCGCTAGGCGTAACATCCTCGGTTTTAGAAAGGTTTAGCGGGCCAACGCACGCTAAACCATGAATACAGTGAACTAGTATATACCATGAACTCGGGGTGGTTAAAGGAGGGAAGTGGACACGAAGCTCAAGCCGTAAGAAAGTGTGCGTGTGCCACCTCTCGTTTAGTCCATGGAATGTCCGCTGGATGGCGGTGCTTCAATATGAGGAATATATGATGAAAAGAGGCGAGATGGTGGTACTTGGAGTGTTGAATAGATGGACGAACGGACAAACAGACAGATGCATGGACGGACGCACGGATGGCTGCACGGACGGATGGACGCGTGGAAGGACGCAGGGGCGGATGCATGGACAAACGCAGGGACGGGCGCACAGATGAACGTGCGGACGCACAAACAGACGCACGCACGGACGGGCGGATGGACGCATGGACGGTCACACAGACGGATGCATGGTCGGACGGAAGCAAGAACGAATGGACGGACGGATGCTTCGCCCCACTCTCCATCATTCACTCCGTGAATATGCTGCCATTTTTTTCTAGATTCACCACTTCTCTTATCGGTCTTGTTCGAGCTTCAAGCAGTTTGCGAACGGCACAGATAACGATACTACGCTTAGCTGCCGTTTCACAAAATATCACTCATGCAGTAAATTCGAATACATGTAGCGACACAAAGAAAACCTAACAACGTGAGCGGCGACTCCATTTCTTGAGCCAAGAAAGAATTTTCTTGCAAACATGTTGCGGATCATTCCAGACGGTTTTGTTTCGTGTGATGCAATCTACGTAAGCAGTACGCAAAGTGAGGAGCAGTAAAAATATATATCTGCGCCGAACAGCACAATGCCAGAAACGTTAGGTTAAGGCTTCAATGACAAATGCGATACGCACTTGACATAGTATTGATGGCGTTCGCACCTACCAGCAGCCAAGCTGAGAGGCAGCCGAAGCAAGCGAAGAACAGGATGCACACCAGGCACGTTATCGCGCATCTTTTATGGCATCTCCCTGATGCTGCCCGTACTTCTTCGTTGCCGCAAATTCTCATGAACACGGGGCGTGACAAAGTTGCCGTCGCGTCGACGCCATGTGCACTTCTCTCACGTTCGATTCATGCCTGATCCCAGCCCGACGCTATTGCACCGTACAATCGCAGACTATAAAGAATGATTCAAGCCACTATCACATACGCAAAAAAAACATGTAGATGTATTATGCACTAGAAAAGGTACTGTAGTAAATACTCAGTACGCGTGTTGGTCGAAATTTCCGGAGCCCTCCACTACGGCGTCTCTCATAATCATATGGTGGTTTTGGGACGTTAAACCCCACAAATAAATCAGTACGCGTGTTTCTTTGAAGAAGCAAGTAATGTGTCGCCATCTTACGGCTGGGGTGAAGCTGCGTTGCTCAGCCGCTTCTTGGTCCGACTGATAAGTCTTGAGAGTTTTATATTACTCTATGCGAATACTGTATGTACTCCGCTACGTCCAAGCTGTCCCTATACTACGTGTATCGCCATGTTGTTTAGTAGATCAAGAAAGAGAAGCTTATTGTACACATAACTTGTACATACACAAACGAAACATCGAAAACAAGTAAAGACAGTGTATACATCTCACAAATCAGCACCAAAATCTAATGGATCACTGGGTATCCAAATGTTACAACTCAAATGAAAATTAACGTCCATCAAATTAATCACATTCGACAAAATACCACATATCAAGCGTTGTCTTATGCGAACACTGCTGTTAGAGCCACAGCATGTTGCTTGGCAAGTACAGGGCTCTTTTATTTCGCATACACCAACGAAACAAGTTTTCTCTGGCGGTCTGTTTTAGTCGCCATCTAAATTGAGAAAGCAATTTGTTACTTACATGAGTCATTGGATACTTTTCTAAAAAAGCACCGATTTTTATGTCTAAAATCTTGAGACTGATAGAAAATGCCTTGTTGTCAGAAATATATTATCCCGGTGCACAACAATTCCTACCATTCTCATCACCTTGACTCCACTACCTTGTTCCACCTTGGCTACCATGTTGCGTAAATATGCCCCGCCGCGGTGGTCTAGTGGCTAAGGTACGCGGCTGCTGACCCGCAGGTCGCGGGTTGGTATCACGGCTGCGGCGGCTGCATTTCCGATGGAGGCGAGAATGCCGTAGGCCCGTGTGCTCAGATTTGGGTGCACGTTAAAGAACCCCAGGTGATCAAATTTTCCGGAGCCCTCCACTACGGCGTCTCTCATAATGATATGGTGGTTTTGGGACGTTAAACCCCACAAATCAAATCAATCAAATAATGTTGCGTAAACATACCCCGTCCTGTGTTTGGTGCAGCCACGTTAGCCCCGGTAGATCTTTAACCTCATCTGCCCACCTAACGTAAACTAACCGCCCCGCCGCGGTGGTCTAGTGGCTAAGGTACTCGGATGCTGACCCGCACGACGCTGGTTCAAATCCCGGCTGCGGCGGCTGCATTTCCGATGGAGGCGGAATTGTTGTAGGCCCGTGTGCTCAGATTTGGGTGCACGTTAAAGAACCCCAGGTGGTCGAAATTTCCGGAGCCCTCCACTACGGCGTCTCTCATAATCATATAGTGGTTTTGGGACGTTAAACCCCACATATCAATCAATTAACGTAAACTAACTGGTGTTCAGTTATTGTCAGTGCAAATGGGGTAAGGGAGCGGTTTTCACAACGCCGACTACTGCGTCATCGTTGTAAAAGCACGATGTGTTTCAGGAAGGACTGAGTCTGGGAAGCTGTCAGCAGAATGGCTATTGAAGATCTGAATGTGTCGCTTACTGAAAATGTGGAAAAACTAGCAACTCAACTGGAACCTTCTCCACAGAATGACTGCTTCAGGAGAGGAGGCGAATCAATACGCTAACAAAATTGCAACTGAGGGTTGTATCCAGTTCTGCAGCTCGCTACAGGGCACATTGCACACTGCGAAAACTCTAGCCATCCTAAGGAACACGCTTAACCCAGAAACATCAAAACCAGTGACGAGTGGAACACTACAAAGAATCACGCATAAGTTCCCGTGCACAAAGGAGCAATTAATACGAGCACTGCACCCGAGGTACATAGGAGAGAATACCGACAGTTGCAGTATTCAAAGAAACTGAACCGGTGCAAAAAATTAGAAACTCGATGCCCAATCACTAAGGAAGAAGTTTTTGTGGCAGTCAAGAAAATCACTGCTCCGGCTGCAGACCAAATTATAATTCAATGGTAAAAAACCTCAGCGATAGGGTCTTACAGCCACTGGCACCATTTTAATGGCAACTATTGACTCAAAAGAAACATACCTAATGAATGCAAAGTAGCCCAAATTATCACAATAGCGAAACCCGGGGAAAAGCTATCCCTGCGGGCACTCGCACCCATATTTTGACGTCATACAATGGGAAGTGTTATGAACGGGTTATTCACAATCGGCTTCAAAAGAACGGGTTATTCACAATCGGCTTCAAAACATCTTGACGCATCGTGGCCTTTTCCCAGACACTGTTCTGCATTTCCGTAATCACCTCTCTAATCAAGAGGCGTTCCTCCTATGACAACAGGAATTTCTGAGCTTTATACCCACGCAAAGAGAACATCTAATACTAGCCTGTTGTCTAAGAGTGAGATTTTACAATATCTTGCATAAGGCCATCTCTACAAAAACATCGGATGCGGGGCAAACAGCTCCAGTTGCATAAAGGCTTTTCTCGCGGTAAAGTGGTCTTCCAAAAGCGTGGCGCAAGTCGCGTTGGACGCTTTTGAAATGCCAAATAAATGTACCCCTCAAGAAGGCATTATCTCTCCTGATCTTTATTATCGCCATGATAGGACTCACGCGACCCTTGGATGATGCACCACAGTCAAGGTACACCTTATATGCGAATATCGTCCTATAGGCAACACGTTGATATCTGGCTAGCAAAAAGCGGACACTTCAAAAGGCTGAAACAACATTGCAAAACTTTGCTAAGACCAGTGGGCTGTTCTCTGTGTAGGCTTCATCGTGCAGGCTACTGTGTTCTCTGTGCAAGCTTCGTCACGATGGATGGAGCCTTCGGCCCCACCGATCCGGAGGTCGAGGGGACCTCATTAGCTTGTGTGGAGGCCTGGCGGCTCTCAGGGTTTACAGGGGCTTTCGGGGGGGGGGGGGGCTGTGTTCAGGGAGGTTGGGGCAGCCGAGGCTGAACCTTCCATGGGGGCTTGTGGCGTTTGTCTCGACACGCCAGGCGTGGTGCAATGCATTGCCGAAAACTTTAGTGCTGCTGACCCCCCTCGCACAACTTTGGCGTACGACGTGTCCCCTGCAAAATGCGCCGAAACGCGCTGCCGCGCTTCACGGAAGCGTGTGTTCAGTTTGAACTTTGTGGTTACAATTTTCCCCTTTTCCAGGCCACACATGACCTGGAATATACGGGCGGATCAGCCTCACAGTTTGCGCAGTCGGCTTGTGAATTACAATCATCGTCAGCGGAATGGCCCCTAGTGCCGCATTTAGCGCACGTAAGCTACCCTGGGCAGATCTGGGAGCCTTGCCCCAACCGCTGACACTTAAAGCAGCGCCGCGGGTTGGGTATATATGGTCTGACTGGCAGTTTAAGATATTCTGTTGCTCTTTCAGTAGAGTGTGGTAGATGTGAGAGTAATTTAAGTATGATGTGTTTCGTTGGGATCTCTGTCTTTTCTCTTCTTATTTTGATGCACTGCGCCTGCACAACATTTTCATCTTTCCAGCCTGTTACCGCCGCCGATAACAAGGCCCTATACTTGATCCTTGATGACATACTATAATTACCTTATTCGTAAAACCACCTAGAAGGCAACTCGTTCTTCGGCATATCGTGTTCCTGCCTTTGCACTCCTATGCTGATTGCCCAAACTAGGCACACGGATGATCACTGCTAATACTGCTCTATTGTTCGCCGAAGTATAGCATTCTCTCTTATTCCGTGTATTTTCGCGTGTCTGACAATCCTGCCAAGTTTCATTACAGCTTCCCATTGTCTTTCTGTTAACGCCGCCGATCACAAGGGCATACAACTGATTCCTGCTTATATACTCTAATGACCTTGTTCCTAAAACCACCTAGAACTTTACTCGTCATACGGCATAACGTTTCCTGCATTTCCGCTCTCCTTCCGATTGCCCCAACAAGACATACGGATGATCACTGCGATTGCTGCTAAATTGTTTGCAAGTACACCATACTCTCTATAGAAACTTAGTTCTCAGTATATTCGCATGTCTGATAATCCTGTGGAGCTTCATTGCAAATTCCCATAGTCTTTCTGCTATCGCCTATGATTACAAGGCTGTAGAGCCTACTCCTTCTAATAGACTCTAATGACCTCATTCTTAATGCCATTTAGAACCCTACTCGTCTACGGCAGAATGTCTTCCGGCCTTGGCACTGCTCTCCTGATTGTCCATACCAAGCCTATGGATGATTGCTGCTAATGCCACCCTGGTGTTCGTAAGTATGACATACCCTTTACTCAAACATAAATCTGAGTATTCACTTGTCTGACAATCCCGCTGAGTTTTATTGCAGCTTCTCATCGTCTTTCTGCTATCGCCGTTGATGACAGGGACATAGAGCTCACTCCTGCTGATATAATCTGATGACCTCGTTCCTAAATCCGAGTAGAACCCCACTCGTCAACGGCAGAATCTCTTTCTGTCTTGGCACTGCTCTCTTGATTGCCCATACCAGGCTAATGGATGATCACTGCTAATGCCGCCCTGGTGTTCGTAAGTATAACATGTTCTCTACTCAAACTTGGTTCTCATAATATTCGCGTGTCTGACAATTCTGCAGAGTTTTATTGCAGCTTCTCGTTGTCTTTCTGCTATTGGCGTTGATGAAAAAGGCATGGAGCTCACTCCTGCTGATACATTATAACCTCGTTCCCAAAACCAACGACCACTCCACTCGTCTACGGCCGAACGTCTTCCTGTTTTGGTACCCTTCTCCTGATTGCCCATACCAGGCATATGGATTGTCGCTGCTAATGCTGCCCTGGTGTTCGTAAATGTAACATACCCTGTACTCAAACATAGTTCAATGATCATTCGCATGTCTGGTAATTTTGTCAAGTTTTGTTGCAGATTCTCATCGCCTTTCTGCTATCGCCGTTGATGACAGGGACATAGAGCTCACTCCTGCTGAGAGAATCTGATGACCTCGTTCCTAAATCCGACTAGAATACTGCTCGTCTACGGCAGAATGTCTTTCTGCCTTGGCACTGCTCTCTTGATCGCCCATACCAGGCTAATGGATGATCGCTGCTAATGCCGCCCTGGTGTTCGTAAGTATAACATGTTCTCTACTCAAACTTAGTTCTCATAATATTCGCGTGTCTGACAATACTGCCGAGTTTTATTGCAGCTTCTCGTTGTCTTTCTGCTATTGGCGTTGATGAAAAGGGCATGGAGCTCACTCCTGCTGATACAATAATAACCTCGTTCCCAAAACCAACGAGCACTCCACTCGTCTACGGCCGAACGTCTTTCTGTTTTGGTACCCTTCTCCTGATTGCCCATACCAGACATATGGATTGTCACTGCTAATGCTGCCCTGATGTTCGTAAGTATAACATACCCTCTACTAGAACATAGGTCTCTGAGTATTCACGTGTCTAACAATTCCGCCGAGCTTCATTGCAGCTTCAAATCGTGTTTATGCTATCGTCGTTGATGACAAGGGCATAGAGCTCACTCCTGCTGTTAGACAATAATTAACTTGTTTCTAAAACCACCTAGAATCGCTCCCGTCTACTGCAGAATGTCTTCCTGCCTTGGCACTGCTCTCCTGATTGTCCATACCTGGCATATGGATGATCGCTGCTAATGTCATCCTGGTGTTCGTTGTATAACACACCCTTTACTCAAACATAGTTCTCTGAGTATTCACATGTCTGACAATCCCGCCGAGTTTTATTGCAGCTTCTCTTCGTTTTTCTGCTATCGCATTTGAGGACAAGGGCATGGAGCTCACTGCTGCTGATAAACATTAATGAACTCATTCCTAAATCCAACTAGAACCCCCACACATTCTATGGTGGAATGTGTCCCTGCATTTGCGCTCCTGTTTGATGTTCACAGGGCACACGGTTTATCGCTGCAAATGCTGCTCTACTGTTCGTAAGTACAACATACCGTCGTTACAAAATTAGTTTCCTGCTAACCGTAAATGTACATGGCGATGTCCTAATTGCGAAACTAAAGACGCAATAGACGTCATTCTTTCTACACACCTAGGTCTTGTACTGGATATAAAAGTAGTTGGCAACATCCGATGCAGTGGCCATAAAATGTTAAGAGCTCTGATTCACCTATATTTTAAAAATCGAAGGCATAAACTGATACACAAGAAGCCAATAACTATCTAGTGGTGGGAGGGAAAATACAGGAATTCAGTGGCGCTCCAGAATAGATTCGAGGCTCTGAACTAGGTAACTGATGTAATCGTTGACAAAATGAATGATAATCTTACTAGTATCATCAAAAGGGTGCAAATGATGTCGGAGGTACGGTCGATACACAGGACACATGCAAACTATCTTAGGAGATGAAAAATCTCATTGAGAGATGACAAATCGTCAAAGCTTCAAATGTAACTGACAAAATAAAGCTACTAGAGCTTTCGAAGTTAATCAATAGCCATAAGGTATCCGACACCTGACGCTACATTGTTGAGAGAATAGAGAAGGCTGTAAAAATGAGTGGAAGACTAAAAGATGCGAAGGCAAATTTGTACATAAACAAAAATGTAATGGATGTATGAGTTAAAAGCAAGGAAGGCAATGCCATTACTCGCAGCTAATATGGATAGTTGAGTTGACAGAGAAGTTCTACAAAGAGCTTTACGGAAGCCGAAACAACCAGGATGATATCGTAAGGAGCAATATTAGGCCAGGGGAATTAGACATCTTACCAGTATCGACGGGAAAGAAAGGAAAGCCCTAGAAGGAATGCAAAGAGGCAAAGTGACTGGGGAGGATAACGTAACAACGAACCTGCTGAAAGGTAGCAAAGAAATTGTGTAAAAAAACTGGCCACCTAATATGCGAAGTGTCTCTTGTCAGGAAGGGTACCAAAATCTTAGAAGAATGCCAACATCGTTTTAATGCACAAAAAAGAAGGCGCCAAGAGCGTGAAAACTTACAGGTCAATAAGTTTACTGTCTGTTCTCTACAAACTATTTACAAAAATAATAGCTAATAGAATTAAGACAACACAGCTTAACCAACCAAACGACCAAGCAGCATTTTATACAGGCTACTGCACAATAGACCAAATTCGTACTATCAATCGTGAAATGCGTGAAATACGACCAACCTCTATGCATAGCTTTCATATATTTTGAGAGGGCACTTCACTCAGTCAAGACATCAGCAGTAATGAAGGCACTACTGAATCAGGGCATCGACGAATACTACATAAAGATACTGGAAGAAATCTACAGTGGATTCACAGCCACCATAGTTCATCGTAAAGAAAGCTAGAAAATCCCAATAATTAAGGATTTAAGGCATCAAGACACGATCTTTTTCACCGCGTGTTTACAGGAAGTTTTCAGGACCCTAGATTGAAACGAATTAGGTATAAGTGTTAATGGAGAGTGTCTTAGTAACGTGGGATTCACTGATGACATTGCTTTGATGAGTAACTCGGGAAAAGAATGATTACTGAACTGGACACGGAAAGCAGAAAAGTAGGTCTCAAAATTAATATGTATAAAATTAAAATAAGGATCAACACTCTCGGCATTCAACAGCACATTGCGATTGGTTGAGACGCTGGAAGTTGTAAAGGAGTATGTCTACTTAAGACAGGTAGTAACCACGTAGCCTAACCATGGCAGTGGAATAACTAAAATAAAAATAACATTCTGCAACTATTCTCAAATCGTGAATGGTAATCTCCCACTAACCATCAAGCGGAAGGTATATAACAGCTGCATCTTGCTATACATACCTACGGAGCAGAAACCGGGAGGCTTACGAAGAGAGTTTAGCTTAAATAGAGGATGACGCAGCGAGCTATCAAAAGGAAAATGACAGGTGTACCCTAAGAGACAAGGAGAGAGCAGAGTGGGACAGGGAACGAACAGGGTTAACGATATCATAGGTGAAATCAAGAAATGTACATGGGCCGGGCACGTAGCATGTAGGCAGGATAATGGCTAATCATTAAGGGTAACTGACTGGATTCCCAGCGAAGGAAAATGCACGAATGGGAGACAGTTAGGTGGGCCTAACAGATAAAAATTATCGCATGTGGGCGATTCCACAAAAGATCGAAGAAAGCGTGATTGGTCGACCTCTTAAATTTCTTTCAAAATTATATACTGTTGCTTGGTCATTGGAAAGAGATCCGTCATTGGTTTAGGTGGAAAAAAATTTTTGAAGCATAGGAAATCAATTACGAAGAGGTGGATTGCCACGCTTATCTACTGTTTTTTTCTATAATTTGGGGATATAATTACACAAAATGCATTAAAGCTACATACTTCGGATTTGTTAAACTAACTGTAGGTGTACTGTTGATTATGTTCACCTATATTTCGATTCTCTGCGTAATGTATATTTCTTTACAAAAACACCAAAATTGTACTTAAAAAGCATATTTTGCCTAGTTTACAGGCACTTATTTCAAAAGACCTATGACGAAGCGGTAATAATTACGCATCATTTTTTCGGTGTGGTTATTTATCAAAGTGCCAAAGCTTATATTAATACCACCTTTCAATAAAAAGATACAATCGCGCTCACTTCAAGAGAAGAGCATGCAAGGGAGACTTTTGACGACTATTTAAAAAGCCATTTGTCACATTCATTACACTTCCTTCCTCACTCCCTTACACATAAGCTTTCACAATAAATGAAAACATGTTGCATATCATGGTTGCACGTGCAGCGACGGGCCATCAAAAAATGCACTTGCGCAAGGATAGGCGATTGTAGATCAGACTTACTGCCCACGGAATATAGAGTACAGGTCTATACTTCCTTTTCTTCAAAGGCGCAAGCGGCACTGAAAGAGCTGTCTACACACTGAGGGCGCCAAATTTTAAATGATTCAGTTCCGGAAATAAGGCTGTTGCGCAAGACTTGGCAGATGTGGGTCTGAAGAATGTATTGAAGTAAAGTAACAAATTGAAGTAGTTTGAACATACTCATCACGATCAACGCACAAAAAAGCACGCAAATGCGCTTGTGCCGTGCGACTAGTGCTTGTGTCGTGCACTTGTGTTTTTCGTGCTTTTTTGTGCGTTGACCATGTGAGTGAGCATTGTATGAAATGTGTGATCACGTGCGGCTTTTCTGTTTGGCATGATATTGTATAAAGTCTTACAGCTGCAAATGAGCTGTGGCAAGCATGGTAGTGAGTGATTAGGAATTAGTGTTGTACGTATGAGGTTCATTGGGGCACGGCGGCATCAAGCTATAATGTCATCATCATCATGAGCAGCAGCAGCAGGAGCTTGATTACGCCCACTGCAGGGCAAAGGCCTCTCCCGTGATACACCAATCAACCCGGTCTTGTGCTTTCTGCTTCCACGTTGTAGGTGCGAACTTTTAAATCTCATCGGCCCACCTAAATTTTTGTCTCCCCTTCGTGCGTTTGCCTTCTCTGGGAATTCAGTCGCTTGCCCTTAATGACCAGTGGTGATCCTGCTCACGCTCTACGTGCCCGATTTATTTCTTCTTGATTTGAACGATGATACCCTTAATCCTGGTTTTTTTTACCTGACCCACTCTGCTCTCTTCTTGTCTCTTGAAGTTACACCTATCATTTTCCTTTCCATCGCTTGCTGCGTCGTCCTCAGTTTAAGCTGTACCCTCTTTGTAAGCCGCCAGGTTTCTGCACCCTTGTTAAGTGCGGGAAAGGTGCAACTGTTATGTGTAGGTCGGTAACTCTGCGAAAATTGTCTTTGAAGTTACCTTCTCGTGCTTCGAATGGTATTCTTCAAAATAATTTTGCTCGGATCTATGCTTTGCCGTCATGGAACGCTCAGCAGCAGAGCAATGCTCGAGCACTGTCCGGGTCAAATGAAGTGTGAGCATCGTACCGTGCGCACGGCCAGTACAAGTCGTCTGCTGCCGCCCCCTGAGATGGGCGGGCGCAACCAGTTATCTATAGCTTGACGTTTGTACCATTTTGGTTTGGCTCCTGGAGCACCGCCTTTATGGTTTTCACTCAGATCAATTCGTGCAGCGCAGTTTCTCTAGGTTTAGCGACTGTCACCCGCGTGTGGGGAGCGAGCACTCGCAACTTCCTGACACGAGTTTTCGGGTGCTTAGCACCGTTGGAACACAGTCAGACTTTCAACATCGACGTCGATGACTCGAAGTGTTTCTGGCTCGGGGGCCAAATGCTGTCGGCGAACTTTACCTACAGACAGTGAATCTTGGACCTTGTTCGATGGCATCTGTTTACGTGCCAATCACGTGCGTTGAAATTCTGTGGTGATCAAGTTCGATCAGTCACCTTAGGGGACGCTTTTTTTAATATACAATTACATATTTTAGACGAGCTTTTGTTCGCTTCGTCTTTGAACACACAAGAAGCGCAAACAATGTCTGCTACCTCTGCAATGTTAACAGCGCGAGGCTGCTGTGTTCTAATGCCAATGCGTGGAACACGTGATGCCAACCCGGCCGTATCGCAACCTATGCTAGTACACGAAGACGAGCCCTCTTTGCCCCGGAACACGCCGCAATGTTCGCGCCGGCTTGCTCGTTCATCCCGCGCTCATGGCCGCTCTCGTTACCAAACCATTTCGAAATCGGCGTCATCGGTGCAGTCGACAGCTATTTCTTTTTCAGAAACGGAAGTATAGGCCTGCATTCTATACTTAGTGGGCTGGAAGTCTGATCTACCATTGCCCATCCTTGCACAAGGGCATTTTTTGACGAGCCGTACCTGTATGTGAAAGCATATTATGCAACAAGTTTTTTTCTTGATTGTGAAAGCTGACGTGCCGGAGAATAAGTGGAAAAAAAATGTCAAAAATGTTTTTATGTCTTCAAAATTTTTTGCATGCTCTTTTTTCTTGAAGTGAGCATGATTAACTTTATATTGAAAAGTGTTTTAATAGTATAAGCTTTGACACTTTATAAATAAGCATGCTAAGAAAGTGATGCGGAATTTTTATCGCTGTATCATTGGCCTTCTGTGAAATAAAGGTTGGTCAACTAAACGAAAAAAACGTTCTTTAGGTGAAATGTGAGAACTTTTTTAGAAAAAAAATATACTCGACGCATACAATTGAAAGATAATTGAACGTAAGTGCGAGTGCGCCTATATTCAGCTAAACAAATGTGAGGTACGTAGCTTTATTATATTTTGTGTAATTCATCGTCAAATTAAAAAAAGCAGAGCAGGTAAGCGTGGCACTCCAGGTTTTCGTCCTTATTAATTCACTATAATTAAAAAAATAAATTTTGCCAGCGAAACCAAATACGGATCTCTTCTTTCCACTGATCAAGCAACAGTATGTTGAATTTTGCAAGCAAATTACGAGGTCGGCCAGCCATGTTTTGTTCGATCGTGTGTGGAATCACTCAATCACCCAGGTATAATGAGGCTGCAGAAAGCACAGGACTGGCTTGGTTGGCTGATCATGGAAGAGGCCCTGCAGCGCGTGTAGTCAGGCTCATGATGATGATGATGATGATGATGATGATGATGATGATGATGATGATGATGATGATGATGATGATGATGATGATGATGATGTTTCCGCAATATCTGGCAATGCCGCAAAGTTTTGTTGCAGCTTCCCAATGTCTTTCTGCTATCCTGCCCATGTCAAGAATATCGAACGGACAACTGCTGATTGACACTAATGACCTCCTTCATGAGCTCACCTCGAGCCTTCCTCTTCTCAGGATAAAAGTTTTCCAAACTTTGCACGTCTCTACACAAAGATTATCACTGCCAATCTTGTCCTACTATTAGTAAATATGACACACGTACACAATAAAACGTTAGTCGTTCATTATCATGTGTCTCGCAATCCCGCCTAGCTTGATTTCAGCTTTCCAAAGTCTTTCTGATATTGCACTTTTTGACAAGAATATCCAGTGGTATCCTGCTGATCAAATCTGAAAACGTCGTTCCACGACCACCTTGAACTCCAGTCCCCAAATGGTTTAACGAGTTCAAACCATTCCGATGGAGGCGGAAATGTTGTAGGCCCGTGTGCTCAGATTTGGGTGCACGTTAAAGAACCCCAGGTGGTCGAAATTTCCGGAGCCCTCCACTACGGCGTCTCTCATAATCATATGGTGGTTTTGGGACGTTAAACCCCACATATCTATCGAGTTCAAACCATTATGCTGCTCTGCATACTGCTGACATCATCCAGGAACACAGATCTCTTGGTAAGCGTAACTTACGCACAATGTACACTTGGTACGCTTGTATGTTCACGTGTGTGGTAAAACTGTGTTTCGCCATTACCGATGCCCAATGTCTCTACTGTTCCGCCGCCATAACGATGATATCGAGCTGGCTCCTGCTGATCGATTCTGATGACCCCGTTCCGAGAGCACCTTCAAACCCCCTCACCAAATGGTTGCACCCATTGCTAACTTGGCGCTCCTTTGATGGTGGCATCATACAAGAACACTAGAGATATGTGGTAGTCCTCCTGGGCTCCTGGTAGATATCAATAATTGTGCTGGTGTATTTCCATCATGTACTTTCATGAGTAACAATTCAACCGAGTTATATTTCAGCTTCACATCTCTCACAGCTGAAGAACTAGGTCAAGAATATTGAGGCGGAGTCAGGCTAATCGAGGCTAATGACCTCGTTCCTGAGATTACCTTGTCCCCTCTCGCGTTATATACGTTCGGCCTCCTCTGGTGATGGTACCATGCAGACACACGGCAGTTCATTGCTACTTCTGCCCTAATGTTTGTAAATACGACATACACTGATTACGAATTTAGTTATTTCCGTTTTCATGCGTCTGACAGTCCCACCGTGCTTCTTTGCAGCTTCCCAACGTCTTTCTACTATTGCGGCCTTTCACAAGAATATCGAGGTGACTACTGCAGATTAGCTCTAAGGACCTTGTTCATGAGTTCACCTTGAGCCTCACTCACTCCTCTCACGATGGAACCTTTTCCTATATTTGCATTCCTATACTGCAGGCACCATCCAAGCACACGTATTACCGCTGCTAAGTCTACCTTACTGTTCGTAAGTATTACAGTCAAACAATAAAAAATTACTTCTCTCTGTTTCCACGTCTGGCGATACCGGCGTGCTTCCTTGCAGCCTCCCAACATCTTTCTGCTATTGTGGCTTCTGACAAGAATATTGAGCTGGCTCCTGCTCATCCACTCTAATGTCCTCGTTCTTCAAACCACCTTGCGCCCAACTCGTCTCCGTGGAGCCTGTACCTACCTTTGCCGTCCGCTGCTGATGGCACCATCCACGTACACGGGAGATGTCTGTCGGTCTCCATAAGCGTGACTGCGTTACCTGGTCCTGCTACAATGCGACTTGAACTAGTCAAGTTGCTTGTGCATCGTTGGTGATAAACTCTTGAGAGCGTGAGGATGTTCTCTGGCAAGACTGTCGTCTTTTCCCTAATCTATTAGTGTAAGTTATGCTGCCCCTTTTCGCTTTAGCTCACGACCAACTGGTACTCTGTGAGTCCCACATTGTTCACTTGTGAGTCCCACATTGTTCACTTGTGAGTTCCACATTGCTCATTTAATTAATTAGGTACCTATCATCAGATACCACTTGAAAAGTCCGGAGAGTCTCCACCCAGAAGACAGAAGCAGATCTGCCGATCGTCTCCGTCATTAAAGTACTAAAGCAACTCATGAACTTACCAATGTTCTTCGAAAATCGCTGTTCTCCGGCCCGGCTCATGACGTCAGTCTAGAGTATGCACACCTTGGTGCATGGCTATGATCATTCGCCTTTAAGAACAAAATTTCTGCGTTGAAGTTGTATCCGACTATAGAAGTTAAATTATTACGAAGCCACAGTGCACAGTAAAAGGTGCGTTGTTTGATTAACGGCCGGCATGAGCCGTTCATCCGTGAACTCAGCTTTAAATACTTGATGAGTGAGGGTACGGGGTCCATTCGTAATGCGCGCTTTTTTATTTCCACAATGTTAATGCTAGCAGTTATTTGTGTGGCATTCATATGCTCATTCCACGCTTCCATCGTGTTTATCTGGTCACATCAGTATAGTATTATCTTGTACGCTTGCACCGGTGGGAACATTACCTTCTAGTGGCCCATCTTGCAGTCACGCAATCCGGTTAGCTCGAGCGATTGCACATACCGGTTGTTTCTGATGACACGATTCCAAGAGCATAGTGCATGCGCATCTCCTTTGTAGTGCTGGGCTGTGCAATAGCTTTTCACATCTCCGGGGCTTAGTTGTAAATATGTCACTGTACATGGTCAGATCGTTGGTCCACTGAACCTTACACATTTTTTTTGCAATTATAGCCGTAATATAGTGCGGCTTTGGATTACCAGATTGCTGCAACGAGGGACGGGCGTAAAGAATTGATTTTCTTATGCTTTTTATATCACCTGCATGCACATGAAAGTGCTTCCGTTCACTTACATTGCCTCAAGCGCCTCATGGTTCTGTTGATCATTGATGTATAATAACGTGAGCTCTCGAAGCAGCCAGTGGTGCAGTTAACACATTTTATGTTTGTAAGCTAATAGCTGTTTTCTTATTCTTTAAAGTCAAATAAAATATGCGAATCTCTGCCTGAACAGCAGTTTTGAGATTATTTTTCAATGCTGTCCTCTTCTTCGATCGCATATAATCAATAAAATCTGCAAAGCATGCTGCAACATGTTGTGTTTCGCTATTACGTTCGTGAAAGGTTCACAGTTGTTTACTTCTCTGCAGAAAAAGAAACGTGTTGGCTAAAGGACGCACAGCTGACTTTCAGCTATAACTCGATGTCCAGCGAAATCAAAATATTTCTGGACTCTTGCTGCGGAAACAGCGACCAACCATCGAACGCACTCCTCAACGCAAACGTCCCCTGGAACTTTGGTCTGCCAGCAACAAGAAAAGCAAGAACGCACTTTGTCGCATGTCAATCAAGCGGAAACTCTCCAGCGGAACTGTCACTTCTTCGGCCTGTTCTCTTCTGTCTCGCTGTGAAGAGGTCCACATTACCTAGGCTGCTTTATATAGACAGGTTCTGCAGCGAAAAAGTAATGGTCGCCCAAAATCAAGTCAGCAAAAAAAATGCTAGCACACTGAAACAAGTTGAAATAATGTGGCAATGTATTTACCTCCAAGGTAGTTAGTTCACACTATAAGCAAATGTCACACACGCACACATCTCTGTTTCCACCCACAGCATATGTACTAGCATATTCTTACTAGACAATTTGACCAGGCTAGTTAGTAGTGGTCGGTCTCTATAGATAGCGCGAAGCCCCAAAAGACAGACGGCAACGGGACAAACAAGATTTGAATGTCCTTGGCAAGGTTTGGCGATGCTTTGAATGGTGGTTCAAAATGTCGGTAAGACCATAGGTATACTCCTCGAAGCTAAGCCAATCTTCAGACAATCGCTGCCTATTCGAAGATTCCAGCCCTCCTGCAAGCGCGAGGCGTCCTAACAGCTTCGAAAGGTGAGATAAGTTGCAAGACAAAAGTATTCCACATGAATTTTCGAAAGGCTATACCTTCTCATCAGCAAAGCGTTCGAGTCAGTATAAACAAAATACGGCGATATCTTCTAATATCGAGACTTGTAAATTTTACGAAAGCTATAGAGTAAACATCGTGATTGAAAAAGTCCTAGAAGTCTGTTTTCTGAAAGTATGGTCGTATTTGAATAAAATAGACTTCTAGGGCTTTTACAATTGGAAAGGCAAGTCAATAGGTCCAAATCGCGATGGTTAGGCCGCATTTGTATGAAATCAACTCCTAAGGATTCTGAAATAATAAAGGTAAGCCTTTGAAGACGCAACTTTGTTTTTTTTTTGAAAGTATGGTCGTATTTGAATAAAATAAAGTTGCATTTCTAAAGGCTTACGCTTATTGTTTGAGAAGCATTAGGAGTTGATTTCATACAAATGTGGCCTAACCATCGGGATTTTGACTTATTTACTGGCATTTCTGATCGTAAAAGCCCTAGGGGTATATTTCGCAGTCTTCCTTCAAAAAAAAAGCCAGACAACTGGGGCTCCCAAGGCCCGGACACACGAATGCACCATTTAATAATGAACAATGGGCTTCATATCGTATGACCATCTTTTAGTCTTGTGAAGCTGGGGCCGTAGCCGAGTCTGTAAGGTGTTCGGTTGTAAACCAAAAGGTTGCTGGTTTGAATTGCGTTGCCAGTAGCGTTGAAACAAAAGAAAAGCCGCAAGGCGATGTATTCAGGGAAGCTAATTCGTCGAAGTCTGTTCTTTATTTTTATACATGAGCGTAAGGTATGAGCATGCCAAGTTCTAAACATTACATCCTGTGTCGGGCGGCAGCCCAGTGCGTATGGTGTTCAGTTGTACACCAACAGGTTGATGGTTCGAATAACAGGGCTGTGAGTGCCGGAACACCAGGATGTCATCCAATACACCAGTGCCAAAACTGAAATGCGCGTACTGTCAGATACTAGAAGTATAATACTGAGGGCCACTATAGCAGTGGGACTTGTAGGCCTGAAATCACGACCACCAACTGAGATAATGCTTTTACTTTTAGTTGAAAAGAGTCACTTTTTTTTCAAAAAAGGTGGCCACAATCTACGACAGCAGCGGAACAATGTGCGGGAAACCCGCGAGGCCGCCATGTTGCACAACCACGAAGCCCATTCCTACTATTAGCCCGGAGGTATCGGGCCAGGGGAGTACCACTTACGGATTGAACCAGATCGGGGTACTACTTCCCTCTGCCTCTAAATCCGGGGGCCTCCGGCTGCCACCGGGATGGAATCGAACCCGGCACCCCCCACATTGGAAGCAGACGCTCTACCATATTGCTACCTCTGTGGTGAGAGTTTGATGAAATTGACACCGAATATTTGTCCTTCAATGTGCGACCAAACTTCGTAAAATAAAAGTTCGAAAGATCTAAGGAATACTTTGGGGAAATTATGCCGACAGCGGGGTTAGAACCATAGCCCTTCCGATGGTGAAACGAACACTTTACCACTCGGCTACTGCCACGGCTTAATAAGACTATTTAAAGTTAACCTGTACATTGTGCAGCCGTAGTTTCTAGTGTCCCTGCCTTGGGGCCCACAATCTTTTTTGCGTCCGTAAAGAAGTGGTTGAAGGCATAAAGATTGTTTGTGATTAGGTATACCATCCATGGTTATCTCAAAATCTGGTAATTTTAAATTTTCTGAAGTTACGCCCTATCTGAGTGAAATAATCTTTTACGGATTCTTCCAAGAAAAAGATTTTTGGAAATCTTCTGATTTTCGATTTTGTGAAGAATAGTCAAATCTCAATAAAATCTGCTCCTAGGGCTTTTCAATCAGAAAGGTTAGTCTGTACCTTTTGGTAAACTCTTTATTTTGGACTTCAGGAAATGCGGGAGCATCTTATTTATATAGATTCCTAGGACCTGGACCAACAACGACGTCTCGTCACCAGGACCAAGGAGGCAGCGAAGGCCAGAGGGTTCCTGGAATGAGGAGACCTCCCACCTAAGGTGGACGTGGAACCTACACCGCGCACAGTTTCGAAAAATAAATGTTTATTCCTCCTCCTCCTCGTAGGGCTTTCCCGATGAGATTGGTAAACCAATCTATAACCCTTAGAACACTCGTAATATATTACCGTCAAGAATTTTTGATCAGAAATTTGATCTTTAAGAAGTGGCGAAATTTTAAAATTGGAACAATGAAAATTCTAGTGTTGCACTTTCAGCATTCATACAGACCTAGGCTTTCAACAATTTCTGTATTTCGATTTCTCTCTTGAAAACGCTCACGCATTTTAATCAAGCCAGTTACCTGCCGATTTTCGAAACACAGAGTATTTCCAATACGAATACCCTTTGAAAATTTCGTGTCTTTTTTTTTGCTACAAAAACGTTGAATACACAAAAAAGAACTGGGTACATTTCTGTCAAAGAATGTGATCTGTCATCTGACGTCGGCACAATAATGCGGTATTTAAGACTTCGCGCAACTGACAAACTACATTCACAACGATGCTGGTGAAAATAAAAATAAAAAAACTGACAGTGTCATGTTATTAGCAAGGGCTGCATGATCAGTTGTTTTGTATTTTAATGAGAGCATCCTGAGTGAAGGGTTCTCCTGAAAAGTTGGCTTCACCGCAGCAAAGATCGAAAACCACTTAAAAAAAGTTGACGCCCTTATCATCTATGATAAGTCCCAACTTTTGTCTCACGTCACACATTCGGCACAGCATCCGTGACAGGAAGTTGGCTTCCCAGCAACACAGACCGTGGAAAAATTTTTGGGGCTCAAAATGACACATTTGAGATGGAGCGCATGCCTAGTTGTTCCTTAGCTGCAATGCCTGAACTCAGACAAAAGTTAAGCTTTATCATAGGTGATAAGGGCCTCAAATTTTTCGAGTGGCTTTCGACAACTGCTGCAGTGAGGCCAACCCTGCAGGCGAATCCTTCTTTCGGCATGCTCACATTGTAATATATACTGACTGATAATGCTGGCGTATCAAAAGGGTAATCCTTTTTAAAGACTTAGTAAGTAGCGGCACCTAAATGAAGTAACTGTGCAAAGTATTACAAACGTCACCTACGTTAGGTTCGCTAAGACACAGATTGTCCTTTCACTGCATAACTGGGCGGTTTACAGGGTCCGCAATTAATTAGCACATCGGTGACATAGTTTCTATGACTGAATAAAAAGGGGTGTAATGCCATTAAATTTCGTGACTATAAAAAGCTTTTTGTGGGTTTTCTTTCCATTAAGATACCAAATGGCAAAGAAATAATTTTCGTCAAAACTCTAAATTTTCAGTTTGGTGATTCATTTTGAATCGCCAAACGGTTCTTTTCCGACCGCTATAGATTTACCTTTTTTTGTCAAGAAGGCCAGGACACTGCGTGTGTCAGGGTTCAGACACACAATAGCACCATTTATAGTGAAGAATGGGCTCGTAATTTCCCGATCAGAAAGGTAAGTCGCCATTTTTTATTTCAGAAGATGTGATCGTGTTTTGATTATATAGACTCCTTGGCTTTTCCCACTCATAAAGGTAAGACTGTTGCCTTTAGAAAACTTCGAACTTTTCATTTCAGAATATGGGGGAGCATTTTATTTATGTTGATTCCTAGGGCTTTCTCAATTTTAAAGTTGAATCTATATACAACCCTTTGAAAACTCGTCACTTTTTACGGCCAATAATTTTCTATCAGAATATTAAGGTAACAAAAGGGGCAAAAGTTTAAAATTGGGACAATAAAAATCCTCGCGTTGCACTTTGAGCAATAGTACAGAGCGAGGCTTTCAATATCTTCTACAATTCTACCTCTCTTTTTTTATCGAAGTGCTCACGCATTTAGATCAAGTCGATTACCTGCAAATTTCGAAAACGCAGAGTATTTCCTATGCGATACCTTCTGAAAAGTTTGTGACTTTTTTTGCTCCAGAAACGTTTCATACAAAAAAAAACCTGAGTGCATTTATGTAAGAAAATGTGATATGTTGTCTGACGTCCGAATAATAATGCGTTCTATAAGGCTTCCTGCAATCGACGACCACATTCAAAACGATTCTGGTGAAAATAAAAATGAAAAACTGATTGTGTCATGTTAATAGCGAGCGCCGCATTATCAGTTGTTTTTGTATTACGACGGGAGCATCCTGGGCGAAGAGTTCTCGTGAAGTGCTGGCTTCACCGAAGAAAGTGGCCGAAACCACTCGAAAAAGTTTAGGCCCTTATCACCTACGATAAGGCCCAACTTTTGTCTGACGTAAACATTCGACACAGCATTCGTGGCAGGAAGTTGGCTTCTCAGCAACACAGACCGTGGGAAAAAATTTTGAACTGAAATTGACACATCTGAGATGGAGCGCACGCCTAGTTGTTCCTTCGCTGCATTGTGTGACGTCAGACAAAAGTTGGGCCTTATCATAGGGGATAAGGGCCTCAACTTTTTCGAGTGGTTTTCTACATCTGCTGCGGTGAAGCCAACCGTGCAGGCGTTAGCTTCAGCGCAGCAAGAAGTTGGCTTCCCAGCAACACAGACCGTGGGGGAAAAAATTTTGAGCTATAATTGACACATCTGAGACGGAGCACATGCCTAGTTGTTCTTTCGCTACATTTTGTGACGTCAGACAAAAGTTGGGCCTTATCATAGGTGATAAGGGCCTCAACTTTTTCGAGTGGTTTCCCACATCTGCTGCGGTGAAGCCAACCGAGCAGGTGAACCCTTCATTCGGCATGCTCCCGTTGTAATATATAACTGATAATACTGGCTTATAAATGGGCAATCCTTGTAAAAGAAATTATTAGGGAGCAGCGCTTGAATAAAGTAACTGTGCGAAGTATCATAAACGTCGCCTACGTTAGGTTCACTAAGAGTCAGATTCTCTTTTTACTGAGTCCGCAATTAGCACATCTGTGAGGTAGTTTCTATGGCACTCTGTATAAAATATGAGTAATGCTATCAAACTTCGTTACTATAAAAATTTCTTTGTGGGTTTCTTTCCCATTTCGATGCCAAATTGCAAAGAATTAATTTTCGTCAAAACTCTAAAATTTCAGTTTCGTGATTCATTTGGAATCGCCAAACTGTTTTTTTTTTTCGGACCGCTATAGATTTACCTCTGAATTCCGTCAAGAAGGCCAAGAAACTGCGTGCGTCATGTTTCGGACGCACAATTGCAAAAAGTGGCCAAAACCACTCGAAAAGGTTTAGGCCATTATCACCTATGATAAGGCCCAACTTTTGTCGGGCGTCACACATTCGTCACAGCATTTGTGTCAGGAAGTTGGCTTCCTAGCAACACAGACCGTGGGAAAATTTTTTTGGGCTGAAAATGGCACACTTGAGAGAAAGCGCACACCTAGTTGTTCCTTCGCTGCATTGTGTGACGTCAGATAAAAGTTTGTCTTTACCACAGGTGATAAGGGCCTCAACTTTTTCGAGAGCTTTTCGACAACTGCTGCGGCAAAGCCAACCCTATAGGCGAACCCTTCATTCGGCATGCTCCCATTGTAATACACAATAACTGATAATGCTGGCGTATCAAAAGGGTAATCCATTTAAAAAATCAGTAGGGAGGGGTGCTTGAATGAAATAACTGTGCAAAGTATCACAAACGTTGCTTACGTTAGGTGCACTAAGACGGAGATTGTCCTTTCACTGCATAATTGTGTGGTGTACAGGGTCCACAATTAGCACATCTGTGAGGTAGTTCCTATGGTACTCTGCATAAAAAATGGGTTGTGCCATCATATTTTGTGGCTATAAAAATCTCTTTGCGGATTTCCTTCCATTTGAATGCCAAATTGCAATGAATTAATTTTCGTCAAAACTGTAATTTTCAGTTTGGTGATTAATTTGAAACCACCAAACGGTTCCTTTCCGACCGCTATAGATTTACCTCTTACGTCAAGAAGGCCAGTAAACTGCGTGCGTCAAGGTTTGGACACACAATTGCACCATTTAATAATTAAAAATGGGCTCGTATTTTCCTGATTAGAAAGGTAAGTCTATAACACCTGGAAAATTTTTAATTTTGATTTCAGAAGATGTGGTCGTATTGTGATTATGTCGACTCCTAGGCCTTTCCCTATCAGAAAGTTTAGTCTGTACCCTTTGGCAAGCTCCTTGTTTTAGACTTCAGAAGATCCGGGAGCATCGTATTTATAGATTCCTAGTGCTTTCCCGATGCCAATGGGAAAGCGGTCGTTATATATTACCGCCAAGCATATTCTATCACAAATTTTGGGTAAGAAATGTCGCCAAAATTTTAAATTGGAACAATAAAAATCCTCGCGTTGCACTTCCAGCAATGGTACAGACCGAGGCTTTCAATATCTTCTACATTTCTATCTTTTTGTTTATCAAAGTGCTCACGCATTTTGAACAAGTCGATTACCTGCAAATTCGGAAAACGCAGTGTTTCCTATACGAATACCTTTTGAAAATTTTGCGTCTTTTTTGCTCCAGAAACGTTCAATACAAGAAAACATTCTGGGTGCACTTATGTTAGAACATATGATCTGTTGTCTGACGTCTGCACAATATTGCGTTCTATAAGCCTTCCTGCTATCGACGTCCAACATTCGCAATGCTTCTGGTGAAAATGAAAATAAAAACTGATTGTGTCATGTTAACAGCAAGGGCTGCATGATCAGTTGTTTTGTATTATAATGGGAGCAACCTGAGTATGGTTCTCCTGAAGGGTTGGCTTCACCGCAGAAAGTGGCAAAAACCACTCGAAAAATTTGAGGCCCTTATCATCTATGATAAGGCCCAACTTTTGTCTGACGTCACACATTCGGCAAGCATTCGCGGCAGGAAGTTGGCTTCCCAGCAACACAGACCGTGGGAAAAAATTTTGGGCTCAAAATGACACATTTGAGACGGAGCGCACGCCTAGTTGTTCCTTCGCTGCAATGCGTGACGTCAGACAAAAGTTGGGCCTTATCATAGGTGATAAGGGCCTCAACTTTTTCGAGTGGTTTCCCACATCTGCTGCGGTGAAGCCAACCCTGCAGGTGAACCCTTCATTCGGCATGCTCCCATTGTAATATATAATAACTGATAATGCTGGCGTATCAAAAGGGTAATACTTTTAAAATATTAATAATAAGCGGTGCTTGAATAAGGTAACTGTGCGAAGTATAACAAACGTCGCCTACGTTAGGTTCACTAAGATGCATATTGTCCACTCACTGCATAATTGTGTGGTTTACAGAGTCCGCAATTAGCACATCTGTGGGGTAGTTTCTATGACACTCTGTATAATAGAGGGGCAATGCCATCAAACTTCGTGACTATAAGAAGCTCGCTGGGGGTTTTATACCATTGTGATGCCGAATTGCAAAGAAACAATTTTTGTCCTAACTCTAAATCTTCGCTTTCGCGATTCGTTTGGAATCGTCAAACTGTTCTTTTCCGGCCGCTTTACACTTATCTCTTTCGTAAATAATGCCAGAAAACTGCGTGCGTCAAGGTTCCGACACACAATTGCACCATTTGTTAATAAATAGTGGGCTGCCTAATGTACAGACCAACTTTTAAGCTGTCTCGGCGAGCCGTGGCAGTAGCAGAGTCAGTAACGTGGTTGGATTAAAACTGAAAGGTCGCTGGTTCAAATCCCGGAGCCAGTGGGGTGAAAAAACGAGGTGATGTGGTGAAGGGCGCTAATACGCCGAAATCAACTGTTTATTTTTATATTTGACCTCCAGTTTAGCGAGAAGACCAAGTTCTAAACACCATGTCGTGGCGGGAGTCGAATGCATGTTGTGTTCAGTTCGTAACCAAAAGGTTGATAGTTCATATTAAAGGGCAGCGAGGGCCAAAACACCAGTAAGTCATCCAGATACACGTACACTGTGGGTTGGACTATAGTTGGCCTGAAAATACGACCGTCAATGAAGGTAATGCTTTTAATTTACGTTAAAAAGTAGGTTTAGAGGAAAAAAAAAGGGGGGGGGGGGGCAGGATTTACGGCAGCTGCAGAAACTGAGGTAGGGGGCACCGATAAGCCGCCATGTAGCTCAAGAGCGATGGCACCTTCTGATCGCACCTAAGAATAGATAGCGAAAATACAGCCACATATTCTGAAGTCGAGAATTACGAGTTTTTTTTTTGTTTTTTAAGGCTATAGACTTACCCTTGTCAACAGAAAAGCCCTTGGAATCAATCAATCAGTGTTTATTCAATGAACTGAATACAAAAGCGTTTACAAAATATTTGGACCAATAGCCTGTGTGGCTACTTAGTAATCCGATCTATATAAATAGAAAATCAATATAAAACGACCATACCTTCTGAAATAAAAATTACGAGTTTTCCCCTCACATATCAGATAGAAAAAGCCCCAAAAATCGTGTGGTTTTTCAAAACCTGTTTTGACTTATCTTTCTGATCAGAAAGGCCGTAGAAGTCATTTCATTCAAATACAGTAATACTTACGGAAAACGAAAATTGTCAGTTTTTCATACCTTTTTGATCCGAAATGTCCTTGAAGTCTATTTCAATCAAATACGACCATACCTTCAGAACAGAAATTTCCAGTTTTCCAAAGGCTATTGAGTTACCTTTTTAATCGTGAAAACCCTAGCAGTCTCTTTTTTTTTCTTATCAATTTTTTTTTCACAGAATGAAGGATATACGGAAGAGGGTCCCAGGTCCGGGTGCCATACGGAAACCCTCTCTACAGAATCTGATAAATCTACTAAATATGCACAAAAATGTCAAAATATCTAGATCAACCAAAAAAAAAACAAGAGTGCGAAAGTTATGCAAAAGGAATACTGCGATAATAGGTGACAATAATGAAGTAATTTAATACATAGAGCTCCTTTTTTATTTGTTATATATAAAAAATGAATTAACCCAAGTTCATTCACACAACGAGAACGTTAAGCGAAAGCCACCATGAATAGTGACATTACAGTGAAGGTAATGTTCCTACGTGAATAAGAAGAAACAAAAGCGCTAAAGGAACATGGTGCACACCATCAATATCCTCACCATGCACATGGTGCACACCATCAGAGTTACGTCAGTCTCCCAGACATCACCACGTGGTCGGCCAGTCCTGTCGTGGACGCCAGATAATGTCACACACTTAAGGTGAGGCCCCGCCGATCTAACATCGACGTGCGGCAGACTTGCAGGCTTCCACTTTAAGCTTCGACTTGCGACGCCTGAAAGACCTCGAAGTAGCGCATTTCAAGTTTATTTGCAGGTCGGTCGACCCGCGCGGAGTTGCACGTGTAGTGATGTGTGGGCCTGACGGACGCACTCATAGAGCACACACGGAGATTTGATTACACACAAACAAGCGTTTTATTAAAACTGGGGCAAAGGCAGGAGATTACAAAAATAACAGAGGAGGAAAACTGATACAAGCGATGGAAAGAACAGCTATATAACAAAATATGCTAAAAAAACACTACAAATGATACAGACTAAAGACAAATACGCGGAATATTATTAAAACAACAACAGGATGAAACTACAGGAGAGACAAGGAAAATTTGCGAGAAAAAAAGAAAAGCTCAGGCTCGCGCTTCTGAGCTTCAACGTGCGACGCAGCGCACACAACTCCAAATAATAAAGAGGGCTGGTTATAATAAACTAACAGTTTTAAAAAAAGTTGCAATAAAAAGCTTCATACGGACCAGGTCAACTCTCAGTACACGTAGGGGAGTGGACGGGTGCCGCTGAAGATCTCGCCGGCTTGGTAGACGACGAGGGTGCCCGGAATTGCAGCCGTCTCAATACGTTGCGCGGGTCACTCCATGCTCGCCGTCTACGCGAGACTCACGACAACGACGACCGCACTTCTTGCTGGCTGTACGTCAACTGCCCACTCCAGTGCAGTTCAAACTTTTTCAGGGCCGTACTCGTGCTCCCATCTCATCTGGAGGTCATTTCCTTTTTTTAGACCTCTCTAAGTGGTTTTAAGTGAGAAAGGAAAAGAAAAGTGAGCCCCGTAACTGTCTGCTTCAGCGAGCGACACCTCTACAGTGGCTCACAAGGGATGGGGGTGAGGAGGGATTAAAAGGGGAGGAATAAAGGTATAGAGAAAGAGGCGTGAGAGCGACGACATATCGAGTGGATAGGAGAGATAGGAAAGATGGAAACACAGTCACAGGAGTCCGAGGACGGGGCACCACTTGCGAGAGCTCTTGTCGGCGTCAGGAGATGGCGTAGGGCAAGTTCAGTCGGTCAGAGCTGCACTATCGTCGATGGTCGGCGTCAGGAGATGATGACGTAGGGGTGAGCCCAGGCGGCCAGAGCTACGCTGACGCCGGAGATCGCGAGGGCACAACCGGTCGGCACGGAATCCAGCAAGCGAGACCGCATTTTTTTTTAGACCGCACGTGCCCCTTTCGGTACAGGTGTAGGGAAGATGAGGCGGCGCCATCGCTGGGTCGTTAGTCGCCGGATGTCGTCCTCCCAACACAAAAGCGCCCTTCCTTGGACGATGCGGCCTGCGGATGATACGAAAATTGCAATCGTTTGTGACAGCAGTACACATTCATAAAGAAGGAGTAAGTGATAATAAGGAAATGTGGGAGCTGTAGGACTCTTGCCCTTGTCAAGACAACGCCACCTAGGAAATGTCATTATCAATGAAGCCAGGGCTAGTGTGGATGTGGTTTCAAGCTTGAAAAAATTAGAATCTTAACAATAATGCGCTTGTGCTTTTCCCTAAAGCATTGGGTTAACTCTGACGCCGTTAACACTGACGCCTTATGGACTACGACTGAATGTGCGCACGTGTGCTGCCAAATGTGCTGTGTTTATCTCTCTTCCCTCTCTGCTCTCTACCTTTTATCTCCCCCATCCCCCTCCCATGCGCAGGGTAGCAAACTGGTTGCCTATAAACTGGTTAACCTCCCTGCCGTTCTTTTCCTCCTATTTTGCTTCCTTCCTTCCTGACGCCTAATAGTGAATATCATGAATGTTTATTCAAGTATACATATTTTAGCAAATTTTTGCTAACCTGCTTTACATTTACTCCACAAGAAAGATAATATCAGTAAAGCTTCAGTTACAAGTCACAGTAAATTTTATGAATTCTGGATGTACGATATGTGCCCACGGGATACGTCATGGTGAAAGTTGGTGACGCAGAGAAAGCAGCCTACCTGAAATTTTATCTTGATTTCATTTCCCCAGCATGAAAAGGCAAATAAAGACATGTCTTTGCTGCATCATACTAATAAGCAAAATTGTATAGTTAGGAAAAATCATCTCAAAAGCACCTTAATTGCAAGGCAGAGTCGCGCATTGAAGTCACAAGTGGTTGCGTTTAGAAGTGGGGATCTTACGGCACAATTAACATTTCCACCTTGCACGCAAACTAAACTCCCAGAGGGAAAGCACCATTTCTTGAGCTCGATCTTCCTTCTTTGGGAAGGTGATCGCGTACGTTCGCAATTTCACAAGTAATTCTTTAAGACATCACCAAGCTAGACCTGTTTCAAAACGCGGTGGTAAGATGCGCGTCTACGCTGCACATGGATCACGCTACTGTATATAAGCGCAATCGTACAGATGGACCAAAGAAATGCATTGCTTCGGCGGATTGTGCCTGCAAACCGAGCTAGACTGTACATAGAAGGGGTAGGTTAATTCGGCTGACGTAAGAATGAATAAACAAGTAGCAGTAAAGGCAGGTTGCACAAAATCACATGTTTTTAAGGCAGGGCATGAGTATGGCAGTACGTTGTGCAGTGAAGCCATGTCGATTCATTCAATGCACTTGTAGTCGCTGGCAAGGTTACGCAGACAGCCGACGGAGTTGTCTCGGCCCAACAAAGTGTCGAAGCTGCTGCCCTCTGAAGAATGCGAAAAAGAAAGAAAATACAGTCATGCTTTGAAATTTAGAGAAACGCTTTTGTAACAGAGCGTGGGATACGATCAACATAGTAAGTTATTGCGTAGGCCCCTTAATTTTATTTCTCACCCAGCATAAGCTATAATTGGGAATGTAACGTATCCATCATCCCGCAGGTCATTTCGCTGAATAGGTATTAGACTACAGCTATAGAACATGCTCTTAACCTCACTCATGCTCAAACCTTGATATAACAAAGGAAGATTTAACGAAATATTGGTTATAGCCAAGTAAGTGAAGAATAGATTTGCAATATATACACAGTGTTACAAATATGCTGTTACAACGAATTTTAGAGCATAACATTTAATTTTATGTAACATGCTACTTCGTTTTGATTAGATGTGAGTGCACACCTATTTTCTATATAGTTTATGAGAGAATCGAATTCAAGGCACGTTTCACTTTCAGTACAGCGGCTGCTACCTCTCTCTCTTCCACACATTTTTATTCACAATTCGCCATATACTGTCTCATTGATTAGGCCCGTTTGACAAATAGCTCATCTTGCTGGTCGCCTGCTTCAAGTTGCGGGCATACGTGCCCCGGCCACCACTTTTCGAGCTTCCCTTCATTCGAGCAGCCACAAAAACAACCTTCCACAGGCCATTACAGCTGCCGCTAGCCCACCTGTGTTTTCCAAAGCTCTTGTCAGCCACGATTTAATGCAAAACTCCTACTTCTGTTTAATTTGTTTCTGACTACACCTTATGTAAAACCTCTATGATAGAGTATTTATTCCTTTGAAATGCTTCATACACCACAGCGTCCATCACTTGTTTTTACTTATGTCGGCTAGGTGCCAAGAAAGAGCAAGGTACATTGGGGTTTGGAGAAACTGCACCTCCTGCGTAATAAATGCATCTTCAAGTGACCTTATTTTGAGGTATACCGTAGCGTATGATCACTTCTCTAAAACACTACTATAATATATAAGTCCTTCGATATTTCGTTTGCTGGGAGCCACATGAAAAAAAAAGTATACATCTTTTTGCTCAAAACGAATGTAACAAATATTACACTGCATTGAATGTAACTTGATTTTATTTGCGCAGAATAAATATACACTAAAACACGCACCAACCTACAATTTAGTTAATATTCATTATTTTTGCGTAGAAATATATACAGTGTCCTCAAATGCAAAAATTTTGAGTATTAACAGACAATTTTTTTCTAGGTTGCATCTGAACGGGTTACCAAAATAAAGTTAAGCTAACATGAGCAGAGATGGACAAATGGTATATTGGAAGCTCGAAGTGAATTAAAGGTGAATGGTTAATTGGGGGAAATCACTTTAATGCAAAATTTTTTCATTGTACACTTGTATTAAAAAGAAAGAACAGCATGTTTACTTATCGCTCAATAGTTTTGAGAATTGGAAGTAGACACGTACAAATATTCTTTTTATGTTCGAAATTAAGTGAAAGCAACGTTGAATAGTAGCAATATTCGAACAGTAAAATGCTACAAGTTATACGCGAAAAAATCACTTACGTTATGAAATTTTCTATACTTAGCACACCGAAGATAACGCACTTTTAAACTTAAGATATTTTTAATAAAAGTAGAGGTAATACGTACATTTAACCTTCAAGCCCTGAATAGGCAATAACAAAGCAGAGCAGTCCAGTGAGGCATTGAAGCTACCATTACAGGGAGTCACATGTGGTCAAGTGTATGCTTATTGAAACTTGTACGCACATTAAGATTGGTGTGGGTATGTCAGAGAACCAACTACCTCAAGACCCAGCCTCTGTTGCGTCTATTCGCTGTATTCAAGTACTCGGAAATTTCCAATAATTTAGGTTTGTGTCAAAGCGAATTCGAATATTGTACTAATCGCCCAACCCTGAATGGGAGCTCGCGTCCGCCCTAGCTTACCCGACAAGCCACCAATGTAGGCAGGGCTTCCGGTGTGTGGCTCTGCGGGCGCCATCGGTGCCAGGCCACCCGTGAAGGGCGCCCACAGCTGGTGCCACTGGCCGCCACACATAACGAAGCGCGAGCCGAACCTCTTGCTGGCGCCGAAGGCGTCGTTGCCGTTCTGCCCCGAGTCCACAGACACGATTACTTCGCCCTCGAGGAGCTTCACGGCCAACGAAAGTGCACCTGACGAAGATTAAAATCATGCGAGGCTAAGCAAGCACCACTTTTCATTTTCATCAATGTACCACAATAACCTTTTTACTAAGTGTTTAGCATTTCACGGTACTACCATACAGTCAATGACCAACAAAAAGTGTCCCCAATTTTTCCGCTTCTTGATCTGTTATTTTTTTACGAACGTTATTGTAGCACCAAAAAAAAACAGATCAAGAAGCGGAAGAATTGGGGACACTTTTTGTTGATCTTTGACTCTATGGTAGTACCGTGAAATGCTGAAAATTTAGTAAGCCTTGCTATTGAAAACATTAAATGATTTGTGTTTTTTCAACATTACGTGATACGCCGGTTTTAGGGCAAGATATACTCTAGCACACGAGAGTTTTGCAAAGACATGAGTCCAGTTTGATGTTTTGTACCTTCCCTTGCTTCGCAACTTTATGGGTGAACTGTATCTGACCTTGAACAGAAACAAAAGATGGCCTTCCCGAAATCCCAAGGATAAAAATTAGGCCTGCGAATAAGCTTTCGCAAAACCAGCAAAATCAAAAATTATTGAGGAAGAACAATGTAGAACCGTTCTCTAACTATGCGGGGGTGTAAACAGTTAATTAAAACGAAATAACGTAAAGTTTGATGTTTAAAACATTGAATACATCGTGTGAGTCAGCATTTCCTCGTACAATACTGGTACGCCAAGATAATATCTCGACCATTAGAAGGATGTACATACGTGGGTCCGATTTCTGCATATTTACGTTTGCTTGGCGCGCACCTCTGTGGTGGCACTGTTGCTAATCTTGAACAGAAAAAAAAATGCGCCCTTCCCCAAGTGGAGGGAACATTAATTTGCCCTGAGATTAAGTTTTTGTCAAAGCAGAAAAAAGAAACAGTGTTAAGGCAGAAACCTGTAGAACTGTCCTCTATAAAATGCAAGCGTTTTAATTTATTGGGAGTTCATGATGTAAATGTTGGTGATCAAAACAATAAATAGTTCGTGTGAGCCAACATTACGCGACATTATATTTTTGTTTCAAGATATACTTTAGACCACGAAGGGGATGCACAGACATCGGGTCAAGATTGCACTATTGGAACTTCGCTCGGTGCGGAACTCTATCGGTATATTGTTGCTCAGCTTGACCTGGAACACCAAGCAGCCTCCCTGAAGTCCCAGGAACATGTATTCGTCCTGCGAATATGTTTTTGCCAAGTGCACGAAAAATGTTCAGGCAGAACCACATAAAACTCGTTTCGCAAAAGATTGTAACAACTGTCGATATCTTCTCGTTGTGTTTCGGCAGTCAGTACTTACTTCACAAGAAAAATCTCACCGAAATACCAGCTGAAGAGCGCGAGTGGCAACAGCGTTGGACATGGAGAGCATCTGCTAATTATGCCCCGCGTAGGTGGACCCACGGTCGAAAGGCGGAGAAGAGAGGAATGGCTACATTTATTTTATTGGGGGACTTTAGTTAGGCCTAGGATGCCTCCACGTGCCCTTTCGGGACAGGGCGGAGACACTGCTTTTGTGGCCGCCATATTGTTTCAAACGTTCGTGTTCACTGGCATTGCCTGGCATGCATAGAAGGGTCGCTTTCAAGAAAATGCGCGGTAGTTTGGCTCAGTTCATCACTTTTGGTGGTAGCTGGCAATATAACATTAGTAACAAATAAATGAGGCACTAATTATTACGCACGAAGCATTTGATGGAGAAATAAAGGCATTTAGAGCGTATCTATCGATCTGTCCCTCTGACTGATTGCGCAGATCCTCGCGCTCTCGTAGCCGATTGACTTAGCATGTGAAAAGCAGTATGTGAAAAAACAGCTTGTGAGAAACTAAAAGCATGTGAAAAACAAATAATTGTTCATTACATAAAAGTCCTGGCGTCCAATATAGGCGTACCACGCCGTATATATAGGCGTACCACGCCTAGTGAGAGAGCTATATATACAGCGGCCTTTTGGTGAGCTTTGTGTATATAAAAATTGACGTGGTATGATAAGAAAATGAGGAAAATATACATGACTGGTGTTAAAACGAAAACGTTCTCATGCTTGTCATGTAGTCCATGACACGCATGACCAGGTCGTGTATGGTACTCTTACGGCAGCTTTATTAACTTGATGTGCATCAAAACTGGCATGGCATGATAGGAGTGTATGCCTAACATGAATTACTTGTCATAACACGAAACTCATGTAACGCATGTCATGTGCGCCATGATACACATGACTGTCATTATGGTCAAACGGCTGTTTCATTACCTTCATGTTTGCAAAATTCACAGGGCATGATAACAGTGTCAGATGAAAAAAATTACTGGTCATAACACCGAAAATTGTCGTGCATGTCATGACACCATGACGTGTGACCAGGTCATGCAGCGGACAGGCGCACGGACGGACGCATGCATGGATGTACAGATGGACGCTTCGCCTCACTCATCATCTTTCACGCCGTGAATTTACAGCGATTTTTTGTCTACGCATACACTGTTTTGTTCCGGCGGTTTAATTGGTATCATAGAGTATCAATCAGTATTGACTCGTATCGATGATTCTATTGATTTTTTACTATGCTCATTAAACAAGAGCTGTGATTACATTATTCTGCCGCTCGCGTTCATAGCTTAATTTTTACTTAGTTAGGGTACGAGCTGCGGAACGGAAAACGCGTCTCTCATTCCGCTTGAAAAGTCGATTGAGTGGAGCGTGAAGGTGCCTCTTCATGGTTTCGTCATTATTTTTAGGCCAAGCAGACCACGTCTTGGAAACGCACTCGTCAAAGACACGTCATCTGTGAATTTTCTAGCACTGTCTCGGGAGCTACGTTATCGCGGGTATGAGCGCCTGCCTCGCTTAGCTGTAAGGGCCTATAATGTCAACGCTTCCGCTAACAAGTTAGAATCGTGAACATCAAAAGAACGGAACGTGCTAAAGGTGGCGATTAAAAAAAATTAGATGCATACTCACCTTCGAACCACGAAGAGAACGCATATAGATGTCATCTCGATGAACGATACGCTTTCATTTCGCTCTGCTGTCGTCCTTTGGAAGTGAATACGCTCGAAACTTCGGCACATTGTCAATATCGGTGACAGTTGGGTGCGCAGCATTGCCTCACTGTAAAAGCTCACCCATGGTCAATCGGCCGGGAAAAATTGCAAGATCTGCAGCCCGTGGCGGAGTGGCGGAAAACTGCATTGCAGCGCCGCCTACCATGCACCTACCGTGACGTGGCATGGTGTCGAAAATATCAGCCACAGCGTCCGAGATTAAATCCAGCAGTGAAGCGTTGTGTAGACGTGCCGTTATCAAACACCGAGGCCGCGTAGAATAGCCTCAACACCACGCCGCGGCATGGTAGGTGGCGCAGCAATGAAGTTTTCCGTGGCTATAGCTTACATGACTTGATTATGTAGGCTCCCTGGTTTTCTGTATTCTGGGCTTTAGTTTTCCGCCGCTCGGCACCGCGATGCAGATCCCGCAAACTTTCGCGGCCGACAGTACACTACGCGAATATTCAAATAACGAAGCATATGCCGTCACGCAGCTCATCACAGACACAGAAAAACACGGTCAACTTCGTGCAATCACTATTGCCACGTTTCATTTCCCAAGTTTTTGTTATCGTCCCAAAACACCACACGATTCTCAGCGCAAACCGCGCCTGCAGTTTTCTAGAAGGTTCCGGACTGTAGTAGATCATTTCGATAAGATCACGCCCACTGTGCGAACGGTACAGATTGTTCTGGAACCTACGCCACCGCCAGCGATAACGCTAGAACATTCGACGGCAAGAGTATAAATGCCGACGCGCTTCCCCGCTAGTCAGTTGTTGATCGAAGGCCGACGCTCCGTTCGCCGCTATCAGTCCGAGACTGCTATCTGTGCGAGACTGCTGCTGTAACTGGACTTTCTGTTTACCGGGCACAGGTTCGCCCAAATAAACAGTTAAATCCCAACACGAAGTCTCCTGTCTTCGGCCACGTCACGACCCCGTGACATCTGGTAGAGGTGCTGCTTCGTTCATGTACCGGACGCCCCCGTCAAGCCGTGAACCCAGCCCACGTCGCGGAGAAGACACCGACGCCAACCAGGAGCAGCGAACAAGCCGCCGACAGCAAGGGCTACCACCGGAGTCAGGCTTCTACAAGACAAGCCGCGGAAGACCAAGGCCATGACCGCGACTGCAGCGACAATGACAACCGCAGCGTCCCAGCCCACGATGGTAATGCATCAACCCAGGGAACCACCAATTTTCTATGGGTCATCGTTCGAAGACCCGGAGTCCTGGCTAGAAACATACGACCGTGTGGCCGCCCTCAACCACTGGGACCATGACGAAAGGCTGCGTCGTGTGTTCCTCTATATAGAAGACACCGAAAGGACCTGGCTCGAAAATCGAGAGACCACGCTCTGAACGTGGGATGTTTTCTGCGGCGCATTCCTGCAAACATTCGCGAGCGTCGCTCGCAAAGAGAGGGCCGCTGCTTTATTAGAGACCCGGGTTCAGCTACCAAATGAAAATGTCACCATTTTCACAGAAGAAATGACCCGACTATTCCGTCACGCTGACCCAGACATGCCCGAGGAGAAAAAAGTCCGTTTCCTCATGCGAGGGGTCAAACAGGAGCTCTTCGCGGGACTGATGAGAAACCCACCGAAAACTGTCCAAGAATTTGTAGCCGAAGCGACCACTATCGAAAAGACTCTGGACATGCGCACCAGACAATATAATCGTCGCCTGACTGCAGACTGCGCTGCTGCTCAAGCCAGTAACTCCGGAGACCTGCGTGAAACGATCCGAGCGATCGTGCGGGAAGAGCTGCGCAACCTGTTGCCTTCGGCGCAGCCTCAATTGGATTCAATCGCCGACATTGTGCGAGAAGAAGTTCGGCAATCGCTTCAAGTTCCCCATGCACCGCCGCCCGAGCCGGAAGCTATGAGCTACGCCGCTGCAGTGCGCCACAACGCTCCTCCCCGTCCACGCCAAAACGCCGCCCCATCGCACTTCCGTCGACAGACGCCTCCACCGCCACCACCCCCACCGACGTCATACCACTCGCCAGCGGCCCAGCGCAGTGCACCGAGGAAGACTGACGTCTGGCGCACCCCTGACCATCGCCCGCTCTGCTACCACTGCGGCGAGGCCGGACACACATACCGCCGTTGCCAGTACCGACAGATGGGACTGCGTGGCTTCGCCGTCAATGCACCGCGTCCACAGCCAGGAGAACGACCACGTGACATCGCTGACTACCTGACAGGAACTCGGTGGACACCACGAAGCCCTTGGCGTTCGCCGTCGCCCAGCCGCCGCACGTCACCGCACCACCGGCAGTACTCTGGCCCAACGCGGGGCCGGTATCCTAGCCCGTATCCGGGAAACTAAGGGCAGCAACCGGTGGAGGTGCGGTTGCTGTGCGACGAACTACCGAAGATCCGACGACGACGACGACGCCGCGACGGAGCTTTCCGAACACAACGCCAAACAGGCAAAGCCCTGACGGTGAAAGCTCACTTACCGAAGGTGGCCTGACGACGCAACATGGAAGCAGCGGAACAAGCCGACGCAGCCGTGACCCGACGCCACGCCGTAACTGTAATGCGAGACGGCAAACTAGCGACCTCGACGTTCTTATCGACGGCCACAGTGTGACCGCTCTCGTCGATACTGGAGCCGACTATTCTGTCATCAGTGGGTCGTTCGCCGCAAAGTTAAAGAAAGTTAGGATAGCGTGGAAAGGCCCTGAAATCCGCACAGCCGGAGGTCATCTCGTAACACCTGCAGGAATCTGCACAGCGAGAGTCACCATTAACGGCCGTATTTATCCTGCAGACTTCGTAGTCCTACAGCGTTGCTCGAGAGATGTCATCCTTGGCATGGACTTCTTATGCCTCCATGGTGCTGTCATCAACCTGAAAACAAAGTCGATAACGTTATCCAAAGAAGAAGCACTACCGCCGCGCACGCCGTCAGGATTGATTGATTGATATGTGGGGTTTAACGTCCCAAAACCACTCTATGATTATGAGAGACGCCGTAGTGGAGGGCTCCGGAAATTTAGACCACCTGGGGTTCTTTAACGTGAACCCAAATCTGAGCACACGGGCCTACAACATTTCCGCCTCCATCGGAAATGCAGCCGCCGCAGCCGGGATTCGAACCCGCGCCCTGCGGGTCAGCAGCCGAGTGCCTTAGCCACTAGACCACCGCGGCGGGGCCGCCGTCAGGACACCATGCCTTGAATGTGCTGGAAGAACAAGTCACCATTCCGCCTCACTCAAGCGTCATTATTTCAGTCGGCGCTCGTAAATCACCTGACTTGAAAGGCGTCGTTGAATGCAGTCAGCATCTGTTGGTCACCCGAAATATTTGCGTCGCAAGAGGAATTGCAGAGCTGCGGGGAAGCAAAGCAACGGTTATGCTCACGAATTTCAGCAATGAGTATAAACATGTGAACAAAGGAACAACGGTCGCATACATCGAAGAAATTGTCGAAGCCACCAGTTCTTTCGCCCTCGCCGATTCTGTGGAACCTGCTCAGAGGAACCAATCCTCTCCCATAGCTTTCGAAGTCAATCCCAGACTTCCGAACGATAAGCGAGAACAGCTGAAGGCCCTGCTCCTGCAATACGAAGATAGCTTTTTGTCGTCATCGAAAATTCGGCAGACCCCAATCACGAAACATCGCATCATAACCGAAGAAAATGCCAGACCACTCCGTCAGAGTCCGTACAGGGTTTCGACGCGAGAACGTGAGGCCATGAAAAGACAAGTTGATGAAACGCTGCGGGATGACATTATCCAGCCGTCCAAGAGTCCATGGGCATCCCCCGTGGTGTTAGTGAAGAAAAAGAATGGTACCCTACGTTTCTGCGTCGATTATCGCCACCTGAACAAAATCACAAGAAAGGACGTGTATCCTCTCCCATGAATAGACGACGCACTTGATCGGCTCCATAACGCCAAGTATTTTTCGTTAATGGACCTCCAGAACTCCTGCAGGCCCTGCACGACGATCCGACGGCAGGGCACCTCGGTGTTTCTCGCACGCTCGCGAGGATACAAGAAAGATACTACTAGCCACGTCTCACCACCGACATCACTCGTTATGTGAGAACATGCCGGGACTGTCAGCGACGCAAGACACCGCCGACAAGGCCAGCGGGACTTCTGCAGCCAATTGATTCACCTTGCCGACCTTTCCAGCAGATTAGTATGGACCTACTGGGGCCTTTCCTGTCATCGGCTTTCGGAAACAAGTGGATCGTGGTAGCTACCAACTACCTCACCCGCTACGCCGAGACAAAAGCCCTGCCAAAAGGCAGTGCATCTGAGGTAGCTAAGTTATTCGTCGAAAATATCGTCCTACGTCACGGCGCCCCGGAGGTCCTTATCACTGACAGAGGAACGGCCTTCACTGCCGACTTAACTCAAGCGATCTTGGCATACAGCCAAACAAACCACCGCCGGACGACAGCGTACCACCCACAGACCAACGGCCTCACCGAGCGGCTTAACAAGACGATCGCCGACATGCTGTCAATGTACGTCGATGTCAAACACAAGACGTGGGACGCCATTCTTCCGTATGTGACCTTCGCATACAACACGGCGGTGCAGGAGACGACGCAGATATCTCCATACAAATTGGTCTACGGAAGGATCCCGGCAACGGAAGGATCCCGGCAATTGATGCCATGTTACCCAACGTCACCGACGGAGAAAACCTCGATGTGAGCGAGTACCTTCAACGCGCCGAAGAAGCCCGACAACTTGCGAGTCTTCGTATCAAGAATCAACAGACGACCGACAGCCACCGTTACAACCTTCGACGACGCTTCGTGGAATACCAGCCCGGTGAACGTGTTTGGGTGTGGACGCCGATACGCCGACGTGGACTAAGTGGAAAGCTTCTGCGAGGGTACTTCGGACCGTACAGGGTGGTTCGACGTCTCGGCCCACTTGATTACGAGGTTGTCCCCGACGGCATCACGAACTCTCAACGACGCCGATCGCGACCTGAAGTCGTCCATGTCGCGCGCCTCAAGCCGTTTCATGCGCGTTAACAAACTGAATCAGTGTTTTTTTTATTATTGCTGTATCGTGATTTATTCATTTTACTTTCTTGCATTATTATTGTACTTTCATCTTTAGTTAAAGCATCGGGACGATGCCTTTTTTCAGAGGGGGGGCAATGCCACGTTTCATTTCCCAAGTTTTTGTTATCGTCCCAAAACACCACACGATTCTCAGCGCAAACCGCGCCTGCAGTTTTCTAGAAGGTTCCGGACTGTAGTAGATCATTTCGATAAGATCACGCCCACTGTGCGAACGGTACAGATTGTTCTGGAACCTACGCCACCGCCAGCGATAACGCTAGAACATTCGACGGCAAGAGTATAAATGCTGACGCGCTTCGCCGCTTGTCAGTTGTTGATCGAAGGCCGACGCTCCGTTCGCCGCTATCAGTCCGAGACTGCTATCTGTGCGAGACTGCTGCTTTAATGGCTCCTTCCGTAGACCAATCTGTATGGAGATATCTGCGTCGTTTCCTGCACCGCCGTGTTGTATGCGAAGGTCACATACGGAAGAATGGCGTCCTACGTCTTGTGTTCGACATCGACGTACATTGACAGCATGTCGGCGATCGTCTTGTTAAGCCGCTCGGTGAGGCCGTTGGTCTGTGGGTGGTACGCTGTCGTCCGGCGGTGGTTTGTTTGGCTGTATGCCAAGATCGCTTGAGTTAAGTCGGCAGTGAAGGCCGTTCCTCTGTCAGTGATAAGGACCTCCGGGGCGCCGTGACGTAGGACGATATTTTCGACGAATAACTTAGCTACCTCGGATGCACTGCCTTTTGGCAGGGCTTTTGTTCGGCGTAGCGGGTGAGGTAGTTGGTAGCTACCACGATCCACTTGTTTCCGAAAGCCGATGACAGGAAAGGCCCCAGTAGGTCCATACTAATCTGCTGGAAAGGTCGGCAAGGTGAATCAATTGGCTGCAGAAGTCCCGCTGGCCTTGTCGGCGGTGTCTTGCGTCGCTGACAGTCCCGGCATGTTCTCACATAACGAGTGATGTCGGTGGTGAGACGTGGCTAGTAGTATCTTTCTTGTATCCTCGCGAGCGTGCGAGAAACACCGAGGTGCCCTGCCGTCGGATCGTCGTGCAGGGCCTGCAGGAGTTCTGGTCGCAGAGCTGAAGGCACCACAAGGAGGTACTTAGCTCGAAGCGGTGAAGTTTTTCTTTTGTAGAAGACCGTTTCGTAGAAAGAACGACGCAAGTGCGTGCTTGAATACCTTCGGGACTTCGGTGGTCCTGCCTTCGAGGTATTCTATTAGGGCCTTATGTTCCGGGTCGGCCCTCTGTCGTTCAGCGAAGTCGTCGGTAGTTGTCGTTCCTAAGAAGTAGTCGTCGTCCGGGTCGTCGGGTAGCGGTTGGTCGATAGGCGCACGAGAGAGACAGTCGGCGTCGGAGTGTTTTTTGCCGGACTTGTAAATGGCAGTAATGTCATATTCTTGAAGTCTCAGGCTCCATCGTGCGAGCCGACCTGAAGGGTCCTTCAAGGTGGCTAGCCAGCACAATGCGTGGTGGTCGCTCACAACTTTGAAGGGCCTGCCGTAGAGGTAGGGGCGAAATTTCGACGTAGCCCAGATGATGGCGAGGCACTCCTTTTCTGTTGTGGAATAATTTGCTTCTGCTTTGGATAGCGATCGACTGGCGTAACTAATAACCCTTTCAAGTCCGTCAGCCCTCTGCACAAGAACGGCGCCAAGACCTACGCTGCTTGCGTCAGTATGTATTTCTGTCTCGGCGAATTCGTCGAAATGGGCAAGTAACAGAGTCGTCTGGAAGCGATGTTTAAGCTCCTGGAAAGCGTGTTTCTGCGGCGTTTCCCACTTAAACTCCACGTCGGCCTTGGTAAAGTTAGTGACAGGATCGGCGATGCGGGCGAAGTTTTTCACAAACCGCCTATAATAGGCACACAGGCCCAGAAATCGGCGCACGGCTTTCTTGTCAGTGGGCGGCGGGAAGTCGGCGATGGCGGCTGTTTTCCGTGGATCGGGACGAACTCCAGACTTGCTGATAACGTGCCCCAGAAACAAGAGCTCCTCATACGCAAATCTGCACTTTTCTGGCTTCAGTGTGAGTCCGGAAGTCTTGCTGGCTTGAAGTAGAGCTTCAAGGCGCCGAAGATGCTCGTCGAAACTCGAGGAAAACACGACGACGTCGTCCAAGTACACAAGGCAAGTCTGCCACTTCAATCCTGCCAGTACTGTATCCATAACGCGTTGAAAAGTTGCAGGCGCTGAGCAAAGGCCGAAGGGCATCACCTTAAACTCGAAGAGGCCGTCCGGTGTTATAAACGCCGTTTTCTCTCGGTCTCTTTCGTCGACTTCGATTTGCCAATAGCCAGTCTTGAGGTCCATTAACGAAAAATACTTGGCGTTATGGAGCCGATCAAGTGCGTCGTCTATTCATGGGAGAGGATACACGTCCTTTCTTGTGATTTTGTTCAGGTGGCGATAATCGACGCAGAAACGTAGGGTACCATTCTTTTTCTTCACTAACACCACGGGGGATGCCCATGGACTCTTGGACGGCTGGATAATGTCATCCCGCAGCGTTTCATCAACTTGTCTTTTCATGGCCTCACGTTCTCGCGTCGAAACCCTGTACGGACTCTGACGGAGTGGTCTGGCATTTTCTTCGGTTATGATGCGATGTTTCGTGATTGGGGTCTGCCGAATTTTCGATGACGACAAAAAGCTATCTTCGTATTGCAGGAGCAGGGCCTTCAGCTGTTCTCGCTTATCGTTCGGAAGTCTGGGATTGACTTCGAAAGCTATGGGAGAGGATTGGTTCCTCTGAGCAGGTTCCACAGAATCGGCGAGGGCGAAAGAACTGGTGGCTTCGACAATTTCTTCGATGTATGCGACCGTTGTTCCTTTGTTCACATGTTTATACTCATTGCTGAAATTCGTGAGCATAACCGTTGCTTTGCTTCCCCGCAGCTCTGCAATTCCTCTTGCGACGCAAATATTTCGGGTGACCAACAGATGCTGACTGCATTCAACGACGCCTTTCAAGTCAGGTGATTTACGAGCGCCGACTGAAATAATGACGCTTGAGTGAGGCGGAATGGTGACTTGTTCTTCCAGCACATTCAAGGCATGGTGTCCTGACGGCGGCCCCGCCGCGGTGGTCTAGTGGCTAAGGCACTCGGCTGCTGACCCGCAGGGCGCGGGTTCGAATCCCGGCTGCGGCGGCTGCATTTCCGATGGAGGCGGAAATGTTGTAGGCCCGTGTGCTCAGATTTGGGTGCACGTTAAAGAACCCCAGGTGGTCTAAATTTCCGGAGCCCTCCACTACGGCGTCTCTCATAATCATAGAGTGGTTTTGGGACGTTAAACCCCACATATCAATCAATCAATCCTGACGGCGTGCGCGGCGGTAGTGCTTCTTCTTTGGATAACGTTATCGACTTTGTTTTCAGGTTGATGACAGCACCATGGAGGCATAAGAAGTCCATGCCAAGGATGACATCTCTCGAGCAACGCTGTAGGACTACGAAGTCTGCAGGATAAATACGGCCGTTAATGGTGACTCTCGCTGTGCAGATTCCTGCAGGTGTTACGAGATGACCTCCGGCTGTGCGGATTTCAGGGCCTTTCCACGCTATCCTAACTTTCTTTAACTTTGCGGCGAACGACCCACTGATGACAGAATAGTCGGCTCCAGTATCGACGAGAGCGATCACACTGTGGCCGTCGATAAGAACGTCGAGGTCGCTAGTTTGCCGTCTCGCATTACAGTTACGGCGTGGCGTCGGGTCACGGCTGCGTCGGCTTGTTCCGCTGCTTCCATGTTGCGTCGTCAGGCCACCTTCGGTAAGTGAGCTTTCGCCGTCAGGGCTTTGCCTGTTTGGCGTTGTGTTCGGAAAGCTCCGTCGCGGCGTCGTCGTCGTCGTCGGATCTTCGGTAGTTCGTCGCACAGCAACCGCACCTCCACCGGTTGCTGCCCTTAGTTTCCCGGATACGGGCTAGGATACCGGCCCCGCGTTGGGCCAGAGTACTGCCGGTGGTGCGGTGACGTGCGGCGGCTGGGCGACGGCGAACGCCAAGGGCTTCGTGGTGTCCACCGAGTTCCTGTCAGGTAGTCAGCGATGTCACGTGGTCGTTCTCCTGGCTGTGGACGCGGTGCATTGACGGCGAAGCCACGCAGTCCCATCTGTCGGTACTGGCAACGGCGGTATGTGTGTCCGGCCTCGCCGCAGTGGTAGCAGAGCGGGCGATGGTCAGGGGTGCGCCAGACGTCAGTCTTCCTCGGTGCACTGCGCTGGGCCGCTGGCGAGTGGTATGACGTCGGTGGGGGTGGTGGCGGTGGAGGCGTCTGTCGACGGAAGTGCGATGGGGCGGCGTTTTGGCGTGGACGGGGAGGAGCGTTGTGGCGCACTGCAGCGGCGTAGCTCATAGCTTCCGGCTCGGGCGGCGGTGCATGGGGAACTTGAAGCGATTGCCGAACTTCTTCTCGCACAATGTCGGCGATTGAATCCAATTGAGGCTGCGCCGAAGGCAACAGGTTGCGCAGCTCTTCCCGCACGATCGCTCGGATCGTTTCACGCAGGTCTCCGGAGTTACTGGCTTGAGCAGCAGCGCAGTCTGCAGTCAGGCGACGATTATATTGTCTGGTGCGCATGTCCAGAGTCTTTTCGATAGTGGTCGCTTCGGCTACAAATTCTTGGACAGTTTTCGGTGGGTTTCTCATCAGTCCCGCGAAGAGCTCCTGTTTGACCCCTCGCATGAGGAAACGGACTTTTTTCTCCTCGGGCATGTCTGGGTCAGCGTGACGGAATAGTCGGGTCATTTCTTCTGTGAAAATGGTGACATTTTCATTTGGTAGCTGAACCCGGGTCTCTAATAAAGCAGCGGCCCTCTCTTTGCGAGCGACGCTCGCGAATGTTTGCAGGAATGCGCCGCAGAAAACATCCCACGTTCGGAGCGTGGTCTCTCGATTTTCGAGCCAGGTCCTTTCGGTGTCTTCTATATAGAGGAACACACGACGCAGCCTTTCGTCATGGTCCCAGTGGTTGAGGGCGGCCACACGGTCGTATGTTTCTAGCCAGGACTCCGGGTCTTCGAACGATGACCCATAGAAAATTGGTGGTTCCCTGGGTTGATGCATTACCATCGTGGGCTGGGACGCTGCGGTTGTCATTGTCGCTGCAGTCGCGGTCATGGCCTTGGTCTTCCGCGGCTTGTCTTGTAGAAGCCTGACTCCGGTGGTAGCCCTTGCTGTCGGCGGCTTGTTCGCTGCTCCTGGTTGGCGTCGGTGTCTTCTCCGCGACGTGGGCTGGGTTCACGGCTTGACGGGGGCGTCCGGTACATGAACGAAGCAGCACCTCTACCAGATGTCACGGGGTCGTGACGTGGCCGAAGACAGGAGACTTCGTGTTGGGATTTAACTGTTTATTTGGGCGAACCTGTGCCCGGTAAACAGAAAGTCCAGTTACAGCAGCAGTCTCGCACAGATAGCAGTCTCGGACTGATAGCGGCGAACGGAGCGTCGGCCTTCGATCAACAACTGACTAGCGGGGAAGCGCGTCGGCATTTATACTCTTGCCGTCGAATGTTCTAGCGTTATCGCTGGCGGTAACAAAAAATAACAGATCAAGAAGCGGAAAAATTGGGGACACTTTTTGTTGGTCATTGACTGTATGGTAGTACCGTGAAATGCTAAACACTTAGTAAAAAAGTTATTGTGGTACATTGATGAAAATGAAAAGTGGTGCTTGCTTAGCCTCGCATGATTTTAATCTTCGTCAGGTGCACTTTCGTTGGCCGTGAAGCTCCTCGAGGGCGAAGTAATCGTGTCTGTGGACTCGGGGCAGAACGGCAACGACGCCTTCGGCGCCAGCAAGAGGTTCGGCTCGCGCTTCGTTATGTGTGGCGGCCAGCGGCACCAGCTGTGGGCGCCCTTCACGGGTGGCCTGGCACCGATGGCGCCCGCAGAGCCACACACCGGAAGCCCTGCCTACATTGGTGGCTTGTCGGGTAAGCTAGGGCGGACGCGAGCTCCCATTCAGGGTTGGGCGATTAGTACAATATTCGAATTCGCTTTGACACAAACCTAAATTATTGGAAATTTCCGAGTACTTGAATACAGCGAATAGACGCAACAGAGGCTGGGTCTTGAGGTAGTTGGTTCTCTGACATACCCACACCAATCTTAATGTGCGTACAAGTTTCAATAAGCATACACTTGACCACATGTGACTCCTTGTAATGGTAGCTTCAATGCCTCACTGGACTGCTCTGCTTTGTTATTGCCTATTCAGGGCTTGAAGGTTAAATGTACGTATTACCTCTACTTTTATTAAAAATATCTTAAGTTTAAAAGTGCGTTATCTTCGGTGTGCTAAGTATAGAAAATTTCATAACGTAAGTGATTTTTTCGCGTATAACTTGTAGCATTTTACTGTTCGAATATTGCTACTATTCAACGTTGCTTTCACTTAATTTCGAACATAAAAAGAATATTTGTACGTGTCTACTTCCAATTCTCAAAACTATTGAGCGATAAGTAAACATGCTGTTCTTTCTTTTTAATACAAGTGTACAATGAAAAAATTTTGCATTAAAGTGATTTCCCCCAATTAACCATTCACCTTTAATTCACTTCGAGCTTCCAATATACCATTTGTCCATCTCTGCTCATGTTAGCTTAACTTTATTTTGGTAACCCGTTCAGATGCAACCTAGAAAAAAATTGTCTGTTAATACTCAAAATTTTTGCGTTTGAGGACACTGTATATATTTCTACGCAAAAATAATGAATATTAACTAAATTGTAGGTTGGTGTGTGTTTTAGTGTATATTTATTCTGCGCAAATAAAATCAAGTTACATTCAATGCAGTGTAATATTTGTTACATTCGTTTTGAGCAAAAAGATGTATACTTTTTTTTTTTCATGTGGCTCCCAGCAAACGAAATATCGAAGGACTTATCTATTATAGTAGTGTTTTAGAGAAGTGATCATACGCTACGGTATACCTCAAAATAAGGTCACTTGAAGATGCATTTATTACGCAGGAGGTGCAGTTTCTCCAAACCCCAATGTACCTTGCTCTTTCTTGGCACCTAGCCGACATAAGTAAAAACAAGTGATGGACGCTGTGGTGTATGAAGCATTTCAAAGGAATAAATACTCTATCATAGAGGTTTTACATAAGGTGTAGTCAGAAACAAATTAAACAGAAGTAGGAGTTTTGCATTAAATCGTGGCTGACAAGAGCTTTGGAAAACACAGGTGGGCTAGCGGCAGCTGTAATGGCCTGTGGAAGGTTGTTTTTGTGGCTGCTCGAATGAAGGGAAGCTCGAAAAGTGGTGGCCGGGGCACGTATGCCCGCAACTTGAAGCAGGCGACCAGCAAGATGAGCTATTTGTCAAACGGGCCTAATCAATGAGACAGTATATGGCGAATTGTGAATAAAAATGTGTGGAAGAGAGAGAGGTAGCAGCCGCTGTACTGAAAGTGAAACGTGCCTTGAATTCGATTCTCTCATAAACTATATAGAAAATAGGTGTGCACTCACATCTAATCAAAACGAAGTAGCATGTTACATAAAATTAAATGTTATGCTCTAAAATTCGTTGTAACAGCATATTTGTAACACTGTGTATATATTGCAAATCTATTCTTCACTTACTTGGCTATAACCAATATTTCGTTAAATCTTCCTTTGTTATATCAAGGTTTGAGCATGAGTGAGGTTAAGAGCATGTTCTATAGCTGTAGTCTAATACCTATTCAGCGAAATGACCTGCGGGATGATGGATACGTTACATTCCCAATTATAGCTTATGCTGGGTGAGAAATAAAATTAAGGGGCCTACGCAATAACTTACTATGTTGATCGTATCCCACGCTCTGTTACAAAAGCGTTTCTCTAAATTTCAAAGCATGACTGTATTTTCTTTCTTTTTCGCATTCTTCAGAGGGCAGCAGCTTCGACACTTTGTTGGGCCGAGACAACTCCGTCGGCTGTCTGCGTAACCTTGCCAGCGACTACAAGTGCATTGAATGAATCGACATGGCTTCACTGCACAACGTACTGCCATACTCATGCCCTGCCTTAAAAACATGTGATTTTGTGCAACCTGCCTTTACTGCTACTTGTTTATTCATTCTTACGTCAGCCGAATTAACCTACCCCTTCTATGTACAGTCTAGCTCGGTTTGCAGGCACAATCCGCCGAAGCAATGCATTTCTTTGGTCCATCTGTACGATTGCGCTTATATACAGTAGCGTGATCCATGTGCAGCGTAGACGCGCATCTTACCACCGCGTTTTGAAACAGGTCTAGCTTGGTGATGTCTTAAAGAATTACTTGTGAAATTGCGAACGTACGCGATCACCTTCCCAAAGAAGGAAGATCGAGCTCAAGAAATGGTGCTTTCCCTCTGGGAGTTTAGTTTGCGTGCAAGGTGGAAATGTTAATTGTGCCGTAAGATCCCCACTTCTAAACGCAACCACTTGTGACTTCAATGCGCGACTCTGCCTTGCAATTAAGGTGCTTTTGAGATGATTTTTCCTAACTATACAATTTTGCTTATTAGTATGATGCAGCAAAGACATGTCTTTATTTGCCTTTTCATGCTGGGGAAATGAAATCAAGATAAAATTTCAGGTAGGCTGCTTTCTCTGCGTCACCAACTTTCACCATGACGTATCCCGTGGGCACATATCGTACATCCAGAATTCATAAAATTTACTGTGACTTGTAACTGAAGCTTTACTGATATTATCTTTCTTGTGGAGTAAATGTAAAGCAGGTTAGCAAAAATTTGCTAAAATATGTATACTTGAATAAACATTCATGATATTCACTATTAGGCGTCAGGAAGGAAGGAAGCAAAATAGGAGGAAAAGAACGGCAGGGAGGTTAACCAGTTTATAGGCAACCAGTTTGCTACCCTGCGCATGGGAGGGGGATGGGGGAGATAAAAGGTAGAGAGCAGAGAGGGAAGAGAGATAAACACAGCACATTTGGCAGCACACGTGCGCACATTCAGTCGTAGTCCATAAGGCGTCAGTGTTAACGGCGTCAGAGTTAACCCAATGCTTTAGGGAAAAGCACAAGCGCATTATTGTTAAGATTCTAATTTTTTCAAGCTTGAAACCACATCCACACTAGCCCTGGCTTCATTGATAATGACATTTCCTAGGTGGCGTTGTCTTGACAAGGGCAAGAGTCCTACAGCTCCCACATTTCCTTATTATCACTTACTCCTTCTTTATGAATGTGTACTGCTGTCACAAACGATTGCAATTTTCGTATCATCCGCAGGCCGCATCGTCCAAGGAAGGGCGCTTTTGTGTTGGGAGGACGACATCCGGCGACTAACGACCCAGCGATGGCGCCGCCTCATCTTCCCTACACCTGTACCGAAAGGGGCACGTGCGGTCTAAAAAAAAAATGCGGTCTCGCTTGCTGGATTCCGTGCCGACCGGTTGTGCCCTCGCGATCTCCGGCGTCAGCGTAGCTCTGGCCGCCTGGGCTCACCCCTACGTCATCATCTCCTGACGCCGACCATCGACGATAGTGCAGCTCTGACCGACTGAACTTGCCCTACGCCATCTCCTGACGCCGACAAGAGCTCTCGCAAGTGGTGCCCCGTCCTCGGACTCCTGTGACTGTGTTTCCATCTTTCCTATCTCTCCTATCCACTCGATATGTCGTCGCTCTCACGCCTCTTTCTCTATACCTTTATTCCTCCCCTTTTAATCCCTCCTCACCCCCATCCCTTGTGAGCCACTGTAGAGGTGTCGCTCGCTGAAGCAGACAGTTACGGGGCTCACTTTTCTTTTCCTTTCTCACTTAAAACCACTTAGAGAGGAGTAAAAAAAGGAAATGACCTCCAGATGAGATGGGAGCACGAGTACGGCCCTGAAAAAGTTTGAACTGCACCGGAGTGGGCAGTTGACGTACAGCCAGCAAGAAGTGCGGTCGTCGTTGTCGTGAGTCTCGCGTAGACGGCGAGCATGGAGTGACCCGCGCAACGTATTGAGACGGCTGCAATTCCGGGCACCCTCGTCGTCTACCAAGCCGGCGAGATCTTCAGCGGCAACCGTCCACTCCCCTACGTGTACTGAGAGTTGACCTGGTCCGTATGAAGCTTTTTATTGCAACTTTTTTTAAAACTGTTAGTTTATTATAACCAGCCCTCTTTATTATTTGGAGTTGTGTGCGCTGCGTCGCACGTTGAAGCTCAGAAGCGCGAGCCTGAGCTTTTCTTTTTTTCTCGCAAATTTTCCTTGTCTCTCCTGTAGTTTCATCCTGTTGTTGTTTTAATAATATTCCGCGTATTTGTCTTTAGTCTGTATCATTTGTAGTGTTTTTTTAGCATATTTTGTCATATAGCTGTTCTTTCCATCGCTTGTATCAGTTTTCCTCCTCTGTTATTTTTGTAATCTCCTGCCTTTGCCCCAGTTTTAATAAAACGCTTGTTTGTGTGTAATCAAATCTCCGTGTGTGCTCTATGAGTGCGTCCGTCAGGCCCACACATCACTACACGTGCAACTCCGCGCGGGTCGACCGACCTGCAAATAAACTTGAAATGCGCTACTTCGAGGTCTTTCAGGCGTCGCAAGTCGAAGCTTAAAGTGGAAGCCTGCAAGTCTGCCGCACGTCGATGTTAGATCGGCGGGGCCTCACCTTAAGTGTGTGACATTATCTGGCGTCCACGACAGGACTGGCCGACCACGTGGTGATGTCTGGGAGACTGACGTAACTCTGATGGTGTGCACCATGTGCATGGTGAGGATATTGATGGTGTGCACCATGTTCCTTTAGCGCTTTTGTTTCTTCTTATTCACGTAGGAACATTACCTTCACTGTAATGTCACTATTCATGGTGGCTTTCGCTTAACGTTCTCGTTGTGTGAATGAACTTGGGTTAATTCATTTTTTATATATAACAAATAAAAAAGGAGCTCTATGTATTAAATTACTTCATTATTGTCACCTATTATCGCAGTATTCCTTTTGCATAACTTTCGCACTCTTGTTTTTTTTTTTGGTTGATCTAGATATTTTGACATTTTTGTGCATATTTAGTAGATTTATCAGATTCTGTAGAGAGGGTTTCCGTATGGCACCCGGACCTGGGACCCTCTTCCGTATATCCTTCATTCTGTGAAAAAAAAATTGATAAGAAAAAAAAAGAGACTGCTAGGGTTTTCACGATTAAAAAGGTAACTCAATAGCCTTTGGAAAACTGGAAATTTCTGTTCTGAAGGTATGGTCGTATTTGATTGAAATAGACTTCAAGGACATTTCGGATCAAAAAGGTATGAAAAACTGACAATTTTCGTTTTCCGTAAGTATTACTGTATTTGAATGAAATGACTTCTACGGCCTTTCTGATCAGAAAGATAAGTCAAAACAGGTTTTGAAAAACCACACGATTTTTGGGGCTTTTTCTATCTGATATGTGAGGGGAAAACTCGTAATTTTTATTTCAGAAGGTATGGTCGTTTTATATTGATTTTCTATTTATATAGATCGGATTACTAAGTAGCCACACAGGCTATTGGTCCAAATATTTTGTAAACGCTTTTGTATTCAGTTCATTGAATAAACACTGATTGATTGATTCCAAGGGCTTTTCTGTTGACAAGGGTAAGTCTATAGCCTTAAAAAACAAAAAAAAAACTCGTAATTCTCGACTTCAGAATATGTGGCTGTATTTTCGCTATCTATTCTTAGGTGCGATCAGAAGGTGCCATCGCTCTTGAGCTACATGGCGGCTTATCGGTGCCCCCTACCTCAGTTTCTGCAGCTGCCGTAAATCCTGCCCCCCCCCTTTTTTTTTCCTCTAAACCTACTTTTTAACGTAAATTAAAAGCATTACCTTCATTGACGGTCGTATTTTCAGGCCAACTATAGTCCAACCCACAGTGTACGTGTATCTGGATGACTTACTGGTGTTTTGGCCCTCGCTGCCCTTTAATATGAACTATCAACCTTTTGGTTACGAACTGAACACAACATGCATTCGACTCCCGCCACGACATGGTGTTTAGAACTTGGTCTTCTCGCTAAACTGGAGGTCAAATATAAAAATAAACAGTTGATTTCGGCGTATTAGCGCCCTTCACCACATCACCTCGTTTTTTCACCCCACTGGCTCCGGGATTTGAACCAGCGACCTTTCAGTTTTAATCCAACCACGTTACTGACTCTGCTACTGCCACGGCTCGCCGAGACAGCTTAAAAGTTGGTCTGTACATTAGGCAGCACACTATTTATTAACAAATGGTGCAATTGTGTGTCGGAACCTTGACGCACGCAGTTTTCTGGCATTATTTACGAAAGAGATAAGTGTAAAGCGGCCGGAAAAGAACAGTTTGACGATTCCAAACGAATCACGAAAGCGAAGATTTAGAGTTAGGACAAAAATTGTTTCTTTGCAATTTGGCATCACAATGGTATAAAACCCCCAGCGAGCTTCTTATAGTCACGAAGTTTGATGGCATTGCCCCTCTATTATACAGAGTGTCATAGAAACTACCCCACAGATGTGCTAATTGCGGACTCTGTAAACCACACAATTATGCAGTGAGTGGACAATATGCATCTTAGTGAACCTAACGTAGGCGACGTTTGTTATACTTCGCACAGTTACCTTATTCAAGCACCGCTTATTATTAATATTTTAAAAGTATTACCCTTTTGATACGCCAGCATTATCAGTTATTATATATTACAATGGGAGCATGCCGAATGAAGGGTTCACCTGCAGGGTTGGCTTCACTGCAGCAGATGTGGGAAACCACTCGAAAAAGTTGAGGCCCTTATCACCTATGATAAGGCCCAACTTTTGTCTGACGTCACGCATTGCAGCGAAGGAACAACTAGGCGTGCGCTCCGTCTCAAATGTGTCATTTTGAGCCCAAAATTTTTTCCCACGGTCTGTGTTGCTGGGAAGCCAACTTCCTGCCGCGAATGCTTGCCGAATGTGTGACGTCAGACAAAAGTTGGGCCTTATCATAGATGATAAGGGCCTCAAATTTTTCGAGTGGTTTTTGCCATATTCTGCGGTGAAGCCAACCCTTCAGGAGAACCATACTCAGGTTGCTCCCATTATAATACAAAACAACTGATCATGCAGCCCTTGCTGTTAACATGACACAATCAGTTTTTATTTTCATTTTCACCAGAAGCATTGCGAATGTTGGACGTCGATAGCAGGAAGGCTTATAGAACGCAATATTGTGCAGACGTCAGACAACAGATCATATGTTCTAACATAAGTGCACCCAGAATGTTTTCTTGTATTGAACGTTTCTGGAGCAAAAAAGACGCAAAATTTTCAAAAGGTATTCGTATAGGAAACACTGCGTTTTCCGAATTTGCAGGTAATCGACTTGTTCAAAATGCGTGAGCACTTTGATAAACAAAAAGATAGAAATGTAGAAGATATTGAAAGCCTCGGTCTGTACCATTGCTGGAAGTGCAACGCGAGGATTTTTATTGTTCCAATTTAAAATTTTGGCGACATTTCTTACCCAAAATTTGTGATAGAATATGCTTGGCGGTAATATATAACGACCGCTTTCCCATTGGCATCGGGAAAGCACTAGGAATCTATAAGTACGATGCTCCCGGATCTTCTGAAGTCTAAAACATGGAGCTTGCCAAAGGGTACAGACTAAACTTTCTGATAGGGAAAGGCCTAGGAGTCGACATAATCACAATACGACCACATCTTCTGAAATCAAAATTAAAAATTTTCCAAGTGTTATAGACTTACCTTTCTAATCAGGAAAATACGAGCCCATTTTTAATTATTAAATGGTGCAATTGTGTGTCCAAACCTTGACGCACGCAGTTTACTGGCCTTCTTGACGTAAGAGGTAAATCTATAGCGGTCGGAAAGGAACCGTTTGGTGGTTTCAAATTAATCACCAAACTGAAAATTACAGTTTTGACGAAAATTAATTCATTGCAATTTGGCATTCAAATGGAAGGAAATCCGCAAAGAGATTTTTATAGCCACAAAATATGATGGCACAACCCATTTTTTATGCAGAGTACCATAGGAACTACCTCACAGATGTGCTAATTGTCGACCCTGTAAACCACACAATTATGCAGTGAAAGGACAATCTCCGTCTTAGTGCACCTAACGTAAGCAACGTTTGTGATACTTTGCACAGTTACTTCATTCAAGCACCCCTCCCTACTGATTTTTTAAATGGATTACCCTTTTGATACGCCAGCATTATCAGTTATTGTGTATTACAATGGGAGCATGCCGAATGAAGGGTTCGCCTATAGGGTTGGCTTTGCCGCAGCAGTTGTCGAAAAGCTCTCGAAAAAGTTGAGGCCCTTATCACCTGTGGTAAAGACAAACTTTTATCTGACGTCACACAATGCAGCGAAGGAACAACTAGGTGTGCGCTTTCTCTCAAGTGTGCCATTTTCAGCCCAAAAAAATTTTCCCACGGTCTGTGTTGCTAGGAAGCCAACTTCCTGACACAAATGCTGTGACGAATGTGTGACGCCCGACAAAAGTTGGGCCTTATCATAGGTGATAATGGCCTAAACCTTTTCGAGTGGTTTTGGCCACTTTTTGCAATTGTGCGTCCGAAACATGACGCACGCAGTTTCTTGGCCTTCTTGACGGAATTCAGAGGTAAATCTATAGCGGTCCGAAAAAAAAAACAGTTTGGCGATTCCAAATGAATCACGAAACTGAAATTTTAGAGTTTTGACGAAAATTAATTCTTTGCAATTTGGCATCGAAATGGGAAAGAAACCCACAAAGAAATTTTTATAGTAACGAAGTTTGATAGCATTACTCATATTTTATACAGAGTGCCATAGAAACTACCTCACAGATGTGCTAATTGCGGACTCAGTAAAAAGAGAATCTGACTCTTAGTGAACCTAACGTAGGCGACGTTTATGATACTTCGCACAGTTACTTTATTCAAGCGCTGCTCCCTACTAATTTTTTTTACAAGGATTACCCATTGATAAGCCAGTATTATCAGTTATATATTACAACGGGAGTATGCCGAATGAAGGGTTCACCTGCTCGGTTGGCTTCACCGCAGCAGATGTGGGAAACCACTCGAAAAAGTTTACGCCCTTATCACCTATGATAAGGCCCAACTTTTGGCTGACGTCACAAAATGCAGCGAAGGAACAACTAGGCATGTGCTCCGTCTCAGATGTGTCAATTACAGCTCAAAATTTTTTTCTCCACGGTCTGTGTTGCTGGGAAGCCAACTTCTTGCTGCGCTGAAGCTAACGCCTGCACGGTTGGCTTCACCGCAGCAGATGTAGAAAACCACTCGAAAAAGTTGAGGCCCTTATCCCCTATGATAAGGCCCAACTTTTAGCTGACGTCACACAATGCAGCGAAGGAACAACTAGGCGTGCGCTCCATCTCAGATGTGTCAATTTCAGTTCAAAATTTTTTCCCACGGTCTGTGTTGCTGGGAAGCCAACTTCCTGCCACGAATGCTGTGTCGAATGTTTACGTCAGACAAAAGTTGGGCCTTATCGTAGGTGATAAGGGCCTAAACTTTTTCGAGTGGTTTCGGCCACTTTCTTCGGTGAAGCCAGCACTTCAGGAGAACTCTTCGCCCAGGATGCTCCCGTTGTAATACAAAAACAACTGATAATGCGGCGCTCGCTATTAACATGACACAATCAGTTTTTCATTTTTATTTTCACCGGAATCGTTTTCCACGGTCTGTGTTGCTGGGAAGCCAACTTCCTGTCACGGATGCTGTGCCGAATGTGTGACGTCAGACAAAAGTTGGGACTTATCATAGATGATAAGGGCGTCAACTTTTTTTAAGTGGTTTTCGATCTTTAATGCGGTGAAGCCAACTTTTCAGGAGAACCCTTCACTCAGGATGCTCTCATTAAAATACAAAACAACTGATCATGCAGCCCTTGCTAATAACATGACACTGTCAGTTTTTTTATTTTTATTTTCACCAGCATCGTTGTGAATGTAGTTTGTCAGTTGCGCGAAGTCTTAAATACCGCATTATTGTGCCGACGTCAGATGACAGATCACATTCTTTGACAGAAATGTACCCAGTTCTTTTTTGTGTATTCAACGTTTTTGTAGCAAAAAAAAAGACACGAAATTTTCAAAGGGTATTCGTATTGGAAATACTCTGTGTTTCGAAAATCGGCAGGTAACTGGCTTGATTAAATTGCGTGAGCGTTTTCAAGAGAGAAATCGAAATACAGAAATTGTTGAAAGCCTAGGTCTGTATGAATGCTGAAAGTGCAACACTAGAATTTTCATTGTTCCAATTTTAAAATTTCGCCACTTCTTAAAGATCAAATTTCTGATCAAAAATTCTTGGCGGTAATATAATACGAGTGTTCTAAGGGTTATAGATTGGTTTACCAATCTCATCGGGAAAGCCCTACGAGGAGGAGGAGGAATAAACGTTTATTTTTCGAAACTGTGCGCGGTGTAGGTTCCACGTCCACCTTAGGTGGGAGGTCTCCTCATTCCAGGAACCCTCTGGCCTTCGCTGCCTCCTTGGTCCTGGTGACGAGACGTCGTTGTTGGTCCAGGTCCTAGGAATCTATATAAATAAGATGCTCCCGCATTTCCTGAAGTCCAAAATAAAGAGTTTACCAAAAGGTACAGACTAACCTTTCTGATTGAAAAGCCCTAGGAGCAGATTTTATTGAGATTTGACTATTCTTCACAAAATCGAAAATCAGAAGATTTCCAAAAATCTTTTTCTTGGAAGAATCCGTAAAAGATTATTTCATTCAGATAGGGCGTTACTTCAGAAAATTTAAAATTACCAGATTTTGAGATAACCATGGATGGTATACCTAATCACAAACAATCTTTATGCCTTCAACCACTTCTTTACGGACGCAAAAAAGATTGTGGGCCCCAAGGCAGGGACACTAGAAACTACGGCTGCACAATGTACAGGTTAACTTTAAATAGTCTTATTATAACTTTAATAATAATTTAAATAACTTTAAATAGTCTTTAGACTGGCTATTGGCAAATCGAAGTCGACGAAAGAGACCGAGAGAAAACGGCGTTTATAACACCGGACGGCCTCTTCGAGTTTAAGGTGATGCCCTTCGGCCTTTGCTCAGCGCCTGCAACTTTTCAACGCGTTATGGATACAGTACTGGCAGGATTGAAGTGGCAGACTTGCCTTGTGTACTTGGATGACGTCGTCGTGTTTTCCTCGAGTTTCGACGAGCATCTTCGGCGCCTTGAAGCTCTACTTCAAGCCAGCAAGACTTCCGGACTCACACTGAAGCCAGAAAAGTGCAGATTTGCGTATGAGGAGCTCTTGTTTCTGGGGCACGTTATCAGCAAGTCTGGAGTTCGTCCCGATCCACGGAAAACAGCCGCCATCGCCGACTTCCCGCCGCCCACTGACAAGAAAGCCGTGCGCCGATTTCTGGGCCTGTGTGCCTATTATAGGCGGTTCGTGAAAAACTTCGCCCGCATCGCCGATCCTGTCACTAACTTTACCAAGGCCGACGTGGAGTTTAAGTGGGAAACGCCGCAGAAACACGCTTTCCAGGAGCTTAAACATCGCTTCCAGACGACTCTGTTACTTGCCCATTTCGACGAATTCGCCGAGACAGAAATACATACTGACGCAAGCAGCGTAGGTCTTGGCGCCGTTCTTGTGCAGAGGGCTGACGGACTTGAAAGGGTTATTAGTTACGCCAGTCGATCGCTATCCAAAGCAGAAGCAAATTATTCCACAACAGAAAAGGAGTGCCTCGCCATCATCTGGGCTACGTCGAAATTTCGCCCCTACCTCTACGGCAGGCCCTTCAAAGTTGTGAGCGACCACCACGCATTGTGCTGGCTAGCCACCTTGAAGGACCCTTCAGGTCGGCTCGCACGATGGAGCCTGAGACTTCAAGAATATGACATTACTGCCATTTACAAGTCCGGCAAAAAACACTCCGACGCCGACTGTCTCTCTCGTGCGCCTATCGACCAACCGCTACCCGACGACCCGGATGACGACTACTTCTTAGGAACGACAACTACCGACGACTTCGCTGAACGACAGAGGGCCGACCCGGAACATAAGGCCCTAATAGAATACCTCGAAGGCAGGACCACCGAAGTCCCGAAGGTATTCAAGCACGCACTTGCGTCGTTCTTTCTACAAAACGGTCTTCTACAAAAGAAAAACTTCACCGCTTCGAGCTAAGTACCTCCTTGTGGTGCCTTCAGCTCTGCGCAATTTAGTGACGACCGAAACCTCCTTATGAGGCTACCTGTTAAGCCAGACAAGTTGCGACAAAAGAAATCGTTGCAGAAATTGGAAGTGAGAACTTCAGGCCAACATTTCCGACAAGACTTTGCTAAGCTGCGATCACCTCATTAGGGGTATGCTTCAATGATTGCTCAATTCGATGCCCGTTCAAACGCCGTAGACATGCCGCAGTCAATTGTGCAGCATGTCGCCATCTGTTACACAGGTTTAATTAACGGTTTAATTAGTTAATGTCAACAATACATATTTACGTTTTCTGCTTGACGTTATGCGCCGACTGGCTTGAGTTCGCGGTACTGGTTTGTGCACTTATCATTAACGCGGAAAAACGATAAGAACACGTTCTTACGAAACTTCCGGGATTCTGCTCTGTTGTTTTGAAAATTGGCAGTCTCCGTTGGTTTTTGTTGCGTGATCGTACATTTCAGAGGAAATTACTTTCTCTGGCTCATTTAAATTCACCGATCAGCCGGGGGGCTTGCGATGCGAGGGCAGCTATGCAAATCATGCACGCCTTCGAGTCGTTGGGTACGCGAATCGTTTAGGAGCCTCACGTATATGTGCCATTTCGCGCGAAATTTTACGTGCTACTTCGCGTGAAGGTTTACATACACGACTAGAACACTCGAAAAGTAATCGCGTGCGGTGGCACGCTAGTTCGTTAATTCGCTTGCTCGTTCTATCGGCGATATAGATCGCATGTCAGATACGTCTACAAGGCGCACTTCGAAAACATGATTGGTGCGTCTAACAAGCTCACGAAGCAACAGCAGCTGTTCGAATTTATGAACTATAAATGGACTACATCTTTTGGTGAATAATTAAGAGAAAAGTCTTACATGCCTTACCAAATGCTGAAATTGGCTGTCGGCGACATCGCCGTCCCACGTCGATAGCGAAAACGCCCATTGTTGCTTCCACTGAAAGTCCTTGTGAGTGCACTTTCAGCACATAAAGTATGCATATTGTATGCACATATTTTATGCATTTTGTATTGGGACAACGTCACACTCACTTAGACCATTTTAGGATGATTTGCACGACCTGGCGCGAATGCTCTCAACGTGCTTCCTCGCAATCAAGCACTCACTTCGCGAAAGGGCGTCTGCTGCGCAAGAGCAAGACAGTTGGCGCCACGTTCAAAAAGAGAGGCCGAATGAGAGGAGACCGACGAGAACGTGGGAGGAGAGTGTCACTACTTAGCCAAGTTTCAGGGATTTTAGGTAGCGTTGCAGAGGTGCTTCCCCTGTGGTTGCCCGCATAGCACCACGAACGGCGACACGCTATCTAAAAATTCACGCCATATCCACGGAATGAATGATTATAAGTGGGCGAAACTCTAGAGGGTGAGATCAACAGTAAACCGTAACTCTCTCGTGAAAACTTAGCCCATTACATCATTAGAAAGACGTAAGGTGTGCGTATAAGAAATCAACTTTTATTGAAAAACGATAGTCTTCCTGGGGACCTTCGATGCAAAAATGTTGGTCTGTCTGTCTGTCTGTCTGTCTGTCTGTCTGTCTGTCTGTCTGTCTGTACATCTGTCTGTTTGTCCACTCTGAACGACATCGGGTACTTGAAACGGTCAACCCAATCCGCAGCGCCCACTTATGTTGCTCAAGGTTGAGCGTTCATGCTTGTGCGATTGTCAATTAAAACAAAATTATGTCTTCGGGGGCACCGTAACGACACGTATATATTCTATATGTGAGCCTTTTAGTAGAAAGTCCATACATAAGTAATTTTAAGGACCGTAGCGTTTATCACGGTGCGCTGACCGTGCAACGCTTGCACGAAAAGACGAGTGTTTCCAACGCTTTGCTAAAACGAGACGGTGGTGGCACCTACCCGTCGCCTTGCGTTCTACACCTTATCACCTCTGAGATGGGCGCGCACACCCGTCTCAAAGCCACGTGCTTTGTTTTCTAAAAACAGTGCCAGATGGCGCCTATGTCTCACGTGTGACGTGACTTGATGCGCTCGTTCGCCTCCGCTGCACGCTCGAGGCCCTCTAACGCAGCCCCTCCATGATACCATTCTCCGATTTTCTTGCGCAGAACATGAAATAAATGTCTTGTTCACTCTCCCCACACGCAAGGCTATCGTCTTTCGACGACATTTGCAGATTACGTGCAGATACGGAGCCATTTTTGTTCTCCTTCGTTTGTTTCGTTTTTTTTTGTTTTTTTCCTATTCTCGTTGTCATGGCAGCTGGCATGCGAGGTCCCTTTATTATTACGGATTTATGACCCGTGAAATGTAGCGAGAAAAGTTCTTGTACTGGCTGCAGTGGGAAGTTTGCAAAAACTAAAGTTTAAGCACGTCCCTTGAACCGTGGTAGTCTGCATATGGATACATGGGAGTGCGTATTTGAAATAGATGTGCAGGACGATGCAGTCATTGACAATGAGGTCCATCCGTCCGTGCATCCGTTCGTGCGTGCGTGCGTCCATTCACCCGTGCGTCCGTCTGTCTGTCTGTCACTCACACTAGTGCCACCTTCCGAATGATCGAGTCATACAACCAGATGGTTACGAAACGGTCCCAAAAAGACATGCATGTACCGACCCACGGCTATAGGAGCTTCCGTGTATCTTTTAGAGAGCTAGCGTTTTCGCCTGTATCGTAAACAAGAGGAATTCCAGACGCAGCTTTACGGATATGTACACACCTGAACTAAAATTGCTTCATGTGATGTGCGCCTTGAGGCACAGCATGATGGGTTCGCTCCCTCGTGAATGAAAAGCACACGCGAAGGCTAGACGACGGGTGAGAGCATGATAGAGCTAAAGGAAAGGGCGGTCAATGGCTGGATCGGGCGCATCCGACGGTTGGTTGCGAAACTTTATTGAGGTCCTGCATGGCGTGCGTCAGCGCGCAGCGGGCGACTCCCACGTCGGGACCGTTAGGCCAAGCCTATCAGCCGCTCCGCGGGCCTGCTGGACGGCCCAAAGTTGGTCGGCCAGGAGGGAGCTGCGTAGGGCCGCCTCCCACCTGACCGATGACATCGATAAAATAGAGGAGACGCTGGTCCGAAGAAGCCTGTCGTGGCTTCCTGCATGGTGTGTATTTTTTGGTCCTATATAGTGTCACGGGGTTGTGACGTGGCCGAAGACAGGAGACTTCGTGTTGGGATTTAACTGTTTATTTGGGCGAACCTGTGCCCGGTAAACAGAAAGTCCAATTACAGCAGCAGTCTCGCACAGATAGCAGTCTCGGACTGATAGCGGCGAACGGAGCGTCGGCCTTCGATCAACAACTGACTAGCGGGGAAGCGCGTCGGCAAGACATGCATGTACCGACCCACGGCTATAGGAGCTTCCGTGTATCTTTTAGAGAGCTAGCGTTTTCGCCTGTATCGTAAACAAGAGGAATTCCAGACGCAGCTTTACGGATATGTACACACCTGAACTAAACTTGGCTAAGTAGTGACACTCTCCTCCCACGTTCTCGTCGGTCTCCTCTCATTCGGCCTCTCTTTTTGAACGTGGCGCCAACTGTCTTGCTCTTGCGCAGCAGACGCCCTTTCGCGAAGTGAGTGCTTGATTGCGAGGAAGCACGTTGAGAGCATTCGCGCCAGGTCGTGCAAATCATCCTAAAATGGTCTAAGTGAGTGTGACGTTGTCCCAATACAAAATGCATAAAATATGCGCATACAATATGCATACTTTATGTGCTGAAAGTGCACTCACAAGGACTTTCAGTGGAAGCAACAATGGGCGTTTTCGCTATCGACGTGGGACGGCGATGTCGCCGACAGCCAATTTCAGCATTTGGTAAGGCTTGTAAGACTTTTATCTTAATTATTCACCAAAAGATGTAGTCCATTTATAGTTCATAAATTCGAACAGCTGCTGTTGCTTCGTGAGCTTGTTAGACGCACCAATCATGTTTTCGAAGTGCGCCTTGTAGACGTATCTGACATGCGATCTATATCGCCGATAGAACGAGCAAGCGAATTAACGAACTAGCGTGCCACCGCACGCGATTACTTTTCGAGTGTTCTAGTCGTGTATGTAAACCTTCACGCGAAGTAGCACGTAAAATTTCGCGCGAAATGGCACATATACGTGAGGCTCCTAAACGATTCGCGTACCCAACGACTCGAAGGCGTGCATGATTTGCATAGCTGCCCTCGCATCGCAAGCCCCCCGGCTGATCGGTGAATTTAAATGAGCCAGAGAAAGTAATTTCCTCTGAAATGTACGATCACGCAACAAAAACCAACGGAGACTGCCAATTTTCAAAACAACAGAGCAGAATCCCGGAAGTTTCGTAAGAACGTGTTCTTATCGTTTTTCCGCGTTAATGATAAGTGCACAAACCAGTACCGCGAACTCAAGCCAGTCGGCGCATAACGTCAAGCAGAAAACGTAAATATGTATTGTTGACATTAACTAATTAAACCGTTAATTAAACCTGTGTAACAGATGGCGACATGCTGCACAATTGACTGCGGCATGTCTACGGCGTTTGAACGGGCATCGAATTGAGCAATCATTGAAGCATACCCCTAATGAGGTGATCGCAGCTTAGCAAAGTCTTGTCGGAAATGTTGGCCTGAAGTTCTCACTTCCAATTTCTGCAACGATTTCTTTTGTCGCAACTTGTCTGGCTTAACAGGTAGCCTCATAAGGAGGTTTCGGTCGTCACTAAAATTGCACTGGTATCAGAGCGCGCAACGGCCACCCACGGCAATCAACAGCAACGTCGTTCTTGGGGGAAAAGTATTTCACAGGACAACAGGGTATTTCACGGTAGTACAAGTTCGTATTCATCAAAACAGATGCGCAGTACCCCAGTGAGTCTGTGCTTCGAGAGCAAAGATGGTAGTCACGAGCAGTCCCACATGACGATATCTCGCTAATACCGATGCGGCACCAGCCTCGGAGAGGTCGGAGGAGAGGGACAAGAGAGCAGGCGCGCGATTAAGCACATATGTGCTAATTCACGACGTTTCAGGGGCTTCAACTCTACCGCATGCGCTGCGCTGTGATGTGAGGGCGGCATTGCTTCGAGCCACGAAAGAAAACAAAAGAACAAATCTGGTAGACGTATGAAGTTGGAGCGGTTTCCCATTATGTAGCATCGCATCATGACCACTCCCTGAACAAGTGTATTCTAGCTCACTATAGCCATGTCCTTACTGTGCCGGTCATAACAGCCCGTCCGCTACCCGAAGAGGTCACGCAAGGCCTGCAATGGCGCCGCTCCCTGAAGTGGCCTTCGTGTGTGTGTCTCACTAACACGACGTGAGTGATGGTCGCACAAACAAGACACAGATACGGTGGAGTGCAAACCAAAGCACAACAGTACCGATCAGTACTTACCGCGAATATGCCGCGTTGTCTGCACACAGTTGTCAAATTCCCTTAATCGCGAAATCAATCAGACACTGGCTGGGATACCATATAATTATGAAATTACGATGACAAGAAAATGGGAACATTGAACATTACTATTAACTTGCAACTAGCACGGCAAGCGCTCCTTTCAAGTGCGATGTCCGTGGAGCCTTTCCAATGGCACCGGCGTTTGCTGCTGGGGCAATGCCGTCAGCTGCCGTTGACAGACTTACAAATTGGATCCACCTGGATCAACGCTGCATCCCGCTTGCATCACGCCTTGCCGCTCACTATTTTGCCGAAATGTAAACATCGTGGGCTCTCCACACGAATCTGATAAACTACCGACTTCACTACACTGTTCATTTACGCTGTGCTAGCTGTGTACCACACGAACATGCCGCCTAAAGTCATGTTACTTTTAGCGCAACGCGGAATACAAGAAAAAGGACTGAGCATCAAGAGAACAAGCAGCTCTTCTGGCCTTTATCACGTCTCCACCACTGCGGCAAAGTAACATGTTCAGCACCCTTAGGCACCAACTCACCTAAGAACAAGTTCTAGGTGCTGCCATGCTGTTTGGCAGAATGCGGCGGCGCTCACAATCTTGCTACACGCAAAATCACAAAATATTGCGTTTTATAGTAAACTTTCTTGTCAAGAGAAGGCGCTACAATCTACTCACTTCCGCCATTTCGGCCAATGTCGTGTTCGGATTTTAATACATGGAGTTTTTGGGCAGTTTCGCAACTCATATGATTGAATAACTCTGGCAGCGCGCAGCATCACCGTAGGCATGGAGGAAGGAAAAAATCACAGCATATCCACGGAGTGAATGATGATTGGTGGGGCGCAGCGTTCGTCAGTCTGCCTGTCCATTCGTTCTTGCGTCCGCCTATCTGTGTGATCCTTGGTGCATCCGTCCGTTTGTTCATTCGTCTGTCTGTCTGTTCATCTCTTTTTGTGGCCATCCCTCTGTCGGTCCATCCGTCCGTGCGCCCCTCTATCTGTCCGTCCATGCGTGTGTCAGTCCGTTCGTCCGTCCATATGTCTAGTGAAAACTCCAAGCACAGCCATCTCACATCTTTTCATCATGTATTCATCATATACAAGTGCCCCCATCCAGCAGACATTGTAAGGACCGCTATTTCGGGTATGTGCCACTGGTGGTTACGTACGACGATGGACGCACAAGCCACGCCATAAGGAGCTTCGCCCCTAAAACACAGGAGGGAGCATGTCGTCACGCACCCAGCCTTGACAAGGCAACCCATTTTGAAGCCATCAAAGTCGGCCCAACACGTGACCTTTTGCCGTGAGGTCACGTAATAAACGAGACTTGCCGGTACCTCGGAGTATGGCGCCCGGTAGCTTTTAATCGAAATGCGCTGGTTGGGCGCAGACTGGCTGGCTCACGCAGGTTATTCAAAGACGGAACAGCATCAATAGTACTAAAAGCTACCGGAAGCTCTGACGTCTTGACCGCGTGTTAGCCGACAAAGTGAGCTTCACTCATGTGACGTAATGATCCCTACTTTCTTTTTCTTCCTCCACGACCGTGGGTGAAGAAGACATGGCGGAAAAAATATGTTTTCGGTTTCGTGCCATAGGAAGCGCAGAATTTCGAAAAGGGTCTATTGAAAATCGTATTATGGCAGAGAACTAAAACTTCAAAAACAAGCAGCAACTTTCTATGTACACAATTGTGTACAGCACTCTTATTTTTTTGCTATTTGCATCTTGCAGAGGCTAAGAAAGACGGAGATATATTGCACTTTGGTTAAATCAAGCCTCTATCACAATGAATTTGTCATCATTTAACATTGTTTTGCAGTGTTGATACATATGATCACTTTTCTGAAGGCTTTATCACGTTGGACGAGTCGTTTGACGTGCCGCTTTTTGCGAGCAATGTCAAAAAAAGAATTTTTGTGCTCGTAATTGACACAACAGATAAATAATTGGCATTATATTCCTAGCCTGAAATTTTATTCTATTTATGGCAAAAGTAAGCACATGTGACGTCAGGGTAAAGAGATTCTGAATTACAACTTAAATAGGATGAGTTGCGATAACACTTCAGAATTCAAGAATTATCTTATTATTCTTGTTGCAATAGAATACCAAGTGCCCTGAGTTTACGTTGTAGTGATTTGACACATTTACAAACAGTTCTTCATAGGTGGTGTCTGAGATGGTTAATTGCCTCTTTTGCACTGAGTGTGCTTTTGTGTGGACCAGAATATATCGAAGCTATGTAACCAATAAGCTAAAACAATAATGATTGTTGGGGTTTAAAGTCCCAAAATCATCATGCGAGTATGAGAGACTCCGCAGGTGTAGGGCTACAGAAATTTCTTTCTCCCAAATTTTTTTAACGGGTACATAGCTTAATAAGCACACGGGACTCAAACACTTTCTCCTCCATCGAAAATGCGGGCTCCGCGGCAGAGATTTGATCCCGCGACCTGCAGGTCAGCAGCCGAGTGCCTTAGCCACTAAACCACCGTGGCGGGTAACCGCTAGTCTAAGGTTACAAATGAATGCCCTACTAAGCAAATAAACTTTTTTGCGCGAATTTTTAAAAGGGTGATAAACAAACGTCCTGAAAATACCAGATTTTGTTGTTCCAACGCTTCCGCAAGGCGAGAAAAGTGACAGTGCCTTCTTAAAAAATTAAATATTATGGTATTTTGTTTAGGTATCCCACAGAAAGAGTTGAAAGAGTTGAAAACAGTTGAGTTCACTTGAAGCGCAGTACGAACATCTTTGATGCGCAGTACGAAGACGCCGATTGGTTGAGAAAGAAGTTACGACTTCAACTTATCCCCTGATTATAGAACGTCCCTCCACTCAACGCTTCACCTTCACTTGAGAAAGCCGATGGGAGTGCTGTCTATAGGCACGGCAGGTCACTGCATATCAGCGATAATCTGCTGCGACTCCTCAGTAGCGCAGCGTCATTTTCAGCCGAGCGGTGGCGCAGTGCTCAACTTTGTCAAGTGAAGGGTGCTAGTCGAGTCGAGGAGCGTTTGTGAATACGGAGGTTAGTCTACAAGCAGCTACTGCGGCCCGTAACGAAACTTCCCGAACCTAATCTGAGTGTTTTATGATGGCTTTTATTTTTTCGTGCACGCTGCTCGACTGCAAGAGCGCCGATTAAAAAAAAAACGAAAAGATGCGGCACTTGTTTACGCGTGTCACCGTACGGATCGACTGTGTAGGCGATTCTTTGGAGGCGTGCGCGCAATGCAGGGCCCATACCGTCATGATTCGTATTAGCACGGGCTGGCACGGCAGCCACGATTCGTCAACAAGCGTGCAGGTGAAGAAATCGGCAGAGAGACGGAGTCGCGGCAACTAAAGGTTGACGGTGTTTGGAGCAGCGCGTCAGCGATAACGTATGCCGCGCGAGATTGGGAGGGGTGCTCGACAAAACGGCAAAGCGGCTTTGGGAGAGGATACTGTGGAGAGTAGCGAATAAAAAAGCGAAAGGAGTGATCGTCTTGGTTTTGATATTCAAACGCGTCTAACTCAGCTGTTATGGCCCCATTCCGATAAAATCTCACGGCTCTGTATTCGGCATACACTCGTGCACAATTTCACCACCACAAATTAATTTCGACCTCCAGGTTGTTTAGGGACTCTTTAAGGGAACTGTCGCAGCCATTCTCAGCGAATGTCTACACATATTCTTCCATTTATTTGCAACTTTCAACGTTACCTGACTTGCAGACAGAAACGAAGGTATTCAACAGCTGCTACTAACTGATTGCGAAGCAATTACCAATGATATTTTTACAGTTTCTACGAAATGCAGCATTTATTGATGTTTGGTGAGCAAAACTGAGTGTAAAAAGTCACTCTGAGGGAGCGATTGCCGGCAGGTCTGCCACGCTAACGCCGCCCATGGCAGCGTAATTGCCATGGCCACCACCACAGTGCAACTTAGTATATTGTCAGAGAAATGGACTGAGAAAGTTTTTATTTCATTGTAGAGCATCACGTATACGACAGATTATAACCGGAGAGTTCCTCCCGTTTTGCTCGTCATATGTGGATTAATACAACAATGCAAATATCTAGTGTACGAAGATGAATTCTGTTAGATTATCCGTACACCAATAAATGCGTACATTCCTAAATACCACCTGGTGTGGACTGTCAGCTAGCCGGTAAATGATTTCACTACTTATAAGAACTTGCGGCTAAACTAGTTTCCACATAAATATTAAAAAAAAAACCTTTGAGACAAAGTATTGAAATGACTAGAAATAATTTTCCAATGCCCTCGTGCTTGGTTTGCAATGACCGAGACGGTGCTGTTTGCGCTCGAGTGGTGTGGCATGTATACACTTCCTGCTGTTCTCCGGCGAATAAAATCAGTTGCGAGTGACACTCTTTTTCCGTGCTTTGTCTTTTTTTTTTGTGGTGCTGTTTAGGCTTCTAAATTTTTTCCGTAGCTAAGTTTCAGAAGCGTCATTGCTACGCAGGTGACCACGCAACATACCGTTCAACCGTGTTAATGACAAATATCTTGTATGACGTAAGAAACGTGGTGCCAACACACAACAAAACAAGTATGGGCGCATTTCAATTGTTACATAAGTTCACATTCATTATTTCCGGGGCTAAACGTAGCAAGTTATCTGCTCCATAAAAGTTCCATTCAACATATAAGTAAGCATTTTTTTGTCCATTCTGTCTATCGTGAGTCCCAACAAGGGGTTCTCAAGGTTCGTGACCTTCAGGGCCGTGCATCTTGGGGATCCCCAGTAGGTATCTTTAAAACAATATGCAAAGTAGCCGCCAAAGTTGACCTTAATGCGGAACGGGCATACCTGCAACATAAATAAGTGTGCGTTAATATAAATTGATATGCTTGAAGTACGAAGTACAAAAGTGTAGTATAATTATCCTAGAACAATCAAAATTAAGAATAATAAACAGACATTTTCTATGATGAGCAAGCACGTCGTTCCCGCCTTGATGTGTGGCGCGACGTACGTCTTCCTTGTTTTAAAACAGAAAATGCGCAGGCACCAGCGAAAACAAAAACAAAAAACACGTAGAGCTGATAGGCAACAGCTGCTAAACAGTTTGTTTGCTTCGCACTTATGGTAATACTGGAAATGAATGATAGTTTTCGAAGATATATTCTAGCAAGATATTTTTTCTTGAACATTTCTCTTGATTTTATGAACGTGGTGGCTGCTGCTGAAAGTTTTTGACCAGCTCCTGACCCAGTAAGAATCAAAAGCTGAACATCAGTGCCTTCGCACGTTGAAGCCCAATTCGATAACCAATTAGCCACTACAAATTGCACGCAATTTTCTAGCCAATACTATCTACACTTTTTCCATCCCACGTACTTTGCAGGAGCTTCTAGACCATTTGGGGTGGCGCAGTGAAGCTCTGCATTCAGTGAACCAGGAGCACAGTGAGCTGGGTTCGTGAAAGCGTCCAAGCTTACGTAATATCAAGTGTGATGTTCGCTACATATTTAAGCAATGTCCTGCACTCGAAGAACTAGAATACTGCACTGATTGCCGCAAACACACAATGGGCGAACAGAGGGTCTGTAAATGTTTTTTCATCAAGTTATTCTATTACTAAAAAAAGGTGCAATGGAAATAAATATTCGCCCCAACTGGTAAAAAAACGGAGTGACGAATCTTGGTCGAGAACAGTATGTTGATTAAACAATCGTTCCACAGGTGTCTTAAACTAAAACGAAAGTATATGCCTCTCACAAATTGTTCAACGAGGAGAGCAATTTTTTCAACATATACTGACTTCAACTAATCTCGTGAAGTTGCGCTGCGAAGAGAAAAGTGTGCAATTCTTTAGGCCTCGTAGTTAAAGGCTACTTACTCTCATATGTTGTCTTGCATTCCTCATAACGAACTTGTCGCCCCACTTTTCCACCACGGTCATATTTGTCGTACCAGTGACATTGAATTTGACAACCTTATAGGGCAGTCCAGTGAGGCTTACAGGAACCATTGTCTCTACTATTAATATAAGCGGACAATTTATGCCTTGGTCGAAGAACCACGAGAAAATTCCCGTGCAATATTCTTCCAGAGTGTCAGTGTGTTCTATGTCCAGAGTGTACTCGATCCAATCCACTTCTCCGTTGAGTGGATGCCTGAGGAGAGACGTTATGTAATACATTGTCAGTGTGTGGGGGTTACTTTTCTCGCCGTGGTATTTTCGCACACAATTTCAAATTATGTTTCTTTTGTAAAATTCACTGAAATGAATAGTAAAAAAAATCACGGCGTATTCATGAAGTTAACAATGACGGATGGACAAAGCAGTAGTATCGTTCGGTGTTACCGTAAATCACGCCTGACATCGACCACTCACACATGTAAATGAGTGAAAAACTTGTTACAGTTATATACAATGTTCTTGGCCATAACTGGTATATTTTGTCGTCTTGTGAATTTCGTTTTGCCTTGATTATTACAGCTATGTGGTATCGCATCTAGCCTGAAGTTGGCAGAGTCGAGGTATCGACACGTTGCCCTCGTGGTTGTTGGTTGTTTCCAGTCATACGAAATGCACCGTAGAGCATATAGAGCCATCATCTACTGCACAAGCCAGTCGTTGTCAGTGATCATCATCGTCTTCAGCGACATCGTCATCATCGTCATGCCGTATAGTGGGTACAATTTTTCTTTAATCCTCCTTGAGTGAGTACCTTGCATGTGCTGTGCCGTGATGGCAGAAAGAGAATGTGTGGTCTGGAACGCACTGGTTAATTCTTCATCTTCACAAGCGTCATCGTCAAGCGTCGGCTACGATGCACTACGCCAACGCCAACAGACAAGCCTCGACCATAAAGAGCTCCGCACCTAAACTAATTCACTCAAAGGAATATACTCAAAAGAATACTCTTCAATACAGCTAACCACATTATATCCAAGAAACTGGCTGTGTTCCCAAGAATGGAACATACCATCTATGCAGATGACGTTACATTCTCATCCCGGGAGGCTCACTTGCGTACCTGGAACAATACTTACATGTGGCTCTATTTGTAACAAAAGAATTCCAGCTTGAAGCGGTGCTCATGCTATCACCGGCAAAAGCTGAACCTTTACATTTGGTACAGGCGAGGCAAGGAATCTGAAACCTTGAGCCCCTGCAGACTCTACCGGTTCAACTTAAAACCAAGAAAGGCCAACACATTCCAAGGATGGGTTCTGTCAAAATTTCGGGACTCCTAATCAGTGCTGAAGGCTGTAGTTCGCAAGTGAATAATAAAACTCGCGCAAAGGCAAGCAACTAACTCAGACTCGTTTCTAAGGTCACTAGCAAAACAGCACGACCCCAAGGAGATAGTCTGCTTGGAATCTTTAGCACCTTTTTTCATCAGCCACGTTAATTACTCAGCCCCCTGCCTCAAGTTGAGCAAGGTAAAAAAAATAAGCTTGACACACTCAATCGAATCATTCTTAAGGGGCTGCTTGGCCTTCCGTGATCCATCAGCACGAAGAGGCTTTTATAGCTGGAATAACACATCACAACTGAAGGATTGATTGAGGTGCACTTTTCTGCACAAATCTTAATTATATAGTTAACCAAAAGAAGCAATAAATTTTTAATGACGCAGGCTTATCACCTTTGGTGAAGGCAGCGCTGTGAGGTTGAGGAAAAAAACTGGACTACCCCGATAAAGTGCATCTAACGACCTAATTTAATGAAATGAAAAGACCAAAAAGGGGGGGGGGGAGGGGAGGGCATGTATACAACTTGTTAGATGTGCTTCATCTGTTTCGTTCAGATTTTTTTTATGTTTTGATCTTCGTAGCGTGGCCTTTACCTGCAGTATGTTCGAACTAGCCCCCACAGTAGCTTTCGTAAATATCACCCTTAGTTTCGCTTAAAAATGTGCACCTTTTTTTCAGCAGCAAATGAAAGCTTGATAGTGAGGCACCTTACTCCATTTATAACAAAGCTCGGAAAATACTCGTCGAAAATCCATTCTCGAAAGAGCAGGCTTACAAATCGCTTTCGTTTTTTTTTTGTCGATGCTGCCTTATACGAGGTAAAACAAAAATCGTTTCAATATTTCTTGACATGCGAGGGACACTAATGAAGACACCATCAGTGCAAACAAAACGTGTACATGTGGAGTAGGAAACCTTCATTACCCCTAATGTCCATCAATCCAAACGGCTGTACAGCCCGTCACCGTCTACTCGGATTCACATGTGGCAGTGTAAACCTACTCGAATGCTTTAATATCAGGAAAAGCTGCTGGCATCATTCATGAATCTATGCAATGATGAATAAATAAAAAGCTCAGCGGTCACCACATCTCATGGCTCCCTGCTATTGTCGAAGGTATTTCGAGATTCAATTCCAAAGAGCAGGCTCTATCATTGCGCGAGAGCTCACGTACCACGCTGGGGCAAATTAACCAGCTCATTGACATAATTGCCTAATTAACGACACTTTCAGACTGTTCCAGACAGACACTTGTCTTATTTCTAGAGCATTTGGTTTATTCTACCACAATTTTCCGCAGTTGTGCTCTAAATGGAGGCTCGAAAGCTGCTCCTTCGATCATTTGCTCTGACGTGTACTTTTAACAAGGACTGCCCCCTTCACAAAAAGGGGCGGACATCCAGTCACCTCAATGCGTTGGCAAGTACTTGTCTCTTTGAGGCAAATCAATGACAGTGAGAAAGCAGGTGTTACACATTTTTGTTAATGCCGCAAACATCACATGCAACACTCATTCATTACCATTAACGTCTCTTGACAGCCCATTAGGCAGCGAAAGCTCTCTTGTGCTTTTTTAAGGATGACAGGTTGGTGCAAACGCCTCTGACTTACGGTGAAGTTTTACACGCTGCAGCAAATTCACTGCTTCTCTCTCTTCCATAATATCTTCTTCCCATCTTTCTTGTCCCCTTCCCGAATTCCCCAGTGTAGGGTAGCCAACCACGTCTCTGATTAACCTCACTACCTTCTTTTTGTTTGTTTGCTTCCTTACTCCATTCTTCACAATGCGGCCACCTGGGATCACAGTCCGTATGTCAACGTATCAACTCCACGCCATCCAGAAAGCTCGTGTCGTCGCTGAGAGGTCACCGAGGGTCATCACCTCCTGGCCGGTGCCAACTTGGGTGGAGCCACCACCTGGACTTGGGAGTTTTCTTCGCCTTTTTCAGTCTTGTCCTTCAGACTACAGTGAAGTTCGTTGTATGCATTTGTGTAAAAAGTCCATTAGCCTAAGTAACAATGCACAATAGACAGCACTGCAGATGTATCACGGGTCGGAACAAAACCTGAAACCAATCTTGTTTCCACATGATGCTGAGATACTTCTGTCATGTGGTTTCAAGTGCCAGCCGCTGTCGCTGTAAGGTCGACGAGTTCTGTACGCAAGGCTGCAGCCACGGACCTTTTTCTCACCCACAGCAGCCCCATATAGATATGAACAATGGCAAATTGTCTATTAATTTGCCTGGTTGCTACGTATAAGAGAGAGAGAGAGAGAGAGATAAAGATGCAAGGAAAGGCAGGGAGGTTAACCAGACGCACATCCGGTTTGCTACCCTGCACTGGGGAAGGGATAAAGGGGAGAAAAGAGGTTGCAGAAAGATGAGAAGGTACACACAATCACGAGCACACTCGGGGAGCACACACAGTTTACAGGCGGTCACTCAGGTTTGTTGACTTAAGGTAAAGTAGCAGTGGTTTTGTATAAAAACTCTGATAAGAACCTCGGGCACACCGTAGTAGGTGACTTGCATTTCCTTTCTTCAACATAAGTCCATCAAAGTGCTCCTTAATCTCAATGTGAGGAAGCTCTTGCATAAGCCACAACACATGTGGCTGGAAATAAAAAATTGGGGGATCTCTAAAGGGACACTAAACAGAAACAATGAGTTGTTTCAGATTGATAAAATGCACTCCGAGAACTCTAATGTCAGAAGTTTCACTGTGATAAGTTCATTATATAGCGGAGAAAATCAAGGTTTAAGATTCATTAATAAATTTTGCGCCATAATCTTCTCACGTGATGTCAGAAATTCCACAATGTATTTTTCGCTTTTTCGCGACACTGCCTCAATGAAATTCTCCGATTCTTCGTATGCTATGTCTATAGCACCCAGAGTGCAATCTACTTCCATTTTATTGAATAGAAGTTATGTAGGATCCAGCAGACGCCTTCCAAAATTAATGACATCACAGTGTTTGGTGCAAGAACTTCAATAATAATTAGAAGAAGAAGAAGAAGAAGAAGAAGAAGAAGAAGAAGAAGAAGAAGAAGAAGAAGAAGAAGAAGAAGAAGAAGAAGAAGAAGAAGAAGAAGAAGAAGAAGAAGAAGAAGAAGAAGAAGAAGAAGAAGAAGAAGAAGAAGAAGAAGAAGAAGAAGAAGAAGAAGAAGAAGAAGAAGAAGAAGAAGAAGAAGAAGAAGAAGAAGAAGAAGAAGAAGAAGAAGAAGAAGAAGAAGAAGAAGAAGAAGAAGAAGAAGAAGAAGAAGGAGGAGGAGGAGGAGGAGGAGGAGGAGGAGGAGGAGAGGAGGAGGAGGAGCACTTGTGATCACGCGCCTGCAGTCATGCTGCAGAATCCCGTTCCACGACGCCATTACGTGATTGCTGAGGAGGAGGAGGAGGAAGAGGAGGAGAAGGAGGAGTAGAAGGAGGAGAAGGAGAGTATGGCGTCCCAAATCACCATAAGAGGGCTCCGGAAATTTTGACCGCCTGGGGTTCCTAAACGCACCCCAAATTCTGAGGGCACGGGCCAGCAGGATTGCAACGCCGCAGTCGGGATTCAATCCTGTCACCTGCGGGTCACCTGTCGAGTTCCTTTGCCACTAGGCCACCGCGGTGGGGCACGCGCGTGAATCTTAAGGAGGCATGAATGTTAGGGTGACCTCCAAAACATTGGCAAATGTATACTTTTTTTAATTGTAGGCCACAATGTTTGTTTTACTAAGCTGTCGCATATGAAACCAGCGAAGTACTCCACACTTGTTGTACTCATCAATACGCTCAAAGCACAAGAGAAAGAAGACTTCTCTTTGTAGTGATTGCTTTTCAATACGCTACAGCTTGATAATGCCTAATTTGTTGCCAAATGTGTTTTTGCCTGCGCTACGCCAAGCGACGGTGACAGCATACGACAGGCTGACCCCCTCATGTGCTCTGCATTTAAAAGGGGACAATAAAGCCAATGAAGTATGCCACTTGATCATCGATTGCACGGAAGATTAAGATTTCTGGCTGGAGGAGCAATTGCCAAGTATAGAGTAATATCGGCATTGGTTTACACTGAAGCTTGGTCATCAAATGCAAATATTTCTATAATGAATGCACATGGTCCGTCACTTGTAGTGGTCATGCTCACCTCTTGGAAGGTTAATGTTTGCAAGCTATTTTTAAGGGGATAATCTTCTGAGGACTTCTAGAAAGAAGACGACAAGATGAGCACTTACTCCTTTGGACGTGGTACCTGCTTCCAATATTCGTAGTCGTCTGTATACCCAAAGTCTGCTATCCTTCCACTGAAAGATTCGTTCAGCAGCCTAACGTAGTCCTCCATAACGCCTACGAAGTCCAGCGCTGTGTAGGTGTCTGCAAAAAATAACACGTGAGTTATATAGTGATAGCGCTACTCATTTTGTGGCTAGCCCAGTAAATGTTCTCACGTGTACACGCTTTGTAACGCGGTAGCATCAAAGAGGTCGTTTCGCGGAAATTCTGGTGTCAGCGTCGTGTATTGTGATCGAAAAATTTATCATCTTGTGTGTGACCGAAAAATCGAAAATGATGGAAATAAAATGAATTTGAAAAATTCTGGGACTGTGTGCGGATCGGAGCCGGGTTGTTTGCGGGGCAAGCTGTTGTTTTACTAGATATCTACGTGTTGTTGTTTTTTTTTATTGTCCAGAGAGCTACACGTCTGCTGGTGAATACAGTTAAAATAACTTCCTCTTCTTGAAAATGCAGTGAAAGCAACTTTCATGCTTTACAAACACGCGTGTCCTGTGAATGACTACCGATACAACATGAAATAATGCTGTAATATTGCGAGGTACAAGTGTACATTGACATCGGGCAAAAGAACATGTAATTATAACACTGACTTCACCGCTTGAAGTCAGCCACCCACTACAAAGGGCACACGTGTCACTGCGCCTATTCCCTCAAGGCCACGTGGTTGGTGCAAGCTCGAAAAGATTTCATTCACCAAGTGTTGAAAGTACGCACTAGGAACAGGATATCACTATCGCGTTCAACTCCTAAAGGTGAAGCTTAGTTGTGCCCTAACTTTTTTACCTTTGAGATTCAGTCATGGCTACTCTTCCACTTTTTTCTCACACGTGTGTCTTCACAGCAATGAACATGCGCAGTGTCTCTTGAGATTTCTCGCACACCTCTCTTCCAGGCGGGTGAGAGTCGTAACAGGGTGAACGCGCGCGCTTCTAGAGCTCAGATCCTGTCACGTGACCTCCATGCAGGCACAACAAAGGAAACTGCGGGCAGTGCATTCGTGCTTGCCATGTGGAACACAGCCGTGGTATGCTTTCCACGCTAGTAGCCGCTATTGCTTGACAACCTTGTTTTAACCACACTTCACCACGGCATTGCTTTAGTAATTAAAAAAACGGGTCTTGGAATAATCTGCGTCGAATTTCTTATCGCGTAATTCACAGTTGGTGCGACTTTATTTTTCTGTTTAATTTACACTCTCACTAATCTTCCTTTCGATGTAAATACCCGCTATAAAATGAATTTGACCAATCGGTTCGCGAGATGTCTCACCATAAAAACAGCGAAGGTTTCAGGAGTAAAAATTAATCAAGCTCAAACGCTGCCGAAAAATGAAATATTGAACAACAAAATGTAGGTAGAAAATGCCTGGAGTTGCAATGCTGTTGGTTTTAATCATCATGGCTCAAAAATACACAAGCAGAGAGATGAACTAAGGATGTTTTCTTTATTTATTTTCATATACGAACGGCCTGTATTCAAACGGCTGTAACAGTGAGACGTTTTCACTCTGCGTATGCAAGAATTCCACCATCTTGTTGGTGAGTGAATGATGATTCTGATAGTAGCATTCAGTAACAACTGGTACTTCGCCATATAATGTTTACATATCTTTTCATAAAAACTGCTAAGGCTTCTCATGAGTGGAGTGAGCCACTTCGTCGGTGACACCATTATCCAATTATCGGTACCAATATGATGGAATTCACTGACAGAAATATTATCCAGCATCCCCACTGAAACGTTCCGTATGCCATGTCCAATAATTCTGTATATTTCCGTAAGAATTTTTCGGAAATAAATGGAAAATATATGGGAAACATATGTATTCTTTATGGAAACAAGGAATTATTGGAGTCGCATGCAGAACGTTTCAGTAGGGATATGCTAAGAGACGCTTGATAGCTGTGGTTTCTGAAACTCCATAGCCCCACTTCGTAAGTTCCCTCGAAGGGCAAACTGCAAACTCTTCAGGGCTGCTTCTGAGGAGCAGCATTTGTAATATCAATATCGACAATCTTAGTTGTTGATTTCACAATGATGTGAACTCCTAGCTGGCGACTTCCTTGTCACATTCTATACGACATAGGGTTGGGGCATCTCTGAAGTGAAAATGTACAAACGCATGGGATACACCTCACCTGATTTTCAGAATATCAGTATAATAAGATGGTTAAAATACTATGAAACATATAACCATGTTTGTTTTCAGCTAAATAGTCTTTTACAGAGCGTATCAATAACTTTCGTTGCGTGTCTTTGGGCAGGCGAAAAGAAAAGGTGCTCGTCACTTTGGCAAGTCGTCTTGGTCGAAAAATTCTGTGTGCGTGTGTTGAAATCACCAAATAGTTTTCGAGAAATTTAAGCTCACTTACATTTGTGCACATGGGAAGCTGTCACCTGTAATTAGAAATGACAATTGCATTTTATAAATTGAAACAGTTAGCGAAAGATTTCATAGATTACCACCTCTGTTTGTAACTCTGTCGCTATCACACGCTTGCATGTAGCGGTGAAGCAGAGAAAACTAAACGTTATGAAGAGCTCCGCGGCAACGTAGCAACGTAACAGGTAGCATTCTTTCTGAGAAGTAACATTTTGCAATGACAGACAATTCTAGGGTGTGTCCAATAACTATAAAACATTACATACTCAATTAGAGGCAAAATTAGTAGAGCATTAGTTTCGATGCCTGTAGGTTGTAGGTACAGTCCTTACTTCCGGCAAATTGGTTTCTCATACACTTCACTTGCTCACCACTTAAGTCACAATTACTAGACTACAGCTTAAACACACAGGAAATGTCGCCTATATACCCGCCTGAGCTTCAACTTACGCTTCTCTTGTTGTGTCTGACAAAAAAAAAAACAATCTTTCAATTGATTGTGCCTCTTTCTCTTGATTTGATATTATATTTGCTTTTTTATCATTTACCTTGGCGCTGGAATTGTGGACGTAGCTTCTCGACGTAAAAATACACCAGATGAGCGGCCACAACTTTGTCATCAAAGCTAGTTAACCACTGTAAATAATCTACTTCAATGTTCTGACCACAGCACTCAAACATTAGGGGTTTTCGATCTAGAAAAATTGCCGTGACCACATCCCATGTATTAACATTACCTTGGTGTCCCCAATGTAGCTTCAGCCTTGGTGGCACATATATATGACAGCTTCAATAACGTAAACGGCAGCCGCATCTATTTCGAAGAGAATGATTTTTTTATGACGAGCATCATAATATGTAACAGTTTTTATTGTGCAACCGGCTTCAACAACATTGTTTTAGTATTAGCAGAGAATATAGGGCCCCTCTCCTATTTTGATTAAATTGACGAATGCAGAGCCTCTTTCTGACGAATGTAGAGCCTTTTTCTTTGTATATATTCACGGCCTCTTTTCCTCGGGGATAGCTTTCTTTTTTTTCTTAGCACAGATTATTATTTGATATAATTACATATTTTTATTGTGGTGATTTACCTCAGTGTTACACATCTACGACTATTTCTCTTTTTTGTACATTGAAATAAAACAACAAACATGAAAAAGGGTCTTACACTTGATAAAAGAAATACCAGGTTATATGTCACCTCAGTCTTCATGGTGAATCAATCTACACAAAATAAAATGACCGTTAATAGTTTAGTTCATCACATAACATGATTTATTGGCTCTACGAGCGAATGTAACACACTGACAAAACAGTACAATAAACATTCTGTCGTTGGTGTTTTTTATAACTTCCCGCAGGGTTAAATAGAATTAAAATGTGGCATAGTACAGAAATACGGACAGCAAACCTCAATATCTATCAGGCAGCGTTAATTTCATTAAACCCTGGCAGCGATGGCGGGCATTTGATACTGACGCTAACTGGCGAGTGCTCAGCCTCTAAGCACACACCTATTTCTTAACACAGTTGCACCAGACATGGTTAGAAGTACGCACGTAAGTTAGCTACGACACTGCAAGAGGCTGAATAGCAAGAACCAGAGTTCTCGTGCACCGTCAGTTGCAGTCATGTATTGTTATTTTTTTCCAACACGAAGTTGTAAGTATCTTTTAGTAAGACCGGTCATTTTTAAGCTTGATTTACTCATCTGTTGTGGCTATCGGTTTAATTCAGGAGCACAGCCATAGTATGTTTGGTTTTCTGGTTTTGTACAGTGCTTTCAGCGGGAAGTGCAGGGTCGTTAAGGGGGAAGTGCACGAATTAATTCAATGGTGGTAAAGTAAAGCTCCAGGGGAAAAAATTCTTCTCTGTCTACCTGCAAGAAAATAAACACTTTTTTTACTTAGCTACCAATAAAAAAAAACTTCGTTGAATTGTTTTTGGCGGTTAAGTCAGTTCGTTACTTCGGGTAGACGATAACACGGCGGCATCTCAGCGTCGGGTCGGGGAACCAAATTTTCTTCCTTAGATTAAGAAAATCGTAAAGTCGGGTTTAGTTAGATTGATTTTCTACTGTGTTTAGACCATGAGCCTGTTATAATTGTAGTAGGGGGTCCGAGTACTTTCATTTGTTTATTTTTGCCCCGCAATAAATGTACGCATTCAGATCATCCCGCGATTGCTGTCTTTAATCAAGGAAATCACATAAATGAGTTTCTTCGTAAATTTCAAGATAAAAATGCAGATAAAGAACGCCGCGGGCAGCTGGACGTGAACAAAACCACAATCTATGCGGGTGCATGTGCAATACGGAACTGCCGACAAGCATGGCCGATGATGCACTAGAATAGCATGCAAACTTACGCTATGTTGCTTCCGGGTAAGTGATTTTGCAACTAAACTCAGTGAAGACCTAATAACAAAATATTCGTGGATATTATATATCAGATGTCACAATTTTGCTTTAAGGTGAGACAGCACGTTATCAATACTGGGCAAACGGAAGTCACCAATAACCTACTGGGTCATGCTCACTCTGATCGAACTGTACTTATAAATGTCTAACAGCACAGTGTAAACGATCAAAACAAAGCCACTAGACAACACACATGTGCAAGTTCAAAGCTGCAATTGGAAAAAGAAAACGGGGATAAGTGAATCTTTCATTCGAAAACTTGGCAGCTATTCTTTCATAACATTGAAAAAAAAATTCTCAGGCCTGTGCAAAACAGGCAATACAGCCACAGCGAAAGCTGGAACCACGTTATTTTCAGAGCTCGTAGTCGAACACATATTGGGACAAAAATTCTAGAACACATGCAAGGTATCCATTACCCTATAAACCACAGTAACTTTCAGGAAGTGAGAAATAACCTAATACGCCGCTCTTCATTATTCTGTCGATTAGCGATGCACTTAGTACAGGTACGTAAAACGCCAGGCCTGCGCGAAAGACGCAGCACAGTCACAGTGAAAGCTAGAAGACTGGCCTTTCAGAACCTTTTCTAAACACTTATTGGGTAATCAATGCAAGCCGACTTGCTTGATAACCACTAAAGCATTAATAATAAAAACATTTGGGCAGTAGGCCGACATTTGCTATGCTATTTTTTGTGATTCTTCTGAGAATCGTGGTATCCGCTAAACACTTGCAAGAAATTTTGTGCCAATTGTCTATGCAGTGGCTGACGATGATGGGGAATTGTGCCTAAAGTGGGTATGCGCCACAGTTAGTAGCTGAACAAAAACAAGCTTTTGTAACGGGTTAGAGCATTGGACGACCCACTATTTACACTACTCGTATGTTTCGATGACTGGTTGTTCTTTCGCTGTTTCAGAACGCTTTAAAAATCGTATTAACGCGATTGCTTTCCCAAAATCAAGCCTGTCTTAGGCAAGTTTGCCGTCACGTCCCAAGCACTGGTGTGGCTCAGTGGTAGAATACTGGGCTGGCACCCAGTGGACCCAGGTTCAAGCCGAACTGTGCTATTGGTACAAAGTTCTATACAAAGTAAAATGGCTGTTCGTATTTTAGTTTGTCACATATCATGTTCTATTGGCTCCACGAGTGAAGGTGACGCACTTATGAGGCAATGAAATAGACAATCTGTCGTTAATTTTCGAAAAATTGCTTCTATCAAGGTTATCAGGAATGAAACTGCGATATGGAACATAAAAAATTGGGGGACCCTTAAGCTTCGTCTTTAATAATTGAACGCCATAGAGAAATCCGACTCCTAGTGCACCCTTCAACCACTAAGTGCCCACTTATTCATATCTTTTGTTACATACACACGCACGCACACAAACACGCACATGGTAGATCGGACCAGCACGCGCTATTATCACCGAATAGGCTCGTTCTCGTCGTGACGCCTGTCGAACAATATGCGTTAAAGGGGCCCTGAAACACCTTTTCAAGTATCCATGGAATCAATTCACTGGAAGAGCTTATTACCTCACAAATTAAATGCCGAAAAAATTTCAAGAATGCGTCCAGTACGAGTGGAGTTACAAAGGTTTGTCGCATGCTGCAATTGCATTATCTCTTCTCTCGTCCCGACGAAAGCGCTGGAAGCTAAGCCAGGAGGAGTGGCAGGGCAAAAAAACTACCGCGCCTCGTGACCTTGAGTACTTTTTTTTCCTTCGAATGCGCCGCTTTGTCGGTGGGATCACGCGCGCACGCGTGGACAAGTAGTGCCCTCCCGGGGTTATCTCGGTAACTTGATTTTTTGGTCACGGATGCACAGACGATTTTTCGCTCTGAACCAACGAGGCCGACGCCGGTGGCGGGTTTTCTGCGACACGAGCTCTTTAACGTTATCGCGTTAATACGGACATGTAATCTCGAAATATATCAAAGAGCGTGAATTTCATATAACATGTGCAGGAGTGAACGACATTCAATGCTGATAGAGGAGGAGGAGGACGCGGAGGAGGAAGTATACAGTAATGAAAGGCAGGGAGGTCAACTAGACACACGTCTGGTTTGCTGCCCAGTGCTGGGGGAAGGGGGAGAGTAATAGAGAGAAGAAAGAGAGCAGGGGTTAAGATAAAACCGTCAGGGTACATGTGCACCTGCCCACGGCACGCCTACAAGTGGTCGCTTGCAAAATGGAGATCCCAAGGCCTCAAAGCACACACTCATTTCTTGACATAGTCACACCAGACATGATTAGAAGTGCGCATTTGCGTTAGCTACGAAAACACAAAAAGCAAGAATCCAAGTTGTATTGCACCCTGATTTGCAGCCATTTATTGTTATTTTTCTGCCAACACAAAGTTCTGGATATTTTTTTTAGTCTTAACGGCTACTCCCTTCTGCATGATTCACTCATTTGTCATGAGTGTTGGACGGATTCGCAGCAGTGCTAACGCAGAATGCATCTTCGTAGAACAGTTTCTTTATGGTAAGTAGTTCTAGAATCAATCATTGGCTCACCTCAGTAATTTGCTCACTTCATCACGAGAGTAGGTAAGGCAGGCAAAATTGAAAAAAAAGCACACAACAATACATACCATCGAACATCGTAGTTTGCTATCGTCTTGCTAAAAATGCGTTTGTCTTTAATATTAACCCGCGTTGAAGTCACCGCTAATAGAAAAACCGGGAGAGATCATTCTGCTCAAAAAATGAATGCAAGTGAAACTATAAAGGAACTCCTCATCTGGAGAGCGCGTAGTGTAGAATATCGCAACAGCTTAAAGACAGGGGACAGAGCTGAGATGCAACAGATTTTGTGCGTTATTTTCAAGGTTGAAGCACCACAAATACAAATTCGTGAAATCGTAAAAAGCTACCGCCTCATAGCAGTAGAGTTTCAAAACCACTTCTTCCCAAGCTTCTCAGAGCAGGCTTTTCTTTTTTTCTTTTTTTTTGTAATCCAAAAACCTGCGCGCGGTGAAAAAGAAAACAATGTTGCTGCTTTCAGCGGGTCCCCCTCAAGAAAAAAAAGCATTCCTGCCTCCATTATGGAGGCAGCCCGACAACGCGACGAGAACAATAGGAAACAAGAGCCTTCGCTGAGAGCCAGTCGTGGTTTTGTATGCGCCCCATGAAAATTTCGTGACGTCGACAGCATTCGCTTTTTTTGTGTGCGTGTTTGGAACGTCAAAAGCAGATTCTGTCTGCGTCCTACTACTGGTGATATGGCAATGTGCTGAAAGCTTAGATTAGTCCCAGTCTTTCTTTAAAACAAAATTAAGAAATCTAAAGCCAACGTATGCAGGACAATCATGCAATTCAAGCATCTCAAGTTCCCATATTTTTTCATCACGGGTCCTTCAAAAACAAATATGAACAAATTGCGTAAAAATGCAAGGACAAGCTCCATGGGCTCAGTGAGGCTAAAGTGCTAGCGTTAGAGTGAAGACATAGCAGCGCGCAGTATGGTTGTTCAAACGTGCTTATGTCGATGAATTGTCAGGTGCATCACAATTTATAACACATCATATGGCGTTGCTGACTCATAGAAGCTTCGCCAACACCTATTACTTTTTACAGCGCTTCACGTAGTCGATGGCTACATTCTTGCCAACACATTTTTCTGACTCTGAACAGCTATTCATCACGAACGAAATGGTGATGACAATATAATAATTTCGTTAAATTGTGAAGTGCGTAAAACGTAAAAACATTTCTCGACACAACAAACCCTAACATCGTAACGTCTCAACAACCGCAAGCCACCAGGCCCTTGTTCCTGCCACCAGTCTACTTTTGCGCCTGTGAAATGACAGTGAGGTAGTCATGATAGCGGTGCGGAGAGATAGCCTCCTATGTCTTCTTGGCGTATGCGGCGCAGTGATCGGGCGATGAAGGCCAGAAAGACGGTAACGAGAAGTCATGACGGGTCACCAATATGCGGAGGAGTGGTGAACAAATACAGTGAATAGCCGAGAAGGTTGAGCCTAAAAGTTTCATGGTGACGATTGGGGCCGTGAAGCCACTAAACCAACCTGCACCACCGGCAGCACCAGCCATTACTCAAAAGTGCTAGGGTGTGGCCCGAGCCCTCGTCAAGCTAAATGCTACACGCCTAATCAGGTCCTGGTTAAATGTTGGCTATACCTTGGAGACCAGACAAAGTATATTTGGTTTCCTGGTAGTAAAATCCAGGGTTTTTTTTGATGTTGTATAAACCAACTAGAAACCACTCGGCGCCGGAGACGCACCAACCGAGGTGGTATAGCAAAGTGGGAGACAAACCGTGTTGCCGCTATACCAATACCAGCAATTGACTTGCTGGTTACTTGAAGATGAAGCAGAAACACTGGAGAAGTTAATTCTTGAAGGCAGAGAAAAACTTGTATTTACAGACTGTACAAAAGTTACATAAGTACGGGCATCAAAGTAACAAAAAAGAAGGAAAATAAAAACACTTTCGAAATGAACCATCTTCTGTAGGGCGACCCTACTGAATTCGACTGAGCCGACGGTGCCTAACACCCCAAGCCCGGTTCAGAACACTTGGTGGAACTTCGGGGCCTCTTCGATCTTGCCCCTCGGTGCTCCGCCCTTCCACAACTTTCGGTGAATCGTCGCCTACTTGTCCACTGATAGGATGGTCCCGCCACGAGGACGCCACCTTCGTGCACGTGCGGGCTCATGTCCTCTTCCCAAATAACACAACAACCAAATTGTTAATAAAACACAACTAGCAAATGTCATAGAGGCAAGGGTCAGCTTAACGGCGCCCAATTATCTAGACAGCGCTACACGTTCTGGGTTTCGTGGCCATAAAACCTCTTCGCTGTAACACCTTAACTTGTTGACGACGGGGCACTATACCACCTGTCCCCAGTGCGCTGTAAGAGGAACCGCTAGCTGACCACACGTGGTTCTACTTACGAGCTCATTTGTCAGGATAAACGTGGAAGCAGTCGAAGCCGTGCCGATTCAACAATAGGCAACCCAGGCGCCGACCTGTCATGAGCCCGCCCGCTTCCGAGAGCTACCCCGCTGGACCGGAACGAAAGGTTCACGGCAATCACTGTAGCTTCGCAATGCGCGCCACCGATTTTGCAGGCGCGCAAATAGTACACGGCCGTGCCCTAAGCCCAATCGATGTGAGGCGTCGCCACGGCGCCGTGGTTCTCGGAAGAGGCTCATTGATGCGTCAGCTGCCAGTGGGATGTTTTTTTTTCTTTAGTTTGCAGGTCGAAGCGTTTCACACACGTAACCATTCTGGTGACGTCACCCAAACGTCACAGCTGCCACGGCGCTCTTTTTTTTTTCATTCGCTGTTCATTTCGAGTCGAGACAAGCTGGGGCGAGGTGAAAAAACTGTGATCATGGCTGAAGAGGTGGCATTACGTGTCTGAAAAAGCCGTGGATGTGAAGATTCCTTCCTCCGTGGAACGTACGGAAGTCGGCAAAAAGCACGTTCCGGGTCAGATCCGTCGTCACCGAGGAGGAGTGTGCACGCAAGACCGACGCGAAACAAAATGCAAACACCTATCAGCACGCGAAAACGTCGATGACAACGAATGTAACACGGAACGTTTGTTCCACTTCTCAGGAGAAAGGCATGTTCATATCCGAGGCTTTTTTAGACACTTCTTGCCATCTCTTTAACCGTGATACCATAACCGTTATCACAGTTTTTCATACTTTTTTAACCTGGCTCCGGTTTGTCACGACTTCAAAGAAACTGCGAATTGTTAAAAAATAAAGCGTCGCGGCAGCCGTGACGTTTTGGTGACGTTAACGAATTTGTCACGTGGGCGCAACGGTTCGACCTGCAAAAAAACCATCCCGCTGCCAGTGACTATCGTGTTTTCAGCATTATCAGCAAGATGGCGCAGTGAGCACGCGGTGGCTCTCATCTTTCACGCGTACTTTGGTCCACGTAGACAATAAGGCGTGTACGCTCGATCGCGTGCCCTTATCTTGCAGTGGGGAGAATCGTACGCCTTGGCTAGCCTTTGAGTTTCGTTGGAACAATTCTGTTGTAGTTACCAGGCGCACAAAGGTCATTGCAATTGTTGCAAAGCCTCCGTTTGCGAAAAGGGCAGGCTTTTCAGACACAGCGGAGTAACAGCTGAGACGCTTATTTGCGTTAATATGTACCTGTGAGTATGTTTCATGCGTCATTTGTGCGTGAGAAACGCAGGGCATGTTTTCATCTGCTTGCCAAACTTCAAACTTGTAAGTGACCAGTCTTTCAACGTAGCAGTAATGAATGAAATTAAAGTAATTGAGGAAGCTCATGCGGAGAATATAGGAGAAGAGTGGGACCTTTTCAAACAGCGGATCAAAATTATAGCGATTGCGTGATCAAGTACCCTTGCCTTCGAATTGAAAAAGAGAGAGATAGAGAGCTTAAATTGTTGCTGTCTAAACTGACAGCGCTGGAATGTCAAAAGTCTGGTGCGTATGCCAAGGATTTCCGCAATATCAAAAGGAAGCTAGAGATACATGATAAAAAGCGCTATCGACGGGCCCTAGTACGAGCCAGAGCAATGCAAATGAGCTTAGATGAAAATCCAACAAAACGGGCATTATGACTTGAGAGAAATGGTGTAATGCGGAACCATATAGAAACTATCGAATGCAATGGTGTAGAGATGTACAGACAATGATAGCATTGAACGGGCTTTTTTTTTAGCACTACGAGGCTCTATTTGCTACTAGACCACTTTAGGAGTAGAAGTTTGAAGAGTCCTTCCTTAGTGGAATGCCGCGGTTGCCTGATGACACAAAAGTAGTGTTGGAACAGCCTGTATCGCCAACGGAAGTAGGAAATGCAATAGACAAGCTCAATCCCGGTAAGTCACCGGGGCCTGGCGGCCTGAGTGCTGTGTTTTATAAAACCTTTAGGAGTGAATTATCCGGACTGCTCACAGAAGTCTTTAACGAGTCATATAAACTAGATAGTCTGCCCCGGTCTTTTAGTGAGGTTAACATTATTTGATACCAAATTCCGAAGAGAGAGAAATAAGTTAAAACTTGTTTCGTCATATCAACCTACATCAATAAATAATTGCGACTACAAAATCTTGATGTAAGTACTAGCGCGGCGGCACCAGGACGTCATCAAAGAATTGGTGGGGTCTCACCAAACTTGCGGTATTATGGTGCGTTCCATTGAGGCCAATATACAAAAAATGTGATGCGTTCTCGAGTGTTGCGACGCCACGGAAGGTCGTGTGGCGATTCTGCAGCTTGATCTCGAAAAGGCATTTGACTGCGTCTCTCATGTCCTGCTTCTTGTCATACTACACCATGTGAATGTTGGTTTGGTAGTGAGAGACGGTGTGACTTTGGCATATCGCAATTGTCTGACACGTTTAGTAGTGAATAATACATTAGGGGCCCCCATTAGCATTAGGCGTTCCGTTAGTCAGGGATGCCCGCTTAGTTCTTTTTTGTTTAGCCACTACATAGAAACAATATGCTTAGCCATAAGTGAAAACCACAGCATTCACAGTTTTAAGTTGCAGGCATCAGAAGTTAAAATTCTGGCATATGCGAATGATGTCGCAGTTTGTTGCACAGACAAAGAAAGTGTGGCAGAGGTTATCACTGTAGTGAAGAGTTTCAGCAATGATGGTAGTCGGATGAACTGAGGAAAGTGCTTGGGTTTTTGGCATAGAGAGTGGTCATTCACACCGAAATTTTTTGCCAATACGAAGTGGGGGACGTCCCCTGTCGAATACCTAGGGTACCACTAGAACACTACAAAGACAACGTGGACTATTGGCAAGGACAGGCTAGACAAATTCAGTTGAAGGCAAGTAGGTCACAGGGGGATCACCTATCAACGTTCTCGAGCGCTACATTTTGCAATTTGTTTTTTCTCTCGAAACTGTGGTACGTGATGCAGGTGTCACATTGTTCGCAGGCCAATATACAGAAATGTCATCGTGTCTTCGCGTTATTCGAGAGTCCCTCAAGTTGGGAACGATGTAGTCAAACTAATATATACAGGCGTGTAAAGAAAGATGGTTTTGGACTACCACACCTATTCATAAGGCAGCTTATAAACAGGTTTTTTTTTCGTAACGTGAGTCATCCATTCCTGCATACGGTGTGCCAGCTGAGGCTCACGAGAGCTTTACCTGGATATGTAGTGGGCACAGACCACATGAATGGCGCTGTCCACGGATATCTCAAGGAGGTGATCTTAAGTGTCCCTTTTTGTGTGTCAGATTTTCTAATGAGTACTTATTTTCCGTGTCGCGCGAAAAGCTGTACAAAGATGTTTGTGGTGCAATTTTACCCATTTCACTGTACAGGCCCATATACAGTGGCGGTCAAGGGCAGGACGTGCTAAAAAAGTTTAAAATAATGCAAGTGGCTCCTGCCACAAAGAGCTTTTTTAGGCTTCACACCGGCACTTGGCACGTCAAGGTATTTCTAAATTAGTGAGGTCTCTTTCTACCTTGGGGGTCAGATTGTCTCATTTGTAATAAGCCAGAAACCATTGACCACGTTCTCTTGCATTGCTGGGAGGGAGTGTACTTTTGGGATGTATTGCGGAAGACAATGAAAAAAAAGAATTCCTGTTAGACCCTCACGGCATCAGATTTCTGCCGATTAAAATGAGGACGGCTTGCCATTTCACCTATTATGGTTACCAGGCCTCCGCTGTTTATTGCAGGCCCGTATGGCAGGATTTCACCGAGATTCACATGCACGACCCGCATAAATGTTCTTTCGAGAGTGCATGGTGAAATTTATGGAACTTACAAAAACACAAGAGTCTGTTCCTGAGTGGTTGTCAAGGGTGGAACACCTAACAGCTCTCAAGGAATTTTTAACCTAGTGATTTTTTTTTTGTTTTTTCAGTAGCACTGCCACCGCTTGTTTTTGCGACCTTTACGGCATTGTTCATGTACATAGTTGTCTGGATACAGGCAATAATGCAAAAAAAAACTCTTGGTGGCACAGTCATTAACGCCTCGCATTCACAACGCAGAGGTCACACGTTGGAATCCGCGCGCCGGTATTTTCTTCCTGGCATTTTTTTTCTTTCTTGCGTTTTCACATATATAGATACGTATACACATACGATGCATGACATCAACGACGCGTCGTCCACGTTGACTCCGACGCCAGCGTGAAAATCCAGCCTAGAGTGTCCCCATAATTGCCATCGAAATAATAGCATAAATTGGTGCTTTCGTACGTTTTAAGATAACAAACGCATGTCCAGCTCGACCCCCGGTACACTGCACGTGCGCAAAAACACACTTTAGGTGGCTGCATGGGCAATACCGAAGAAAATAAAAAAGACCTACAGGCATAGCCAATGATGCAGAAGAAGAGCATGTATACTTACGCTGTGTTCCTTCTGTGTAAGTGATCCTAGAATTCAACTGCGTGGAGACCTTAAAGCAAAATATTCACCATTCATAAACGCCGGAAGTAACGGTTTCGCTTTAAGGTGCGAAAGCATAACAACAAAATTAGGCAAACAATAAATATCACCTGTAACCATCCACCTTGTGGTCCCGCTCACCACACCAAAACTTATAAATGTCGTTAACTACACAACACAACAGGTCGAAACAAAGGCCCAAACAATACAAATGAAATCTCAAAGCCGCGATTGAAAAATGAGGGTGGAGAGAAGTGACGTGCCTATTTGACGGTTCCACTAAACGGAAAAGTGGTAGCTATTCTGTCACAACAATGAACGGGGAAAAAAATGACGTGCACAATCGGTTATTCTTGTAGAGACAATTTAGCTTGGAAGGGATTCAATTAAACTCAGAGTGCCACATCCTTAAAATGCCACAACGTGTTGCTGCCGGAAGCTTGCTTGTTATGTGTTGGGAGCATCTTGTTTATGAGGCGCCAAACAATTTAACAAAACATCTGTAACTCTCGCATTTTCGTTGCCCTTTCCTATCAGGCGAATCTGGCGCGCCGCCGACAGGTGTACAGAAATGTTGCCTTCGAAAGCGTGCCTGTTAAATGCGCATCAGTACGCGCCCTTTTCCAAAAGCTGATGCTCTCTGAATACTAGGTTTGTCAGGGATCAGTCTGTTTTTACTTCTGCTAATAATCAAGGCACCTGGTTCATTCAGGTTGCCCAACTTCATTGTTACCTGCAGGCATTCACGTGACTGTCGACGCCTGCCCAGACAGAAGGTTCGCGAGGCCAAGCACGCATGTCAACGTCCCAGCGTGGGTGCTACAAAAGGTTGGAAGGTAGCATTGCGCATTTCGAAAAAAAAAAAGAAAGAAAGAAAGAAAGAAGTACGACGGTCATGCAGATGCTGAATTTCGCTTGCCCCCGTTTCCCCGAAAGTGAGAGCTTTCGTAGTTTTTAAATGCGAAGCATTTCTTAGCGAACTTGAGCGGATCTATCTATCTCTCTATCTATCTATCTATCTATCTATCTATCTATCTATCTATCTATCAGCCACTTACGCTCGGGTGCTCTTGTGTTCCCCCCATCACTTGGCGTGAACCAAAATTAACATGGGAGGGTAAGATGGTTTGACGAATATGACGCGCAGGTCAAGACATGAATAATGTCCCAATCCCGTCGCGTACGTCGTCGAACACTTCCCGCAAGACAGTGGCACATACCCACGGGTGGGTATATGCCGCTGGTATGCGGGTATGTGTCACAGGTGATTGACACTTAGTATCGACACAGGAACGACGAGAACACACATGGGCAATTTTAACGCACGAGTGCTAAGAAATACCCACCATCGGTAGCGTCACCCCACGAATACAAAGAATAAAAGTCACAGTCCCAGCTGGAATCAAACCTAAGCATTCTGCGTGGCAATGAAGCATTTTGTGACAGAGCTACGCCAGATCTTGGAACTACTTTTCAAATATATATATATATATATATATATATATATATATATATATATATATATATATATATATATATATATATATATATATATATATATATATATATATATATATATATATATATATTGTAGTGAAGAGGAATTCCCACTACTGCAGCGACATCGACACGTTGGCGCGAGGCACGAGCTAAGACTGCCTGGTTGCTGCTGCGACGCTGTCCGTATACTCGGCCTGCTCTTGCTGCTTCGGTACCGACGCCGCTACCGCTGTTTACCTTGCATTTACATTATATTTTGGTGGAGAGTGCTGCGGTCTTCCCCAGTCCTGGAAATCCGCAGCCGAAAGCTGCCGTCCGTCATGCCTGACGAGGCTGTCTTCACACCCCCACCGGCTTCGCCACGCAGGGGCTGTCCCGGTGCTGAGCTCTTGCGAGAACCAGACATCTTCAGCGGCACCGATGAGAAAGACGTTGAGGATTGGCTGGAATCTTATGAACGAGCCAGTGCTACTAACAAATGGGACGATCCCGCGAAGCTTGGTACCATGATGTTTTATTTAACGGATGTTGCCAAGCTATGGTACAGAAACCATGAGGCGGATATCCCCACTTGGACAACCTTCAAAGCCTGCATCACAGATGTTTTTGGACGCCCTCGTGTGCGGAAACTTCGCGCAGAACAACGTCTACGAAGCTGGTCCCAACAAACTGGTGAAACATTCACTAGCTACATCGAGGACGTCCTCGACCTCTGCCGGCGTGTCGACCCGGAGATGGTGGAAGCTGACAAGGTACGACACATCATGAAAGGCATTTCCGACGACGTCTTTCAAGTGCTGCTCTCGAAGAACCCTGTCACTATCTCTGAGCTCATCGAGTTGTGTCAGAGTTTCGACGAGCTCCGACGACAGCGTCTCCTCACGCGACGCCCTAACGTCACGGATGACACACTGTCAAGCCTAACCACCACCTCTGACCTTGAGTCCCTGCTATCGCAGATCAAGGAGTTGGTTCCTGCTGAAGTCGCTCGGCAGCTATCGCTGCTATCGACAGTCGGCCAACCACAGTCACCTCTTCCAGTAAACCTTCGCCAGGCCATCCAGGAGCAAGTTTGCGCGGCTCTGCCATCTGCCCGTGACGCTTCATTGTTGCCGACCCCCGTTGCCTGTGCGGAGGTAACTGCACCTCTAAGCTATGCTGAAGTGGCCGCTCGACCACCTCTTCAGACTTTTACGTCACTGCCATCAGCCATGCCACCACGACCTACTCCTCGGTTCGCTCAGCCAAGGTCTCTCCAGAGTAGTGGACAATGGCGTACAATCGACAATCGGCCAATATGCTTTGCCTGTGGCCTACCTGGCCACATAGCGCGATACTGCCGTCGACGCGTCCCTATCTACCACCACCAGAGCTACCACCAGAGCTTCGAACCTGCCCCTTATGTGTCACCGCGCCCTTCGTTCACAGGATCTCAGCCTCCTGACCAGATGTCATCGTACGCCGACTACCGCCCTCCAGTTAACCGTCGCTCACCATCACCTCGACGCCACTCGCCATCCCCGATGCGCCGTCGTTCTACATCGCCGGAGCGGGAAAACTGATTGCCGCAGGGCCAGAGGCAGGAACTGCGTCGCCCGCGAAAAGACCAAGGCCTCTCTCTTCCCCAACGTATGTTCTCAACGTATATGTGGACGGCGTCACTGCACTCGCTCTTGCCGACACTGGTGCCGCAGTTTCAGTGATCAGTGCCAGACTCTGCCACTTGCTCAAAAAAGTTAGGACGCCAATAGCAAGTATATCACTTCGTACAGCCAGCGCAGAGCACGTCACGCCCGCCGCTGCCTGTACTGCTCGAATCGCGATTGATGGCCTCATCTATGTCGTTGAATTACTAGTTTTAGATTCCTGTTCCCATGATCTCATTTTGGGTTGGGACTTTCTCTCCGCTAATAAGGCCGTCATCGACTGCTCTCGCGCTGAGGTAGAATTTGAAGTGTTTGGCGACGCTCCGTTAAATGATGCACTTGAAACCGGGGACAAACTATTTGTTGCTGAAGACGTCATCATACCGCCGCACTCTTTCGCCCTTACCATGGTATCTTGCAACTCGCTCGCCGAGTCGAGTGCCCTTTTCACGCCATCTGCCCTTTTCGTTCGCCGCAAGTGTTCGTCGCTACCTTATGCCCTTCTAGAACTTCATGACGGCATCAGCAGAGTGCTCATCTCGAACCTCTTGTCATGTCCTGTAACACTACTTCGGGGTGAGTGCGTCGGGCGGGTTTACAGTCTCGACCCTTGTTGACATGTCGACTGGTCCTTCCGCCAAACACGAAGTCGCCGGAGTGACTTGTGCCTCTTCGCCGCAGACTAATAGGCCTAACGTACTTAGCAGCTCCATCGCCGACACGTTAACCATTTCGCAACGTGCTCAGCTGCTACGACTGCTGGAGAAGTTCCGTTCTTCCTTTGACTGCCAGCATACTCCCCTCGGCCGCACGTCCGCTGTGTGTCACCGCATCGATACGGCTACCAATGCGCCATTGCGTCAAAGACCTTATCGCGTATCCGCAGCCGAGCGCCAGGTTATCGATGACCAAGTAGCTGACATGCTCAAGCGTGGCGTCATCCAGCCTTCGAATAGCCCCTGGTCATCTCCAGTCGTTCTCGTTAAGAAGGACGGGTCAATTCGCTGTGTTGACTACCGTCATCTTAACAAAATAACGCGAAAAGACGTTTATATCTTACCGAGAATCGACAATGCCCTTGACTGCCTCCAAGATGCGGAGTACTTCTCTTCTATTGACCTACGGAGTGGCTACTGGCAAGTCCCTCTGGCCCCTGAAGATCAGCCTAAGACGGCCTTTGTCACACCTGATGGCCTTTACGAATTCTGTGTCATGCCTTTTGGTATTTGCAACGCCTCCGCAACATTCGAGCGGATGATGGACAATCTTTTGCGTGACCTGAAGTGGAAAACATGCTTGTGCTTTTTGGATGACGTAGTTATATTTTCACCAGATTTTCCAACGCATCTCCGCAGGCTAGATGAAGTACTGCAGTGCCTAACTGACGCTGGCCTTCAGCTCAACCTGAAGAAATGCCGCTTCGGCGCAAATCAGCTCACCATCCTCGGCCATGTTGTCTCTAAAGACGGTATCCTTCCTGACACCGCCAAGCTTCGGGCAGTTGCAGAGTTTCCTAAACCTGCATCTCTGAAGGATCTGCGCAGCTTTCTTGGCCTCTGCTCCTATTTCCGCCGCTTTATTCGTAATTTTGCGATGATCACCGCCCCCTTGACTGAACTTCTGCGCAGTCACTTGAAAAGTTACGCTTGGTCACCCGCCTGTGACGATGCTTTCGAAAAGTTGCGCCGCCTGTTAACCTCGCCGCCAATCTTGCGTCACTTTGACCCGACTGCTCCGACTGAGGTACACACCGATGCCAGTGGTGTTGGACTCGGCGCAGTGCTCACGCAGTGCAAATCTGGATTCGAGGAGTACGTAGTCGCATACGCAAGCCGTACCCTCACCAAAGCGGAGAAGAACTATTCTGTGACAGAGAAGGAGTGTCTGGCAATTATATGGGCTCTAGGTAAATTTAGACCATACCTATATGGTCACCCCTTCAACGTAGTCACCGATCACCATGTGCTTTGCTGGTTATCCACATTGAAAGACCCCTCCGGTTGTTTAGCTCGCTGGGCTTTGCGGCTGCAAGAGTTCGACATACGTGTTGTCTACAGGTCTGGTCGACGTCACACTGATGCCGACGCCTTATCACGTTCACCTGTGTCCCCCAAAAACTCTGCATGTCTATCTGCCGTGGACGAAATGGTGTCGTTCCCCGTAAACTGTGACATAGCGTCTGAGCAACGTAAGAATGACTGGATCAGCACTCTTCTGCGATTCCTTTCAGACCCGTCGACTTCTCCATCTTCTCGAACGTTGCGCCGTCAGGCGGCTCACTTTGAGGTCCGCGATGGCCTCCTTTATCGCAGGAACTACAAGTCCGACGGCCGAAAGTGGTTACTCGTCATACCTCGCCATCTTCGTGCTGCAATATGTTCAGCTTTCCACACTGACCCTCAGTGCGCACATGCGGGCGTCTTCAAAACATACGCTCGGCTTTCCTCCCGGTTTTATTGACGAGGCATGTACACCTTTGTGCGCAAATATATTCAGTCATGCCTTCAGTTCCAACGACGCAAAGCTCTCCCTCATCATGTCTCTGGTCCAATCCAGCCAATCCCTTGCCCAGCCAGGCCTTCCGACGGCGTTGGAATTGATCTCTATGGGCCTGTACCATTCACGGCTTCCGGAAACCGTTGGATCGTTGTCGCTGTCGACTACTTTACGCGATACGCGGAAACAGCCGCTTTGCCTGCTGCCACAGCACGCGACGTCTCATCTTTTCTCCTGCGGAACTTCATTCTGCGTCACGGCGCACCACGTGAACTTCTCAGCGACAGAGGACGTGTATTCCTCTCTGAAGTCGTCAACGCACTCCTTGCCGAATGCCGTATCATTCAGCGGACTACCACCGCCTATCACCCGCAGACAAATGGATTGACGGAAAAATTCAACCGTACCCTAGGGGATATGATATCAAAGTATGTTGCATCAGACCACTCCGACTGGGACCTCATTCTGCCTTTTGTGACGGACGCCTAAAATACTGCTCCACAAGCGACTACGGGCTTTTCACCATTTTTCCTGTTATATGGCCGAGACCCTTCCACCACACTAGGTACCATTCTGCCCTACCACCCCGATTCCTCCGAGTCTACGCCCATCTCTGAAGCTGCCCGCCGCACCGAGGAATGCCGTAAGCTCGCCCAGTCGTTCACAACAATCGACCAATGGAGACAAAAATCTCGGCGTGACGATAACCACCCGTACCCTAACTTTGTTCCGGACAATCTTGTTTGGCTTTGGGTTCCCGCTGTGCCTACAGGCCTTTCCTCGAAGTTTTTTTCAAAATACCAGGGACTCTACCGCATTGTCTCACAGACTTCACCAGTTAACCACATCGTCGAACCCGTTACGCCATCCACAGACCAGCGCTTTCGGGGACGTGAAATTGTTCACGTACAGCGGCTGAAACCTTATTACGACCCGCTCATACTCTGTTCATCGTGAGTCGCCAGGATGGCTCCTTTTTCGACGGGGGACGAAGTGTAGTGAAGAGGAATGCCCACTACTGCAGCGACATTGACACGTTGGTGCGAGGCACGAGCTAAGACTGCCTGGTTGCTGCTGCGACGCTGCCCGTATACTCGGCCTGCTCTTGCTGCTTCGGTACCGACGCCGCTACCGCTGTTTACCTTGCATTTACATTATAATATATATATATATATATATATATATATATATATATATATATATATATATATATATGTGTGTGTGTGTGTGTGTGTGTGTGTGTGTGTGTGTGTGTGTGTGTGTGTGTGTGTGTGTGTGTGTGTGTGTGTTTGACGTATCAAGTGATGGTTAGTAGAGGTAGAGAAGGAAGAAGTCAGAGAATAGAATAAACATGGCGTATGAGCCAGGCCACGTCTCCCATTCATCGTAGCGTCACACGAGTCGACAGGCTGAAGACCTGGCGGCCACTTCAACAACCAGCCACCATCTCCGAACGTCTCAGCAAGACGCAGTGACCGAACGTGGACCACGAAAGTACATCCCAACACTACACCAAGACCAGCATTATGACAGCACCATCAGACGACCTTCCCATCCCCAAGTACATTGGAGCAGTGGACGGTGGACATGTACAGGACTGGTTCGACCTGTTCGAGCACCACGCAACCGCTGCATCATGGTCGGAACGGGAAATGATCACCAACTTCACTGACTACATCTCCAGTGAGGCATTCAAGTTTTACCTGACACACATATTCGAAAACGACGAATCATGGCAAAAGATCAGGGAAGAGATGATTGCCCGTTTTAATGACTACGACAAGGACTTCCTCATTACCGACCATCTGCATACAACCACACTCGACCGTCACAGTCCACGCTTATTTCTCAAGAAACGTGGCGTTTCACCAGGTTTCTCTTCACGAAAGTCGGCATTTCCAAAGTCGTGGCACCAACATACGACACGATACGTCGCTCACCCTACTGATGCCTTTCATGCTTCGTATCGCTTACATGGTCCACCACTTGGTTTTCTACGACGCAGCTCTTCAAAGGCTCCGAACGGTCACTATTCGTGTCATAAGGGCGCCTTGTTTATGGTAGACCAGCTGACACATGGGGAAAATACCAAACAACGCCAAGATGACTCAAAGAGTGAAAATCAGTCTTCACGCATTGGAGCAGCTTACACCCCATCTCGCAGACTTGGCCCGCCTCCTGGTTTTCCATCGCTTGGCTCTTTCATTGCTCACAATGTCCATCTCACATCTAGCACGCTCACAATGGTCGAGATAGAGCTGCGGAGCTCGGACGATGCTACGCCAAGCCCTGGACTTACCACCCAGATTCATGCGCCAGAACAGCTCGCATCGTTAGTTACACAAAAAGAGGGCCATTCACAACTCAAACCTTACCGAACTACCTCTGTTGCAATGTTGCCGTCCAGTGCGCAGCCACCAGAAACTCCAAACACAGAAGGCTCAGACGCATCGAACGTCGCATGCTACCAGGCGCAAGAACCACTCATAGTGAGCCGCGAAGAAGAAGCCTTTGATGAACTATCTGTCAACTCTGAATGTTTTTTGTCGCAAGAGTTCATTTCCACGGCACCGCAGACTTGCCAAAATTAGCATTTTCAAAATGGTGATGCGACGTCACATGTGGTACCCTCATGCAGTGGTCACCAATCCAAGAATTGAACAAATTCAGAAGTGCATGATACATCAAACCTTGTACACAATTGTCTTTCGGAAGCGCCCTTAATGAACCCCGAAGCCTCTGAAGAGCATGCTAGCAATGATGACGCATCGCCAACTATGCCCGACAAGCAAGATACCAGTTCACCATTCATCAGCTATCTACAGCACGCGTCAAACACCGAACGAAATGAATGCCCCATTCCGGAACGGGTGCCACTACAGCCATCTCCTGAGCAGTACCAGCAAAGCAAGCAAAACGAAGTTCACAAACTCAAAAACAACGAGAGAAACTGCAACGAGGGCATCGACGAACGCCAAATTCAATGGAAGCGCGTTCAACAGTTGAAGAACATCGAAAAATAAGATCTCCAAACCAACAAGGCGTCAGACACTTTCGGATAAAGAAAAGTCGACAGAAACGCTCCCAGCGCCTGCTATTCCGCCGACTGCAACACCACAGGAAGCGCCGAGAAAGCCGCGGAAGCACTGCTTGCAAACCGCAAGCACTCAGGCACTCCATCACAGTCTGTCGAGAAGCACGCAAGCAAGAAGCATCGGCATTGCACCATTCACGGCGAAAAATACAGCCCCGACGACATCCGAGCTGCCGATGCAACAAGGCGTTTCAACCTTGGTCAGCCCGAACAAGAGTTCTAGCAGTACTCTCAGTATGCACGTGTATCCCGCTCTGTCCAGAACGCAACAGTCAGCCTCGCCCACCAGAGTTGTTATAGAGTTCACCGGACTGCTCTCTCGGGCTTGAAGATTTAAAGAGACTGTGGAACTTCGTCGGGACGTGATACTGCGAATTTGGACATTGTCTGTTTATTGGCTTCTTCAATTTTTATGTAGGTTATAAACGGTGCCATCTTTCGGGGGGAGGGGGAATCGTGTGACGTATCAAGTGGTGGTTAGTAGAGGTGGAGAAGGAAGAAGTCAGAGAATAGAATAAACATGGCGTATGAGCCAGGCCACGTCTCCCATTCATCATAGCGTCATATATATATATATATATATATATATATATATATATATATATATATATATATATATATATATATATATATATATATATATATATATATATATATATATATATATATATATATATATATATATATATATATATATATATATGCCTTCGTGGTTCTTGAACCAGAGGCTGGCCACATCAGCGAGGTAAAAGCGCACGGTACAAATTTTGCTCGCACAAACATATGTTGAAGAGTTGCAGATGTTTATATAACCAGTTGTTTCCATTTTGACAACGATGACAACTGGAACATCGTATTAGCAACACCAGAAGCTAATATGAAGCGTTGATGCTGGCGAGGATGCTGGCCCTGGACACTGCTACATAAATATACTTCAGCGAGTACGTGACGGCATATATATATATATATATATATATATATATATATATTGTAACGGATATAACAACCTCACAACCAGGACGTCCTATTTACAAGGTTTAATAAGGGCGAACTTGTGCCCAAGCCAAAAGAACTACACAGTAGCTGGGAGAAAGCAGCGAACGCTCGTCGTCCTCTTCTTCTCTTCTTTTTCCTTGGCCGCTGCTCGGTAGCAGCTCGTGCACAGGCTGGGCCGGCTCGTGCCTTCCGGCGGGCTTCATGAGTCGTAGCGATGCCGTCAGCGTTCCTCTTTTAACAACGTCTGCGTTGTACTGCGCCTTAACAATTCCTCGTGGCATTATCCCCCCTCTCAAGCGGCATCGCCCCGATGCTTGCGATGAGGCTGTTCAGTACTTTTTTTTTTTTCTTTGTGTGTACAAGTTTGTAAAAATGAGGTTGCAGTACGTCAAGGGATTGGGGTGGCTAGGTTTGGAATCGGTCGTAGTACGGTTTCATCCGTACAATGTGTACACGCTCCGTGGGATTGCGTCGCCTCGAATGCAGGTGGCCTGCAGGCTTGACTTCGTAGACGAGGTCATTGTGTCGCTGTACTATCTCGTAGGGGCCAAAATACCGGGAAATGAGTTTTTCGGAGAGGCCTCGTCGTCGTACTGGAGTCCATATCCACACTTTGTCGCCAACGTCATATCGCGTGTCAAGTCTTCCTCGGTTGTAGCGGTCGGCATCGATGCGGTGTTGGTGGCGTATTCGGTATCTTGCTAACTGGCGGGCTTCTTCCGCTCTTTGTAGAAAGTCGTCAAGATCGGGGGGGTAGTCATCTTGGTCTATTGGTAACATAGCATCCAGTGTTGTGGTAACAGCACGACCGTAAACTAGTTCAAATGGGGTGATTTTGGTGGTCTCTTGCACAGCCGTATTGTAGGCGAAAGTGACGTATGGTAAAATTTCGTCCCACTTTTTGTGCTCGACATCCACATACATGGATATCATGTCCGCTAGAGTTCTGTTAAGGCGTTCGGTCAGGCCATTGCATTGAGGATGATATGCAGTGGTTTTCCTATGAACAGTGTGAGTCATGTTGAGCAGGCACTTCAAAAGTTGCGCCGTGAAAGCCGTTCCGCGATCGGTGATTACAACCGTTGGAGCGCCATGTCGCAGGACTATTTTGTGTACGAAGAATTGGGCCACTTCTGCTGCCGTTCCTCGTTCCAAAGAGTCTGTTTCGGCGTATCTAGTTAAATAATCAGTGGCCACAACGATCCATTTCTTGCCGAGTAAAGATGTCGGGAAGGGTCCAAGGAGGTCCATTCCAACTTGGCGGAAAGGCGCTTTCGGTGGATCTATAGGTTGTAGAAGGCCCGCTGGTTTAGAACTTGGTGTTTTTCGTCTTTGGCACTCGCGGCATGTTTTGACGTAGTGTTGCACTGAAGCTAGTAGCTTGGGCCAATAATAATGGAGACTGATCCTTGCAAGCGTTCGCGTCACACCCAAATGTCCAGATGTGGGCTCATCGTGACACGCTCGAAGTATTTCTTGTCGCATAGTTGCTGGAACGACAAGCAGGAACTTTTCGCGGTTGGGCTTGAAGTTTCTCTTGTAGAGAACGTTTCCTCGGAGGCAGAACGATGCGAGGCTTCGAGAAAATATACGGGGTACTTGTACGTCAATTCCTTGCAGGTGTTCGATAAGCGGGAGTAATTCTTTGTCTGTACGTTGGAATTCGGCTATTTGAGTGGTCTCGACAATTCCTACGAACGGAAAGTCGTCTTCTTCTGAGAGTGGTGTGTCTGTAGGAGCCCGTGACAAACAGTCGGCATCGGTATGTTTTTTGCCAGATCGGTATACCACGCTTATATCGTATTCTTGCAGTGTGAGGCTCCACCTTGCTAGTCGTCCGGATGGTTCCTTGATGTTCGCCAGCCAGCAAAGCGCATGGTGATCGCTGACTGCCTTGAATGGTCTACCATGTAGGTACGGCCGAAATTTACTGATGGCCCAGATGACGGCAAGGCATTCTTTTTCCGTGGCCGAATAGTTTGTCTCTGCTTTTGTTAGAGTCCGACTGGCATAAGCTATCACTTTTTCTTCACCTTTCTGCCACTGTATTAGAACGCATCCAAGGCCGATGTTACTGGCATCTGTGTGTATTTCCGTGTCGGCTGTCTCATCAAAGTGAGAAAGAATCGGGGGGTTTTCTAACCTCTTTCTCAATTCGTTGAAGGCGCTTTGTTGCTCGTTTTGCCACTGGAAAGGCACATCTTCTCTCGTAAGTCTCGTTAAGGGTTCTGCGATCTTTGAAAAATTTCTCACAAATCGTCTATAGTACGCACATAGACCTAGAAATCTCCGTACTGACTTTTTGTCTGTTGGCACCGGAAACCTTGCGACGGCGGCCGTCTTATCAGGATCAGGGCGAACACCTTGGGCGCTGACGACATGCCCAAGAAAACGAAGCTCTTCGAAACCTAATCGGCACTTCTCTGGCTTGATTGTCAAATCTGCCGAACGGATTGCCTCTAACACTGACCGAAGGCGCTTGATGTGCTCCTCAAATGTAGCCGCGAAGATGACCACGTCGTCTAGGTACACTAGGCAACACTGCCACTTCAATCCGGAAAGCACAGTGTCAATCATGCGTTGGAACGTTGCCGGCGCACAACAGAGACCAAACGGGAGAGCCTTAAATTCATAAAGTCCGTCCGGGGTAACAAAAGCAGTCTTTTCGCGATCACGTTCATCAACTTCGATTTGCCAGTATCCACTTTTCAGATCTAGTGATGAGAAGAACTTGGCACACCGAAGTCGATCTAACGTGTCGTCGATGCGTGGAAGGGGATATACATCCCGTTTAGTCACAGCATTCAGTTTCCTGTAGTCGACACAAAACCGTAGCGTGTTATCCTTCTTCTTGACAAGCACCACGGGAGATGACCACGGGCTGTTAGAAGGCTGGATAACATCATCTTCAAGCATTTCTCGTACCTGCTTCTTGATGACTTCCCTTTCCTTAGGGGAAACACGATACGGGTGCCGGCATACCGGCCTGGTTGTCTCGTCCGTTATGATCCTGTGTTTTGTAATGCTCGTGCGCCGTACCTTTGAACTGTTGGAGAAACAGCTGCCAAATTCCCGCACGAGGTCGTATAGCTGTTGACGTTGAATCTCTGAAAGATTAGGATTTACGTATATTGTGTCGCAGGCATCAGATGGAAGTTTCACATTCGGTGACGTCGTTTCAAGACTGCATATTTCTGTCACTTCACAGAACTCATGAAGAAACGCTATTGCCGTCCCTTTTGCGATGTGCTGGAATTCGTTACCGAAATTCGTCAAGAGGATGTCTGTGCACCCGTTTCGCAGCTGGATAATCCCTCGTGCCACACAAACGCCTCTTTTCAAGAAAACATCCACGTTGCTCTCCGCCACACCCTCGTAGTCGCTGAATGTATCATTATTCACGAGGACCATTATACTGCTCCGTGGCGGTACAGTCACATCATCGTCGACGACGCGCAGTGGAGTGGTACATCGTTCATCTGATCGTGCTACCTTTAAAGCTTGCTCCGTCGAAAAGGACACGCTCGACCTCTGTAAATTGATAATCGCACCATTAGCTTGTAGGAAATCCATTCCCAGTATCACTTCCCTCGAGCACACAGGCAGGACGACAAAGTCACCGACGTAAGTGAAGCCCCGTATCATGACCCTTGCGGTACATCGGCCGGAAGGGGTTATGAGGTGACCACCTGCAGTACGTACTTGAGGTCCACCCCATTCGGTCAGAACTTTCCTGAGTCGCTTCGCTAATTCGTAACTTATCACAGAATAATCCGCACCAGTATCGATCAAAGCATTGAGCTCTAGTCCGTCAATCACCAACGGCAAGTCTGAAGTAATTTTCTCTGTACTGCACTCCTTTACCTGGAAACAGTCGTCGTTATCAGGCTCGTACCGCAGTGGAGGATCTTCATATCCCAAGTCGCCAGCGGCCTCGCCTCCACAGGTCGCCCTCTTCAGTTTCCCGGATTTGGGCTAGGCGAACGCTGCCTAGACGTGCTTGGGAAGGGACGTGGGCTAGACGAGCGGTAGCGCATAGGGGATGGTGAGCGTGGTTGATGACGACGAGGCGGGTCAAATTCCCGACGTGAGCATAGGTATTCTTCAATCTCGGAAGGTCTTTCGCCGTTTCGCGGACACGGTGCATTGATGGCGAATCCCCTAAGACCAGCTTGACGATATCGGCAGAATCGGTACAGGTGGCCAGCCTCTCCACAGTGGAAACACAAGGGCCTACGTGTGGCATCTCGCCACACATCGCTCTTCCGTGGCATCATCTCTCTCGCACGAGGTGGAGTGCGTGTTGCCTCTACGATTTCAGGCGGGCTGCGCATTGTCTGCACATAAGTACTTGGTGTCTCGATCGGCGAACAGTGCAGAGTAGGTCGCCTGAGCACCTCGGAGTACGTTACCGCCCGTCGTGTCGCTGGCACATCACTCCGCGGCTCCCGCATGGCCTGTCGAATTTCTTCTCGGACAACTTCAGCAAGAGACAGCTCGGGGGTGACATCAGGTGACTGCAGTTTCCTTAATTCCTCCCTGACAACAGACCGGACGAGCTCCCGCAATGTGTCAAGATTATCCACGACGCCTGCTGAGTAGACTCCTGCGGATGCACCGGCTACGTCGCGGTTGTACTGTCGGGCTCTCTGCTGAAGCGTCGTTTCGATGGTTGTTGCTTCCGACCGAAACTCAGCAACAGTACGGGGCGGATTGCGGATGAGTCCCGCGAACAATTCTTGCTTTACCCCGTGCATGAGGTGGCGCACCTTCTTGTCTTCCGTCATGCCAGGATCAGCTCGCTTGAAAAGGCGGGACATGTCTTCGATGTACATCGCGACAGTTTCGTTCGTTCGTTGAATCCGTGTGCGGAGAGCTGCTTCCGCCTTTTCCCGGCGATCACTGTTGGCGAACGTACTCAGTAGCTGCCGCCGAAACTCTTGCCACGACGTCAGAGATGCCTCGTGGTTTTCGTACCACACTCGTGCAGAGTCTTCCAACGCAATGTAGACGTTACGCAGCTTGCCTTCCTCGTTCCACTGATTTAGATTTCCCACTCTCTCGAAATGCTCTAACCAGTCTTCGGCGTCCTCGTATGGGTCACCATGAAACACCTTTGGAATGACCGGTTGGCTTACGATGAGTTGTGCCGGCGTAACTTGGCTCGTCATGGTGGTGGCGGCGCTTGTCTCCGTCACCGATGCCCTTGATACAGAAGGGAGTGGCCCAAATTCTGGCAACTCTCCTCGGATACGGCGGCTGACTCGTTGGTGCACCGGTGTAAGCTCCACTGGTTGCGGCTGGTCAGTGCTTGGACTTCGCTCTTGCGTGGGGCTCGGAATCATGTACCCAGCACCTCCACCAGAAAATGTAACGGATATAACAACCTCACAACCAGGACGTCCTATTTACAAGGTTTAATAAGGGCGAACTTGTGCCCAAGCCAAAAGAACTACACAGTAGCTGGGAGAAAGCAGCGAACGCTCGTCGTCCTCTTCTTCTCTTCTTTTTCCTTGGCCGCTGCTCGGTAGCAGCTCGTGCACAGGCTGGGCCGGCTCGTGCCTTCCGGCGGGCTTCATGAGTCGTAGCGATGCCGTCAGCGTTCCTCTTTTAACAACGTCTGCGTTGTACTGCGCCTTAACAATTCCTCGTGGCAATATATATATATATATATATATAGTAATGAATCTGAATAACGGACGCTCTGCGGGTAATGAAGAAGACGAGGGTGATCGGTGGCTGCAGTAGTAGCTCGCGCACGCCGCTCGCCATTAGCCAGGCCTGCCTGATAAAGGACATTTTGCCAAGCTACGTCTGAACCTTTCTCGACGTACAACACCTCTATTTTAAGTGGTGGAGGAGCCGGGGTTCCCATCACCCTGGAACTTCACAATCGGACGCTACCGTCACCGTTCACCATGACTGCTCCTGCCTCTTCTCAAGCTGCCTTACCAACGACAGTCTACTGTACTGGCACGCCTCGGCAACGCGACCCAACAAATTCCGACGAGTACGACGAGTTGCGACACCCGCAACTGACGCTAATGAACCTATGGATATATTCCGCAAGTCCATTGATTTTAACCTCACGCCTGGGCAGCAGGAACAGCTGATCAAGCTCCTACAGCGTTTTCGAGCCTCGTTTGACCACAATCAGCCTTCCTTAGGTCGAGCGTCATCTGTTGTTCACCGTATAGATACCGGTCAAGAGACACCGTTACGGCAGCATCCATATCGTTTGTCAACTACCGAACGCCGTGCCATCAATGGACAGGTTGACGAAATGCTGACACGTGGCATAATCGAACTATCAAGCAGTCCCTGGGCCTCTCCAGTTGTGTTGGTGAAGAAGGACGGATCCATCAGGTTTCGCGTGGACTACCGGGGTCTCAACCGAATCATGCGCAAGGATGTCTACCCGCTGCTACGCATTGACGATGCCTTGGACTGCCTACAGGGAGCCGAATTTTAGATGCGGAGCATCTAATACTCGAGGCTTGTAGTGCGGCGCCGTCCGCAAGCTTCCTCCTCCTTCTTCCACCATCTGTGCATCCCTTCCTCCTCTACACACCGCGCGCGCTTCACTCCTCCACCATCTGTGCACCCTTCCTCCTCTACACACCGCGTGCGCTTCTCCTCTTCACGAACATTCGCTAGCTGTATAGTGTAGCGCGCATGCGCCGTCACGCTTCGAGAACATCGGCAGCTGACGCGCGCGCATGCGCCGTCGCGCTTCGAGAACATCGGCAGCTGACGCGCGCGCATGAACCGTTGCGCTTCTCCCCCTTCTCGAACATTCGACAGCTGACGCGCTCATGCACCGTCACCCACCATCTGTGCCGCGCGCGCTTCTCCCCTTCGAGAACATTCTACAATTTTCCTGATTCTCCAGTGGACGCGCATGCGCCGTCGCGCTTCGAGAACATTCAACAGCTGACAGTGCATGCGCCGTCGCGCTGTATATATACTCAAGGTCGGCGCTCGCTCGCTCAGTTGCCGCTTGTCGGTTGGTTTGTACGGCGCGTCGACGTCCAAGGTCGCGGTGAAATGAATTCCAACGAATCCACAAACACAATGATCGACGTCCCTTCGACCAGCGCCGCCCTTTCGCACTACGTGTGTACGTGTTCACTCATTTAACACCCCCTCCTACAACCACGTTAATCAATTTAGCCATCGACCCAAGTAAGTCGCAATTTAACACCCCATTTCACAACCACGTTAACCAATTTAGCCATCGACTTAAGTAAGTCGCACTTTAACACCGCGTTAACCAATTATATGCTCCGCATCCTCCTCAGTGTTCCCCCGAGGGAAGCTGCGGGCAATTTTTTTCTCTTCGTTAGATCTGCGCTCTGGATACTGGCAGCTACCCATAACAGAGGCCGATCGTGAAAAACTGCTTTCATCACGCCCGACGGGCTTTACGAATTCACAGTCTTGCCCTTCGGCCTCTGCAACGCGCCAGCTACTTTCGAGCGGATGATGGACTCTATCCTTCGAGGCCTCAAATGGAACGTTTGCCTTTGTTATTTAGATGATATTGTCGTCTTTTCAACTGATTTCGCAACCCATTTAACCCGCCTCGAGAAAGTCCTCGCGTGTATTTCTGCCGCGGGGCCGCAACTGAATCTGAAGAAGCGCAATTTCGCCGCTCGAAAGCTTACAATCCTTGGCCACGTGGTTTCAAAAGACGGCATTCTTCCTGACCCTGCCAAACTTACAGCCATTTCAGCGTTTCCCAAACCGACCACATTGAAAGAGCTCCGAAGCTTCATAGTCTTTTGCTCTTACTTCCGGCGCTTCGTCCGCAATTTCGCGACGATCATCGCTCCTTTGACCAAGCTCCTCGCCGGCTCTAGAGACCTTTCAGCCTGGTCTGCTCCCTGTGACGACTCTTTCAATGAACTGCGCCGCCTCCTGACGTCGCCGCCTATTCTGTGACACTACGACCCATCGGCACCCATAGAGATCCACACCGACGCTAGTGGTGTCGGGCTAGGCGCTTTTCTTGCACAGAAGAAAGACGGCTTCCAAGAGTACGTGGTTGCCTACGCAAGCCGAACTCTTAGCAAAGCTGAAACCAACTATTCTGTCACTGAAAAGGAATGCGTCGCCATTATTTGGGTGATAGAGAAATTTCGACCTTACGTGTACGGGCGCCCTTTTGACGTCGTGACTGACCACCACGCCCTCTGCTGGTTGTCGTCCCTGAAGGATCCAAGCGGTCACCTCGCCCGATGGGCATTAAACCTCCAAGAATATAATATTCGCGTGGTCTATCGCTCCGGCCGGAAACATTCGGATGCAGACGCCCTATCCTGTTCGCCTCTACCCCCTGACCCGGACTGCTGCGAAAGTCTAACCTGTGATGCCACTGCCATCACCATCGCTGACATGCCATCTGAGCAACGCAAGGACCCTTGGGTTGTTTCGATTCTAGACATCCTGGCTGGGCGGACGGCTTCCCCCACCTTCTCGCACGTTGCGTCGGCAAGTCGAGCACTTCGCCACTCGCGACGACGTGCTGTACCGACGCAACTACGCACCCGGTGGACGTCAGTGGCTACTCGTGATTCCACGTCATCTGCGATCCGAAATTTCCACGTTTCATTACGACCCCCAATGTGGCCACGCAGGTTTCCTGAAGACTTATTCTCGCATACGTCTCCGATATTACTGGCGTGACATGTACCGTTTTATACGACAATACGTTCGGGCCTGCTCGACGTGCCAGAGACGAAAAACTCCGCCTTGTCACGCCAGCGGTACCTTGCTACCCTTACCATGCCCATCCCGACCATTCGACCGCGTCGGCATCGATATCTATTGTCCCCTTCCCAACACTGCTGACGGTAACCGCTGGATCATAGTTGCCATCGACCATCTCACGCGGTATGCCGAAACTTCATCCCTTCCCTCGTCTACAGCAAAAGACGTTGCGACTTTCGTTCGTCACAACATCGTATTACGTCATGGAGCACCTCGGGAGTTACTGAGCGATCGTGGTCGTGTATTCTTGTCAGACGTCATCACAGCATTGCTGCGTGAGTGCCACGTCGTTCACTGCACTACAAGCGCCTATCATCCCCAGACCAATGGAATGACAGAGCGCTTCAACCGCACCCTTGGTGACATGCTGTCTATGTATATCTCGTCAGACCACTCCAATTGGGACCGAGTGCTCCCGTTTATCACGTTCGCTTATAATACCGCCATTCAAAGCACTACTGGGTTCTCTCCTTTTTTCCTCCTTTACGGACGCGAACCTTCTTGCACTATGGACACCATTCTTTCGTACAAACCTGACTCCTCAGAATCCACGACTTTGTCTCAAGCCGCTACATACGCTGAAGAATGCCGCCAACTGGCAAGATCATTCACAACCCAAGACCAAGGACGCCAAAAGCACCACCATGACGCATCAAATAACACTACTTCCTTCGATCCAGGTTCACTCGTTTGGCTGCATGTCCCTTCTGCTACACCTGGCCTTTCTACCAAGTTAGTCCCCAAGTATCACGGCCCATATCGTGTGCTACAAAAAACGTCACCTTATCGAGCCACTGGAACCATCTTCTGACCAACGTCGTCGTGGCCAGGAAATTGTCCACGTCTCGAGACTTAAGCCCTGCTACGACCCTCCCGTGTTTACTTGTCCATAGGTCGCCAGGATGGCTCCTTATTTCGCGGGGAGTAATTGTAATGAATCTGAATAACGGACGCTCTGCGGGTAATGAAGAAGACGAGGATGATCGGTGGCTGCAGTAGTAGCTCGCGCACGCCACTCGCCATTAGCCAGACCTGCCTGATAAAGGACATTTTGCCAAGCTACGTCTGAACCTTTCTCGACGTACAACACCTCTATTTTAATATATATAGTGGGAGTAATAATTCAATGGGTCAGTTAGTCTTCGTGAAGGTATGGGATATGGCACAACGGGAGCGTTGTCAACAAGGATAAATATATTTATTTCCCAACAGTTTCTGGAGGGGTCCTCCCTTCATCAGGGGATAACTCATCCCCTGATGAAGGGAAGACCCCTCCCGAAACTGTTGGGAAATAAATATATTTATCCTTGTTGACAACGCTCAAGTTGTGCCATATCCTATATATATACATATATATATATATATATATATATATATATATATATATATATATATATATATATATATAGTAGAAAAAGAGGTCGACAAACGTGCGAAAAAACACTAGTTGTACTAACGTTTCGGCAGGTGGGCCTGCCTTCGTCACTCCGACGAAGGCAGGCCCACCTGCCGAAACGTTAGTAAAACTAGTGTTTTTTCGCACGTTTGTCGACCTCTTTTTCTACTGCATTTTCCACCGGATCCAATGAATATCACCCCACCATATATATATATATATATATATATATATATATATATATATATATATATATATATATATATATATATATATATATATGCCGTCACGTACTCGCTGAAGTATATTTATGTAGCAGTGTCCAGGGCCAGCATCCTCGCCAGCATCAACGCTTCATATTAGCTTCTGGTGTTGCTAATACGCATGTTCCAGTTGTCATCGTTGTCAAAATGGAAACAACTGGTTATAAAAACATCTGCAACTCTTCAACATATGTTTGTGCGAGCAAAATTTGTACCTAGATTTAGCGTCAGTTCATAACGTGTCACTAAATTAAGATTGCAACATGGTCACCTTCTCTCCGTATGCTTCGCATAACGTCAAATTCCAGGTACGTGAACCTTGCCATATTTTTTAAATGCAAAGCATTTTTTTCGCATATTTCATGCAATTCCAGCGTATCCTTCCTTGCCTGCTTTCTTCCTTTCTCTTTCCTTCTTCGTTTCTTTCTTTCTTATTTCCTTTCTTGACCCTTACCTCTGGGTGCTCAGATAACCTCCTTAGCTTGCGCTAAACCGAAAAATAATGGGAGAGTAAAATGGTTTGACGATTTTGACTCACTGCTTATGACATGAATATTGCGACCATCTCGTCACGTACGTCACCCAGCCCTCTTTGCCAGACATGGGTGGGTAAATGCGTCACGTGTCTGGTGACTTCGTGCTATGAATGGGTGGTTGTCTAGTTTCCCTTTCTTAACCCTTTCGTCACCTACCGGGATTCCGCAAAACTCATTCGCATTGCAGGTATGAGGTTATGTGGCACTAGTGATTGACAGCCTATGTCTACTATGGAACAACGAGAACAGTCATTGATAAGTTTAACGCGAGAGCTTCAAAAAAAAAAGCCTGACATTGGCAGTTCTGACCCGATGAATGCAAGGAATGAATGTCAGCGTCCCAGGAGGAATTGAACTCTCGCATTCTATATGGCAATCAGGTGTTCTAGCGCAAAGCCACACCAGGTCTCAGAACTGATCTTCAAATAGACACTAATGTTCATGAAACATCACTTGTGGGTGCAGTGCTGGCTATATTATAACTATACTATATATACTATTTAACTGTACTATACCGCGCGGTCTTGACATCAGACGGAGTTAAGCGCCATCCACTGAAATTGATTTCGTAGTAGTATTCAGTGCTGCCATACTTGGGAGCAGAAGTGCTACATATCATCATACGGCTTCGGTGTCTCCAATATCTATGGTGCTGTCCTTACGCAACTGTAAACTGCCGGCTTATAACACATATGGCAGTTCAAGATATGTTTGTGTATGTTTTACACACAAACATGTCTTCAGCGTAATTTTGTCACGTTTCGCACAACACCGATTCCTAAAGTACGTAGGATCTGCGTATACTTTTTTCGAAAAACGTGGAGCAGGGGATTACAGAGCAAACCTGGACTTAACAGGAATAAACCGCTTATGTTTTGGCAAACAATACAAACAATTTCTTGACAAAAAATTCATAAGATATACGTTTGCTCGGAAACCAAACTGAAAATAATGCGACTTTTGGTATATGATACGCGCTGACTTAGCATCCTTAGATTAACCGTAACAGCAATGCCTGCAGTTCGCATTCAGCCATGTTATACCTTATTCATAGATACGCAAAAAACTGCGACCTTTTGAGCAGTGACAGCATTGTTTCTGTGGTCCTCCATGAGTCGCTGTCGCCTCTTGTACTAGTCGTTTCAGCAGTAAGCCCGCGAAAATTTCAAAGCGCTCACTGTCAAATATTTACCCCTATATAAGTGATAGACCTGGAAGTACTCCTATAAAAGTTCTATTCTGATCTGCCTTTATCGTCGTTGTCTCTGTTTTCTTACCATTGCATCTGTATTGCTACAGTGTCTTTCGTATATTTTGTTTTTTCCATAACACCTTTCATGCCTCCCTCGTATTCTACAACCCTTCCCAATCTCAGTGTTACTATTTCCAACACTGGTGTTTTCCCACAAGAACAAATACGGGGCATTTCGAGCCGCCGCTAAGATCTTTACCTGACTGGGTTTTACAGCAAAAGCTGTTATGAAATCACAAGAGCCGATTTGAGCTCCGCAGTTGTCCGCCGCTGCAGGTGTACGTAATCGCTATAACACGAAATAAGAAAAAAAAAGATGGCTCATCTCTATGTCGTTGAAATCAGTATAACATGAACGCCAAGCGTGTCTTCAAAGAAGTAGCTGAGAGTCTACTGTGCATTGTTTTGGCGCAAGGACGAATGAATGAATGCCAAAGCAAGAAATTGTAATGCCACGCACAAAACGGCAAGCAGCTCAAAACTTGCAGCCCACTTCTCAAGCGGAAAGGACGCATAAAATGGACATACATAGTGTAAGTACCAGAGTCTTGGAAGAACGCTAACATCATCTTAATACATAAGAAAGGAGAAGACAAGGACTTGAAGAATTACAGGTCGATCAGCTTGCTCTCTGTAGTATACAAGCTATTTACAAAGGTAATTGCTAACACAGTAAAGAAAACATTAGAATTCAATCAACCAAAGGAACAAGCAGGATTTCAAACAGGCTACTCAACAATTGACCACATTCATACTATCAATCAGGTAATAGAGAAATGCTCAGAGTATAACCAACCGCTACACATAGCCTTCATAGATTACGAGAAGGCGTTTGATTCAGTAGAAATATCAGCCATCATGCAGACACTGCGGGATCAGGGCGTAGATGAAGTATATATAAACATTCTGGAAGAAATCTACAGGGGATCAACTGCTACCATAGTGATTCATAAAGAAAGCAACAGAATACCAATCAAGAAGGGTGTAAGGCAGGGGGACACAATCTCCCCAATGCTATTTACCGCGTGCTTGCAGGAGGTTTTCAGAAGCCTAGAATGGGAACAGTCAGGGATAAGAGTTAATGGAGAATACCTTAGTAACCTGCGCTTGGCCGATGACATTGCATTGCTGAGTAACTCAGGGGACTAATTGCAACTCATGATTACGGAGTTAGATAAGGAGAGCAGAAAGGTGGGTCTTAAAATTAATCTGCAGAAAACGAAAGTAATGTACAACAACCTCGGAAAGGAGCAGCGCTTCGAGATAGGTAATAGTGAACTTGAAGTTGTAAAAGACTATGTCTACTTAGGGCAAGTAATAACCGCAGAGCCCAACCACGAGATTGAAGTAACTAGAAGAATAAGAATGGGGTGGAGCACATTCGACAAGCACTCTCAAATTATGACAGGTAGATTGCCACTATCCCTCAAGAGGAAGGTATATAACAGCTGTATCTTGCCGGTACATAGCTACAGAGCAGAAACCTGGAGACTTACAAAGAGGGTTCAGCTTAAATTGACGACGACGCAGCGAGCAATGGAAAGAAAAATGGTAGGTGGAACTTTAAGAGACAAGAAGAGAGCAGAGTGGATTAGGGAACAAACGGGGGTTAAGGATATTGTAGTTGAAATAAATAAGAGTAAATGGACATGGGCCGGGCATGTAGCACGTAGACAGGATAACCGCTGGTCATTAAGGGTAACTAACTGGATTCCCAGAGAAGGGAAGCGGGTTAGGGGGAGACAGAAGGTTAGGTGGGCAGACGAGATTAAGAAGTTTGCGGGTATAAATTGGCAGCAGCGAGCACAGGAACGGGTTAACTGGCGGAACATGGGAGAGGCCTTTGTCCTGCAGTGGACGTAGTCAGGCTGATGATGTTGATAATGATGATGATGATGATGATGATGATGATAATAATGACATAGTGTAAATGTTTCTGTACAAAAGTACCTGGTTCTTTCCCAAGTTTCGGCACCAAACTTTCAGAATGAGGACCTATTGTCGTAACTATGCAACATGTCTTTACTTCATAAGGGCTGGATCCACGTTCCCCAACTTCCTTCTCTTTCTACTTTCGTCTCTGCCTCCTGCCCCCAAGCCCATGCCCTGCTTCGTTTTTTTTTTTTCAGCACACAGGATGTCCGCGGTCTAGCAACTTTCACACCTCAACAATTAAAGCAGCTTGCTCAAACGCAAAGAAGTACGCAAGAGTCGAAGGCATAAATAAGAACGACCATAGCATTTGCCCCATTGTGTTATCTCGGCAGGGCCGCAACAATGGTGGTGGCTTTGCGATGAACACGTTTAGCTATCGGCCACAAAAACGATAACCGCTGGCCCCGCCGCGGTGGTCTAGTGGCTAAGGTACTCGGCTGCTGACCCGCAGGGCGCGGGTTCGAATCCCGGCTGCGGCGGCTGCATTTCCTATGGAGGCGGAAACGTTGTAGGCCCGTGTGCTAGGATTTGGGTGCACGTTAAAGAACCCCAGGTGGTCTAAATTTCCGGAGCCCTCCACTACGGCGTCTCTCATAATCATATAGTGGTTTTGGGACGTTAAACCCCACATATCAATCAATCAACGATAACCGCTGTTGCTGCTTATTGCTGTCATGAACCGGTGCGAGTTAAGCGTGTCGTTCGTATGCGGAATGTTAGGGATCAGTAGAATCATCGTGCGCACTGACGTGCGAGTGTGTTTGTCACGTGGTATTTTTTTGTATTTCGCGGGCATTTGTAATTAGCAGAAATAAACTAATACTTAACAGATGTAAAGTTCAAAACTATCTATTTGAATGTTTTGTAAACCAATCTACAAGTTTCTCATTGAAACTTTCATCTATCTTCGTTACTTTATAAGTTAGCTATATTAAGGATATGTAATAAACAATATTCGAGAACACAAATAACAGTCTGACCAACTCCAAACAACGGTGAGTAACATGCATTTGGTCGCGTCATAGTTACGTGTTCCGGGATATTTTTAAACTCCCACTAAAGTTACGTGGGACACCCTGTAGAACACTAACGGTACTCCTTAATTTTCAAATGTACTCTCAGATTTCCCGACCACAATAGAGAACGTATGCTATGAAACAAAGCTCATAGAAGTGAATATGAAAATGACCGCAAAAAACAACTATAGATGTGAAAATTTTACACTCAAAATATTTCTATAGAATAGCCAGCTAACTTAGATTGTCATCTATGCAATATAACATGCAAACAATTTAGAGCTGAATTTCTATGAATGAGTACTTACATAACCTATGATCAAGACAGTAAATAACCAGAGTCAAAATAGGATGCAGCGTGTTGTTTGTGGCCGCACCTGCATTCATCATGCGGAACATTCAAATGTTTTCTATTAACTCAAAACGAAATGTCAAGATCAAAAGATGGGAACGCGAATAACATGCAGATTATGTGTTTACCCTCGACCACTCAAGAAAACGATCGAGTTAATTTGCACCATAATAAAGATACAAAGGCAGTTTCAGGCTGCCTTTAAAAACAATAAATGATAACAATCAACAGACCTATAAACAACGTAGCCTGTAGAAGATGTTCATGATTTCTATGATGAACACATAACTGTTGATTAAAACTTTGCGAACGACTGATAACCGCTTTCTCTGCCAATTTTCAGTGCAAACATCTTTCAAGTACTGACATATTTATTATTGCTGCCAACTATAAGGAGATGTACGCTAGAAAAGAAGAATCAAACTTGACTCTATAGCGTCATCCTTATTATGAGCGCAAAAATGTCCCTTAAAACGTAGCATGGAACAAATCTATAGGCCCCGAAGGACGTAATTTTTTGCAGCGAAAGCTGTTATGAGATCAGAACATGGGTCACGCGCGGCGCCGTAGTTGTCCGCTGCCGCCGCTGTCGGTATTCGTAACCAGTATCACAAGAAAAAAAGCACTCCGTAAATAAAAAAAAACACCAAGGACACCAGAGAATTTGGACTCGTGTCTGCTGCGGGCCAGCCCAGCATTCTGCACAAAGGTGTCTATGCAGGCTTGTTGGTATTTCATTGCAATATTGGTTGTAGCGCCGCATACAAAATTGTAAGTAGTCAACTACTTCCTTTCCTGTCAACTACTTTCAACTCCACCGCAGCACCTCCACCACTATTCTTACAATTTTGTACGCAGCGCTACACCCAATATTTCAGTATTCTACCACTGAGGGACGCTGGTGCTTGGAACTCGTTCATAAGCTGGTTTTAGCCAGGCTTGATGCCTCGCGCTAATATGAGTGATAAAGCATTTTATAACATCAAGAGAACAACGAGGCATCACACAATGCAAATTGCGTAACAAATGGGTTATCCATTGCCCCAACCCATTAGAAAACATGTCATTGATCACCTGTGGCGCATACCCACTTCAGACATGATTCTTCATCGTCGTCAGCCACTGCATAAAAAAATTGCACAAAATACCTAGCAAGTGTTCAGCGGATACCACGCTTCTCCGAATAATGATGCAGGATAGTATAGTGAATACTGGCCTACTACAAAAAAAATATAATTATTTATGTTGTAATGGCAACCAAGCAAGTCTGCAAGAAGCAGTTACTCAAAAAGTGTTAATAAAAAAGCTCTGAAAGGCAACTCTTTTAGCTTCCGCTGTGACTGTGTTGCGCGTCGCACAAGCCTTGCAATTTTCTTAGCTACTGAGTGGCTGAATGCAACAAACATTTGTGTTGCATGAATCGGATATAAACGCGTTTAGCGCAAAGCATTGACTGGATCTCGGCAAGGCTGCAGAAAAAGTGGTAGGCTAATGTTTATATGTGCAACTTTTACAGCAGCCAATCTATAATGTATGCGCCTGAAATATGTGTACATAATAAACATATCCAGGACGTACCCTTCAGAGCACTGAAACACATTGTCATCAGCTTTAGTGGATCATATTCAACGGCCATCTTTAGAAAGCAAATGGTCCAGGTCCTTCTTCCATTCCTTTGAAAGGTAGAAATGAAGCAATTGGTTTTCTTTTCAATACTGTTATAAATACAATCTATTACTGCGAGAGATTTATGAAGCCCCTATCGATATTTAAAGGCGGAAGTTTGCATGATTGTTTTTATATATATGAACATAATTTATATCGTGTTTTGAGTAATTTGAACTTTCTATTCACACTTACTATTAAAGGACTAGTCTGGTTCTTTGTGAAGTTTGTTTGATGCAACGACACGGAGATTTATTCTATTTGTTCTATTTCACTTTAAAGCAGCAATAATTTGAAACGAATTCATGCTCTGTTTTATGGACAGTAACTGTAGCTGAAGACGTTCATGCAAAGCCGGAGATTGCAACAAATGAAATGGTCAGCTACACTAACTGGAACGCTCACTTTTAAAGCAATTTTACCGCAAACCACGAAGGGAAACAAGCTAGTCAGGCACACTTTTACTTAACCTGTCACCAGGGCGTGGGTTCGAATCGTAGCGAACGAAGAACCAATATGATCGACTGCTGAAATGTCGATGTGATGTTAGATGTGTTAATCTAGTTGCGTCACATTCCTCTTTTGAAAATGCGCACGGTCGTGTTAAACAAAATCAAACGTAAAATATTTTCATATGAAACAGTTTAGGAAAAACTTCAGGGAAACAAAGTTTATTTATTTATTTATTTATTTATTTATTTATTTATTATTTTATTTATTTATTTATTTATTTATTTATTTATTTATTTATTTATTTAAAATACCTGACACACCCAAAAACATTATTGCAGGTGTGAAGAGGTTTATTAATCGTTAAGGACAGTGGCGAAACAGCGTGAAGAACCGTCCAGAGACCGGCAGAGCAGCGAACCGAAGCACGAGCCGAGAGGGCCGGGTGTTGGCGATGCTGCTCGCTGCAGGCACATCTTCTTCTTCACAATCGCCCACGCTGAAAAAGCCACCAACCTGGCAACCTAAGAAGTTTCAGGCAGAGGCTCATGGTACGGTTTCAGGCGGGAAACATGGACGATGTCACGTGCATGCCGGCGCATGTCGTCTGATTGGGAAACTGACTCAATTAGAAATTTAAGCGGAGGGGTTTTCTCCAAAACGGTGTAAGGCCCCTCGCACCGAGGGACAAGTTTTGAGGAGAGTCCCAAAGTTTGGTATGGGATGGCGAGCTACACAAGAGACTCTGGGGCATAGCTGGGATCTGGAAGGGCGGTGGTACGGTGTTCTTTCTGGCATTGCAGCTCGTCTGATGTGAACGTACGGGCGAGCTGACGGCACTCTTCGGCTTGTCGGGCAGCATCGAAGATATGTGGTCACTCGGAAGCATCAGGACGGTATAGTATCGATTGTATGGGAAGGCTTGCCTCTGTAAAGAAGAAAAAAAGGTGAAAATCCCGTGGTTGTTTGTATTGCAGTATTATATGCGATTGTGACGTATGGGAGAACATGGTCCCAGTTGCTAAGATGAGATGCCACGTACATTGAGAGCATATCACCCAGGGTGCGGTTAAACCGTTCCGTTAGCTCGTTAGTCTGCGGATGGTATGCTGTCGTTTTTCAATGAATGACGTGGCATTCCGAAAGTGGAGTTTTGACGACCTCGGAGAGCAAAGTGCGGCCTCTGTCACTAACGAACTCTCCAGATGCGCCATGTTGAAGGAAAAAGTGACGTAATACAAAAGAGGCGACATCCTGAGCGGTAGCGCTCGTCAAAGCGGCTGTTTCGGTGTAGCGTGGCAGTTGGTCGACCGCCACTGTAATCCACCGATTTCCATCTGGTGTCAATAAAAGAGGGCCGTAGAGGTCAACGCTGACGCGGTCAAATGCCTTGGCAAGGCATGGAAGTGGCTGCAATGCGCCAGTCGCGCATAGCGGCGCTGATTTGCGTCGCTGGTAGTCGGGACAGCACTGCACGAATTTGCGTACAAAATAGTACATAACGCCAGTAATAGCGATGGCGAAGGCGTTCGTATGCTTTGAACACCCCGGCGTGGCCACATTGCGGATCGTCATGAAGAGAGGCGCATACTTGCGATCGTAAAGTGCGTGGAACGACCAGTAGTTACCGGCGGCCATTGGGAGCGTAGTTGCGTCGATGAAGAAGTTGATCGCGTATGGCGAAATGAAAAGCTTCACGTCGGAGGGATCGATATACCGTAAAGTTGGACGTGCCAGATAGATATTCGAAAATAGATGCGATGCACGGGTCACGACGTTGTTCAGTGGCAATTGGTTCAGCGTCGAAATTTAGCGATGACACGTTCTGGAGGCAAGTGTTTCCGCTCGTCGGTTCTGGTGGTAAAGGTGAGCGGGACAGGGCGTCAGCGTAAGAGTGTTTGCGTCCACAGAGGTATACGACGCGAATGTCGAACTCCTGAATGCGGAGTGCCCATCGCGTAAGGCGGCCAGAAGGGTCAGTCAACGTGAAGAGCCAGCAAAGCGCGTCGTGATCAGTTACTAGATCGATCTGGCGGCCGTATAAGTACGGCCGGAACTTTCCAAGCGCCCACACCAGAGCCAAACACTCTTTTTCTTTCACGCTGTAACTAGTTTCGGCTTTCGTCAGAGTGCAGCTAGCGTAGGCTACTACGTGTTCTGAATTGCCGGGCTTTCGTTGAGCGAGGACAGCACCTAGCCCGACGCCGCTGGCGTCGGTGTGCACTTCGGTAGGAGCCGTCGGGTCGAAGTGGCGAAGAATAGGTGGGGAGGTGAGCAGACGGCGCATAGTAGTGAAGGCAACGTCACACGCAGGGGACCAGGAGGTGAGGTTCATGTCACCGCGAAGAAGCTGGGTTAAAGGTGACATGATAGATGCAAAATCACGAACAAAGCGCCGGAAATAGGAGCATAGGCCTACAAAACTGCGAAGTTCTTTTATGGTCGTCGGCTTGGGAAATTCTGCGACTGCTCGAAGTTTTGCTGGGTCTGGTAATACGCCGTGCTTGGACACGATGTGGCCTAAAATGACGAGCTCGCGTGCAGCGAAGCGGCATTTTTTCAGGTTAAGCTGCAGGCCAGCGATGGTCACGCAAGTCAAGACGTGCCTGAGGCGAAGGAGGTGCGTAGGAAAGTCATGGGAGAAAACCACGACATCCTCGAGGTAACAGAGGCACATATTCCATTTGAGGCCACGTAGCGTATTATCCATAAGTCGTTCAAACTTAACGGGCGCGTTACAAAGCCCAAAGGGCATGACGTTAAACTTGTATAGTCCGTGAGGTGTATTAAATGCAGTTTTTTGGTGATCGGCTTCAGCCATTGGTACTTGCCAGTAGCCAGACCGCAAATCTAGCGACGAGAAGAATTCCGCTCCGTGAAGGGTGTCAATGGCATCATCAATGCGTGGCAAAGGAAAGACGTCCTTGCGGGTTATCTTATTAAAACGATGATAGTCCACGCAAAATCGGATAGATTCGTCTTTCTTACGCACTAGGACGACAGGAGACGCCCAGTGACTGCGAGAGGGACGAATGACGTCTCTACGATGCATATATTCGACTTGATCGTTGATGACGCGGTGCTCTTCAGTGGAGACACGGTATGGTCTTTGACGCAGTGGCTGGTGTAGGCCGGTGTCAACATGATGTTTGACTTGAGACGTGCTGCCCAGTTGAGGTTGTGACACACCGAAAGAATTCCGGAACTCATGCAGAAGATCCAGCATGTCGGCATGTTCGGTGGGAGTGAGGGTGTTGGCGATGGCGCTGGAAAACGTATCTTCGGACGACTCTTTGAGGGCCGACAGTGCTTTTGGGTGGTCACAGTAGTCATCCGGGACATTAACCAAAGACGAAGGGTCGAGATCCTGCACGCAGCCGAGACGTTTCCCCGCAAGCAAAGTGGCAGGTGTGGAAAGCGGATTGAGTATGAACATATTGCTTCTTCCGGCGACAAGGTCAATCGTTGCGAAAGGCATCGGCAGAGCTCGGCGACTGGTGAAGATATCGGAAGGTATATAAAGGCCTGTAGCGTCAGTGTAGGCATTGATTGCATGAAACGGGAACAAGTGAGAAATTTCCAGGTGGAATATTGATATTTTCATGAACGAGCAACTTCGGCGGCTGATAAAGAGCTTCAAGTAATGGGACATCCCACAAGGGTGAAAACTCAACTTCAGAGCTTGCGCAGTCGATGACGGCATTATGGCGGGATAGGAAGTCCCACCCAATGATGACTTCGTGCGAAAAGACAGCGAGGACAATAAACTCCACGATGTAAAAAATGCCTTCGATGGACACTCTTGCAGTGCAGGCTGCGAGAGGCGTTACTTGCTATGTGCTTGCGGTGTCGAGCAACAGTCCTGAAAACGGCGTCGTAACTTTGAGTAATAAGCGGCAGAGATTAGCGGCAATAACAGAAACAGTGGCGCCGATGTCCACAATGGCGAAAGTACAAAACCTTCAACAGTTACTGTGACCACGTTAGCAGAAGAGGAGCAAGGGCTTAGACAGTTCGAAAATGGCGCAGCACTTCGCATCTTGAACTGCGGTGCTTAGTTTTCCAGGTCGGAGGGTCCGGGCCGGCGACGCATGGGAAAGGGCAATCGCCGACGAGGAGAGGGTGCGCGCCGCGGCAGGAAGTCAAGTTCACAGAACACCTATAGATACTAGTTTAGAGAACGGAAACTGTACCTTTGGGCTGTTGTATCAAAATAACATGCAAATACATAGCTGTGGCGTACTGAAATGCGATACCGCGAGGCGAAATGACGCTGGTAGTACTATCACCATCAATAAACAGACGCATTTTTTGCTCCATGTGGGGGGCTCGTGGCTGGTTCGCGCTGCTTGTTTCCTCTGTTTTTTTTTTCGTTGATAAATCGCGTCTCGAGTCTGTAATTTTTGCCAGGTGACCCAACTGGCCTCGACTGGCAAAAACAACGTCAATATAGTAAGGTTTGCATCGTTTATTGCGAGTGTACAGGCCAGTACAACCAATGTATACGGTCGGGTCCGAACAAAACAAGTCACTCATACATATCGAAAGCTTCACCACATGTGTAAAGACTCTTGAAAGCTAACAAGCATATGCATATAACTGAACATCGAGATCGCTGAATGAACGTCGCTCTCATTGTGTTGCGCCGTTCGAGTTTATTAGCGTGGCTTCAGGACAAGCATCCGATTTTGCCGTCAGATGCGGTGTTTGCCCTGTAGTGTTGATCTTGAAGTGTAGTCAATGCATGATGTAGAATCGGGAAGGAAACTTGCATATTGCCGATAGATAGATCGCGCAGTGAGAGCAATGTAGTTTTGCTGAATTTTTTAAATAAGCAATTCTGGATGCGTGCACTTCTGAATCTTTCTCACTCTGCAATGCTACATTGAATACTTCATAATTGCGCACTGTCGTGTCGTGTCGACAGGGTAGGCACTAGTTTTAATTCTCAGCCGTGAGCCCATATCATATGTAATATGTACTTAGGTGTTGGGCTTAACAAATATTTTAGGCTTGCTACATTTATTGTTAAATAACACAGTTAATACAGCTAGATTTTCCCGTCGCAGGTAATCACCAGTCTGCTGAGTATGCAGCGAACATGTATGCTAAAGGAGCAGTTTTGAGGTGTGTGCTTACAGATCGAAAAGGTCCAATTCTGATAAAATAAGCTTTGGACATGCATTGTACAATTTTGTTGTTTGTACAACTTTGTTGGTGCTCTTGCGGTACACTATCTACTAAGCTCTTAGCACAATCTCTTTTTTGCATAGACATATCGATAGAACTCGAGCACTCTCTTGCAAGCAAGCACTCCTGAAATTGGTGGTACATGATGTGAATCTGTTCAAATACTGGATATAAAAGGTCACCTTTATTACACACTTGTTATTGTGTTTACTTTTTCAGTATACTTGTGCTTGAAAGCTGTAGTTGTTTTCTCCCTGCTACTTTTAGAAGTTAAGACTTGAAATACGTACTATCTTGCAGTCTGGCTGTGGATAAGTTAAGATCATGTATGTCTCAACTACCTGTGCGATTTCCTAGATTATTTTCATGAAGGTAGTGCACAGAATTTCACTTCGTAATGGTAGACACTATAGTTATGACAACTTAACTTAAACAAAAGCAGATGTGCTCAAAGAAATCTGGGAAGTTTCTCTGCTATATGAAAAAAAAACCGTACCACATCCAATGGACATGATCTTGCTCTTCACGACAGCATTCACGTCTTTGAGGAAGCTGTGCTGCAAGTGATCATCACCTTTATGAGTTATTATTTTAAGAGCCCATTTAACATATGTGCAAATCTAAAGCAATTGAGTGCAGCCTAATGAGCTTTGGCACATCTTTTTGTAAGCTTGTATGAGCTAAACACAGTTAATTAACTAAACAGTTTGGGTGTGGTTGGTAAACTGTCACAAGGCACAACTAAATGTTGGAAAGTCTGTTAATGCCCCTTACTGTAGTTGTGTTCATTTTGTAATGCAATCAATAATTTCTGACGATTCACATGCCAACTATGAAGTGATCACGAGTCGTACAGTCGTGGGCAAAGTTAGATTGATTCTGGGTTCCAGGGGTTAAAACAAATGACATTGTAGCCTCGTAGGAGACAAGGCTGCTTGTCGAAACAATTGCTCTGGCACCTCCTGTTCGCAGATCTTTCATATTTTCAAAATTTCATCTTTGAAAGGTCAGTTTAGTTCACCTGCACCAATGGAAACTAGTTCACAGCTGTGCACGAGAAGTTCAGAACTTGTGCAGCACGAGTTCAGCAGTGCGACATCACAAGTGAATGACAAAGTGCCAACAATGTGGAATTCTTATTTCTGTTCGCTTAATTTAATGATGTGCAAACATCTTGGCAAAACATGCCGCGTTTGCAGAGGCGGGTACGGCACCTACATCTAATGCTATGTTGTTTGCTAAGCTGTGGGTGCGGCTGCACCAAACCAGTGCCGTCAAAGCAGGAGGTACAGTAAAATCATGAACAATTTTTATCGCTCTACCTCTCCTGCACTTTTTGAAATGAATGGCACGGTTTATAAGAAGCAATCGCTCCACCACTGAAACGAATGGCGAGGTGCAGCACTTTGTAAAATAGATCATGTGGCGCAGGCGAATAGAACGAATCCTTAAGCACACTTGTCTTAGCATTTCAACCCCATCGAAATATGGCCACTGTGGCTAATATCAAACCTGTGTAGTTGAGCTCAGCAGTGCCACACAATTGAACCAATAGTGTTACATTTTCAACGTTATTGAAGTGTAGATTCCATGTCATGGTAGGCAGCCAATGCTTGTGGCCATTCTAAAGCACCCCTCCACGATATGCATAGTAAAACTTCCACAAATACAGCATTGCATGTGTGAGGTTCGAGATTACCTGTTGTAGTGGACATTCAGATGTTTAAACGTGCTTGCAAAGTCGACCTTCAGGGGTAGTCATCTTGTCGTTGCATGACAGTCTGGAACAACAAGTAACATCACCAGATATCAATACATGAAATCAGTGCATAATCAATGAATGAAATTTTCAAAAGTAAACAAATAAACTCGGTTAACTAATACGGAAGTATTCTATACATATATGTAATGGTACCTAGTAACCGGTGTATCACTCAGGGCTGCTTCTTCCCAAGGCATGTCATGTAGCAGGTTCTTTGCCAATTGTACACAGCTGCTTCTATATCAGGTGGGCCAGGAGGCTGTGGCAGAAAAAGAAGTATTTCTGGTATATGTGACGCTTTTTTCTCACACTGTAGAAAAACCACACCCATAATTAGGTGATGTTTAGCTATTTTATCTTAGACGAGCTCTCAAGCTTTCAACCCCCGCCGTTCGCCTTATTGCTTTTAATGCAATTGTCCAACCTTCTTTAGATTATGCTTCCATAATCTGGTACCCTCACACCAGAAAAAACATTAGCGAAATGGAAAAAATTCAAAAGAGAGCTGTTAGATTTATTTATAACAGTTTCGGCCGCACTTCAATAACACGTTTATTATCAAAAGCCAATCTTGCAACACCTACACAAAGGAATAAAGTATTAAGATTGAAATTTTTCTTTCAGTTAGTTAAAGGTTATTATAAGTTAGACTTATCACACATACTTAATTTCTCCACGGGATATGCCACAAGACAGAGGCATTCCCTTACAATAACCCCATTCTCCACCCGTAATAACACGTTCAAATATTCATTTTTTCCGAGGACAATCATCGAATGGAATAACCTTAGTAATGAAGTTGTTTCCCAGTCTTCCTTGAATCTTTTTGCTGCGCAGCTCCAGCAGCGAGTGTCTGATATGTGATCCTGCTTTTTATTTCTATCACAGTAGCAATTCCCCACTCGTGACCAACTTGAATATAGCGCTGATTTCATTATATGCCCTTATGACTGTTCATTGCAAACCATTGTCTTTTTGTGTACATACCTCACCTGTTTTATATTTACTTGTTTGCCGATTTGTTAATTTAGCAAATGTGTATCCACCCTGCTAAAACCCTATGTTAGGGTTGCAGTATTCATAAATAAATAAATAAATAAATAATGTTCCTCAAACGCGACTGCGGTAAGCTAATAAATAGTGGGTTTTTTGCACTAATATATGGGATAGATATACGAAAACAGATTCGAGGTGACGCTGATGTACAGCCCTCTTTCATCGCAATGACCTGGATGGTGTTACCTGGCGATAGAATTTCAGAATTAACTATTGAGTCAGCGACTCGCTCCCACGTGAAGCCATGCCGCAAGTAACGCACGTTTTCTCGGTGACAGGTTGAGACGCTGAAGAATTTAAAAATTTAGTATTGCAATGCGCTGCCACCATGCGAAGCGTATACAGTCATTGGCAAAAAACTACACGCTGAAATGAACCAACTAGCTCAGCAAGCAACCGTCCTTAAAAAACTGAAGTGGTTTCTACTCACTAGCCCGGCCTTGGTGTTCATCCGATGAAAGCTTCAACGGCCGCATGGTTCTCCGGAAGTCACTTGAATTCCCTTCGTGAAAGCGTTTGAACGATTCAAAATAAACAGAACGAGAAAGACTGTTTCAGTCGGCCGAGGCTCGAAATATTTACAGCGAAACGAAACAGTCCGAGGCACATCCGAACGTACCGCGAGCCGTTATTTGCCGTTGCAACCATTGGCCGCCGTATATTTTGAAACATGGAGGAAGAAAATCTTTCCTTCCTCCGCGTTTTGAAATGAGGATAATGATGTTGATAAGCTGCTGCTGACCTTGAGTCAGCTGGAGCAAATACTATTACAAAAATTGATGAAGCAGCACATGTTTAAGAAAAACTACTTGTTGTAAGAACAAGTTTTCTTATGTGTAGCGGTATACGCAAAGATGTAGTATTTGATCACTTCATAATTTAAACTCTGCCCCAATGAGGGCACTATAGTGCCTACAATATACTGCCAGTATATTCTAGGCACTCTAAGGGCACCCCCTACAAAAAAGTGCAATAGCAGGAGTGGCAAGAGAGGTTAGTGATCCACTCTGGGTGTTTGAAGCAGAAACGCCGGATGGACGGATGGATGGATTGATTGGATGTACCCTTTAGATCGGGCGGCGGCTTACGCCACCTAGCCGTAATACTTATTGAACCACCAACTAGATTTATCTTTTTTTTCTTTAAGTAGTGAAGTATAGGACTGGTACTTTGCAGTGAATGGTTTAATTTTCACTCGTGCCTTGACTTTAGCCACCAATCAGATAAACTCCTTCTAGTTAATTCTACCCCCTTAAAGTCTATTTTGCCCTCCCTGTCTCTAAACCCCAGTGCTTTGAAAAACTCTGCACCATCATTCTGAACTATACGGTGAAGCCCTTTACAGAACATTATCAAGTGTTCAGCAGTTTCCTCTTCCTCTCCGCATGCACTGCATACCGTGTCTACCCCTTCGTATTTGGCCCAATATGCCTTGGTTCGCAATACTCCTGTCTTTGCCTCAAACAGTAGAAAACTACCCCGAGTATTACCATAGATACTTTTCATGGCAATTTCCTGCGTAAAAGTTCGATAGATCTCTAGTGCGGACTTTTTAATCATGCCAATTCTTCACATGTCAGTCTCCGTTTCCTTCACCGTCTTCTTAACTGATAGTTCTTTTTGGTTTGGCCCCTGCTGTTTTCTAAGTATTTACCCGTCTGTTTTCTGCTTCACTTCCTCCATTTTGTATCGACATTCTTCATGTACAAGTAGCTGAAAACCTTCCTAGCCCAACGCTCCTTCCTCATTTCTCTCATTCGCTTCCCAAATTTTATCTTGCTGCTAGATTCCCTGCCCTCAAATGATGTTCATCCCATATCACCTTGTACTCCGTGATTTGGTGCATTCCCGTGAGCTTTTAAAGGAAGCCTACCTATTCCACGTTGCTTATATTCTAATCTTGCTTGAACTTCTGATCTCGTGCACAAGACCGCATTGCCGAACGTCAGACCCGGAACCATGAGCCCTTTCTATATTCCTTTCACAACATCATACCTATTGTAATTCCACAGTGCTCTATTTTTCATCACTGCTGCATTCCTGTAACCTTTAGTCGTTACGTATATTTTGTGTTCCCTTAGGTACTCGGTCCCACTGCATTTCCATGCACCCAGATATTTGTAATTATTTGTTATCTTTAGCGTGACCTCCCGTACGCTAAGCTCACTGCTTTCATTATCATTAAAAATTATGCCTGCGGATTTTTCCTTACTGATTTTGAAATCTAATCTATCTCCGTCATTACCGCAGATGTCCATCAATCTGTGCGAATCTTCCTTGTTGTCGGCCATTAGTACTATATTATCTGCGTACATCATTGCTGGTAGTCCCTGTTTAATGAGTTTTCCTTGTTTGACGAAAGAGAGGTTGAAGCGAAGTCGACTTTCCTATAATTTGGCCTCTAATTGTTGTAGGTGCATCATGAATAACAAGGGTGACAGGGGACACCCCTGCCTAAGCCCCCGTTTTACCTCTGTGGGCTTGGATACCTGTTTTTCCCACTTTTTAACTACCTCGTTACTTTTATTGATATCCTTGAAAAGATTAGTGGCTCCATCTTTCACACCTAGTGTGTCTAGTATTCCCTACAAGTCCTCTTGGACCACGTTATCGTACGCTCCCTTGATATCCAAAAATGGTAGCCACATGGGCCTGTGTTCTTTTTCTGCTATTTCGGTGCACTGCGTCAGTGAGAACAGATTGTCTTCCAACCTCCTGTGTTTTCGAAATACATCCTGCACTCCTCCCCGCACCCCCTCATCCTTTATCCATGTCTGCAGTCTTTCTTTTATAATCTGCATCACCAGCCTGTAGACAACTGATTTCACTGTTATAGGACGGTAGTTGTTCATGTCAGCTTTGTCCCCCTTTTCCTTATGGATCATGCTCATCCTGCTAAGTTTCCATCCATCGGGGACTTCACCATCGACCATTGTTTTGCTCACTGCCTCTTTCAAAGTCTGTTTAGACTTCGGACCCAATGTCTTTATCAGCATAATTGGAATGACATCTGGGCCAGTTGATGTACTACTAGGAACCCTCTTCTCAGCCCTTTTCCACTCTCGTGAAAATGGAGCCACTGCGCCACTTGCTTCATTCTTGTCTATTGTGGTGCATAAGGCACTTCTTTGTTGAAATTTTTCTGTCACCCTTGTTCTTATATATTCAATAGCTTCGCCCCCTTCTAGCCTAGCACCTTGAATTGTAGTTATAAACCTCTGCTCTAGGCTTGTCTCATTTTTAAGGGAGTTTAGATGAATCCAATATTTCGCAGCTGCCTTTCTATCCTTTTTATGTACTTTTGCCAGCCACTGAGCTTCCTTTCTTCTAACCTTTTCATTGATCAGAAGAGATGCTTCCCTTCTACAGCTTAGAAAGATGTCCCATTTTCTTTCGACATCATTTCTCGGTTCACCCCGCTGCTTAGCATGTCTGTGTTCCCTTGAGGCTTCCTGACGTTTTTCTATGGCTCTCTAAACTTCCTCATTCCACCAACTCTTCCGTTTGTGTCTTCTTTTCAGGGGTGACTTGCCACATGCCTTAGCAAGCTCTAGCACAAGCAGTCTAGTTAGATTCGTGTATGTCCACACTGTTTTATTATCCTCATTGATTACTTTCTTAATTTGTTTAGTAGCAATTGCTATTTGCCTTTCTGAATGAAAATTTTCCTGTAGTTGCTCATCTTGCCTCCTTCCCACTTTCACTGCTCTTCCAAAACTTAACTTGATACGTTTATGATCACTACCCAGACTTCTGGAACCACATTCATCTATGTGCATTCGCCTGAGCCTATCATACATCCTATGTGACATCAGTGCATAATCTATCGTCGACTGCAGCCTTCCTACTTCCCATGTTATTTGCCCTTCACACTTCTCTGTACTGCTGCAAATGATCAAATCATGCCGTTCACACATGGCCATGATCAATTTGCCTGTTGGGTCAGTATACCCATCTATATCTTCTATGTGCACATTCATATCTTCTAGTATAATTATCTCGCACTCTCCTCCTAATTCCTTGGTGTCCTTTGATTTACACTCCACCATTGCTTGGTTTTTCTCTCTGGCGTTTGCTCCCGTCCACAAGTATACCAAATCAAAGAGTGTCATCTGCCCAGCTACTTTCCCTCTTAGCCATAAATAATCTATGCATCCCTGCTTGACTCTTTGCCAACCCATACTTCTATGTATAAATGCACCCATTCCTACCTCCTTTTTGCTTCCTTCTATTCTATTGCAATATTCCCATATGTAGTCCGGATTTCAATGTAGTTGCTCTATGTCCCGAAGATGTGTCTCCACAACCCCACATACCATCAGCTCATCCTGCCTCAACCGCTCTTCTATCTCTTCCCACTTTAACCTATTCCTGCAGCCCTGCATCTTAATATAGCCTACGTCTGACTTAGCTCGGCCCTTGTGCTTACGTCGATTTTTTCTCCTACTGACTCCGTGTGGCTTGAATATTTGTGCCCCTTTAGAACCGTCTTTAGCCACACTGTTGGCCTCAGGGCTCTGGGTCCCCTAAAGAAGCTGTGGCTTGACGACCCATTCTATTACCGGCCCTCCTGCCCATCGCACAACTGTAGTGAATGTCATCCTGTGCAAAGGGGCGAGCACCGGGCTCGTACACGTCTTGGTTCACTTCCATTACGCTGTATCCGAGTTGCCAGCTCATACCCTTGATCACACAGTTGGCCTTCACTACTCCTCAATTTCTATTTGCCAATATCCGCTCCCTAATTCCATCGACGAGAAATACCATGCATGGAGTAGTCGATCGAGAGAATCGTCTATACGAGGCAGCGGGTAAACGTCCTTTTTCGTAACCTGATTAAGCTTGTAGCAATCAACGCAGAAACGTAAGGTGCCATCTTTTTTTTTTCACCAATACTGCCCGTGATGCCCAAGGACTTTTTGGCGGCTGAATAACGTCATCCTGAAGCATATTTCGCACCTGACTTTCTATGGCCTCATGTTCCCGCGGAGCTACTCGGTATGGGTTTTGCAGTATGGGTCTGGACGTTTCATCCGTAATTATGCGATGTTTCGTCAATGTTGTCAATGGCGTTTGGCGAACTCTGGACGTCGAAGAAAAACAGTCCTGAAACTCAATAATAAGGTTCAGAAGGCTTGGCTTCTGCGGGGGCAGTAAACTTGGACCAACGTCGACGGATAGAGGGGCTGACCTGGTGACATCGGGTTTGTCCGCAATTAAGCAGCCTGAAACCTCAATGCGCTCCTCCACGTACGCGACTGCCATACCTTTTGCAAGATGTCGTCGCTCAGCACTGAATTTCGTAACCAGAACGTGCGTGTGTCCGCAATTGAGGCTTACGACGGCTCTTGCAATAAATAGGCCTTGGCTGAATTGCAATGCTGGAATTTGTTCAACGATGTGGTCGAAGTTGCCTGGGTGGTCGCATGTTACAGCTTCGAGAGCACTTGAACGGGGTGGAAGGGTCACGTGATCTTCCAAGACGAGCATACGTTTACGCCGCTGGTCATTACATCTCATATCTGAAACTTGATCTGGGCCATCAAAAATGCAACTTAACTGTCTGGAATGTCTATGACGGCGCCGTATTCACTCAGGAGGTCCATTACCAAGATAAGGTCTTTGCAGTACTCGGACAAAATCACGAACGTGGCAAAGAAAGCTGAATCACCGATACTAATTCTGGCAATGCACTTTCCAGTCGGTGTCATCAGTTGGCCCCCGCGGTTCTTACGTTAAGCCCCGTCCATGACATTTTTACTCTTTTAAGCCAATCGGCAAGCTTTCTGCCCACGATAGAGAACTCTGCGCCAGTGTCTACTAGCGCTGCCACAGGACCTCCGTCTATGTAAACAGCTAGGTCAGCGCTTACAATTTCCTGGGTCGGCGGCGTTGCATTGTTCGTCGTATCGTCTTATCGTACTGGTACTGGAGGTATTGCAGCATCTCGACGAGTGGCAACCTTCCCTCCAAAGATCGCAGCTGTTTCCCCGATGAGGGCTTGGGGACCTGCCCCGGACAGCGTCGGCGTAACTACGACGGTTCGGCGAAGAACTCGGTGAAGGTGACGGAGGGCGGGATCGACGATACAGAGCGGATGACTGTCCTTGCGGGTGCGCGCTGTCACGTCGGGTGTTGAAATGAGGTCGTGAAAAAGTCGGCGCATAAGTCGGGTATTTTTCTTCACGATATGGACAAATGCGGTAAACATGTCCAGCTTCTCTGCAATTGAAACACAGTGAACGGCGGTCGACGGCGCGCCACTGATCAGTCTTTAGAAACGAATGGTCGACTGGCAGCCACCCTCAGCGACCAAGCTGCAGGTGTCGGTGGAGGGTAGAACGGTGGGTAGAACGGAGTTTCAGTAGGTGCGTTATATTGCGGAGTCGTCGTCGTTGGTGGTGGCGGCAGCAGCGGTCAGTTGTAGACTGGTGCCGCCGGCGCGTTGTAAGAATGAGCCAGTGCAGACGAGTTGTGCGGCACTGGTGACGGACGACCAGTGGCTGCCGCATAATTAATAGATCGCTTGGATGGTAGTGATTCTGGCTGCGAAAATGCTTGCCTGACTTCCAGCCGCACAACTTCTCCAACTGAAGCCATCGCCCGTTCTTGCGGAGTCACAAAGAAGCGGCAGATCCCCTCACGAACAACCCCACGAATAAGCTCACGCAGATAACCGTCACTGCCGGCCGTCAGAGTAGAGACGCTGATTGAGGCACCGTTTGGTTGGTCGTAACAGCGACACCGTTGCTGCAGTGTGCACTCGATAACTGTAGCCTCTTTGATCAATTCCGCAACGGTCGTCGGTGGATTGCAGAGAAGGCCAGCAAACAGTCGTTCTTTGACGCTTCGCATCAAATGGCGGAGTTTCTTCGCTTCAGGCATGTCAGGGTCAGCCTGTACAAATAGGCGGGCCATGTCCCCCGCAAACATGGCGACACTCTCATTCGGTTTTGGACCCGAGACTCGATGAGTTGCTCAGCAAAGTAACGGTGGTCGTTGTTTACGAAGGTGCAGAGAATCTGCTGCCGAAATTCATCCCATGAAGACAGCGTTGCCTCGTGGTTCTCAATACCATGCACGAGCGCTGTCTGCTAAAGCAAAGTAGGCGCGTGAAAGCTTTAGCTCGGTGGTCTGGCGGTTTGCCTTGGCTGCTCGCTCATACTGGGCTAACGAGTCCTCAACGTCTTCATACGCCTCACCATGGAATGTCTCCGGAATCTGAGGCTGCTCAAAAGTAAGCTGGGAAGCACCTGCAGCAGCCATTTCTCCAGGCGGAGTGCCATGCTGGGAAAGTTCCAGTGGAATCACCTCAGGACTAAGGCCTCGTTGTCGGGGACTATAGCGGTGGACAGGGGTATCCACTGAAGGAACGGGTTGCGGTGGCGGACTTGAAGTGCCGGGCCGCGGAGGAGTCCCGAGCATCAGTCGTGGAAGTCCAGCACCTCCACCAGTGTCGCTACGTGCAAAAAACGGGACACAAGGCTTTGTTCTGAAGTTAGCAGCAAGGCTCTATTCACACACAAAAACAAGCGCAAGAGCAGACGCGCAAAGTCGTCTTCCTCGAAAAACGCCAGAGACTGCCGCTCATGATGCTGGCTTCTTCCTCCTTTTGTGATTACGGCTAATAACCGTGACAATATTATGTAGAATACAAGAGAAACATCCTGCTACACGATCGAAATAAACCTATGCTCTCTTAGGATAATGTGCCTAGGATTTTTCAGTGCTGCCCTATATATCTGATGGTTGAAGGTAAAAAACCTGGAGGCCCTGCGCCGACCAATGCAAAAATTAAAAAATAAGAAAAAAACTGAACAAAAGACGTTTCGGCTTCCACATGGAAGCCTTGTTCACAAATGAAAACATGTGTAAATCTGTACACCTTATGTATGTTTCAATATATCACGCAGGCAGCACGCATAGACTGATGGCAGATTACCATCACTCTTTTTTGAAATGCGCGGAGTGGTTTGAAGTGAACGGAGCGACTCAAGACAAGGACGCCGTGACAGTCCTTTTTCTCTAGCGAGAACACGTGCCTTCATCCAATCGATTGTGTGACCACCTGACGCATGCTCGGCCAAGTCACTGGGTTTAACATTTCCTTTCTTAACGTTATTTTAAGGCGCCGTTCAAAGTCGCCACTTTCACCGATGTATACATCGTTACAATCCGCGCAAGTGACAGCGAACACCACACCAGGGAACTTCACTTTGGCTAGTCTGTTTTTCACATTTACAAGAGATTGTTGTAGCATTAGGTCCGGAACATGTGCCTAGGAACGCCGTGGGAACGCAGAATACGGCCGAGGGCTTCGCTTATGGAGGGAATATACGGTATTACAAAAGAAGCTCGGATTTGTTTGCGGGAGACCTGTGAGACCTGTTGCTATAAGGAGTTCCTTCGCTGTGTTTATTGCGGTCTGCAGTCAATGTTCTATGGAGCCGTCGCTACCATCACTAACCCAGATAGTGATATCATCCGCGTAGATTGAATGATATAGAGATTCAATTTCACTTGGTTTCCCGGGAAGCCCCATTAGGATAAGATTGAATAGCATCGGAGATAAGGCAGAGCCTTGCGGCGTGCCAGCGCCGCCAATGTCAATTTCGGGCAATTTTAGTCCTCCAACGGAGAAGACTGTCTTTCTGTCTGATAGGAAGCTCTTAACGTAGTTATACATCCGCTGTCCTAGTCCTATTCGTTCGATGTTTTCAATATGTGTGTATAGTGAACAAGGATTTCCATGTGGGAGCCGAAACGTCTTTTTTCTCTGTGTTTTTTTTTTCATTTTTTAACTTTTACTTTGGTCGGCGCAGTGCCTCCAGGTTTTTTACCTTCAACCATGTATCATCTCGACCAGACGGGCTTCCGTCAAACTTAAAACTTTATATACCTGCTCCTGCAGCAAAACCTGGAAGCCTCCGATAAAACGGCAGGCTGCATTGTATCGTGCATTATAGTATATAGTGCCATGTGATATAATTTGTATCTTATCCGTGTAATCACACAGTTCCATGGCATAACATAGCACACGTTCAGCCCTTGCTTCAGCCTACCATTCTTCATATTCCACACGGCAAATGTAAGAGAGCAGCACGACCACTAGACCTGCTTATTGCAGAGAATTTTTTCTATAATGATTAATTTGCTCCCGTGAGATGACAGAAAGTGATAAAAATTAGGTGAATTTGTGGACAAGATCTGCACAAAATATACTCCTTTATGTAGCGCACTTGCTTTCGCTGTCTGATAAGCATTTATACAAGTTGCAGTGCACCGCGACTTATTAAAATAATTCAAAATATGCCGGAAGAGATTAGTTCGACAGTCCTGACATGAGCGGGTCTGTGTCAACCCGTGGTTGAGCTTCGGAACCCAATGAAGTTGTTCACATCATACCATGCAGCCGCCATTGCGAGAGGCCGGAATAGAGTGACCCGTGAGACACTAACTGCAAGAATGGTAATGGTCTCTTGTCGATTGAAACTCTAAATATAATGCTTGTACGTTCCTTCATACATTGATTGAAGGTTTTCATGATGAAATAACTTTAACTAAAATTCATGAATGAAAGGCCCGGGCCTGGGGCCACCCAGACGGCCGCTTGGATTTGCTGCTCCCACGCTGCCTCCAGGACTCGCTGGATGGCCCAAAGTTGGTCTGCGAATTCTGAGCTTTGCAACGTGACTGACCACCGCGCCCGCAGATCTTCTGAAAAGCCCGCCATGTGATCTTGATATTTCGGACATCCCCACAGCGTTTGTTGAAGCGTGGCTTTACCAGACTTGCGGAGCCTGCATGTGTCGCTCTCGTAAATGGCAGAATATAAAGTCTTTAATTGCACTGGTATATGGCAGGGTATAAAGTCTTTAATTTCTGCTCTACTTTAACTCATAATAATAAATGATTACCTCTGCACGTGTGTTTCAACGTTCGTTTGTTCGCCGACGACTGCATCATTTATGGAACAGTTACTAGCCCATCGAATCAAGACTTACTTCAAGAAGACATTAACGGTCTACAGCAATGATGCGACCACTGGTTAATGAATCTTAATCCTAAGAAGTGCAAACTGCTTGTATTTTCTCGTCGTTGCGATCCATTTCTTTACCAGTACACAATAAGTGACATTCCCGTGTGTGTTGTGCAGTCAGACAAGTACCTATAGGCGTTACCATATCAAACAACTTACCCCGGTGCACACACATCACAAACATCATATCATCTGCTAACAAATCACTTGGTTTTTCTCAAGCGGCATTTCAAACGCGCCCCCAAAGCTGTAAAACAACTGGCCTACCAGGCAATAGTCAGACCAAAACTTGAATACGCATCCGCCATATAGAATCCTCACCAAACATATCCCATAAACACACTCTAAGTCGTTTAAAACCACGCCACAAGGTTCATCTATTCTAATTATTCATGCGACGCAAGCATATGTTACTTTAAAAAACGAATTAAATTTGCTTCCTCTTCGTACACACCGGCGCACTGAAACCCTGTCACTTTTCCACAAGTTCTATCACACCTCGCTTAATCAACCATCCTATATCGTCCCAGCTGCCAGAACATCTCATCGAACACGACACACTTTTCAAGTGGGGCGCCCTCGCGTGCGTATCACTACCTTTTCCGCCTCATTCTTTCGCCGTGCTGCTACAGAGTGGAACAACCTGCCTCACCGATCGTTGCCATCACTTGCCCGTGTGCGTTTACGGAGAGTGTCATGGCGCACTTTTCGCAATGAAAGCGTCATTTTATTTTTACTGTAGTGAAGAGGAATGCCCACTACTGCAGCGACATTGACACGTGGGCGCGAGGCACGAGCTAAGACTGCCTGGTTGCTGCTGCGACGCTGCCCGTACATCCGGCTAGCTCTTGCTGCTTCTGTACCGACGCTGATACCGCTTTTTACCTTGCATTTACATTATATTACTTTGTACTTTTTAGGTATATAGTTATTTGTGCTGACGTAATCAACACATCACCTTATGTATTCACCTGTGTTTTTCCTCTACATTGTTCAATTATTTATTATTCAAATGTACAGCACATGCGTTTTTTCTATTTTTCTATTTTTCTATTTCCAGTTATGTTCATGCAAATTACGTACCAATGTATTCACACCCCTTATTTAATCCCCTACCAAAGGGTCTTTAATGTAATAAAGGGAAGTGAAGTGAAAGGATTGGGGTAGCTTTTTGTGCGTAATGGCCTCCGAGCAACGGAGTCTGCTCTGTTGAGTTCAGCGTCAGGTTGGGGATAAATTCGCCTCTGCATTTGACAGTACTTGTTTATATATGACATTTGTTTTTGACTTTGTTTATATTTGACATTTGACAGTACTTGTTTATAGGTAGAGCTTTATACGAGACGAGCTTGAGCTGGCACACACTGATGATGGTATCTACAGATGAGGAAATTATACAAATGATGATGACACGTACAATTATAATGATGAGTCGGTGACTGCACTTACACTAATTCCCCGTCACGCTGGATACGGCCTCCTGGCCACGCGAGAGACAATATTAGGAATTGCGTCGGGTATACAGATTCAGTCGAGAAACGTGCACAATTTCTGTCCCACGGCAACGGGGGTCGGAGGGAGAGTCAAGTGGTGAGATACGGTAATTAACAGGGGACGTTTGTTCGATGACCATATAAGGTCCTATAAAACGAGTGAGGAATTTTTCACATAAGCCGGGCACACGCACGGGAGTCCAGAGAAGAACTTCGTCTCCTGGAGAAAAGGTGACAGCACGGTGAGTAGAGTCGTAGCGAGACTTGCGAGCTTCCTGAGAGATGCCGGTGTTGATTCGGGCTAGAAGACGGCAGCGCTCAAGGCGAGACGAAAATTGAGCGGATAAAGGGCCTGCTAAGGTAGCAGGAGCCGAAAGGAAGGAGACGTCCAGAGTTACACTTGGAAAGCCCCCACGGACCAGAAAATAGGGAGAAAAGCCGGTGGTTCGTTGCCTAGCCGTATTGTGGGCGAACGTTACGAATGACAAAATGGCGTCCCAGTTCGTGTGACCAGGGTTGACGTACATGGCAATCATGTCCGTGAGGGTATGATGAAAGCGTTCCGCCAAGTCATTTGTCTGTGGATTATAAGTAGAAGTTGTCTTGTGGATGGTGTTGGCGGCGTGTAGAACCTCAGCAAAAACAGAGAAAAGAAAGACCTTGCCGTGGTCGCTGAGCAGAACACGTGGAGCTTCATGGCGTAAAAATATGTTACGCAGAAAAAAAAATCGGCTGCTTCAGTGGCTGTACCAGCGTGCCGAGAGGCAGTTTCCGCGTAACGAGTGAGGTGGTCAACAGCGGTTACAATCCAACGATTTCCATTGTAGGGCACGGGAAGAGGGCCGTACAAGTCTATCCCGACGACTTCCAATGGCAAAGCGGGACAAGAAAGAGGTTGAAGAAAGCCACAAGGAGCAGTAGTGGGCCGTTTCCGCCGTTTACATAAGGCACACAAAGAAACATATTTGGCAATGGCGGATGAAAGGCCAGGCCAGGTGAACCGACTGCGTATTTTGTCATGCGTTTTGTGATAGCCGAGATGCCCAGCAGAAGGATCGTCGTGGAATTTTTCAAGAACATGACGTTGTGGACAACGCGGTATAACGGGGACCCATTTGTTTCCTTCAACATGATAAATATAGCGATGTAAAACACCATCGTGAAGCTTGAATGGTTTCAATTGTCGACGAAGTCGGGCGTTTGGAGGAGCAGATGTGCCTTGTAAGCGTGCTATTATGGAGCGGCAGTGAGGGTCAACGCGTTGATGCGACACAAGGGTAGATGGGTGGCCGGATCTTAGCCAACTGAGACCCGCGATGGGTAATGCCGTGGTAGAAGTTGGTAACGGTGGGTTATCATGGTTGAGTAGAGGGCAGCAAGAGAGAGCATCAGCATCTTGGTGCTCCTTACCAGACCTGTACACGACATCGAAGTTGTGCTATTGTAAACGAAGCACCCAGTAGCCAAGGCGAGCCAATAAGTTCTTTAGCGACGAAAGCCAGCACAATGCGTTGTGGTCGGTGACAACTGTGAAGTGGCGGCCGTGGAGGTACGGATGAAATTTTTGTACCGCCCATACAATAGCGAGGCACTCTTGTTCGGTTATTGTGCAATTTTTCTCGGCAGTAGTCAAAGCACGACTGGCGTAAGCGATGACACGTTTACGTGCGGTGTTGTCACACTGCAGTAGAACGGCACCGGTACCATGACCACTAACGTAAGTGTGAAGAATGGTGGGTGCACTTGGATCGAAGTGACATAGTACCGGGTCGTATGTCAGGGCTTGCTTCAACGCCAGGAAAGCCCTTTCACAGTCTTCGGACCAGACGAATGCCGTGTTACTTGCGAACAGTTGATGAAATGGAGATGCAAGCCTGGCAAAATCGCGTATGAAGCGCCGAAATTAGGATGCCAAACTGCGAAAACTGCGCATGTCTTTTTGACGCATCGGATGGGAAAACTCGAGGACGGCGGCAAGCTTTTCAGGATCCAGTCGAATACCGTATTTGCTGACTAAGTGCGCTAGAACCTTGATCGTCTTGCTTGCGAAGGTGCATTTTTTTTCGTATTGAGCTGTAAATCAGCTTTTGCAAGGCAACCTAGGACTTCTTCGTGACGTTGCACATGTTGCGAAAAGGTAGACGAAAACACTATGATGTCGTCGAGGTAACATAAGCAGGTTTTCCATTTCAGGCCAGCAGTACGCTATCGATCATACGTTCGAAGGTAGCGGGTGCGTTACAAAGTCCGAAGGTCATTATGGTAAATTCATATAGCCCATCTGGGGTGGTAAAAGTCGTCTTCTTTTTGTCAGATTCGGACACTGGTATTTGCCAGTAGCCCTATCGCAGGTCAAGGCTGGAAAAATACCCAGCGCCATGTAATGAATCTAGTGCGTCGTCGATTCGTGGGAGAGGGTAAACATCTTTGCGTGTTATTTTGTTCAGTACCGGTAATCTACGCAAAAACGTACTGTTCCGTCTTTCTTTTGCACCAAAACAACTGGCGACGACCATGTACTCGAGGAAGGACGTATGATATTTGGTCGAAACTTGTCTGAGACGTTTTTCTCGATTATCTTCCTTTCTGCAAGAAACAAAAATAATTCGGGAGCCGTCAGTCTGAATTCTCGGGATGGCCAAAGAACATAATCTGAAGCGGTGGTGAGGCGAATGCGCTCGTTGTGTTCCGATACAGAAGAGTCAGTGGGATTGAGGTAAATGAGGCGCTGGCGACAAGATATAGAAGCGCATGCAGACGACAGGAGATCCCACCCCAAAATGAGTTCGTGGGTGCACTCACAGAGCACTGCAGCGGCACTATGATGACGGATACCGTCTATGAAAACACGAACTGTACATTGGGCGAGTGGACGAGTAATGGCGTTGGTCGCAGCACACAAAGACGGGCCCAAGTAAGGTGTTGTTACTTTGCGGAGACTGGAGCAAAAGTCATAGCGAATAATCGAAATATCAGCGCCAGCATCTACTAGAGTTTAGACGCGTATCCCTGCTGCTAACACTATTAACAAGTTCGATGGTCTGTCTGGAGGAATTTCTGGCTGCCTGGTGGATGCAGTTTCCCCTCCTAAAACTGCATTGGGAAGTTTTCCGAGTGGGCAATCAGAACATTAGAGGTGGGTCGCAGAGGCGACACAGAAAGGTGATTGGGAGATGGTGAGTGGCGACGAGACTCCCGACAGTTCACAGGCATACCCATACTGTAAGGAGGAGAGGGCGAACGCTGAAAGGAAGACCGGTAAGGCGTGCGCTGGTAGTTTGTGAGTGGACTGAAGCGTCCGCATTCCTCTGGAGCGTAGCCGCGTTGCTTGTCCTGTTGGCACCATCATCAAAAGCGAGATATGTGACCCCTATAGCCGCACTAATAACAGATTAGACGAGGAGGACGTGGCATGGTGTAATACGGCTGTGGACGCATCGGTGGTGACACTGACGCCACAGGCACATGGCCACCTGGTGTAGCCGCTGGGATAGTGGTGGGTGCTGAGAGCGCCGCAACCTCGGCGTACGTTGCTACCTGACGAGGTTTGGATTCGGCGGAACAAGGTGGATGTGTCGCTGATGCAATCTCTTGCCTAATGATGTCCCGCAAGTTGGTTAGAGCTGAGGCTAAAGTAGATGGTGGAGCGCAGGAAGAGCAGTGCCCATGAAGCTCCTCATGAACGATGTAGCGGACCAGGGCACGGATGTCGAGGGCCGCAAGAAGACGAATGTACGAGGCATTATGGCAGAGACGGAGAGACTGAAGTTCGTCTAGTCGCTGGCAAATGGTGAAGACGTCTTCAGTCGTGGTAGCATTTTGCGACGTGAGGGCGTTGACTGCGATGGTATTTATTCCTTTGATAATATGGCAAATTTGGTTGATTTGTGGCATATATGGGTTTAAACGCTTGCACAAGTCAAAAACATCCTCAATGTAAAAGGTGTATGATTCACCCGCCAGTTGAATGCGTTCAGCAAGTTCTTCGTTGCTGCCTCAGCGCGAACACTGGGGGAACCAAAATTCTGCTGAAGCTGCCGTGCGAACGAGTCCCAGTCGGGAAGATCTTTGAGGTGGTTCCAAAACCAGGTTTTGGCAACATCATTTAGGTAGAAAGAAACCGTACGTAATTTGTGTAGGGTATCCCACCAGTTCAACTCGCTGACGAGGTCGTAGGTGTGTTGCCATTCTTCAACGCCATCCCCTTTGAGACCCGAGAATACTGGCGGATGACGCTGGTGGCTGTGGCCGGCCAGGGTCGACGGCGGAGGCTGCACTGGGCCGGCGGTGTTGGATTAACCAGTATTGTCTTGCACTGCCATGGTAGGTGGTAGTAGACGACGACCCGAGCGGAGCTCCAGAGATAGCGTGCGAGAGGACTTGGGGATCGAGAAGCACCATCCATCACTTATGAGGTAGAGCTTTATTCAAGACGAGCTCGAGCTGGCACGATGATGGTATCTACAGATGGAAGTTATACAAGTGATGATGACACGTCCAATTGGTAAAGAAGAGTCGGTGACTGCGCTCACAATATCACTAAATGTGGTTAATCTTTTTCTCTTCATATCTCCTCCTCCATGTACCCTGACCGATATAAGTCACTCAGAGGGGAGTAATACCTCGAACCTCACAGTGTGCTACCTCATTGGGGTGTACTGCGGGAATGTCTGGAGCTGTACGCGCTGTGAACCAGAGCAGTTGTCTGCCATTCTATTCTACAATAGAAAATATTGCTTCGTTTACATCCGGCCCTTAGCGTAATTTGGTATGGACGCCTGTGAATCACTAATAATGTATTGAGCATTTATGGAGACCAGTGGCTCTGCTCTCTTAGAAAATTAGGTATTAACTGACACGCCGGTATTAGGCTTTTCGTTGTGATGTACGACTACCACAACGTAGCTATTTCTATTTTGGCTATTCTGCCACGTCTACGAAGCTCTGTCGTCTGACGTGTAGGTCTGGATCATTTTTCATCATTACTTGTGCATCTACCCTTGTACTATGGATGCATATCTTGGGTATTTTAGGTACGAGAAGTTTCTCGCGAATTTCTCTCGTGATCATCCTCTTTTCTCCGTTTTGATTTCGGTAATTAATTTCTAGCTTGCGTAGTAAATTCCGTCCAGTAAATGTTTTGTTAGCCGTTCTGCCTGAGACATTTGTTGTGTTTCTATGAGCTCTTCCAGTGTGTTGTGGAGTCCTAGCTTTAGAAAAAGGTCTGTGCTCGTACTGATGGCAATTCCTAGCGCTTGTTTGCACACCTTTTTTATCAGGTTGTTAAATTTGGTTTTTTGAGCTGCAAACTATTTATGGAAAGCAGCTATGTATGTGATCTGACCGATTACAAATAATTGCATTATCTAATTGCAATATCTAAATGGTTTCCCGTTTGTACCTATGTTCTTGATTACAAGGCCCAGTACCTTGAGCTGGTTGACCATAGAGATATTTCAGCCGTTTTCTGTGTGTACCTTAATTTCTTGTTTTGCTTCGTTTCTGTCATATCTATTGGGAGGCCTATCACTAAGCGTGGGATGGTACAAAAGAAGCTTGGATTTTTCTGCGGGGCATGTGAGACCTGTTGATATAACGTGTTCCTCTACTGTGTTTATTGTGGTGTGCAGTCGAAGTTCTTTAGAGCCGTCTCTACCATTACAAACCAAGATAGTAATATCATCCGCATATATTAAATGGTGTAGAGATTCAATTTCATTTAGTTTCCCGGGAAGCCCTATTAAAAAGATATTTAATAGCATCGGAGATAGGACAGCGCCTTGCGGCGTGCCACTGACGCCAATGTCGATTTGGGTGATTTGAGTGCTCGAACGGAGATGACTGGCTTTCTATCTGATAGGAAGCTTTTAAAGTAGTTGTAAATCCGCTGTCCTAGTTCTATTCGTTCGTCGTTTTTCAATATAGCTGTATGGTTAGCATTATTGAAGGCATTTTCAAGAACAAGGCGCCAGATGGCCCTTTTAGAGCATGTTTCATAGTCGACTATCTGATGCTTGATTGATATGTGGGGATTAATTAACGTCCCAAAACAACCAAATGGTTATGAGATACGCCGTAGTGGGGGGCTCCGGAAATTTCTACCACCTGGGGTTCTTTAACGTGCACCCGAATCTGAGCACACGGGCCACAGCATTTTCGTCTCCGTCGAAAATACAGCCGCCGCAACCGCTATTCGATACCGCGACCGATTATGTGGAGCCTAAGTTAAAGTATCGCATCTTGTGTCGAAAGGTTTTTGCGAGACCCTAATATCGTGTCTGGATAAATGTTATTGTCTTCTAATAAGTTGTCTCCTCCGTTTAAAACTACGTGTTCTAGTAATTTTCCGATGCAAGATTTTAGAGATATTGGTCTGAGGTTTTCGATGGCAAGCTTCCTACCAGGCTTTGGAATGAGCATTGTTGCCTCTGCAAAGGCAATCTGTGTCAGGGCCAGTGAGTGAGCCCGCCTAACGCAATCAACTCAACAACATCATCAAGCGGCGGCGCCGGTCTGTCTTACGCAACGCACGGTGAGCTCCCTCATCCCACGGGCCCAATGAAGCAAGCGGCGCCATCCAATCTGGCGAGTCTTACGCAATGCGTAGCAACATTACTCATCCTTGAGTGCAACCCAGTGCAGCACCTCTGGATTTGAGGATCATGACGCAACCCAGCGGCGAGTCTTCATTTGAGGAAGATGACGGCAGTTCTGATTGGACGTTGATGATGTAAAGGATCTCCTATGGCTTATAGAGGACCACGCGGTGCTTTATCAAGCAGCCGACCTATGCGTCAGAGAGAAGCCGACCTATGCGTCAGAGAGAAGACATCTCGGCTCTTCGAGTCCCCACGCTGTCGGCCCCAGTGCCGAATATGTAACGCCTCTATTTCTATGCTGTACATAAACCTTTGCTTAACTCACCGTCGTCTTGTCCGCTCGTCTATCGGCTCTGCGCAGAAGCAGTCGCTAGCTGATAAACACAGGCTACCAAACGGCTGGTGACCTTGGCGGCGAGTTTAGGAGCAGTAGCGCCTTCGAAACCGTGTTGGCGTTGCGCCTCGTAACAGTGGATGGCAGCTGTGGGATCGGCCGGTGTCAGCGACATTGATGTGGTGAGTTCCTAATGTTTTCTTTTCATTTCACCAGACTACTCTAGCACAGATTATAGTAGTTTAGAGAAAGGCTGTGTGAAGCACTAGAGTGAGCTTTGATCGTTTCAAGCCAAGTCGGAGCACTTTGAAACCAAAGTAATGCGGAGTGTGTAAACACGGTAATGTTAAAATTGCTTGCGCGTCTTGCTAGTAGACTTATAGTGGGTACGGCAAGTAGATTTTTAACAGGGGTAAATAGCAAGAGGCTAGTGTGAATGATGGAGAACCTTAAAGGGGAGGAACTCATCAAAATTTGTCAGGAACTTGGCCTTACTTTGGGCCGTGCGAAACGAAAGCAAGCGATCCTTGAGATCATGAAGGTTGAAGGAGTGTCAGCTAAGAAAGTCGATGAGCCCTGGGAGGGTATCAAAGCATGCCGCGAGGAGGCTGAAAGGCGAAAAATAGAAGTTCACGAAAGTGAAAAAGCAGGAAGGCACGAACGTCGCGAGCGTGAGGAGGCCGAGAGACAGGGGCGCCTCGAGTTGAAAAGATTGGACACGGCAATCTTACAGAGTTCGCGAGCTCCTAGTCTAGCTTCTGCGATGGTTCAGGTCAGCCGTCATATAATTCGGGACCAACTACCACCGCTCGTAGAAGGCGAGGACATGGCGAAGTATCTCGTCAAGTTTGAACACGTCTGTGAGCGAAATGCTTTGGAGCGGTCTCTTTGGGCACAGAACCTGTTAGCTCTACTTCCTGACGAAGTGTACGACGTAATAACGTGCTGGTCGAGGGAAGCGTTTGAGAGCTATGACGAGGTTAAGGAAGCGCTTTTGGGACGTTATAAGTTGTCACCCGAAGCTTCCCAGCAAAGCTTCCGGTATACAAAAAAGAGGAACGAGTCACACGTTGACTCCGCGTTTCGTCTTAGAGCCGATTTAGTTGAATGGCTCAAGGGCGAAGATGTTTATGACGATCGCGATGAGGTGGTAGAATGCATTTCATTCGAACAATTCTACAGCTACATTGAGGGTGACGTCATGCGTTGGCTACTGGGCAAGCTTGGCTAAGTACAGCTAAACAAGGCAGCAGAGTTAGCTGAGGAGTATTATACTCGCCGAAAGTTGCATAGTAGGGCAGTGCGTGTTGAAAAGGATGAAAAATCGGAGGGCTTTCCAAAGAAGCCTTATCAATGGAAACCCACTCCGCACCGTAATTTCAGGAAGAAGCTGTCTCTTATGAAGGACACTGGAGGCTAAAGGCAAACGGAAGCGCAGAAATCGAGTGATGTTCCTAAGGAACGCACTGATACCCCATGGGCGTTTGAATCACGGAAGCCGCTAATCTGCTACAACAGCAAAAAGGAAGGGCACATCGCGGTAAACTGTAAGCAAAAGTTTGCTTTCGGAACAATCCGAGAATCGGAAAAGAATATGCGGTTGCTAGAGCTGTATCTCCAGAAAATTAGTGTGAATGGGAAAACGTGTCGAGCACTGCGAGACTCAGCGGCCACCATGGATGTTGTCCATCCTTCATTTGTGTCTTGGGAAGACTTTACAGGAGAATGCGCGTGGATCAGGCAAGTCGCCGAGGAGCAGAGTGCTTGCTTACCAATCGCTAGAGTTGTCATTGAAGGCCCGTTCGGCAAGCTTCGCACCGATGCGGCTGTGTCGGCCGCGCTTCTCGATTGTTTTCCTTATCTTTTTTCCAATAACTCTGAGCAGCTTCTCAAAGAGCAAGGTAAATAGTTCTTCTCCAACTTAGCGTACATGGCCCTCACGGGATCGCAAGCGCGGATGCTTTCGCAGGAACTTGATGTTGTCCAAAGTGGTGAAACACCACCTGCAAAAGCAGTATCTGTATGACCTTGGCGGCGAGTCGACGGAACCTAGGACAGAAAATTCTGCGTGTCAGTCAATCGAGCAGTCACGCGAGCGGCCCGTTGCCGAAACGACTGGCGCGGTCTCAGTCGACGGAGGAGACGGCATGGCACCATTAAGTCAGAGTGAGAGGGGTGCAGCGCTCTCACCTGTACCGAAATATTGGAGTGAGCTGTCGAGGGTTGATCGAGAAACGCTCATTTGGGAGCATCGTGAGGACATCCCGAGTAAAGCGCGAATGGAAAGCGTAAACTTGGAAAAAAAGAAAAAGAGGGTTTCCTGTTTTGAGAAGGCAGAGCTCCTGTATTGGAGCTACACAAATGTGCAAGGTCGCAAGTATGAGCAGCTCTTTGTGCCAAAAAAGTATCGTCGACAACTATTAGAACAGGCGCATGAAAACGCGTCGGCAGGGCATCTCGGCATAAAAAAGACCAAGGCTAGAGTTTTCCTTCGGTTTAATTGACCAAAATGCTGGAAGGATGTTAAAGACTTTGTACGCTAACGCGACACTTGTCAGAGAGCGGGGAATTTATTTTTTTATTTGATTTGCATACACAGATACACAAGGACACAAAGAAAAGAGTGAGAGAGCAAGCTGGCAACTGCCATCTGGAGGGGCACAACGCCTGCTCACTCTTTCGGGAGGAGGGAAGAAACAGAGAAGACAGAGGTTAGAGGGGAGAAAGAGGCAAGAAGATGAGGAAAGAAAAAATTACGAAGACTTTGGAAAGTATGAGTAAAAACAAATAAAAAATAATAAAAGACTTCTATAAACGGGTGGCCAGGTTCGTTTGGTTCATAAATGTAAGGAGAGCTCGGTGGGCCTGGTCGCGTCGGGAAACACAACCTTTTGGAAAGAGGTAGTCATCTAGGGTCGCGCACTTAAGTTTTAGGAATTTATATTCTTTAATCAGCAAAGACCACTGCGAAGCAAATGTGGGACAGTGCACTGCGAGATGCTCAAGTGTTTCGCAAGAGCCACAAGCTGTGTACAATGGACTGCCCACACGCCCTTGACAGTGTAATCGTTCACGCACCAGCACACAGTTTGTACAACAGCGCTCGGGAACGACGTGACAAGCCACGGTCACGAACACGAGGCGGGAACGATTCATTCGCCACACGCTGGCTGGTCTGGGTGCTGCTTTAGGAGGTGTCGGCGTATAAGCAGATGAGCGCTGTCCATGGAATGGGAAAAAAACTTTATATTGCGCTGTCGATCGTACATAGAATTCCCGGGCAGTTACAGCCATCTTGGTTGCATCACGAAGCAAGGCGATCCGCTTTTTCATTGCCCACATACCCACGTGCGAAGGTACCCACTGTGAAGCTGGTCATACTCCAAGTGACAGAATATTGTTGATGGATTCCATGATGCTGCTTAGAATAGGGCTGTCGGTCTCCTCGCTCGTGAGTCGGCTAAGGGCACCACGAGAGTCGGTGAGGATGACAGCCTTCGATGCTGGTAACCGTTCTTGTACGTACTTAAGGGCGACATCAATCGCTGCTAGCTCGGCCGTAACCGACGATGAGAGGTGTGGCACTTTAAACAACCTCCTGATATCGGTTGAAGGGCAGAAGAAAGCTGCAGAAGGACTCAGGTCATCGCTGCGTCCAGAAGCGTCCGTAAATACTTTTGCATAGTCTTCGAAGTTTTCAAATAAGTGTGAATGGGCTAATTGGTATAGTTCCGAAACAGGTTGGTCTCACTTTTTGCGTATTCCTGGAATCGACAGATGGGTGATAAGGCACATGGGCTATGCTCTGTCGATATTGGCAACTCAGTAGTTTCGCCAAAAGTGCCAGTAATATCATTGAACAAAGCCGCCATTTTACCCATCCGACAAAGTGGGCACTGTAACAGCCTGTTAACGAGTGTCTTGCCATCTGGGGCTCGGTTCATATGCTCAATAGGATGTAGCGCTCTCTGGTCAGATTACAGCCTTAGCGGCAACTGGTGTGTTTCTGTCAGTAATGGGCTCGACTGTGCTTCACGAGGTAAGCCAAACAGTACTCGGAAGGCAACACGATGATCCCGTTCCAGCTGAGGCATTAAAGCAGGCGGTACATGCAAGACTGGCAAGGCAGACATTACGCAAGAGAGTACAGCTGATTGGTGAACCTGTAGTGCCGTCTTCTGATCAATGCCATCACCCCTGACCGTCAAGGCGGCTACATACTTGAACACGGACAGTGAATTTCATCTCACAGTTTTAACAGCAGAACGCCAAGAAAGGCGAGCATCGAATATTACACCCAGGTAGAAATTTTAATGTACCCACTGTATCGGTGTGTCTACGAGGTAAAGCCTGCTATAGGGCTTCGACGAGCGCGTTGCCTTGGATGATATGCGATCGCAGCTGACTTCGCAGGTGAAACCTGCAGGCCAACTTTCGCCAAGTATTCTGAGGTTGGATTCAGAGCTCGCTGCAATATACCACAAAGACGTGGACAATTTTGTGACGGAACACTCACACAGAGTGCGATGTCATCAGCATAAATCGCTATGCCTATAGGAAAGTCACATTCTTGTGGTAATCGGCCTGGAAGTTCAGCAAGTATGCTGTTAAAGAGAAGCGGTGACAAGACGCTGTCTTGCGGGACGCCACATTTAACAGCGCAAGGTTCACTCTGTACTTCTCCAATGCGCACTTTCATTCTGCGCTCAGATAGGAAATCCTCACGGAGAAAGTGTAACAGACGATTTGAAATTCCTCCATTCATCAATGCACAAATAATCACCTTATGTGGCACCGAGTCAAACGCTTGCTGTATGTAAAGAAATAGAACATCCGCGAAATGTCTGTTTGCTCGAGCAGATTCAAGCGATGATACAAAATCTGCTATGCTGTCGAGGGCTGAATGGTAGCGACGAGATCCACTCATGACATCAGGGAAGAAAGCGAGCTTTTGTAATCTGACGTCCAGACGAAATAGCACCGTACGTTCAATCAGCTTCATAGCATTAGAAGCTAGTGATATTGGCCGGTATGACATCAGGTATTGTGCACCAGGCATTAAAATTGGCTTTACCACAGACAATTTCTATTCAGCAGTAATCAGACTCGTTTGCCGCACTTTGTTGTATTCATCCAGGATACATTGATGACAGACCTCATCAACGTTTCGCAAGGCTTCATACATAACACCATCTTCGCCTGGGGCAGTGCGACGATAACAGAGGCTACGTGCGTGACGCAGCTCGGCCAAGGTAAATTCTGCCTCATCCATCTTGCATGGAGGTCTATATAAAATTGTTACGGAACGATTACTGGCGTTGTTTTTTGACATAGGACAGGAGAAAATATTGGCAAAATCTTCCGCAAGAATTTTCGGAGACCGTTCAGTCGTGATGCACAACGCTGTAGTTGGGTTCTTGCAGACCTCAGGTGCTCGGAGAGCCTTCAATATGCGCCATACACTCCCAAAACTGCTCGCAATATGCAACGATCTACACAATGTGGCCCAGCTCCTTTGACGAAGTTGTTTTGTGTGCTGCTTAATGACTGCATCCAAGCGGTTATAAAGTGTGCAATCAAAGATTGTTTTGGAACGCTGTGCCCTCCTGTAAGCACGTCGTCGACAAGCACGTAGTCTCAAGAGCTTTAGTTCAGGGTTTGGCTTGTCTATGCTTCGCAGTCGTCGTACTGAAGCTGGCTGCAGACATTCACTCACTAGTTTGAACAGGTTATCGTGTGATGGCGCCCCTGCAATCAGCTGACGGAACTTGTCTCAATTCTTCACTGTGTAGGCAGCACTCTGGCTGCTAGGAGAATTCTCTGGAACCAGCCAAATGGGCAGATGAACTAAGCCCCATGGGTCAGCCTCGCTTGACCAAGTAAGACGCACATCTCTCGTTGATATGGCAAGATCAATGGTGGATTGTTCCTTTCCTCTGCCGACAAATGTGGAGGAGCCATCATTAAGGGTCTGCATATCATGTTTAACAGTAGGCTCATTCATTTCCGCTCCACGATTATCTTGTGGGCGACAACACTAACGAGGATGAAGGGCATTGAAATCTCCACTGAACAGAAATGACGAGCTACACCGAGATAGCAGGCACTCCAGCCATGTGATGTCCGAAGATCGCGTTGGCCGAAAATATATACTACCATGGTTGCAGTTGTGCTCCTGATAGTAATAGCAACTGCTACACATTCAAAGTCGGCGTCGCAAAAATCACTTGCCTAAATCACTGAGAAACGAACGTCTGATCGTATGTACTGTGACGCTTTCGAAGCATTTTGTGGATGCATGGTGTTTGTACACTGGAAAGATGCACATGCCATCACAGTGCATCGGGTATTGCCACCACCATCTAGAAAAGGTCAAGGCCTCTCCACTTCCCTTCTCCGGCGGTGTGACGTCACCCCATCATGCCCGAGGTTGGCCTGAGCCAGTACGGCGTTCTGTTTCCCTTTTTCTGCAACAGATGGCGCGACGGGGCGAGGGAGACAGACCGTACGGACGCGCCGGCGAAGCCACGTTTTTTTCGGCGTGTTGCGTCAGCCTGCTAGTGGTGTTTTGTGGTTGTGCGGTTGCAATTTGCTTTCACGATTTGTTGTGACCTACTACATGTACAGCGCATAGCGATGGGACGCTGTTGCGTGCCCAACTGCAAGGGAAATTACGACAACGGGCCTAAGGTGCGTTTGTTTTCGTTCCCGAGCGATCCTGTGCGGAAAGCGAAATGGCAGCGTGCCGTCCGGCGCGACGACATTGACGTGTGTCAACTCAAGAACCCTCAGGTAAGCGTTCGAATACACCCTTTTCTTGAATGCGTAACATTCGTATTTAACGCGCTGTGATTGTTATAGCTGCTCACGCGTTTTGCACGTTTTTTTACGCTTTGGTCGTCGGGGTGCTGTTTCCTAACCAAGCTGTGCAATCGCCCATTGCGGCTTCGTTATTGTTTATAAGAAGGATGCTGTATCACCTTTGCTTTATGAGGTGGACGGTGTCAAGCTTCACGGTGCATTACTTCGCCCCTTCTCTGTGTTACAATGTGCAGGTCTGCGAGCTTCATTTCAAAGCGGAGCACCTTCGAACGACGTCAAAGTACACCGACGGCGATGGGCGGACTATTGAGGTTCCGATGAAGCTGACCCGGCTGATGCCTGATGCTGTTCCTACCATTTTTCCTGGATGCCCGAGTTATCTCTCTGATTCTCAAACGTCACGAGAAGAGCCCGACATCAAGCGAAGGCGAAAGTAAAATGAACAGTTGCTCGAAGCTATCCAGGAATCAGCGCTGGCATTTGCTGTAGAGCAGGACGAGAACAAGGTCCAAAACTTCGAAGATATAACTTCTAGGCTGACTCGATTGCATCAAAAGAAGTTCTGGTCACAAACAGTCTGCGAAGGTTGCGTCATCTTCGCTCACGTCAGACCTGCAGATCACGCCCCGGATTTCCTGTCGTCAGTGTGTGTGTCGTCAGACCTGTGCGTGCGCGTGTTCTGGAAGCGTGCTCTACTGACATCGAACGACAACCTGAAGATTCCGGAAAAAATCCAGGATTTTCGAAGGTTAGTGGAGCTTTTAGATAATGTGGAGGACTTCTGCACGACAAAAGCACCCCAGGAGGACGATGAAGTGAATTCAACGCTCCGTCTTGTGTGCACCCTTTTGCAAGACGTTACAACTGAAGGGTTGGTGGACGATGAGAGGGCTGATGTTCTGAAATTTCTTAAGGAGCAGTGTTTTCTTTTGTCGAAGAAAATCAATGGTTTGAGGTACTCCTCTGAACTGTTAGTTCTGGCTAGCATATTATTTGCCATTTCACCGCATGCGTACAGGTTCCTACGAAACAGCGGTGTGGTATTTTTGTCACATCCTAGTACTGTACTGTTAAAAGAGTGTGTGGTCGACATGATGTTAGCCCATTACAGGAGCAGTCCGAAGACGGTTTCCTGCGGTACGTGATCAGAAGGGCGAGTTCACTGAAGTCACAGGAGCGAAATGTTACGTTGATGGTGGACGAGATACATTTGCAGCAGTACTTTGAGTATAAAGGCGGCTGTGTGACAGGCTCGGCTCTGCTTCCAACAGTGCTGAGCCAGCAAAAACTGCGCATGTCTTCATGGTGCAGTCTCTTCTGTCATCCTACAAAGATGTAGTACATGTCCTGCCGGTGTCTAGAATTACAGCGGAGGAGCTGCATGATGTTCTGAATAAGATAATCATAGGCCTAGAAGATGCTGGCATTCATGTAGTCGCAGTGATAACTGACAACAACTCAATTAACTGAAAAATGATGGCAATGTTTGGCAAAAAAAAAGGTGCCAGCTTGGATATCGTATACCCACATCCTGCGAATGCACAGCAGCCGTTGTTTCATGTTGTTGATTCTGTGCATTTTTAAAATGTGTTCGGAACAACTGGCTTAACCAGAAAAATTCGGGCAAGTGTCTGTAATATCCCACGTTTCACAGCGACTCGCCGGACAGTCGAAAAATGGAGGGTGCTTCATTCAGTTCCCTAAGAGAACTCCATGAGGCAGAACAGAGCATCATTGCAAAAGTTGCGCACGGGCTCACCCACAAGGCTTTGCACCCCAGTAATCTCGAACGACAAAATGTTCGACTGGCCCTTAAGGTTTTCAGCGGTTTTGTCTCGGCAGCTTTGAGGATTCGAGGGGAAGAACTAAGGCTCGAAGTGGCAGAAGGCACAGCACAATTTATTGATGTCATTGTGAAGTGGTGGGACATTGTGAATATTAAAAGCCCTCACAAGGGTCAGCAATTGCGGAATGTTTGGCAGGAGCCTGTAAGTGAAGTAAACTGCACCAACTGAAGTATCTGGATGAATCCGTTGACTGGCTCGATAGCCGGAAGGCAGTAAAGCAAGACACAGTCAAGCTGACAACTGAAACACACTCCGCCCTCCACCAAACAACGTATGCTCTCATTGAAGTTTCCCGGTACTGCTTGGAAGAACTTTGCTTCAGATATGTTCTTCTTGGTAAATTTCAGACAGATGGCCTGGAAGCAAGATTTGGCAAATACAGGAAGCTGTGTGGTGCACAGTGCCACATTTCAATCACACAACTATTTGTAGCAGAGGCAAAACTTCGCTTGCAGGATACGTTGATTTGAGAGGATTTTCCTGAGGCTTCAAAAGAAGGTGAGAAAGAGCCCAACCCTGAGGTGCTTCTGGCCAAGTACAACATACCAGTGCTAGACAGCGAGCTAAAGAAGCCTCGCACAGATATGCCGGCTGTTTTGTATATAGCTGGCTACTGTGCCCATGCTGCCTTAAAGCGTCAGCCATGCGAGGATTGTTGCATGCAGCTGACTGTCGCAAAAAGAGTACTTGACCAAAGCGAACATGTGCTCATAGACGAAGTTAACCGGGGAGGTCTGAAGTTCCCGCAACCTTTTGTGGTACACGCATTATTGTGTACGAAAGTTGTGTTGGAGCATTGTACAAATGACGAGTACCTGCTTGTTTTCCACAAAGAGAATAACCAAAGGTTGTCACTGCTGAGCATTATGATGTTTTTGTTGTCTGATAGTGAAGGCCTCGAAATGTGCGCTAGCGGTCACTGTCCTGATGTGTCCTCAAAAATATTTTACGGCCTGCTGTGAACACACTGTTAAAAAATTATGCAAGTACTAGAAACGACGCCTTGACAAAAGTAAAGTTAAGTGTCAAGCAGAGGGAGGTTCTTACACTTAAGTGAAATGTGCTCTTGACGTTGCATGCCTGCCATTTTACTAGCTCGTTCAAAATGAGTACCTTACATCATTTTATTTTGTTCTTTGTATACCTCTGTGAACGCTTCCATACATAGGTGACTTCTGATCTAAGTTCATAAATTTGCCTTTATGCTCAGCAATAGTGCTACATGTGCTTATGCTCTTCTTTTCTTTGATGTACTCATGATAATGTATTCCTAATATCTACATTCGCAGCTCTTGTTTCTGTATATATGTTCCACGTGCTCTCATTGGATATAAATCTGTTCACATCATGTTTTCGTCTCCAGTTGACCTTGTGAGTGCTTGAAAAATATGTAATTGTCCTGTAAAACCAAGAAAGTGAACGCTGGTTCTTAGCCCCACTCATGTCGCTCTGTTATATATTCAAGAGTTTAAAAAAAACTGGAAAGGCGACCGCATGCATGACAGTGGCGGCGGCACCACACGCTGCCCCGCTAAGGAGTCGGGCAAGGTGCGGTGACGTCACGGCGGCAGTGGAGGGGCCTTGACCTTTTCTAGACGGTGTTGGTATTGCTGTGAATGCCTATGAAACTCGGAAGTCTAAGCTCGTCATTTCTCAAATTTGTTTCTTGGAGAGCTACAACATCTAGCAGATTCTTCATTGCAAGGAGCCTAAGAACGAGATCAGAATGGCGTGGTCGTAGAAACCTGACGTTCAATACGGCACATAGGGATGGGGCTGGCGACGGGTGTTCATGTTGGTTTTTGTAAAGACTGTCAAGAACTGGAACGAGAGCCTCCAAGAGCTGTTGTCCGGCTGATTCTGCTGGCGTTTGACGACAAGCTATGAGAGATCTGACGAAGTTAACAAGCATCTTAAGCATGGTTACAAGTTGGGCATCATCGTTGGCTGGAGCCGTTTCTGGCGCCCTGCTTAAGTAAATTCTACTGCAGACATGGCCTTCGCAGAAGCTGGTTCCGAATCTTTATGAGGCGTGACCTATGATGAGGTTGTGTCCGATGGCCTTGATGGAAGCGCCGGCCAAGATGTTGCCGAAATGCTGAAATCGCACCTCCCTCCGTCTCTTCGATTTGATCTGATTGTACTATTCTTCGGACGTACAGGTGCATCTTCAGTTGTGCCGTTGCCAGCTACTTGACGGTTGCTATGGCTAGGCGTCCTTTCTCGGGATGCTATCTTTTTAGCTTTCTCTTTCAGGACATTCCATTTTTTTTCTTTGGCTTGGGACATTCTTTGTCCGTTGCAAAGTGTTCGCCATTACAGTTAGGGCAGGGAGATGTCGCACTGTCACAAAATTTTACGTTGTGATTTGCGCCACATTTAGCACAGACCACAACACTTGTGCTGAAACCCTGTAAATGTCCAAGCTTCAGACACTCGCGGCATTGTAGAGGCTTTGGTATGAAAGGTCGGATCAGGTACCACACTAGTCCGGCCTTTATGTGACAAGGTAGCTTTTCACACCCTAAAAGAATCTTTACACACTTTGAAGAGCGAAAACTTCGAGCACTGATGACTCTGCATGGTGGCGTGCAAACTATCATACTTTTCAAAACGTCGTCTGAAAGTTCTTGGTCTACATCCGATATAAACCCAGCTGTTACGTTAGCGTCCTGTGGAGCAAACTCCCGCTCGTTGACGTTGCATAGCCGAGATAGACCTAGCAGGGTCTGCACCATCTTCTCATCTATTGCGTGTATGGCAATTATATTTTCCTGGGATTCACTCGAACTTATTGAATCAGACCAGGAGCAAGTTTGAAGAAAAAGTCATGAAGCTTCTGTTTGGAGGGAGCGTTCAGGCTTACCGTGACGTCGATGGGCGCATACGCAACTGTCGTAGTCATAATGCTGTTGTATATTACGCTCTCTTCACTTGAGGACGATGCCGCGGACTTCCGTCTTGGGCGTCGATGCTTAGTAAGTAGAAATGCATTCGAGTCATCTGACGTAGCATCTGACTCGGAATCTGCAGCTTCTGATGCCACTGAAGAGCTGAGCCGCTTCCTTGCAGGGGCAGGTCTACCCATGCCGCTAGGCAAGTCCACCACCATCTCCTCCTTAGCGAGACTTGCAGGGAGAGTACCCCTCGCAGAGCAGAGATCTTGAGGACCAGTACAGGCAGTGCTGGGTGCCAAAGATGCACGACACATAAAATAGAAAAAAATTTCACCAGCCACGGAAACTGACAACCGAACGATAAAACTTCGTCGTCGTCAGTCATTTACGGACAAGTGGAAGGCACCCATGAATCTTGTGTCGATTATCACAGAGCCTTTTCGGCGCCTAGTAATTGATATTGTCGGGCCATTTCCAGAGACAAAGCAAGATTGTCGGTACATCCTGATGGCCCTCTGTGTAACCACGAAATTTCCAGAAGTGAGAACACTTAAAGAGCTCAATTCTCCTCATGTCGTAGATGCTCTGCTCTCTATATTCACGCGCGTCCCATTTCCTTCTGAGATCCAATGCGACAACGGCATGTGTCTTCACCAGCTGCCTTACCTCTACCTTTTTGGATAAATCAGGAATAAAAGTAGTGCATAGCTCAATCCGTCACCCACATTCTCATCCGGTAGTGCGTATGCATCCCGTTCTGAAACGGATACTGAGAGCACTTTGCTACAAGCACAAATGCGACTGGGAAGCGTGTATTCCTCCCGCTATGTTCGCTTTGAGATCAGCTCTTCATGAGAGCACTGGTTTTAGCCCTGCCGAGCTAGTGTATGGCAGGAGTTTGAGAACACCAGTGCGAATGCTACGCGAGTCATGGGAGGGATTCGATGAGGACCTTAATGTAGTTGCATATGTTCTCGACCTCCTTCAGAGGCTTGGAAAAACGAAAGATCTTGTGGAAAGCCACATGAAGGCTGCAAGGGTGTTGTCGAAGGAGTACTACGACAAATCGGTCAAGAAACGCACCTTTCAAATAGGTAATCAGGTAATGCTGCTGCGGCCGTCTAAAAAGAATAAGCTTGAGGTTCATTGGGAAGGGCCCGCTAAAGTAATATCGAAGCTTTCTGATACCAATTATGAAGCGAAATTAGAAAGGCGTCCGAACAAAATTTACCACAGTAACTTGATAAAACCATACGTTCAACGCCAAGCGGTTGTAAATCTGCTTTTGAATGCTTCAGAGGAAGAAGGAGCAGAAATTCGTGCTCCTAGTGGTGTAATCAAAAGGGGATACGATGTAATTTTGGAGCAGTTGAACTTGGAGCCTAGTTGAAGTTAAGTTCAGATTTATGTCAGGGTCCACCTAGACTTTTATTACGTTTTTTCGTAAATGAGATACTTCCGTAAAGTAAATGTCACTAGACAGCAAAGTAAAAACGCGAGCAAAGATTATCCGTTACGACCTCTCAATCCACTACGATGACTGGTGAGCTTAAGTCACTGCGGCACCACCAAAACAATAAAGAATGCCTGTTTTCTCCTCCGTTTGAATTTAATTTTTAATTATCGTTCTTCTCTTTGTTCTTTTATCTTTCTTGCATCTTTTTGTTTGTAGTTATTTCCCTCTGTGTTGATGTTGATGTTCTGGCCTGTTCATCTCCTAATACCGTTATTCGCTTAATTTCTTTCGATATTTACATTCCTGTAATTTCTATCTCTTTAACTTTCTGTCTTTCAAGCGTTTCACGGGCTCCACTTCACCGAGCACAGTTCTCACTTAGCGCTGATAGTCGTGCTTGCCCTATTCCTATACTGCACGAGCCACCTCCTCCCCTTCGAGCAGTTTTGAAAAATCGAATACAAGTTACCAATACCTTTTAAAAAAAGGGGGTAGAGGTCCCTCCTACTTCGCTTACGCATCGGCTGCTCCTGCCCTGTGACCCGGCGTCATCGACTTGGCAGAGCCTCATCTCCTGCGTGCACTGCGTGCGGGGCAGATGACACCATCGAGCACCGGTTGTACGCTTGCCCAGCGCTTCGCACACAACAAGGCGTCTTGCTCGCTGCACTCCGTCACCGTGGTCTGCCCGCGACTACACGCAGAGACCTTCTCTTCCCTGCACGGCACCTAAGCTAGGGCTTCAAGGCAGTTATTCGCTTCCTTGGGAACACTGGACTAGATGACCGGCCATAGAAGCCGCCTGCCACGTCCTCGGTCATGGACGCCATTTCTCTTCTTCTATCTTCTCCACCCCTTTTTAATGCCCTCACCCCACCCCTAAAGGCACTGAGAGAAAGAGAGAGAGAGAGAGAGAGAGAGAGAGAGAAACAACTTTATTTTACAGACGCTGAGCCGTGTTCCGAATTAGGGCTGCAGAAGTTGCGTCTTTTCTTTTCCTCAACCTCTCTCTCTCTCTCTTTCTCGATACCTTAAACAGCTGTGCTCTCAAAATCGGTGCGAGAAGTTAGTTTTAGTAATATTAGGAATAAGGAACACGAAATCCATTTCTTTGTCTTTCATCAGTGTCTCTGGCTATAAAGAGAAAAGCTGGGAAAGCAGTTTTTCTTATACTAGAACGCAACTATTGAAGTCGCTTATCTATTGCAGTAAAAATTTAGGTAGCGCTTTTTTTTGTACAATATTTCATGGCGCAGTCCGTGCAGAACCTATCCTGCACTCCCTCAACCTTCGTCTGACATGTAAGGTAAGCTATAGGCATATACTTTATCGTGTGTGTCGTGTTCTATGGCGTCATGCGGTGTCACGGAGCGTAGTTGGAGCGAAAGCAATGTCAACCTACCACTTAGAGGAAAACTACGTCTGCGTCTTTTTTGAGAAAATTCAATAGGCGTATTAAGTGAAAGTAGACATAGGAAGTTTATTTGCGGATATATTTGCCAAATGTTACAGATACGATATGGTAAAGATGATAAAAAAGAAGTGATAAAAAATTATACATGTTGCATATAACCCATATGCACGTATAAAATGTTTATTAAGCGATGTGAGTATGATTTCAATGTGACGTTCGTTTGTGTTAACACAAATTTGCCTGTTGGCTCCATCGTTAAGAACATAGTTTTCATTGACATAAATCTTCATATTACCAGTTCGCAATAACAAAAGCCACTGCTAGAGGTGGTTATGCATGCATTTGCACAGAGTTATCTTTTATTTCATTTTTTGGTTTCGTCATATTTTATGTAATTCATTTATTTTGGGTCATTGCAAAATAACTGCTCGGTATATTGTCCTCGGACCAAGTATGTCAACTTCTCGCCTTCTTTTTTGAGACCTTTGGCTCTACCAGCCAGTGCGGTGATAGGGACGAGAACCCATTGGAAATTCCCGTTTGTAGGATGTGAAAGGAAGTACACAAAGAAGCCAGAAAATTGTATCTTCACACTGAACTTGCAAGCCTGGAATAAATAAACAATCAATACTTAAAAGTCCACTGACGCGTAACAGAATGTACATAATACTAGTACTATATTAAATGTCGTGGAAATTTACTTGCTTCGTAAAGAGTGCGGTGAACCTTATGGGATAGCTTGCCCCAATTCTCCTCATCTGACGTTTTCCTAAGACCATTGACGTTAAATGAAAACACCTTCAAGTTTAGTCCTTTGAACACTTCTGGAAGAATAGCATAGGTAGATAGAGAAAACGGGCTATTTATGCCTTCGTGAATCGTCCACGAGAAAAGCCCAACGCAGTCTGTTTCATTATCCCTCAAAGTTTCCTCTCCTTTGCAACTGGAATATTCAGACCAGTCGACTTCTCCTTTTACCGGATGCCTGTATGCAAATAAAATAACAGCGTGATCAGTACAATAACCAGCCTAAAATGACGTAAAACTGTCGACGGCAACTTATTAGCAAAATCACTGTACGTAAACCTTGCAGTATACAAGTTCAGCAGCAGGACTGAAGTTGACTTACTTGTCCCGATGATGATAACGTTTCCAGTACGAGAAATCATCCCTTAGACTCCAGAAGTTTACTCCACCTTTGTACGTCTCATTAATTGTTTTTATGTAGGTTGCTGCGACTGTTTCCAAGTACACCCATCGATGTGCGCCTAAGACGCACTCAACTGTAAGAAGAAAAAGGGTAAGACTGGTAGCTTCATCACGCCTTCTCCTTTACTAGGACGTCTGAGTGAAACACTAAGGTATTACTCTGCACATGTTGAACAACACAAAGATAAGTCAAGGCCTTATTGAACTTTGTGCCTAGTAGTGGTCTACTGAGTAGGCTATAACATTCCCGCTTTCGTTATTTTTTTTTTGTGTGTTGACTTTTCTTTGCGTCTTTCTTCCCTTTCTTTCCATTTGCCTCACTTATTAGTGCAAGGTAGCAAACCAAAAGCTACAATTCTGGTGACCTTCCTGCCTTTCTTTCAATTTATTATCTTCATCTCGATCACGTAAACGGATTACATTTTACAACTCCATTTCTACTAGCCGAGATTGATGGTACACGACCACTCAAACTAGGCACGTTTTTTACTTCACTCATTTTGATCTTGTGAGAACACAACCGTCGGCCGTAACTCTAGACATGTCACGAGTGCTTAAGAGGCCTAAATAACAACGAAAACTTGATGGTGTAACATATTGCAATACTACTGGTACGCAACTGAGACAATTTCTTTCAATTGATGATGTTCGTGTGCTTTTTACTTACCTGGAAAAGAATAGCAACGCCGGCTTGTTGGTATTCGTAGAAGGATAGGATTAGTGGTCCAGGATAAGGAGTCATTTAGAAGTATGGAGACACGTGTGTCGTGCACAATATACTACAAATAATTCACGATGTATTTCTTCGGCGTATAACCAAGACGCTGTGCGAAAGGGCCCTACTATGTTGCGAGACTGGTATACAGGACGATACCTTCTGCTCAACCCTGACGGAAAAATACCTTCGAAATGCGGGGCTATTCGGCTACATCCCAGTCTCGCAAGTCATGTAGGGTCGTAAGAAAGCAATCTGTTCACTCATCACCTGCATTCAGGATTTCAGTGCCCTCATTTTTTCCAGTACTCATTGCTGTTTGGGACTATGCTAGTATATACTTGGCTATTTCAAAGAGTCATCTGTCACGAGCAAGTAACTCTCATGAAGCTGTAAGAATCACAATGATAATTGAGTTCACTTTAATTCTTGTTGCAACTTCATCTCGCGAAACATAAGCGCAAAGGAAAAAAAGTGCATAGACATGCAGATAAGAACTTTGTTTCCTGTTTCGTCGAATATCTATCGTAGTTAACATGGTCTGGTTATAACTCGCTTCGATGAAATAATGCCAGTCTGATCACCAATCAGACAAAAAACTGTATTTGGTAATATAGAGATAACATTCTATCTAATCAGCAAGTGAGTTCAGTTATGGTATCTTCAAATACAGCTCATGCCGTCAATTTTTTATAAAATTTTCGTAAGGTAATATTTATTAGAAAAAGCGCTAATTGTTTTTCATGTATACATTGAGGAAAACTTTAGAAATATATTAAGACTTGGCCCTATTTTCATTATTTTTTCTTGTAGTAAGTGACAGAGTAGTTAATGCAAACTGCATTGTCAGAAGACACATGTGCTCTAGCTGTTGATAATGGAAGGTTTACCGCATAGTATATCGTCTACATACCGTTAGCCATCCACAACAGAACCTGAAAGAGCAAGCTGCAGGTTAACACTAAACATTAGTAAATAATAGAAATGCTTACTATAATATTCATTTCAAATAATCAATCAATCAATGATTCAATTCAGAAATTAAGCGGTATTTTTGTTATATTTTTCATCGAGAGAATGGTCTATACCAGTACGTAAGCTTCTTTTAAAACTTTTAGTGCTCCAGTTAGTACAGACATCCGAACAGCCACTCCTACACAAAATATGAAAGGGCTGTCTACTCCTGGCCATTTTGCTCACATTTCGTAAAGGAGCGTTTAGCCTTACGCTAAGCAGATTGAGATCCGGATAGTAAGAGCAAGAATATTGATGCGTGTTCCTACCAATGCAGCATATGTGGTTTCATGGAGCACAAGTAAACTGTGGGATATTGTAGCTTACAAAAGCAGCGATGTCACTAAATTCACCGTAGAGTGATGGAGTGAGAGCCGTTATTTTTTTTTATTTTGCACATTTTCTTGTGGGTTATGAAAACAAACACGCCTTGAATATAAAACTCCCTCTCCCTGTCCTATCATTTCTGTGTCCGTGTATTCATTTGCACACACCAGTTTATCTTGAAATGTGAGTCGACTCGCCCAACTGCAAGTTTTATTAAAATAAAGTGTACAGATATAGCCTACCATTTCGCAGGCACCTGATGACGGAAATGAAAATAAATGAATGTATGTCACTGCGCCAGCCATTGTCATATTTGCTAGCAGAAACTAAGAGGTCCTCAGTTTTGTGTACAAGGAGAATATGAGAATGACTGTAATCTCACCGATGCGAAAGAGGTCGCACGCCTGTAGCCCAGCTTCATCTCGGTGAGACAGGAAATCTACAGATCGCAAAAAGTATCAGCGTTACGTAACTGCTGAATCACTAACACGTCAATTTCTCTCATCACATTCTGCATAAAAAGTTTAAAGGGACACTAAGAACGAAACAGTTTTTCGCTTAATGATAAAGTACGATTTCGTAATCCCGAAAACACCATTCTTACCGCGACATCACGCTTGGTAAGCGAGAAAACGCGTGAAAATATAGTGTAGATGAACACGCCACTGTGAGATTCCCGTGCCAAACACCTTGACGTAGCAAATCTTGATGGCGTCTCCTGTGTCTTGCTTAGCTTCTACTCAATAAAGATAAAGTGCATTGCCTTCTGTGGATGCCTTAGACCTAGCATACGAAGTTTCGGAACATTTCACAGAGCCAATGTTTCGACACAAAAAAAAATTACTTTTGAAATTTGTTACGTTACACGCAGAGATTTCGGTGGACACTTCAAAATGAAACTGCAAACTTGATTTTCTCCGGTAATGATGAACTTATGACAGTGAAACTTATGGCACTAAAGTTCTCAGAGTGTTGTTCATCAATACAAAAAATAATTGTTTCTCTTTAGTGTCCATTTAGGGCAGCTTCGCACTTGTGGTGCCATGCGCGAGAAAAGTGCGAAGTTAGGTACTATTCTTTGATGAGTTTTACTTTTTATTTTGTTCATCCTCTCTTCTTATCTTTCCTCCTATTCACTCTACTTTCATGTCATTTCGTATCTCTCTACTGCCTCATTCTTTCTCTATATATATGATGCTTTCTCTTTCTCGCTATTTTAGCTTTCTTTCCATTTCTTATGTTTATTTCTCTCTCAAGTTCTCATGTCCCCTCTAGTTCTACCTTTTCTTTATCTTTTCTTTCCCTTTTTTTCTACCTCTTTTTGCTCTTTTCCTTCATCTGCATGCCATTATTTGCTCTCTCTCTCTCTTCACCATTTCCTCCTCCTCGCCTTCAGTTCCCTTTCCCACCAGCTTGCTATACTATAAAGTGTATTTTCTATAAAAGGCTACGTCTTGCTATGCTAGCAGACTGTGTGTTCGTTGTTTCGCCTATAGGCGCTGTAGCACCCCACATGCGTCTGCTGCACACATCCGGGTAGCGAAGCAGAAGATGAAGATGATGACGGAGCGTTCCCCGGCCGATTTATTACGTTGCACGCGCTAAAAGTCAGAGATCACTGAAGATATCTCATGCAAATGCTCAAGGGCGAAACTAAAAGCATAAAAGCTTCGCTGTAGAATTTTGCTAAGTCTCATTGTGCGGTTTTTCTCTTCAAACGTGAAATTAAATTGTTAACAAAGCAGAGAACGTGTATAAACAAATGACTAAGAGGTGACGGTGTCATAGCAACTCCGCTTATGCTGAAGCTTTCTATGGTCGCACCGTGCTTATGCACTGAAGCCAAATTGCTATCAACGAGATTTACAGCCCTCCAAAATTCGAATAGGTTGAGCTCCAACTGCATATTTTATTTTTCGGGCTACAGCCAAGAACCTCTCAGGATTTGAGAATTTAGAACATGTAGAGAAAGTGTTCTTCTTTACTCCAAAATTGGCGAGTCGAGTGACAAACAAAATCATGCTTCAGATAATCCTAGACGTGCCTAAAAGCAAAACCACAATTATAGTGTTGCAGAACTGAAACTATGTGGGCATATGAATATAACAATTCAGTATTGATATAAGGGCTCATTTCAAAGGCATTGCAATCTCAGAAACGCTAGATAAAAATCTACGAAAGTATTTTACTACTGCATCTTAAGGTGGTCGAAGCGACGATTCCTGTATTAAAACGCTGCATGCGTATAAATTAAAATATCTCTGTTGTGTTGCTAAATATTTAGTACATATGCAATTATAACACGTAAAATACGCCACATTTCATTTGCTTGCCATTATTCTGGCCTTAAGCGCTAACATGAAAGCAACAGCACTCAAGAGAACGTCATATTATCTGAAACAATTACATAATTTGTATTTTGCGAGCGCGGCAGTACATCAAATCCCAGAGACCGAGTAAATGAGCTGTGTTTTCCGACTCGAAAACAGCCCTACAGAGCATGCAGTCAGTCCTTCGACGAGGTTGCCATTAACAGTTAACTTACGAGGTTGTCAAGTTTCTTCACCACGTCACAGAAGCAGGCCACGAGGTCAAGTTTCAGTGGCTACCTGACCATTGTGGGATCAATGGCAATGATTCTGCAGACAATGCGGCTCGCACATCGCACCAAGAAGAGCACACCCTTCCGATTCCTTCGTCAAGGACAGACGCTGCAAAGCAACTTCGTCACCTGGCACGCAGTCTGTGTCTGCTGGAGTGGAACACCCCAAGCATAAGACATACGAGACTCTACCAAATAAACCCTCGACTGGAACTTCGACCTCCATCCGGACTTCGTCGGCGTGAAGCTTCGCTTCTTTGTCACCTTTGGTTGGGCGTTGCCTTCGCAAAAGCATATACAACCTTCATCGGATTGACCGATAATGCGGAATGCGACGTCTGCTGCACCGAAGAAGACATCGACCATCTGATATCCCGTTGCCCTCGATTTGCCTCTGAAAGATAGACTTTTCGACGCATTGCGACGATTGGAAGATCGGCCACTCTATGCAGATGCTACTTGAACACCGTCCTCGCCTTTCGTCGGCTCAAAAAGTAGTCAAAACCGTTTTGTGCTTTTTGAGGACTACAGGCCTATGTGAACACCTTTAACTTTTGTGTAGTGCCACCACTGCATACGCGTCAGCCCGTTGACTGGCCATTTTTTTCTGTTTCTCTTCTCTTTCCTCTTTCTCTCTCTCTCATCTTTATACTCCCCCTTTCCATTCCCCCAGCGTAGGGTAGCAAACCTGGCATGTGCCTGGTTAACCTCCCTGCCTTCTCTCTCGTTATTCTTGTCCCCCCCCCCTTCTAACAAATTGAGGTCCCAAACATAAAGACGACAGAGCTGCATAAAAAAATTGGGATATTAGTTGTCATAACTTCTACGCCAAGACATCGGATGGTCGCATTATTAACCTTTTTGAGAACTATTTAGTGGATGAAAATTAGGTGATGTCATCCTTACTCGCCAATTAACGCGGGAAGTTCTGCAGAAGAATATCTTGTCACGAGGCGAATATTTTATGTGAAGAAAGCTCTCAGACTCGCTTATAATGCACCTACGGACAACATGTACTGCCAGCGAGTGAAATATGCATTGTATTGCTAAGTAGCGAAGATAACTTTTTAGTTAGTAGCGGTATTTTTACTTGTCGGCTATAATTCTGCATGCCATACTGCTCCTTTCTGCTTACGTCCTTTAAATTCTGCTAAGTTTTTGTTTTCTGCAGGGTTTACTTGTACGAGTTTGTATATACTGAGATAATGTCAAATACGTAAAATTACTGGTCAACACCTGCACTAGTATAGCAGAATATGCCTTGACGTTCGTTTGCTTTTGCGCGATCCAGTGTTTCCTGCAGTGTTATTATTGCAACCATCCTTGTATTGGGTACAAAAGTAATCACTGCGTATATTTTCGAGGCAGCAAATTAGTCGATATCCGTAATTTATTCACCGTGAGTAGTTTATTCGTACTCACCGTTTATCACTGCTCGTAACCAAAACAAGTACTTGTGGATTTCTTAGTCACCTTCGTTGCAGATCCAGCAACTGCGGGCCGCAGAGCGCTGTGTAGCGCAATGCCCTAATGTGGTAAAATTATGACGATGTACGCACGGTCGAATAATCTAACTATATATGTAGAATAATTTTTCGCTTATTTAGAATAACAAGGGCCATTTATTTCTCTTGAAAAGACAAAACTCTCCCAAATCAATGCATATTTACGACTATGTGTGAAATTAACTTACGTACGGGCAAGTGTAGTTTCATAACCTCTGTTCTACTAAATCGCACATGCTCAAAGGGGTTTTTATTCTCTTTGTACCCTATCTGTGTTCCGTTCTGTTCTATCTGTTTTGCTGTAGAGAGGTTGAGGTCCATACTACCTTGGCTAGTTCATATCGATAAGTTCTGCAGCGAAAAAAAAATAAAACTGAATGGTACCCAAATCGAACAATCAGCACAAAAAGAAGAAAAAAAATGTTACTAGAACTGTGAAACCAGTTGAAATAACATGTCCATGTACAGTTTGATTCCACCAATTGACACTGAACAAAATGCATTGGTCTAACTCACCAGACGCCCACCGTGGTATTGCAGAAGAAATTGTTCGCCATATTCTTTCGGAATGCGTAAATTACGCATATGAAAAAAAATCAAGGAAGAAACTAGCAAGTTTGGACGCACCACCTTTTACATCAAAGAAATTACTCGGACCAAGGCTTTAGATGCACCTTCAGAAAAGGGCTAGCATCTTCTCGACATACTTCTTAGTGGAGACCGGACTGTATAAGGGCTTGTGAGATACATCTAGGAGTTGACATACATGAAATGATGTGTTAGTGCACATAGTGAGAGTATAAATAGAAAGGTTTGCGTGTACACTATCTCAAAATATAAGAGACCATTGACCATCTTTTGCATGCATAATTCTGAAGTCTATAGCCGAAACCAATGAGTCGCTGCCTACGATGTTTCAATTTAGTTTCCGAACATTTACGAGGAATGTCAGTAGATGCTGCGATCTGCACCTTTTTTTTCTTTGTAATGACGTGCAAGTATATCTCACTTTTTAATGAAGGCCTTCCTAGGACGTCCACAGGTTGTCCTCGAGCTTCTATGGTGTCCACTGAATTCCGATCACACACAGAGGTTGTGTTGGTGGTTCAGTACAGCTGAAACGAAAAAGTTACAGCGAAGCTTTTCTAGACTTTTTACTTTGCTTTGCCGAAAGAAAGCCTACATCAATATATATATATATATATATATATATATATATATATATATATATATATATATATATATATATATATATATATATATATTTCTTGGTATCTTGGTATTTAAAACATAACAGAATTTAAGCTTCAATTTTCAAAAAGAATACTCAACATGTCTTGTACGCTGCATGAACAAGCCGACTTCACTCACTAAATATACGTGTGCTAACTGGGGACGGCTTACACCTGTACCGTTGAACTCGTCGGAACGTGTATCTAATTTATATGTAAAAGTTCAATTCTAGCGTTTGGCGAGACACTGACATGAATATGGTAATGAGACATACCAAAGCGCCATACATAACTGAGCGCTTGCAAAGGTGTTCCGCATCAAGTAGTAAGGCGATGATCTATTAAAAAGCCTGCCATTGTTATAAATAAATGTATCTAACCGAAGGTATAAATTTTAATGTCATTTATATGGCATCTTGCGCCCATTTCTTTGCCTGATCAGACATCTAAATGTCGAAGTATTCACACTCTATCACAGTCAATGTCTACCTTTCAAGAACCTGCCTCTGTTAGTTGCTTATCGTTTACCAATCATGCATAAGAACTCTGATAATGGAGCGGCTGTCTGTATTATACCATGCGATAACTCATAAGGGTGCACGTACAGTAGCATGCGAAGAAGTTGGTGCATGTGCGTAGACTATATGTATGCCGCTACCTTAGTCATACCTACATATGGAAGTGAGGAGACACTCTCCACTCACCAGGGCCGCTTTCAACTCATCGCAGAACAGTATCGTCTAGATTAATGCGTACTCAACGTACAAAAGCAAAATCATTCACTTCACGCCAGATACCGAGCTAACACTAAGTGCATACCGGCAATCAAACAAATGTTGTCCCGTTCAGCCATTTGATGTACACTGTACACCTACTATGTCTCTATAAAGAAGTCAAGTGTATCTGAAGAACTGCTTTGTTGATGAGCGTATACCTCGGACATTCGACTTACTTAAGCTTACTTTAGAAGAACATTATATTAAGATCGTCATCACTACCTAACAAGATGAATCATAAGCGCCGTTTGTGATGTCAAAGGGCAGTTTTTATTTCCTTACATAGCAATTAACCTTCCAGTCTGGAATCCTAAAGACAGAGAAAAGTAGTTTTCCTAGGCTTCATCATAACATCAGAAGCAGGAGCAGTAGTTAAATGGTGACGTATCCAACTTTATGTAGCTAAAAAATGGTTTTGGATATATGCTTCCCTAATTACCATAAAGGAATTTCGGTTTTACTTTGAATCAGCGTACGTGCACTAAGGCGGTGGAATCCTACTTTGGTGAATTTCACGATGAGATTTGCATGATGCTTTCGTGTTTTTATTTTTTCATTCGAGAGCGACACTTCAAAATTTGAACGACTTGATCTCTTTCCATCGTAAGGGGATGCCCAAAAGCGCCGAACATTTTATGAGTCGCTGTAAGAAATGTGCCAAATCTTTCCCGCTAACAGCGACAAGAAACGACATTTAAACTTTAAGTTCCAGTGGCACTGGCGGCTGCCAGTGTGAATAGACAGGCATGAACGGCAGCCTTTGGCGCGCACACATACCGCGCAGTCATGCTCGCTCTTACCCAATACGTGTTTGTTCTGGGTGGTCCCCATGTTCTCTCTAAGGACTCCGGCCTACCGGAGGCCCGGAGCTTACAACTTTGGCGATTTCCAGTCAACGGACTAAAACGCGTGAAGCATTGGTGCAGAAACTTACGTTAAACACTCGAACAAACCGAGTCTTGTAAATCAACTCTTCCCCCCACAGCCTCCCTCCCAAAAAAAAAAATCTGCACTGGCTTTGCCCCTCTTTACGGGGCCCGAACAAAATCTAATGAAGACAAGTGGTCATACCGTATCAAGATCGCCAATGTCGGGGATCTTGATGTACTCTAGTCATTTGGGCTGTCCAGAGGGTCCAAGATGTGGCGGTCGGGCTTTGCCCGACTGTTCCTACGGGGAAGCGGCCCACTGTGCGTCGAGTCGTGCACTTCACGACTAACAAAGTTTTGCATTCATCCATTCATTCATTAGGCGAGCTAGATAGACTTCATGATGTGACGGTGCTGTTCGGCCTCACTGTCCCTACGTGGAAGCGGTTCACTGTGCGTTGAGTGGTGCACCTCAGGACTAAAAAAGTTTTGCATTTATCCATCCATTCAATAGGCGAGCTACAAAGGATTCACATGGGTGAAAAACTGCAAGTACAAAAGATTTACAAATTCAACCGGAATGAAGCTAGTGCGTTGCATATCGGCTGGAGATGAAGTGGGTGTTCACGGCTCTTGATATTCAGTTTGCTGTTACGGACCTTGATAAAGTGGTGACGTACATGCGAAACAAAGAAATGTACCTGCTGCACACAACAAATCAGAGTTGTTTTCACCACAAAGAAACGAAGGCCTTTCCGGGAATCTGTCTAACCTGTTGTTGTTGTTGTTGTTGTCGTTGTCGTTGTTGTTGTTGTTGTTGTTGTTGTTGTTGTTGTTGTTGTTGTTGTTGTTGTTGTTGTTGTTGTTGTTGTTGTTGTTGTTGTTGTTGTTGTTGTTGTTGTTGTTGTTGTTGTTGTTGTTGTTGTTGTTGTTGTTGTTGTTGTTGTTGTTGTTGTTGTTGTTGTTGTTGTAAGACCAGCCCAATATAAGTCAGTCGTCTCTGATACAGTAAATAGTAAATGCCCGTGCAGAAGAAAACTAAGTTTTATTTTTACAACTTGATTACAATACCCTGAACTTCCTCAAAGTTAATGAACGTATGGATAAAAATGTGAACAGAAATAGACCTGCTTAAAATCTTTTGTAGAATTTCGCGGTAAAAAATAAAAGTGAAAGGAAACTTTTTATATTACCACTGCGTGCTTTTTAGTTTATGCGTAAATTGAAATCTCGTATAAAAAATGGCAGTATATCCACGGAGTGAATGATGGAGAGTGGGGCGAAGAATTCGTCCGTTTATTCGTGCTTGCTTCCGTCCGTCCATGCGTTCATCAGTGTGACCGTCCATGCGTCCATCAGCCCGTCCGTGCGTGCGTCTGTTCATGCGTCCGTCCCTGCGTTCGTCCATGCAGCCGCCCCTGCGTCCGTTCAAGCGTCCATCCATGCATCTGTCTGTGTGTCCGTTCTTCCATCTATTCAACACTCCAGATACCACCATCTCTCATCTTTTTATCATATTGTCACAAAGACACAGGCACACAGGTACAAAATAGGGCGTTTACTTTCGCAACCCAAGGGCCAGAAACGCGAACACCAGAGCACGCGCACACAGAACTACTTCGTTGTCCTCTTCAGAGGCTGGCTACTATAGTTGCCAGCCTACCTTGCGTCAATTCCCCCCTTTCAAGAGAGACCGTCCCGGTCGATTGACTGAGATGCAAGAGGTGGCCGTGAAAGAAAAAAAATGATCACGTCAATGAAAAAAAAGCCCACGCTGTTGTGGATAATAAGGAAAAGTTCGAAGTGTTCATAACTCGCGGGCGTGGTACGGTATCATCCGTACCACATGGACTACTTCTGGACGTGGACGTCTTCGGTTTAAACTGGTGTCGGAGATTTGGGGAACTACCTCGTAATTCACGTCACTGAGGCTGCGCACAACTTCGTAAGGGCCAAAGTAGCGCCGCAATAGCTTCTCCGAAAGCCCACGATGTCGAACTGGTGTCCACACCCATACATAGTCACCTGGTTGATAGTGGACGCTCCTTCAGCCTTGGTTGTAACGACGAGCGCCGATATCTTGCTGCGCGCGAATGCGGTTCCGTGCAAGCTGACGGGCTCCCTCGGCTTTCTCTACGAAGTCGTCAACGCTGTCATTTCCGCTGTTGTCCTGGTCTACGGGGAGCATAGCGTCTAACGGTGTTGTGACGCGACGGCCATAAACAAGCTCGAATGGTGTTAGGTCTGTGGTCTCTTGCACAGCGGTGTTATAAGCAAACGTGACGTTCGGCAAAATTTCATCCCACGTTTTGTGCTCTACATCAACATACATAGATAGCATGTCGGCCAATGTTTTGTTTAACCTCTCCGTCAAGCCGTTCGTTTGGGGATGATTAGCTGTTGTTTTCCGGTGGTTGGTGTGCGTCAGCTTGTTGACTTGTTGCAATAACTCTGCCGTAATTGCTGCTCCGCGATCAGTTATGAGAACAGCAGGTGCACCATGGCGCAAAACAATGTCGTGGACAAAGAATCTGGCGACTTCAACTGCAGTTCCCTTAAGCACAGCTTTGGTTTCTGCATAGCGAGTCAGATAGTCGGTCGCGACAATTATCCACTTATTTTTTTAGGATGACGTAGGGAAGGGACCAAGAAGATCCATTCTTACTTGCTGAAATGGTGCTCGAGGTGGATCTAAAGGTTGGAGGAAACCGGCGGGCTTTGCGGGTGGAACTTTACGCCTCTGACAGTCACGGCAGGTGCGGACATAGCGCTGAACGGACGAATACAGCTGTGGTCAGTAGTACTTCTGTCGGATGCGCGCTAATGTCCTAGCAAAGCCTAAGTGACCGGCCGAAGGATCGTCGTGGCACGCCTGCAAAACTTCCTCACGCAGTGCCATTGGAACGGCGAGGAGGAAAGTTTCCTGGCTGCTCTCAAGATTTCTCTTGTAGAGAACATTGTTTCTCAGACAATACGTAGTCAAACCACGCGAGAGTCGGCGTGGGACGATAACGTCTTCTCCTTGAAGATGCTGGATGACAGGAAGTAGCTCAGTGTCCTCACGTTGAAGCTCAGCCATCCGCACTACATCGACGATGCCAAGAAACGGTAAATCTTGTTCAGTGTCAGATGACGTCGGGGAAATAGGAGCACGAGACAGGCAGTCAGCATCTGTATGCTTATGTCCTGATCGGTAGACCACCGTTATGTCGTACTCTTGAAGGCGGAGGCTCCAGCGGGCGAGGCGGCCTGATGGATCCCGTAGATTGGCAAGCCAACAGAGCGAATGGTGGTCACTGACCGCTCGAAATGGCCGGCCGTATAAGTAGGGTCGAAACTTGCTAATCGCCCAAACGACTGCTAGGCACTCTTTTTCGGTAGTAGAGCAATAAGCCTCTGCTTTTGTGAGACTGCGGCTCGCGTAAGCGATCACACGCTCTGCGCCGTTCTGCCATTGAACTAGAATGGCTCCGATTCCCACGTTGCTGGCGTCTGTGTGGATCTCGGTGTCGGCTGTGTCGTCAAAATGTGCCAGCACTGGAGCTGTCTGCAGTCGATTGCGCAGCTCTACGAAGGCTTGTTGTTGTTCTTCTGTCCATATGAAAGGTACATCAGGCCGTGTCAGTCTTGTAAGAGGTTCCGCAATTTTCGAAAATCCTTCGACAAAACGGCGGTAGTACGCACAGAGTCCGAGGAATCGCTGAACAGCCTTTTTGTCTCCAGGACGAGGGAAATCGGCAACAGCAGCCAACTTCTCCGGATCTGGTCGAACACCCCCCGGGCTAACCACGTGGCCGAGAAACTTGAGTTCCTGATAGCCGAAGTAGCACTTTTCGGGCTTGATGGTAAGGTTCGCTCTCCTTATTGCAGTGAGGATACGTTTAAGCCTTGAAAGATGCTCGTCAAATGTGGTTGAAAACACAACGACATCATCCAAGTATACAAGACACGTCTGCCACATTAGTCCAGCTAGTACAGTATCCATCATGCGTTGAAACGTGGCGGGAGCGGAACAGAGACCGAAAGGCAGCACTTTGAATTCGTAGAGCCCGTCAGGCGTCACGAACGCGGTTTTCTCACGGTCGCCCTCGTCAACTTCAATTTGCCAGTACCCTGACTTAAGATCTAGTGATGTGAAGAACTGGGCGTGGCGTAGACGGTCTAAGGCGTCATCAATTCGTGGCAGGGGGTAAACGTCGCGTTTCGTGACTTTGTTAAGCCGTCGATAGTCGACGCAGAAGCGTAGTGTGTTGTCTTTTTTCTTTACTAAGACAACAGGTGACGCCCACGGACTTGTCGAGGGTTGGATGACGTCATCATTCAGCATTTCTTGAACTTGACGCTTAATCACCTCTCTTTCCTTCGAGGACACACGGTATGGATGTTGGCGAAGAGGCCGCGCCGACTCCTCGGTAACAATGCGGTGTTTTGTAACGGTGGTACGCTGAACTTTCGATGCTGTGGAGAAGCAGTCCGAGAATTCCCTCACAAGGTTTAGCAGGCGCTCTTTTCGTGAATCTGGCAAGTCTGGATTAACGTGAATGCGGCTTCCCAGGTCAGCACAAGCTTTTGCATGCGGTGAAGTCGTATCCAATGTGCCGATATCGAAAAAGTCGGCGATTTCACTGAGGAAAGCGACAGTAGTCCCACTAGGAACGTGCTGAAACTCATTGCTGAAGTTGGTCAGCAGAACTGGAGAGCGTTTATTCTCTAACCGAACAAGGCATCGAGCTATGCATATGTTTCGTTTGAGAAGCAGCGGGATATTTGCCTCAGCAATACCTTCATAGTCGTTGAATTCGTCAAAAACGTCGCAGGCTACCAAAGTGAACACGCTACTCTTCGGCGGTAACGTGACGTCATCTTCAACAATTCTCAAAGCATTGACGTAACTGCCGTGAGGGTTGCACGCTAAAGCGTGTGCCGTAGAAAACGTCACTTGCGACTGTTGCAAATCAATCACGGCTCCATTATCACGCAGAAAGTCCAGTCCGAGAATTAGGTCCCTCGAGCAACTCGGCAGTATTACAAAATCTCCGAGATACGTAAATCCGTGAATACTGACTCGCGCTGTGCACCGCCCCACCGGAGTAAGAAGATGACCTCCTGCCGTACGTATCTGCGACCCAGCCCACTGGGTAGAAACCTTCTTAAGCCTGCAGGCAAGACCCATGCTCATAACGGAAGTGTCTGCTCCAGTGTCAATTAGCGCCATTACTTCTTCGTCGTCCACAGTTACCACAATGTTTGATGTCACCACCCTTCGCATCACGTTTGACTGCGTCTGTACATCTTTTTGCTGCTGTCGCTGTCGTCGTAGTGGAGGATCTTCCGTAGAGTCAGCGTCAGCGGCCTCACCTCCGGAGGTCGCTGAACTCAGTTTTCCCGACTTGCAGGACTGGGTGAACGGCGTCTTGGGGAGCCGCGTGAATAGGCTGGGCTCGGTGACCTGTAGCGAGCAGGCGACGACGAGCGAGGCTCTTGTGACCGATGTTCAATACTGCGACGATTCGAGATGAAACTCTCTATTTCTTGTGGTCGCTCGCCAGGTCGTGGACGAGGGGCATTAGACGAAAATCCACGGAGACCCACACGACGGTATTGACATGTTCGGTAGACGTGTCCGGCTTCCCCGCAGTGGAAACAAAGGGGCCTGTGGTCGGGTGTACGCCAGATGTCACTCTTTCTCGGTCTTGCTTCGGCGATAAACGGTGAGCTGCGAGGGCGGAAGCCTACCTCCATTTGCTGAGCATGTCGCTCATTGGGGTAAAATACGCTGGTTGAACTGCACGATGGAGGACGTCGCACTGCTTCCGCGTAGCTCATCTCGACGCAGTGCCTCTGTTGTGGCACCTCGGATGGTTGGGGAGCGTGAACGGCTTGCCGTAGCTCGGCGCGTACCATCTCCGCAATGGAGAGCTGCTCTGCAGGTGAAGCAGTCACCTGCATCTTTTGTAGCTCTTCCTTAATGAGAGCTCTGATAAGCTCTCGCAACGCGCTGATGTCATTGCCGAGAGTGACAGAAGTGACCTCACTTGGCTTTACACCACGATTATACTGCCTGGCACGCTGTTGAAGGGCCCTCTACATGGCAGTGGCTTCCTCATGGAACTCCGCAAGTGTCGCAGGCGGGTTTCGAATAAGGCCGGCGAAAATCTCTTCTTTAACACCACGCATTAGGTGGCGAACTTTCTTGGATTCGGACATAGAGGGCTCCGCACGCTTGAAAAGCCGATCCATGTCCTCTACGTAGGTCGTCACCCTTTCGTTAGGGCCTTGAACCCTTGCCTCTATAGCACGCTCCGCTGTCTCTTTCCTGTCCTCTCGGGCGAATGCCTTGAGGAACTGCCGTTGAAACTCATCCCATGACGTAAGCGCTGCTTCATGGTTCTCAAACCACGTTTTCGCGGAGTCCTCCAGGAAGCAGTACACATAGCGTAGCTTACGCTCTGGGGTCCAATCGTTGATGACGGCGACCCGGTTGAAATGCTCGAGCCAGTCGTCGGCATCTTCAAAAGCAGCTCCGTGAAATGTCTTCGGCGTCTTGGGCTGGTTGATAACCAGGTGCGCTGGTGCTGGCGCGGTGACGTTAGGCGGTGTTTGATTCATGATCCTCTGACGTTCTGGCAGCAAACCGTGCTGTGGCTCGAGTCCCTGGAGACGACGGCTGGAGCGTACGTGCACAGGGGTAAGCTCGGCTGAGATACTCGATGGACTTGCGACAGGGGTGCTCTCAGGGGACCGTATCATCTACCGTACCCAGCACCTCCACCAGAAAATGTCACAAAGACACAGGCACACAGGTACAAAATAGGGCGTTTACTTTCGCAACCCAAGGGCCAGAAACGCGAACACCAGAGCACGCGCACACAGAACTACTTCGTTGTCCTCTTCAGAGGCTGGCTACTATAGTTGCCAGCCTACCTTGCGTCAATATATTCTCCATATAGAAGCACCGCCATCCAGCGGACATTCCAAGGACTAAACGAGAGGTGGCGCACGCACACTTTCTTACGGCTTGCGCTTCAGGTCCACTTCCCACTTTTAACCACCTCGAGTTCATGGTATATACTAGTTCACTGTATTCATGGCACTGCGGCTGAACGCTCGCTAAACCTTTCCAAAACCAAGGAGGTTGCGCCCAGCGAGTATGACGTAGCAAACCTTTTCAGTCAGATAGTGCTCAATGTACATGCCAATGGCTGCTAATGGGAAATGAAAGGCGGAGAATTCCTCTTTTACTTTCTTACGGCTTGCGCTTCGTATCTACTTCCCATTTTAACCACCTCGAGTTCATTCATGGTATATACAAGTTCATTGTATTCATGGCACTGCGGCTCAACGCTCGCTAAACCTTTCTAAAGCCAAGTAAGTTACACCCAGCGAGTATAACGTAGCAACCCTTTCTTGTCAGATAGTGCTCAATGTACATGCCAATGGCTGCTAATGGTGATCGCAGCCTGAGCGTTAACTAAAAGCCGAATGCTCCTGTCTCTCATTCCCCATTAGCAGCCATTTACATGTACATTGAGCACTATTTTTTATTGTTCAACAACGCACAGAAGAAGACTCTCGCCGGTACCACCTTGGAGGTCAAAATGTTATACTTGATACATACTACGGGGGACGAACGGGTGCCGCTATAAGGAGCTTCGCCCCTAAAAGTGTAAGAAAACATGTAGTGCTCAGAAGCCACTTTAGGAACTTTCTGTGAAGAATCTTTAGTCTTGACTATCACCAATCTTTGAAAAAGTGCGCTGAGCCTTAACCTAACTGTGGCGCGACACCACCTCCTTTTTTGAATGTGATGACGCACGGACCGAAGCAATATATTAGTGAGAAAATCGTATAGATTGTGTTGGGGAGGCCACCGATGAGCGCAAGAGAGAGAGAAAGAGAGAGAGAAAGTGAGAGAGAGAAACAGCTCTATTTGACGCAGCCGCAGTTCGGTACGCCAAACGTCTTGTAATATTCAGTCTGTCAAAACAACAGTCTAGCTTCGATGGGTAATTAGTATGATAAATCATAATACGCTCGACGAGATTGTATAATGCGTGCTGAAAATGCCATGCGCACCGGTTCGCGCGATCAATTTTCCAAATGCTAAGGGCTAAGCCGGGTCCCCGGCGCTCCCCTTGATAAAGTCATCGGTTACATACAACTTGATCAATCAGGATCAGTTGGCTGCTTCTCAGAACTGTCTGTGATCTTTTGTCATGCATATTGTCAGCGACTTAGACGCGACGTCTAGACGAGTTATAATTGCAGACAACTTTAACGTAAATGTGAAACAAAAACACAAAGTTTCTATTATTAAAGGCGCCAACTTTACACTCACTTGTTTGTTCTGTAAAGCATATAGTTACAACTGAAATTAACGTAAATTTCTGAGAAGTTCAGCGTCTGATTCCGCAATTTCGCGTCCCTTGTTCAGGATTTTATTTCGTTTATCTTTACAGGAAATCAAACTGGCACTTAAAGCGTAGTATTGTGCATGATTATTTGTACTAAATGTTTGCGGCGAGTCGTCTGTTGTGGGTGAACTGAAGCAGTGTTTTGAAATATTCGTCATCGCAGTGGTTTTTATCTTGTCGTGACACTATAGCGGAGGCCGGCTTGCGGTAAGACAAGGAAGCCATTCTCGATATTTTTTTCATAGAGTTTGTTTAGTGGGGTAATTAATCAGCCACCCCACATGACCGTGTAAATAAAAGATATCGGCAATCCCGCCTGCACTCGGTAATTTTGCGAAATGCTAATGCATTGTAAATGCTTAGCAAGATACACTGATCGTTTTTATTACCTATAATAAAACGAAACATTGTGACCATTTCGTCCGGCTGTCTAATAGATATTAAAGCAAACACGACCAAAATATTGAGGATGCCACTATAAATAACGAACAGAGCACAATACAACTGCCAGTTAGACGGAAGTGTTAATATTGTGTTACGAAGAACGAAACGCAAAAAAAAGGCCAGAAAGTGTGGTAGAGTGATTGACAGCTACTCCGCTAAGAGTTGACAAAGCTTATTTTTATTAGTGAATTTGATAAACTAGAAGCAACTACAGATACGTGTTCGTTTCTCGTACGCCAGGAAGTTCTGTATATTCGAGTGAATATCAGTCAGACCAAGTTTAACGTTTAACTTGAAGTTATTTTTTTTATTCTGGTCAAAGCAAGATAATCTCCAAACATACACGCCTTTTGACTTATGCGTCGATTTTTCTCACTTTCATTGAAGCCCTTCTCTGACTTGTCTTGCAGTTCAGCAATACTAATTTGGACCCACGCAACGTTTCCTTTTTCGTGGTTGGTACGCATGCACACAAACTACCCGTTGAATTCAATTCGTGCTTACACAATACTACACAATATTACGCTTTAAGTCATATCATACACAATACTACGCTTTAAGCGCGAGTTTGATTGGCTGTAAAATAAACGAAATAAAATCCCGAACAACAAGGGACACGAAATTGCGGACTTAGATGCTGACCTTCTCAGCAACTTACATTATATTACAGTTGTAACTATATGCATTACACAACAAAACAGTGAGTGTAAAGTTGGCACCCTCAATGATAAAATCTTCGTGTCTTCGTTTCCCATGTACGTTAAAGTTGTCTGCAATTATGACTCGTTTAGACGTCGCGTCTAGGTCGCTTACAATATGCATGACAAAAGGTCACAGACAGTTCTGAGAAGCAGCCAACTGATCCTGCTTGATCAAGTTGTATGTGATCGATGACTTTATGAAGGGGAGAGCCAGTGACCCGACTTAGACCTTAGCATTTCGAAAATCGATTGCGCGAACCGGTGCGCATGACATTTTCAGCACATATTCTACAATCTCGTCGAGCGTAATATGATTTCTCATACTGATTACCCATTGAACCTAGAGTGTTGTTTTGACAGACTGAATATCACAAGGCGTTTGGCGTACCGAACTGCGGCTGCGTCAAATAGAGCTGTTTCTCTCTCTCTCTCTTGCGCTCATTAACGGTGGGCCCAATACAACCTATTCGATTTTCTCGCCAATATATTGCTTCGGTCTATGCGTCATGACATTCAAAAAGGAGGTGGTGTCACGCCACAGATACGTTAAGGCTCAGCGCATTTTTTCAAAAGTTGGTGAAAGTCAAGGTTAAACATTCTTCACAGAAAGTTCCTAAAGTGGTTTTTCAGCGCTACATGTTTTCCTACACTTTTTATATGGAATTTTCATTTACGCACAAACAAAAAAGTACGCATTTGTTATTATAAAAAGTTTCGTTTCACTTATATTTTACCGCAAAATTCTACAAAACATTTCAAGTAGGTCTACTTCTGTTCACATTTTATTCCATACGTTTATTAACTTTGAGTAAGTTCGGGGTATTTTCATTGAGTTGTAAAACTTAAACTAAGTTTTCTTCTGCACGGGCTTTTACTATTTACTATATCATAGACGAATGACTTGAATCGGGCTGGTCTTACAACAACAACAACAAAAAAAGGGGTTAGACCGATTCCCGGAAAGGCCTTCGTTTTTTTTGGTGAAAACAACTCTGTTTTGTTGTGTGCAGCAGGTACCTTTCTTTGTTTCGCAGGTACGTCACCCCTCTATCAAGGTCCGTAACGGCAAACTGAATATCAAGAGGCGTGAACACCCACTTTATCTCCAGCCAATATGCAACGCGCTCGCTTCATCTCGGTTCGGATCGAGTAAATCTTTTGTACTTGCAGTTATTCACCATGTGAATCCTTTGTAGCTCGCCTATTGAATGGATGGATCAATTCAAAACTTTTAGTACCGAGTTGCATGACTCAACGCACAGTGGACGGCTTCCACGTAGGGACAGTGAGGCCGAACAGCGCCATCACTTCATGAAGTCTTTGTAGCTCGCCTAATGATTATATAGATGAATGCAAAACTTTGTTAGTCCTTAGGTGCACGACTCAACGCGCAGTGGACCGCTTCCACGTAGGGACAGTGACGCCAAACACCACCGCCACATTGTGAAGTCTTTGTAGCTTGCCTAATAGATGAATGGAGGAATACAAAACTTTTTTAGTCCTGAGCTGCACGACTCAACGCACAGTGAACCGCTTCCACGTAGGGACAGTGAGGCCGAACAGCACCATCACAACATGAAGTGTTTGTAGCTCGCCTAATGAACGAATGGATGAATGCAAAACTTTGCTAGCAGTGAAGTGCACGACTCGGCGCACAGTGGCCCACTTCCCCGTAGGAAGAGTCATGCCAAGCCCGACCGCCACATCTTGGGCCCTCAGGAGAGCCCACGTGAATATACTGCATCAAGATCCTCGACATTGGCCAACTTGATACGGTATAACCACTTGTCTTCATTAGATTCGTGCGGGCCCCGTAAAGAAAGGCAGAGCCAGTGCAGCTCGCCTGATACATATTTTAGGGGGGGGGGGGGGAGGCTGTGGGGGGAAGGGAGGATTCACAAGACTCGGTTTGTTCGAGTGTTTAAAGTAAGTTTCTGCACCAATGCTTCGCGCGTTTTAGTCCGTTGATAGGAAATCGCCACAGTTGTAAGCTCCGGGCCTCCGGTAGGCCGGAGCCCTTAGAGAGAACATGGGGACCACCCAGAACAAACACGTATTGGGTGAGAGCGAGCATGAGTGCGCGGTATGTGTGCGCGCCAAAAGCTGCCGTTCAGGTCTCTCTATTCACACTGGCAGCCACCAGTTCCACTAGAACTTAAAGTTCAAACACCGTTTCTTGACGCTGTTAGCGGTAAAGATATGGCACACTTCTTGTAGCGACTCAGAAATTTTTTGCCGCTTTTGGTCATCCCCTTACGATGGGAAAAGATGAAGCCGTTCAAATTTCGAAGTTTAGCTCTCGAATGCAGAAATAAAAACGCGAAAGCATCATGCGATTCTCATCGTGAAATTCACCAAAGCAGGATTCCACCGCCTGAGTTCACGTACGCTGCTTCAAAGTAGAGCTGAAGTTCCTTCATGGTAATTAGGGAAGCATATATCCAAAACCATTCTTAGCTACATAAAGTTGGATACGTCATCATTTAACTACTGCTCCTGCTTGTGTTGTTATGATGAATCCTAGGAAAACTACTGTTCTGTGTCTTTAGGATTCCAGGATGGAAGGTTAATTGCTATGTTAGGAGATAAAAACTGCCCCCTGACATCACAAATCACGCTTATAGTTCGACTTGTTAGGTAGTGATGACAACCTAAATATTGTCGCGGTACAACGCGAACAAAAAGCACAGGTACGCTTCGAGACAGCAAAAGCAGCGTGCTCTCAACAGCTGAGCCACAAGATTGTCTTCTTCGCTCTCGAGTCAAGCCAGAGGCCCACTACCTGGTGTCCGCTAAATCCCCCATCATCGTTTTTGTCCACATGTAGACATGGGTCATTTGCCTCCCTCTCAATTAGAATCGACCCGATGCGAAGTCAATAATGCGATTTTTTTAAAGAAAAGTCTCACGCAATCACTCGCTGACGTAAGGCTTCATGCGCACTACGTGAACGAGTTCAGGATGGTGTTGGCTACGCTTGGTACTACATGAACTGTCGGGAACAACTTCGTAAGTGACGTCACTCAGTTGTCGTAGCACTCGGTAAGGCTCAAAGTATCTTCTTAAGAGCTTGTCGCGAAGTCCTCGTTTTCGTACGGGTGTCCAAACGCATACTTTGTCGCCAGTTTGATAGACAACTGTTCGGCGGTGAGCATTGTAGCGGCCTGCATCGTACTCTTGCTGCTGGCGGATCCGTAAACGTGCCAGTTGCGTAGCTTCTTCTGCGCGTTCCGTAAACGTGTTGGTGTCTGGGTCAATGTCGTCACTTTCGTGCGGTAGCATCGCATCTGACATAGTTCGTACTTCTCATCCATGAACGAGGCTGAACGGGGCCATGCGGATTGTTTCTTGCTTGGCCGTGTTGTACGCAAACGTTATGTATGGCAATATTTTTCATCCCAATTTTTGTGTTCAACCTCTACGTACATTGAAAGCATGACTTCGATGGTTTTGTTCAGACGCTCCGTCAGCCCGTTTGTTTGTGGGTGGTAGGCGGTGGTCTTACGATGCATTGTTCCACTCAGCATCAGGACGTGATCCAAAAGAGCTGTCGTAAATGCGGTTCCTCTGTCTGTGATCACGACGGTTGGTGCATCATGCCTCAGTACAATATTTTCGATGAAAAATGTTGCCACCTCCGCTGCTGTACGTTCCTGGATAGCCTTTATCTCGGCATAACGGGTCAGATGATCCGTCACGACGATAACCCAGAGGTTCCCAGCAGTAGAAGTAGGTAGTGGGCCCAAAATGACCATGCCTATCTGGTAGAATGGAGCTGTAGGGCACTGCACTGGTTGCAGGAGGCCAGCTGGTTTAGTCGGTGATGACTTGCTTCGCTAGCAGTCGAGACAGGTACGAACGTGGTGCTTCACGGCTGTGGTTAGTCTCAGCGAGTAATACATTTGCTGTACTCTGGCAAACGTTTTCGTGTAACCCAAATGGCCAGAGGTCACTTCGTTGTGGCATGCTTTCAGTACTTCGGTACGAAAGGCTGCTGGGATGACGAGCAGATAGGTGGATCTTGTAGACGAAAAGTTTCTTTTGTAGAGTACTCCGCCCCGTAAACAAAAAGATGACAACACTCTTGCGAAAACTCTTGGCGCCTTCTAAGATCTGCCTTCCAAGTAGATAATTAAGCCAAGCAAATCAGTGTCGTCACGTTGTTGCTGCACAATGGCAGTCGTGACGAGGACACCGAGAAACACCGCTTCCTCCTCCTCAGGTAGGGTTGCCGGCCCATTGGGTGGACGGGACAGACAGTCTGCGTCCATATGTCGCTGGCCTGACTTGTGTACGACCGTCATGTCAAACTCTTGCAGTTTTACCAGTTTTAGGCTTCAACGCGCTAATCGGCTGGTGGGATCTTTTAGATTAGTCAACCAGCAAAGGGAGTGATGGTCACTAATAACTTTGAAGTGCCGGCTATACAAGTACGGGCGAAATTTCATTACTGTCCATACTACGGCGTGGCATTCTTTCTATGTTATTGAATAGTTAGCCTCTGCGCGTGTTAGCATTGGGCTTGCGTAGCCGATCATTCTTTCTGTGTCCTCTTGCCGTTGCACAAGCACAAACCCAAGGCCTACATTGCTAGTGTCTGTGTGAAGCATCGTCGGGGCTTCTTCGTCGAAGTGGGCAAGCACCGGGGGCGTTTGAAGACGTTGACGCAGGTCATTAAAGGCCCTGTTCTTCTTTCCACTCAAAGGCAACGTTGTCTCTTGTGAGACGAGTTAGTGGCGACGCGATGCGGGCGAAGTCTGCGATAAACCGGCGATAATAGACACAAAGGTCCAGGAAGCGTCTGACAGCCTTCTTATTGGAGGGTACTGGGAACTGTGCGACGGCGGCAATTTTTTCAGGATCGGGCCGGGCGCCTGCGTTGCTGACGACGTGACCGAGAAACTGAAGTTCGTGAAAACAGAAATGACACTTTTCTGGTTTCAATGTTAGGCCTGCGGACCGTATGGCACGTAAAACAACTTCCAGCCTTTTGAGATGCTCGTCAAAAGTGGTCGAAAACACTATAACGTCGTCCACATAGACTAGGCTCGTCTTCCACTTCCATACCGAAAGTACCGTGTCCATAAGCCTTTGAAAAGTCGCGGGCGTGGAGCGCAAACCGAAAGGCAAGACTTTAAATTCATATAAAGCATCTGGCGTCACAGAAGCGGTTTTCTCTCGGTCTCTTAGGTCTACCTCGATCTGCCAGTATCCGCTCCTCAAGTCCATGGAAGAAAAGTAGCGAGCGCGCCGAAGTCTCTCAAGAAATTCATCAATACGTGGGAGCAGGTACACATCTTTTTTGGTCATCCGATTCAGCTTCCTGTAGTCCACGCAAAAACGCAGGGTGCCGTCCTTTTTCTTTACTAGCACTACAGGCGATGCCCACGGGCTCTGTGACGGTTGAATGACGTCATATTCAAGCATTTTCGCGACTTGTATGGCTTCGCGTTCCTTTGAAGCTACACGATAAGGGTTCTGGTGGATAGGTCTCACCGTGTCCTCGGTGATTATTCGATGCTTTGTCAAAGGTGTTCGAGCAACTCGTGACGTCGATGAAAAGAAGTCACAAAATTCGGCTAGCAGCTGAAGAAGTATCTGTCGCTCATCCTTTAACAGAGTGGTGCCTACGTCGAGGACGGGTTCTGGTTCTCTGTTTGGCGCTTCGTACAATACCGACAAACATAAACTGCCTCGCATTTCTACAATATTGTCGTACGAAGCGATAGATGTACCCTTCGGAAGGTGCCGGCGCTCAGCACTAAAGTTGGTCAGAAGTAAATTCGTGCGTCCACCAGTGAGACGGGCGATACCTCATGCGACTGAAATGCCATGGCTAAATAGCAGCGAGCCAATCTGGTCGGCAATGCCTTCGCCATCAAACGCTTCGTGCCCTTCCACCGAAACAAGAGTGCATGATCATGGCGGGACGACCACATCATCATCACTTATACGTAAAGTGTTACGTATTGCGTCCGAAAAGTTAACTGAATCAGGGCTGTTCCAGAACGTAGTTGAATGGTCAGGGATGTTCATGACGGTACCATATTCTCTTAAGAAGTCCATCCCTATGATCAGGTCCTTGCAACATGAGGTGAGGATGACGAACGCCGCCACGAAAGAAGAGCCACCGATGTCGAGTCGTGCTGTACACCTTCCGACAGGCATCAACAGCTGGCCACCTGCTGTCCTCAGGTGAGGTCCCGTCCACGTAGTCTTCACTTTTTTTAGGCATACGGCAAGGTTTTCACTTATTATAGAAAACTCGGCACCGGTGTCGACTAAGGCTGTTACTTGCTGTCCGTCTACAGAAACGGTAAGATCTGTGGTCACAGTTTCGTCGGTGTTACAACTTCTCGGCTTTACGGCGTCCTGTAGTACAAGTAACGGGGGCTTTTTTTCGTCGCCTTGACGGACTGCAACCTCACTCCCGGAGGTCGCCGCCTTCAGTTTCCCCGGCGTGGACTTGGTGACCTCCTTCCACTGACGTCGGCTGTAGTGCGGTGGCGCGATGAAGGCGAATATGCCGGAGACGGAGAGCATGGTCGACGTCCCAAACCTGGCTGGTAATCAGGCACACTGTCGTCATTGTTGGCACGACGGTTGTCAAAATAGGACTGAGACATGGGGGGTCCTACAGAATGAGCGTCCCGGCGTTGTGCGTAGTCGTCGTGTGCGTAGTCGTCGTGTGTGTGAACCCGACCTCTTCGTCGATCGTCAGATCGCCGAAGAGGTCGAAACGTATCGACGCGGTGACAGCAATGACGGGAAATGTGGCCCACACCACCGCAGGTAAAACAAAGTGGACGCCTATCTACAGTGTGCCAGGCGTCTGTTTTACGAAGCTGTGGACGCCGCAATGGCTCGTAATGTGGCAAATGCCGTGTCTTGTTGGGTGACGGCTCTTGGTACGGCGACATTTCGTAAGGCGGCACGACGGCAGGGCGCCGCGGTGTTTGTTCTTGTGGTGGCGACCAAGGAACGGCTGCCGATGGCTGGCGGTACGACGGTGCAACAGGCGGCGGGCGGCGAAGCGCGGCTGCGTAGCTCATAGGTCACTGATCGATCGTGAGTAAGATCAGCTGTTGAAAACGCTTGGCGTATTTCTTCGTGGACGACTTCAGCGACAGACGCCGTGGGTGATTCCGTGACCAGAGTCCGCAGCTTCAGTAGCTCTTCGCGAACAATCTCTCTTATTAAATCGGACAACGAGCTTTGATTCTCAGATGTCCTAGTGGCGACTTGAATGTGGGTGCTGCTGGACAAGTGATCGTACTGTCGGCATCGTAGGGGAAGCGCCCGCTCGATAGCCGTAGTGTCTTTGATCAAGTCTGTCACGGTGCTTGGCGGGTTCCGCAAAAGTCCGACGAACAATTGCTCTTTAACGCCGCGCATGAGGTAGCGTAACTTTTTGTCTTCGGTCATGTGCGGGTCAGCTCTACGGAAGAGACGGGCCATGTCCTCAGCGAACATTGCGGCCGTTTCATTGGGTTTCTGAACCCGTAGCTCGAGTAAATGCTGCGCACGTTCACGCCGGTCGACATCGGCAAATGTGTCAATCATCCCTCTTTTAATGTCACTCCATGTTGACAAACCGCCTTCTCTGTACTCGTACCAAGTTCTAGCGCTGTCGTCGAGATAAAAATAGGCGCGGAAAGCCTTTGTTCAAGAGACCACTGGTTGGTGTTGGCGACACGTTCATAGTGATCAAGCCAGTCTTCGACGTCTTCATGTGCTCCACTACCAAAGCGATCAGGAACCAGCGGTGAAAAAAGAGTTACCTTGGATGGGGTTGGCAGACTACTGTCTCGTAGTAACTGTTGTGGACTGGCGGTGGCCATTGGTAGATGTGAGCGGTGCCTTGTAGAGTGTTCCTGCGAGGGGGTGAACTCTGGAGGAAGGCTTCACAAGCGACAACTGAAGCGATGCACGGGAGTATCGACATGTATGTCCGGGCTGAATGAACGGCTCCCCGTGGGAGTGTGGAGCATCAGGCGGGGTCGCGGGCCACCACTTCCACCAGCCTCGCGGTACAACGCGAATAAAGCACAGGTACGCTTTGAGACAGCAAAAGCAGCGTGTTCTCAGTGTGTGTGTGTGTGCGCGCGCGACTTCAGCTTTGCTGGCACTCGCCCGCAAAGGGGGATCGGCCAAGAACTGGGCCGCAGGATCATCAAGTGTGCTATGTCAGGCATTCAGGTAGTCTCGTGTTCTCAACAGCTCAGCCGCAAGATTGTCTTCTTCGCTCTCGAGTCAAGCCAAAGGCCCACTACCTGGTGTCCGCTAAATCCCCCCATGATCCTTTTTGTCCACATGTAGACACGGGTCAATATAATGTTCTGCTAAGGTAAGCTTAAGCAAGTCGAATGTCCGAGGTATACGCCCGTCCACAAGACAGTTCTTTAGATACGCTTAACCTTTTTATAGAGACATAGGTGTACAGTGTACCTCAAATGGCTGAACGGGACAGCATTTGTTTGACTACCAGTATCCACTTTGTGTTAGCTCGGTATCTGGCGTGAAGTGAATGATTTTGCTTTTGTACGTTGAGTACGCATTATTCTAGACAATACTGTTCTGCTATGAGTTGAAAGTGGCCCTGGTGAGTGGAGAGTGTCTCCTCACTTCCATATATAGGTGCGACTAAGGAAGCGGCATACATAGAGTCTGCTTACATGGACCAACTTCTTCGCATGCTACTGTACGTGCACCCTTAGAAGTTAGCGAATAGTATAATACAGACAGCCGCTGCATTATCAGCGTTCTCATGCACGATTGGCAAACCATAAGCAACTAACAGAGGCAGGCACTTGAAGGGTTGACATTGACTGTGATACAGTGTGGATACTTCGACATTTAGACGTCTGATCACGCAAAGAAATGGGCGCAAGAATGCATATGAATGACATTAAGATTTATACCCTCTGTTATATACATTTACTTAAAACAATGGCAGGCTTTTTGATCGATCATTGCCTTACTACTTGATGCGTAAAACATTTGCAAGCGCTCAGTTATGTATCGCGCTTTGGTATTTCTCATCACCATAGTTATTAGTGTCTCGACGAACGCTAGAATTGGAATTTTACATATAAATTAGATACACGTTCCGACGACGAGTTCCACGGTACAAGTGTAAGCCCTCTCCAGTTAGCACGCGTACTTTGAGTGAGTGAAGTCTGCCTGTTTATTCAGCGTAGTACACAGTTTCGCAAACAGCGTACACAGCGTACACAGCGTAAACAGTTCCGGGAGGGGTCCTCCCTTCGTCAGGGGATGAGTTACTCATGCTTTGCTCGATCCTACGTCGAATAACCATATATATATATATATATATATATATATATATATATATATATATATATATATATATATATATATATAGTGATTTAAACAAAAAATTGCAGCATATCCACGGAGTGAATGATGGAGAGTGGGGCGAAGAATTCGTCCGTCCATTCGTTCGTGCTTCCGTCCGTCCCTGTGTTCGTTCGTGCGTCCATCCATGCATCTGTCTATGTGTCCGTTCGTCCATCTATTCAACAATCCAAGTACCACCATCTCGCATCTTTTCATCATATATTCCCCATATAGAAGCACCGCCATCCAGCGGACATTCCAAGGACTAAACGAGAGGTGGCACACGCACACTTTCTTACGGCTTGCGCTCCGGGTCCACTTCCCACCTTTAACCACCTCGAGTTCATGGTATATACTAGTTCACTGTATTGATGGCACTGCGGCCGAACGCTCGCTAAACCTTTCGAAAACCAAGGAGGTTACGCCCAGCGAGTATGACGTAGCAAACTTATTCAGTCAGATAGTGCTCAATGTACATGGCAATGGCTGCTAATGGGAAATGAGAGGCGGAGAATTCGGCTTTTACTTTCTTATGGCTTGCGCTTCGTATCTACTTCTCATTTTTAACCACCTTGAGTTCATTCATGGTATATACAAGTTCATTGTATTCATGGCACTGCGGCTCAACGCTCGCTAAACCTTTCTAAAGCTGAGGAGGTTACACCCAGCGAGTATAATGTAGCATCCCTTTCTTGTCCGATAGTGCTAAATGTACATGCCAATGGCTGCTAATGGTGATCGCAGCCTGAGCGTTAACTAAAAGCCGAATGCTCCTGTCTCTCATTCCCCATTAGCAGCCATTGTCATGTACATTGAGCACTATTTTTTTATTGTTCAACAACGCACAGAAGAAGTCTCTCACCGGCACCACCTTGGAGGTCAAAATGTTGTACTTGTTACTACGGGGAACGAACGGGTGCCGCTATAAGAAGCTTCGCCCTAAAAAAGAGAGACAGAGAGGTCGGTGCACACTGAACCATGCCTGTGTATTCAGGCATGTGTCTAACTGAGCCATGCCTGTGTATTCAGGCATGTCGGTGCACACTGAACCATGCCTGTGTATTCAGGCATGTGGGACGGCTTTAAGCTCTCCCCTAGTAGAGTACCCTGTGCTCTAAATCGTTACCCCCTTTTTCTAACCACAGAGAGAGAGACGCACACATACCTTCGAACAATGGAGAGAACGCATACCGGTGTCATCTCCATGAACGGCACGCTTTCGTTTCACTTTGCCGCCCCGCCGCGGTGGTCTAGTGGCTAAGGTACTCGGCTGCTGACCCCCAGGTCGCGGGTTCGATTCCCGGCTGCGGCGGCTGCATTTCCGATGGAGGCGGAAATGTTGTAGGCCCGTGTACTCAGATTTGGGTGCACGTTAAAGAACCCCAGGTGGTCGAAATTTCGGGAGCCCTCCACTACGGCGTCTCTCATAATCAAATGGTGGTTTTGGGACGTTAAACCCCACAAATCAATCAATCAATCGTTTCACTTTGCCGTCGTCCTTTCGCAGTGGAAGCGCTCGAACCTTTGGCAAATTGTCGATATCGATGGCAGTTGGGCCCGCAGCATTGCCTCATTGTGAGAGCTTACACGTGTACTGTTGGCCTGGAAAGTTCGCAGAATCTGCAGCTCGTGGCGGAGCGGAGGAAAACTGCATTGCGGCGCTGCCTACCGTGACGTGGCATGGCGTTAAGATTATTAGCCACGGCTTCCGAGATTATATCTATCAGTGAGGCATTGTGTGTACGCGCCGTTATCAATCATTGATAAGCCTCAACACTACGCCGTGGCACGGTAGGCGGCGCAGCAATGCAAGTTTCCACCGCTCCGCCTCGCGCTGCAGATCCCGCAAACTTTCGCGGTATAACGAGGCAGGCGTAGGTAATAGCATAGGATATATATATATATATATATATATATATATATATATATATATATATATAGATGAAATAGATGATCAGAGTTTCTTCCGGCTACCGTAATAAAAGTTATAAACTTCGAGAATAGTGCAGTATAGGAAACAAAACAATAAAATATTTATTTAATCCTAACAGTTTCGGCTGGTGGACCAGCCTTCTTCGGAGGATGTAAGTGAAATGATACAAGTTCCCGTAGCAGAGGGTCACCCTCACAGTTTGAAGACCCTCCAAAAAAAAGAGAGAGAGAGAAAAAGACAAGCGGGCGAACGAGGTAGCAACAGACAACAAGAAGCAGAAGAAGGAGAGGAACTAGAAAGGAGCGACGGAGAGCCGTCGGAAACGAGCGGGTAATTCTGGCATTGTTACTGGGTATAGGTAAGACGCGCCGCCAGCAGAGGCGACCAAGAAAAACGGAAAAATGTGAAACATGTTGCCGCTTACTCGCATCCCACACATGGATCGAGTTTAAGTTCACGTGGTTCGGCGGCTGGCCCGTGGCATCGGGCCACACACACACACACACACACACAAGAAGCATACGACCCGCTCCAGCTTTCGGAATATAATGGCCACGTTGGAAAGCTAATGTGCCCTCTCCCCCTCCCTCCACCTGCCCACTCTTGCAGAAAAATGTACAAGCAGTCATACTGAAAATAAATAAATGGGTATTCTTGTAAAGGATGAAAATATATAAAAATAAATAATACTAAAAAAGTACTCAGAAATGAAAATAAAGTCTAATAATACTAACACAATCCGTTTGGTTCACGTAGCATCGAATTCGTTTAGTTTCGCTGTATTGACCAACTTGCGTGTGCGACTTCACGTATGTATAAATAAATTAATTGAGTAATTCGATTTCTGTGTTTCACGAAACGTCGCGGAGACACGTCAGTCGCCCAGGGCTCTCGTTGATTCCGTGGGTAAGTGATCTGAATTTCTTTATAAAGTATGACTCCCGCTGTTCGCGCTCCCGTGTGTTCTGGAAGCCGGATTGTAGGAGTATGACACTTACGCGTTCGAAAGAGTGACCAGGAAGATTGATATGTTTGGAGAACGGCAAATTGGGGAGGCCCTTTACGTGTGCCCTGTGGTTGTTGAAACGCAAACGGAACGCGGTTTCCGTGTGTCCAATATATTCCTGTTTGCACACCTCACAGCGAATTTTGTATACCACATTGGCTGAGTCACAGTTAAGGTCGTCTTTAATTTTGTACACATAGTCTGAACAGGAGGCTTCGGCCGTATCTGTGGTCACCATGTGTGTGCACACCCTGCAGCGAGGTTTCCCGCACGGTCTACAGCCCTGATGGTGGTCGGATTTGTGTGTTTTCGCCCTGACCAGTAAGTCTCTCAGGTTTTTATTTCTTCGGTAAACCACCTTGGGCGGAGTCTGAAAAATGGCAGAGAGGCGACTACTCTGTTTAAGTATGTTGAAGTGGCGGTTTAGTATAGAATTCACCCGAGGGGCGGCGGCGCAATATGTGAGGATTAAATTTGCCCCTGAAGTTATATCATCTTTATTCCCACCTTTTTCTCCCATTGTTGATGATGCGCCGAAATATATATATATATATATATATATATATATATATATATATATATATATATATATATATATATATATATATATATATATTGTAGTGGGGAATTCGCAAGGCAATGACTAGTGGGACCATCGCTGAGTGCGAAGCGCGAGCGGGAGCACGAGCTGTAGACGCTGGACTGCCCGAGCATTTGTTTCCGTACCGGCTGTCTGCCTATTACCTGGCGTCGCTATTAAACCCCCTTGCAAAGTGGTGGAGGTGCTGGGTACGCAAACCTGGAACTTCGAAGCCGGAAGCTGCCCACTGTATCAGCAATGCCTGATCAAACGACCGAGCAAGGCACCACCCAGCAAAGCACGGCCCAATCTCAACTGGTCATCGTGCCTACCACCCTGCGCCAACGAGATCCGCCCTTCTTCAGCGGCACCGAGGATCAAGATGTGGAGGACTGGTTGCAGCTGTTTGAAAAGGTGAGCGCCGCCAACAAGTGGGGCGACCCCTCGAAATTGGAGTATGTGCCATTTTATCTCAAAGACGTCGCCAGCCTGTGGTTCACAACCCACCGTATTGAATTTATCACTTGGGCCAGTTTCAAGACCTCCCTCGCATCTGTGTTCGATCGCCCCGCAGTGCGCAAGCTGCGTTCTGAGCAGCGCCTTCGCGGACGTGCACAAAGGCAGGGCGAAAACTTCACTAGCTATATTGAAGATGTGATCGATTTATGCCGGCACTTCAACCCTGAGATGACCGAGCATGACAAGATCAGGCATATCTTGAAAGGCATAGACGATGATGCCTATCAAATGTTGCTGGCAAAGGGCCCAAGTACCGTATCCGAACTTGTGACCCTGTGCCAGAGCTTGGAAGAAGTTCGGAAACAACGTGCAGCAGTTCGGAGGCCGACGACTGCAGACGACTCTCTCGCTGCCCTGGCCGTCGGTGGTGACAGCTCCCTGCTGGAGCAGATAAAAGAATATGTATGCGAAGAGGTCGCACGACAGCTTTTGTGTCTCTCGTATCTGCCGACCACCGAAGCTCCAACGAACCGCCTAACGCCGACAATAAGACAGGCTATTCAGGAGCAGGTCTCCGAGGCGTTGCCATTACCTACGCCTGCCTCTCCACCAACGCCTGTTGCTGCGCCACTGACTTATGCGGCCGTCGCGGCAATGTCTCCATCTCGTCTGCCAATGTATACGCCACAACCTGTGCGACCGTCCACTGCGCCGTTTCCAGCTACACAGCAACACGCCGGAAATCCTTGGCGCACTGCTGACAACCGGCCCATATGTTAATTTTGAGGAATTCCAGGTCACGTTGCACGTCTATGTCGTCGGCGCTTCACAGTTAACGCACCAAGATATCCTGACTATTCGTTTCGGCCTCCATACCACGCGCCTCACGTACCACCTGAAGTTCACGAACGCGATGCGCAAACTGCTTCCGGTGCCCGAACATTCGCTTCTAGACGTTCTACTTCCCGCTCGCCTTCACCTTCAACAAGTCGTCATTCTGTATCGCCTATGCGCCGACGACCCACCCCCATTGAGACGGAAAACTAACTGCCGCAGCTCCGGAGGCACGAGCTGCGTCATCGTCTAATCGTTTAAGTCCTCGTCTGTCTCCCGCCAATCTTATCGATGTAATTGTCGAAGGTGTACGAACACTCGCACTCATCGATACCGTTGCCGCGATATCTGTGATTAGTCAAAAACTCTGCCGCTCTCTTCGTAAAGTGACGATGCTTTCTCCCGTGGTTTCTTTTAGTACTGCGAGCGCCCAACAAATTGAGCCCGTCGCGGCATGTACAGCAAAAGTGGTTATTCGAGACGTGTTGTACACCATTGAATTTCACGTGTTGGCTTCATGTTCCCACGATGTCATCCTAGGATGGGATTATTTATCACGTCATCACGCCGTCGTGGACTGCGCTCGGGCCGAAGTGGAGCTGTTACCGTTTCGTGATGCGCCTTCTGTTGATGCGGCCGTATCTAGTGTGGCTAACCTTGTCGTCGCGACGGACATAGACCTTCCTCCTTTCAGCGCCCAGTTTGTCTCTGCCCGCTGTGCTTTACTTTCTGACGCTACCGTCCTATTCACGCCATCAGACATCTTCGGTAGCCGCCAGCACACATCACTGCCATTCGCCGTTCTTGAGCTTTGTCAAGACACTACCGGGATATTTATTTCCAATCCAAACTCGTGCCACCTCAGTTTGCGCCGCAACGAGACGCTCGGCCACATTCAGCTTATCGATGAAGGTCGATAAGCTGAATCGTGCCTGCCGATTTCAGGCACGATTTCTGAATCGTGCCTGCCGAATCGTGCCTGCCGATTTCTTCGACACCAAGCCGAATATGGAGCTGAACGCGTTGGTTCTTCACTTTGCCTCGAACAGCGTGTCTACCGATGCATTTCACCGTCCTATTGACAGCCATCTCGCCCGGCTCAAGGAGAGCAGCTTGTTACCCTGCTGCACGAATTCAAGCGCTCGTTTGACTTTCCCCAACCGGTGCTAGGAAGAACGAACACCTTTGTGCACACAATTGACACAGGAAAGAGTACTCCTTTGCGCCAGCGCCCTTATCGTGTGTCACCAGCGGAGCGTCGGGTAATTGCGGAACAAGTAGACGACATGCTACAGCGTGGAGTCATCAAGCCTTCTTGTAGTCCTTGGTCTTCCCCAGTTGTACTCGTCAAAAAAAAGGATAGTTCAATCCGGTTCTGCGTAGACTACAGGCGCCTAAACAACATTACGAGAAAAGATGTTTACCCTCTTTCCCGCATAGACGGCGCTCTCAAATGTCTCCAAGGTGCAGAATTCTTTTACTCGCTTGACCTTCGCTCGGGTTATTGGCAGGTCCCAATGGCTGAGTCTGATCGTCCAAAAACGGCGTTTGTCGTTTGTCACACCGGATGGCCTCTATGAATTTACCGTGATGTCATTCGGACTCTGCAATGCGCCTGCCACATTCGAGCGAATGATGGACAGCATTTTACGTGGTCTCAAATGGAACATTTGCTTGTGCTATCTTGATGACGTTGTGGTTTTTTCACCCGATTTCACTTCGCATCTCACTCGTCTGCGCAAGATTCTACAGTGCCTTACAAACGCCAGGCTTCAGCTTAACCTGAAGAAGTGTCACTTCGGGGCTAAACAACTCACCATACTTGGTCATGTCGTCTCGAAAGCCAGCATTCTTCCCGACCCTGACAAGCTTCGTGCTGTTGCCGAATTTCCTAAGCCGACTACTGTTAAAGAACTACGGAGCTTTGTGGGCCTGTGCTCCTATTTTCGTCGCTTTGTCCGGAACTTTGCCTCCATCATCGCTCCACTCACCAAACTCCTTGATGGCCCTGCAGATCTTTCGAATTGGACAGCAGCCTGTGACGAATCCTTCGCAACACTGCGCCAACTCCTTACCTCACCGGCCGTACTGCGCCATTACGACCCTATTGCGCCAACCGAAGTACACAATCAGATTTGGGTGCACGTTAAAGAACCCCAGGTGGTCAAAATTTCCGGAGCCCTCCACTACGGCATCTCTCATAATCAAATGGTGGTTTTGGGACGTTAAACCTCACAAATCAATCAAATCAATACACACGGATGCAAGTGGCGTCGGCCTTGGTGCAGTACTCGCGCAACGCAAGCCAGGTTTTACGGAGTATGTGGTCGCCTATGCCAGCCGCGCCCTCACTAAGGCAGAAGCCAACTATTCTGTTACGGAAAAAGAGTGCCTCGCGATTGTGTGGGCGTTAAACAAGTTTCGCCCCTATTTGTACGGCCAAACTTTTGATGTGGTAACTGACCATCACGCACTCTGTTGGTTGGCTTCGCTAAAAGATCCTTCCGGCCGCCTCGGACGTTGGGCACTACGCCTCCAGGAATTCGACATACGCGTCGTCTACCGATCGGGGCGAAAGCACTCTGACGCAGATGCGCTTTCACGATCACCCGTGAAATCTGATGATACGGATATATCAGCCCTGGACCTTCCCCTCTCTGCCGTCAGCGTCACAGACATGCCATCCGAACAGCGGAAGGACCCTTGGATCGCCTAGCTCTTGAATATGCTTTCTGATGCATCAACTTCCGGTTACCCGCGTGCTCTTCGCCGCCAAGCAACGCATTTCGCCATACAGGATGGCCTGGTATACCGTCGCAACAATCAAGTGGCGGGTCGTAAATGGCTGCTAGTCATACCCAGCCATTTGCGGTCTGATATCTGCAAATATTTTCATGCTGAACCGCAACACGCACACGCCGGTGCGCCAAAGACGTATGAGCGGATCCGCCAACGTTACTACTGGTGGGGTATGTACACGTTTGTACGCAAACACATTCGCTCATGTTCCCAGTGTCAGCAGCGCAAGACATTCCCTCATTCACCCGGTCAACTGCAGCGTTTGCCATGTCCTGCACGCCCATTTGACAGTGTTGGGATTGACCTATACGGCCCGCTACCGTGCTCTGTTGGTGGTAATCGATGGGTGATTGTGGCTGCCGACCATCTGACAAGGTACGCCGAAACGGCAGCGCTACCTTCGGCTGGCACTCGTGACGTTGCAACCTTCATCTTGCACCAGTTTGTTCTTCGTCATGGTGCATCGCGGGAGCTCCTGAGTGACAGAGGACGCGTATTTTTGTCCGAAGTTCTGCAGCAGCTCCTACATTCATGCCGTACGGTACACCGCACGTCAACAGCCTACCACCCTCAGACGAACGGCCTAACGGAACGTTTCAACAGAACCCTCGGAGACATGCTCGCTATGTATATTGATTCCGACCACTCCAACTGGGACGTTGTTCTTCCTTTCGTGACGTACGCCTACAATACGGCGATTCAATCAATAACAGGCTTTTCTCCATTTTTTCTTTTATATTATCGTGACCCATGCAACAAACTCGACACAATTCTGCCATACAATCCTGATGCCTCCGAATTCAGCCCAGTTTCTGAAATGGCCGAACATGCCGAAGAGTGTCGTCAACTTGCACGGTCCTTCACAGCCGATAACCAAGCCATCCAAAAAGATCGCCACGACCATGATCTTGTTCAGAATACCTTCCCCGTCGGTTCTCTCGTGTGGCTCCGACTGCCTTTCCACTCTCCTGGCCTGACTCTCAAGTTTGCACCGAAGTATACTGGCCCTTACCACGTCATACAGCACCCTTCTTCTGTCACCTATGTGATTGAACCGCTCAAGTCGTCCAAGGACAAGCGCCGCCTTGGTCGTGAGACGTTCCACGTCAGTCGCCTCAAGCTGTAGACGCTGGACTGCCCGAGCATTTGTTATATATATATTTATATATATATATATACTACTCCTGTGTCTTGGGCCCCCCATTTCCCGAGCTGTGTACTGGGTCCCCAAGCTGCGGTTGCTCTTGCCTTCGGAGGATCAGCAGAGTTTGAGAACTGGGTCAAACACAGTCTGCGTTGGGTTAAGCGCACGGGGCGCCACCAATGGCCAAATTAAAAATTTTGCGAGACGCGGGCCACACGGCGCCGTGGCTCACGCTGCGTCTGCTTCGCCTCGCTGGTGAGCCAAGACGCCTTGGAGTCCCACGCTAGTTTTCAATTTTGGAGGCTTGGGTAAACACGAACGTAAGAGCCCAGGATCGACTTGGGTTCTGCGCACGCGTTCTGGCGGGTAGCAAACATCTGGGGTCCCCAAGCTTCTTGGGGCCACGATTCTCAAGCTCTATAATAATTGTTAGGGTTTAACGACCAAAAACCACCACATGAGTATCATAGATGCCGTTATGTAGCACTCCGGAAATTTCGACCTGAGGTTCTTCAACGTGCACCTAAATCTAAGCACACGGCTCTCAAGCACATTCGCCTCCATCGAAACTACTGCCTCCGCGGTCGAGATTCCATCCCGCGGTATGCGAGTTACAACAAGCTTCGCTTGGAGACAGCTTATTCAAACAAATTAATCCCTGATATGCCACAAAGGACACTTACAAATGTCCGTAATAAAGAGCCGCATGAAGTAAGAACGAGAGGCAAAAGGAATTACAGCATGGGTCATTAGGCCTTGCTTTTATAACGTTATTTAGGCAAGGAGTAGCGCGATGAATTTTTCAGTTGACCGCCGGCACTCTTCTCGCATTTCTATTCCTTTTTCCTCTAGTTCTTATTTCGCGCAGTGTCTTATGCGTCATAGAGTTTCCTAAAATTAACTAGAGGGGACTCTGGCGCTGCGATCGTTCAGCGATCGTGGGAATGATAGGTAGTACACGGATTGGTCTATAGTCTTCGTACTTGCGCGCACTGATTCACACTTGTGGCTTCTGTTATTGTCGTGTTTCCGTTTTCTTTTGAACCGTCGACGCAAATTGCGATTGAATTTCTTTTATGGTATTTATCATTGTCATGCCCGAATCGATAAAGCGAAATATTTACTTGCACCATACTATGTATCAGACCTCATTGACCATAGGTTCAAGATAAGAGAAATCGCATGCAAGACTGACATACTTCAACGCTATTTTTTTACCAAAACAATCAGGGAATAAAACAAGTACTGCCTCCTAGCATTGCCTTTACCGTGTCAAACGATTTGTTTTATTCTCTGTTAGAATGAGTGTGTTGCATTTTTTTTTGAATGTGTTGCATTTTTTATTGATATCGGTATTTTGGCTGTGGATTGTCCTTGAGGTAACTTTGAATATTTGTTTCGCTGACAATGTGTCTTTTTTGTATTCTACTTTTTGTAAACGCTCCCCCACTGTAATGCTAATCGTCGCTGTAGGTAATGAAATAAATACATAAAATAAATAATCTTTTTGAAATTCTCGACCCAATTTGAAAGGGTAAGGCTGAAAGAAAAAGTTGGTGAAGCGCAGTCGCTGAACATTTGCAAATTTCCTTTTTTGTGAAAACGGCATCAAGCCACGTGAACACACACGGAACCAGAGGTACAAAGATTAGACAAATCTGTGTACTACTCATCATGTTCATGCTTGCTGAAGCATCGTGTGTTGCAGCGCCCGTAAACACTGACACCAGCGTTTCCTTTAGTGTATATTTACGAAACTCTATAGATATATACTACGCATGCGTACCAACTAACGCAGCTTTCCGCGCTTTTCAAATAATATATGTAGATAGTACGCGTCAATGCAACGCCGAATCACTGATTGTGAAAGCGTAATTAGCAAACTCAGAAGCATTTTTGCTTAACTTTATTCTCCTAATAATACCACCATATAACTTCATAAAGCATGCCCCAGATGTAGTAAATCAACTTGTGGTTTCTCTGCAGAAGTCCTTCGGTGGCGTTCGCGAGTGCAGTGATATTGACAGCATGCCACTTGACTGTGCTTCCTTCACTGCGTGTTTTGTACGCAAAGTAGCCTTCGAAGCTTATCTTCGCAGCGAAGTGGCATTTCTGGAATCAAAGAATAGCAATACTGCAAAATTTTGTTCTTTCTTGTTTACCTTAAAGCGTTGATTGATTGATATGTGAGGTTTAACGTCCCAAAACCACCATATGGTTATGAGAGACGCCGTAGTGGAGGGCTCCGGAAATTTCGACCACCTGGGGTTCTTTAACGTGCGCCCAAATCTGAGCACACGGGCCTAGACCATTTCCGCCTCCATCGGAAATGCAGCCGCCGCAGCCGGGATATACCCTAAAGCGTACCCGATGTACACAATATTGTCCCGTGAATGGTTCACCCGATACCTGCATTACATATAGCATTTAAAGACCATGCGTGTTAGCAGGCTTCTCTGTAGCAGCAATTTGTGAAATAAGGTAACCACCAGCCCCAGACCAAACACGTGATCTTTCATCCAGAAATAGATCACACAAAAGAACCACTCACCGGATCGAAAATATTTTTTTCCTTCCTTTTTGTTCTCCCAGATTCATTGCGCCAGTCTATGTATACATGTTGTAAAGGCAGACTATTTATATCGAGCTCCACTGTCTTCGGAGGTAGGTATGGGTACCTGACTGGCAGCGTGGTGTTGTACATGAGGCTGAAAGGACACCATATGCATTCATGGCAGTACCACGTAAAATATCCAACGCAATTATTTTGTGGTTGTCCTCGAAACACATGAGGGTGACAGTCCCCATAGATCATCCAGTCTGCCTTAGCAGTCACTGCTGGTCTGTAAGAAAAATAGGCGGTTTTGTCATTCTGTTAATTATATACAAACGTTGACCCAGTAGATTATATAAAAAGTATGAGAGAGAGCATAGAAAAGTGTGGGTATAGAAAAGTTGAACAATCATAATTCTCATAATCCATCGAGCCAAGTGCGCTACCTTTTTCAAGCACGAAAACGCTGGTGAATAAAAATAACCTCGATTGTTATTACTTGTTGTTCTTCGCAATAAGCATTCAGATATCTGACTTAAAACAGAACCTTCTTTCACGGTTCGCAGCGATTTTGCAATTCCAAAATATATTTCGCCTATCACGTATTAAAGCGCAGTCTTAATGGGATGACGAGAATGACAGATAGAAGCACCATGGCTTGCTTTTACTTGTCTAAGTAACCCTCTAGCAACTGAAGCCCGCTGTTTGCTGGTTAGCATCAAATTCCAACAGACATCTTTAAGAATAAAATTATTAATTCATGCCTTAGTAAAGCTACGTTTCACCGATACCGCCAGCTTGGAATCGCTTAAGTGAAAGGCAAAAGATATCTCCCTCTTCGCCCCATAATTTTTTTTTATATCTGTGATGCATGAATGTGCAGTAATCATTGTCCTTTTTTCACTAATGCTTTTCGCCACTTTAAAAACATCGGGCCTGTGTGTAACAAGTATAGCAGCCAATGCAAAACTGGGAGAGCGTTTTTTTTTTCTGGAGCCTTTTTAAGCAATCACGAGGTAGCTACTACAGGTTCTCTTGCATGCAAGTGAACCTGTAATTACGGCGTAGTGGGTTCCATGCATGGCCCTGACTACGCCCTAAAGTGTGATACTTTTTTTGGGGTGTAGTGAATCACCCAGTGTAGGCGATTATTTCTTATTGGGTAAAGAAGCAAGGTACCCGCTACACATCTGTAGGGCAGAATGTGCAGTTTGTCGTTCAGGTGGCTAATGACGATGAAACATATTGACTGAGCCCTCTATAATGACTTGAAATCTTTAGGTTACATAATAGTTATCTATAGTCCACATCGTAAAACACGTGGTCGATATTTTACTTTCTTATCACGCTATATTACGTATGTTAACGGGATTCCTTGGCAGCTAATACAAGTACACTTGCGAGGTATCTATAAATCGTCATGAATTTTGTGTATACCAGAGAAGCGGCCCCTATGTCATCCCTCGGCATTCTTCGGAAAAGCGGAAATGATGGCATCCCGTAACGAAACGGGGAGACGTCATAACATGTCGTCATCACTTCACCAAGAGTGGAACGTTTCCGGAGGTAATTCAACACCGCGTTAGATGCAGACAGCTTCATGGTGGACGAACAATGCAATGGACACAGAAGGTAAAGCTAACTCAATGCGTGTATCTATCTCATACTGCGTGGCGTTATGACATTGAAGAAGTGTGGCCCCTGATTGCGCAGCAGGCTTTTGCCTTCTAGTGTTGCAGAGCGTAACATGCTGCAGAATGTTTCGAGTGTTTACGGTGCTCTTTACTTTTAACATGCATTTGAGGTACAAAGTGTTTCCCGAGATTGGTGGAACCATTTTAACCGTCACTGTTGTTATAAACGCCTGTGTGTCCAGGGTAACTCTATATTCTAATTTTTACCAATACTAACCATCAACCGTCCAGGTGCTGCGCCTGCTTGAATGTTAGGATAGGTGAATACATCACTAAGGTACATAGGAACTGCTCCCACTCTATGCTGCGCAGAAGCAATCTTCGTGCACTCAAACGTTGATGGACGTTACGGAAGCCTAACGACGTATTGTCTGGGTACAAGTCGAACAATGAGGTTCGTGGTTAAAATTCACGGAAATGTCCACGATGACGCAATCTGTGAAACGAATTTGAAATATGCACTGAACAATATTTAGAGCAAACGAAAGACAGCCACCAATTAAATGCCATGAAACACTCATCTTATTCCAGGTGAAAGCATTAAAGTTTAGAGAAAATATTTAATTTTATGTGAGCGTAACAGGTTTGTCATTTGAAGAATATATGGTACTTCATTCAAGCGTGAATAAATATTAAACTTACTCCCAGGGAGTAGGCGTTTGATTCCAGTATTCATAGTTCCTTGTGAGGCCCCAGCTGATGATATTGCCTGTTTCATTTTGTTTATTGATGTATCTTTCAGCTGCTTCCGTCAAGTTCACACGAAGAAAGTCGCCTGCGTTATATTGAAGTAGAAAAAAGATGTATATATACGAAAACAGTCAGAATGGCTACGCGACATATCCATTGAACCAATTGATCAATCTATACAGAAGGCGCAGCAACCAAATGGCGCATTTTAACCGGCAAACACGTTATGCGGTGAGACGTGACCGGTAATATATATATATATATATATATATATATATATATATATATATATATATATATATATATATATATATATATATATATATATATATATATATATATATATATATATATATATATATATATATATATATATATATATTGTGAGACGACGTCAGGTACGAAGGAGCGACCGTTTTATTGTCAACCCAGACGCGCGAGCCAGCAACCGAACAAGCAGCGAGCGGCTACGATGATGATGATCACGGTGCTTTGTATGCGCAGGTGAAAGTGAAAATGATGAGCAACACAATCAGCGCTCACACTATTTCCCCCCTACACGAAAGCGGTCTGCAAGACGTTCATTTAGTAAGTGTATGAGCGCCGGATGTAAGGTTTCAGGCGAGACACATGGACGATCTCGGTCCCGCGACGACGGCGATCAGAAGCCGAAGTAACCGGAGCGACGCGATAATTTACGGCCGATGTTCGTTCAAGCACGGTGTAAGGACCCAGGTATCTGTGAATGAATTTTTCACAGAGGCCGGGTGTGCGAACAGGTGTCCAGAGGAGCACTTCGTCGCCTGGGTAGAATGACACAACTCGACGTGTCGCATCACAACGAACTTTTCGCTGGGCCTGAATGGTAGAGGTGTTGGCGCGGGCGATTGTGCGGCAGTGGTTGACACGGGCAGCGAATTCTTCCGGAAGGGACGCAGATGGGACAGAAGGCGTGGACAAAAAGCTGGTGTCTAGAACAAAAGATGGTGCACGGCCATACACAAGAAAAAACGGGCTGTAACTTGTAGTGCGTTGTAGGGCAGTGTTATAGGCAAACGTGACGAAAGGTAGTATTGTGTCCCAGTTCTTGTGATCGGGTTGGACATACATAGAGATCATGTCTGACAAAGTTCTATGAAAACGCTCAGTAAGACCATTTGTTTGCGGATGATATGCCGAGGTGGTCTTATGGATTGTGTCAGAGGCCTGTAAAACTTCAGCGAGCACACGAGAAAGAAATGTCTTGCCACGGTCACTCAGGAGAACACGAGGGGCGCCGTGGCGCAGGATAATGGCACGCAGAACAAAGTCGGCTACTTCGCTGGCAGCTCCAGTAGGAAGAGCTGCCGTCTCAGCGTAGCGAGTAAGATGGTCTACGGCAGTAACAATCCAGCGGTGACCGGCGGCGGTAAGCGGAAGGGGTCCGTATAAGTCTATGCCGACGAACTCGAAGGGAGCGGATGGGCACGGGAGAGGTTGTAGAGGGCCGGCGGGAAGAGATGTCGAACGTTTTCGGTGCTGACATGATGAACAGGAAGTGACGTACCTGGAAACACTAGTGGAGAGGCCAGGCCAGAAGCAGCGAGTCTTAATGCGATCGTAGGTTTTATGAAAACCCAAGTGGCCAGCCGTCGGGTCGTCATGAAAGGCTTCTAAGACTTGGAGTCGAAGTGAGCGAGGTATGACCGGGACCCATCGGCTACCGAGAGGATGGTAAGTTTGTCGAAGTAGCGTTCCGTCATGAAGTTTGAAACGCGTGAGTTGTCGTCGCAAGCGGCTGTTGGGAGCACGAGATGAGCCGGTGAGCCGATCGATGATTGTACGGCAGTATGTGTCTGCACGTTGGAGCGAGGTGAGGTCTGCGGATTGAAGGAAGTCATCCGGTGCAGTGGGCTCGATGGGACTAAGACTGGTCATCTGCTTGGTCTCTTGGCTGGGAGGTGCTGCGCAGCAGGTAGATGCGTCATGATTTTGCAACAGCGGACAGCGTGACAAAGCGTCGGCATCTTGGTGTTTGCGACCCGACCGGTATGTGACACTGTAGTCATACTCCTGCAGTCGGAGCACCCAACGACCGAGGCGTCCTGACAAGTTTTTTAATGATGACAACCAACAGAGCGCATGATGATCCGTGACGATCGTGAAGCGGCGGCCATACAAATAGGGGCGAAATTTTTGCACGGACCATACGATAGCGAGACATTCCTGTTCAGTGATGCTGTAATTGCGTTCCGCTGGGGAGAGAGTACGGCTCGCGTAAGCCACGACTTGCTCTTGTGAAGCCTGGTCACGCTGCAGCAGGACAGCGCCGATTCCGTGCCCACTTGCGTCAGTGTGTAATATAGTAGGGGCTGTGGGATCAAAATGGCGAAGAACTGGCCCTGACGTGAGGCATCGCTTCAGGGTCTGGAAAGCAGCTTCACAGTCATCTGTCCAAAGAAATGATGCACTTGTGGTCAGGAGTTTGTGAAGAGGAGCCGCGATAGTGGCAAAATCACGGACAAAACGGCGGAAGTAAGAGGCTAAGCCGAGGAAGCTGCGAAGGTCTTTGAGCGTGGTGGGCTTAGGAAAGTGCAGCACAGCGGCCACTTTGTCGGGATCAGGTTCGATGCCAAGCTTGCTGACAACGTGGCCTAACACTTTGATGCTGCGGCTCGCAAACCGACACTTCTTGGTATTTAGCTGGAGACCGGCTTTGGCTAGACATGTGAGCACCTCGTCTAGACGTTCTAGGTGTTGCGAGAAGCTGGATGAAAAGATGACGATGTCGTCCAGGTAACAAAGACAGGTCTTCCATTTTAGGCCACGCAGCACCGTATCGATCATCCGCTCAAATGTGGCTGGGGCATTGCAGAGCCCAAAAGGCATCACATTGAATTCGAAGAGACCATCAGGAGTAGCAAACGCTGTCTTCTCTTTATCAGACTCATGCATCGGGATCTGCCAATACCCAGATCGTAGGTCGAGACTTGAGAAATATTCTGCACCCTGTAAGGTGTCAAGTGCATCGTCAATTCGAGGCATAGGATATACATCCTTGCGCGTAATTTTGTTTAGTGCCCTGTAATCAACGCAAAATCGCACTGATCCGTCCCTTTTCTTAACTAGGACAACAGGAGAAGACCAAGGGCTTGTGGAAGGCCTGATAATGTTGCGTGCGAGCATGTCATTGACTTGTTCCTCGATGACCTTGCGTTCTGAAGACGACACGCGGTAAGGGCGACGGCGGATAATACGAGAACCGTCTGTGGCGATGTGATGAGAGGTCACCGTAGTTTGACCTAAGCCGTCCGAACAAACGTCAAAACAAGTCTTGTGTTTTGTTAAAAGGGCCATTAAGTCATTAGTTTGCGTTGGAGTGAGATATGGACTCAAAGTGGCTTTAAGCGCATTAGATGAGCCTCCTGGTGGCGTACACTTAGCGACTGACGGCGGAGACGATACAGTGACGACACATACCGGTGCTATGTCGATAAGGCTGGCAACAGTGGACCCCTCTGGCAGTAGTTGTGGCTCTGTTGTCGTGTTGTAGGCGGTGATACTGGCATGACCACGCGAAAACCGCACTAGACAACATGCGATGGCGATTCCTCGGAAAATGCAGCGCTGATCGGGGACAACCACTGCGTCACCGTCAATGGTATCGCTGGATCTAATGGTGAGGATACGTTCTTGGGCCGGGGGCAGTACAAAGTCTGCAGCTGCAACAAGGTGAGGCGACGAAAAATCGTAAGCACTAGAATTTTCAGTGTCCGTAATGCGAATAACGGGCGGACCACACGAAATGACAGCGGAAGCGGCTGACAGGAAGTCCCAGCCCAATATAATCGGATGAGCACATGAAGAAAGCACAGCCAATTGTATATGGTGACGAATTCCGTCGATCAGAACACGAACAGTGCATTGTCCAATAGGGTAAATTCTATTTTCATTAGCACCACATAACACCGGACCAACATATGGAGTTTGCACTTTTCGTAGACGATGACATAGTTCGCGATCAATGACCGAAATGGCTGCTCCAGTGTCCACGAGTGCGTCAACCGAAATGCCTTCTACACAAACAGTTAGTAAATTTGCAGGGCGCGCAGGAGGAATTGGGACACTTCGACGACAGGCAGTTTCTCCTCCAAAAACTGCAGCTGCTAGTTTTCCGAGTGGCTGTCGAGGGGCATCCGGGCAGAACGTAAAGGCGAAGTAGTACGGCGGAAGGGCGATGGTGAACGACGGCGGGGTGAGCGGGAAGAACGAGGTTCACCGTGGGACAAAGGAGGCGAAGGCGAACGTCGTGACGAGGGAATGTAGGTTCCTGGAACGTAGGGGTCAGACCTCGCAGCCCGGTCACTCTCGTACGAAGAATAACCTCGTCGTTCATCTTGCTGGCGCCGACGGCAAAAGCGGGAGATATGTCCTCTTATGCCACAGTAGTAACAGACGGGGCGCGTAGGGCGCCAGGCAGGAAAGTGTGGTTGTGGTGGTGCCTTGGCTGCCATCGCGGCCAAATGGTCGTATACGACGTCCGTAGTTACAGGTGGAGTAGGTGGAGGAGGCCGTGACACGACTTCGGCATACGTAGGCACATGTAAGGGCACAGGAGGCGGGGCACGTGCGACGCTCGTCATCGACGCCAATTCGTCCTTTATAATTTCCCGCAGGTTAGGAGGGGGTGAGCGGGCAGGTGAAGTCGGTGCGCTGGCAGGAACAAGGCTGTGAAGTTCCTCTCTCACTATGGTGCGAATTAGAGCTCGCAGCTCATGCTCGCCAGTAAGACGAGTGTCATAGGAGGCGTGTGGAAGGCGCATTGAGTAAAGTGCATCCAGGCGCTGGCAGGTGGTAATAATGTCCTGAACTGTTGTCGGGCTCTGCATGACAAGAGCATTAAAGGCGACGGAGTTGATGCCTTTCATTACTTGCCGAATACGATCGGCCTCCGGCATGTCCTTTTGGGCGCGGCGGCAGAGGGCCAGAACGTCTTCAATGTACGATGTGTACGATTCGTCAGGCCCCTGGATGCGGGTAGCGAGCTTCTGTTTAGCTACCTCAGAGCGTCCTGTAGAAGTGCCGAATATTTGACGCAGCTGCACCGTGAATGCTGACCAATCAGGAAAGTCGCGTTCGTGGTTATGATACCACGTCTTAGCAACCTCCTTCAGATAAAAGGGTACATAGCGCAGCTTATGTGCCTCATCCCAGTAATTGCAAGCACTGGTACGGTCGTAACTGTCCAGCCATTCTTCTACGTCCTCACCGCGAAGGCCAGAAAACACTGGAGGGTCTCGTTGCGAGGTACTCACGGTGTGGAGAGGCCCAGCAGGCTGAGCGGGTGGTGCGAAGAAGGCGGCAGGGGGTGGGTCGTTTTGCGCCATCACTGTTGGCAAGCACAGCCGTCGACCTGATCGGAGCTCCAGAGGTGACCGGTAGTGCACGAGGACTTGGGAATCACAGCACGCTCCACCACTTGTGAGACGACGTCAGGTACGAAGGAGCGACCGTTTTATTGTCAACCCAGACGCGCGAGCCAGCAACCGAACAAGCAGCGAGCGGCTACGATGATGATGATCACGGTGCTTTGTATGCGCAGGTGAAAGTGAAAATGATGAGCAACACAATCAGCGCTCACAATATATATATATATATATATATTGATACGTGTATGGAACTGTCGCCCCGACACAGCTGAATTGGCACCCAAATGAAGAAGACGACAACGTGGTTGTTGTGGGTCGGACTCTCAAGCTTCTCCCGTTGGCCTGCATGACTGTGCGCTCTTTAAGCCGTTAGCAAGACCAGCTCTCGGTGAAAAAATCTTCCCCGTAACATCTTTTGGTGGAGGTGCGGGGTATGCCTGTGCCCATTTCGTGAAACCGGTGGGTACCCGGCGGCTCGTGGGTTCGAACCCACGACCTCCCGCAGCCGAAGCGTACACACTACCACGAGGCCACGGCTCGCCGTCACCTCAGGGTCGGCCGTCACGCTCCCCTCAACGCCGCCGCTCTCCGTCACCGGCTTATTCTGGCCATTCCCCGGGAAACTGACGAGTGCAGCTCCCGGAGGTGGCGCTGCGTTGACGACTCGGAACGAAAACCCTCAACCGGCTACAAATTCAAGACGCAATTCACTTCGGGTGTCCGTTGATGGCCACGCCGTTACTGCTCTAATTGACACTGGTGCCCAAGTATCTGTTATGAGTACTACACTTTGATCTCGCCTGAAAAAAGTTCTCACACCAGCTATGTTCTCTACTGTTCGAGTTGCCAACGGAAGTCGAACATCGGTGCTTGGTATGTGCACTGCCCGCGTTACTGTTGCTGGCCACCACACTTCCGTTCTCTTCGCAGTCCTCGATGCTTGCCCACACGACGTCATCCTTGGAATTGACTTCTTAACCGCCTACTCCGCCCTCATCGATTGTTCTACCGGTATCTTACGGCTCGAATTGCCTTTGTGCTCCGATTTCACTCCTCCAAGTCGCACTCGGCTACGATCCGTGGAGTCTCTACGGCTACCGCCCCAGACTGCTATGTACGTTCCTCTGTCGCCCTTTCCGTCCGTTCCCGATGGAGACTATCTGGTAGCTCCCCTCATTGATTTGACCCTTACGCACCACATCGCACTACCACATACTATAGTGGTTGTTGCTAACAACACGGTGCTACTTCAAGTTCTGAACTTCTCTACGTCGACCCAAGTTCTTCCCCAAGGCATCACTTTAGCCGATCTTTCCACCCTTGATGAATGTTCGATTTGTTCTTTTACACCTGACACTAAAACCTTGGCGAAACCTGTCATCACGTCACAAAATAAGGCGTTCCTCGACAAAATGATATCCAGCGACCTCTTACCTTCCCAAGTTGTGGCGCTCCGGGGTGTTCTGTTTTCTTACCTCGATATCTTTGACGTCGACGACCGTCCCCTGGGCCGCACAAGTGCCGTAATCCACCGCATCGACACCGGCGACGCCAGTCCACTCCGCAAACGCCCTTATCGCGTGTCACATGCTGAGCGCCAAGTTATACAGACGGAGGTCGAGAAAATGCTGAGTAAAGACGTCATGGAGCCTTCATCGAGTCCTTGGGCCTCCCCTGTAGTCTTAGTTAAAAAAAGACAACACCTGGCGCTTTTGCGTCGACTATCGCCACCTGAATCGGATCACCAAGAAGGACGTTTATCCTTTACCCCGAATCGATGATGCGCTCGACTGCCTCCACGGCGCCAACTATTTTTCGTCCCTCGACCTTCGATCCGGATACTGGCAAATTTCGGTCGACGACCGCGACCGCGAGAAGACAGCATTCATCACACCCGATGGTCTTTACCAATTCAAGGTCATGCCTTTTGGGTTGTGCAATGCCCCGGCTACTTTTGAACGTATGATGGACTCTCTTCTTCGTGGTTTCAAATTGTCGACCTGCCTTTGCTATCTGGATGATGTAATCGTTTTCTTGCCCTCCTTCGAAACCCACCTGTCTCGTCTATCGGCAATTCTTGACGTTTTTCGTTGCGCTGGTCTCCAACTGAATTCGTCGAAATGCTCATTTGGACGTCCGCAGATTAAACCGCTCGGCCACCTTGTTGACGCCACTGGTGTTCAACCCGACCCTGACAAAGTCCGTGCAGTCCGAGAATTCCCGGTTCCGCGTTCCACACAAGAAGTTCGCAATTTTATTGCGCTCTGCTCATACTTCCGCCGCTTTGTCTTCAACTTCGCGGATATTGCTAGGCCCCTCATGGATCTCCTCAAAAAGAATGTGGCCTTTTCTTGGGGAAGGGACCAAGAACATTCCTTCGCGTCACTAATTACCGCCCTCATATCACCACCTGTGTCGGCTCATTTTGATCCAGTGGCTCGAACAGAGCTTCGCACCGATGCAAGCGGCCATGGCATTGGTGCTATACTCGCTCAGATACAGAATGGCACCAACCGTGTGACAGCCTACGCTAGCCGCCTTTTGTCACAAGCGGAACAAAATTATTCCATCACTGAGCGGGAATGCTTAGCCCTCGTTTGGGCTATTGCGAAATTCGGTCCGTACTTATACGGACATCCGTTCGCAGTCATCACAGACCATCATGCGCTTTGCTGGCTGTCGACGCTTAAGGGCCCTGCAGGAAGACTCGGCCGATGGGCACTTTGATTAAAAGAGTACACTTTCTCGGTTGTTTACAAATCTGGAAAGCTGCACAGCGATGCTGACGGCTTATCCCGGCACCCCGTTGATCCACCTAGCTCCACTGATTTGGAATCCGATGGCTGCGTTTTAGCCATCACTGACTTTCTGAACGTGGCTGAAGAACAGCGCCGAGATCCATCACTGCTCACCACCATTGACCGCCTTCAATCGCGTTATGCTGACCCTTCTCTTAGCAGATACCTGCTTCAAGACAACGTTTTGTACCGCCGCAACTTACACCCCGACGGCGCGGAACTTTTACTCGTCGTACCGCATCACCTGCGAAAGGGTGTTCTGCGACAATTCCACGACGCTCCAAGTTCTGGACATCTAAGAGTCTCCAGAACTTACGACCGCATTCGACGACGAGTATTCTGGAAGGGTCTGTACCGCTCTGTTCACCGTTCCGTCGCATCTTGCGACCTCGGCCAGCGCCGAAAGAAGCCTACGACTCCCCCTGTCGGTCTTCTTCAACCTATTGAAGTTCCAGCCAAGCCATTTTATCGAGTGGGGTTGGACTTGCTAGGTCCCTTTCCTACTTCTACAACTGGAAATAAATGGATTGCAGTGGCCACAGACTATGCCACTCGGTATGCAATCACTCGAGCGCTACCAACCAGCTGCGCAACCGACGTTGCCGACTTCCTGCTGTACGACATTATTCTCCAGCATGGCGCTCCGACTCACCTGCTCACAGACCGTGGTCGCTACTTTCTATCTCGTGTGGTTGAAGATCTACACCGATCTTGTGCTACCCGTCACAACTTCACCACATCTTACCACCCTCAGACTAACGTACGGCCTTACGGAGCGCCTAAACCACACATTGACGGACATGCTTTGCATGTACGTATCTACCGACCACACTGATTGGGACATAGCTCTTCCGTTCGTAACCTTCGCCTATAACTCGTCGCGTCATGAAACAGCAGGCTACTCCCCTTTTTATCTACTCTTCGGACGTCATCCCTTACAGCCCTACGACACACTGCTTTCATCAGACCACCCATCCTCCAATTCAGGATGCGATCACCCATCCTCCGCTCAGAATGCGATCACCCTTGCTCTCACGGCACGCGTGGTAGCCCGCGCTCAGTTATTGTCGTCGCAGACAGAGCAAAAGTCCTTTACGACCATTGACATAGGGATGCTGTTTTTTTTCTGCAGGATCTTTTGTTCTCCTGTGGCTCCCATCTCGACGTGTTGGCCTCTGCGAGAAACTACTATCGCGATACGCTGAGCCCTACCGAGTCATTCGTCAGGTCACACCTGTGACCTACGAGATTGCCTCTGCCACAAACTCATCAGCTGTTGCACCCAAAACGGAAGTAGTCCACGTTTCTCGTCTCAAGCCCTACAACGCCGACTCGCTAATTTAACAGACACCGAGACGGTGCCTTACGGGCCGGGGTGATGATACGTGTATGGAACTGTCGCCCCGACACAGCTGAATTGGCACCCAAATGAAGAAGACGACAACGTGATTGTTGTGGGTCGGACTCTCAAGCTTCTCCTGTTTGCATGCATGACTGTGCGCTCTTTAAGTCGTTAGCAAGACCAGACCCCCTAAACAATACAGACAGACAGACAGACAGACAGACAGACAGACAGACAGACAGACAGACAGACAGACAGATAGATAGATAGATAGATAGATAGATAGATAGATAGATAGATAGATAGATAGATAGACAGACAGACAGACAGACAGACAGACAGACAGACAGACAGACAGACAGACAGACAGACAGACAGACAGACAGACAGACAGACAGACAGACAGACAGACAGACAGACAGACAGACAGACAGACAGACAGACAGATAGATAGATAGATAGATAGATAGATAGATAGATAGATAGATAGATAGATAGATAGATAGATAGATAGATAGATAGATAGATAGATAGATAGATAGATAGATAGATAGATAGATAGATAGATAGATAGATAGATAGATAGACAGACAGACAGACAGACAGACAGACAGACAGACAGACAGACAGACAGACAGACAGACAGACAGACAGACAGACAGACAGACAGACAGACAGACAGACAGACAGACAGACAGACAGACAGACAGACAGACAGACAGATAGATAGATAGATAGATAGATAGATAGATAGATAGATAGATAGATAGATAGATAGATAGATAGATAGATAGATAGATAGATAGATAGATAGATAGATAGATAGATAGATAGATAGATAGATAGATAGATAGATAGATAGATAGATAGATAGATAGATAGATAGATAGATAGATAGATAGATAGATAGATAGATAGATAGATAGATAGATAGATAGATAGATAGATAGATAGATAGATAGATAGATAGATAGATAGATAGATAGATAGATAGATAGATAGATAGATAGATAGATAGATAGATAGATAGATAGATAGATAGATAGATAGATAGATAGATAGATAGATAGATAGATAGATAGATAGATAGATAGATAGATAGATAGATAGATAGATAGATAGATAGATAGATAGATAGATAGATAGATAGATAGATAGATAGATATACACGCTCAAAGTCACCGAAGTTCGCTAAGAAACGCTTCGCTTTCTAAACTACCACTGACAGAGCCTGTTGTGTAGTGACAGCTGTTCAAACTTTTTCAAAGCCTTTCTCACACACTGATAGGGCTATTTGTTATTAACACAGTTCCTAAAGAAGTTCACACTCTTTAGCGGACAGGACAAACCTAGTACACTCATCAATGTAACGAAAACTGAAGGCTAAGAACAATAAACTCTAACACACAAAATTTAGCACACTCGTATGTAGCTAGAACAATAACTTGGTGAACAGCTTTTGTAGAATATACACAAGCTTTTCAAGCCTGTCCAGCTCCTACATACGTGACGTGAGTGAAACATGTAAAGCATCTTGATATCCTGGGCCACTATTTTACATGTTGTGTCGTATACGGTTTCTGCGATCGACCGAATTGCCAGGACGCTGTCAGCAGATTTGGTGAGCCCAGTGGTGTCAGCCATTTATTGTACGACCATAGCATCCGCATTTGTCGCACATGCTCCGCTGCTAGCGAGCGAAGCAAACAGGCATCAAAACATAGGCATTGAGTGAATGCGCGTCTATAGGCGATAACAGAGAGTTTTAGTTTGTCAGCAAACTTTTTTGCCGTTTGCAAATTACCGGACTACAATGAGCATAAGCAGCTGGACCAGTGGCGCCCCCTCGTGGCGCAGAGATACACCACGCAAGCACAAACCTGTTATTCCAGTCTTTGGGGAAACACGTGTAGTGCAAGTTTGGCATATTCTGACGCGAAGGGTACGTAGAAAACACACGTAAGAAAGCGTTGCGTGTGTCTGTCTCTCCGGAGGCTGTCGACAGCTACGCGCCTTTCACACAATACCATTAAACAGCTATGCGCCTTTCCCTTCACAATACTATTAAAAAATTTATGAACCATCTCCCCTAAGGGAACCCTGATGGGAAGCGAAGCAGCAGCGGTGCGCCCTCCCGGCTGAAAGGGGCGTCGACGCGGGTGCTGGAAGAACGGTTTGAAGCGAAACTTGGTGTAGCCTTTACCCGACTAAACGTTTCCTTGAAACTCAAAGACTTGAGAGGTGGATTGGGTTTCGTGTAAGCTTCATCGCAGATAAACGATCCGAAAGAGTGTTTGCTCTCGACGTGCGGTCGAGCTTTGTGGGTGGTGGAGAGGGTGAAGAGAGATAGAAGTGTGTTGCGAGCAGGTGGAGGAGCAGCACCACCTAGGTGTGTTGTGAGGAGCCGCCAGTTGCTGTTGATGGGGGAGAGAGTGTCGTGAAGGCGCAGCTGTAACTTCACCTACTTGGCATCGTTCCAACAACTGTGGCCGTGGGAACGTGGTGCGGCGCGTTGGCTCGGAGACACGGACGAACAGAATTACACAGGCTAGTCTGTGCAAGCTAGTGTGTGTAAGAGCTGCTTCGCATCAAAAAATTTGAAGAAAGCTTCACCTTCAAGAGTAGAGCGCAATAGCGTAATGGGACCCAGTTCCTGGGGCTTTTTTTTTTTCAATCGTTAACCTCGCTTCGCTTTTCAGTTGGCACCTAAACCATGCCGCAAAATAAATGATTTCTGAGCGACTGTAAATTGCCCATTTCTAACTTACCTAGGTGTCTCGTAAAAGTAAATTTCTAAATCGAGCCTTACGACCCAAGCTGTCTTTTTGCGAGTTGGCAAGGTACCAACAACAAGTTCGTAATTCAATACAAGCAGCTACGCAACTTGCCACGTTGTTGATGCAGTTGCAGTTATCAATAATTAATTATGTCTTCTTGCTTTGTCTATAGTGGCCATTTAAACTCACCAATCCTTGCTCCATTCTGATGTTATGATGCTCGGTGCGCTACGCTTCTGTTACGGAGTAATACGTTAAATCATTGCACTCTTTGCACTACATAACATTGATACAGCGTGGTTTTAAGCAAATAATTAAGTTTTAGATATAGGTGCAATTTCACGTTTTTCATTAAACGGACTGACGACCAGTATTATCACACCTGTTTTTTTTAGCGCAACGGACAACTGACCAGTCAGAATGCCGAATCACAAAAGAGTACATGGAAAAGACAATGAAATGTTTGCAACCCAAACTCTTTCTATCTGCGGCGAATGCCCTGCTCACAACGCGAAAATGATGCTAGAATATGTTACTATCTGAGAGGGTTTTATCATTTCTGTCAGGATCCAATCACACGTTCAAGCCACTTGCCGGTTTCCTCAAAGCACCCCCTCATTAGTGAGAAGTTAATTAAAACGAGTATCTTTGTAGTTAATATTATTTTCTGCATCCTAGAGAAATCTAACAATAGAATTGTTTATAAGACGGTACTTGACAACATATTGAAGATGGATATTTTAAAATATCACTCGTCCAGGCAAGAAAGCACTTGCTGAAAAAAGAGCTTAGAAAAGCCTTCTGTAGAGATGAAGACGCATAAGCCCAAGATTATTGTGAAGACAACCTTTTTTTATAATGTCGAATCTCTAACAAAATACATAGCAGATAATCAAAGCTGTACTGCTACAAAACGTCAACATTTCCTCTTATGTATAGCTACAGGGCTTGCAACATCGAGAACTTGTTTGGTTGTTGGTACTTTAGCCAATAATTTCCACTAAACAACTACAGCTTTTGTAGGCACTCATAACAGCTATATGCTATTCGAGATTTTGAGCCCATATCAATGTTCCACAAGTTTATGCCAGTAAAAAATTTATACCGGTAAAAAATCTCCCTTGCAGCTTGAAGTTTCACCCTGCACATCTCGCATATTACGTAGTCGCCTCAGTTTCACTCACATGTACGGAAGCACTCGTTCATTCAAGCTGTCAGCAATTCCTCGTACCATTCGATGGTAGAAGGCACTACGAAATTCTCTTTTGTCAGAAAAAAAATTCTGATAAAATTCGTCGACTCATCATTTCGCATTACTCTGCATAAACTCGTTGAAGTATACGTATTTTTTTTCTTTTCTTGTTATATATGTTTTATTAGTTCTTATTTGTTAAACTATTTCTATTCGCTCATTTCTTATACTCATGTTTTTTTTACATTGCAGCCTGCGAGTTTTATGAAATGTGTCAGATGATGTTCTCTCTATTTTGTTTTAATTGTATGTGCGTTTACCTACTCTACTGCTCCTTGTTTTATTAGCCAATATTTTAATGTGTTTGCAGAGTTCTATGCGTATCTTTAGCCATTTCGTCTTGTATGATATTTTGTATACACTATGTGTGATCATTTGTTTGTGTGTGTGTGTGTGTGTGTGTGTGTGTGTGTGTGTGTGTGTGTGTGTGTGTGTGTGTGTGTGTGTGTGTGTGTGTGTGTGTGTGTGTGTGTGTGTGTGTGTGTGTGTGTGTGTGTGTGTGTGTGTGTGTGTGTGTGTGTGTGTGTGTGTGTGTGTGTGTGTGTGTGTGTGTGTGTGTGTGTGTGTGTGTGTGTGTGTGTGTGTGTGTGTGTGTGTGTGTGTGTGTGTGTGTGTGTGTGTGTGTGTGTGTGTGTGTGTGTGTGATGCACTTTTACGCAATGCCTCTAACGAGGCCTGTGGGAACTTTATAAATAAATAAATAAACATGGACTCCCCTCCAAGCAGTACTGAGAGCCTAGTCACATACCACAATAGCGGATAATTAGTCATAAACAAAGCGTAAATTGTACATACCCCTCTTAACCATGCATGAGAACACCTGGAATTGAAGTGGCGCAAGTTAGAATACGCACCGAAACAACTGCACAAGCGCTACATAATGAAAATTGAGTTCATGCACGGATATTCCTTCACCACAATAAACCCTACAGCTAGTCACATACGCTCATGAGGATGATTAGCACTAGTTTTTATTCATTCAAGGACACCCATGTTCAAGCGGAGCACAGTCAAGGCTTTAATGTTTCTCCGCTGAAAGATTCAAAATGTTCAGAATAAATGCTCAATAAAGACACGGTGCTTAGTTATATATGTGGGCCCACAAAGTTAAAAGTAATTCAAATGTTCATAAATACAATGGCATAAGATAACGAAGTTAAGATATCACTGGGAGAAGTTCAAATGTATACGACTCTTCAGCTTCTACTTATGAAGAAATAGGCGCACTTTTGTAGATAAGAATATTTATGAACTATATTATGTTGTGTGACCCAAAAATACGTTAGCAACTTTTTTTAAAGAACTGACATCCGCAAACTATTTAACTATTTCCTTCATGTGAAAAAGTAGGTCTTCTGTGATCGTCATTGTTGTACCACCAGCACTCTCCTCCTCCTCCTGGGCCGATGCTCACTCTTTTCTCTCAATAGCAATATTTTATTAATAATATTTGTGTGTGTTAAAATGCAAGCCCTCCTCTATTGTTAAATATAACAAGAAGTTCAAAGTTCATGTTGATTTTGACCTATACGTTTCTAGACTGTGCTGTGTTGGGGCAATTATGGCCCATCCACGCGCAAAGCCTATTTAGACTACGAAATGTCCTTGTCGTAGATGTCCTTTTTACTCGTTCTTTTCAGCAGAGAATGACACTCAAAATTCGAACTATCATATTCTTACCGATAATGATAAGATCACCCGGGAGTGGCTTAGTAGCATCTTGATAAGTCTGTAAATGCAGAACCACAGGCGTTTTAGCACAGGTTAATTTGTGTTTATTTACGCACTTCTACAATGTGGTTCTACCTGCACAAAAATCTAATATGTGATCCAATGTGCCCTACCTTATACTATTTATACTACAAGTACGTCCGCATGAAACCATGACACCAAGAGCAGATTATTATTTCAACAAAATACAGCTGCTGCCTCACACACCTCACGTTCAACGCACTCATATGATTCCTAAGCAAAGATGAGCGTAACAGTGTTGAAAAATACCAATTACAACTTCTTGTAATGTTATTTTCTTTTACAATTCTGAGCCGTTACATGTAGGGATGGCTTGCTGGATGACTGTTACCAATGTGCCGACACTTGTGCAGCTATTTTGTATTTATCACATCGAACAAAAGGCAAGCGACTATGGTAGTGGTGTTAAATTCTGGCTTCTCCATTTAATCTTCATAAAAGAGTCATATTATAACCAAGAGGTCTGATGCGACCCTTTTTTTTCCATATTTTAGCATGGTCTTACATGTGCTAAAGCAACTTTAAACATGCTCGCATTATGCTGTGTATACCCGGAAGAAAAGAGGACTAGCAGAGCTCAATAAATGTCCCACAAAATACAAAAATGTTCTGAACACGTTGCTCTTTTGAATACGCGAAATTCTGATTACTGTACTATGCCGCAGCTATGAACTGTACCTGTGAGCGTTAATCTGTGTCCACTGAAAGGATATAACAGCACATTGCTGCACAGCAATGTCTCTCTCTCTCTGTCTCTCTAGCCGAGCAATCCAACGTTCTAATGCGTAGTCGAATCGTATGCGATCCTATCCGAACTAGTCAGTTGCTTTTTCGACTACTGCATTTTTCTTCATTGCAAGTTTTTTATTTGTTTTTGTTTCAGTAAAATAGTTACCTTAAGCGACGATTCTTTAAGCCTTCAATTTTGCATCATCCGTCGATCTGGCCCGACCCGACTCGGCTTGACTTGGCTTGACTTGACCCAACCGTTGAACCTACTATACTGACCAACCATCTGACTCATATTCAGCCAATCGGTTCTCCATCTGTCTTACTGCACAGCTACATATACACAAAAGCTTGCTTCGACGCCGTCTTGTGCACTGTAATGAAGTTTTACTGGTCATCACCTACCCGGAAAATATTTCTTACTACGGGACGCCTGCGGTCGGCATGGTTATTCACAGCGAAGTCTGTGGGCTTGAGTGGTTCCACGGTCGAACACATTCATAGGTCTGCAGCTATACCCATGACATTGACAGGAAAACTCGGACGTCATAGCTTAATGGTGAGAACATGGCCCCTTATAGTCGATACTCGGGTTCGTTGATTGATTGATATGTGGAGCTTATTGTCCCAAAACCACCACGTAATTGTGAAAGACGCCGTAGTGGAGGGCTCCGGAAATTTCGACCACCTGGGGTTCTTTAACGTGCACCCAAATCTGAGCACACGGGCCTACAACATTTCCGCCTCCACCGGAAATACAGCCGCCGCAGCCGGGATCCGATCCCGTGACCTGCGGGTCAGCAGCCGAGTACCTTAGCCACTAGACCACTGTAGCAGGGCCTATACGCGGGTTCGTATTAACGTGATCGGGTTAAACAGATTGTTTCGCAGAAATTCTAGTGTCGGCATCGGTGTCAGCGTTATTGGTTGTGAGCGAGAAATCAGTGTTGTCCATGACCGAGAACTTGAGAAAGACGCAAATAAGATAAATAATAAATGTCTTCAGTTCCAGTGGGAATCAAACCCAGGCCTTATGTGTGATGAGCAGGTGTTCTACCACAAAGCATTCCACTTGCTCGAAACCATTAAGAGAAAAAAAACACTATATGAATTTCATGTAGTGAAAATATTATCCTAAGCTCGTGAAATATTGCGTAGGAGAAGCATAGGATCACGCCAGGTTTCAAACCATGTGAAATAGGCAAAGAGTGGGTGTTTGAAAAGCTCACTTATTACAAAGCACTCAGCCACATGTAGCTGCAAAAGAATCAATCAGCTGCGAAGGCATCAATCAGCTCATCAGCTGCATCAATCAGCTGCGAAAGCATCAACAACTTGAGCAGCTGCACAGGTCCACGCATAGCCTCATGGACGCGTAGCGAGCCCTTCGCTCATTCGCAAAAGGGATAAAAAAGCATAATTATTCTCTGGTGGGCACCGTGCAATTGTAATTTCTGTGCGAAATCTAGCTCGAAACAGTCAATGTTACCCACACAGACGTTCGTTTTCTTGCGGAACGGGTGAGTCACGCAGCTAGAACCGAATTCAGGCTAGGAGAAAGTGATGTGCACGGGGCCCGATTACGCCATCACATTCAGCTGTTGAAGGCATAGCTCAACCGTCAATCTCAAACTGCGATTCCCGGAATATGTCGTGGCACATACAAGTCGCACGCCAGCTGGAGTCGAGACCAGTGACGGAAAAAGAATGCCTGGTGATATTATCGGCCCTTACAAAGTTCTGATCTTATTTGCATGTTCACCGATTTGATGTCGCTACTGACCATCATGAACTGCACTCTTAAGCAGGTCTTGGTTTAATGTTTGGCTATATCCAGAAACCCAGACAAAAAATGTCCGGTTTTCTCGCTACATCAAGCGCTATAACTACACGGCTTAGAGAGATGCTGTCCTCGACGAGAGCTTTCTCAGAGCGTCTCGCCCATGGGGAACTTCGCCTGCGAGTCTTCAATATTCACTTTTTTTTGTTTCGGATGCCAGCATGAAGATGCAAACGCTCTCTAGCACTTTCCCATGCACAACGATAATTCCCATTGCTCAGTGCCTCACCTCGCCATCTCTGCCATCGACCTTCACATCGTCGCTACCGAACAGCACTTAGATCAATATAGACTCCCTGGTAGACTTGCTCACTGATTCTTCAGCAACAGCAGTCAATCGCGCGTTGCGTCGTCAAGTCCACCGTTTCACCATTGGCGACGACCTAGTCGTCGGCGCAACTGCAACGCTGACTAGTGCCAGGGCTTACTATTATACTTCGGTGTTTGACTCCATACTGAAGAGATCTTCCTATTCGCTAACTTTGCAGAAACTGAACCGAAGTCCGATAGTAAGTCTAGGAAGCAAAAATAATCAAGCTTCGACATCAGCTTGCTTTTCATGTGTCTTCGAGTGGTGCACTCTCAGAAATAATAAAATGTCTTAAAATGCCCCCAATGCGGTGCCGTACGCAACCTTGTGCATTTTGAATTTTCATTGTTCCAATAGAAACTAAAACTTTCAAAAACTTCCAACATTAAAGCTTGAACAGATGTCATAATTTTTTTAACTTCTGGAAAAGCTTTATGGCTGACACTCGAAAGAAAAAAACACGTTTCTCAGCACGGTGAAATAACGCACCCAAGTTTCATCTGTGATGCTTCTTACTGAACAGTAGCAGGCTAATTACTATGTCATGGCCTTAAACACAATTACCATAGCTTTGTCGTACCACAACACACTGATGTTCCAATTTTTCTTTTCAGTAAATGCCTCATATGTAAGGTCATTCTAACTTATTTATTAGTTGGAGTTACCGGGTTCCTACGGCGAAAGTCATCCACCGATCATTGTTAAACTTTATTTCCTTAGCATTTCAACATCGCAAACACGCACACTTTATAAATCATGCTGCCACGCTAGTTCAGTGTAAAAACAACGTAGACAAGACCCACTTCCACAATACAATGTCAATAAATGTCACGTTCTAGGTCCTCATCCACACCACCGCGGTTTGCTAATTACTGTAACCACTGGTGCTATTTTAAATATAGTTCTTATTATCAGGTGAATGCTGAATTGCACGCAGACATATTGGCATTTGAGTGGTTGGTTGCAATGTTCCGAAGTGTTTTAGGCCACCCGAGCTCAAGCCCCACGTTGGGACGATTTTGTCTGAGCGCTGCCTGAGCTGGACGGCCCAGAGTTGGTCGCCGAGGTTAGCATTTTGCCGAATCTTTCAAGCGAATATCGGCTAATTGATTTCCGGTAATACCGATATGTTGCATTTACAAAGGTGTACTCCTTTCGCATTGGTATGGCAGACACTCCTACATGCGACTACTGCGGAGCTGAAGAGACCATCGAACACGTCCTGTGCAGTTGCGCTTGCTACGACACACAGCGATGCCAGCTCCGGATGGTTTTGAATCGACTTGACCCCGGACCATTTTGTGTGCAGAAGATACTAGGACCTTGAACATCTGCCTCAGTTGCGCAGAAAGCAACAAAAGCACTGCTACTTTACCTCAAGTCAACAAACCAGAGCGACCGCCTGTAGACTGTGTGTGCTCCCCGAGTGTGCTCGTGATTGTGTGTACCTTCTCATCTTTCTGCAACCTCTTTTCTTCCCTTTATCCCTTCCCCAGTGCAGGGTAGCAAACCGGATGTGCGTCTGATTAACTTCTCTGCCTTTCTTTGCATCTTTATCTCTCTCTCTCTCTCTCAAGCGAATATCAAATTTGTAATGGTTATACCACTCATCATTGCTTCTTTTGGCTTCGGAGATGCACACTATCACGTCTGTACTCACATAGTATGTGTTAATTGCAAAGAATTTCAACAAGAGGTGTTCGTGTTACGCGATACTTTACGCACAAGATCCCCTACACCCGTTATTTCCTTACTTGCATTATACCGCCAACATGTATATGATACCATAGAGTTAAACGAACAAAAAATCCACGGAAAGAATGATTATGAGTGGGGTGAAGCGCTGGAGGGTTTCATCGCTGAACCGTGAATCACCCACGAATATCGCCCACTGCAGCACAAAGACGTGACAAACACTGCATATATACAAGAAATATTCTTATTCGTCAGTGGCAGCTATGTGTCGCTTCCGTTTCCTTTTCATTTTAACGGCTTTATGATCGGTAAAGTGGTGGATCGGGGATGGAGACTGATTTGATTGATATGTGGGGCTTAACGTACCAAAACCACCATATTATGAAATCGCACCTGTGGACTCAGTTTTTTCGACCACGTCACCCCAGACAGACATCGCACACGTTTCTAGATTGAAACCATATTGCCCTGCTAGCTCTTCATCGCCTTAGAAAGCGCCACGACGGCGCTTTTGCCACGGGAGGTTGATGTTCTGGTACAACATGGACATTAACCAGGATTGTGCGTGGTCGCCGAAGATGAAGACGACGAGAAGACGTAGAGCTGACAAGTGGTACTCATACACCATATCATGCGTCATGCGACGATAGGCTGTTTGATTAAACCTCGATCTCGTCTCCGTCACAATATGATTATGAGAGACGCCGTAGTGGAGGACTCCGGAAATTTCGACCATCTTGGGTTATTTACGTGCACCCAAATCTGAGCACACATGCCTACAGCAATTTCGCCTCCATCGAAAATGCAGCCGCCGCAGCCGGGATTTGTTCCCATGACCTCGGTGATGGTGAGTAGTAGGATGTTTGCAAGGAGGAATTGAGTTTAGTTGAATGAACTTTATTTGTCCAAGTAGTGGACAGTTTGCAAAGGTGGTGCTATCGGCGGTCATGTACAAACGAGGGATGGACACATTGGGACAATCAACTGTTCTTTAACGTGCACCTGGATACAAATACACTACCATCTGACATTTCATATTGGCTACTTCTCAACGGTGTTTGCTTTATGGTCGGTTTAGAGGTGGACCAGTGATGAGGCGTAGTGGGATGTTTGCAAGGACGAAGTAGTGGACAGTTTGCAAAGGTGGAACTATAGGCGGTCGCATACATACAAGAAATGAGCAGACCCACGCCTTTAGGTGCTTCGCCCCTAGAAAATTGTAGGGATCATTATATATATTCACTATTTGGCATTTGCAATGCCATGCAAATCGTTAGTCGCAGTAAATCTTTTATTCATGAGAAAGACAGCGCCCCTACTAACAAGCTATACAATTCTGGGCTAAATTTAATTGCTCAAATGAACGATGCAAAAACGAGAGCCACTCGATTAATACTGCTGTTTTGTTCTGTTCTATCTGTTTTGCTGTCGAGAGGTTGAAGTCCATATTACCTCGGCTACTACATATCATTAGGTTCTGCAGTGAAAAAAGAATAATAATGAATGGTACCCAAAACTAACAATCAGCAAAAATGCATAATTGCACACTGTAATTTATACTGCTCTCGACTTTCCGATACGCATTAAAATGCATAGTGTGTTAAAATTCTTCAGGAGACTCCTATGTTTTCGTTTGTTTTTTTCCTAATGGGTAACAACACCTGGACTGAGGATCAAGGGTGCTATGCAGGGTGATCCGAGCTTCTCGGGCAGGCGAGTTTGGTCTGAGCTCGCTCGGCGGCGGCATCAAGAAAGTGCGGAGCGTGTGATAGCAGCGTTGATAAGAATAGCTACAAGAACAGGCGTGCAGACAGAAACGCATGTCGAGCATTTGCGGTGGTTATCAAAGAAACTCCGCGTGCGTATACGTACACGTCAGCGCCGCCACTCAGTCTACGTTTCAGCATACCAACCAGCCACCCGGCCAAATAGCTAATTAACCGGCCGCACGTGCTCGGGTGCTAGCGGACGACGATGAGAAAGAAGACGTGCACCGACCAAGCAGCGTGCTTGTATTGAACTGGAGCATTTTAATTCAAGCGCGCTGAAATGTGCGGGCTGATCATGATGGTTAACACGTGGGCTCAGGTTTATCTGCGGTCGGGATGTTCTGAGGCGCTCGGCCGTAAACAATCTCAGAGGCCACCGGGAGAATTATTCTAAAGCAGACTTTGGGCAGCCACTAGAAGCTTCAAAATGAATTTACACAGCTCGTGCCTCTAAAACATCATCAGGAAAAGCTTCTGACACATTTACTGCATAGGTGCCCTTTTGCCTTCAGCGGAACGACAAACAATTGAAATGAAAGAAAACACCTCCGGTTTGAAAACCCCGCCCAACCTTGTCGACCGTCCTCGATGCAATGCCGGGTTCCATCGTAACTAACCACCCTGCCCCGGTGGTCTAGTGGCTAAGGTACTCGGCTGCTGACCCGCAGGTCGCGGGATCGAATCCCGGCTGCGGCGGCTGCATTTCCGATGGAGGCGGAAATGTTGTAGGCCAGTGTGCTCAGATTTGGGTTCACGTTAAGAACCCCAGGTGGTGAAAATCTCCGGAGCCCTCCATTACGGAGTCTCTCATAATAATATGGTGGTTTTGGGACGTTAAACCCCACATGTCAATCAATCGAAGCCAACCAAAGGCAGTGCGCAAAAGGTTGCATTTGACTTTTTCGTACTGCTGCCTCATTTAAAAGGGGGTGTCGCCACAGCCCGGAGAGATCCTGAGTTTCGTCAAGCTAGGGCCAAGCTCGGCCGATACTGCATAGCGCCCCGATCCTTCATTCCTGACCACGATACAAATGGACTACGTGTGCTGTCGACGTGAGCGATTTCCAGCGTAACGGAACGGACGTGTGGACACACGACTGAAACCAATTTCTAGTACTTATCTCGTGTAGCTTTCTTTCTACTCTCATTTCCGATGGAGGCGGAAACGTTGTAGGCCCGTGTACTCAGATTTGAGTGCACTTTAAAGAACCCCAGGTGGTCAAAATTTCCGGAGCCCTCCACTACGGCGTCTCTCATAATCATATGGTGGTTTTGGGAGGTTAAACGCCACAAATCAATCAATTCTTTCTACTCTGTCGCTCGCTCTCTATTTTTTTATCTCTATTTCTTAGATTCTCTCTCTCTCTTTCTCTTTATGCTATGCTTTACTATCTCCCCTCTCTTTTACATCATTCTTACTTTCACATCTGTCCTCTTGACCCTCACTGCCCTTCCCCACACTCTTGCTATGCTATACTATACTTCATACTATATTCATGTAATGTTGGGCTAAGCTATGCTAGCATGTTCAGATATCTGTGATCAAGAAGCTCGCCTTCGAATCGGGGTGAGGCTGGTTCGAAATTCGCAAAGAAATTTTTCATGTAAGATTTCTCTATATTTATATTTCTTACTTTCTTTTTTTTCTTTCCTTCTCTTTTTTTTCTTATTCAATTTCTCGCCACTTAGTATTATTGCATACCACGGTGCTGCATCAGCGCATGTTTTCTGGAAGCTAAATAGAAGCTGAAGGAGGAGAACGAAAAGAGGGCTTGCTTGTTCATGGGGAAGATAGTGGTGTGTCCAGACGGGACCGATTACGCTCTGAATACAAACAGCTGCGCTGGGCTAACAGTTTCTTGTACGCGATCAATCGGAGGGTGTGGGCTTACGAGCGCCTTGACTTGTGGAGGTAACGGTCATTCACCTGCTGCGACTAGAAGCGTTGACTACGCCGAAATAGCAATGCGCAGACGAACACCAACACCATCAACTTGACACACAAATTCATGTGGAAAATTACGAACCTCACTTCAGTGAATAATAATGACAAAATCCTTCGGCCTTTGGTTGTAGTAATGAACTTGCGTAGAAAATCTTCTTTCAATGATTTCTTGTAGCGTACTAGGCAGTTTTTGATCTGCCGCACAGCATCCTTCCGATCGAGTTCAACAAAAGAGACTGGTGACGTCGACTACGAAGAATTCTTTACAGATCCTCCCTGGAAATTGGCATTGCGGTGCGCTATTTTTCTTTCCAAGAACCAAGCGTGAATGTCGCTCTTTCCAAGCTGGCACTCTAGACATCAAAACTCTATAAACATGTCATCAATCAAAGCACTCAAAAGGCGGGCCAGTTTTCACAATGGTCTTTTAGTAACAAGCACGAATATTTTTTAATATTATTATTCTGAACAGAACGGGGTTAGTTACCTACGTTGTAATTCTCAGGTATATTATTGTCCGATTGAATGCTACGCGATTGAGTTACTGGAGGTGAATGCAGTGACGAACACATTTCTCAACGTGGCGAGCAAGGTATTTGCCTCATTTTCGGTTTCAGCTCAAGTGTAGTACAGGCAAGTGGTCTCAATCTCGTCTCTGCTTGTGGACCACAGCTACTGAAATCAAACCCGAAAAAATGTTCAGACAGTGAATAAGGTTGAATTGGGTGTAGTGATGGCGAGGAGATGGGAAGTTCGAAAGAATGTGAGCTGATGTTGCCATTTATTCGGTCTTTCCTTTATGTCCCAAATGGGTAGGGGGGTCACTTCTGAAGGGTGTTTGGCGTCTCGCTTCGGGAAAGATATCAATATCAATACGCAGAATGACTAAAATCGGCACTCAGATTTGAAAATGAAGTTTTCGTTCCGCGGTTATGTTTCACCAAACGGTGACCGCATAGAATTTCTCACGAAAAAATGCTTCAGGCCTGTCTCATCTGGGTAACTTACCCCTATGATGTGTTATTTATCGCGATAGGCCAGAAGATAATACAAATACCACTTAGCGAAATCAGAGAACTTTTTTTCTTGGGAAGTATAACATAGCTGCTCAAGTTTTAACCATGCTCCCTTAAACACGTTATTGGCCTTGCCGATGGATAAATCCAAATTGTGAAAAATTTTACCCGCACTTGGCTATTGAATTTTATTAAGTTTTTTTTAAACCAAGTCATATATACAGTAAAACATTGTGGTAACATTTCACTTTCATTAGGATAGTTATGGTTCTTCTTTTCGATGTAATCATTATCCAATTTTGGCAACGCTGGCTAACATTCACAAGTTCTAATCTATTATAAAAATACGTGGGAATTCAGCGCATTGCGATTTTTTCAGTTCTTGCGTACCTGTATGTTAGAGTCGAACACTTTCGGTAGTTTCGGCTGAAATATTTACGCATGTTCAAGATCATGTGTAATTCTAAAGTTGCCATATTTACACCATTTATAGAGCTAAATGGGTGAACGAGTAATACAAAAGTAACCGTTTCGCCACAAAAGTAAAGCAATGAATGCGATCACTACAACATTGTATATCGCGCAGAAAACGGCAAGCAGCTTGAAACGTGCAGTGCGCTGCTAGAGGGTACGCTGCTCAAGCACAAAGGACGCACGAAAAGACCGCATACCGGACGAGTGCGAACTAACAAAGTTCACAGCTCGACACCTGAAGCACGCTGCTCAAACTCAAAGAAGGACGCACAAAACTGACACACAAACATACTCAGGACGAGCGTGAACTGAAAAAAATTGGCCCCGTATCTGCATTTAATCTGCAAATGTCGTCGAAAGACGATAGTTTTGCGTGTGGAGAGAGTGAACAAAACATTTATTCGATGTTCTGCTCAAGAAAATCGGTGAAAGGTATTCTGGAGGCGGTGCATTAGAGTGCCTCGAGGGCGCAGCGGAGGCGAACGAGCGCATCAAGTCACGTCACACGTGAGACATAAGCGCCATCTGGCAGTTGTCTTAGAAAACAAAACGCGTGGCTCTGAGACGGGTGTGCGCGCCCACCTCAAAGGTGATGAGGTGTAGAATGCAAGGTGACGGGTAGGTGGCACCACCGTCTCGTTTTAGCAAAGCGTTGGAAACACTCGCCCTTCCATGCAAGTGTTGGATGGTCAGCGCAGCGTGATAAGCGCTACGGTCCATGGTCCTTAGTATTACTTATGTATGCGTTTTCTAGTAAACGAAGAACATGCAAAACATATACGTGTTGTTATGGTGCCTCATATATGCACAATATTTGCTTTTTCATTCACAATCGCACACGTATGAATGCTGATTTTTGAGCAACATTGTTGGCCGCTGCGAATGGGGTCGGCCGTTCGGGGTACCAGCTGGTGCTGTTTAGTGAACCCAGTTCACAGTAACGGTGGGCAAACAGACAAATGTACAGACATACAGACCAAAGTTTTTGCGTCGAAGGTCCCCAAGAAAGACTAACGTCATTAAAACTGTCAAAGTTGTTACTTCGCTATGTTTGAACAGCGCACTCCTTTCGCAAACGGGGCCACTGCAATAAGTGAAGTGATTTCCGTGCACTGTGTAAATTCAACGCGATTTCCCCTGTGAAGACACAAGACGTTCGAACCGCCCCAATCCCAAAATGGGCGCGTATACGTAAAGCCGACCACGCCCCGGTGGGCAAACTGCGCTTGAGAGATGAGCGCGCGCATCGCGACAAGTGTGGTGCCGACAAGCGCGCCCTTTGTGCCTTCTCACTGGCAATGCAGAGAACACAATGAAAAGCTCCCGAGATCGGCGTACTTGCCTCGTCACTTGCTCGCCCCTTGTATTCGTGGTCTTGCGTAATAGAGAGGCCGCGTTCCCTGCTCGGCGCGGCAGCCGTCAGCTTCGGCAACGTCCTTCCAATGAGATGAATATATCCAGCTATGTGTCTCTTTTGAGACAAAAAAAAGCGGGTTGCCATAGATCGGCACGCACTATAGAGATCCCTGCCATAAACGGCCACCCTCACGTGAACAATTGAACGTTAAAAAAGCTTTTATATCTTACTTGCAACAGTGTCATTTGAACCGGGTTACAGTTATTATGCCGAGTATGTGCACAAATGGCAGCAGCCTTAACGCCATAAAATTTTGTACAAAAAACCTATTCTTCAAAACACACACATGATGTGTACATGGACTTCGACACCATGGACTTCGACTCCATGGGCTCAAACTAAGATCGCTTGGTGGGCTTGGTCGTGGTCTGTAGCACCGAAAAGGAGAGCGCATCCAAGACGGTACAAAACTAAAGACATAATTTATGAATGGTTGTTATGGATCAGCAATAAGTTAACCATGCAGCATTAATCGCTACATTTTTGTTTAGTGTTGTGTATGTGTATTTTGTGTCTTTAGCCTTGTCCTGTTTTGTATACGCAGTACCTTTATTTGCTAAGGGCTCGTGATACCCTACGCAAATAAAACGAGCTTTCCACTTCGGTTATATAACCGAAGTGGAAAGCTTGTTTTATTGTATATTAAGGAAGAGAGGCTAAGCTAGTTGGAAATATTTGTTCAGCATGTTAAGAACACTGCAAATCAGCTATGTGGTGCGCCCTTTTAAGTTTTAATATTTAAAAGAAATAAATGAAAAATTCACAAGTTTGCTTTTGCAGGGTTTATAAAGCTCGCCCGCTTTCACGTGCCTTCAGCTGTTGTGGAGACGCACCTGCAACAGTGTGCGTTTGACCGGAATGCGAAACCAATGGAGTGACCCGGCATACAGTGTCCATGTGATTTCTACGGCAAATAAAAAAGAAACATCAAAGGTTCATGTGTTCTCTTTATTGCATAGCAACATATGGACATATCGATGTGTTTGTGCTGTTGTCCCATATAAAGTCTAAAAATATAAAATACACTTGTGCATCGTAGGTTCTACCGCGGAGAAAAGCACGTGAGCGGAGTTGATGAACACGACTGAAGCAGAGTTCAAGCCGGCTGGCCCATCTCCGTCGCACGGAGGGCACATGCGATATCCCCCCGCTAGGGAGACCTGCTGTCGATGTAAAGAGGAAACGTACCTCCAGTTTTGAACGAGCATGAACATACGTGAGAGGCGCATGAAATACGAATGAAAAGACGGGGGGTGGGGGAGGTGTTGATCAAGCAGCAACATTGAATTTTTATTTTATGGCCGTGGTCGCGATTGCTTGTGGCGCGTGGGCTATCTGGGCAACTGGCACGCCTGATATATTGTTGCCCTTTGTCCTCATATAGTATGGGAAATAAAAACATATAATAATAATATGTGCAGTTTTACGTACCAATACAACGATATGATTATGAAAGACGCCGTATAGGAGAGGACTCCGAAAACTTTGGACCATAAGGCGTTCTTAAACATGCACTGTCATCGCACAGTACTCGGTCCTCAACCATTTCGACTCTATCAAAATGCGACCGCCACGGCAGGGATCGAACCCATGACCTTCAGTTCAGCAGCCAAGTACCCTAGCCACTGATCCACCGAGGCGTACAAATAAGAAAAATGGTACGTCAAACCTGAACAGTCGGATAATACTTGCAAAACACTCTACAGCTGCCAATTACATGTCTGAAAAGTGTCATTGCGAGGAAACCGATTATCGCTTGAAGAATACTTATCTCGTTATTACGACATTTATATTCACTGAACGCGAACAATTTTCAGGGCTTTTACCCAGAGGTTACCGAGATATGAATGCTCCTGTGGCGGAGGTAAAGGTTTTACGCTGCCGCGACATCGCCATGCCTGAGCTAGAACTGGTGCTTATGACTGCTGAGCTTTACTTGAGCTTTGCCAGCTTCTTGCGTGTTCAGCCCTTCGCTTGCGTGGGTCGGAGCCAACTAATTAGTACTATGGAAATCCTTTGTCGTCTACCATTTTGCTCAGCACAAAATGGCGAATAGTTTGTTCTTACGGCTGTGCCAGTAATGGGCATTCTAGCTTGCCCCGTCATCAGCTGATTCTCCTAAAGATAGATGTAATTCGCTGCTGCCAGCGTGGAACGTGTCGTATATTTAAAACGTACTTACTTAAGTGTGGGCCAACTTAGATTGTAATAGTTTCAGAGGAGCAATGAAGCATTTTTATAAACTTGTAGGAGAACACGCTGAGTGAAAATTTTGTGTGCCAGCACCCGCTATTCCTTTATGGTAAACTTTGAACATCAAACGCTACCGAACGTTTTTGTTTGTTTGTTTGTTTGTTTGTTTGTTTGTTTGTTTGTTTGTTTGTTTGTTTGTTTGTTTGTTTGTTTGTTTGTTTGTTTGTTTGTTTGTTTGTTTGTTTGAACGATGTAATGACTTTTAAGTTACAGCCGGAAATTCAGTGAAAACGAAAATACTTTCAACATTTGATAGACGTGCAATTTAGGCTTCAATATCAAAGATTATCGAGAAGTGAATATTTGCGTCAGTGTTGTTTGTTGTTCTTGATAACGGCGGAGCTCTTGCGGTCGCACTGTTGATGAAGGCTGATTTTATGGCATGCGGTCACCTTGTTTATTGTGCCTATCTCGTTTACATGTCTTTTCCTTCTGTGATTGTTTTTTTGTGCTTTTATTGATTGATATGTGAGATTGAACGTCCCAAAACCACCATATGATTATGAGACACGCCGTAGTGAAGGGCTCCGGAAATTTTGACCACCTGGGGTTCTTCAGCGTGCACCCAAATCTGAGCATACAGGCCTACAGCATTTCCGCATCCATCGGAAATGCAGCCGCTGCAGCCGGGATTCGATCCCGCGACCTGCGGGTCAGCAGCCGAGTACCTTAGCCACTAGACCACCGCGGCGGGGCCTTTTTGCACTTTTGAAATGTACTTTAGTTAGCAATAACTGGCGCCAACATATGTGTTGAACACATATTAAAACTTTTTATTCTACCGAAAGTTCGTAGAAGATTATTTATTGGCTATCATTTACTGCGTGATTTAATAGCGCTAGATTACCAGCCCTCCCGTATCGGTGAGGTCCTTGGCCCCCGGAATAATCACGCGCAGGTTACCCCTTCAAAGGGAAGGGGGTGAAGGTAGAGTTACTGAATATGCTACCTTTAGGTAGCAGAGTTGTGCCTCTACTAGAACTCGCCACTCGAGTCCCTATTCGCCAAGCGTGCTCGCGTGCGCAAAAAGAAAAAAAAAACGCCATCATGAGGAAAATTCAATTTCACGGCCGCGCGGGTGATGGAGGCCGCCGCGCCACTGGCGCCACCACCACCACCACTGCCCAAGCACTCCGGAGAGGCGATCCGGCTGAGAGCGAAACGTACTACTTCGTTAGTGTTATGGTTGTGTCTTGTGTTGTCTGTTTTTAGTGAATAGCGGTGCCTGTGCGCCGCAGAGCCGTGACTCAGTGCTGTTTATAGTGGCGACGATGACAGCAACTTGCACTTCCCACTGCACGAATCGACAAAAAAAAACGGAAAGACTTTCTTCTTCATTTCATGCGGCACGTCCATGGTGACCGTGGCAAAAAAAAATGTAGTTCCAAGTCTGCAACTAGATAAGCTATTGGGCCGAGTTGTCGACGGCTGTGTTCTCCTCTCACCATCTTGTATTTTCGAAGTTCAAAATAAACTCTGCCTTTTCAAACACGTGCCAGAAAAAATCCACACCGCAAGTAACGTCATGAGTGAAAATGGCCATGACACTATATGCTCAAGCGAAAGGTATAGCTCTGCCAATTATGTACGCGGAATTATATTCAGTACATTGCAAGTACTCGAATAAGCATGAATTCAGCGTTACAGCTCGTATATTGCTCCCGACAGTGCATCTGTCAGTCGTCAAAATTGTCGCAGCAGGTAGAATGTGTCGGCAGTTCCATACGACTCACCACTTATTCCAGCGTTACGTTCCAGCGTGTGCATCACCATAGGTGTCACCGTCTGACTGGCATGCGACTATAAAGTGTAGTTATGAATGTCATGGTGACCCAGACGACACAAATACAACCTCAGGACGTCCTCAGTATACCTTAATGAGGACAATATGACGCCCTCAGAATGTCCTTTAACGGTGCTAGAATGGCACAAATCCCGCCCTCTTCTCTATGTACATAACAACCTTAGCACATCCTCAAAACAACACCTTAGTAATTGTAACGCTTGTTTCACAGAAATTCCGGTGTTGGCGCCAGCTCTGTGTCGTTGATTTTGCGTGAAAAATCATCTTATGCGTGACCGAAAAATCAAGAACGATGCAAATAAAATTCCCTTGAGCACAGTGGGGACCGAACAATGGTTATTGGGGTCCGAGTAGGCGATCGAACTCGGGTCATTGGAGTCTATCCTACTGATAGACTCTAATGACCTCGTCCCTAAAACTACCTACAACACCACTCGTCTACGGCCATACATCATCCTGCAGTAAAAGTAGCTTGCATGCTTCACAAACACATATGCGTCCTGTATATTTGCTCCGCTATGCGACATGAAATATTGCAGTAATAATGCGTGGTCAAGCGTCCATTGCCAACGTGCGTCAGAATATATGATGGCTGCGTGGCTGAAAGCCGGTACTCCGCTACAAAAGGCACACACGCTACGGCGCCTATCTCCTTAAGGCCGCGTATTGGGTGCATAACAAATTCGAACAGGTTTCATGCACTAAGTGTTTGGAGTACGCACTACGAACAGGATGTGGCTATCGCGTTCAACTCCCAAAGGCGAAGCTTTAGGGCCGCCTAATTTTGTTTTAGTAATTTTTCAAAGCAACGATTGCACAGCTGGTTTGTTACTGTAGGCTGTGATAATACACCTGGAATTTTATTTTTTTTTCATTGCATGTACATGCATAAAAAAAAGACCTGTGAGGATTTGTGCATGTATACTGTGACAGTGCTGGACTATTACAGTAAAACAAACAAAGCCTGTTGACTGAAATTTATTTGTTTACCAGTAATGAGTTCCACCTGACAGCTTTGTCAGGAATTTAGAGTCTACTTATACTCCGAAAAAAAAGAAAATTAATATCAAGGCAGTCAACACAGCTCAATCAAACATTTTTGTAATGTTCCTCAAAAATTTGACGCAGTGTCCTCACCAGCACGTGTGTTGTTCCCAATGCACTCAGTAGTGTTGGAGGCTCCACTCTATCAGCCTACCAGTACAATCGACACGGGTCTTGAGTTGACTTGTCCGAGGTCGGGCATGTGTTTCATTAAGCAAAACACGTAGTTTGAAAGTTTTCTGCCAAAAGAGAAGCAAGCGAGGCGAAAATATGCAATAACTTTATGAAACGAACGTGTGGTGAACATTTTCCCATATGATATGCATCTACTTGGTGCGCGAATGTCTTGAGGAATTATATCTAAGTGCTCAGCGCAATGCTACTGTCATCCCCAAAACGTCTTTTGCAGGACCTTTTCTGGATGAATTGTTGTCTGTAGAGAACACTCGAAAAAACGTTTGAGTCGGCGCTATAGTGCATTGCTTTTGTCATCCTTAAAAGGTCCTTGAAATGGACTTTTTTCAGGATAAACTGTTGCCCTCAGAAAGCACTCGTAAAGACGTTTCCGGGTCAAACCTGCTCGTGTCGTCCTCAGTAGGTACCTAGGTCAATTAGAACTGTGCAAGGACAATTGTGCCATTTCAGGACGACCTCAGTACATCGAGTACTGTCTGGGTTGATATTCCAACGACTATGTAGGAGATAACAAAGAGGGTATGTATTCTTTTCACATACATCGAACCGAACGGAACAAAAGAAAGTCTGCGCGAGTGAATGCTTGAATAAGCACCTTACAGGTCCATCAAAACAGTAGAATTTAGTCCGGCCACTGTGTGGCATTGCATTCGAAGCCTCATCGAGTGTTCGATTTATGCCACAGCTACGTAGATATGCCTAAAATTATCATTTTCTTGCATTATTTGTAAAACACGGTTTTAGCAACTATTTTATCAAGCTGCATATTCGCTTATGGCACTGCGCCTAAACTACGTGATGTGGGCGATCTGCGGAGATTACTTTTTTCGTGAATCGTGTACGCGACTCTCTACAAAGTAATTCAAGGTTTCCCTGTTTGCTCTTTAAAACAAAAATGTTAATTTCTATAGTGAGTGCCATCGAACAAGCCGTTAAATATTAGGAGAAAATTATGATGAATTGACAAGTGCCTTGAGTCCCGCCGCGGTGGTCTAGTGGCTAAGGTACTGGGCTGCTGACGTGCAGGTCGCGGGATCGAATCCCGGCTGCGGCGGCTGCATTTCCGATGGAGGCGGAAATGTTGTAGGCCCGTGTGCTCAGATTTGGGTGCACGTTAAAGAACCCCAGGTGGTCTAAATTTCCGGAGCCCTCCACTACGGCGTCTCTCATAATCATATGGTGGTTTTGGAACGTTAAACCCCACATATCAATCAATGAACAAGTGCGTGAAGCGAATCAAACGGCCAAGAATGAACGCGTTCCAACAGTGCTCTGGACAATAAAGTCGCTCAATTTTCCATCTCACAAACGAGGAGGCCCCTTTTCTTTTACACAAGCTATAGCACCACTACTATCTAAAACCATCATTTGTTTGAGTTTGTCTTTTTGCTTTCCTTCGGGACGAAAGTCATTACGTCAGCGAAGTGTTACGAACAAGCGAGAAAGCTCACGGAGCCGCTCGACCCCGTTGGCTCCTACATTTAGAAGGTGTGGCTTTTCTGCGTGACGTAGATGCCTCAGCAGGCAAGATAGCGGACCTATTCGCAACTCTGTTAACTAAACGTAGCATATACAGTAACTCTTTGTGAAGATACATCGTAGTTCCCCCCACCCCCTCCTCTTAGGTGACAAGGAGACAGTCACCCCTACCCCCCCCTTGGCCCCCTCGTGCGCACGGCTATGGTCCCCGGTAAGCGCATGCTTTCCGACAATGGCTTTTCGTGGTACCCGACATATATTTTAGAGACAGGCTGTATTTTTCAGCATTTTCTGAAGAACGCTCCGATAACGTCGGATGTTGACCTCATGTTTTCAATTTCCTCTGACCTTGTCTAGTTGTGTCCACACATTCTGTGTCCGTGCGACTAGACATTTTGTGAACTTTAGTACTGTTCTGTCTAAACTTCCCACTCATGCCTCGCCTTGTGCGTCAACCTCTTCTTTGTCGGTGCCACTGAAGAACGCGTGTTCTTGTGTGAAGGAGTGTGCGGGTGGAATATGGAACTGGTCGCCCTCCTTTACTCAGTTCTTCGAGAAGGAACTGTGACCTTCGATTTTACGAATGCGTTCTTCGCTGGCGCGTGAGTCGCGTCACGTCCAAGGTCGCGGTGAAATGAATTCCAACGAATCCACAAACACAATGATCGACGTCCCTTCGACCAGCGCCGCCCTTTCGCATACGTGTGTACGTGTTCACTCATTTAACACCCCCTCCTACAACCACGTTAACCAATTTAGCCATCGACCCAAGTATGTCGCAATTTAACACCCCATTTCACAACCACGTTAACTAATTTAGCCATCGACCCAAGTAAGTCGCACTTTAACACCCCGTTAACCAATTATATGCTCCGCATCCTCCTCAGTGTTCCCCCGAGGGAAGCTGCGGGCATTTTTTTAGGGTGACGGGGCATAGGATACAATCAAGTTAGCTGTCAATCTTCTCATTTCGTATAATAATACAATTTGTTGCTATTACATTCATTGCTTCACCCTTGCGATGGAACTGCGACTTTTTCTTTAACGGGCCTCCCGTTCTGGCGTCTAAGCGAAAACGTTGGTCGAAACTTGGTACAGCCTCTGACAATGTCCCCCATAATTATATCGTCGTTTTGTGCCGTTAAACTTCATGAATTATTACTATAAACTTTCATATTCCACCATCCGCACGAATGGTCGCACCGGTGAAATTCTAAAGAAAGGTGACCTTTGAACAATGCTGACACCGGAGCGCGGCAGTTTTGCGCAGCATATTAAGCTCCCAAATTACGCGATGGCACAAGTTTGTGGCCAAAAAAAAGTATTCAAAGACTATGGTAGTACTAAAGCCCACTGTTGTCATTAATTTGGAACAACCACAACTTTCCTTATTTCTTTGTTCCCCAGAAGGTCGCTGCAGAATATAACCCGCTTCCTTGAGCAGTTTCTTCTGTGTTTTTTAATATCTGGCTCATTTTGCTCACGGCTTGTCCAACAGTGGTGCAGTCACCGTTCAAGGTCGCCTCTCCAGAGACTCCAACAACGTTTACTAGATGACACACCGCCACCAAAGGCATTAGACTGCCTCGATGCGAGTGCCCCCATTCAGAGTGAGGTAATTCTTTGAAAGGGTCGACGCCACCTCGCGGCGCGTGTCTCCCATGTTTTGGTCCACGACGCGCTTTAAAAGACAATGTTGACATTCTCTGCAGTCTCATTTGCCAAGTATTCATTCTAGCGTTTGCTGCCAGTTCGTATCTAGACATACTGAAAACAGCCGAAATCATTCCTGTGTTCAAATTTGGAAATTTGAATAACCTGGATAATTAGAGGCCAATATACGTTCTGAGGGTCATAAACACCGTCTTTGAAAAACGGATTTCCAAAAGAGTGAAAATATTTTTAAATGAGCACAATGCAAAGTCCTCAGCAGCATGGCTTTGTATCAAATATAGATCGACATCTATTGCAGTAATAATATTCCTCCTATAATGTAAATGCAAGGTCGCAAGCGATATCAGCGTCGGTACAGAAGCCGCAAGAGCTAGCCGGATGTACGGGCAGTGATGCTGATGCTGATGCTGATGACCTCTGATGGATGGCGCTTACCCACAAGGGGGGATGGGCCAAGAACCGGGCAGCAGGATAATTAAATGAAACTAAACTGAAAATGAAGCCAATCTGAAAAAGTAGCTTAAAATAATACTACCAAAAAAACAAAAATGTGTGCTGAGCAAGCGGTCAAACCATCTTTTGTTTTTGAAAGACATAACTACGAATTATAAACTAAAGATCTGAAAAGGTAGTGGTTCACTAGCATGGTAATCTTTTAGTTGCGTTGATGTAATCAAACACAGCGGAGCATACATCCCTGTGGCAGTAACCAAATGAAGTTCCGCCAAGTGATAATATTACTGGTAAATTTACTTGTATTCCTAGCTTTTGTAATGGGGCTACTAAATATCTTTTTCTCTGATAAGAATAACGATGACAGAATAAAAAGAAATGTTCAATTGTTTCAATTTCGTTGCACCAAATGCATAGCGGTGACGCCTTGAGCTGAGCTTTATTAAGGTAATAATTTAGTTGTGGAACTACACAGCGCAATCGGGTATAAGTGACAGTGTCGCAGCAGCAACCAGGCAGTCTTAGCTCGTGTCTCGCGCCAACGTGTCGATGTCGCTGCAGTAGTGGGCATTCCTCTTCACTACACTTCGTCCCCCGTCGGAAAAGGAGCCATCCTGGCGCTCACGGTGAACAGAGTACGAGCGGATCGTAATAAGGTTTCAGCCGCTGTACGTGAACAGTTTCACGTCCCCGAAAGCGCTAATCTGTGGATGGCGTAACGGGTTCGACGATGTAGTTAACTTGTGAAGTCTGCGAGACAATGCGGTAGGGTCCCTGGTATTTTGAAAAAAAAACTTCGAGGAAAGGCCTGTAGGCACAGCGGGAACCCAAAGCCACACAAGAGTGTCCGGAACAAAGTTAGGGTACGGGTGGTTATCGTCACGCCGAGATTTTTGTCTTCATTGGTCGATGGTTGTGAACGACTGGGCGAGCTTACGGCATTCCTCGGCGCGGCGGGCAGCTTCATAGATGGGCGTAGACTTGGAGGAATCGGGGTGGTAGGGCAGAATGGTATCTAGTGTGGTGGAAGGGTCTCGGCCATATAACAGGAAAAATGGTGAAAAGCCCGTAGTCGCCTGTGGAGCAGTATTGTAGGCGTATGTCACAAAAGGCAGAATGAGGTCCCAGTCGGAGTGGTCTGAGGCAACATACTTTGATATCATATCCCCTAGGGTACGGTTGAATTTTTCCGTCAATCATTTTGTCTGCGGATGATAGGCGGTGGTAGTCCGCTGAATGATACGGTATTCGGCAAGGAGTGCGTTGACGACTTCAGAGAGGAATACACGTCCTCTGTCGCTGAGAAGTTCACGTGGTGCGCCGTGACGCAGAATGAAGTTCCGCAGGAGAAAAGATGAGACGTCGCGTGCCGTGGCAGCAGGCAAAGCGGCTGTTTCTGCGTATCGCGTCAAATAGTCGACAGCGACAACAATCCAATGGTTTCCGAAAGCCGTGAATGGAAGAGGCCCATACAGATCGATCCCAATCCGGTCAAAAGGTCTGGCTGGGCAAGGGATTGGCTGGATTGGACCAGAGGTATGATGAGGCAGAGCTTTCTGTCGTTGGCACTGCGGGCATGACTGAATGTACTTGCGCAAAAAGGTGTACATGCCTCGCCAATAAAACCGGGAGGAAAGCCGAGCGTATGTTTTGAAGATGCCCGCATGTGCGCACTGAGGGTCAGCGTGGAAAGCTGAACATATTGCAGCACGAAGATGGCAAGGTATGACCAGTAACCACTTTCGGCCGTCAGACTTGTAATTTCTGCAATAAAGGAGGCCATCGCGGACCTCAAATTGAGCCGCTTGATGGCGCAACGTTCGAGAATATGGAGAAGTCGACGGATCTGAAAGGAATCGCAGAAGAGAGCTGATCTAGTTATCCTTGCGTTGCTCAGACGCCATGTCACAGTTTTCTGGGAACGCAACAATTTCGTCCACGGCAGATAAACATTCAGAGCTTTTAGAGGACATAGGTGAGTGTGATAGAGCGTCGGCATCAGTGTGACATCGGCCAGACCTGTAGACAACACACATGTCGAGCACTTGCAACCGCAAAGCCCAGCGAACTAAACGGCCGGAGGGGTCCTTCAATGTGGATAACCAACAAAGCGCATGGTGATCGGTGACTACGTCAAAAGGGCGACCATATATGTACGGTCTAAATTTACCTAGAGCCCATATAATTGCCAGACACTCCTTCTTTGTCACAGAATAGTTCTCCGCTTTGGTGAGGGTACGGCTTGCGTATGCGACTACGTACTTCTGGAATCCCGATTTGCGCTGCGCGAGCACGGCGCCGAGTCCAACACCGCTGGCATCGGTGTGTACCTCCGTCGGGGCAGTCGGGTCGAAATGGCGCAAGATTGGCGGCGAGGTTAACAGGCGGCGCAACTTTTCGAAAGCATCGTCACAGGCGGGTGACCAAGCGTAACTTTTCGAGTCACTACGTAGAAGTTCAGTCAAGGGGCGGTGATCATAGCGAAATTCCGAATAAAGCGGCGGAAATACGAGCAGAGGCCATGAAAGCTGCGCAGATCCTTCAGAGACGCAGGTTTAAGGAACTCTGCAACTGCCCGAAGCTTGGCAGTGTCAAGAAGAATACCCTCTTTAGATACAACATGACCGAGGATGGTGAGCTGACTTGCGCTGAAGCGGCATTTCTTTAGGTTGAGCTGAAGGCCGGCGTCAGTTAGGCACTGCAGCACTTCATCTAGCCTGCGGAGATGCGTTGGAAAATCCGGTGAAAATATAATCATGTCATCCAAGTAGCAAAGGCATGTTTTCCACTTCAGGCCCCGCAAAAGATTGTCCATCATCCGCTCGAATGTTGCGGGTGCGTTGCAAAGACCAAAAGGCATGACACAGAATTCGTAAATGCCATCAGGTGCGACAAAAGCCGTCTTAGGTTGATCTTCAGGTGCCAGAGGGACTTGCCAGTAGCCACTCCGTAAGTCAATAGAAGAGAAGAACTCCGCACCTTGGAGGCAGTCAAGGGCATCGTCGATTCTCGGTAACGGGTAAACGTCCTTTTGAGTTATTTTGTTAAGACGATGGTAGTCAACACAGAAGCGAATCGACCCGTCCTTTTTCTTAACGAGAACGACTGGAGATGCCCAGGGGCTGTTCGAAGGCTGGATGACGCCACGCTTGAGCATATCAGCTACTTGGTCATCGATAACCTGGCGCTCGGCTGCGGACACGCGATAGGGTCTTTGACGCAATGGCGCATTGGTACCCGTGTTGATGCGGTGACACACGGCTGACGTTCGGCCGAGGGGAGTATGCTGGCAGTCGAAGGAATAACGGAACTTGTTCAGCAGTCGTAGAAACTGAGCACGTTGCGAAACGGTTAATTAACGTGTCGGCGATGGAGCTGCTCAGTACGTCCGGCCTAGTAGTCTGCGGCGAAGAGGCACAGGTCACTCCGGCGACTTCGTGTTTGGCGGAAGGACCCGCCGGCATGTCGATAATTGCAGAATGGTCGAGACTGTAAACACGTCCGACGCACTCACCCCGAAGTAGTGTTACAGGACATGACAACAGGTTCGAGATGAGCACTCTGCTGACGCCATCATGAAGTTCTAGAAGGACATAAGGTAGCGGCGAACACTTGCGACGAACGAAAAGAGCAGATGGCGTGAAAAGGGCACTAGACTCGCCGATGAGTTGCAAGGCACCATGGTAAGGGCAAAAGAGTGCGGCGGTATGATGACGTCTTCAGCAACAAATAGTTTGTCCCCGGTTTCATGAGCATCATATAATGGAGCGTCGTCAAACACTTCAAATGCCACCTCAGCGCGAGAGCAGTCGATGACGGCCTAATTAGCGGAGAGAAAATCCCAGCCCAAAATGAGGTCGTGGGAGCAGGGATCCAACACTAGCAATTCAACGACATAAATTAGGCCATCAATTGCGATGCGAGCAATACAGGCAGCGGCCGGTGTGACGTGATCTGCGCTGGCTGTACGAAGTGATATACTTGCTAGTGGCGTCATAACTTTTTTGAGCAAGCGGAAGAGTCTAGCACTTATCACTGAAACTGCGACACCAGTGTCGACAAGAGCGAGTGCAGCGACGCCGTCCACATGTACGTCCAAAACATTCGTTGGTGAAGTGAGAGGCCTTGGTCTTTTCGCTGGCGACGCAGTTCCTGCCTCTGGAACTGCGGCAATTAGTTTTCCGACGATGAAGGACGACGACGCATCAGCGATAGCGAGCGGCGTCGAGGTGATGGCGAGCGGCGGTTAACAGGAGGGCGGTGGTCGGCGTACGATGACGTCTGGTCGGGGTGCTGAGAGCTTGTGAACGAAGGGCGCGGTGGCACATAAAGGGCAGGTTCCAAGGTCTGGTCGTAGCTCTGGCGGTATACAGGGACGCGCCGACGGCAGTATCGCGTTATGTGTCCAGGTAGCCCACAGGCAAAGCACATTGGGCGATTGTCGAGTGTACGCCATTGTCCACTACTCTGGACGGACCTTGGCTGAGCGAACCGAGGAGTGGGTCGGAGCGGCAGGGCTGAGGGAAGTGTCGTAATAGTCTGAAGAGGTGGTCGAGCCGCCACTTCAGCATAGCTTAGAGGTGCATTTACCTTGGCACAGGCAACAGGGCTCGGCAATGGTGAAGTGTCACGGGCAGATGGCAGAGCCGTGCAAACTTGCTCCTGGATGACCTGGCGAATGTTTGCTGGCAGAGGTGACGGTGATTGGCCGGCTGTTGATAGCAGCGATAGCCGACGAGCGACCTCAGCACGAACAAACTCCTTGATCTGCGATAGCAGCGACTGAAGGTCAGATGTGGTGGTCAGGCTTGAGAGGGTGTTATCCGGGACGTCAGGGTGTCGCGTGAGAAGACGCTGTCGTCGCAGCTCGTCGAAACTTTGACACTACTCGATGACCTCAGAGAAAGTGACAGGGTTCTTGGGGAGCAGCATTTGAAAGGCGTCGTCGGAAATGCCTTTCATGATATGTCGCACCTTGTCAGTTTCTGCCATCGACGGGTTGACACGCCGGCAGAGGTCGAGGTTGTCCTCTATGTAGCTGGTGAATGTCTCACCAGTTTCTTGGGACCGGCCTCGTAGGCGTTGTTCTGCGCGAAGTTTGCGCACACCAGGGCGTCCAAAAACATCTGCGATGCAGGTTTTGAAGGTGGTCCAAGTGGGGATATCCGCCTCATGGTTTCTGTACCACAGCTTGGCAACATCAGGTAAATAAAACATCACGGTACCAAGCGTTGTGGGATCGTCCCATTTGTTAGGAGCGCTGGCTCGTTCATAAGATTCCAGCCAATCTTCAACGTCTTTCTCGTCGGTGCCGCTGAAGATGTCGGGTTCTCGCAAGAGCTAGGCACCGGGACAGCTCCTGCGTGGCGAAGCCGGTGGGGGTGTGAAGACAGCGTCGTTCAGGCATGACGGACGGCAGCTTTCGGCTACGAAGTTCCAGGACTGGGGAAGACCGCAGCACTCTCCACCAAAATATAATGTAAATGCAAGGTCACAAGCGGTATCAGCGTCGGTACAGAAGCAGCAAGAGCTAGCCGGATGTACGGGCAGCGTCGCAGCAGCAACCAGGCAGTCTTAGCTCGTGCCTCGCACGAGCTAAGACTGCCTGGTTGCTGATTTGTTGGTTGCTGATGGTTGCCTGGTTGCTGAAAGTTAATTTGTGTCGCAGTGCCCACGGCTGCCATCTTACCGCTCCTAGTGTTGCTAATACTTGTCTCGCTCTTGGCATCATTTCGAAACTGTAAAAACATATGCGACTATTCAACGTATGTCTGTGCGCTCAACATTTGTACGTTTCTTTACTGTCGGTTCCTCTGACAAGAAAGAATTTGTTTCTTTGTTTATTTGTTTGCCTGTATGGTTGCGCCAACTAAAATGTATTTCATCTCCACATTTATTCTGAAGCCGGCTTTAAAGTTACAACTGCTAGAAAGGTATTTTTTAAACAGCAGTAATGATCAAAATAAAGATCACTGAAACTCTTTCGCCGACAGTTTTACAAAGCTTATCCTTAAGAATCTTTAGAACTAAGCGACAACACAAGACAGGTTACAGGACAAGGGGCTCCTCTAAAGAGGCATTGTGGATTGCGTCATTTCCCTCTTTATTCAGAAAATACACTAGGAGACCATGCGTAGTGTGCATAATGTGAAGCAAGCACAACAAGCTTCATCAGCAGAGTCCATTAATGATAACGAATCTACGTAATGAAACTGAACGCTAAAAAAGCGTCAAGAAAGAAAAACTAATGCACTGCGGTCCCAATGAGTGCATAAAAGTAAGCTACCGATAAGTACTGGGTGGTCGTGGACTTTAAATTATGGTCTCTCTATGCAAAGCTTGACAATTAAATAATCTGTGGTGCTGAACTAAATAGGAAACTGTGCCTGTAGATTAGGATCACCTATATTTTTAAAAAAAGAAAGAAATAAAAAGATAAAGTAAAGACGGGGAGGTTAACCAGAAGAGGGTTCCGGTTTGCTACGCTGTGTTCGGGAAGAGAAAATGGGGTGTAAAAGAGTGAAAAAAGAAGAAGAAGAAATTGTGACAGCAGGGAAAAAGATTACGTGGCTGCAGCACTATCCGGTCACTACAGGAAGCAATGCTGTCCGCGTACAGTCACAGTTAGTGATCCTTAATGAGCTCATTACCACAGTGGTCTCACTGAGCTACACACAATTAGCCATGAGCGAATGTAATGTAATCTGCAGAGGGACTGTGCACTGCGCAAGATTGTCTGGCATATGGTCTGTATAAAGAGTAAAATGAAGCAATTTGTACGTTTCTTGATAGTAGCGCTTTCTTCTGTACTCGGCCTTGTGGTACCGTTTCTCGTTTAAAAAAAAGGTACTGTGGATTCAAACTAATTAGTAACAACGCCCTGTGACGCCAAAGTTTTCTCCTAGTATCTACCCGAATCATCACAAAACGTTCAGAAACACAACAGGCACAAAACCAGCCCCCCCCCCCCTTTTCCTCCTGGGGGCTGAAATATGGAGTTTGTGTGAGAGGAGAGGAGACCATTCAAAAGTTTTCGGCTATCACCATTGCAGCACGGTCACCTCTGATAGAACATAGCTAAACTTCTTGCTTTGATTGATTACATTGACTAAAATCAGAAGGCTTGGCAACAAAAAACTTAAGGCAGCTTTGCGTTGATGGTTGAAGGAATTGTGGAGTTTGACAGTTTGCCTGGTTACTCATAATTTTCTTTTAACTTGTATTTTACATTTTGCAATATAGGCTTGTATATTACCGACCATTTCAGTTTTGGTTTTAAAAACGACCAGCCACAGGGTGCATCTGTCGCCCCCTAGCGGGTGCAACGCTCGAACACGTCAGCACACAGAACTGTGACGCGCTTCCCCATTGTTCACATCAAGAACTCCTTTCAAACAGGAAATGGGACAGCAGTGTCACCAAACACAAAATTTTCAACGTATGCGCCATGGCCAAGGACTCGCGAACCACTACCGAGTAATAGTGTGGTGGCGCAAACGGGGCAAAAGACACTTGATAATGTTCTGTAAAGGGCTTCACGTTATAGTCCAGGATGATGGCGCAGAGTTTTCCAAAGCACTGAGGTTTAGAGACTGGGAGGGCAAAATAGGTTTTTAGCGGGTAGAATTAGCTAGAAGGAGGTTATCTGATTGGTGGCTACAGTCAAGGCACGAGTGAAAATTAATCCCTTCACTGCAAAGTACGAATCCTCAATCTCACTATTTAAAGGGAAAAAAAGATAAATCGAGTTTTTGGTTCACTAAGTATTACGGCTTGGTGGCATTAGCCACCGCCCGATCTAAAGGGTACAGCCATATCAATCCATCCATCCATCCAGAAATGGCAGCTATGACGTCATCACAGCTTGTTGCAGCATGGTCACGTGTGCAAAGTACGGGGTCACCAAGGGTCACCTTTGAGGGTGCCGATAGAGTTACTGTATATGCTACCTTAAAGGTAGTACCTAGGTTAGTATATAAGGTAACTCTAGATGCCTTGGAATCGCGCGATTAAGTCGATTGCCTGCGTACGCTTCGAAATTAATGTAAAATACCTTCCAAGCTATATTCGTTTTTGACATCTCGCATATGACATACGCACTTTCTCGGCAATCGGTCTCAGGGGCTATCTAGCCCATGAGATATTGTGTCAGTATTCCTTTAAATATCTTTATTTCTGTTTTTGCATTTTACTTACGCCTCTATATCATTGTTTATGTTTCTCTCTGGCGCTTCTATGATATATATATATATATATATATATATATATATATATATATATATATATATATATATATATATATATATATATATATATATATATATATATATATACCAGATTCTTTGAACGTCATTCACGCTGGACCCGACGTATTGTAGGCAAGAAAGAGACGACGAAGCTTTCGTGGAAGCGTCTTTACTAAATGTTTTCAGCTGGTGGACCAGCCTTCGTCAGAGTAATGTGACAACAGTTCATACATGGCTTTAAAAGCTCCTTTCAATAACAGGTCAGCGCCATCTGCTCTGGTTAGCATTACAATGCGCATCGTAAAATGTCAAGCGCTTCAGAAAAAAAGAAAAAAAGACAAAAAATACGAAAACCAGAAGGGTACATACATACTAAAGACATAGTTAAAATTTCCTTACATGTACTGTGACGTGATAACATGCTTATACGTAGTCAAGAGATGTAGATGTGTAATGACATTGCTTGGCAGCATAAGAACAATCTTAGTGGTATGTGAACGTATAATGGAAGCCAATGTGAAATGATTGAATATAAATAAAAAATAAAAATAAAAAGGGCAGACATAGAACGCGTGATTTAGGTGGTACAATTTGAAACCAGTGCATCATCGCTCTTAATCTAGTGAAAGACAGGTCAGTTTTCCTTTGTTTTCGTTGATTCCAGCTGAAACAGTGTTAAATTTATGAATGAGATATGATTCGCGCAGTTCACGATCATGGCTGGTGCGGAATCCCAATTCTAGTATCGTGACTTCGAGGTTACTAAATGAGTGGCCGGGCATGTTCACATGCTTTGATAATGGAAGGTTTGGTTGGGTTTTAGCATGCGATCTGTGATTATTGAAACGTATTCTGAATGGGGTTTCAGTGTGGCCTATGTATTGCATGTGGCAGGTGCCACACTCAAGTAAATACACTACATTGGATGAATCACAATTAAAGCTTCCCCTAATTGTGAAAATGAATTGGTTAGATGTGCTGGTGGCTGTAATGACGGTTCTATATGAGGACAAACTTTACAACGGGGTTTGTTGCAGCGGCTACAACCGGTACGGTTAGTAGTAGCAATTTTAGATGACGTCAGGATGTCACCTATGTTTTTTGAGCGCCTATACACTACTCGAGGGGGCTCAGGAAAGACCGCTTTTAGTCTGTCGCTTTGGGTGAGGATGTTGTAATGGTTACGCAATATACCTTGAACTTTGGGGATGGACGCTGAGTGTGTTAGTACTAAATTGGCTGACTGAAGCCCGTTGCTTTTTATGCTACCTTTTAAACAGTCCATTCGATCGCGTCCTCTGGCTCGGTGTATCGCGTCGTCAATAATTTTTTCTGGATATTTTCGCTTAAGAAGCTTCATTTTCAGATTATGGCAGCAAGAATTGAAATCTTGATCTTCACAGCATATGCGCCTAAAGCGCTGTGCCTGGCTATATGGAATTCGAGTCTTCCAATGGCGTACGTGGCTACTTTCAAAATGAAGAAACTGGTGATTATCGGTTGGCTTTTTAAAAAGCTTCGTAATTAGGCGTCCATGGGAAATGGTAATCCTGACGACGAGAAAGGCTACAGACAAGGGTGAGTAAGTATGAGAGAATGTTATAGCAGGATGTACCTGGTTGAATTTCGCTATAAAGTTTACAAGTTCTGTGTCACCATGGGTCCAAATAAAAAATATGTCATCGATGTAGTGTTTGAAATGCTCAGGCTTTAGTGGCACACTCTTATGCACACTCTTAACACTTTGACCGCCTGCCGAACCACACGGCAGTAAGTGCTGCAGCTCAGAACACTGCCTTGAGCGAAAGTTCCCTGCGACAAATGATTAGGGAAATACTGCGTGAGGAACTTCGGGCCCCCTGCGTCCCTCCTACCCAACCGCCCGTCGCATCTGTTGCCGAAATCGTCCGCCAGGAGTTGAGGCAAGCCGTTACACCACCGGCGCCAAGTCCTGAGCCACATCCAGTGAGCTACGCTGATGTGGTCCGTCGTCCTCCACCGTCATTTGTGGCGACACCCTTCCAGCCACGACCCGCGGCCGTACCTTCATGGCAACGGGATTCCATGAGACGACCACCAGTTCGCCGAACTGACGTGTGGCGCATGGCCGACCGTCGACCTATTTGCTTCCGCTGCGGAGAACCAGGTCACATTGCCGTCATAGCGATTCCGGCTTCGGGAACTTTTCTCGTCCCGCTTCTTCCCGCTCTGAAGACCATCGTGCCCACGATGCCGTCCAACTGTCGACTGGCCAAGCAACTACACCACGTCGCTGGCGATCTCCATCTCCTGCGCGTCACCGTAACTTCCCTCAGAGCTACGCGGACGTCACCAGAGGCCGTTCGCCTAGCCCGCGCCGGGGAAACTAACTGCTGCGACCTCCGGGGGCAAGGTTGCCAATCGTCGAGACATCGAAAAGTTCCCCCTATCATCGCAAGAAGATATGACGACAACCACGACGAATACGACGACGAATACGACGACGAATACGACGACGAATACGACGATGAATACTAGTGCCGGTGAAGTTGTACGTGCTGATCTTGGCGTTTTCATTGACGGACATTACGTTACAGCACTGGTCGACACTGACGCCGACTTCTCAATCATGCGACAAGAGCTCGCCGACCACCTCAGAAAGGTCAAGACACCGTGGACAGGGCCGCACATAAGGAGTGCTGGTGGTCAGCTGATGACACCCACGGGTAAATGCACCACTAGACTTCGCATCGGAGATTCTAGCTTCGTGGCTACTTTCGTCCTGTTGCCAGACTGCTGTAAAGAGTTAATTTTGGGCATGGATTTTCTTCAAGATCATGGCGCTGTTATCAACATCCCTCAACGTATGGTGACGTCTTGCGCTCATCCTTATGCCGACAACAGCAGTGAAGAACCGCGCGGCCGTTTGCGAATAGCCGACGATGTGACACTCCCACCGAGATCCTGCTGCCTTGTGTCTGTGTGCAGTGGGTGGCCTTCCTATAAGGATGTGATAGTGGAGCACATAGTCGCTCTTTTGCTCACGCAAGGCATTTCCATCGTGAGAGGCATCCTAACGCTTACTGGTGGACAGGCAGAAGTGCTCCTTACAAACTTCAGCAACGAGCGCCGTCAAATCCAGAAGGGTACCGCAATTGCCTACTTCGACGATATAGACCAGGCCGGGGATTGCTGTGCTTTGCAACCAGATGACGCGACAGTCCCTGCCTCGACAACTTTGTCGGTGGACATCTGCTCCACGCTACCGCCCTCTGATAGGAAGCGTCTGCTTGGACTTATACACCAATTCGAAGACTGCTTTTCGCGTACGTCAAAGGTCCAGCGGACACCATTGACCAAGCACCGCATCATTACCGAAGACAACACGCGACCGATTCGGCAGAACCCCTACCGTGTGGCTCCGAAAGAACGATAGGAGATTCAGAAGCAAGTTCAGAAGATGCTCGTGGATGACGTCATACAACCTTCGAAAAGTTCTTGGGCGTCCCCCGTGGTTTTGGTCAAGAAAAAAGACGGCAGCTTGCGTTTCTGTATTGATTATCACAAGTTGAACCAAGTCACGAAGAAAGACGTCTATCCACTGCCTCGCATAGACGATTCACTCGATCGGCTGCGTCATGCGCGCTATTAGATGCGGAGCATCTAATACTCGAGGCTTGTAGTGCGGCGCCGTCCGCAAGCTTCCTCCTCCTTCTTCCACCATCTGTGCATCCCTTCCTCCTCTACACAACGCGCGCGCTTCACTCCTCCACCATCTGTGCACCCTTCCTCCTCTACACACCACGTGCGCTTCTCCTCTTCACGAACATTCGCTAGCTGTATAATGTAGCGCGCATGCGCCGTCACGCTTCGAGAACATCGGCAGCTGACGCGCGCGCATGCGCCGTCGCGCTTCGAGAACATCGGCAGCTGACGCGCGCGCATGCGCCGTCGCGCTTCGAAAACATCGGCAGCTTACGCGCGCGCATGCGCCGTTGCGCTTCTCCTCCTTCTCGAACATTCGACAGATGACGCGCGCATGCACCGTCACCCACTATCTGTGCCGCGCGCGCTTCTCCCCTTCGAGAACATTCTACAATTCTCCTGATTATCCAGTGGACGCGCATGCGCCGTCGCGCTTCGAGAACATTCAACAGCTGACAGTGCATGCGCCGTCGCGCTGTATATATACTCAAGGTCGGCGCTCGCTCACTCAGTTGCCGCTCGTCGGTTGGTTTGTACGGCGCGTCGACGTCCAAGGTCGCGGTGAAATTAATTCCAACGAATCCACAAACACAATGATCGACGTCCCTTCGACCAGCGCCGCCCTTTCGCATACGTCTGTACGTGTTCACTCATTTAACACCCCCTCCTACAACCACGTTAACCAATTTAGCCATCGACCCAAGTAAGTCGCAATTTAACACCCCATTTCACAACCACGTTAACCAATTTAGCCATCGACCCAAGTAAGTCGCACTTTAACGCCCCGTTAACCAATTATATGCTCCGCATCCTCCTCAGTGTTCCCCCGAGGGAACCTGCGGGCAATTTTTTTCTCTTCTATGGACCTCCGAAGCGGCTACTGGCCGATAGAAGTCGACGAGAGAGATCGTGAAAAAACGTCCTTTGTGACGCCTGATGGCCTTTACGAATTTAAGGTACTTCCTTTTGGGTTGTGCTCGGCGCCAGCCACTTTTCAGCGTCTCATGGGCACCGTACTATCGGGCCTGAAGTGGCAAACATGCTTGGTCTATCTGGACGATGTTGTTGTATTCTCAGCATCATTCGAGGAACATCGCAGGCGTCTATCCACCGTACTCCAAGCCATACGCTCCGCCGGCCTGACTTTAAAACCAGAAAAATGTCATTTTGGTTTCAACGAACTCGGCTTCCTAGGCCACGTCGTCAGTCACGAGGGTGTTCGACCTGACCCGGCCAAAATAGACGCCGTAGCGCAATTTCCTGCACCCCGTGACAAAAAGGCTGTGAGACGCTTCTTAGGGTTGTGCGCCTATTACCGGCGATTTATCGAGGACTTTTCGTCTATTGCGGCGCCATTGACACGACTCACACGTGAGGACGTCCCCTTCTTTTGGGTGAACAGGAGCAAATGGCATTCAATGAACTGCGACAACGCTTGCAAACAACTCCAGTCCTTGCGCACTTCGACCAGGACGCCCCTACAGTACTTCACACTGACGCCAGCAATGTAGGTCTAGGTGCCGTTCTGGTGCAGTGGCAAGACGGCTGTGAAAGAGTAATAGCCTACGCTAGCAGAACTCTCTCTCGCACGGAGGAGAACTACTCGACCACCGAGAAGGAGTGTCTCGCCGTGGTGTGGGCAGTCATCAAATTTCGTCCGTATTTGTACGGCCGCTCCTTCAATGTTGTTAGCGACCATCACTCTTTGTGCTGGCTCACCAACCTTAAAGATCCATCTGGTCGTCTGGCGCGCTGGAGCCTAATACTTCAAGAGTTTGACATGACCATCGTCTACAAATCTGGGAAGAGGCACACCGACGCCGACTGTCTCTCATGGTCGCCAGTGAAAACTGTCGCTCCTGATGACGAAAACATCGACGCGGCATTCTTGGGAGTTGTCAACACGGCCACTATTGCACGAGAGCAGCGCAGTGACCCTGAGCTGTTACCACTCATTGAATATTTAGAAGGACGACGTAAAGACGTGCCGCGGTTATTGGTTATTATTAGACGAGCCGCGAAGACGTGCCGCGGCTAGAGGACTGCCATCTTTTTGCTTGCGAAACGATGTTCTCTATAAGAAAAACTTCTCACCAACTGGTAACCCGAACTTGCTTGTCGTGCCTGCCTCTCTTCGAAAAGAAATTATGGAAGCGTGCCATGATGAAGCAACTTCTGGTCATCTAGGCTACACCCGAACATTGTGCCGACTACGATGCAAGTACTACTGGCCAAAGTTACCTGCTGCTGTTAATCATCACGTGCGAACGTGCACCGACTGCCAAAGACGCAAAGCGCCTCCCAGCAAGCCAGCCGGTCTTTTACATCCAGTCGAAGCACCAGAAAAGCCGTTCACCCAGATTGGAATGGATTTCCTGGGTCCCTTTCCAACTTCCACAACAGGGAACAGATGAATTATTGTGGTCACTGATTACCTGTCTCGTTATGCGGAGACTAAAGCGATGCAGTGTGGTACAGCAGCAGAAGCCGCTCAGTTTTTCATCGAAAACATCGTCCTTCGGCAAGGCGCTCCGAAAACAGTGATCACAGACAGAGGACCTGCCTTCACCGCAGAGCTTTTGGAGTCGGTTCTCAGACTCAGTGGTACAGCTCACCGGAGAACAACTGCATACCATCCTCAAACAAACGGACTGACGGAACGCCTCAATAGGACCCTCACAGACATGATCAGTATGTACGTTGACATGGAACATAAAAACTGGGATCAGATATTGCCGTACATGACCTTTGCTTATAACACCGCTCGACAAGAAACCACTGGAATGACACCGTTCAGTCTGATTTATGGTCGCGAAGTCACGACAACATTGGACGCCATGTTGCCGCATGAGTGTGATGACATCCATGTAGACGCCGAATAATTCACTCAGCGTCCCGAAGAAGCCAGACAGCTCGTGCGCGTGCGCATCTTTCATCAGCAGCATCAAGATGCACAACGCTACGACACCCGACACAAGTTTGTTAGCTACTCACCAGGCGACAAAGTGTGGGTCTGGATTCCGATACGTCGACGTGGACTGTCTGAGAAACTGCTAAGACGGTACTTTGGTCCATACAGCATCACGCGACGCTTAAACGACGTGAACTACGAAGTCGTTCTCGACTCTAATTGTAGTTCTAAGCGCCAAAAGCGTTTGCCCAAAGTCGTGCACGTCGTGCGTATGAAACCGTATTTATCGAGTTAATTAGCTCCCAGTTACCGTTTTCGTACGACCACTTCATACGCCTGGTAGAGCACCGAAGTTGCGCATCGGGACGATGCTTCTTTCGCAGGGAGGCAAAATGTCACGTGCTTGCCCAAGAAAGACGATGACAGTTGTGCATGTGCCACGAAGGACTACGAAATGGACGAAGAAGAAGAACTCGCTGGCACGTTCTAATTAAAAAAGATCGACCTGCTTCTGGTGTCTCGGTCTCTACGGCAAGACCTCTGTTTTGACGTCGTGACAATATATATATATATATATATATATATATATATATATATATATATATATATATATATATATATATATATATATTCCTGACAAAAGCCGGACCCCGGCCGATACGTAGGAATAATAAAGGTTTTCGTACGTTTGTCCGCTCAAGCCAATTTCTATTTATAACTGGATCCACAGAAGACACACGCTTGATATATATATATATATATATATATATATATATATATATATATATATATATATATATAGTCTGCGTTCACCAGAATATAACGCCACTTTAATCATAAATTTGCACTTGCACGCCGATGGCTCATTACAGCTTTGGCAAGGTCTACCTGCAGCATAGCAATCTGTCCTTGACAACTGTAGCAATACTGAAGCAGTATTCGAGCGATGTATATGTTTGTATGGAGCGACCCCTGATTCCACATGTAACCAATGAGTGTTGACATCACAAACTGCAGTCGATTTGATAATACCTTAGCAAAACTTTTGCAGTCACCACTTGAGAAATGTGTTATCTATAGAATAAGCAAATTCGGCATTTTATCTGGGGCTCATTTAAACTCATTTAAAAAGATTAGGAACATGGTTTGGATCATGCGGGAGTATGCCAGACAAGTTGGCAAGACTTAATTGGATTCGTATTCCACCAACGTACCTTGGTGTGCCACTACATGCGAACAGATTCAGTGCGTGTTCCAAACCTTAAACGACAGGTCAAGTCTTTTGTACCGCATCGTATTTCCATCTTTGAGAGAGCTGAAGCTTGCAATACTTTTACAGCGAAAGCTTTTATGGGATCACAACTCGGGTCACACGCAGTTATCCACCGCCACCACCGCTGTCCGTAACCACATCGTGCGAAATTACAAAAAAAACCTAGCACCAATGTCACAGTGGGGCTCCAACCCGGGTCCACTGGGTGCCAGCCCAGTATTCTACCATTAAGCTACGCCGGTGCTTGCGACTTGTTGGCAAACTTGTCTTAGGCAGGCTTGATGTCAGAAAAGTAATTTCGTTATATATAACAACTTATAAAGCGTTTTAAAACAGCGAAAGAAAGCCAATCCTCGCACAATGCAAATAGTGTAAAAAGTGGGTCGTCCAATCCTCCAACCCATTACAAAAGGTTGTTCTTGTTTACCTATTAACTTTGGCGCATACCCACTACAGCCATAATTCCTCATCGTCGTCAGCAACTGCATAGGACCATTGGCACAAAATTCCTCGCAAGTGTTTAGCCGATACTAAGCTTCTCAGAAGAATGACGAAAAATAGCATAGTGACTGCCGGTCTACTACCCAAAAAATTATTATTCATGCCCAAGGGGGTATCAAGCAAGTCTGCTTGCAGTAGTTACCCAATGAGTGTTTTGAAAAGGCTCTGAAAGGCTACTCTTTTAGCTTTCACTGTGACTGTGCTGCGCCTTCCGCGCAGGCCTGGCGTTTTAGATGCGGAGCATCTTATACTCGCGCCTTGTAGTGCGCCGTCCGCGCCATCCGCGCCGTCCGCGCCGTCCACACCGCTTCTCGAACATTCGACAGCTGACGCGCGCGCATGCGCCGTCGCGCCGTCGCCCACTCTTCCACCATCTGTGCATCCCTTCCTCCTCTACACACCGCGCGCGCTTCACTCCTCCACCATCTGTGCACCCTTCCTCCTCTACACACCGCGTTCGACATCTACAATTCTCCTGATTCTCCAGTGGACGCGCATGTGGCGTCGCGCTTCGAGAACATTCAACAGCTGACAGTGCATGCGCCGTCGTGCTGTATATATACTCAAGGTCGGCGCTCGCTCGCTCAGTTGCCGCTCGTCGGTTGGTTTGTACGGCGCGTCGACGTCCAAGGTCGCGGTGAAATGAATTCCAACGAATCCACAAACACAATGATCGACGTCCCTTCGACCAGCGCCGCCCTTTCGCATACGTGTGTACGTGTTCACTCATTTAACACCCCCTCCTACAACCACGTTAACCAATTTAGCCATCGACCCAAGTAAGTCGCAATTTAACACCCCATTTCACAACCACGTTAACCAATTTAGCCATCGACCCAAGTAAGTCGCACTTTAACACCCCGTTAACCAATTATATGCTCCGCATCCTCCTCAGTGTTCCCCCGAGGGAAGCTGCGGGCAATTTTTTTTAGAGGCGAAGCTCCTTTAAGTGGCACCCGTTCATCCGTCGTCGTGGTACGTAACATCTCTTACGCTTTGACCTGCAAGGTGGTGCCGGTGGGAGGTTACTACTATGTGTTGTTAAACAATAAAAAATTCGCAGCGTGCGCATTAACTAAAAGATGAATTCTCCTGTCTCTCATTCCCCATTAGCAGCCATTGGCATGTACATTGAGCACTATCTGACAAGAAAGGGTTGCTACGTCATACTCGCTGGGCGTAACCTCCTTGGTTTTAGAAAGGTTTGGCGAGCTTTGGGCCGCAGTGCCATGAACACAGTGAACTAGTATATACCATGAACTCGAGGTGGTTAAAGGTGGGAAGTATACACGAAGCGCAAGCCGTAAGAAAGTGTGCGTGTGCCACCTCTCGTTTAGTCCTTGGAATGTCCGCTGGATGGCGGTGCTTCTATATGGGGAATATATGATGAAAAGATGCGAGATGGTGGTACTTGGAGTGTTGACTAGATGGACGAACGGACACAGAGACAGATGCATGGACGGACGCGCAGCGCAGATGGCTGCACGGACGAATGGACGCATTGACGGACGCGGGGGCGGATTCATGGACGAATGCAGGGACGGACGCACGGGTGGACGTGCGGACGCACGAACAGGCGGGCGGATGGACGCACGGATTGCTACACAGACGGACGCATAGACGTATGGAAGCAAAAACTAATGGATGGACAGATGCTTCGTTCCACTCTCCAGCATTCACCCCGTGGATATTTTTTTTCTTTTTTAGCTAAAAATTTCACGATGTATTGCAACTTATACACTGCGCTCGATCTTGCATATATACAGTGTTTTCAAAGGACTTCCGCAACTTCCGTGTGACCTTCTGCTTTTTGAACCATTGAGACGAGACAACCTATTCAGGCCAGCAAGAGGTGGAGGGCTGGGATCAGTTCATTTATATATATCTATGGCAGATAGTTTCCAGGTTCTGCTTTTTGCGTGACAGTTCCTAACCCAAAAGTTTATCATCCTTGCAGACTACATCTGTTAATGTTTTACTTGACTTGATTGTTTCTACAGATTTCTCTGTATGCCCGTTTGTTCTTGTTTTGTTTTTTTTGTGGGGGGGGAGTGGGGGGAGCAATTATGCAGGAAGTTTTGATCGCCAGCAGGTTTCTCTTAGTCAGCATTTCCACAGAATACTTATACGCAGTATCACGCAGAAAACTATATAAATATTTGCTAATCATGCTTTTTCCACCACCACTTTAGCGTTCATTATAATCCGACCTTCCAGGACATTATGTACAAAAACGAGTCCGGAAAATGTACATTTCATTTTATACGGGAACCTTTTTTATAAGCTTCATACAGATACGCTGCCAGTAAAACCATGGCTGCAAAAGAAGAGTATTTTTATTTCTTCAGTGAAATGCCATCTCTATGATGTACCAGAGACAATATAACAATGCTTTATTAGTTGCAAAAATGCCAATATTTTTGGGACACTCTTCAACGAACCGTTAAAAAAGATTTTATCTTTAATTCACGTACTATACGTCACCTTGTCCCAACATTTTTTGATGACTTGCCCTTCAATGTGTTCTTTCTATTTTGATGGGAATGCACAGTCTGTTGAAAACGCGCATGCAAGACCGTAATGCCGAGCCAGAGTCTGCTTCCAGTATGCATTTCATGCATACTTGAAGCAGGCTCTTTATCTAAGTGACAACTATGAATAACTTGACTTCCGACAAATATGTCAACCCATCTTGGTGACATGTTCATCCTTACCAACCTTTTGAGGGACTCGTCATCTTTTTCTGGACTTCCTAAATATATATGCATGTAAGCCTCTGAATGCCTGCGCCGTAGTTGCGCAGTTATTGTCACTGAGAGAATACACCCCCACTCGCCAAAGGAAATGTTACAATTTCCAATACGCATTATAATAAATACCATGAAAGAAAAAGAAATAGTCCTCATTAGTGGTCATTATTGTCCACCTGTCACGCGGGAGAATGGACATCACTTCCCCGACAGGGAGCGCTTTTTTTAAGTTTTTTTTAATTTATATTGTTTAACAATATTGCATACCACAGCCTAATAAAGGGAGAAAAATATTACATGCTACGGCGAAACGAATAAGCTTTTTCCATCTCTATTTCTTTCTTTTTTTTTCTGTGCGTAGGGATCGCGAAAGGTGAATCGCACCTCTTGCCCACTTGAGGTAAAGTCGCTCTACTTCGTAAAAGTAGCGCCAACTGCTCTCCCCTCCGCCGCCTCCTCTCCTGCGCGCATTTCGCGAGCGATGGTGGCGCCCCCTTCAGGCCGCTTTCAGGCCGGTTGCGGGCTGGCGCTGCCACTTTAGCGAAAGCCTTTCTAGTCCAGCCGTGGCCGCGTGCCATGTCTCGCATACGGCTGTCTGTAATGATTCTTTTTATTTCGGCGTTCGTTTTCCCAGTTGGTGTGAGTGTGCGCACCATCTAACTCCCTTATAGTGGGCCACGTTCTAAACATGAACGAACGTTTATTAAAATAAGCGCATGGCTGCGCTTTAATTGAATATTTATTGCTTTCATCTACTTCGCGTCAAAGAGGCATCTGCTGCAACTACCGCAGCGTTTTGAAACTTACGCGCTAAATGTTTGACGCGCTAATTCATGATGACACGTCGGCCGATGAGCCGCGGTCCGCTGAAATAAAGCCCCTCTCATGTTCCGAATTTGCTGAAAGTTCTGACTGTCACCCAGAAGTGGTTCGCGAAATTACACAGTATGATGGAGGAGCTGCACGTAAATGCACGGCCTTCAATGAACTCTGCGTGCAGTTTTTTTTTTTGCTATCGCATTTTTATTCTGACGCTTGCTCTGTCTTCGCCCTTCCATCCGCATATCACAGTGAAAGGTTAGTAGAATGTGTGAAACACAACAAGGTGTTGCAGTGCATGACATTCGTTCTTTCAGACTTAATAATATGTGGGCCAAAACCGCGATATGATTATGAGGCACGCCATAGTGGGGGGCTCCGGAAATTTCGACCATCTGGTGTTCAAGACAGTCGCTTGCTCGAGCAAGTGACTGTCTTGGTGCATGACAAATTCCACAAACTTTTCCGTGACATTGAATAAGTAATACACCACATATGTCACACGGCAAAGCAAGGCGCCTGTCAAGAGTAAAAATGCACGAGCACGTACCTCACAAAGCCGCGCCGATCTCGGCTCGAAGTTTACTCGACCTATTCTGTGGAGCCACACTTTGCGACGACCTGCATTCTCTTTTCCGCGCGGAATGGCAAAAAAACTTTTTAGGGGCGAAGCTCCTTAGGGCGTGGGCTGTGCGTCCCCTGTAGCCTGTATGTAGTCACCTCTAGTTTAGTTCTTGCAGTGTTCAATAGATGGCGGTACCGTCCCCTGTATGTAGCCACCTCTAGTTTAGTTCTTGCAGTGTTCACTAGATGGCGGTACCGTCTGCTGTATGTAGCCACCTCTCGTTTAGTTCTTGTAGTGTTTACTAGATGGTGGTACTTGTAGCTGATGATGAAAAGATGCAAGATGTTATAAACTAGAAAGCGGTACTTGTAGTTGATGAAAGACGCGAGATCTTATAAAATAGGAATGATGTCACATATGGCGCGTGTCATTGGTTGAAGGCAATCGTTCTATTTAGTGCGGCGACGTACGCTAGGGGGAGCGATGTAATAAAATCGAGTGGGCAAAATGTACAGAGGATTCATGATTTACCAGGTTTACCTCCGGAGCTTCGCCCACTCATCATCATTCACTTCGTGGATATGGCGGAATTTTTTTCCCTTGGGTGTCACGGTTATGGCAGCCAAACGCACAGCAACCCGGCATCGCGACAAAACGAGCGAGATGCACACATGCGCTTCACAATTCGTGCACTTCACGTCGGGCGAATACACAGCAAATGGAACGTTGGAGCCTTCAACATGGCGCCGAGAGGCGAAGGAAACAAAATACCGAGAAAAGGGGAGCGCGCTACCACGTGACCACAGCCACCCTATCAGAGGCGTAGAGAGGAGGAAGCGGCGTAGATCAAGTGAATGCTGTACTTTTCCGAAGGTACAGGGGCTTTAACTTGAGGCAGCTGTGGCTTCAACAAAATGTGCAGCTGTCTTCGAGATTAGGTCACCACAGGCAGAGGGCACCTCTGTCATAACAATTTTATCCAGTCTAGTGTCATTATCATACAAAAGTGGGTCTTAACTTCTACAAATGATTCAGCCATGTGTTTTTGAAGGAGCGCTAAAGAGCGAAACGATTTTTCGCGTATGGGTAAAGTACAGTTTCACAATCCCGAAAACACCGCCCTTACCGTGACACGACACTTGCTAAGTGAGAAGCCGCCCGGAAAGAAAATGATAATGTGGGTTGAGACTCCACCTATAGAAATTACCGCACCAAAAACCGGGACGTCATAAATTTTGAAGGAGTCTACTGGGTCCTAAGTAGCTTTTGATCGATAAAAATGAATTACATAGCCTTCTGTGGGTGCCATATACCTACCATACGAAGTTTCATAACATTTCATAGAAAAAAATATTCGAAAAAAAAAGACTTTTTGAACATTCTGGCATAACCCGCGGAAATTTTGGTGCAGAATGAAAAAATAACAATTCACGCTTGTTTTTCTTGACAAATAATGTACATTCATAATGAAGCGTTTGGCATTAGAGTCATCATAGTGCGGTTTGTCAATCTAAACCAACATAGTTTTTTTTTTTCTGTAGCGTCCCTTTAGTGAAAATTATGCAGATCTAACGTACGCGAATGTGTGGCTTAGAGAGCCTACGCTAAAGCATCCCGATCAATACAATTAACGAAAATCGTTGATTTTCGCTCTACTGCTCCGAAACTACTTTCGAAACATCCTTACACCACGGGCATTTTTTTCTAGGCACGCACATCACCATTTCTTTGTATATTCGTATACCTCTTTCATGAGTTTGCCTTCAAGCGTTTCCATTAACAAGTGGCCGTTTAACATGCCCTGGAGAAGCCCACAAATCCTCCTTCCCTCCCGAAACTTTTTTTTTTCAATTTTGTATGTGCACGCATGCACGCACACATGCGAACGCACGAACAAACACGTGGTATCGTTGACACCTTTTCCTTTAAGAAATTGGCTACGCTACTGATGATGTGCACAGCCAAATAAGCAAGACTGTGTGCGTTTGATCCCCGGCGTGTGAAATGCAGTCGCACACGTGATTCAGATGAAAGTTAGTGGTTTAGGTGCGTGAAACTTGCGAATTTCAAGACAACTATTGCGAGATGTTCCGCCTTCTGCGGGGATAATTTTAGAACTGGCCAGTACGTGAGACACTTGGCGATCGGCAACCCTAACGAAATACCACTGAAGCATAGAATAAAGCAAGTTGTAGAAAATCAGGCTACCGGCTAATTTACCTATTAGGTCCATGAAGAAAAAAACAATCAGCCAACAATTAGTGAGCCAGCTGCAAACAGAGATTTTTCATTGGCGTATTTGCCGCGCATGATTCCGTTGTCTCACCATCGGTACCGTATATGTTCGTACACGTAAGAACACACAACGATAGTGGTGAGATATCGGTTTTGAAAGTCGGTATCCTTGTTAACGCGGCCATTGCGTAATGCCGTTGTTGATCCTTTAGAAGGACGCGAGTAAACAACGTAAATACCCGTAAGGACGTACAACACGTGACCGCTGCGAATTCGTGAGGGAGGGTATTCCATGAAGCAGATGGCGCCTGAATTTCTGGCACGAGCTTTCAATATCAGGGCTGCATGAAAGCACGGAATACTGTAAATGCGCGTACCAGAACTTCCTTTACCTCCCTTTTCAGGGTTTGTTTTGCGTGCACATGTTTCGATGGGATTTGAATCGCGTATAGGCTTCCTTTCCCAGGCGGCTCAACCCTGAAGGAAGCCGAGTGTCAGGCCGGGGGACGCCTGTGCCTTTTTTTTTCAAACCGGTGGGTATCCGGCGGCACGTGGGTTCGAACCCATGGCCTCCCGCAGCCGAAGCAGACACTCTACTACGAGGCCATGGCTGTCGCCTTGAATACGGGTGATTCCATGCTAAATTTTTTTCGACCATCATGAATATGATAGAGCAAAATTTCCACGTGTTTTTCGAAGTTTAAAACTCACCCTTCTTGTTCATTTCCATTGCCAAAAGTTTTCCTGCCTATTTTCGAGAGTCTGTAGTTACGCGCTGACTGAACTAGAGGACGTCAAACAACATTTTTTTTTCTAAAAAGCTTTTTTGTTAATGCACTCGATAAAACAGTGTTTGCGGCAATATAATGAAGTTATCTAACTGTAAACATAATTATTTGCTTATGTTTTTCAATTCGAACTAGGGCTTTTCGCACGAGCAATATTGAATAAAGTTCCCAAATTTGCTATTTTTTTCCGAGAACACGGCAAGCTCAACGGACACAATAAATTATGTGCTGGTGGCCAGTTTGACATGCTAAAATTAAAACTAGTTTAGGCGTGGAAGTTATACCAGAGTCAGCGAAAAAATCGCTAATAAAACTTTTGGGGGAAAGGCTCTGTATTCAGTATGAGAAAACTTGCCCTGGTGGTCGGACTAAAAGTATGCACAATATCTCATTGGATAGCCCTCTGTATTATCAAAAATGGGCGAAGTTACGAGGAGGTATTTTTTTTAACTTGAAGAAGAACTTTATTAATAAAGTCCAGCGAAGTCTATATGGGGCAGGCCTCAGCCCCAGCCTAGGCATCGCCCATGGATGAGCCCTTGGGCTCGGTGGCTTCCTCGGCTCGCTGAACCACCCACGTTTGTCTTAAGGAGGAGCTTAGCAGCACCACCTCCCAGTGCATTTTGCGATCTGAGACTGCCTCGTCATGGTTTTAGGGGCGAAGCTTCTTAGGCCATGGGTTGCTCCCTCCTCCGTATGTATCTCATGGCCTTCGAGATTGCGGGCGCGCGCAATCTCGGAGGCCATGTGTAGCTACCTCTAGTTAGTAAGTAATTGTTACTATTCTCTTTGATACAGGGCAGGCGTTTCATGCGTTAGTCACTTGCTCAATAGATGGCGTAGTGTGTATATGTTCTTGCACTGAGAAATGCGAGAAATGCGATAACATTGGAGATGGGAAGGCTGCAGTCGACGATATATTACGCAATAATGTCACATAGTATGTATGATCGGCTAAGGGGCTAAGGGGGTTGAACATAGATGAATATGGGTCCAGAAGATTAGGTAGCGATCAAAACGTATCAAGCAGAGTTTTGGAAGAGAAATTAAATTGGCAAGGTGGCAGATTACGAGCAACCACACTGTAATATATATATTTATTCAGAAAGGCAAATAGAAATAGCAACTAAAGAGATTGAGAACATGATCACCGAGGATACTAAAACAGAGTGGACGTACACAAATCTGACTCGATTGTTTGAGTTGGAGCTTGCTAAGGTACGAGTGAAACCAACCAGGAAAAGCAGACACAAACACAAAAACTGGTGGGATGAGGAAGTTAAGGGAGCCATACCATCGTCATATCCACGTCAGGAAGCCTCCAGTGATCACAGGTATGCTAAACAGAGGGGGAACCGGAAGATGATGTCAAAAGAAAATGGGATAACTTTTTTAGCTGCAGAAGGAGAGCGTCCGATTTGATCAGTGAAAAGATAAGAAGAAAGGGGGCCCAATGAATGGCGGAAGTAAACAAAAAGGATAGAAAGGCAGCCGCAAAGTTTTGGAACCATCTCAATTCTCTGAGTAATAAGACAAGCATGAAACAGGGGTTTATAACTACAGTTCAAGGGGTCAGACTAGAAGGGGATGAGGCAATGGAATATGAAAAACAATGATGGCAGAAAAATTTAAACACCAAGGAAGCGCTGCATGCATCTTACCAGATGAGAATGGACCAATTAGCTCAGTAGCTCCACTGGGACAACGAGAGTGGGAAAGGGCAGAGAAAAGAGTTTCTAATAGCACATTGAAGGGCCCTGATGGCATCCCAATCATGCTATCTAATAAATAAACTAGGACCAGACTCTAAGCAAACATTAATAGAGGCAGCAAGCAAAGCAATAATGGATGGTGAAGCTCCTAATGGGTGGGAACTAAGCAGGATGAGCATGATCTATAAAAAAAGGGGGGACAAAGCCGATATAAACAACTACCGTCCTATAACAGTGACATCAATAGTTCACAGGCTGGTGATGCAGATAGTTAAGGAAAGACTACAGACATAGGCGGAGAATGAGGGGTTGCTGCGAGAACTACAAAATGGGTTTCGTAAACCAAGGAGATTTGGAGGACAATCTGTTTTCATTGATGTAGTGTATTGAAATAGCGGGAAAAGAACAGAAACTCCTGTGGCTGGAATTTCTAGATATCAAGGGAGCTTACGATAGTGTGATTCAAGAAGACTTGTGGGGAATACTGGACACACTAGATGTGGAAGATGGAATAACTGATCTTCTAAAGGATATCTATAAAAGTAACAAGCTAGTTATGAAATGGGAAGAACAGGTATCTGAACCTATATAGATACAACGCGGGCTTCGACAGGGATGTCCCTTGTCACTTTTGTTATTTATGCTGTATCTCCAGGGACTAGAAGCCAAATTAGAGGCAAGTCGACTCGGATTCAGCCTCCCTTTTGCCAAGCAAGGAAAACACATTGAAAAGTCATTACCAGCATTGATGTATGCAGATGATATAGTATTAATAGCCGACAACAAGGAAGATCTGCGGGGATTGATAGACATCTGCGCACATGGAAATGAGGGAGATAGTTTAAATTTGAAGTTCAGCAGGGAAAAATCGGCAATCATAATTTTTAATGATAACAAAGGCAGTGAGCATAAGATACAGGAAGTCACGCTAGAAATAGGGCATAAATACAAATATTTCGACGTATGGATAAATAACGGGGCTGAGTATCTAAGGGAGCAAGAAAGATACGACTAAAGGCACCATGAATGCAGGTGTAATGAAAAATAGGGCACTGCGGAACTACAGTAGGTATGGCGTTGTGAGAAGGATTTGGAAACGTGTCATGGTCCCTGGTTTAACGTTAGGCAATGCGGTGTTGTCCACGAAATGAGAAGTTCAAGCAAAATTGGAAATTAAACAACGTGGCATAGGTAGACTTTCATTTGGAGCACACAGGAATACCCCAAATCAGAGAGTACAGGGAGACATGGGATGGACATTGTTTGAGTGCAGGAAAGCTAGCAGCAAGATAGAATTTTATGACCGATTGAGAAAAATGGGAGACGAGCGTAGGGCTAGGAAAGTTTTCAGTTACTTGTACATGAAGAATGTCGATACTAAATAGAGGAAACGAACTCGGAAATTGTCAATGTATTTAGACAACAGCAGAATACCAAGCCATAAGGAAACATCGGTTAAGAAGAAGGTGAAGAAAACAGAGAGGGACATGTGGAAGATGGGAAGGCTTACGAAATCATTACTGGAGACCTACCAAACTTTTAAGCAGGACATTGCAAGGGAAAATATCTATGATAATTCTCGGGGTAGTTCTCTGCTCTTCGAGGCTAGAACGGGAGTATTGCGGACCAAGACGTACCGAGAAAAATACAAAGGCACAGACGCGGTATGTAGTGCGAGTGGAGAGGAGAAGGAAACTGCTGAACATTGTAAAGGGCTCCACCCTATAGTCAAAGGTAATGGCGGTGAATTTTTCAAAGCATTTGGGTTTAGGGACAGTGAAGGTAAAATAGACTTTATACGGGTAGAAATAACCAGAGGAAGCTAACTGACTGGTGGCTACAATCGAGGCGCAAGCGAAATTCAATGTTTAAACACACAGTGATAGTACTTAACTATATGGCTAGGTGGCGTGAGCCACCGCCCGATCTAAAGGGCACAGCCGGATACATCCATCCATCCATCCATCAATCCTTGAGTTACGTATCGAAAAACTGGTGGAGATACATAATTTCAATAATATATTTCTCTAGTTTAAAAATAATACCATGTAGTTAGGGCCGTCCAGCAGGCCCACGAAGCAGCCGCCAGGTACTCCCTGTCGGTCCCTACGTAGGAGACGCCCGCTACGCGCTAAGCGCGTCCTGCAGGACTGAAATAAAGTTTTTTCATTCCATTCTATCTAGTAACTTCACCTAATTTTAGCTAATACAAAGGGCTGTCAACTGAGATATTAGCACGTTTTTTTTTTTACGAACAGACCACCAAAGCAAGTTTTTTTTTAAGCGAAGCGCAGAGCTTTTTCCAAAAAAAATGGAAATTCGCATTTTTTTCGGAGCATCTGCAATAACTTCAGTTCCTAAATTATTATAAAGTTGTAGCATGTCAAACAGGCCACAAGCAAACATTTTATTTGTGTCCTTTGAGCTTGCAGTGTTCCTGGAAAAAAATGTCAGATTTGGCAACTTAAATCAATATTGCCCGTACGAAAAGCCATCGATGAATTGATATCCATGAGCATGTCCTTACTTTTACAGTCCGATCGCTTCACTACCTTGCCGCTAATACCATTTTGTAGAGTGCATTTCAAACATGTATTTTGAAAAAAAAAATAAAGGGCAGAGACTGCTGCGCCGCGTGGCGCAAGAGCCACCCCCCACAGAAACGACTGCTGCGCCACACGGAAGTGACGTCATGTATTTCCGGTTAGGCGCTTTGTTTGAATAGTTGGGAGTGTCTAGCGGTACGCCTAGACATAACGATAAAAGCCATTAAAGTTACGTCCAAACGAAAAAGTGAACAAAAATGTTAGGTTTAGCGTTACGACAATATAATTGGCTTGTTTGCCATTTCAAACTGATCGGCAGCTGTGGCGTAGTTGGTTAAGGCAACACATCAACTGGTGAGGTCGGAGGTTCAAGTCCCATTGCAGTTATCAATACTCTTTTTTTTTTGTTCACGCATGTATTGTTTTAACATTTGCGCCTCCTCATCAGCCCGACTTGCTGCTGGTGGTGGTGGTCCCGTCCACAGGCCATTTAATATTGATCTTCGATTATTCTTGCAAGATTGACTATATTTATTATGATAAAGTGTTTTGCGAATTAGTGCTCTTAATCGGCGAGACGCAAAAAGACACAAAAAACTCGAATGCAGCTGGCTGCATTGGTTTCTTCGCCACAGGTGTCAAAAATGTGGATTTCCACGGTTTATCAAAGTTTTGATGACAGAAAGGTGCACTGCAACGTAGTCTCGGCAACTTTTTTTTATGTCGCACAGTGTACCATCACCTGACGAGGTAACCGGCACGCCGCTTTCTTGAAAAATACTGACGTGTCACCGCAATGTTCTAGGCGGTCAGCGCTTGATAAACAATGCCCAAGGGCAAGTGCCGATGGCGTTAGCCCGTCTAACTACAAAAAAGCTTGTCTGCCTTGCTGAATAACACGCGCGGCCTGTGACTGCACGGGAGCATTCACGTAGCAACGGATGAGAACGGCCGTACGTGTTCGCACTTGACAAAACAGTTAGCAATACAGTAGCTCTGGCCTTCGGAGATCACAAGCTTCGTAAGAACATTACAATAAAGTTGTTTCCATCCATCGTATGAACACTTCGCCGACGCACTGGGGTTTCATGCATGTGCGTCCGGTCAGTCACATGTGAACTGTGCGAAAGCGTTTATTTCATTGTCGACCTTGTCCTTCGCGACAAGCAAAACTCGGCAGCAAGAACACTTTCACATTTGACAACACCACGGTAGGCATTGCAATCTAGAAAATGCAGTACGTCCAACAACTGTAATCCGCACATCATACTCAGAAACTTCATGGCGCACACACTCAGACGAAGCTGCGGCGCGGTGGACGGCCGCGCTAGCTCCAGCCTCCAGGTTTAACTGGGCATCCAGCAATTGCATGAAGCAACGACGACACTCCAGTCCTCTTTGGGAGTGGCCTAGGCCATGGCCACGATTTCATCGGAGTTTTCACCACCTAACACATCGCAGGCGGCTACCATCTCGCAGCGTTTACCTTTCGCAGCCGCAGCGCCCAAGGCGCCCCCTGTATTTAAAATACTTGTAATAAGTATTTAAATAACAAACCTAGGGTAATTGACTCGTTAAACACCTGCTTCGTAAAACATTTGTAGGTTTAATGCATTACACACGAATAATATGCACACTGAACTAGCTTTAGGTAATAATTCTTAAAGTGACGTCTTTTCCGTGCGGCGCAGGAGCCACTTCTGTGTGGGGCTGGCTGCTGCACCGCGCGGCGCAGAAGACGCTGCCAAAAAAATATTGTTTGACGCCGTCTAGCTCAGTCGGCACGGAACTACAGACGCTCATACATAGAGAGGAACATTTTCGGCAACGTAAATAAACGATCAGGGGTGCTATTCTGGACACTGTCTATTTCCACCATATTGTCAAATTTCGTAATGGCGGCATTTTAAGCCAATCAGAGATGTCGTAGCAGCTCACTTAGCCAATTAGCATCAAATAATGCCGGAATTCGACAACAAGGCGGAATTCGACAATGTACAGAATAGCACCCCAGGACGAGATTCGAGCTTCGATAAACGTACAGATTTTTTTCCCCAAGCTATATTCGTAGGCCCTTGTGCTCAGTTTTGGTTGCACGTGAAAGAACCCCAGGTGGTCGAAATTTTGGACGCCCTCCAATACGGCGTCTCTTATAATCATATGGTTTTGGTTTTGGGACTTTAAACCCCACATATCAATCAGCTATATTCGTGATGGTCGGAAAAGCGCTGGATGATTTGGCATGACCGATAGACAAGGTCACAGTTTAAGGGGACACTGAATAGCAGAAACGTTTTTCACGAGTTAGTACGGGCGACACGAACATTAGTAAGTGAGAAAACGCGTGAAAAAAAGAAGAAAAAAATGCCAGCGGAGGCACGACCTTGATATTCCAGCACCAAACACCATGACGTCATGCATTTTGAAGTCGTCTGCTGAGTCCCACGTAGCTTGTAGTCAATAAAAATTAAATACATTGTCATCGGTGGGTGCCATAGACCTACCATACAAAGTTCCAGAAAACTTCATCGAGCCATTGTCGCGCAAATATTAAAAAAAATAGAATTTTTGACGTCACACACGGAGATTTCGGCGCGAAATTTGAAAGTGAGAGCACATTCTTGATTAGGTACGCTAATAATGAATTTATGATAGTAAAACATATGGCGTGAAAGTTTTCAGACTGGAGCTTGTATATGTAAAAAAAGTCATTCTTCATAGAGTACATAGGCGTGCGCAATGGGGGGAGGGGGGGGGCAAAGGGGTGTGCCTGCTTTCATTTAAGTCACCCAAGAGGGGAGGATGCAAACTCATCTCAACACATCGACATACTAGGGAGGGGATGCTGAGACTCGGGGGAGCTGGGCACAAAAATCAGCCCCATACACTGACACAATAGGGAAAGGGGCGCTAGGACGAGTCCACGCTCCCCCCCCCCTCTTCTTCCTTGTAGAGAATCCCTGCGCACGGCTATGTTAGTGTTCTTTAAATTTGTGACAGAGCCACACGACAGTGCATGTGGTCTCTGCATATCCGACAGAACCCCTATTAGACAATTCGGCAATTTCTCGTGGCTGGAGATGGCGCTGGTCCGAATAAACGGGCGTTAGCTGCCGCCTGATCTAAAGGGTACAGCCACATCAATCCAATCAAATCAAAAGAGAGCTACCATGAGTGTCTCCTTTGTGCCGTGGTCGTGATGGAGACGCACGTGTGGGTTACAAGATTCAATACAAAAGCGCTTGTTTGTTCTTTAGCATATCAAAACTGCACTGTGGTGAAGCTAGCAAACGGACATTAAACGAGGTTTTCAATACTTCTTTAATTTCAGATTGTTTTAAACCGACGCAAGCTCGCGCGAGCCTGTGCAGGCATATTGAACACCCGAGGGGGGAAAAATGCTTACAAATCCATCCAGCTTTTCTGGGAGCCGAGACTACGACCATGCTAAAAGTTTTACTGAAAGCGTTTGCTAGCGCTCCACAGTGGCCTCCTTGCAAAGACGAATAAGGTGCCAAATGCAGGACAAGGTAGCATTTAGTCATTATATAAACACGCTTTTATTCGCTCTTCAAGAGGCAATCGCATGACTTCAGTAATCAGCAGCAGCGCTGATATTTCAGCAAAAACTTCGGACAGTAAGTGAATGCGAGGCGCTTGTTCGACATAGCAATCAAACTGCGAGTCTCGATCAAAAGAACGCAAGACAGCCGAGACCACGCGCTGTAATTATGGTGCAGCAGACGAATAAACATCCGGGTATTCCGGAGCGTTAGTACCGGTTCGCGTTGTCAGGGTAACGTCACGTGCCCCGCACTACAAGCGCTATCTTTTAGTTAAAAAAACGGCACAAAAAGTAAGCGTGCTCCCACTGACGGCACAGCAAAATGAATTTTCAAATGAATTAGGTGTGGCCACGCAGTCGCATACTATTGTTACCATGCTCATTACATGTTTGTTTGTTTTTTTGCCTGTCAGCCGTCAGAGTGCAGCACGTGTTTGTCGCGGCGAAGTCACATTGGTAACTTGGTAGTGCTATGATGGCTAGTAGGAGAGGCGTCAGCATCTTCCCGGCCGCGCCTTGAAAGGAGGGGTGCTGGCATTTCATTCCGCCGCAGGGCGGCGTGCAAGTCGCCACCGTAATCGGTCGAGAGCGCTGGCCAGCCACTAGCGCGGCACATTTAGTTGCATACTCGAGTACTCGCAAGTCACATCGTCTGCGCTCGGCCTATTTGGTCTTGTTCGGGATGAGCACGTGCCAATGTGACCATGTCACAGTGATGAGTAAACAGCAAAGACGCTGCTTTGCACCTGGATGTAATGTGGGATATGTTTCGGCCCGCAAACTAGGGAAGAAAGTGTCTCTCTTCTCTGCTCCCGCCGACGATGAATGGCGCAAGGCCTGGGAGCGTGCGATTCCTCGCGCTGGCAAACCAGTGGAAAAGAACTGCGTTGTGTGCGAAGCTTATTTCGACGAAAGATTCATCGTTCGTAGCTACAACCATGTTATCCACGGGTTCTTAGCAACTTAGGAAAAATCTGTATTCAAGGAGGGTGGGTTCCTGAGTGAACCAACTGCCGAAGGACTCCGCGTCACCCTAACCAGCACCCTTTCCATACTTCACTATGTCACGAAAACCTTGAGCTATAAGTACTTGATGACTTCTCACCTCTGTTAAAATGCGTTTAATTTTTTTTGTATTCTCAAGCAAATGTGTGGCTCGAATGATCACCCCAAACCGACACAGTTTTTGATCTCTGTGAATTGCCTCGGTTTTTACAGTTTGGCACAATCACCCTCCAGTGGAACCATACATTCTGGAGTTCTGAGCACCCTTCTCTGTCCGGGCATCTGTAATAGTTCAATAAAACTGCAGAATAAGTTGGATGAGCAGCTAGGTGCGGGGTGCCTCACTGAGGTTCATGAAATGGTTGTGAAGCACTCCCTTACTACACTGATCTCATTGGACGCAAAAGTGACTCCCGGATCACTCATTACGTCAGTGGCTATGTGGCCAGGAATATGGTGAAAAAGACGAAGTGCAACGAATGTAGCAGGTTTTTGCATCACTCAGAGAATTCTAGCTCGCTTCCGGCAGAATCATGCCTCACACGTTATATAGACAGAGGTGGCCTTCTGTACCTGTCCGAGTCCTTAAGAGACCTGGTCAAAGCTATGGAAGGTGCATTTACCTATTGCTTCAGTTTCACCCAGTTGAAAAGTGACAGCATAACAGACCTTATCTCTTGCCTGTCTGTGAAGAGGTTAAATATGGTCGGCTGTGAACACCACGAACTGGAAGTGACAAATCAGATAATTAGATTCTTTACACTGACCAGAGTGCATTTTCTCGTTGCTGGAGAAAATGTGTCCAGTCGAAAAAAACATGGAAAAAATGAAGTTCTTGAAGTGGAGACGTATGACTTGACTGTCATAATGTTAACTCAGTGAACAATGTTTTATTTTATGTTATTGCGCATTACTCACACTGGGTTGTTTTGTGATTTTACTATTGTCTTGTTCACATTGTTGACTACCTCCCATAAAAATTGTGATGTCACTGTCTTGCTGTGTTTCACACATGCATAAATCAATTTTCTCGCTAACTGGTTTGTGACTGTATTTATGCTTGCCAATCAAATCTCAATGTCAGATGTGTATGTGTTCCCAGTGTATCATCGTATATTTACTGTTCTTTTTAGTTGCCTTATTCACTTGCTTTAGCTGAGTTTCGTTTAACTTGCAGTTCTCTCCAACCTTAATGCATAAGTTGTCTTTATTTTTCATGTTATTTTTTTCTTTCGTGAAAATAAATGTCTTGCTTGTAAAATTAGACCTTGAATGTGCAAGTCATAAAAATAACGGTTGCCGATACCTTTACCTGCATTGAGATGTCACGGAAAACACTGCGGCATCAAAGTGAAAACTGCACGGACTTTGTTTTGATGTCAAGCTCAGGGCAAGTCGTTTGATTATCTCTTTTTTAAGCTTCGCAGCTGATATACTACGAGGTCAATTGAAAACACTAGTTTCCAGTGCCGATACATGCTTTAAAGCACACCGCCTGAGTTGGGACAGGTAGACATCGTTATTATCCGCAGGGTAGCGTGAATTATCTGCAACAAAAAACGCCTGATACGCGCGCGCGGTTGCGAGGAGGGGCATCTTGAAAGCGACCACAGCGCCGCCGCATCCGGATGAATTCTCGCTCGCTCTCCGGCGCGCCGATGCTGACACCTCTCCTCTCTAGCCATCATAGTAGTGCTTTGGCTTTTGTGTGCGATATAGTGACGTTGTTATCGGTCTCGCACACTGGTATATGTAGTTGGTGCTTTTTTTTCTATTGCGTGTCATCGTTGCAACTGCAATGGACGCCTCGCTGCCCATTTCCGGGGATTCTTGCTCTCGCGAGCTGCTTGCTGAGAGTGACGCCAATGATGGTGGAGAGACACAAAGAAACGTTGAAGTTCGTGGCGAAGTCGCGCCAACTTGCATCGAAAATTATGATGAAGGCGTTCCAGCCGTGCAACAGTGGGACAGGCGTTGGTCACCAAGTCAGGCACATTCATCATCCGAGGATTCGAGTTCTTACGAGTCTTCATCGAGCGACGAAGAAGCTGTCGGTGACGATTATCCCCCACTCTCGCCGTGCATCGCTGCCGTTGGCGTCGTCCCCGACAAGGCGTCCGGAGCGTTTCCGAAATATTCCGTCGGGGTGCAGGAGAGTATGATTCACCCGACTCTCAAGAACGAAACCATCCACGAGATGATGTTCCATTTCGTGCGCCACTTTATGACTTTACACGTGGCACGTGAGTGCGACATTCATGGCCTCTACATTTGCCTCACATGTAGTTCGGCTCAGCGAACGCTTGTCCGAATTCGGGAGGCCATCACCCAGGATGAAGAGGGCCGCAAGGTGGCGCTTCACAACGCGACGTTCATGAAAGTCCTGGTCCAACTGTGCAACGTCGACAGCCTCGACTCCCCTGACGTTCCACGCATTTGTGCAGTAAGTTCGAAGGAGATTCGAACGTACTACCAAACGATCTCACGCTGCGAGGTCGCAAGTACCGCGACGCTGCTGGAAGACAATTCTAGCGATAAGTTGTGGAAACGCTTCTTCGGCGAGGCAGCGAACAAGATCAAAAAGAAGACCTACGTTGTCAAAGTGCGGGGAAACCTGCGTACCGATGGCGGCGGCGATGGTCTCGACGCTTTTCTTGAACGGGCAAACAAGCGTGGCCATCCCGGGGTTGACTCGAACGGCGATCATCCCACTGAGACCGACTCACTGATCATAGCCGATTGCTTGGATGCTCGGCACGTCATGGTTTACGACAGCTTGAAGGCTAAGAAAGATGTTCAGGCCCTGGACGTTTTGCTGGCCGAGATCCACCAGTTGTTGCTCAAGCGCAAACCCCGAGTAGAACCTCCCGACATTGGCGACGTCGTCGGTCTAGTTGTGGCCAGCGACTGCGTGCAGAGAGTGCTCGTCATCAAAGTGATCGAGGACGTAGCCGTAGTATGGTCCATCGATCATGGCCGCTTCCACGAAGTTGAGTGGTGCAACTTGATCAACGTCACGGAGTCTCTAAGGCAGTTGCCACCTGCAGTCTCCCTTGCCGTTATACAGGACGTGCAAGCCATGCCGTTCTTAAAGCTTCTGCGGGAGTGCGTAAGGGTGCTACGAGTTGTAACCCACCACGACAACGCCGAGAGAGCCTTTCACAAATTTATGGTGACCAAAGTGACGGCGACCGGAGTGCTCGACGTCCTCTGCGACCTTCTGCAATACCCCGACTACGTCACCAGGATTACTGCCATCAAATGCCTCTTAAAAATTTCCAGCCTGAAACGCGGTCGCCGAGCCGTTGTCAAGGCTGCCTGCGTTCCGAGTGCTCTCTTGTGTCTGGACTACCTTACGCGCAGTCATCTCGTCGATGAAAGCAGCAGCATAGTGATGGAAGAAATGCCAGCCTTGCTCAACCTCCTGCAGGTTATGTTTTTTAGCAACGAGCAGCTACGTCTCGAATGCGGCTATACGGATGTCCTTGCAATCGTCGTGAGAATCCACAAATGCCTGCATCCGACCAACGTCATTCGCCAAGACGTCGAGCGTAGCATCCGCGCCATCTTGGCTCTCCCACCTGCACGCCGAACTGCAGAGCAGCAGAAGCTGCGGAAGTGGCAGCGGGCACGACGACCATGGGGCTTCATCGGGCAGGAACTTAATGTGCCACTTTCTTCGGCATGCACGGACGGCTTAGCTGCACCACCTGGCGGTCGCTTCTACATTCGCGGCATGTTGATGATGCCCTTTTGTTCGGACGGGATGCGCGAGTTTTGGCCCGTGAAATTTATGAAGAAGGTATCGGCACGCGCCCTGTCCAGCATGGCTTGCTCGTTCCTGAACACGTGGAATCCGTGCTCCATATACTTTGGCATCAATCGGGATGGAGTAGTGCTCGGCGTCATTTTGACTCGGAAGGAGCGGGACGCCCTGCGGTGTGGCCTCGACTTAGCTTTTACCACGCTGCGGCCACTACTGCCTTACAGTAGCTACGGTGTCAAGTTCGTGCCAGTGTTGCGTCGCGGAACAAACAAGCCTGAAGAGGCACATCTTTTTGTGGTCCAGGTGTGGATGTGCGGAGTGTGCGGCATCATGTACACAACTTCGGAACAACGCTGCTTCCTCCGAGAAGGCGACAAGTCGTACCAGGCTGGCACGTTTCATGTCCGAGAGAGGATAGCGTGCATTGCAGAAGAGTACTACCTGCAGGCGGAGAAGAAAGGTAGCCTGAAGAACGGAGCTTCGCCGGCTGGGAGCAATGTGCCCCTGGAGGACATCATGGTCTGGCAGTCTGGGTAGACAGGATTTGCATAACATTACTTTCGAGGCTAACGTCTGGGTCAACGACTGTGAGTTTGGGACCACCGCAGTTATCTTGTACTCTCTAGATTTTTGTTTGACATTTGTTCTGGCAATTATGGTTTCAATATCCAAGTATATGGCCATGAGTTCTCAGCCTTTGCAACTATCTCGTTCATGATTTTATTTGTCAAAAGCAGATGAAGTTTACAAGTTAGTGATGCCACAGCGGTAAACTACAGTATAATTTTCACTGATAAGGTCCGTCTTTCTTTTTTAATACCTAGTAAACAGCTGTTCTTGCACCGGTACGTCTTTACAGGAATGTTTTATGCAATATCTTTCCCTACGAGGTGAATTTTGTGCTTACAAAAAAGACGAATAAAGACTTTTGCCATGATCACACATTCGTGGAGGAACAGTCACATTCAACTTGAGGGTAGACTTGATAAGCTCAACATGACACAACTAAAACAAACGTTAAAAACAGGCAGCGATACCTCAAAGGTTTCACGCCAGGCCACTCATACATGGCACATTTTCGTAGTATATCGACTGGGCCTCCATAGGCAAATGTGCACTGGCACTGAAGTGTTTTGTCAGTAAGCAAGAGAACCAAGTTTTCACAATTTTAGTGCTGACCAGGAACTGTCCAAATGCAACAAAAATCTTTTCAGTGATGGCTGATCTGCTAATGGTGCTGGAATCTCAAAATCTAATTGAAGTTACCAGCTTGAATGCTTGTCTTCATTTTTTCTAATTGAACGATTTGAACAGTATCAGCGGGAATAAAGTTTTTTAATGGTACTTTAATCACGAATCTTGACTGATTTGGAATTTTTACAGCAGTGCTGTATATGACCAGCTTCTGGCAGATAGCATCCACTGACAAAGCTCCTCTAGAACAATTCTCGGCACCCTTTGGCATAGGAGTACCTCTCACCACCTTTAATGCCTCTGTCACAAGTTTTGCAATTCTTGGTGGTGGTTATTTTCACCAGTCATTCTGCCCCTTCATATCATGACGTAGAAATTGTGCTGGCGCTTTGTCAGCAGTTCTGTTTCCAACTTTCTATGGGACGAATATATGTTGTCTGCTCCTTGAAGGGAAAACAGTCGGAAATGAAGAGGTGTGAATTGGCGCGAAAACAATATAAAGCCACTGCCGCAGAACTTGCACTAGAACCCTCCAGCTTCCATCCTTACAGTAATGAAAGGGCATCGATATTTCTTTAAAGTATCTCTTTAGATGAAGAAGATTATGGCATACTTAACCATGCCACAATTGCTCCACCAATGCGACAGATGAATGAATCCCTGCAAGTGGTAAGACTCAATAATCATGACAACAGTTACAAACTCAAAGCCAATTTGTAAAAGTAGCAGTTCGTATCTGATATCATTCTGCCCCATCAATCACCTAAGCATGGCCGAAAGGCCCGTGGTGCGGAGACCACTTGAGTACTAAAAACCTTACCAAACTACCTAACATTCGCTAGCATTCGGTCATGGTCAGTGCTGAGACATACGCGGCTTCAAAGCCAGGACAACACTGCCACTATTTCTTGATACATTATTCGTAATCTATAGGTCCCTGAATTGGTTCGCCCGGCCAGTGCGCACAATCGATAAATGAACGTCAGGCACATGGTGTGAACGTAGCTACTACACTTACAAGAATTATTACTTGCTGTGTGCTTCGCATGACACCGCTTCATAAAACTCCCGTGATCTGCCGAATCTTCACGTCGATTTTGCTGAAGTCTCCCATTGTTTTTCGTATACAGCAGGGTTCAAACTGTCATTACACAGCCAAAGTAGAATGAAAAAACAATGTGCGAGCTTGCCTATAAGGTTTCTCTAACAAACTCTTTACTGTGCCTTTCATCCAATGACAAATATAAGTCAGCTAATTGTCTCCTTCCCCTTCTACAAGGCTTTCCTTTTACAGCGAAAGTTGTCACGAGATCACTTTTCAGGTCACGCGCAGTTGCATTTATCTGCTGCTGCTGTCCCTAACCACGTCGTGCGAAATTAGAAGAAAAACCTTGCCTTAGGCAGGCATGACCTAGCACCAATGGCACAGTGGGGCTTAATTCCGGGTCCACTGGTTGCCAGCCGAGTATTCTACCACTGAGCTACACCAGTGCTTCTGACTTATTGTTGAACTTGCCTTAGGCAGGCTTCATGTCGGGAAAGCAATCGCCTTAATACGACTTATAAAGCGTTTTAAAACAGTGTAAGAACAACCAGTCGTCGCACAATGCGATTAGCATAACGAGTGGGCCGTCCAATGCTCCAACCCATTACAAAAGCTTGTTCTTGTTTCTCTAATAACTGTGGTGCATACCCACTACAGCCATAATTCCTCATCGTCGTCAGCCACTGCATGGACAATTGGCACAAAATTCCTTGCAAGTGTTTAGCCGTTATCACGTTTCTAAGAAGAATGACGAAAAATAGTATAGCGAATGCCGGCCTGCTGCCGAAAAGTTTATTATTAATGCAGTGGGTACCAAGCAAGTGTAGTTACCGGATGAGTGTTTTGAAAAGGCTCTGAAAGGCCACTCTTCTAGCTTTCGCTGTGACTGTGCTGCGCCTACCGCGCAGGCCTGGTGTTTTTTTACCGACAGTTACCTCATTCTGTTTGATGCACCGAATTCGGTGCGCCAGCCCTTCTGTTACAGTATCTTACACTGCAGTGACCACAGATGACAACCGTGGGAATGAGGGCATATTTCATAGAGTCGATGCTGTGAAGTATGTTGCAAGGCTTCTATTTCACAGCCGTTAACAAAAGCACCTGAGATAGCAGTACTACGCTCAAACCTCATTATAACAATAAAACTTGCGTTGGCTCTAGTTTGTACAGTTGGTCTCTTTTTTTTCTCATTATAATGAAGTTGCATTCTAGATTAAATTAAGCTTGTTATAACTGAAAATTCATTATAGAGCTTTATTCTTGACACTATACATTTTGCAAGACAACTTTTGCATTAACTTCATTTTAATTGATATTTCATTACAATCATTACATTCAAGTTTGTTATATATGAGGGTATATAAAAAATGCAGTCTTTGAGCAGCAGTCAATTTAATACATCTGCGCATCAAACTTGTGTATGTGTGTGCTGTGGAATCGGCTTTCGATGCTCCATATGGCAACGGTTTGTACCCACCACGGGAATATCGACCAACAAGCAGGCTGTCTGAGCATCTTTACACGCAAGCATAAATTCCCCATTCTGCGAAGGCTGCGAGTGCATAAAGGGTGCATGGAAGACATGCACCATTTAGAACATACATCTGAGCTAGCCGATTAGGCTTCTTCAGATAATGAGTAAACCATGCAAGCATGGATGCAAGAGATGATCGGAATTCCTAGGTGGGCTAGTTTGTATAGATTCATTATGACAACTCAGCAGCGCAAACAAATTGGGCTATTTAACAGTAGAATAAAACTGCACTGTTCCGCTCTTTGTGCGATTTATGCTGCCAAGTTGTCGTAATGCTACAGAAGAGAACACAAATGCCCGTTATCGACTGAAAAGCCACACCACAGAGAAAAAGAGAAAATTTATTGACCATGCAAAGGTGTGGCAGCACCACCAGTTAATCCAGTGGACACGGCAGATAACTGTACGGGCATATCGCATCTTGTTCTCTTCATGTCTGTATTTGCACGCCTTACCCATCTTCGATGATGAAGTAGGTGTCGGTCTTGTCCGACAATCTAGGGCCTGGGCACCTAGCAAGTCTGTTCACTCCTAAGTCCTCACTGATCTAGGTGTCGCGAAAAAACTCGAAGAACGTGCTGTTGAATAACAGCAACACTCGCAATCAAAACGTTTCTAAAACATTCCATGTGCATTGTATAAAAGGGGCTCAGAACCATTGAATTTGCACATAATCCACATTAACTACACTAAAGAGACTACACTAAAGCCTATTTATGTAAGCGTTTATTTACTACAGTGCTGTCATTCCTTCTTGTTCAGCGACAGAGAATGTTACTAGTGTCTGACAATGTTGTAGTGCTTAAAGACTGACTTTGTCACAAACACTTCCTACAATGCCCATTGACAGCAAACACCTACACCATGCCTCAAGAAGCTGAACAGCAAATATCGTTGCAGCCAGGATTCTAGCTACTAATATTTCCATAAAATATACGTAAAATTATTACTTGTTCAGCTACCATAGATTAAAAGTTTGGAACATGTCACAAAAAGTATGAGAGGGTAACATCGAATCGACACATCCTCCTCAAAGTGCACAATGCAATCTGCACCGATCTCGTCTGATTTTCAGACGGTAGAGAAAGGGAAATTGTAGTCATAGAACAGTGAACATACCGTATTAGTCTCACTGACTTGACAAGAAACTCAGCCCTTCATTTTGTGTAGCGTGCCAAGATGTGCCTTTATGTAGAATTTCGCGCTATTCCTATTTTGTAATGCATTTATAGCTCTCAACATTTGTTTTGTGGCTCCAAATGGTAACCAGCAGAATATATCCTTTGGTGACTGGAAAGAGAAAGTGCTGGGTAACTTAAGAGAAATTTCGTCTTGCTAGGGCGTGGACTAAGCGCAATGGATTTAGACGCACATCTTCTTGCTTCTTACGAGTCCGATTGCAAGTAGCCAGTGTATTGTAGAGTTCAAGGGCTGCTAAGGTAAAAAATATTCAAATGCAGAAATACTGCAGATCTACACTGCATTGACATTGAACTCGCAGTATACTTTTCCAAAACAGGGTAGAAAAAAATCCTCTTGCCTTTCATATCCATATTGAAATACAGCCCCCTGGCTAGAATCGAATGCTTAGCCTCAAGCTTCAGAACTCAACATTTTCGCCACTAAGCCGCCACGGTAGCTGTCACTCGATGTTGAGCATTGGCCCCTCAATCGTACTAGATGAAAAACTGAGCATAGTTTGCTGCTAAATAAATGAAAATCTCAACACAAACCTAAATAAGAGACTTTACAACCGTCCAGGGGCAGTAATAGGCCACATTATTGATTGATATGTGGAATTTAACATCCAAAAACTATCATAGTTTATCAGAGATGCTGTAGTGGAGGGCTCCAGAAATTTCGACCACCTGAGGTTCCTTAACGTCCACACGAATTTGAACACATGGGCCTAATAAGCCACTTGAGGGTACTTCTTTTGTAAAATTTTTCTTCACACTGCAGATTTGTAATGCTTAAATTACTGTAAGCATAAAGCAAATGCATTTTTTGCACGACAATGACAGCTACATGCAACACCATTTCATGTACCGTATGAAACTAAAATTGAAAACAAACTTAAAGGGAAACAAAGATTCTGCCTTGCATGAATAGAAACAAATACAAAATATAACAAATGTTTTTTTACTATAAAACAGGACTCAAATGCAAGAAAGAAAGAAAGGTTTGCAGCTCGCACGGCCATCACCGAAAGTTGCGAATCCGAGCATTGCGCAATATTGGTGAACCAACGCCGCTGCATCATCTTTAATGCAAATGAGCTTGTCAAAGTGTCAGCACTACCAGCACAGTTTTTAATTTGTCGCACTCAGATGCAGGTAATTCAGTACTTACTACACTTTTCATCAGTCAAAATCAGCAACTGTGGAGTGGTTACCACGCGGTAGACCTACATGCGTGTATTTACAGAAATCAACAAGCACCTTCTAGGCAGGAGGTCCGATTTAATCACACTACAGTACGTAAAATAAAGTGCTGTAGAACGTACGTGTTCCTTCTGATGTGTAGTTGAACTATGCAATATTTTTACGTTATCTGCACATATTTATGCGTCTGATTACCTACAGTGCCTAGTGGAAAAGGAGGGTGGTAGGGGAAGAAGAACATACACTTGATAAATGCAAAGAGAATAAAAGCGATCTAATTGATTGACAAGGGCACCGTAGAAATTATGCGGACAGGTTCTTACAAACAACAGACATGTAGCCTGTTTGGGCTGAAGGATTCATACATATACATATTTTGAAAAAAATTTATGCTGGTTCCCGAATGAGACGACGTCTGATATAAAACTTTTTAAAACAAACATGCGATCCCTTAGCATCAAAACATCAGTGTGCTGAGACAGCAGTGTAAGTCAGAGTTTACGCAAATTTTGCAAAGACGTGCTACAAAAAGCTCATCTATACATGGCAATACATTTCTCAAGCAGATCCCTGCTAAGAGTGAACTTAGCAAGCATGACCACAAAAAGGCACGTGCACACATACACACACACACTTATATATATAGAAAGAGAGAGGAAGGAAGGTATTTAACACACAACAAATGTTCTAGCACCATTCGTCTGGGACGTTTTCAGATGAAGATGTTTTTTTTTTTCACTCTCACGTCTTGGTCTCACTACCAAGACGTGAGAGTGAATGATGCTAGAACGTTCACTGTGCCCCCCCCCCATATATATATATATATATATGGGGGCTAATAAACAGAAAAGAAAAAGGAAGGGGTAGGTCAACAAAAGACAACATGAAAGAGACGTGCACATTAATAGCATTATTTTGAGGCAACATTCCACAGCAGCAGAATGACTACAGGAACAACTGAATGCCCATTAAACCTGAGAAAAGAAAAAAAAAGCGTGACACAAGTAGCGGTGTCTTTCTGAATTTCTATTATATTACTAGGTTGCCATGACGTCAAAAATATTTAGACGACAATCTTGGCCATTAATAAGTATAAGGGTAAAATGCTGTGGCATGTTTAGAAAATAGTTGCCTTACTATTTGAAAAGCACTCGATTTGGTGTCATCCCTATTGAACTTAATTGTATTCGACATGGTTCAAAAATTGACTATTCCTGCACTATTGGGAGTGATCAAGGAAGAACATGTCAAAAGATAAGGGCTGGTGCGCTACTATGTTGGTTAACCATAACGATTCCAGCTGTACTCACTGCGTTAAAACACTATGCGTAGATTCACTAACTCCGTGCTACATACTCGCACTGGGTTTTTGGTACAATGGCTGGATACAGCTTCACAGAGGAAAGTTGCGCATCACGCTGCCATGATCATGGCAAGTGAATAAACTTCAACATCGCCGCTCGCTGTTTTCGTAAACCCTAAATATTCTGTGACATTTTGCTCGATTGATTGTGCGATGCTCAAGACTCATCAGCCATGAGTATGCGTGCGAATACACAAAACATTTGGGATCTCTTCATTGTGCTATCCCACGTGATGTGGTATTACAAGGACACAATGAAGGTGTAGTATTAGCGTGAGCTTTTGAAGCTGATCTTAGTGCATCATACAAATCTCCTGTATCAAAAGAGGCCCTTAGCAGGTGTGATGCTCAGAAGATGCTGATAATTTATTTTGACATTAAGGTCCGTTCAATAAATTTTTTCATCTACAATAAAGCTTCTACGGTTTAAGTCAATTCTCGCATGATACATCTATTGACATTGACACTAGCATAGGGTCAATTCTGGCGACTTCACACAACAGCATGGCTAGCTGTGTTGATGTTGGGTACCAAAACATGCGAGATGGCCACTTCAACTTCATCTATGGAGCCACAGAGCAGAGTGGTCATGTAAATGCGACAATATATTTATGCCATGACGTCAGGGTGCAGTAGGAACCGAAAGTAGTTTTTAAAAGCATGCAATTTATTTTTCAGGATACACTCCTGCTTGCCGTTCATTGACGAGGCTCAAAAGCTTGGCTTTTCGTTCGATGCAAAAAAATAGGAACTGAAAATTTCCGTGTGAATATCTGTATGAAAATGGAAAAAAACTAATGTACCAGCTCGGACCAATTCAGGCTACCGTTACAAGAGTTCTCACGAAAACCTGCTGGCCATAACAGTGCTACGAATGAGGAATCAGCCTATCATGCCGAATCTTTTAAGAAATAACGTCTCATGTATGCATGCAGGACGTGCGGCCTCAATGAAAAAATGTCCTGCGATTTCATCACGCTGATTCCATCAGCATGATGGTATCGGAGATCGTTAGGCGTAATCTCAACTACAAAAAACTCTCTCCAATAGATGTCTTTCTCAAAAAGTACCAGCAACTGAAAACAAGACGAGGCCACCACAGCCTGCAATCTTTCACTAGACTTCCAAATCCTACTGTAACCTGCATGTGTGAAGATTACATGACTCATACATCCATCACCACTATGGTGCTCTCATGGTATATTACTTCCCAATTGTTATGCCAACCCTACTTCAATTCCTTTTATCCAAAACATTGTTTAACAAGAGCTACAAAACCCGAAATTGATGCCGGGTGCACTATTGCACATCTCATGCTTGATGAACACCTTTCTAGTATGTTGACTCCACATAAGAGTTATTGCAACATTATGCCTTTGCCACACGAATTAGGATAGACTATTTGTGAATTAATGAAATCCAGATTATTTAATATAAACGTTCTAGACAACCAACTGAAATCAAGTGGATCTCTTAGAATAAATTATACTCTACTTAGGAGTGATTGTTTCGAATCGCAACATAAAGAATTATCTAATAATTGCAGTGTGTCATTCTGCATTTTTTAAATGAATTCAGTTATCTCCTGGTTACATTCCTAAAAATGCAAAAATATTTCACTATTTTTGACAAAATTTCTCACTTCCAATATAGATTTAAACATGGTACTGCTTTCATTGAGTGCTTGCGAAGCAAAATATTTCACTTAGAAAGAAACTTCACCAACAATGATGTTTAATTTATAATTAGCTCAGCGTTCATTGGCCATCTTCCTTACTGATACAGCACAGAAATCACAAAGGTACGTCACATTTCCAAATCGGGACGCCATGTCACAAATGGTTATGGAAGCCCATCATATGAGTGGAGAAGTGCAGACAACAATTCAATGTGGTTCATCTGACCCCAAGTTGGGCACATCACCTTGTCACGTAACCTGGCCGTTTACCCTGACCGTGCAGACCGTATCCAGTGATTTGACCTGGGCCAACCATATTTCACCTTCTCTCGAGTCTTGCACATTTATCATTGAGCTTGGAACATGCAGTGTGCCATACAAGCCTTGCTCGATAAGGATGCATAGACACTAGTTTTGCTTGCCTAAAACACCTCCCACCATGTCGTTTGCCACAGCCTAATGGTGCTTTCTGCACTAGTTCGGAAAACTAGAAAATGCAGTCCCTGATGTGGTGGAGCTGAAATAAATACCAATACACAAATCCATTTTTGCTATGCCCACCAAAAAAAGTGACGGATCTCTAGTTGTAAACATCAATTTTACTAGTATATGTCAATTACACCAGTATACTTAGAACATGCCAGAGGTACGTGTAAGTGAAGATGCTGGCATATCTGTTTCGAGTCCATCTCAACAGCTCAGTATATGTATATTAGCCCTTTCAGATGCGACCTACAAAGAATTTCCTCGTAAGTGTATCAAATTTACAAGACATTATTTCACAGCACCCACTATCCTATTCCAAGACACATAAATCAATTTATTCTGGCATTATTTTTATAATCACAGAACAGATTGATTTACATATTTTACAGTAATTTACCTTAGGCTCTTAGTGAACGTCGATTTATCATGAAACTATGAAAGAAAAAGACTTGTTCGAGGGGGCTCATATCTTATTTGTTAGGCACAACTAGTGACATTAACAGTCAAGAAAAACACAGGTGACATTACTTATTGTATATTAACTAGTATAATAATTATACCATAAGTTTATAAAAACTGCGAAGGAAAAAAAAACTTTTTCCATCGATGGGATATTAACCCTCGACTTTGAAATATCCTGAAGTCTTTCATGCATTTTTTTTCTCTTCTTTTTACATAAACATGACGGAATCTCAAGCTTGAAGCATAGTGCAATTGTATTTCCAGTAATGTTCATTTGAAGCAAAGAAAAAGTTCTCTCTGAGAATTTAAGCACCAATACGCCTTGCTCTTTCGTAGGCACTAGTTGGCACAACTAGTGAAAACAAGTCGCACGCTCAAACTCGTTCGAAGGGCATCAAAGGGTTCGCATTGAGTCCCAGCCTATTATCCTCATGCTATCAGTGCCACAAGTTTTCGGAGTCGCAGACAGCGGCGCATAGACAGGGTCCAGTAAGCATACTGCGAGCGCAGGTCTGGTCAGCCACGCTGTTTTTGTGCTCTTCACTGCAGTGAGTCACTGCCCACACAACATCATCCTCGGGCTGTAGATTGTAACAAATGATACCGCTTTTACCGAGCGCTCTGTTGGCGTCTTTCATCAAAAATTCTTGCTGTAGTTGACACCCGAGGTCATATTTGACTATTTGAGGTTCGTTAATGTGAACATCCATATAAGCACATGGGTGCTTTTGCCTTTCACTCTCGTCAAAATTCAGCTAATCTTACTAGGAGTGAGAACAACGTCCATGCACTTCGATACAATTTTTGCCTCATTTGCTTGGGAAATGAAGTTTACTTAGTGGTTTGCCGCTGTTAGCATGTCATTCTGCCTCTATGACATTTACTAGGTACCTGTTACCTTCTTGCATACTAATTTAATAAATCTGCATAATGAAGACGGGGGGGGGTTGCACAACATAGGGGCAAGAAGCACAGCCAATGCATGCACAAGGTAGCCGCTTGACTGAGAATACCACGCTCTTCCTGCAGGCACTGCTTATCCACAGCCACTGGTAGAGATCGCTTAATGAAGGTCGTCTCAATTGGTGGAGCTTGTGCCTCCAACGAACGTTGCATCTTTTCTTCTTGATACTATGTCGGGGCCCTCCCCACAAGCTCCTAGCCATATCATTGCATACAACACTGCACACTTCTGGATTGCTTTAAAAAAATCTGCCAAATTAGGAGGACCTCTTGTGTGGTCCAGCTAACTTAACCCATTAACAAGGTGTCAACGAATTGAATTTATCAGAATTACCTGAATTTTTCAGGTTTTCCATAAGGCTACCAAGCATATTCATCGACAGGTAAATCTGCTTTAAAATCTGACCACGTACTAGAAACGGGCCCTGAAGTGGTAAAATAGACAGGGTGCTTGAATAAACTAAGTGCAGAACAGATAGTGAACAAAAGTGTTTATGTTGGTTTCTCAATGCAAGGTTAGTGTGATTAAAGCTTAGTTGAGAGCGTACCTCTTTCCTCTCAACTTCGTTCTTAAAATTTTTGTACACAGCACTATACCCAAAAAACCTGGTGAACAGAGTACATCTGCCGTTAATCCATCACTGAATAAACTTGCACCACTCAGGTGAGCCTCTGGCCAAATCAAAATGCCTTCAAGTCGAGCCAAGGTAATAGCCAAGACGAACAAACCGAAATTTATCAGTAATAACCTCATGCTTGGGGCATTGATACATTGTATAATCTGTAGATGTCACAGTTAAGCACTGTACTTTTTGGTTACTCTTCAGCTTACCTGTTTATAATATAGATGGAAAAAAATGAGTGACTGTTTAAGCTTTGATTAAAGAAAAATACAGTTTCCATGACAGTCCCACAGACTGTCGTTTCCAGGGCCCACCCAGTTTTCTTTAATAATTATATGACTAATTCCCCAACTTTTTCAGGCATGTCCAATTTCTCCGACAACTTCAGGTTTTTCAGGTGGGTAGACGCCCTTTGACTCAATGATTTCATCAAGCCCATTACGTTAGCTCCTAATTTGTGCCATCGTGGAAGCGATATGATGTGCAGATTATCACCTGGAACCATATTTCGACCCCTTGTGTCCACGTTCTAGACTGCCAGTATGCTTACAGCACTTCTCACCACAGTGAAGATAAAGCAGAGAACAACAAAGGCCTACCAGAGTCGCCAGTTCAGGGTGTCAGATCACATTGGGCCATATCTGACAACGGGCGCTGCATTCTTTAATACTGTTAATTGATTTGGATACACAGATACACAAGGACACAGAGGAAAGAGGGAGAAAGCAAGCTGGCAACTGCCACCTAGAGGGGCACAACGCGTGCTTACTCTTTTGGGAGGAGGGAAGAGGTAGGTAGGAGGAAAGAAAAGGAAAATAAAAGGGAAGTAGCCCACCTTTCTTATGCAGCAGGCTTTGCCACTTAAAGAATACCAATTCCTAGGAATTTATTGTACAACCATGGACAATCACTATACCTCTTGCCGAGAGATTGTGTTCTTTGACGCGACCGGCTCATGGAGCCCAACCAGATTTTATGGGCCAAACAGACCTGGCCGTCCATTTGTAGTTTTTTGTAAATGTGTGTTCTAAACTGCATTTAACAGGCCCCTAAACCAGTTCCCAGAAGTCAAAATTTAGTTGTGGTATTGCAGTTATGCACAAGTCTACAAAGAACATGTACCTGTGATAATTTTTCTGAACGGTGGCTCAATAGCCGAGCTACATGCATTTCGTGATCCTTAAGTGGCCCCTCGCTCGCTCTGCTCTTTCCTTAGCTCAACTCGGCCCATTGGCTCATCTCTTCTCCTGACCGAGTGTCGAGCACATGTACCTGTGACAGACAAACAGGTTCTTTGTGTGTATAACGAACCGGTGAGAATGTCGAGGTTATGGTGAATACCGAGGATCACCAAAAGGCTCAGAGAGGAAAAGGAGTGTTGATTTACATTTTTTTCAGAGCAACAAAACAATTCCTTTACCAAATAGATTGGTTGCATTTGGTCAACATTTACAAATGATAGCCTCATAAAGGAGACTGATGTGCTCATGAAAAGTTATGCTCTATCACGTAATAAATTCGTCGAGAGCTATTCAGGTTACAAGAAAAAAGTTATAGACGCAAAACAGAGATGCCTCTACTTTGTACCAACTTAAGTTTCATGTTGGTACCAAGCAGGGGCAGCATTGAGATATTAGTATTTGCCCCCTCCCTTCTCCTGTGGCCCTCACAGACCACAGGTGGAGGGAAGGGGTAGCCCTGTGGCCCCGTCTCCAATGCAGCAAAACGTGCGTGAAACATCAAAGTACTGTGGTGAAGCGTACTGATATCATGTCGCCTCATTGAAAGTTGGAAGCTTCTGAACTTTCCGACTAACTCACTATGCCTTACTATTTATTTAACGAATGGGCAGAGCACAACATAATCACTGGAGTACAGAGGATAAAGAATTGCTGGAGTGGAAATTGCTCCTCATAAGCGATGTCACAGCCCCCAGAATCTTGATTGGACCATGCTGGGAAGAGCCAGCACGTAATCAGCTTCAATCAAGACAAACGTGTCGTACTGTGAAGCTACATGGGTGCTGTTGTGAACTGTGAATGCACATCATGAATACACAAGTGTACAGATGAACCCCTTCAGGTTACATTGCTTGCTGGAGCTGCACAAGTCATGTTATTTCCACTGATATGAGTACACTTCACGTGAGACCTCTAGCACCGGTCTTCAATCTCATCTTCTGTTTTCAGAGCAGATGCTATATTTCGATTGATATAGTTTCTGGAAGCGCAGCAACCTTTATATCTTTGTAACTTTTAGTTTTTTTTAACGTCATAACTTTTCATTCCGCAGGCCATGGCCACCAAGGAGGTGTACAAAGAATCGCTGGAATGGAAATTTCACCCCAAGAGTGATGACGTGGTCTCCAAAATATTGGGAGGAGGGCGAGCCACAGTCATTCAGCAAAGAAAAAGAAGCATTTTCCTCGCATGCCCTACGAGTTTGGTATGGCAAAATTGTATGGACAGCATAGGCATATCAGCTGGTGGGGCAAGGGGGGTGCAAGTCCCCCCCACCGAGAAAAGCGGGGGGGATGAGCCCCCTCCACTTTTGACAGTGGTCACTGTCAGCTGCACGCTGGGGAAACCAAGAACTAAGGCGAAGTTTTCCTTTACCACAGTAATCACTCTATATTATTACATGAAAATGTTACCAAGGAATGTTTTAATACAGCGAAATTTTTCCTAAATTTCGGCTGTGACGATTGTCCTTGAATGTTCCTTGCCGTGCGGGCTGCTTATGCGACTCTTTCGTGCCTTGTACTGTAGCATTGCAAAGTAGAAGGCGCGAAAGCGTCTTGTACTTGCTTGGTTATAGATTGGAACGAACAATCGTTTTATGGATCGGTCAGAGCGTTTGCTGCTTCGTGAAAATGGTTTCTTTTCATCAAAAATGAATACCATTTTCGCTGCTTTATCGAAGCTGCTCTGGCCCGATGATTGTGACGAATCTTTTTGAATGCTTTAGCTCTGCCGTACTAGAAGCACCACAAAAAGACTTGTGTTTTAGTCTCTGATAAATCTGATCACCCTTGCTTACGGCAACTACGAGCGATGGCAGAAGTTTGCAAAGTGGTGAAGAGTGAGGCATTAGACTCGAGTACAGTGGGAAGCTCAGAGTCTTAGCTTACCCCAAAGCATGACCCACGGGACCAGGGAGAAGGTGAAAGACCGTGGTTGTTCGCATGATGAAGGCCTAATTAGGAGTTGAGCTAGTTAGCTTTCATTCATCTTTGTCTTTTCCAGCTCAAAATACTACTCTGACAGATGAGAAGCACATATGCGCAGCACTGCTTAATTCTCCCTCTCTCTCAGCAAAGATTGCCTCACAGAGATGTACACGCACACGTACACTCTAAAAAGTTTTCCGGAGTAACTGCGCATTTACCACAAAAAGGGCTCTTTGTTCTCCTCCAAAAGACGAAATGTGTGCAAAAGATTGCACAAGACACCGCGAGGAGAAGCACTTTTCTCCTTGAGGAGTAAAGCCCCCGTTCTTTGCAGTAACTGCAGGAATGTCTGCGCCAATGCGTACACAAGCCTGTCTCATTTCAAACGGTTGTGTAGCTTGGTGTGGTGTAGTAGTTAGTGTACATGCATGCTGACTGAATGATCGTGAGTTGATTGATTGATATGTGAGGTTTAACGTCTCAAATCCACCATATAATTACGAGAAACGTCGTAGTTGAAGGCTCCGGAAATTTCGACCACCTGGGGTGCTTAAACCTACACCAAAACCTGAGCACACGGGCCTACAGCAGTTTTGCCTCCATCGAAAACCTTCATCAAAAAAGGTATATATATATCGCCTGAGCAGTGAGGTAGGTTGTTTGCCCCCACCGAAAAAGCTGGTACGCTACTGACGGACAGAAGTGCTTGCCTGTGCGTTACCAGCTTTCTCTTACGAAGCTTCAAAATCGTGGCAAGCTTTACTGAAGATCAAGTCGGGAAACACAAAAAAATTTATACTAACAGAGCAATACCATTTTATCTTTAAGCAGACACCACCAGAAAAAGAGCACATATGAGAGATTACTATGGTCGAAGGCTGGCTTCACTTATACTGCTAAGGCTTTGTGAGGGCTTCTGGCCCAGAATTTTTTCTCGTTTAGGCCTCCTTGGCAGCCACTATGCATTTTTGTGATACCAGTCTTGCATGGTCTCCTTTAATAGCTATGACAATCATGATCGTCTAATATGCACAAGCTGCAGAATGAAGCCAATCACCAGTTCAGAAATTTAATTCCAGTCAATCAGTAGGGCACTTGTGATGCCGGTATAAGGTTTGGTAAAGCAATAGACATACCGACTGCAGCACAACCTCAACAAAGATACAGCTATCACTCGTGAAACATTCGACAAGGTAGCATGTCAAACATAGACCACTACAAATTTAGACTTCAATCAAAGTGGCACCAATATAGGAGGGCTCGAAGAAGCAAAATGGAGCACTCCTTTCGCAGTGCGCAAAACCTTGCCTGCAAGTGGCTCGTCCAACGGGTTTCCTTGTCTTCAAAAAAGCAAACAACATCTATGTACTGCTGAGCAGCCAACAGAAGCATGGCCTCCAAGTGCTTTCTTGATACAAAAGCTATGGTTACGAGCGTCAAGTGGCCTCTAAGATTTCATCACATTTGCTCAGAGATGTAATAAACACCTGAAGGTGCGTTATTGCAGCTCCTACAAAATGCCTGCATCTTAAAATCGCAGAAATGCTGTTGGCAAATATAAACATCTGCATAAAAACCCAGGTTTGCATCTGTAATCGTTTTTTTTTATCTAGATGAACTTGTAGCAAGGGGCTTTGAAAAGGATTTGCACCAATCGTCAGCATTATCACAAATATGTAGATCTTGTTTTCCCAAGTAACTAGAGCCAACGCCTCCTCTAGAAAAAATGCCAGTCGCGCGAGCCAAAAACCTCCTGCCCTCTGGTTTTTCTCTTTTCTCGTTTCTAGTGGAGACGGTAGGTGGCATTCCTAGCAGTGGCTGCTTGCAACACACATGTGCACAGGCACTTGTGCGTGCACGTGCAGACAAGTATGAAAGGCTGACACAGACACAGTTGCACTTGTTCATGTAGACCCCCAATGCTTGTCTTTTTACATACTACACTCTTTTAGCATTAAGAAAACTCGCCTTTTTGTTTTTCCAAAGCAATGTTAAAAGTGGCAAATTATGATCCTCACAAACTATTTGCAAAGCTGGTTTTGTAAAAAACCTGATTCTACATTTCTGGATATTGACCAGATAATATACATCTGAATTTTACATTCACTTGTATGCTGCGCACAGGCTGGTTAAAAACAAGCCTAAGAAAAATTAAGGCTCATTCTTACCCGGAACTTGAAGAGGTTACACGAGCGCTTGTGACTGGCAATTAAAAAGCAACCAATGTTCACACCGGCAGCGAGACTTGCCCTTAGCTGCGCCGAAAAGCCTCACAATTGCAATACCGTTCAAGTCTCCTCGCTCCGCAATCAGCAGATGTACCATTTCTGCGCATGAATATTATAGCATTGGGACTCGACTAAAGCACATGCATTTTGACAAAACTGTCCATTTGTGGCCAACTTGGTCATGAAACCAAAGCGAGTCGCTAGTGTGTATGAGACCCTGAAACAGTTCTCGATGTTTTGTGAGCGTTTAGAGCATTATCAAACCATTCGCGCCACAAGTTCAGCCACACGCCATGTACCGAGGCCACTACGGACTATTATATCATACCCTCCTTCTCACCAATGTCGTGCTTCTTCAATTCGCGAGACATGCTGATCATCGCAGAGCTCTTATGAGTGTACTTGACGACTTGTGCTTCGCCCAGTTGTAGCCTTACAGAATGCACGCAACCTGATGACATGCAATTTCATAAACCGTAGCCCAGTCCGGCACCTGGCAGCACGGATGCTGTCTGGCAACAGAGACAAAGATCGCAAAGTGATTGGTATCTGCTTCGACAGGTGCCGTCACCACACCAGCCGATCACACTTCTACTCCACAGCCACCCAGATCAGAAGCCTGGATGACGTTGTGCTACCAGAGGATGTCGTACTGTGAATGGGTCGTTGAAAACATGTTTGGCTGAGCTGGAGTGATCTGCAGCGATTAGCAGCTTCAGAGAGTAGTAATAACTAACACAGTTTAAGCATAGAGCTTGAATCAGTCTGTAAACGACCCTTATCGAAACCGTTTCAGGATGCCTTTAATAATAGACCGAGAAAGTTTTTATGAACAAGAAATGACGCTTCATCCTGGCCCAGCATAAGTGGATGTGCAGTGAAGCTGTTGAAAGAAACTTGACATCCGTTGAGGGAAGGTATTCTTCGTAAGTGCCAAAACATTAGAAAGACTTGCATGGCCCAAGATGCAAAAAATTTGGCATTAATCCGACGGTATCGAAGCCGAAGAAACGAAGTGGTGGCACCATATTTGTCGCGCTGACGGAACATAATCAAGTCATCCTGCTAAATGTCACACGTCGATATCATTGCATCAAACATTATGGAATGAAAACATTTGCATGCAACATCACCTTATGCCATCAAGTGATACATCATCCCATCACAGTCAGGTGATAGCTGCGACACCCCGTGTATAGACCATTTTTCACAAGACATGTAGGTGGTGCCATCTTGGGCTATTAAACCACTGTTCTCTTGCTTTTATATATTGTTACGTAAATTAAAACTGCCGAGAAAGATCGTGTGCACCAACACAACTGTTTTTGTGCATACGTTCCTACCGTAAAACTGTTCATATAGTTGTTAAAGATGCAAAACATAAGATTAACCACCCAATATGGCAACCCTATCCATAAGATAACATATACGACGTGTCCGAAACATCACGCAGGACGATTCTAAAAAAGAGGAATGTCATTACACGAACACCATGTTCCCGGTATACTATGATAACCAGCACTAACTTTTTCCTTGAGTTCTAATTATGTTTCTAGGTCAACAACTACTCACTGAATTAAAATGTCAGTGAGGCATATGTAGACATAATCAGCAACATCTAACTGCGCTATTTTCAGCAACGTACTACCAATGTGCTCATTTTTTCTGCCTGATAAAGAAAGCGTGGGAAATTTGAAAAATAACACGCAATTACACTCTCACCTGCAGAAGGCTGGAGCGCTGTCTAAGCTTACTACCTCACAGTGATTGTCTTTGAGGGGGCTACTTCTCAATGCGTGCTGCAGTCCAGTCGCCTGTCACGAACTTTCTTTCTTTGTCAAAAAGAGTGAGCACGCAATCGGTCTCTCTGTCCTCTTGTGTTGGTCTGCGCGGCTATTTTTTCTTTCCCATAATAGGCTATACCAGTTCAAGAACGACGAACCAATTAACCCAATATTCAACACTTGCGGACTTCATATGCACTAGGTGTGCTTTACATAACGGATTTCCACTTTTTTTAATCGTGCTGCATCATGTGTAGGACACCCTGCATATATACACACACACACATTTTAAGCTTAATTTATGTGCACTGCAGGACAAGCGCTTCTTCCAACGGTCCCTAATATGATATGCAGGCTTGTACGAACAACTCTCTGCTACCCTTGACTGCCTTTCCTATAGTTTGCAATTAGTATATTTTGTAACTCCCACAATATCGTCCGCTGTGGTGCTTTAGCACTTCTGGTGCTGGGCTGCTGACCCGAAGGTCGCAGTTTCAATTCTGGCTTGGCGGTTACATTTTAATAGAGGCGGAATAATAGAGACGCCTGTACCATGGAGTTTCCTATACACTGGAGGAAACTCTGGCGCTAGCGTCAGAGGGAGGCGCTACACACGGTGCTTGAATGATGGGTAGTACATAAATTTGCCTATCTTCGTTCTTTCGGCTCGGTTAGGCTTCGTGGGGACCGAATTCACCTTGCTGCGAGACAAAGTTCAGCAAAGGTATAGCAGTTCCGCTTTACCACCCTTGACCTTTTTTTAGGCTCACCAACTAAAATGGGCTCAGGAATTTCACAACAGTTTCTTTTTATTAAAAAAAAACAAAAACACAGCAATAAATAAAGTCACAGGTGCATTCGGAGCCCGCAAGCACGATGACTAGGCAACCCGTGTGCTAAACATCTTTCCCATGATGGCTTAACAATCGCAGCACCAGAGTTCCCTCTAGTTAATCTTAGAAAACTCTGCCTTGTACTGTCAACACCCTGTAGACTAGCTAAGGACTCTCCGCTCTTCAATGATGTCATCGAATTATGACGGCCGCGGAAGACGTGTTTTCAGAAATGCACATTCCTGTACGCACATTCGTGTACTTACAGCACGTAGCGCAGCCATTGGTTCATGCTACCTCATTTCTCAAAAGTGCCGACAAAGCAGCTTCGTTGTAGTGTGGTGTCATAGGATACGAGAATATGGAGAGGACTTAGCAAGTAGAGCGTGCGTTAGTACTGTGCGACGTCAGTGCACGTTAATGAGCACGAGACGATCAAAACTTCTGCAGTAATCAACTGTGGCGCCGTGATGATGTAAATCATGGCAGAAACAATGACTTACATCATGGTTTTTGCATATTTTTCCCAGTTATTTGCTCTCACAATATTGCAGTGATTTGATGTGTGGTTTGACGTCCCAAAACCACCATATGATTGTGAGAGACGCCGTAGTGAAGGACTCCGGAAATTTCGACCACCTGGGGTTCTTTAGCCTGCACCCAAATCTGAGCACACAGGCCCACATTTCTGCCTCCATCGGATATGCAGCCATCGCAGCCGGGATTCGATCCCGGGACCTGCGGGTCAGCAGCCAAGCACTTTAGCCACTAGACCACCGCGGCGGGGCACAATGTTACAGTGGTAGTGTTTAAATAAGATATATATGCTTACATCGATACATATAAAACTTGAATGCTACCAGTGAAGTATTTGGCTCAATTATTTTTTTTTTTTATCACAGCATTTTGGCAGGAAACGTAAACTAAAGAGGGAAAATGGCGTGTTGAAATTCTGGGGCAATATTTTTGGTGAAAGCCAAGCGAACCTTTTGTGTAACACATTGTTTCCAACTGTATGCTTGAGAATTTATATTTTCCCATTTTTACACTCGTTATCCACACACACACAGACACACACAAACACATGGGCTTAGAATAATGCAGTGTTAAATGCGAACCAATAATATGGAAAAACATCGCGAACGTACAGCAAATGACATTAGGGAAACGGTTGCAAGCCTTCAGCTTTATAGTCCCTAAGAGGCCAGTGCAGCTCATTCAAGCTTGGGAACTCTTCCCACTGCCTCCAGTGCCAACAGTCACATAGGTCAGGTTGCATTGCTTCTGGCTCTGGTGCCACCAAGCTACTACCTACAGTGCCTCTCATGAATACCGTCACCGCATGATAGCCCGCAGCCTCCTCTACAGTGTCTACAACAGAGCACACTGACACATTGCTAACGTACATTGCCGTGCTTTCGAAAACTTCTCGACATGCTGCCTCTTCCCACGTTTCTCCAAACTCAATCTCTCCGCAAGGAACCTGGTACAGGCCTCCACCGAGAAGGCTCTTCCGCCTTCCAAGAATGACTCGCCCCGGCTGGGACTCCGCCATGACGAAGACGGCAACTTGGGCAAATGGTCGCTGCTGCACCTTTTGCGGTTGCTTTTTCTGATATCTCGACCACAGTGAGCACAGTACTTTTTCGGCCGCACCGTCCGGCCTTCGGCAGTAACGCTCCTGTTGAAACTTAACAAGAGATCCCGCTAAAATTGCAGTATCCTCTGTATTCAGCAGTTCGGCTTCTTGAAACAACAGCTCCTGCACACCGGTAAACAGTCTCTCAAATGTTTCTTTGCGTTTTTCTACCAGCTTCAGCTCAGTTTTAAATTCTGCACAAAGTAGCATGTACTTCTGTAGCGGAGTTTCCTTAGCAGGTGGCGCAACGCGCCGGAACAGCACCGATTGTTGTTTCCGCTGCACATGAGCCGTTTGTTGTCTTCTGTGAGGGGTGCCGGCGGGAACCTTCTGCGGCGTGGCCGCCACTGCTGCGCGGGGCTTAGTTAGCGTCGCAGCTGTCGGCTCGATGGTACTTGCATTGTCCGTTCCAGGCAGGTCGGTGCCGTTGTTCGAGGTCATGCTCTCAACTGGCTCAGAACCCGCGGCTGATATTTGCAGCCCTGCTCGAGATAAAGCTTCGTTTGAGGCAACTTCCCGCGGCAGAACCCTTATCAACGTGGGCGACTCAGCTTGTGACGGCTGCGGGACGACACGTGGCGACGCGCTCAAGTAGTCGTGGTCCATCTCCAGGTGTTGGAAATTGACGGGCGTAAAGACGGTCGGCACAGCGTCGGGTCTCAAACGGCGGGAACCGTCGCGCGTTTCGAACTGGGTCGCGTCGAAATGCGCCCGGCACAGATAGGTATTGCGGTGCAACTCTGTCACAGGTCTACCGGATAGTGTACCATTTCCGCAGTTTTCTACCCACTGCCTGCAGCGCGTGACATCCTCGGGGAACCGATAAAAGTGCAGGCCTTCTGCATAACTGCCGGAGCCGTTGGCGCAGCAAGTGTTGGATGCACAGTAAATTTGGCGGTAACTGGTCGCTAGTAGTGGCTCGCACTCATCGCCGAGGTCGCTGTTACGAGCCATCGGCCGAATTCGGGCGCAGACGCTCACACAGCAAGACAACGCGCAATACAACCTCGTGACGTTTCCAAACTGTGTACCATTTGAACTGCGCACACCATCGAAACGAGAGAGAGACTTGGCCTGGTAAAAGTTACGCTCGTAACTCCTTTACACCTGTCTACATTGAAAACAATAGGGTGAGAGGAGGCGTTGGTGAAACGTGGCGCTACCCCTCGGCAAATGACGACAACTCAAGGCAGAATGTCTGCACAGAAATTTTCCTAGCAGACATGGAGGAAAAAAAAAAACTTCCTCTTTTATTTTCGATTACTCTCGGTGTTTAGTGTTACCTGTGATAAGCGGTGCAACAACTCCACATTTTGCATAGCCTCCAAGACAGTCGTGTATAGTTGCAGATCTCGAACAACTTTCGAGGGACGTGCCCCTAGAGGCCGCAAGTAGAAAATGCCGTGGTAATAGTGTCAGTCGCGAGCGCCGCTGCGTGGCGCTTGCTCAAAACTGAAGGCAAGACCAAATTGAATAACTCTGAGCAAGACGACTCCGCTGGTAACACAAACCGACGCCTCCTTTATTTAGATGCCTGCCGCATGAGAAGAAAGACAGTTGCCACACCCTTTTTCTCCTTCATTTTAGAATGTTCTCGGTCGCTAGCGTCACCTGTAGCGGATGGTGCAACAACGCAACACTTTGCTTAGCCTCCGAAACAGTGTTGTACAGTTGCAGGTCTCGAACAACTCTCGACTGACGCGTCCCTATGGGCCGCAGATGAAAAACGCTTAGTTGGTAGTACCGCCCGCTGCCGTGATGATAGTGTCGGTTGCGAGCGTCACCGCGCAACGCTTGTTTAAAACTGAAGGCAGGCCAACTCCGCTGGGAGCGCGAGCCATTCCTCAGGCATCTTTCTAGAGGAGGCGTTGCACAAACCAATCGTGAGACACCTTAATTATAGGAAGCATTGGTCTCACGAATGTTCAAGAAACTAATATCGCGTCGCAATGCGCTCCTCGTTAGTATAGTGGTCAGTATCCCCGCCTGTCACGCGGGAGACCGGGGTTCGATTCCCCGACGGGGAGGTTGTTTTATGTCACACATCCCTCAATTTTTTTATCATTTTGGATTTGGATCATTTTGTCATAGCAAACAGAACCACGCAATGTAGACCCAGCATCATTGTAACCCGCAGCCAATGCAACTAACCACGTACAAATTCTTTTACACAACTCAAAAACACCCTCCAGCAGTGACCCCGACACAATTAATGCACCATGCAGTGAAGAGTTCACTCGTGTTTATATCGTCGCCTCTTTTTTTTTTTTTTTTTGATGGTAATGAATCGGAAAATTCTGGGGGGGGGGGGGGGGAGTGCTGAAATACTACCGCGCCGGAGAAACAACGAATGCATATGCATTCTATAAGGCTTTCGGACGTGTTCAATGTTGGAAATATTTTATTGTGCCGGACTTCGAGGTTCAGTTCAAAATCCGAAAAATAGACAGATTAAAAAAAAAAAGACGAAATGATTAGAAAAAAAAAATGGAGGTGCGGGGTATCGATCCCCGTACGTCTCGCATGCTAAGCGAGCGCTCTACCATCTAAGCTACACCCCCAGACGATGGCGCCAGGTGTTAAAAAGTGTACCAATGCTAATAAACTAACTCAACATTTTCTGTTTATTTGTAATGTAAGGTAACATAGCTGCGGGGGTGGGGTGGGGGGCTCGGGAAGTAGCACGCATAATGGCTCCAAACATTACGCTAACAAAAACATCGAAAGACAACATTACGCTAACAAAAACATCGAAAGACAACATTACGCTAACAAAAACATCGAAAGACAACAACACGAATGCTTCGCCTGGCTGTTTCTTTTCTCCTGCCCGATCTTGTCTTCGCGCCAATACGTTTACCCTTCCAAAAATAGATACACTACTCTTTATTTTCATTTTAGCATAATGTTACTGTTCATGAGGAATCGCACTCATCGGTCATCAATCAGACGTTCCGGGATATCGGACGCAAAGTGTTGCGTTAGCGGTTGCCGGCGGTGCACATGCGTCATACGTTATTCTCTTGCGGACCCCCTTTGGTAACTTAGAAGCGTGGCAGCTTGGGCTAGTTGGTATGGCATGACGATAGTTATAGCGCGAAAACAAAACGACGACACAGAGACAAGAAGGCTCGTGTCTTTCGTGTCCTTCTTGTCTCTGTGTCGTCGCTTTGTTTTCGCGCTATAACTGTCGTCACCCCTTTGGTACGCGTGATCGACGCACATACGAAGCGTGTAGCTGAGAGTCTCGATCCCAACTAACTGCACCTTGAATATCTGACCACCTCGTTGATATATTCTTAGGCCTTAGTCATTGTACGTCCTATTTTAATGTTATTTTTTGTATTAGGGCACAATAAAAATAATTTCTATTCTGCGAGACTAAAGGAGGGCAACTGGTAAAGTATCCAGGAATTCTTAGAATACACGCATCTATAGAGCATTCTCGAACACGTACACGCTTCACGGCCCTGCTCACGAATTTTTTTCCGGGGGTTGTTTATGCGTTAATTTGGCGACTGGTGGTCGATGTGAAGGCGTGTAAACATTTCAGTACCACCGGAAGAGGTAAAGCTGCATGAAAAAAAAAATTCGGCGGTTGTCTGAACCTCCTCAACTGCATCTTACATTTCACGATGTTTGGTAATCGTGACAAATCGCCATTCAGAAGAGCGGACTGTTGAGAGAGTTGGTACTTGGAGATAGAAACCATCGTGACAGCGCAACTAAACACGACACCCAGAACAGACGAAGACAGGCGCACACTCCCAACCGGCTGTTTCTTCTGCGTGTCATCTTCAGTTGCGCTCTCACGATGGTTTCTATGTCAACTCGCCATTGCTTGTGAATTTTGCGTGAAAAAATTATTTTGAAAATAGAAGAGATGACATGGAACATTGTACAACATGTCTGTTTGTAGCCATTTAAAGATGGTAGTCTTAAGTTCATTTTTTTACACATACATACGCTTTCGAGGTGTGTGTTTGTGATTGGGGGGGGGGGGGGGAACGGCCTGCGGCCGAAACGTCACACGTAAAGCCTTTGTTGTTGCTTTTTTCCCCGAGATCTCCTTCAGTTGCCTGTGTACCCATACGTATTATATGGCCGTTGGGAGTGAAATCATTGGAGAGTGGGCGTGATTTTAGGTAGTGCATTGATTTTGTTATGTCTAGTTCGTCGTTCGTCAGTACAAATGGTAAGACCATTAGGACTGATGAACTGACGTAAATAGGTCATAAAGAAAGAAAGAAAGAAAGAAAGAAAGAAAGAAAGAAAGAAAGAAATAAAGAAAGAAAGAAAGAAAGAAAGAAAGAAAGAAAGAAAGAAAGAAAGAAAGAAAGAAAGAAAGAAAAGAAAGAAAGGGGGAGTCTTTGTTGTCATATACAGTTCCTTCGCGTGCGTGCGTCTACTTTGGGGGCTCTAGTTCGGGGCTACCGTAGCCACGGAGTCCTCACAATTTCAAAGATTCCGCGCGTTGCACCACGCTTCTTTCGCAAAATGCTAGATGGCGCTACTAAACAAGACAGGTTGCTTTTACACAAAACTTTGTGCTCCCGCAACACGGGCATGGTAACGGCATAACAAGGACCTCCTCCTGCGTTCCCGCGTGCTTTGCATCTTTCTCGGCTCGCGCGTGCGGAATGACTTACAAGCACTTTACGTCGCGCCCACCGTGGCGCGAAACGCGACTCAAAGACGCAAAAACTGCCACACCAAGCTGATCAGCAGGCCGGCACTTCACGTGGTGCAGCGTCAGCGGCTCGCGCCCTTCTCTTTTCGAACACACGTGGAAACACGCATTGTCAACAACGTGGCGCCAAACTGACCGTGTTTCCATCTTTTCTATCCCTCATATGTCCTCGCTCGCTGTCCTAGCGCATCTATCTATCTATCTATCTATCTATCTATCTATCTATCTATCTATCTATCTATCTATCTATCTATCTATCTATCTATCTATCTATCTATCTATCTATCTATCTATATATATATATATATATATATATATATATATATATATATACCTTTAATCCTATCCTTTTAATCCTTCCTCACCCCCATCCCTTCTGAGCTACTGTTGAGGTGTCGCACCCTGATGCAGACAGTTACGGGGCTCACTTTTCCCTTCCTTTCCCTCTTAAAACCACTTCTCTTGCTAAAGCAGATCAGCTCATTCTGCCACAGCTTATAATTCAGACACGTGGTTACCAACAGACGCTAATTCCAGAAACCATCTGTACAAGCGCGAGCGCCTTTATCGGTTATCTGCGATTCCCGCGAACAAAATTTCACGGTAGGAAACGCCATCAATGCCCTAGGAAAGCTTGAAAAAAAAAAGTACGTGGCCGCATTTCCCGCACTCCCCCCGTACTAAGAGCAAACGTGGCCAAAACAGAAGGCATGATCGAGTTATTCGCCTTGGTGCCCCCCCCCCCCCCCCCACAGGAACTTTTTCTTGTGGGTGCCACCCCGGTGAAGTAATACTGGCGCCGTTGCTGCTACTGCAGAAAAAAAATACGGTCACTAGTGAAACACATTGCGTATGATGTAATTTTATGATACTATCCCAACAAGACCCAGCCCCGCCGCGGTGGTCTAGTGGCTAAGGCACTCGGCTGCTGACCCACGGGTCGCGGGATTGAATCCGGCTGCGGCGGCTGCATTTCCGATGGAGGCGGAAATGCTGTAGGCCCGTGTGCTCAGATTTGGGTGCACGTTAAAGAACCCCAGGTGGTCTAAATTTCCGGAGCCCTCCACTGCGCCGTCTCTCACAGTCAAATGGTGATTTTGGGACATTAAACCCCACATATCAATCAATGCAACAAGAACCGTATCGAAGGTATCTTTGAATGGTTTTGCAAAGGGTGCGTCACTACATACCCGCACATTTTGTTTCCCTTACTCCTTACATTGCATTCATCCTTCCACTCCATTAACCATTCTCCCTCTTTTAAATTACGCGCCTGTTCCGTAGCAGATTTAAACCGCATAATGTGGAGGTCTCCTAGCACCCTGCTCCGGCTTTCGTGAAACACCTAATTTCTAGTGAACAATGGTGGGCGACCACTTGGCGCAGCTCGCGCAACGACGTCAACTTGAGGACGCCATTCGTATATAATGGTTGGTTAGTGGTTCGTAAGGAATAGGAAGAAGGCACCTAATTTATGTCTGCCTATAGGCGACACGGCGCAGTGCCTTATAGGGGAGGGGGAAGGAGGGATAAAAGAATCGAAGGAAATAGGTGAAGAAATAGAGAGGCAAGTGACGGAAGATAGAAGGAGATAAGAAAGTGGGGATCCCGTCAAAGCAGTCCAAGGGCGGGGCACCACAATGCGAGAGCTGCACGGCGTCAGGAGACCGCGGAGCGCGATCCAGTCGGCGGGAGCTACGCTGGCGTCGGAGATCGCGAGGGCACGACCGTCCAGCTTGAAATCCGGCGAGCGAATCCCCGTATATAATGGGCTGAGAAGATGTAAGACGCCTACTTCGAATAGTCCTCCTCCCTTCCCTAGCCCCCATCAATTTACTAATAAAGTTGTTCAGTCAGTCAACGTGGATACAATGAATATTTGTTTACAATTAATATTTATTTACGGGTCAACACGTGTATCCACGTGCTGTCCGATGTTGGCACTCCCTGCCAGATAGCATCGCAAGCCTAGTTAACACTAATACTTTCCGTGACGCGTTGACTAGTTATCTGGCCAGGGAAGCGAAAAGAAATCTGACACTATAGCTGTATGTCCTTAGTGCCATAGTAATATTTCCTTCTTTTATTTTAAGCCATCATTTTAAACACGTAGTGTCGTTTGTTTTCTTTTCTTTTTTTCTTGATACGTCAATAATTATTTGTATAAAATCTGAAGTTTGCTTGACTAACAATACTTTATAGATAATGCCACGGTGGTTGTTTTCTTGTTATGTTTTTTCTTGCTGGTGTTGTGATTTTTTTTTGTAACCAGTGCTGCCGAAAATACTTTCTGTTGTACTGCTCTGTCATTTGGTTCATTAAGTACGTTCCTGTATTTTTATGTTGTGAACGATTAAACAATTCACTTCTTGTACTGCCCCCCTTACACTATGCCTTAACTGAGGCCTGTAAGGTAATTTTATATAAATAATAAAAAATAAATATGTATAGCATGTAGAGGTCAAAGTGACACATACTTGACCTTGACCACATCTACCTACACGGCACTCAGTTCAGATTAATAAGATACCCCCTCAAAAAACTGCCTGCGCCCCTGATCTATCTATCTATCTATCTATCTATCTATCTATCTATCTATCTATCTATCTATCTATCTATCTATCTATCTATCTATCTATCTATCTATCTATCTATCTATCTATCTATCTATCTATCTGTCTATCTATCTATCTATCTGGCTGCCTACGACTTTTAGCTCTCATGGCCACCACAATAATGGTATCAATACCAAAATTGGTATGGCATAACCTCGTTCTCGGACTTCTGCGACCATGTTCATCTTTTACACCTTCTCCTTATTTCTTTCTGTATGTGGGTCGTTTTGTCCCTGCCCCTATCTCTATCCCTATCCCTCTGAACCCTCCCTATCATTTTAATCACTCCTTATCCCTATCCCTCGTGAGCCACTGTTGAGGCGTCGCACTGTGATGCAGACAGTTACGGGGCTCACTTGTATCATTTTTTTCTCTCTTTTAAGAATCACTGCTACTACGTAGCCACACGCCCACTCACTACATTTGGAGAGGGCACGGCGCTGCGTCAAAAAGCCTCGCGCTGGCAGACACGCTGCGACGGATACGTAATGTCGGGCCTTTAACGTTACAAATTTTGGCGGTCTGTGACGTCATTTCATACCACGTGATAATTTCTCTCGGCACTCATGTTGACGCAGCCGACGCCGTCGATCAATTTTCACGTTCGATGAGGCAAGTGCTTTCGCCTTGGAAGTAAGCATTGCGCCACGAAATGAGGATGCCGGGTTGCAAAGGGTGCAAGACTGTTCGCCTGACGCTTTCAAGTTGGCGCGTCGTAGTACCGATTCGCGACGCCAGAGCACGTCTTGGGAGACACCGGACGCCCATGGCGGAAGGTTTCTGCACATTGCTGCTTCTGGAAGTTCCGGGGATCAGCATGGCACGCACGTTTGAAAGAGAGGCTTCGAGCATTCTTTCTTCTCCTCCTCGTGCTCCCCTCCCTGCTATCCCAAAAATACCCATCCGCAGAGGCACTCGCCTTCTCCTCCCGCTCCCAACTTAGTGTATGCGTTGAGCCCGGTGACCCAGTCAGCCGGCACAGGACACGCTCGTCCTCGTGAAACTTTGCGTCGTTGCCACTCGTTGCAATCAGCTGTTCTTTAATGGTATCTAACAAACAATAAGAAGTTACTAGACCCAATCGCAATGTTAATGTGAAGAGAGAAAAGTCGATGAAAAGATAACTTGCCGTGGGCAGGAACGAAAGCTGTAATCTTCGAATCCACTTTTCTTTCTTCACATTTACACCACAACTAGGTCCAATAACTTCCCCTGTGCTTTTTTTATGTTTGAATGAGTGTGTATTTCATAATCTATCAACTTTGCAGGCGAGGTCTTGAAACAGTGCTACATTTCACTTCGTATTCGCGTCGCATCTGATTTCATCCGGCTTGCAGGCTTCTGTAACTCTCAGTCCGCCTCTGTGGAACAGTGGGTGCGGTGCTCATCTGTAATCATTTATCGTATTATTATTATTATTATTATTATTATTATTATTATTATTATTATTATTATTATTATTATTATTATTATTATTATTATTATTATTATATGACTCGGAAAATATCAATAGGGTGTTGATGTCAACTAGAATTGCCCAGTTCGTGTACAAGAGAACGAAAGGGTAAAAAAGAGAATGAGAAAGAATGTGCGCCGTAAACTCCCCCATACACACATGCGCAGTTCGAGCTATACATCGAACAAAAAACCAGCTTAAACCAAGTTGAGGTTTTTATAACGCAGGTGTGGGGATGCGTAGTCGGCAAAGGGGCGCGTTAAGTTTCCAAAGGGCATCGTGCCCCCCTCCCTTACAACTCATTCGCTCCCATATCCCCCCCCCCTTTTCAGGCGCCGCTCCCGGATCATACAACACATCGAGAATAATTATACAATCTTAATGATTACGACTTTCGCTTGCTCCGAGAAGACAGCTCGTCCCGTTTCTCTATACCGACCTGAATTCCTCGACATTATCGCTCTCCTCGCGGCCTTCAAACTGGTTTTGAAGTTTGCGCCACGCACGGCCCCGCAGTGATATAACCCTTCTCCTCCGCCCTTTCTATTTTGCGCCGCAGACGCTCCGTCATATCCGCCACACGCCGCCCGCAGCGCCGCGGTCGTGTACGTGGTAGTATGAGCAGCAGGTGCACAGGTCGGAGCGAAAAACCGCGTCTGCTGCAGGAGGATTTAAAGAGAACAAAAACAAACATAAAAAAGGAAGCTTGCTAGGGTCGACGATCTGTCTCACAAGGAAAGTCTAGAATACGTCATCATACTAGTGACAAAATAGAAATGCTAGCTTGTGACGAAGAAAACCGCAGCATTGTTTCCTTACTCTCCCAAGCATTTTAATGCGGGCAATTAGAGCGCTTGACACACCCCTTTTGGTCACAAACCTTTAACGTATAGGTGATTTAAAAAAAAACAGTCCATAACATTCGTGCAGCCAGAAAATTTTTTCGTGAGAGAGAAGGAGGGGGGGGGGGGTTGAACACCCACTATGCGTGCTGGTCCGTGAATTTGTGTGCGCGTATTCGGGGGGAAGGGGTAGAGGTTGAACCGGTCCCCTTATCCCCCCCCCCCCCCTGGATATGACAATAGGGAGCTTTCAAATAGCGTACGCAAATCTTTGCGTTTTCGTTGCGCATACGTCCTACGCTCGCCTCTTGTAGTCTCCCATTGAGTGATGAACGCTGACGCTACGCCCGCTAACTTAGCGTATAATATTCGAAGACTACCTATTAACTCATCGATACGTTTTCGTACAGGTTAAATTCACTGAAAACAACCATCTTCAAACATTATAATAAGTATTGTATTTGCAATAACGGAGCCAAAACAAATTTCATAAGCAGAAACCACCCTATATAAAGCGCGTTTCCTATAAAAAGAAGTAAAAACTGAACGTGAACCATTGTTTCACGTTTGCCTGCAATGTGTTGCGATGGTGTCTCACTTCAATCAAATCAATCAACAGGGGGAATTTTATTGCACCATAATATAAAAAATGCGTACAGAAATATTACGACCCATAGCCTAAGCGGCTAGTGAAGGGTCCCATACAGAAAGATTTAAACAAAAAAAGAATAATAGCAGTCTTTTAGAAAAAAAAATAAACAATTACGAAACCATCATACTTGGGCGATCTAGTGGTGTACATAGAACAGATCTAGTATATACAGCATATTTCAAGTTTTCCTTGGTGCCTGAAGGAAGATCTCGAAAATTGGTGCCGAAAGGAGGATGCAAAAAGAAAAAAAAATGGTGCCGTAAGTAGGATTAACCCCCGTATTCTAGAACGTCCCTTCACTCAGGCTTCACCTTCACTTGAGAAAGCCGATGGAAGCGCCGTCTCTAGGCACGGCAAATCACTGCATATCAGCGATAGTCTGCTGCGATTCTTGAGTAGCGCAGCGTCATTTTTGAGCCGAGCTGTGGCGCACTCTGTCAAGTGAAGGGTGAACGTCGAGTCGAGGAGCGTTTGTGAATATAGGGGTAAATCCTCATCGGCGCGCCGGAGAAATGTTGCGTCAGCCGCTTCGCATCTCGTCGTGGCGAGGCGCTGTCGCCTGAGCAGCCAGCCGTTGCGGGGAGTCGCGATCCAGTCGACTCTCTCCCATTCAGCCGACTGCCGAGAGCGGTCGCGTGGTCGGGCCTTAACTTTCCCGACCGGCGAGTGTCTACGTCGCCGGCTTACCAAGGCGACGCAATATTTACAACCGGCGCCTCGCGAGGATCCCAACGCTTCGACGTGGTGGTGTGTGCGTGCGCTGTGTTTTTTTGGTGGGATACAACAAGGGCCCGCAAGTTGGGGGCCCATTTTTGTTCAGCGTCGCCACAATGCAAAACGGCAGTTACACCTCGCTCAACAAGACGGGTGAGTCGAAAACAAAAAAAAAAAAAGATTCGTTTCACGTCGAGTCGTAGCATATGTCACGCGTTTGGAACCTCAAAAATACATTTATATCGGTGTACGTGTTGCTGTTGTTGATAGTGACGAAAGGAGGAAATGAACTTCTATCGGCTTCGACATTGCGTCCACTATTTTTAAAACGAGATACACTGATGACGAACAGATGTTAGCTGGCATAGCGATGCTGACAGCTTGTCATTTCCCTTTTCTGATATATATATAGTCCAACGTCAAGGAAATCAAGACAAGCACCGAGTGCCCTGTTTTAAAATGCTGTATTCAAATGAAATTGATTGATCGCATTCTTCTGGTTACACTAAATGCGCCTTGAATACGTCAATGACAGACCCATCTGATCGGAATTAGAACATTGAATTTCGGCTGTGGTGGCGCGTCGTTCTCCGCGTTCAACGCCCTATCAATCGCGAATCGTACGATGATGCAATGTCTGAAGAAATATTCGTTCGCTTCTCCCCCGCGGAGTGGGACGCTTTGCAGTGAAAGCGCGCTCTCTTATTTGATCGCGCATCCTTTTTTTTCGAAATTGGCGCCTCGCTGACGCAATAGTGACGTCATAGACGCCTAAAGGAACGCTCGCCGCAACAGGTGCGCGTGTATAGTGCCTCTAACTGAAGCGCCGGAGGCGGGCTGACGTGTGCGTGAACTGACGTGTGGGCTCGATTTTGCCGTCGTCATGTGTGCCTCTGCGTTGTAAAGGAGCCATCGCCCGCGTTGCATTTCGCTACGAGAGCTTCTCGTGATCTACGCCTGACGCTTTGACGAAATATGAATTCTCGAAATCAGGTTTGACAGCGCGAAAAGAAGTGAGGCTGTCCTGCGCCAGTTACAAGGTGTTAAATGATTCATTAAATTTATGTAACCCTGAAACTTTTTTTCAAAAAAATTGCCGTTTCTTGAAAACTAAGCACGCCAGACAACGGTACAAGAGGATCGCTTGCAAGCAGTGGAAAATAAGGTGTAAATGTATGTGTTAACCCATACATCTATACAGACAATCGTTTGTATAATTCCCGCGAAACATGTTTGTATCTGCAGAAAAATTTGTGGACATGCGACTAGAATAAGTGTGAACGGCCGCTAACGGCTATTCGCATATTTCACGTGCTGGTTGCACTTTATTAGTGAAAGACCACTTCAAGTGCTGTTCGAAAACAATGTTATGTATAGATGCTGCGGGGTTCAGCAGAGTTAGATCATAACGGAGCTGCTTAACGTGTGTCCGGCGCTTGCTTTTTTTTTAGTTTTGACCGTTGGTTAGCGAGTAAGTTTAGAGAAAGAGAACGGCGACGCTCTAAAAGCACATTTTGCGGGGAAAGCAGTTCGAAAGGCGGAGCGTTTGAAAGGAAACAGAAACGACACTTTCTTTATATTTTTACTTAAGGAAATTGCCCTGCTCATTGTTTTGTATACTATATTCTTTCCTGGCATTTCGAAAGAGCTCGCTCTCGTCTGCGGGGTGCCTCTGTACTTAGGCGTTGTTTATACCCGCTTGATCTTCGTTTTCCCGTCTTCACAATTCTCTCTGCGCCGAGAACAAACGTCGGGCTACTGCGACGTACGAGTTTTTTTTTTTTCCGAGTCACAACAGGTCGACGCACTGAGAACGTCCAATAGAAAACTTGTTCGACGCCTCATGCGGATCGGCATTGATGAAGCACGTTGTGAACGTTACATCAGTGGATAGGTAGCCTGAAACGAGATACGTCAGTCAACACTAGACATCACTAGACATCACTAGCCATCCCTATAGACCACACCTTATCTGGCATTGTAGTCATCATTTCGATAAAATATCGTATTTATCACTGCTAACAAGTGCTTGCAGTGAGCGAGTACTCTATATATATTAAGCATATTAAGTGAGCGAGAGGGGAAATAGAAAAAAATGAATCGGGAAAAGTAGTAGTAGTAGTAGTACTTTTATTTACAGTAAGCCGGATACAGAGCTCACTGCAGGGGCAAAGGGCTAAAGGCGAACAGCCTGACAAAGGCCCTTGTCCCTCCGCAGTCCGTGACAGTGCAAAGCTTAGACATCAGCACTGACAAACAATATATATATTCAATACATTGGTTTCAAGCAACCTGCAATCGTACATACAAAATTCAAACATAAATAGCATCAGAAGTTTACATAACACATTTTAAGAATTAGAGGTCACTCTCGTAAAAATTCACAACTAAACGATATCAATGAAACAATTCAAAAACAGACACAAAATGCATGCGGATACAATGAATTGCGCTGTATACACTCGTATAATTGACATAGAAATTTATGAACAATTTAAGCATTTGCAGAGGCATGAGACTCCATTAGTAGGGAGGTTAACCAAGCTTCGGCCTGGTTGACCACTCCACACGTGATAGGAGGAGGGTAATAATACATAAGATAAAGAGTAAATAAAAGTAATAAAAATAACAACTGAGCAGTTAGTGTCAACACCAGTAAGTTGAAGTGAAATATGTGCGTTGCCTCTAAGATCAACTCGTGCACCATTCTTTAGAAGTCTGACATCACAATACCCAGGTTGTTACAAAATAACAAGTCATCAAAACAATGTCATCCACTGAGTAAACGACGCCATCGACTGAGTTCTTATCGCGTGAGAGACAGTGTCTTTTTACTTTATCTTTCACGTGCTTTACTTCTGATATAATCGAAACGACATAATGCTCAGTGTTCGCCTGCAGTTGCAAACAGTTGATTCCGTAATCTTGGTTGTAACCATCTCTGCCAGTGATATTAAGTTACCCCATGCATTGCGCGAGAAAGCTGACACCGTCCAATGTCGCTAAAATTCAAAATTTTCCTCGCAACGTCGTCCACGACCTATGTCTATGTTTTCGGTGGCACCGATATTCCGTTACTTTAATTAGTCATAGGTTGTCGGCACTACGAATTGCATGTCATCCTCGCCTTCATTTCTTTCTGTTAATCCTAACTTTGAAATGCGGCGATTCCCGTCTGCTATACAGCCTACACTGTTGCTTGCCTAGTCACTCATACGGTCCTAATTATATCTCGATGATTAGTCGGGTTTAGGGGTGCAAGGGTCATACGTGGTCAAAGATCTCCATGTCGTTTATGTGATGTTGGCGATGACCAAGGATGATCATGATAAAGAATATTATGGCTCTGTAGAGGCCTAAAAAACACTTGCTATAAATAAACGTAAAAGCTGTGTACAGACATCAGCATTATGGCAGTGATACGTGATGCAATCCAAGGGTGCGTAATGAATTACAAGTGATCACGATATCTGCAAGGGAGAGATGGACACTAGCACGGATGCCTCCTCAAGGCCTATCTAAATTATATTTTCCACGGGCCCGTGGCCATTGGGGTACCCTAATTTCCCCCTCCCCCGCCCCGAAATTCGGAGGGCTGTGTGGTTTACCTATGTCAACTAATAAAAAATTTTGCTGTTTTTCAAGGCCTTCAAGTCTCCCTTCCCTCCGAACGAAATTCGTGGCTACAGGCCTGACCTTTAATGTCTGTTGGATGTTTTAATAACAAATTAACAGCAGCAAACAGCATCAATAAATGACACACTATCCGCGGGGCACGTCGCGCGAATATATACGCAGTGGAAATTATAAAGAAATGACAAGGCGCCCTTTGTATAGTTCACGTCCCACGACTCATTTGTCGCGCGGCTATATCTCGTCTGACAGCTGCCTCGATGGCTTAGATGCATCGGCAAAAAATAATAAACAGTAACGAACAACAATGCAATAATACATCTCGTATGATTCTACGCGTAGCACGCTTTTTGTAAAGGTTTCTGCACTTAGAAAATGAAATATTAATAATAATAATAGGAACCATTGCGCGCTTTGCGCTGCGTCATCCTCTTCGACGTTGACGCAGCAGCAAGCGTTTTTGGGTAGTTCGCTGCGTTTTACGATTCTCTACATTGTATGCTTCTCAACGGTGGAGAAATGTGCTAAATCCCACTACTCAACGGCTGGTTTACTAAAAACGAAGAAAATAAGGTTTATGATAGCAAGAAGCTCACCACAGTACAACTGCGAAGTTTGCGGGTATGACTTGGCAGCAGCAAGCGCAGGGCCGACTTGATCTACGGAACATGGAAGTGGCCTTTCATCCAGCACTGAGTGTACTCAAACTGCTGTTGGTGGTGGTGGTGGTGGTGGTGGTGGTGGTGGTGGTGGTGGTGGTGGTGGTGGTGGTGGTGGTGGTGATGATGATGATGATGATGATGGTTAAGAAAAGACAAGATTTGAAGGGTGGGGGCGCCTCCCCTACCATCCTGTACGTACGCCTATGCATGTATACATTCTAAGGCTTATAACGTGTAGTGCGCTCGAGACATTTAAGTCCAACAAACTGCAAAGACGCGTGTGTCACCTGTCAGTGTCAATTGTGAGATACAAGGAAGGGCGAATTAACGAGGTCACCTAGTGTCACGTGATGCGGAATGACGACCGGATATAACAGCAGGTTGTGCGAGCGAGCACGCAGCCGGTTTTGCGGCGCCTGGCACGTCGTGCGCGTGTCCTTTATGCTAATTAAGGCAAAGGGTGAGCGTAACGCGCATAAATATATCAAACGCACTCGATTAAATCGCAAATGCGAACTTCAATGCCGGATATCCGTGAGCAGTTATACGAGTTTTGGCAGCTGGCGCTCTATTGTATTTCACTGCGTGGGTCCACAGCGGACACGTCGCGGCGTGAATTCTGAGTGCGAGACAAGAAGACGAGAACTTTGCTAAAGGGAAAAGTTTGTCTTTTAACGATACCTAATATCTGAAATGAACCAAAGCGAGCGAAAAAAAAAGTACACGTGGCAAACTACTTGGTCAGCTTGTGTTTTCTCGTGACAAAAAAAAAACAAATTGTGGGGTTGTACGTGCCAAATGCATAAATGGTTTAGTGGCTAAGGTACTCGGCTGCCGACCCGCAGGTCGCGGGATCGAATCCCGGCTGTGGTGGCCTGCACTTTCGATGGAGGCGGAAATGCTGTAGGCCCGTGAGCTCAGATTTGGGTGGCACGTTAAAGAACCCCAGGTGGTCGAAATTTCCGGAGCCCTTCCACTATACGGCGTCTCTCATAATCATGTCATGGTTTTGGGACGTTAAACCCCACAAATCAATCAATCAAACGCATGCATGATTACGAAGCTCGCCATAGTGGAGAAGTGTGGTGCGGCTTTCACCACGTCAGATTGATTGCTTAATGTGCACCTAACTTATAGGGCTGAGCGCCCGCAGCAGTGGTGTTGCGCTTACGCCACTCAGCTGCTCATATACGCAGGTCAAGTCATCGATCCCGGCAGCGGAAGTCGTTTTCAGATGGCGCGAAATGGTAGTCTTGTGTACTGTGCAAAGTCCGCGAACGTTAAAGAACGCCATGGTCGAAATTTCCGTGCATCCCCCGTCATCGCATCGGGTTTTAGGGACGTAAAACCCCCAGAGGTTATAAGCGTTATAAACTTTAGGCTATAGCAGACGTGTGGAAAAGAGAATTGGCTCCACTCCACCTTATCCAAGTTACAGCAACGCTCCCCCCCCCCGCTGTCCCCCACTGCGATGAGACATGGGTTTGCACCCCACAATGCAATATTCTGCCCACGCCCATTAGGCCAGGCGAGGTGTTTTTGCATAGTGATGGCCTGATATCGGCCTATAACGATTGTCAATACTGGCTAGAACTGATTAAGAGATCGGCTAATATCGGCTTGTGTTGCCAAATTTATAGCAAGTGTGGACTCAGTGTTGGCGATAGGGGGCCACTGGTGGTCATTGTTTGGTTCATCACATTGACTGGATCTAGTGATGAGCGCATGTTTCCATTCACTTAATATGAAAAAAAACGATCGGGTAGTCTAATGCATCTGTAATGGTATATGCGGCCATGAACGTGAAGTCAAAAAACAAACCAACAACTTTATAACAGAGGATAGGAGCCGAACCCCACAACTACCTCATGCATAGATTCAAAGTCGTGTACACATAGTGTGTATGTGCGTGCGTGTGTGTGCGTGTGTGTGTCATTCATGCATTTTTGGGTGTCAGTGCAGCCGATCTCGACACGAGATAATCGTTGCAAACGCCACGTACAAGGGAGCGGGGGAGGGGAGACAGCTACCGTAAGATGGTTCCTTATCAGCGGTATACCCGAAAACCGACGATACTAGCCTTTATCATCGGTCGCTTGAACGGTGGCCATTAGCGGCCTCTTGAGAGAGTCGCTGCGTCGGCGAAGAGACTCGACCGCGGGGGCGGTGATCTCTGTCGAGAGAGACTATAGTCGCAGAGTCCACGCGTGTTTGCGAGGTTCACCGCGGGTGGACACACCGTCTAGACTTCTTTTACGCTCTCTGTTCATCGTCCACACGAGCCGCGGTGTGTCCATGTATACGCGCGTGTTTATCCCGAGAGTTCAGCGACCTCGTCTTCGTTTGCTGAGTTAAGTAAAAGGGCCGACTGAGGAAGAAGACAGCGTGGCACTGCCTGGTGGCGCCAGGCGCTTCAAGCCACACGAGGGCCTACTTAGTCTATGTGGGAGTCAAAAACTGGGCTGCTGGATTAGAGGGGCGAGTCGTAGAAATGCTTACAACCCTCCGAAATCCGCGTCCTCTCGACTTCATTTAATCCCAAATCTACGCTTGGAAACTGTTCTCAGAATGCAGGAAAAAAATAGGTCGGCCGAACATTCTTTTACGCACATATGGTTTTACATACAGCACAGCTTGCTCCCTTGACTGCTTGATTCTTTGCTTGACGCTTGTCCGTTACGAAGGATTAGCCGAGAAGCCCTCTCTTGAATCACGGATCAAAAGGAACGGATGTAGAAGTAAAAGAGAAGAACTAGGTCTACGCATCACGGTAAACGTACCACAAGTCAGTGTTCAAAGGAAACAATGCTAAAGGCATTGATACGTGCTAGCAAAGAGATTACGAAATGGATGACAGGCTCCAAGTTTGAAAGTAATATAATTTCTAATGAGATTGACAGAGTTATATAACAAATGACGAATTATCGTCTCGGGTTCTTACATTATCACAAAACTATGATAGCTATTTATTTATTTATTTATTTATTTATTGGTACCCTCAGGCCTTGCAAGAAGCATTGTAGTGGGGAGGGGCTGAAGTAAATTAAAACGATATAAGGAATGCACATAAAAAGAAATGCAGTGAAAAAATGTTACATCGAAATGGGGAAAAATATGACACTATGAAATAGAGCACGAAATGGAACAAACAAGATAAGCTTATACATGAACTAATAAAAAAATGGGACGCGAAAATACACCATTACGTCGCAATCACACTGAATGGCAGTGCATATTGCGCCAAAATCATCGACTGATGCCCTTTCAAAATAGAGGTGCAAAAAAGAATGATACATGGAAAGACATGAAAAAGCAAATTTTTGTGTTATCACGGACCAAACAGCAATGTACGCTTCTGAGTCCAATGTCATGCGTTACTTTTCATGAATTGTACGTACCTCTGAGCATAGTTTTCTTTATGCACGTTAGAATGTCTGTTTACAGGTACAAACCATTCCTGTTGAGCATTTGAATGTATATTAAGATATAATAGCGTGTCGTGAGAACGAACAATGTAACACATGAATATCTTCTGTGCATGTATGATTTTTTCAGAAATAAAATTCTCTTAGACATGTCATCTCAGGTGATATTGTGCAGATGCTGTTCAATTTCATATTGGTGAAGTTTCGAACCAATCGCAGAGGTCGTAGTAGCCCCCTCGACGAATACTCCGCCGCGGTGGTCACGTGACTAAGGTACTCGGCTGCTGACCCGCAGCTCGCGGGATCAAATCCCGACTGCTGCGACTGCGTTTTCGATGGAGGCGAAAATGCTGTAGGCCCGTGTTATCAGATTTGGGTGCTCGTTAAAGAACCCCAGGTGCTATAAATTACGGGGGCCATCCACTAAGGCGTCTCTCAATCATGCGGTGATTTTGGGTCGTTGAACCCCACATATCAGTCAAATCAAGCAAGCTCTCTCGACGAATCGAGGCTGGCGAAATGACGACTGACGTTGTGGGCGGAATTAGGTAACGCCCGCAGTCACCGATCGTTCTCTAAATAAACTTCGGCTTACTTGGCGATGCGTCGTTCGGTCCATGGCAGAGAGACCCGATAAAGATATGATATCATCATCGTTATTATCACTATGCGACAGTCTACACAGGCGCCACACACTAGGCTGTCGTTGAAGCTGGGAACTTTGGCGCGAATTTGTAACGTGGGCGAAAGCGATCACACAATGACCAAGTTATATATAGGTGTTTCAGCGTGCCTTTAAAATGCCTCTGTAAGCTTGTCTCCCAGATTTGGGTGCGCATTAAAGAACCCCCGGTGGTCGAAATTTCCGGAGCCCTCCACGACGGCGTCTCTCATGATCATATGGTGGTTTTGGGACGTTAAACTCCACATATCAATCAATTATAAGCAGTCTCCGAAACTGCAAAGAACGAACGCGTTATTCTTTCCGGGCACTCCCAGTCTTTTCGACACACGTCGTGACGTCAGCAATCTGTTCGCGTGACGTCATGGGAAAATAATCTCTCGACTGGTCCGTATAAACTATTCACGGAAGGCTTTGAGTGCCGCCATATGAGTTGTTAGCCTCTGTGTTCTGCATTTTTAACAACCAGACAAATAGTACTACATCAGACGCATACACATGAAACTTGGTCGAGTTGGCGCGCACAATATTTCGTGATCAGTTGATCGCATTGCAATATACGAAAACAAAAACAAAACATCTACTTAACAGTTCAAGATGGCGGCGCCAATATGTCTTATGCAGTATAGTGGATACGAGAAATATCTGTTTTTAGGGGCGAAGCTCCTTAGGGCGTGGGTTTGTACATCCTTCGTTGTATGTAGTGGTATAGGTAGCCACCGGTGACACATACCCACTCTAGAGCGGGCCACACGGGATGTGAGATGGCGGTACTGGAGTGTTCGCTAGATGTACGGACGGATGGACAGACAGACTAGCAGACGGACGGACGCATGGACAGACTCACGGACGGAAGCAAGAACGAACGAACGAACGAACGGACGGACGGACGAACGGACGAACGGAGGAGGAACGGACGGACGGATGGACGGACGGGCTGACGGGCGCTTCACCCCACTCATCATCATTCACTCCGTTGAAACGCTGTGACTTTTTAGCCTTCTGCTTTGCTTTGCCATGCAACGGCCTTGTCTCGCATGACTGTCGCGAGCGATCAACAGATGTCACTTCGTTTTGTGGGTTTTAGATTGCGCGAGAGGAGATCGCATCGTGCAACCGAAAATTGCCAAATCCCGACAGGCTGAAAGCTGCAGTGCTGTGATTGTACACGTGTCTTTTGAAGAAGTAAGAGGCGAATATGATACAGTGCCCGTAGGGAAAGGTATACAGTGAAGGCGAGAAAGGCACCGTTCTTCTTTATTTGAATTCGGAGTAGTCCGGGCACCTTTTAACAAATACTGGAGTTGCGCCTAAGGCTTAAGTGAGTCCCACTAAGAGACATCCTGCAGTTACAGAGTAGCTCATCAAGCCTCCGTTTTTCCCTGAACTCCATTATTGTTTTGGATCTCAGCCGTCGTGTTAGAAAGGCTGAAACGTCGTGTGCACTATGTACAACGAGGGAAAATGCGTAACAATCGCTAATCCATAGTACGTTACACGATGGCGCAAGGCTTATCCGCGTGTGTATACATTGCACGACATTAATACTGGTGCCCTTCATGGAAGCACGCGCAAACTGTGACGTTTTGGCAGTGACATGCATGTGTGTGTATATATACTTGGAAAGATGCCCATTGGCACTCAGTTATCTGAAGTACACGCAGCGTCTTCAGATATTGTTTCTTTTTTATTGTTTTACCTCCATTGGCATATGCTTATCGGGAAACGTAACACCTTTCTTTTTTTTCTTCTGATGCCTGTTTCTGACACCTCCTGTTTAAAGCTCGTGGCCGCCATTTTTTATATTTTTTACGTCCCACATCGTGTGCCCGGATGTCAACATTGCAAAACCTATTGGAAACCCTCAACGAGTCTTGAGATAAGTGAATGTATACGCCACAATCCGGCGTAACAATGTTGCCTCTCGGTCGCGATGGTGAACGTGTTACCCCATTGCGTGTAATACTGTTACCCTAGGTGTTGTGCCATCGAATATTTAACATGTATGCATCCGTATATACAGTTCATATGCGTCCGGTAAAACATCAAATTCGTCAAACAAATGACCGAGAAGCGAGTCGATAAGCGAGGACTTCAATCCGAAAAGCGAGTCGGCATTTGCGAACAAGCGATGAGGCGCATGCCTTTCTTGCTGGGGCCCTTGCATTTTGCCTTAGTTTTCATTCATTCATTCATTCATTCATTCATTCATTCATTCATTCATTCATTCATTCATTCATTCAGTTTCAATCAGTTTCATTGACATTTGCCTTTATGCACTTTGTCGTTTAATGCCTCCATCCATGATTGCTTCAATCGAGAACCGAATCCATATTTATATGCAAGCTGCCTGTAGACATTGGGCGACAAAAGTAATCTTTACAGATGCATGCAGGCTTGATGGCATATGCTAGCGCAAGGTAAGGGTCGGGGGGGGGGGCAAATGAGTGGTCGCTTCTTTCTAGTCACGTGAGAGGCAGAACGCCTGGTGTGCCCCATTTATTGATTTAATAGGGAGCTGGAACGCTGCGACGAATGCATAGGAAGCTCAATCAAACAGCGCAATGCAATTAAAAACTGGCTGTTTTATACTTTTTAATGAGATTTTGAGCTATCTGTATTATCACAGTTTTGTTTGCGACGCGAAAACTGATAAGTGAGCGCGAGATGAATTATCTACACCAAAATGATGGAGGATTAAAATGCCCACAAGCGGAGCCTCAGCCACGAGTTAGCGTTAGTTTATCAAGGCGATCGTCATACGAGTCCTCTCTTCAGAGCTGTTTCGACTGTTTCCCACATAAGACGTACACTCTCACTCGTTCTCCTCATTATATGCCGCTTCTCTAATCCTCCGTGTAGGGTAGCCAACCGTAAGATTTTCTTGTTAAGCCCCCTACCTTCTGCATTTCTGCCTTATGCAATGTCAAGCAGTCTTCCAAGTTTCGGTCTTTCTGTGAATGCTCAATTGAGCTGCGAACTGCGTTATTGCGTAACAAAGAGAGAAGCATTAGCCGCTGGAACAGGACGGAGGCGAGAAGACTCAAATACGGCGCTCCGTCCTGTTATAGCGCTTTTACTTCTTTCTTTGTCAGTATGTACCAACCAGCCCAATTCGAGACGCTAATACAGTTCACTTCTAGTACATCGGGCTTTTCTCTCAACCTTCCCCACCTTACGCGTTCACAGCTTCGTGTCTGTATCGTCTCGTCTCCGTCCTGTTCCTGCACTATATATTACTTCTTTATTTGTCAGTATGTACAAACCAGTCCAATTCAAGACGCTAATACAATTATTGCGTACAGCTAGCACGAGTCAAAGCTGCCGAACCAAGCCGTACAAATTCATGCTCGCTGGAATTTTCAGATCGTTCTCAATGACACTGGCGATGCTCATGCAGTGCACTAAGACAGCACAACTAGCGTACAGTGTTTCGTATCTGACTGAGATATCTTCATCTGACTGCGGAAAATTAAAAAAAGTGTGTTAAATATATTAGATAGAGTACAGGCAAAAGCGTTGTGTGCCCTCGCGAGACACGAATTAAATAAATTACTTTGGCATTCCCAGTCGATTGCTCTACTTGCATCCCACCGAAGCTTTCTGTGCTCACCAGGTGTTGCGCTGTATACTACCGGCATCGGTTCTCCTTTGAATTATAGATACGACGTCATTTTTTGATTACTTTTTCTTATGATTTTATGAATTGGTTACGTGACTTTTCGCGCCTCTCCACCCATCTCTGACCGTGATGTGATGTCGTCGAAGACGTTATGTTATGACTTCGCTTAGTCAGGTGAATTTTGACGTCGCGTGGTCCCAGCTTCGATCAAAAGACGAATATTATATGAACACATGAAATTTAGACGTTGTAAGCTGGTCACGTGACCGAAAAGACGATGTCATGAAAAGACGTCATGTTATGATGTTATTGGTAGGTCACGTGGCCTTCATTGCCATTCGGCCCACCTTTGACAAATATTTCATCTGATGAGTTACATTGCGATCTTGTCACTACGTCACGTGACTTGGTCGAGCAAGAGACGGTGTCATCTGGCGACGTAAGCTTATGACGTCAACACTTGATGGCGTGTCTTCTGATGTCATTCGTGTGCGTGGCTCCGCCTCACGCAGGGTTTTAGGGCCTGCACACGCGCTGCCCGCACAGGCGCACCAACCGTGGGGGGACACCTTCCGCAAGCAAGCGGATGGCGAAAGAGCGAATCGACGACGTTCTTTCGCCCTCCGCTTGAGGGCGGCAGGTGTCTCGGCACGTACGGTGCGGCTGTGTGGGCAGCGCGTGTAGAGGCCCAAGCTTTTTAAGGTCGAGGATTGTCCGGCGTTGGCGTGTGCCGTAGACGCCGCTGACGATGATGCTGATGAAGAAAAATCGCATTCCAGACCACACATTCTCTTTCTGCCATCATAGCACAGCACATGCAGGCTATGCTGCGGCATTTGGGGAAAATATAAGAGCAGTTGAAGCTATCTCCGAAATGGACTCCAATACCGGAATTTTAGGAGAATATTTTTTTTTTACCAAAGCCGATGGTTTGAACATCGCAAAAATATGCGGCCATCACGAAAAAGACCACCGTTGGAATTTGCCGCTTCACGAAGATAACTTTCTGTATGGCGTTGACCCGAAAATGAGAGTGGAAATTCCCCATTCCCTCTATCGTCACCTAGAAACGTTATATCATTGTCTTTGACTGAACACGGTATACACGAAGAACTATTTGTACCGGATAGGGCGGACCACAAGTCGCTGTTGTGATAACTGTGGACGCATATAAACAGTGGAGGATGCATATTGCTTGAATGACCGGCGTGCCGCAACGAGAGACAAGTGTTTCAACTACAAATTAACATGATTTGCCACCGTCTGATAACGTTGCGCAACGTATTGGGTCCAGTGCCTGTACCTTCAGAACAGCGTCTAGTTGTCCGAAATCAGTCTTGTCTGAAAGCTCTAATGATATAACAATTAACATAAGTTACCCGACACACTAACTATATATACTTTTATCAGCTTCACTTGCACATTTAATTTTTGTTTACGACCTTTTGATCATCTTTTTTTCTTGCCTGTCTTCTAAAATATTTCAGTCACCATTCCTGTTCCTATATAGAGGGTAGCCTCAATTTAACAGCCCCGCTGCGGTGGTCTAGTGGCTAAGCTACTCGACTGCTGACCCATGGGTCGCGGGTTCGAATCCCGGCTGTGGTGGCTGCTTTTCCGATGGAGGTGGAAATGTTGTAAGCCCGTGTGCTCATATGTGGGTGCACGTTAAAGAACCCCAGGTGGTCGAAATTTCCGGAGCCCTCCACTACGGCGTCTCTTATAATCATATGGTGGTTTTGGGACGTTGAACCCCACACTTATCAATCAATTAGCATCATTGTAACATGTGATATAGTAGCGATAATTTGACAGGGACACCGTCATGGGCCGTGTTCTTTCTTGTGCTCTGTGTCCCCGTCGAATTTTCGCTACTACACCATATGTTAAAATGATATCTCACCAACTAGCCCAGCTCTCAACCAATACAGAGTAGAATGCCGGCGATATATAGACGCCGGCAAAAATATCTTTCCCTAATAGTCTCTCTCTCACACACGCTCATGACGATGACGCTAATGACGATGAAGATCATGGCGATGACGATAACCGACAACGACTGGCTTGTGCAGTGGATGACGTCTCGATTTGCTCTGCGATGCATTTCGTATGACTGAAAACAACCAACAACCACTAGGGTAACGTGCGCAGACCTCGTGTTTGCCAACTTCAGGCTGGATTCGGTATACCACAAAGCAGTAATAATGAAGGCAAAACGAAATTCACAACTCAACACAATGTATCACTTATGACCAATAGAGATTGTGTATAACTGTACACCGCTTCCTCACTCATTGACATGCGTCAGTGGTTAACGTTACGGGTGATTTACGGTAACACGAAACGAACCCACTGTTTCGCTCAATCCTCATCACTCACTTCGCAAGATATGCCGCGATTTTTTTTTTCAATTCATGAGGCGTATGAGGCTGTTGCCAATTTATGCCATAAATAGAAGCGCTGCATGCATATGTTGTGGTATACCTCAGCAAGTAAGGTTCTGTGCTTTTAAACGGACATCATATACAGGAATTCATGCAAGAGCGACTTCGCGTTGTTCCTGTTTGCTGCGCGTTGTTATTCTAACCTAACAACGCGCTCAGCTCACTGCTTCAGACCGAATAAAGAAAACGGATACGTTCATTGTGTGGTCGTTTTGTTTTCTCAAGCCCTTACCTGCAACTAAACAAAGGTATAACACAAGTTTGTGTCACGGCAAATTGCGCGTGACCAGTAGTAACACCTTAAAACATCTTTTCCCGTGCAGGCGAAGCGTTGGGTCTTGTTTCGCAGCGCAGCTTTCAGCCTCTATAGCAGTGGGTGCCTTTTACGCACGTTGTCACAGCGGCAGCTGCGTTTGTGCCCTTGAACCCGCCTTGCCGTTGTGTTGTGGCAGAACATTATTCAGTACTGGAATATGTTGGAAGCGCAGCTGTATAGAGTGTAACATCCTGGCTCCATTGTTACTTATACACTTTTGCTACGGCGAGGGGCCGAGCAAGTTGGTTCATTGTGCAAGAAGAGGAAACAACACTGAGAGAGAGAGAGAGATAAATAAATAAAAGGAAGAGACAGGGAGGTCAACATGGTAAAATAACCGGTTTGCTATACCCTGTATGGGAAAAAAGAGTATAGAGAGATATATACAATAATAAAGATAAAAGAAAAGAATACATATGCACACACATACGGGGCGTATACTGATCAGATTCATTTGGAGAGACCAGTTCGTCGCAGCAAGCTCAGGAGCGCCTTCACAGCTTTCTTCCGCTACGTAAAGTCCTGTCCGTGCAGCAGGTCTCTTCCTTCCGAAAGAGTCTGGTTGTCCAGTAGATCGAGTGCATTGTAAAGTGACTGTCTCTGCGAGCAGTATGCTGCCGCAATTTAGACGAACACGAAGGAAGACAGACGGACACATGCGCTGACTTACATCTAATCTTTATTTTGTAATGTGGACACATTTTATTCAATGGCAGTCAAAACAGGCGTTTGTTAGACTTCCATGGTTGACTCACGTGCGTTCTGACTGCCACATGGTATAAATGTGACCACATTACAAAATAAAGATGAGTTGTAAGTCAGTGCCTCTTTTCATCTGTTTCCTTTTGTGTCCGTCTGAATTTGAGCACTATTTCCCTTATAAACGTTTGAATGCACATATGGTGAAAGAGCTGTTACGCACTCCAGAGTGTGTGATGGCCCATTTCGAAGCAACAGACTCTAAGAGGTGAGAATTGACATTACCTAAGGCTGCCGTGTTGTCAGTTCAGTGAAAAGCCGTGCTCTAGAACGACACGTTTATTCTTCAGAAGCAATGCGGGAGCTGTGATGACGCTAACGTTGACATCACGTGAGTTCCCAATTACGTCATCGAGGCTGCTATTTTGTTGCACGCATCATGGAAAATTGGAAACCAGCGCTGCACCTCGGTCTGTTAACGTACGCAAGCATGGCAGGATTAAGCTGCAAATCGTGCAACAAGATTGTGCATTAGTTGACGCCACGCGGGTATTCACTGACGTAAACGAGGCACCCATATTGTTGCATCAGCACATTCTTTATAATTTTCAATGCCAGCCACATGCGTGCCCTGCCGTGGTGGTCTAGTGGCAAAGGTACTCGGCTGCTGACCCGCAGGTCGCGGGCTCAAATCCCGGCTGCGGCGGCTGCTTTTCCGATGGAGGCGGAAATGTTGTAGGCTCGTGTGCTCAGATGTGGGTGCACGTTAAAGAACCCCAGGTGGTCAAAATTTCCGGAACCCCACACTACATCGTCTCTCATAATCATATGGTGGTTTTGGGACGTTAAACCCCACAAATCAATCAATCAATCAGCCACATGCACCTGATCCAGCTGTTGACCATCATCTCCTCCCGTTCTTGCCTACCCTCCCCCGTCTTCGCGCCTGCAGCACTTTGCGTTCATGGGGAGAACACTCTTTAGGTGGTGCCCCATTAAGTCTGCGGAAATAACTTTTGTTCCGTTGTGTTCAGATCCGTGGGGTGGTGTCATGCATCCGTAGCAAGGGTACAATGCTGGCGTTGTTGGCGTAGCCTGCTCATAAAGTTAAATGCGGCACTGAAATGACGAGGATAGGACAGGGAGCAACACCTACACATAGCAAACACACAATGAAGTATTCAGCACTTGCGTGTGTGTACTGTCCTCGTTATTTCAGGGCAGCATTTAACTCTATGAACGCGTTGAATCCCTCATGATTGCTACATATCATGTATGTCATCATGTGTCATGTCATCAAGCTAGCTCTCCATGAAAACCCGGTGTTTTGAGATGGCGCGCGTCTCCGTTCGTGGCGCTGTGCGGGCCACCAATAATGGGGAGGGACGCGTCGCTGAGACGCTGCTGCATGCGCTGGTCTTAAAAGCCGTTTCATGATGGCACAGAATGTAGCGATTTTCAAGCTGCGAATTCTCTCCCAGCGGGGGAAAAAATGGCTGCTTGCTCTCGCCGCAGTGGTCAGCGACCAAGGAGGATTAAAAAAAATTGCTGGAGCGGAAATGATTGCGCAGATGGGAAGCCATTCCTCTGGCAAGATGTCGGTTGTGGCGGCCATCTTACTAAGGGCATCATAAAGTACCACCGTTCAGCGATAAAAAACGAAGCGTTTCCCTCGCAAGCCCAACGAGTTTAATGTGGGAACTTTTTCGGGCCACATAGTGCTCCAAGTGCGTCTTAAGGTTACTAGTTTTCTATAGTGAGCCTCTAATTGGAGACAAAGTTCTTTGAAGATTCAGTCATACATACTTGTTTCTGTGTGTTACTTCGTCGGGAACAACTATTCTTTAATATAGAACTAACGTAGCATTTACATAACGTATCAAAGCCACTTGATCTTTAAGCGGGCACTATCAGAAAAGAGCATGTTTCCGCCATCTTGGCAGTGGCAAAAGATGGCTTCACTTCTGCTGGCAAAGCATTGCAGGAGCTTCCACTCCAGCAATTTTTCTTTAATCCTCCTTGTCAGCGACAAGCGACCAACACGTCGAAAGTTTCTCGCTCTGTTCGCAAGAGCGGAGCGATTTATTAGTCGGAATCCGTCGATATAGTGCCGGACCGGTCGAGCCGTTAAAATTGCATCGGCGTGTTTGCTTTGTTGATGGGCTTTGTTTCGCACTTTAAAAATACATTTGTGGATTGGCAAGTGTTCTTGAGGGAAGAAACATGGCGTGCCCTTCGTCGCCGTTCGTTGTGGAAACTCAGTATTATCATAATGCTAATAAAATTATTACATTACGTTCGAAAAACTCTGCAGTGTCTGCCACAAGGAACTGCAGCAGGAAATTTGTTTCGCAGCCGTGGCACATCAAAAGTGCTGTGAGGTGGCGGTGGCAGCATTTGTTTGAGCCAGAAAGAAAGGAGTACGCATGAACAAATCTGACAGTTGGTTGACATAGAAAGGGGACGCCCCGCCGCGGTGGTCTAGTGGCTAAGGTACTCGGCTACTGACCCACAGGTCGCGGGTTCGAATCCCGGCTGCGGCGGCTGCATTTCCGATGAAGGCGGACATGTTGTAGGCCTGTGTGCTCAGATTTGGGTGCACGTTAAAGAACCCCAGGTGCTCAAAATTTCCGGAGCCCTCCACTACGGCGTCTCATAATCATATGGTTGTTTTGGGACGTTGTGACATCTATCTATCAGGGTGGACACGCCACGGCAGCCGTGCCCACCCTGATAGATAGATGTCATTGGCCTCGGAAGGCCTTCGCTCACTATCGTCAGCAACCACGCCTGGCACACTCCCTCAGCTGATTCGTAGATAGCACAAGCTCATATTACAGTCCCTGGCTCCCAACAGCCCCATATACGTACGCCCTAAAGTCTAACGGCTTCTTCGCTTAGCTGGCTCTGAGGTCATTTACACACATGCCACACACGCGCTTTAAACGAGCGTTCAAAAAGAAGGCTATTGAAATATGCGAACCTTACTAAGGCGTGGATGTCCGCTCCGGGTGGTATTGAACAACTGGACTCCAGAAGATTTTCTGCACAGAAGATTCTATAGATAATTGAACATGTGCTCTGAGAACACAGCAAGTAACTAAAGCGCTACTGAAGTACCTTAACTCTACAAGTCTGAGTGACCGCCAGTAGACTGGATGTGTTCTCCCAAGAGCGCTCGTGATTTTGTGTATATCTCTTCTTTTCTCCCGTCTCACATGCTCCCCCCCCCCCCTTTATCCCATTCCCCAATGTAGGGTAGCTAACCGGACGCGTATCTGGTCAGCCTCCCTACATTTCCTTGCATCTCTCTCTCGCCACTCTGAAGACCAGTTCGTGTAAATGACGTCGTCATGGTTAAAAACTTGCAGGCCGATCTGGTTCAGTCTCAATCAAAGCTGTCCACGTAATACCAGTGCTATTGAACACTTGTTTAGAAATTAGAAGCATCAGACGTCTGCACACGGTCTGCGCATAAGTACAAGCTAGGGTTCCGTCTGCCACCGTCTGAATAGCCATGTGATTGTGATTTTGAACAAAGAAAACTGCTGCTACAATGTGCATTTTTAAAAGTCATGGTAGACAACCTCATATATAAACGAAATGAGAAAAAAAATGAACGATGATCCCATTTCTACCTGATGTGAAGCCTAAGCGCCGCTGCTTAGGCGTTTCTATTTCGCGAAAAAAGTTGTTTCAGATGCGTCGCAGGCATCAAAACCTTGCGACGCGGCACGAGTGGAAGTATATAGAATGCTCTGTTTTTGCGTCTACGTAACGACGTGAACCGGACGTCCCTCGCGGACTTTGCACATGCACCGGAGTATATTGGTGGCAAGAGAAAGGTCTGTGGAAGCTTTTGGCTGCCGCCGCTTTACAGTTTTAGATTTCGAACAGCGGAAAAACCTCTCTCGATTTTACGAGCCTCCCAAGTTAAAGGCCAACTCCGGTGATTTTTCGAGGTCAATGAATCTCAATGAAATTCACTGGGTATGTTCCTTTGCACATTTTAGTCATTTATGTCAAATCAGAGGTTTGAGTGATGCGCTGATCGTTTGCAAATGAATTTTAAAGATTGCCTCGAAAAGCTCGCGTCACTTGCCAGAATTATTGGCAACACTGTCTGTGTGACGTCACGTTTGGCATGTCAACGGAAGTGACGCAGCCGATGTCATCACTACTTTGGCCGCTACAGCGTTTGTGCTTTTCACAAGGCGACGGCGGCAGTGTTTGGCACGGGTATAGCACGGGAATGCTTTCTCCCTTCCTCTGTGGTGTTTTTCCAGTGCTTCGCTGAACTGGCTTTCACAGTTTTCATACTCCGTGCCGGCGGAACCAGTATACGGCCTCCAGCTCTACCAAATAGTACGTCATACGCAGACAGGGCGCTCGTTTGGGTTTTGGTTTCGGTATTGCACACTTTCGCTTATTAAAATTATTTTCACATTTCCTGAATATTTCAGCTATTGGGCTTGAGACAAGAGTGTCTCAGGAACATACAAACACTATAACCTTGACATGGTAAAAAAATCGCCGGAGTTGGCCTTTAATAAAATGGTTTCAGGTGTGGTTGTTTACGACAACTAAGTGTTGCACAATGCTAGAACCAGCGGCTAACGCTGCTAATGAGGTCAAAGCCCAAATGCATCGATGAATTCGTAACTTGTTTTATGTATATACAACTGTGCCGTTTGCATTCCACCCATATAGCAGACACAGCACACATGTATGGAGCAACAATGTCCATTCTACACATTATCTTATCTGTTGTTTTCATGTTCGTGATGTAGCTTAAGTGCTCCCCCAATTAAGGGCTAGTCTTCCGACGGGACAGCAAGCACGCTGCTCGTGACAGTACTCGACATCCACGTACGTTATTTGAATTTCTCTTTCTCAAGTGCCCTGCGATTAATACACGCTTGAAACAACAGCGAACAGCGCAGGTAGGCAGTTCGCGTCATGTTGTTGCTGTGCCAAGGCTTTTCAACGCCCGTCTTTTACTGCATAGCAGTTGCTGGTGTTGCGAATCATGCAAAAAAATGTACTGCGTATGTGCATGTAGTCGTAGCGCATGTGCTGTGAATACATCCCTCGCCGTGAACGCTGCCCTCGTGAACCAATGGAAGCAGGCGCGTGCGCAAACGTATATATAGCTCGATACATGTGGTGTGGCTATGGCAGTCTCGGAACATGCAAAAATTCACTTGCCCGTGTTTCCTTCAAAAGAAAATAAAAAAACCTGTAAGCGCATATGCAGCGACCTGCCTGCCTGCGATCCCGGCCACATCGACACGTGCCCACTTCTGAATCACAGCAGGAAGGAAAATGTTTACCATCATCTAGCTACTAGAGTACTTTGCCAAGAGCACAGGTGGAAGCCAGGGATCCGTCTCTACACCCTTGAAGATGGATTGACATTGCACTGAAATAAAAGCATCGCATACTGCTTGACTTTGCCTGTGGGCGTTCCTGGTGAGACAGCAATTACTCCCTGAAAGGACTGCTGGGCGCGCCCGTGTAGCTTGATAACCGTCGTGCACCCGCGTGGAACCTCGCTCTGACGTCGACAGCGACACGTGCTTGCTTGTGAACTACAGCAGGAAGAAAAAAAATGTTTGTCTTAGTCTAGCAACTGCAGTGCTCGGCTTAGAGTTGAGCTGAAAGCCAGAAACTTGTTTTGGAACTGTGGAAGTTGAAGTGACCGTGCTCTGAAGTAACGGGATCACTTAGTTGGACATTAGCGCGCGTGTGGGCGTTTCTGGACAGACGACGGTCATTCCTTGAAAGAAGTGTCCTTCGTACCCGCGTAGCTTGATCGCAGCCGAGTCCCCAGCCTGGATCATCACTCTGACGTCGAAAGCAACCGGGTCATGGCCGCGGCCACCGTCTCAGAAGAATTCGAGCCTGCCCATTCCCGGGACCCACCGGACATTAAAGATGAAGCTGGTGAGAAAGACCGCGCGCGACATAGTTGCAGACGGTAGTTATAGTGCGAGAGCAGAAAGACGACAAGAAGACAAGAAGGACACTCTTTGTCGTCGTTATGTTTTCGCGCTATAACTCTCGTCATGTGATACCAACTAGCCCAAACTGCCACACTTCTATAGCTGCAGAGCTCGCTGTCGAGTTGTCAGGGCGGCAAGCCGTCTGTCTCGCTCCCTCTGTCCCTGCCAGATGTCGTCAGCCGACGCGTGGTCCGATGACACGTGACAGTATATACGTCTTCTCATATTTCGCGCGCCGCGCTTCTCTCTGCCATCTTCTAGCTGGTGCGCGTTTTCTTGTCTTGTATGCTCTTCTTTTTCCATCGCTTGTTCTGCGCGCGTCGGAGGCGTATACTCGAGGCCTCGTCACTTCGCGCTGCATGATGGGAAGCGCGGTGTAATGTTGCGTCGCGTCTAATGCGGTTTCGTGCGGCTTTTCTCGTCGTGTCGGCTGCCTGCGCTCGAGTTCGTCTTCTCACTGTCACAGCATGACATCCGGAGTTGTGTTAATACACCAGGAACACTGCATGGCCGCTACTTAAAGCGTGGAGTATCGGAGGCGCGCACGTGGCATGGGGAGGAGGGCGATGGAATTCACGGGAAATGCTTCCGCACATCCGTTTTCGTTTGTCCTAGTGCCGTTGAATAAGCTGTGACAGACACAAAATGGCGACGGTAACTATCCAATATGGCGGTGCTTAAGCGCATCCATAAACTATTCTACGTTCATCATCTGAAAAAATTCGTACCACGATGACTATAGGCCAAAGCAGTCTCTTTCATCTCAATCGACTGTAGTAATGCTACTCTCCACCCTGTTCCTAGCCTAGTTTTGTGCTGTATCCGATATATGGTCACCTGACCAACCATGTGAGTTACTATTTACCATGTGACGTCATAATGACGTTAGAAGTTCTGGCGGTTGACAATGTCATCGCTCAGAAACTTTGCGAGGCCTTGAGGTCTCGCCGTGGATGGGACTGCCAACATAGTTCTCACCTTGAAAGTAAACCCCCCAGACCGTGCCACAAGGTATAACGGGTTTATTTGTTTGTATGCAGCAAGGCGACGTCGTGTGCTGTCGAACTTTACATGGGCCTCGTCAGATGTTCGCTTTCCGGCCCAAATACTCGTCAGTGGCGTCGCCCGTATCACGGGGAGAAGCAATCGCGCCCTGCAAGTTTCACGACGCCATTTCAGCGGGTCTTCTCAGGTGTGCGTCGCGACAGATATATCTGTTCCCGCCCACCTATGTCTGTAAGAAAAAGACGCTGACGCGTGGCTCGCTATCGCCTTCGCGATCTGCACACCATTGCGATGCGACGAAGGAGCGAGATAGCTGCTCTTCTGCTGAAACGTATTTGCACACTGTGCTTTCCGTACGTGTTTTCTGCTCTGCCAGCTAGCATACGTTTTTCTTTAAGGTAATCTTGCGGCGGCGCTGTCTCGAAGATCTGCGTTGTTGAACGACTGACCTGCATCAAGTCGGAAGTCAAGGGGAAGATAAATGCGTGCTCCGAGTGTCGTGCTTCGCTATTTATGTCCAAGAAAATTTAAAGACATTGTCCGATAGCAATGCATGTATCTACGAATCACGCATGCGTGTATATTGGAAGCCTCCGTAGTGATATCCACCGTGCACCTACCTGTTTTGAAGTTCCAGCGCCTGTTCGCTGTGACGTCACTAGCTCAGACAATACGCTGCGCTGAACGACATGAGCATGTTGTTGCAGTGAAATACCGTAGAGTCGCCTACGACACGTGATGCCACTATAAGCACGCAAATATCGGTGACAGTTACTCAAAACGAGTTAGTCCATTCAGAAACCCGCCATGTTCATGCTGCGCTGCTAAGATTGAGGTCGCGGGTTTCATCCCCAGATCAGGAAGGCTGCATACAAAATGGAATAGCACCCGCCTACCAAGATTTCCGTGTATGGCAAAGGAACGAAGGTGGTAAAAATAATTCCAGTGGCCCCCATTATACTGGGAGTCTCATAAGCATAACCTTTTTTTCGGCGCATAAAACCCAGAAATTATTATTACTAGTATTTCATTAAGCTGGAATAAGAGTTTGGTTGTGGCCTTCAGAATACGAAACAACCTTGCAGGTTAACCACCATATTTAGTTGTGCACGCCACTTTCGCAAACATTCTTGCTCAATCATTCCTATGAATATGAGCGACCGTGTGCCCGCTTGAGCGCGTTCTACCTGATCCGAAGACAACCTATCGCTACGAATCACCAGACATTCCAGCTACAAGTCCTTCTAGATCGCATAATAAAACGCTCCTATAGCCTTGTGTGGATGGATGAATGAATAAACGTGATCGGCGAAGACGAAAATGGGTTGTAAGTGGCGCCCTATGCAGTGAAAGGTTCCACTTGGCTTATCACTGGTATTATGTGAAGAGGAGCCAGCTGGGCGATTATTGAGACATGTGTAAACAGTGTGTCAATAATACTGGCACACGAACGCAAAAGTGGTGCCGCGTGGTCTGTTTGTGTTTACGCAACGGGAGATTGTGCTATATCTCTTCTGGCGAGTTCTCGAGAGGTCGCGCCGTTGCCTCTAATGAGCCTGCGTCTCACTTTACCAACTCGGTGCTTTAACCCGCCTCTCGCCAATATACAAGAGGAAGTCCACTCCGGATTATCTCGTCGAGTGTGTTGTGTTTGGCTTTCCTGTCTAGACACTCCCGCCTTTCTATAGCGAGTGCAGTGCTTGAGGCGAGATATGAGCCTCATAAGTGGCTTCAGAATGGTTGTGGTAGTACGTCTTCGCAAAGACAGATAGAAATTCGCGATCGGACAAACTTTGACGCGTAGACGTGTTCGGGTACAAGAAAAAAAAACACTCTTATTGCATGGTGCTTGCATTTACGCATACTTGAAAAGAACAAGCGCAAAAAACAACGGAAAACACAGAGGAAGGGGAACACAAGACGAGCGTTTTCTAACGTGAAACTTTTCGAACAAAAGGGGGCACACAGGAGAAATCGACGCCAGGCGCGCGGAGGACTCGTGCGGCACGGGAAAATTCGCCGAGCATGCGTACCTTGCAATGTAACAAACAGATGGAAGATTCAGATAAGTCGTAATCACGCAGCGTTTCATAAAAGAATACTTCCCTGAGTTCAACAAATAGCATAATTTGTTTGACGTCGCTCGTCCTGCACCCCTCTTCCTCATCGTGTATTGTTGTTTTCGCGCTGTCTTTTTTTTTTCAAGCGTGCATTGATTGATTCCAACTCGACCAACTTTTCTAACTTCTCTGTGTGGGGCAAGTTGCAAAGTCCACTGCCATCCCACCGCTGCCTTCGGTCTCTTGGGTAGCGTATCTTCTACCTTTTCTGTCTTCCGTTGCCGCAAAGAATAGGTAAGAGAAAGGTGTGCACTTCTGAACCACTGTCGATTTGTCGACGTTTCGACGAAGTCTTGACAAAGATCGGGTTCCGGTGGGAACGCCAACAAATAAATGGTTTTTCAGTGGCGTACACCTCACACACACACACACACACGCACGCACACGCACGCACACACACACACACACACACACACACACACAGAGAGAGAGAGAGAGAGAGAAAGAGAGAGCTCGTCATGTCCGTTGAAAATTCTAAACATTATTTAGCACGACACGCACAAGAAACAAAGAGTGGGCCATAAAAAGGTTCCCGATTCAGTTTTTCAACTCCGTTCACTATTGCGTCATACTCTTCAGAAACCCAAAATTCAGAGAATGCCTTATGATTCACACCGTGCGCGCTCACGAGAGCGAGGCATTTACTCAGTCAGCAGCAGAACAATTCTACATCTCCGAATCGTCGTCTATTGCAACTATATACCGTTAACCACACGTGGTACGAGAACGCAGCGAGCAGGTCGAGAATGCATGCGCGCCGTGCCGACGCCACTGTTTTTCCTCGGCCGTTTTGTGACCGACCCGTGGTGCCGGGAAGCAGCATAAAGCGGAGAAATATGTCACTTCTACGAACTTGCCACAAAGGTCCTGGCCGTCATAAGCGGGAATAGTGTAAGGGGGGCGTCGAGAGGGGAGGGGAGCAGAGGTGGACACTTCTCCCCCTGTATATGGTGGCTAGAAGCCCTTCTGAAGCGGGCGCCTTGTCAGCCTTGTATCTTTACTACTTGGACCTTGGCTTCCGTTGTTTAAAGGGACACTAAAGAGCGCGAACAATTTTTCGCATATCAGTGAAATACAATTTCGCACTGCCGGAAACACCACTCTTACCGCGACGCGACGTTTGGTAAGCAATAAAACGCGCAAAAATAAACAAAGAAATAAAATGCGGGTGAAGACGCCATATTGACATTCTCGCACCAAACATCATGACGTCATAGATTTTGAAAGCGTCCACTGGGTCCTAGGATGCTTCTAATCGATAAAAATGATCTACTTTATCATATGTGGCTGCAATAGACCGAACATACGAAGTTTCAGAAAAGTTCATTGAGCCAATAACGTGGGAATGCGAAATATATATATTTCAAAACTTTCTACGTCACCCGCGGAGGTTTCGGCGCGAAATTTAAAAATGAAACATTGACCTTGATTTCCCCCGCTAATAGTGAACCTATGACAGTGAAAAATATGGCGTTAGAGTTCTCGGAGCGCAGAATATCAATCTAAACAAAGTCATTATGTCACTTTTGGATCCCTTTAAAGTGAAAAATGTGACCCTGCAGCTGTTTTATTTCTTTTATTTTGGCGATAATGGCGGCAGCGAATCCGTGATGTGTCGTTTTTAACCCCCGTGAATCCAATTACCAAAGGTAGATGAATATGAAGAGAACGAACGCTTCATTTAATTTTTTTTTTGTTCTCAAAGCCCATAATGCCTCACCAAACGCGCGAAATTGAACGCCGGCTTCCCTGGAATCGACACGAGCGATACGAAGAGAATTACGTTGTAACGTCACGATGACGTCAAAAATCGCCAGTGTTTGTGACGTCACATGCTCTCACAATTTTGTGACCATATAGTTTCCTAAAATTAACTATAGGGGACGCTGGCGCTATGATTGTTCAGCGACCATGGGAGTAATAGGCAGTGCACAGATTTGCCTTTAGTCTTCGTATGTACTTGCAGGCCTGCAATCGCACTTGTGGCTTCATTCATTGCTGTGCTTCGGTTTTGTTTCGAAGAAAAATACGTGAGTAGATTCTAAATGGTAAGGCTAAAAGATTACGGTGGTGAAGCGCATCTGCTAAACATTTGCTGATTTTTTTTCGAGACAAAACAGCTTCAAGCCATGCGAACCCAAGTGGAGCCAGAAGTTCGAAGTTTATTGACGAATCCGTGTACTACCCATCATGCGCATGCTCACTGAATCTCTATGTGTTGCAGCTTCCAAAGACATTAGTGCCAGAGTTCCCTTTAGTGTCAGGGCTTCATTTTGATCGCAGCCTGTCCTACAATTTCGCAGGGTGTTGCATTGTTAATGAAAATACCCGACATTCATGTCATATATAAGTTCATAGAAAACCGTTTGTGTGGAGGAGGATGAGGAAGGGGAAACAACTTCAATGGACTCCATCCGCGGTGATCTATGAGACCACTCTCTAGGTATGAGACTCTGTACTCTCAGACTCTGCAGATTTTTTATGCACCACATATATAAGTAGTACATAATGATCCTGATTAATTTTTTGTAGTATACTTTTTATTCACGGTTTCGGTATGTTTCTTCAATACTACTATCACGACGATGGCTTGGCCGGCTGGGATGTAGCCTGCGTTGCCACGTCTTCTTTTCATTTACAGATAAACAGCACACGGCTCTCAACTCCGCAATATGAGAGGAGTCGTATGCAACTGTCTACAAAAAGCACGACATGGCTTATTTCAAATGAATTCTGGACGCTTCAGAGCACAATACGCGCACTTCTACGCAGGGGCTATAAGCTGTTCAGGCATGTTCGTGTTTAAAAAAAAAGTGGGGAACTATTAGGAGTACTTAGTACTCTACTATGGGAGAGCATATAAATCCGTCCCGTGTTCTTCATCGAAGGCGATTGACTATCCACTTGTTTAAGAGAATTTTATTTCTGAAAAAATCACACATACACACAAGACATTTATGTGTTACATTGCTCGGTCTCACGACATTGCTAATGTATCTTAACATGCATTCAAATACACAATAGGAATTGTTTGTACCTGTAAACAGAAATTCTAACGTGCATAAAGAAAACTATGCTCAGGGGTACGTACAATTCATGAAAAGAAACAAGAAGCAACGTTTAAAAAATGCGTATAAGAATAAATAAATACTTATACAATACTAAATGCAAGTTCAGTGAAATCGCAAACACTAGCCTACCTTCTCAGTAATTAAGGCAAGGCATGGACACTTTGTTCTTTCTGAGAAGAATAAATCGTAATGGCAACCGCAGGAGGAAGGCTTCCTCCCCCAGAATGAATACCTATTCGTTCAGCTGTGTTAGCATCTTGGTTCTTAAGCGATGTAGCATAGAAAACATGGCCCTCTGAGGGCGTCCCCGCAGGCATGCCAGTCCCCTCCGCTTCCACAATACAAAAGCACCAATACACAATATCAACTCAACAAAACTTTCTCTGTGCCGCGACTGCCATTGCATGCTGACTTGAAACATGCTGGTCACCAAACGCCAGAAAGTACGTGCCACAAAACGTTCGTGAAGTACATGATTTATAGTTTCCGTCCGGCCGCACTGCGGACATGAGGCGGAGGGCGCCACACCCCACGCCGCAAGGCGGTCGACCGTTGGCTACACCTGCCATTCTTTCAACCAAGTGAAGTATCGGACTTCAGCTGGTAGGGTGGTGGTTTTCATGAACCAGCGTCGACTTTTGCGGCATTTCTTGCGCTGATCATCGTTTCATTCCACTGTGTTTAGAAAAAGTAACGATTTAGAGTACTAGGTACTCTAGAGCATATAACCGTCAATTGCGTTCATTCCATAAGTGTTCTTCCTATCGGATTCGAATTCTAAGCGCACATTTTCGAGACGTCAATCTACGCACTCCTCAAAAATTAGATAACAATACTGGCTGACTTTTCGGACATATTCTGTCTGATTGCTATTCAATTTTAATGCTATTTATGTACATCAGGAACATTTTGGCGCAAGCGTACGACTTTTATACGACACTCCGTATTGCTAGAGGCATAAAAGCAACGCGAGTGTAATACGCGCTTGTATTTCTCCTGTATCAACGTCAATTGAAGCAGTACTTCATTCTGTGAAGACACCTTTCACTTATACTTTATTACCTATTCCTATGAGAGAAGCATCACCTGTCTTTTTGCATCCATTCCGAAGCTTGTTTTAAGTGCGGAACATTTCCAAGGAGGATTAAAAAAATTGCTGGAGTGAAAATGATTGCACAGACATGAAGCCGTTCCTCTGGCAAGATGGCGGTTGTGGCGGCCATCTTACGAGGGGCACGATAAATGATCACCATTCAGCGATCAAAAACGAAGCGTTTCCCTCGCACGCCCACCGAATTTATTGCGAGAACTTTTTCGGGTCACATAGTGCTCCAAGTGTGTCTTAAAGTTACTAGTTTTCCGTAGTGAGCCTCTAATTGGAGGCAAAGTTCTTTGTAGATTCAGTCATCCCTACTTGTTTATATCCCTACTTGTTTCTGTACTGTCTGATCGTACCGGCTTAAAGCCGGTACGCACCGATGATCTCACCAGAGAAGGATTGGCCACCCTGGTGCAGTATCTGGCCACCCCCTCCCGTAGGCATTCGTCAATTAACTCACGGCCCTCAGTCCCCACCAGCTGCGGAGCAACTGACCACGGCGGCGGTCAGATCTGCAAAGCAGCAGAGGGTGCTAGGAATCTCTGGATACGGACAGGCCACCATTGGAACTTGAACTTAGCAACTTTTAACGTTAGAACGTTATCTAGTGAGGGAAGTCTAGCTGTATTATTCGAGGAGCTAGAAGGCATTAAATGGGATATAATAGGGCTGAGTGAGGTTAGGAGGACAGATGAGGCCTATACTGTGCTACAGAATGGGCACGTCATTTGCTATCGGGGCTTGGCAGACAGAAGAGAACTGGGAGTAGGGTTCCTAATTCACAGAAACATAGCTGGCAACATAGAGGATTACTATAGCATTAATGAAAGGGTGGTAGGCATTGTAATTAAACTGAATAAAAGATACAAAATGAAGGTAGTACAGGCTTACGCGCCTACATCCAGCCATGATGACGCCTCAGTTGAAAACTTCTATGAAGACGTGGAATCGGCAATGAGTAAGGTGAAAACGCAGTATACTATAGTAATGGGCGACTTTAATGCCAAGGTAGGGAAGAAGCAGGCTGGAGACCAGGCAGTAGGAGATTATGGCATCGGCACTAGAAACGCCAGAGGAGAGCTACTAGTAGAATTCGCAGAACGCAATAATCTGCGTATTTTGAATACCTTCTACCGAAAACGAGAAAACCGCAAGTGGACATGGAGGAGCCCTAATGGCGTAAATAAGAACGAAATAGACTTTATAATGACTGCACACCCAGGAGTCGTGCAGGATGTGGAAGTGGTTGGCAAGGTAAGATGCAGTGACCATAGAATGGTACGGGCTCGAATCCGCCTAGACTTGAAGAAGGAACGACAGAAACTGATACGCAAGAAGCAAATCAATGAGCTAGCACTGAGAGGGAAAGTACAGGAATTCAGAGTGTCACTGCAGAACAGGTACTCTGCTCTTAGCGAGGAAACCAACCTTAGCGTAGATACAATGAATGATAATCTGACGAGTATCATTACGGAGTGTGCAGTGGAAGTTGGAGGCAGGGTAGCTAGACAGGACACCGGCAAGCTTTCCCAGGAAACGAAGAACCTAATTAAGAAGCGTCAAATCATGAAAGTGTCAAGTACAACAGACAAAATAGAACTGGCAGAGCTTTCGAAGCTGATTAATAGACGTAAAGTATGCGATGTAAGAAGGTATAACATGGAGAGAATTGAGCACGCTCTGAAAAACGGAGGAAGCGTCAAAGTAGTGAAGAGGAAACTTGGGATAGGCAAAAGGCGGATGTATGCACTAAGGGACAAAGAAGGCAAAATAACTACCAATATGGATAGGATAGTTAAAATAGCGGAGGAGTTTTACAGAGATCTGTACAGTAGCCGAGACAACCACGACCTTAATACTATAAGAACTAGCAGTAACCCAGACGACACCCCACCGGTAATGATAGAAGAAGTCAGAAAAGCTTTGGAGAGCATGCACAGAGGCAAAGCTGCTGGTGAGGATCAAGTAACATCAGATCTGCTGAAAGATGGAGGACAGATTGTGTTAGAAAAACTAGCCACTCTATTTACGAGGTGTCTCCTGACGGGAAAAGTACCAGAGTCTTGGAAGAACGCTAACATCATCTTAATACATAAGAAAGGAGATGACAAGGACTTGAAGAATTACAGGCCGATCAGCTTGCTCTCTGTAGTATACAAGCTATTTACAAAGGTAATTGCTAGCAGAGTAAAGAAAACATTAGAATTCAATCAACCAAAGGAACAAGCAGGATTTAGAACAGGCTACTCAACAATTGACCACATTCATACTATCAATCAGGTAATAGAGAAATGCTCAGAGTATAACCAACCACTATACATAGCCTTCATAGATTACGAGAAGGCGTTTGATTCAGTAGAAATATCAGCCGTCATGCAGACACTTCGGAATCAGGGCGTAGATGAAATATATATAAACATTCTGGAAGAAATCTACAGGGATCAACTGCTACCATAGTGCTTCATAAAAAAAGCAACAGAATACCAATAAAGAAGGGTGTAAGGCAGGGGGACACAATCTCCCCAATGCTATTCACTGCGTGCTTACAGGACGTTTTCAGAAGCCTAGAATGGGAACAGTTAGGGATAAGAGTTAATGGAGAGTACCTCAGTAACCTGCGCTTCGCCGATGACATTGTATTGCTGAGTAACTCAGGGGACGAATTGCAACTCATGATTACGGAGTTAGACAAGGAGAGCAGAAAGGTGGGTCTCAAAATTAATCTGCAGAAAACGAAAGTAATGTACAACAACCTCGGAAAGGAGCAGCGCTTTGCGATAGGTAATAGTGCACTTGAAGTTGTAAAAGACTATGTCTACTTAGGGCAGGTAATAACCGCAGAGCCTAACCACGAGATTGAAGTAGCTAGAAGAATAAGAATGGGGTGGAGCACATTCGGCAGGCACTCTCAAATTATGACAAGTAGATTGCCACTATCCCTCAAGAGGAAGGTATATAACAGCTGTATCTTGCCGGTACTTAGCTACGGAGCAGAAACCTGGAGACTCACAAAGAGGGTTCAACTTAAATTGAGGACGACGCAGCGAGCAATGGAAAGAAAAATGGTAGGTGTAACCTTAAGAGACAAGAAGAGAGCAGAGTGGATTAGGGGACAAACGGGAGTTAAGGATATCATAGCTGCAATAAAGAAGAGGAAATGGACATGGGCCGGGCATGTAGCACGTAGACAGGATAACCGCTGGTCATTAAGGGTCACCAACTGGATTCCCAGAGAAGGGAAGCGGGGTAGGGGGAGACAGAAGGTTAGGTGGGCAGATGAGATTAAGAAGTTTGCGGGTATAAATTGGCAACAGCAAGCACAGGACCGGGTTAACTGGCGGAACATGGGAGAGGCCTTTGTCCTGCAGTGGACGTAGACAGGCTGATGATGATGATGATGATGATGACTTGTTTCTGTGTGTTATTTCGTTGGGAACAACAATCATTTAATATAGAACTAACGCAGCATTTCCATAACGTATCAAAAACACTTGATCTTTTAGTGGGCACTATCAGAAAAGAGCATGTTTCCGCCATCTTGGCAGTGGCAAAAGGTGGCTTCACTTCTGCTGGCAAGGCAATGCAGGAGCTTCCACTCCAGCAATTTTTCTTTAATCCTCTTTGAACATTTCGTACCCCCGTATCAACGCCGACTAAATTTAGTCGGCGTTGCCCGTATTCACTCAAGGGTGCTCCCTCGACTTGAAAAAGACGATGGGAGCGCCATCTCTTGGCAGACCAACTCACTGCATATCGGCAATATTTTGCAGAGATTTTTGAGAAGCGCAGCGTCAATTTCAGTCGAGCAGCGGCGCAGTGCTCAACTCAGTCAAGTGAAAGATGGAATTCGAGTCGAGGAGCGTTTCTGAATACGGGGCTTAGTCGCACGAGGTCGCGGATCCGGCGTCGGCGTCCACACCCCCACTGCGCATGTTCGCGTCTCGTGCCGCACGCTCACGTCTCATGCCAACTGTCGCTCCCCTCACCCTCTCTCGCCTCGCAAGGCCGACGCTGCCTGCGTCGGTCTTGTTGAGCTGAATTTCACGCTGAACGGTTGTGCCGCCCGCCATCTCCGACGCAGGCGTATAGCTCTCGCCGACTGGTTCGCGCTCCGCGACCTTTTGTCACCGTGCCAGCTCTCGCCGTGTGGTGCCCCGTCCTCGGAATTCTTCGACCAGCTCCCAACTTTGCTATATGCTTCTCTTTCTGTCGCTTGACTTGTCCTATTTCTTTACGTACGTCTTTCCACTATTATAATTAGGGGCGAAGCTCCTTAAAGCGGCACTTGTTCGTCCCTCGTAGTAGTCGTGGTGTGTAACCAGTCGTACGTTTTGACCTGCAAGGTGGTGCCGGTGGGAGATTTCTTCTGCGCGTTGTTGAACAGTAAAAAATTCGCAGCGTGCGCGTTGACTAAAAGCCGAATTTTCCTGTCTCTAATTCTCCATTAGAAGCCATTGGCATGTACAATTTGCACTATCTGAGAAGAAGGGGTTGCTACATTACACTCGCTGGGCGTAACCTCCATGGTTTTAGAAAGGTTTATCGAGCGTTGAGCCGCAGTGCCATGAGAGAGAGAGAGATAAGGATGCAAGGAAAGGCAGGGAGGTTAACCAGGGGCACATCCGGTTTGCTGCCCTGCACTGGGGAAAGGATGAAGGGAGTGCCATGAACACAGTGAACTAGTATATACCATGAATTCGAGGTGGTTAAAGGTGGGAAGTAGATACGAAGCGCAAGCCGTAATGAAGTGTGCGTGTGCCACCTCTCGTTTAGTCCTTGGAATGTCCACTGGATGGCGGTGCTTCGATATGAGGAATATATGATGAAAATATTCGAGATGGTGGTACTTTGAGGGTTGAATAGATGGACGAACGAACGGACACACAGACAGATGCATGGACGGACGCACGGACGGATGGACGCATGAACGGACGAAGGGGTGGATGCATGGACGAACGCAGGGACGGACGCACAGGTGGACGTGCGGACACACGAACAGACGTACGCACGGACGGGCGGATGAACGCACGGACGGTCGCACAGACGGACGCATGGACGGACGGAAGCAAGAACGAATGGACGGACGAATGCTTCGGCCCACTCTCCATCATTCACTGCGTGGATATGCTGCCATTTTTTTATCCCACCTTTCCCTTTCTCCTACAAGGCACTGCAGGGCCGTGTCGCCTATGAGGCGGGCAGCAATTAGGGGCCCCTTTTCCTCTTCTCTAGAACATCCCCTCACTCACTCACACTAAAAAAAAAACCGACTTCTCGAGCTGCACTACCGTTCACTGGCTACCCCGTATATTTATGTATGCACTGAATCGTGTTTTCAAAATTCAGTCAAGGGCGTCCTTATTGGCCTCGAGGACATACCGTGGCGCCACCTACGTGATGACGTCACTCATAGGATGCCTGGTTGACTTCGTCTGCCAGAACACCGCATTTTCCTGCGCTTTTGCTGTGGGCACCGTCCGCGCTTCCCTTTGTTTTGAAGCTGAGCGCTTAAAGAAGTGGTAAGACCTGACAATACGGGCAAGCAAACTACGAATTAGTGCCCCTGGTGCCGCTCTCGTGTCTAATTTGCATCGTAAAATCGCGACTAAGAACCGGTAGAGCCATGAGGGACGATGCAAGTGGTGTCACGAAAGCAAAGGTGCCGTATTCCACTACTACGCATCCTATCCATAGTTCTATCTGTGAGATTAGGGACGGCTTACTGCTCTCCCATAGTTGAGTACCAAGTACTCCAAATCGTGGCAGAAATGTTGTATGCCCGTGTGCTCAGATTTGGGTGCACGTTAAAGAACCCCAGGTGGTCGAAATTTCCGGAGCCCTCCACTGCGGTGTTTCTCATAATCATACGGTGGTTTTGGGACGTTAAACCCCACATATCAATCAATCATCAGTACTCCAAATCGTTAAACATTTTTTTTTCTAAACACACGTCAAAACGATCGCAGCGATGGCCTCTCCAGTGGAAGCCCTCGCGGCCAACAAAGGCGAAATAACAGTCAAGTATTCCCAAACCACACCCAATCACGCAACATTCACGTGATACCCCCCCCCCCCCCCCACTCTGTATTGAACATTGACTTTGGAAAGAGGAGAACGAAGTGTGGGCACGAGGGGAGATCTGGTGCCGGGTGCACATGTGCGCCGAACGAACGTTTCACCAGTCATGGACACGTTTCTGATCTGTCCGAGTTATTGCGCCTTTATTTTGCTCCACTCTACCGGCAAAGACACCTTTATTTCGCCTTTTATGATACCGAAACCAACACTCTGCGACGTATTTGCTCGAGTTCACCCCGTGGTAAGATTCGGGCGGCTTTTTCTTTCTCCCTCACTCAATGGCTGTGTGTGTGTGTGTGTGTGTGTGTGTGTGTGTGTGTGTGTGTGTGTGTGTGTGTGTCTGTGTGTGTGTCTGTGTGTGTGTGCGTCTGTGTGTGTGTGCGTCTGTGTGTGCGTGCGTCTGTGTGTTCGTAAGGGGTAAATGCAGTAAAATGCAGCCCCCCTTTCCCATAATGCAGGGTTATCAAACTCACCCCATGCCGTGTCGGGGAATAAAGTAAAATGTAGTACCAGTGTAGAATGTCGTACCAGTGGCCGATCCAGAGGGGGAGGGGGAGGGGTGATCACCCGGTACAAAGTCTGTGTCGGCACCCTCCCTCACCCCTCACTTTAGTGCTTGTAGTCCACCTAATATCCCTAATGAGGAGAAATGATTTAAACCACCATGATAATGCAGTAACATTATTGACGCTATGAAAGGGTTTTTCTGCTAGCAAAATAAAAAAAAGGTATGACCACGCCTCCCTCTCCAATGTTACCCCCCCCCACTCGCCTAAAATGATTGGCTGGATCCGCCCCTAATTCGTGCACATCCAACATGACAATACCGATCTCCAATATCGGCAAAGTACGAATGCTGATTCAATGCCTCCTAGAAAAATTTCTATGAGGCGTTGGCCGATTGTGAAATAGAGTTTTCATTTTGTGGTTACACTTGAACACGCAGTAACCTCACGAAAACAATGGTTTAGACCAGCCATGTCTGTGCAACTCACGAACATGCTCAATATAAAAAAAATACAGGCGGCGAACGTAGCCATACGCAGGCTGTGCGTTTGAGATCGCTGCCGTGTACTGGCAGCATCGAGTTTGTGCAACTCGGTGTCGAAACTGAGACTCGTGGGCTCTGGCTTTGAAGTTGAGCCATCGTGTGCCGTCTTCGTGAATTTGGCGCTTGCTAATCCTTCGCACACTCTCCCGATTTTTCTCTCTCTTTTCGTCTGTGGCTTTATTCCCGAACCTGAGCACTTAACCTAAAGAACGATGACACACACAGACACGAGGAAGAGTGAAAAACAAAAAGAAACGATAGCAGTGCGACGAAATTAGCAACCCAAGTTGAAAGCCAACTCCTGCCCCCCTCCCCGTTAAAGAAATACAAAAAAGGGGCAGCTTTAAAAAAAAAAGACACGGAATCTGTCGAATGCTTGCGCCATTCGGCGCGTATGTATGTCACTCCCAAACATGGGACGCCAGAATTTCGTAATGGTATGCGAAGTGGTTCCCATCATGTAGGGGTAAAGCGATCGGTTCGATTTTCCGAACCGTTATGTAAGACTTTGACCGTTATTGTTTAACATAGTCCAACTCCATCATAGTGAGACTATCTTCTAAATCATTGGCAAACTCTAATGGTAGGTGGAGGGAAGTATAAACTTCGCCCCCCCCCCGTCCGAAATTTTTCAAGTTTGCTTGTGTACGTACACACGCGCGCATACAAACACATAAAGTACGCAGACATTCCAACTACGTCTCCTCCCCCCCCCCCCACCGAAATAAATTCTGGCTACACCACTGTTTTCAATGTTGATTGGTCGAAAGGGCAACTGCACGGCATCTATCATTGGCCCTAAATGCGGCCATTACGAAATCGGACAGTGCGGCCAAATTTGGCGGCGATACCTGGAATAGCACCCCATCGTGCGCTATATTTAGGAGCATTGTCGCATTCCGCCGCATTGACATTTCGAGTCCGACACAAAGGTGGAAGTAGCCGCGCGAGTATATCGCAATTGCGAACGTGACAACCAGATTCGACATTGCAGCATGATTCACGAATGTTTAGCATAGCAACCAGACCTGGCAACCAGTTGGTTCAGCCCCGGGAGCGAAAGCCCGCCAGAAGAATAACTGAGGGAGTGGGAAGTGACCCTGGGGGACCACGTCTGAGTCACGGTGGGGGTCTGAGCGGCCAACTCAAATTTTCGCTTGAGCCAAAACATACCACGGAGCACTGAACTCGAGAAGGTCGAGGCTGCTGGCGCCGTCTGGCATGATCCCTTGAAAGTTCGCTGGCACCAGCCGAAACAGCTGTGCAGACTATAACCTCGTTTCTTTCATCGTTTCGTCTTCACAATTGTCGCCTCCTCTCTGTCGGCCTCCCTCTTTGCATACATTTTCCTTTCCCTACCCAGGATCTAAACGAAAGGCAGCAAGTTCCGCTTTGGCATCGCGTGCCTGTCGTCAACTCGGATTAAAAACAGCTGAGCTGCATTCTTTCAGGAGGCGTGGTCAAAGAGGGCTTTATGAAGTAAACACGTACAAGGAGTTTATTTCACGAACAAGTGGACGACATATAGTACTGAAGAAGATGAGTTTGTATTATTATTTCAAGAGCACTAGTCTGTATTGAAATTGCAAGAGCGCCGTCACAATTTACATAACAGGATCACGCATTCCTCTCTCGCGTCACCGACTATATGTGCGCGTATTCAACGCACCCGTAGCCATGGTAACTCTCCAAGAAGCGTTGCTTGCACGCTCAATATTCCCGAGGGCACTGCAATACATTGCTCGAACAACAAGCAACATCGCCCGAGAATCTCCTCGTAGCCCACAATGTAGAAATCAATTCATTTTTTCTTTATTCTTTCTTTATTTTTTCTTCCTTCCATTCTTTTTTTTTCTTTCTCAGCTCCTATACGGTTGTTCGCAGCCGGCATTCTCGATCGTCCCTCTTGGCCTCGGAAAATTGGAGACGAACCGTAAACGTAACGTTTTCCTGTCATATATTACTCTCGCAATTTTCAATTCTACACGCCCACACGCTGCGACACTGCGGACCAACAGGCCTCAAGAGGGCTCGTTCCGATGAACGTATAACCTAGATTAAAACAAAATACAAACAGGAAGTGAAATACGAAAAAGAAAGTCATTCTTGTAAAAGACCTGCAATTCGTCGATTCGCCAAAAACATATTGCACTTCATCCCACCATCTTTTTTTTTATTTTTGAACGGTCTCAATGTCGGTTCGGAGATCGGAACTGAATCGTTTCGGTGATATTGACGGACGCGACGCTGTGGAAAAATCCTACACACCCTGGAAAAAAAGCTAGCGCATATACGAAATCTCAACGGATTTTGTTAGCCCGACAAACCCATTCAGAATTGCTTCGTGGTAACAAATGCGTTGCGCGCGACTCCAGGGTGTACACGGCAGAAGCCAAGCCAATCCAGAGTGTACACGGCAGCAGCCAAGCCTACGGTACGAAATAGGCTTCGCGGAAAGAGACGCGGGCAATTCGCTCGTCGTTCGCAGTTATTTCGTTAGTTTTTGTTTTATCGATACAGACAGGCGACCTTGCTTATTCGTCTTAACTCGGTGAATGTTGATTCGTAAAGCGAGCGTAAATTGCCTGGATCCAATCTAGTCCATTTATCGCTAGTCTGCCTGGCTAGATTGGATTGCCAGAAATATATGTGTAGACGTCCGCCGTTGACGTTGGATGCGTTCCAGGCGTCATCTGTGGCAGCTGATATAAATCTAGTTGCATGGGCGTTTTTAATATTATTGGATCAGAATGCGTGGGGATAAAGCCGAGTTTGAAAGAGCGTGCATGGAAATTGCGTGATAATTTGAATATGTCATTCTGTCGCGTGCAGCAGTGTTGCGCGGTTGCTGTAAGCCTAGCTTTGAGGCCTACTTTATGCTTGTTTTTGACACGTGCGTCACGTTTAGTTTGGGTCGTTATCAGTTGTGTTATAGTGAATAAACTTTGGCGCTTATCGCATTGCTCAGAGGCCTGCTTATGACTATTGTTTGCAGTTGTTTCTCACACTGTTTATGGCTTACTTTTTTCTTGTTTGGGCCATTGTGTAGTCTGTATACCTGTATATCTGAGACACTACTACAGCAGAAATTTCTTGATTTTTTAATTCTTCCTACTTGGCATTCATATCGTGGCAGACGTTGACCTCCGGCGTCAGTAAAATGATACAGATCCGCGTCAGTTATATGAAACAGATTTCGAGCTTTCGTTTTTGGCCAGTTGTAAGTTTTGTTACCCTGATTTGGAGTTATATACCAATATGTTGACGTGACTTTCTTACATCTGTTGCTTTACTCAAATAGCATTGTTGCCTAAAAGCTCGGCGAGAACCAAGTATTTCATGTAACAGCATGACGGTACGGAAAACAGAAATGAGTGGATTTTACTTAATTTACAGTGTTGAAATGCAGCGTGCATGAACGAGAACCCACATGCATGCGGAGCATACACACGGACGCACGCACACACATCTTAAGCGTTTGGCGGTTTGTTGGCCTCTTAAGAGGCCAACAAACAGCCAAACGTTTGTGTGTATGCTGCGCATGTGCGTGGGTTCTCGTTTATGCACACTTTATTTTAACACTGTAAATTATGTAAAATCCACACTCATCTCTGTTTTCCGTACCGTTATGATGTTGTGCCTTAATCCGCAAGATTAAACTGTAGTTTGTAATGCCACAATGATGGGCTCGCGCTGAAGTCACATTCGGAACGTTGAGTTAAAGCAAGCGAACGAAATATTATGGCGCGTTTTTTTTTTTTCAGGAGGCACGGTTAATTAACGTCACCATATTTGCCGAGGTTGCTTTGCTGAAGGCAATCATCAGCAAGGTTGAGGGCTTAGGTTCTCAGACGCTCTCTCCCCAACAGTTGTGACTGTTCGTTTTCAAATATATCTCCGTGCACTATAATACGCTTCGATTTATGCAAAATCGCCACTCACTTGCAAGTACTCAGTTCATGGGGAGGTATCAGACTTTCATGCGTATACAACATAGCATGGTTAACAAATTTTTCATGTTGATATGTTAATATTCTGCTATATTTTGTCAGGGTTCTCACACTGCTCCGCGATTTCACTGTCCTTCAAGGCCCCCTGTTCTTTTTCTCAGCAACGCCATCGAGGAGTAGCCCTCTCTCTCTGCAGACCTATCTTCCGTGTTTAACGGTTAGTAAGAACCAAAAAAGAACAGGCTAGTAACGAACAGTTGAAGAGTAATTCTGAAAAAAGAAACGGAAAGGTTGTCAGTAAACAAGCCATCTAACCAGTGACAATGTTTTCGTTCCCAATAATTGACTTCTATAAAAAGTGGAAGCCCTATGCGCTTCGAAAAAACCCGTCACCTCAAGGTTACTGTCTAGACGTTTCCCTATAAAGGACACTCGGAAGGCGGGAAAATCTTATATCAGTTGTCAGAATGAGAATCAATTTTTATTTTAATTAGTACGAAGGTTACATAGTGACAATATACAGAAGAAGGTCCCGAAGTCAAACCCTGCAATGGGACCTCAATTTCAAAATAAAAATAAGAAATATCGGTTACAGCGTATAAAGCCTGTGCTTTACAAATTGCGAAATTTGAAAATAATTAAGTTCAACAGAAATAAATTAAACTGGAAAAAATACACACAAAGTAGCAAGAACAAAGTCATCAATAACAATACTCAATGAAGCAAAGATGCGTAAAAATCGGAGATTAAAAGAACAGAATCATTCAAGTGTTTTTTATTCATTAATATTTAGTGTTTTCATTTCAATGGGTCTGGAATTTTGTACAGTGATCGATGAGAAAAGTAGGCTGTGCTTGCCACAATTACTACTTATTTGAGGTAATATAGACTTGTTATTGCGTGCAAACCTTGTAGCATTAATATTTGTTAGATTTCATCGGCGTGTAACGCCACCGCATCATCTGAAGTTAATTTCTTTGGATGAGAATTCGGTAAGGCTATACGTGACGAGTTTCAAAACGGAAAAAAAAATGTGGTTAGATTCTAAAAGATACGTGAAATTGTGATTAAAAGCACTAAACGTCACTATTCTAACAGTTTGGTTTTGCAGTACTTGTAGCGGTTGTAGATGTGTGATGTATTTCCCCAACATGTAATGTATATATATATATAGTTGGCGTGAATATACAATTAAAACATACGACCACAGTAAAATGTCGAGCTTGAATACGTATCGTGATCTTAGAAGTACTCGGATCCCGTGAGTATTTTATAGTTCTACTTTGGATATGCGTATAGTAAATTTTAGGTTGTCTAGTTCTACGCCTAGATAGGCACAAGATGAACTTGCTGGAATACAAGTGGATCCAAGATATATAGAAGGAATTGAGGGAAGCGTCCGGTGATTTGACGTGAATAATACAAATTTTTGTTTTCGATGTGTTTACGTGTAATTGGTTAGTTTCGCACCATTCGAGTACATTTCGCATGTTTTTGTTGATGTTGGGTGTGAGAGTGTTTCGAGACATTTCTCTGACATGATGATAGTGGTGTCGCTTGCATAAAGTATACATTTAGAAACAGAGAGACAGTTCGCCTAGTCATTCACTTATAAGAAAAGCAGGAGAAGACCTCATATGGAACGCATACTCCAATATTGGTGTACATGGTTTTGGAATTGACACCCGAAGTAGTTATTATATGCACTCTGTATTTTAAGCAGTTTTACAGCGAAAGTGGGGCTTGTCGAGTAATTCATATATTTCAAGTTTTTGAAACAATATTTCATGAATAATTTTCTCAAAAGCCTTAATTAAGTCTATAAAAACTGAAGAAGCGTAACGACACCCGTCAATTGAAAATATTAATTCATCTGTCAGTGCAATCGGAGCGAGTTCAGTCGAATACCCTGCGCAAAAGCCGTACTGTAGTGGCGAGAGAATACTAAAATTTCGTTAAATAATTAGTCAGGCGCTTTTCAATAAGTTTTTTCAATTACTTTGCTGGAGAATGATGATACCCAGATGGGGCAGTAATTGGAAATTGAAGAGCGGTCACCCTTCTTGAAAACTGGTGTGATGCTGCCTTGTTTGAGCTCATTAGGGAGACAGCCAGATTTGAACATGAGCTTTATTATCAAGGCTATCAATTGTAAGAGACAGAGTTCGACAGTCTATCTTCGTTGACAGGTCATACATACATACATACATACATACATACATACATACATACATACATACATACATACATACATACATACGTACATACATGCATACGTACATGCATACGTACATGCATACGTACATGCATACGTACATGCATACGTACATGCATACATGCATACATACATGCATGCATACATGCATGCATACATGCATGCATACATGCATACATGCATACATGCATACATGCATACATACATGCATACATACATACATACATACATACATACATACATACATACATACATACATACATACATACATACATACATACATACATACATACATACATACATACATACATACATACATACATACATACATACATACATACATACATGATTGGGAACACCGACTTTTGTAGTTCGTAGGGGCCAAACGCAGGTGATATGTGCTAAAGTGTTCATAATACTAACAAAAGCGTTCAAGCAGAGCCGAAAGATATCCCTCGCAATTCAGAAAGTCAAACTCGGGCCCGTAGCCAGGAATGTTTTCGGAGTTTTCGTGGGGAAGGGGAGGGGTAGCACTTGTTGAAGGCCTCGAAAAAAAACCTTTATCCAATATAACTCCGGTAAAACACCCCACATCACCCAAATCCTGGGGACGGGGTTGTGGAGGTCTCTCTTTTTTTTTTTTTTTTTTTGCTGCAGGCCTGGTCACATTCATATGGCACACTGCGAGTAATCGTTGATTGAACTCGAGTTCGTGTTTCCCCTAACACTGCTCACGACTGTACATACACGCACGCGCCAACCCACAGAGACAAGCGCTCATGCAATTCACGCACAAGCGTTGTTGGCGACGCAGCAAGCGGAGCGCGACAGTCCCAGCGCGGGAAGATTGATCTAAAAAAGACGAGAGCTACGAATGGTTTGTGGGAGAGGATTCACGACGCAACGCGAGTGCGTTATGTGACGCGATGCTCCCGCATCGGAACCGGCTGGAACCGGCTGGAACCGGCCTGCTACGCGAGACGCCGTTGCCCGCAGCAGCGGCGGTGTGTATACTACAATGGCGCCGACGGGCAAACCGAGCAGCACGCTGCAGGCGGTCGCGCTATGTAGCCTTGACCGGGCTGCAACGTCTGCGCCTAGCGGGAACAAGACTGCTGGGCGATAGCTTGCTAGGCGGTGGAATCAAGAAGCTTCTCTTTCATGTTCTTCGTAATCGCGCGCTCGTATCTTCGCTTACATAACGCGCCCTACGGGTCACTTAATCAGCTTGCGCTGGATAATGCGTGAACTACGTCTACGCATTTTCTGCGCGTTCTTCTTTTGCGATATCCGTTTCTTTTATGACCACGACTGCCTCGTCTTTGTCTCTCTCGTCTGCGAAGCCCCGCAGTTCCTGGTTGCCGTCAGAGGTTGCTTACGAAATAAATAAATAAGAATGAAATTGATTAACAATTTATTTTGGTCCGGAGAAGACGCAGGGACGACCCCGGCCCCACCCGGCTAATCCCACGTATAGGGACCGTCAAGCCGAGCTTGGCGGCCCGTTCTCGGGTACTCTGGAGGGCCAGGGTTTGATCGTTAAGTTCGGGGCTGCACAGCCCACCTGTCCTCGCTGAGGGCGGGGCCGATGGCTTCACATTACCACAACACATGTGGAATGTTGCTAATAGACCATAGGCAGGGCAATCCGCACTCGGATACTGTTCAGGGTTCACGACATGAAGAACCGCACGATACGCATTGGCTGAGAACAATAAATTGGGGAACCCTAAATCTTCGCCTTTAGGAGTTGAACGCGAGACCGGTATCCTGCTTCTAGTGCGTACTTCAAATATTTTAGTGCATGACACCTTTTCGATCTTGCTATTCACCCACTACGTGGCCTTAAGGGAATCGACGCAGTAGCGTGTCTGCCTTTTGTAGTAGGGGCGACCGGCTTAAAACCACGAAGCCATTATGAAATCACATCTTCTGACGCCTGCTGGCGATGGACGCTTGTATCACACAATATTACTGCAATATTTCATGTTGCATTGTGAAGAACGTTTACAGGATGCTTGCGTTTGTAAAGCGTGAAAGCTACTTCCACTGCATTTCCAAGAAGAGGGAGTTAGTTTCACTGCATTCACAAGCAGACGCATGGCCGTGGGGTAGAACATCCACTTGCCATAGAAACAACCCTGGTTCGGTCCCCGCTCTGACCCAGGATATTTTATCATTTATTTTATTTCCATCGTTGTCGAGTTTTCGGTCACGGAAAAGGTCATTTTTCGCTCACAACCAACGACACAGACGCCGGAGTATCTGCGAGCTCTTTAACGCTATCGCGTTGACATGGTGTCCGTTTCAATCTCCTGGACATCCTGCTAGGGATTTTGATACGACACGCTCTGCGCTAGGGATGTAGCAAATTTTTTTCCCTGGGAGTGTAGGGGGTACAGCCAGACTTATGTACGTTCGTGTGTGGGTGTGTATACACAGGTGCAAAACGGGCCAAATTTGTGTGGAGCAGACCCCCACCCTGAGTCGGTTACGCCGATGATCCGCGCCACTGTAAAGTTACACAAACAGACTAGGAGGACATCCGTCAGTGATCGAAAACACGTGGTCGATGTAGCGTTATGAAAGACGGAAGACCCTGAAAGAGTTGCCGACCACGGAACTTTTTTTAACGATCTCATCGTGTGCATATTTGCTACGTCATTTCCGTGACGGAAATGCGTCCTTCTAGTCTTGGTTGTCCCCGGCATAAAACACTGTCGCGATGAGAATGCAGGAATTCTGCCATATTGGTGCCAAACACGCCATATTGTCAGAGATGAGTGGGACCTTCTGGCCGCAACAGCCGAGGGTCAGTCAGTGCTGTCACCACAATCGACTGAAAAAGGAAAACAACTAAATGTCGACTTTTGCTTTCGAGTCGTCCTAGGCAAACGCACAAAAGGTCGTGTAAGTTCTTGTTTTCTTCTTGACAGGTGCTTGTGCTCCTTTAAAGGGTCAGTAAAATGAAACAGTGAACGAGTTTAAAATGATAAATTATTCTTTGAGCACTTGGTTGTCATTAATTTCGATATTATGAGTTCGTTAATGAATAAACGAGGGAGCGAAGGTCAATGTCTAAACTTGAAACTGTGCGCCGAGAATACCTGTACGCACGAATGCCTGTGTGACGTCACGCACTTCAAAGCGTTGTTTTACTACCTAAACAAACTGGCTCAACGGAATTACCTGCGACAGTTCTTGAGGTTTGTGGCCCTCCCTCAGAGGACAGCGTACGTCATTTTTTACCAATTCTGGACTACGATAGCCCTGGACTAGTCAAAGACTACAACGTCAGTAAATTTGTGTGAGGTATATAGAGTCGCTGCATGCATAGAATCATTTTTTAGCACATTTGTGGCTTATAATAGGCATCTTCTCACCGCAAGGATGCATGGTGCTTTTGGCTTTGTGAAAAGCGCTGTGGCATTATCACAAAAACAAATTTTCTAACTACGTTATAAAATAAATGTGCTTTAAATATTTGGGGGGGGGTCAGTCTTAGATAATTAGCTCTTTGAACCTACGGTAAACATATACCGTTCCTTAATGTCTCCACTCCCTCCGTTTTTTAATGTCTTAATGTGTTCCTTAATGTCTCCACTCCCTCCGCACCGTTTCTGAAATGCGGTAATTCCCGGTCCTTTCGTTTCCCCTCTTTGCCGGTCAGTCTACAGCATGGTCAATATACATACCAATGTTCGCCATTGGCACTCTGCAAGCGTACCGAGGGAGTCCAGCTATACCGACCTTGGAAACGACGTCGGGAGAAAAAAATAATAATGCCCCCTGCCACGTGCCGAGGACGGATTAATATTTTCTTCGCTTTGAATTGAATACTTCATTTCGTATGCGACTGTTGAACTTGACATCCTTTCACAGGTGCCCGCGCCGCCGCCACCCGACGTTACCAAACTAGAACGTGCGCTGCCAGTGTCGGGGCATGCGCGGCACTTGTTCTGCGCTGCGAACAAACCACAAGCGCGCATGCAGTGAATGAGAAGAAATAATATTAACTGGCTTCCAGACAGCACCCGTTCGCAGCTGTTGCAACATTCGGTGCACGCAAACTTACATTGTAAGGTACTGGATTACATACGAAGTGTTTCTTGACAGGAAGGGTACCAGGACCGTGGAAGAACGCCGACGTCGTCTTAATATATAAGAAAGGAGACGTCAAGGACTTGAAAAATTAGAGGCCAATCTGCATCCTGTCCGTTCTCTACAAACTATTTACAAAAATAATTGCCAATAAAATTAAGGTGACATTAGAGTTCAATCAGCCAAAGGACCAAGCAGGATTTCGTACAGGTTACTCCACAATAGACCATGTTCACACTATCAGTGAGGTAATAGAGAAATGCGCTGAATGCAACCAACCCCTGCACATAGCCTTCATGGATTACGACAAGGCGTTTGACTCAATCAAAACATTCGCAGTAATGCAGGCACTACGAAATCAGGGAATCGAAGTAACCTACATAAAAACACTGGAATGAATCTACAGTGGATTCACAGCCTCCATAGATCTACATCAAGAAGGAGACATTATCCCCATAAAGAAGGCTGTAAAGCAGGGAAACACGATCTCTCTAACGCTATTCACCGCGTGTTTACAGGAGGTTTTCATGACCTTAGCTAGGAAGAGTTAAGGATAAGAGTTAATGAAGTGTATCTTAGTAACCTGTGATTCGCTGATGACATGGCCTTGATTAGTAACTCAGGAGACAAATTACAGCTCATGAGAACTAAACTGGGCACGGAAGGCAGAAAAGTAGATCTGAAAATTAATATGCATGAAGCTAAAGTAATGTGCAACAGTCCCGGCAGAAAACAACACTTTGCAACAGGAGGAGAGACGCTGGAAGTTATAAACGAATATGTCCACTTAGGTCAGGTAGTAACCGTGGAGCCGAATCATGAGAGGGAAATAACTAGAAGGATAAGGACGGGATGGATCACGTTCGGCAAGCATTCTCAAACCACGAATGGTAATTTGCCACCAACCCTCAAGAGGAAGGTATATAACAGCTGCATCTTGCTGGTACTTACCTACGGAGCAGAAACCTGGAAGCTTACAAAGATTTTTCTGCTTAAATTGAGGACGACGAAGACCCTTTGCCGAAAACGTAACGTGGAGAGGATTATGCCAGCAAGAGTGTCTGTGCGAATTTTAGCGAAGTGTTATGGCACCATAGAGTTTACGGTTTGTGTGTGTGTGTGTGTGTGTGTGTGTGTGTGTGTGTGTGTGTGTGTGTGTGTGTGTTGCGTGTGCGTGCAGCTGTTGTCACTTTTCCAAAATAACTGCGCGTCTTTCCTTCTCTATTTGCGCCGCGCCATCACAATGCGATAAGGGGCGTCCCTGTTCCTCTCTTTATCAGTTAAAGGAGTCCTTATCACTACATACATCTTTGCCCTCTAGATACTGATACACGCGCGGGAGCCTCCACTAAATCATGCAGGCAAACACCGGCCGCGCTTCGCCACTCACCCCGCTGACACGGCCGACTTATTATGACAAGGTCACGTCACCCGCTACGCAGCTGCAAATGATCCGCCCTGTATGCGGCGGCTTTGCTCGACCCTTAATCGAGCGCACTTGGCTTGCAGCCCCTCCCCCTCCTAACTACGCCGTCTCTCTCCTTGGGCGATGCGCTTCCTTGTTAGCTCCACTGTCCTAAGTGGCCCCCTAAGAAAACAACAAACCCCCTTCACCACCCACCTTTTTCTCTCCTCTGGCCTTCAAGAGACAACCGTTCTATTTTCAGGCTCTTGTATATTATCATAATAGCCTGACATAGGTTTACCGCATATAGACCATGGCACGTGTCAATGTCATAATCTTAAAAGTATTGTGCTTCGCATAGCGATCGACTTTAGGTCACTTGACAGCTATATTATAGTCACCTTTCACGTTATTGTACTAGTACCTAGTGTTACCTATATGGTATGTTGTACGCACGTTTTGTGCCCAGGATATTTAGGTCCATTTACAGCCACATTAAGGATACATTACGTCTATCCATTGCTCTCAATGATGCCATTACGTCCACCGCGTAGTCTATAGCACCAGTGACGTAGCCAAGGTGTACGTCACTAGTACCCCTTGGCTGGTACCCAAGTACCCCTTGACTTGGGTACCAGTCAAGGGTACCCCTTGAAATTTGGTACCAATTTCAATTGGTACCACTGGTACCAATTGGGTACTATTTACGGGGTGCCCCGTCACTAGTGCCCAATTTCAGGGGGGCGTGCCCCCCCCCCTGAAATTTTATCTCGCCGTGGCATACAGAGCTTAAATTATCCATTTAAAGGAGGTGCCCTCTTAGTCTGCAACGCTGTGTCCGCAACGCTGTGTCAGTGGATAAGGTGCTCGGCTGTTGACCAGAAGGTCGCGGGTTCGATGCTGGCCGCGGTGGTTGCATTTCAGTCAAGGCGAAATGCTGGAGGCCCATGTACTGTGCTATGTCAGTGCACGTCAAAGACCACCCAACGGTCAACATTTTCGCAGCCCTCTACTACGGCGCCTCTCGTCATCATATCTTGATTTTGGGACGTGAGACCCCCGATATCATCATTATCCAAGAATGCGTCATAGCCGTACGCCAAGAGTGAAGGACGTACTGCGTACTACGGCAAGTTGCGCTCCGGACAAGGCAGGGGCGACAACTATTATTCGCCAGTTCGTCAATTATCAAGCTAGGTAATTACCGAAGCACTTTTGGTCGTTGCTGCCTCGTCCAAACGGACCTCGCCCAAATGTCGACTCTAAGCATCTCGACCAACAGCAAGAAACACCGTTGTTTACAGCATGCTGTAAACAACGGTGTTTCTTGGTGGTGGTCGAAATGCTTAGAGTCCACATTTGGGCGAGGTGCAGATACTGGGAGCGGCGTCTTCCTTACTTACACTATAAGATCAATGTTGTACATACGTCGTCGGGCTGAAGTTGTTTTTGTTCGTGTCGTTTACTTCGGCTCAAGACTGCTTTCACCATGAAGGCCTATTATATCGAAACCGTGCGACATTGTGGAGCATCAAATATGGAAGTGTCCCAATAAGGCACGCCACTGTAGGTGACTTAAACAAAAAATGACAAAAAGAGACACGATAAGATACGCCACTGTACAGTCTTGGTCAAAAGTTCTCAGGTCATGCTTCCATTGAAATACACGGAGCAGAGGCCTGAGAAATTTGGACTCTCCCTGTACATGGTGTCACTTTTGGACATGTTTCACATGTGCTATTATTAAAACACGACAACCAAAGCCGCGTTTGTTTGAGAAAACGCAATCGGACGTATTGAGCAGTAAACTTGAAAAGTGGAAACCAATACAAGCACATTTTGGAACAAGAAAACTGTTGTGATTCAGCGTGATTTTGTCGAAAGGAGATGAACTTTAAGGCGAAGTGCTACGCAATAATAAATTTGTATTTTAAGTACTGCGCGTGCACTGGACTCATGGTGATGTGAAGTAACGACGTTGGTTACTATATCTCCCTGACTTGGATACACACACTGTACGCTTTTCCCAGGAATGCTGGCTAAAACTGTTGTCTCAGTCTATTGCGTCGACAACGTATCCGTAAAGTGTAGATGGCAGTTCAGTATTCATTCGTGCAAGAGCCTTTCTCGCCCCCGTTCTCACTTTCTATTGGTTCTCTTACTTACAGCGGATGGCGATGGCCGACGCAAGAGCTCGACCAGCGCCGGAAGCGACGACACGAGGGGGAAGTTCGGCAGCCGCATTGAGTCGCTGCTGTACTGCATCGGCTTCGCCGTCGGCATCGGCGACGTCTGGCGGTTCCCCATCCTGGTCTACCAGAATGGAGGAGGTGCGTATGTGCGCGTACTTGTACACTGTCACGAAGTCGCAACATTTACGAAGGAAGCAATCACCTTGTTCAGTATAAAACTCCTTACATAGACGAACTTGAGGCCGGGAAATGTAAAGTCAAACTGCAGGCAATACACATTGTGCACTGATAGTGACGGACGGCGTATAGACCGTCGATAACCTGAACCGGGACAAGGAGCGTTAGTATAGATACGTGCAGCACCGAAAATTCGAACATTATCACCGGTTTCCGCGTTTGTTCGAGAATAAACTCAACGGTTCGCGTTCGCGCGCTCAAGCCTAAAATATGAACCTAAAACTATCTATAGTTTTTTAAATAAAGCTTTTTAACACGAAGGCGTGCTTTACGCCGGGGTTCACCACGGCTCCACTGAAGTATTTCCATCATGGTTATCACGTTGTAAAATGTATACTAACAGACTTCAAAGAAGAAAAAAAAAGACAGGGAAAAGTTCCGCAGCGTAACGTCGAATCGGCGACCTCGCGCTCCTAGCTCAACGCGCGACGCTAACCATTAGGCCACAGAGCGACACCTATGCAGCATGTTAACGGCAGGCCATTTATAAACACTACGCACCACTGGCGGTTCTCAGAGCTCAGCAACTACAGCGCGTTTTCGTCACCAGCAGTTAGGTGGCACGACGGGCGCACAAGTTGGGCGCGCGCGCTCTAAAGGTCGTCGTGCCGCGCCACCCCGCAGGCCTACACACGGCGTGGTCAAAGTGCGTATATATGTTCTCTAGCGTGCTGCCTCACTCGTGCGCGCGCTTATCACGGGATTTGGGCACTTTGTACCTGTTGTGCTTTCGCCGCAAGTTTGCATTGAAGTTAGAGTAGTTTAAAAGAGCACGAACTTCTCCTCGCTCGCTGCCGCGGCCGCGTTTACCTTTGAGCAGCGTGCTGAAGTGTCGAGCTGTGACAGTTGTTTGTCTGCGCTCTTCCTGTACATGCCAATTTCTTGCGCACTTTCTGCTTGACGTGTGCGCTTCAAGTTTCTAGCTGCTTGCCGTCCTTCGCGTGGCATTGCGATTTGTTGCCATATAACATTCAATGCCTTGCCTTTGTGGCGAAGAAATGCAGATCGAACGCTCAACTATTTTTGCGATGAAACGTTTCACTTTCATGTTATACGGATTCCTAAAATTAGGGATCAACCACGTTTCCGCTCTCTCTCTCTTTCTCTCTCCCAGACATTTTCGTCGTGGATTGCGCCGGAATGTCTGGGAGAGAGAGAGTGCAATAGGGTGGCGACGTAAAACATAGAAAGCGGCGTGTGTGGCAATCCTTACGCTAGTAATTATGATCACGTGTCATGCCATCCCGTTTGAAGAAGGGCGCTTACAAGTGGCCTAACTTGGCCGTTATTTCTTTTTGTTAGAATCGGGTGTTATTTAACCTTGTGCCAGAGGGCCCACGATGCGGCGGTCGGGATTGGCCTGACTGTCCCAACGTGGGAGCGGCCCGCTGCGCGCTGAGTCGTGCACCTCGGGACTTCAAATAAAGTATCGCATCCATCCATACATCCATAGCACATTGAGGTCGGTTGAATTAATATGCCAATGTAGTTCACTTTTTCGCACGCACACCTTTCTATTTCTGCTCACAGTATATGTGCTAACATACCATTCTATATATCTGAAGCCCTAGCTGTATATACGTACTGGATGTCCCTTCCCGCAAAAAAAAAAGGGGGGGGGGGGGTGACGGGGCTTTGCAACCTGTTGCCGATGCTCGTACGTTATAGCACACATTATACTCCTCGGCCTTCTACAACATAGTGCTGCGATAGCGAAGCATTCGAGATGAGCAATGGCAGTACCTTCAACGCTATGGTATGCTAATTTTCTTTCTCGCAATCCATGCAGGGCGTCAAGCCGGTCACTCGATCATTCCAATGCTATTTTTGCTTAAGCTCTCGTGACAGAAACGAATGTATCTCGCCTCCGAAGCGACTTGATTCCTTGAAATGCAAGTAACTTATATTAATCTCTGTCGATTACGCTTGCAAGTGGGACTTTCTTTATTTTTTACTTTAATAAAAGGTGACACGTCGTGACATTTCTGGGCGAACACCTGGACATGCACTCGACTTGACTAATTCTCACACATGTTGGATCGCTTACAACTTAGGTCAAAGGCAGGTACTTATCTTGCAAGGCTGTACGGAGTAAGCAGAACAAAGTGAATTAATACTCGAGGACAAAAACAGGACGGCAAGCGGCGTTCAGGCACACCACGGCGCTTTATCTGTTCATCTGTTTTATTCATCTCTTCGTCTATTCATTTATTTAACACTGCGTAGCAACGCTCTGCTCGTCCACAACCTCGCTCTAATTCAAAGAGTAATATCGTTTCCGGTTCAGCGACAATTACACTCAGTATAAAACCACCTATCGTATTATTTCAAGTAGATATAAGACCCGAAACAATTAAACTCATGGAACAAGAGTTGTCTTGTGACCTATTTCATCTGCGTGTGTTGTTTCTTGCACTGAAACCCTAGAAGGTTTCATACATGATAGTACCAGCTCTACGAAAAGGATAATTGATAGCCTGTGAGCCTACAAAGAGGGTTCAACGTAGATTGAGGACGATGCAGTGAGCAATGGAAAGGAAAATGATAGGTGTAATCTTAAGAGACAGGATGCGAGAATTGTTCGGGCACCAGACTGGTGTTAAGGACATGTTAGTCGAAATCAAGAAGTGGACCTCGGCAGAGCATGTGGCGCGTGTGCACGATAACCGCTCGTCATGAACGATAACAGACATTCCAAAAGAATGCTAATGCGCGAGGGATAGACAGAACGCTAGGTGCGCAGATGATGTTAAGAAGTTTACGGCCAGCAAGCAAAGGAACGGGTTGATTGGCGGAACATGGGAGAGGCCTTTACTCTACAGTGCGCGCAGTTGCAATGTGCTGATGTTGATTATGATGATATTTGACAACCACCTATTCTTAGCACGAAGCCACACGGCAACCCATATAGATTTTTCGGAAAGTAAGACTTCTTGTTGAAGAACATTTTGTCCGGGTCCTGGGGTCGGCCCCGGCGCCATCATTCACTTTTTCAGTACGATCACTCTACCAATTGAACTAAATGCGATGATATATAGCAAGTGGCTATTTCCTGTTTATGAATGGGGCGGTTTCTACTCCGGGACCCCATTGGCTTAGGGCCGTGGTCCTTTCGCGGGCCACAAGGACATCCTGGCCAAGGCTGGCCAGTGCCACCTCCCATCCATATCCACCGAAATTATTGAAGACGTGTTTTAGATGGATAGCTCTGGCACTCCCATGACATGTGGTACGCTGTAACTATGCGAAGATGTTACATAACCTGCATCTTGGTCCCAGAATATTGCAAGCGTGCACTGCGTAATTTCGCAAGGTGATGGAATTGCTAGCATCCTGGTTAGTTCTACTGGTAGAGCGACCGACCTCGAAAGGCGTTGGTGCCGGGTTAGATCTACGGACCAGGACGGCTTTTCTTGCTTTATCGTGCTACAAATGGATGGTTGTCGATTATACATTGCATAACACTTCCACCACCTTGTGGTATTCCACTGAACTCGTTTGCAACAGCCCAGCTATTGACACCTTATAGACACCTGTTACCTTAGAGTAAACGTTGTTGATTTTATCCCAATGCGCTCGTGGCTTTTACACGAAGGTTAGCGGGGTCGTTCAATGTTCTAGTTATAGTAACACATTTTCTAAAATTTGTTCAGTTTCAGTTTATTTCGGACATAGTTACATGACATGAAATATGTGCACGAGGCAAGGCAAAAGGAGACTCGTATGGCTCCTGACGAGGCCTTCACCCCGGACTTACACGTCGGACAGCCAGGAGCAAAATCAGAGAAAATAAGTACAATGCTCAATGCACAACTTATATAAACAAAAGACGAACAGTAAAAAACACATTAGGACAAAAATTATACAAAGTTTACATTGTTCAGGTTTAACAGTTTATAAAGGTACATAAATATACAAAATTACATATTTTCTTGTTCAAAGCAAAATAATTGTAATTTCAAGGAGGTAAGAAAAGTAGCTTTACTTGTTTTTCAAAACGAGACATACTTGAGTTCTGATTAGCCAATTTGATTAGGGATGGGTATGCATTCAGCAATGAAATAATCTAATAATCTATAGTTTTAGTACCATAATTAGTTCTTGGTCTTGATCCCGTCAATGAAATAGTGCCAAAGTCATATGCCACTTGTATGTTTAGATATTTGCTTGAGAACATGGTGCGATCACGTTTGAGTTTGCGGAAAATCATTGCTGCCAAAGAAAGCTGATATAACTCTGAGAATGGTGGTACGTTCAGACTTTTATACAGAGAGTCAGTTGATGGGGGAGGATGGAAAGAAATCATTTTTAGGCTCCTTTTTTGTATAGAGGAAACACGTTCAGCATCCGTCTAGTTGCACGTACCCCAGGCTAGGTGACAATATGTTAAGCGGGAGTGAATAAAAGCGAACTACAATTGTCTTCTAACACGCAACGGCAATAAATATTTTAGCCTGTATAACATAGCAAGAGATCTAGATAGCTTAGCACGAACATAATTTATGTGCTCAGACCAGCTGAGGTCAAACCTAAAAACGACTCCCAAGAAGCGACAAGAGTTGACGGGCGTTATTATATTGTTATTGATACTCAATTCTACGTTATGAAGAAGTGGTTTATTTTTTGGACGAAATATTACGTACTTTGTTTTCTTTACGTTTAAGTTTATTTCGTTCACATTAAGCCAGGTATTAAGTTCGTTTAGCCAGATATTAGCACGGTGCTCTAATAAATTTAGATCTGGACCAGAAAAGAAAACGTTGGTGTCATCGGCGTACATAGCAATGGCGGGAGTAAAAGAAATGTTAGCAATATCATTATTATATACAAGAAAGAGCACCCGAAATAGATCCCTGTGGGACCCCAAAGTTTATCTTACCTAAGTCTGACTAATTCCTGAAGCTGTGTATATTGCATTCTGCCTTCGAGGTAACTTTTTAATAATGTAAGGGCCAGTCCACGGATACCATATGTCGTTAGCTTATGAAACAAGATTTGGTGTTTGATCGAATCAAACGCTTTTAGAAAGTCAAGAAAAATTTTAACTGTAAAGTATCGCTGTTCGAAATTACTAAGTATCTTTTCTTTTACCTGCAGTAGAGCAGATTCCACTGATTTTCCACATTGAAAGCCGTGCTGGTGTTTCGAGAGAATATGTTTAACTTGAATAAAATCATACAATCGTTTATAAATAATACGCTCTGCCAATTTTGAAATAAGAGGCAGTACCGATATTGGTCGATAATTATTCAGGTCATTTTTACTGCCATTTTTATAAATGACAGTAACACGCGCAACCTTCATTTTCTCAGGAAAAATGCCAGTCTCCAACATTTCGTTGCAGATATAAGTTAGTGGGGCAGAAATGTCGCAGATAGCAGCTTTAATCGGCGAAGCGCTGATTTCATCGTAACCGGGCGAGCACGCGTCTTTCAGTGCGAACACTGCAGGTGCTATCTCTACATCTGAGGTAGGTGTTAAAAACATAGAATCCTTGTAGGCTGTAGGAATGTAGGAAATAGCAGATCTCGAAGATGATGCTACCTTGGAGCCAAGAAAAGCACCTGATGTCAAAAAAAAAGCATATTAAACTGATTTGCAAGCGTCGTGCCAGAGATGGCTGTTCCATTAATGTGTAGTTCAGTAGGTATACGTGGTCGTTCAATTCCTATAATTTTGTTAACAGCACCCCAAAGCCGTTTAGGGTTATTAATTAGCGGCGAAATCTTATTTTGATAATATGCATTTTTTTGCCTTCTTTAGGTCGAAGCTTCATTTATTCCTATACTTTTTAAACACGACTAAATCTGCCTGATTCTTTGTTTTCAGGAAACGAGCGAACATGAAGTCTTTTTTCTTTAATGCGTTTAAATAATGACGGTGTGATCCACTCTTTTCTAGCTTTTCTGTGCTTCTTAACCATAACACGTTGAAAAGCGTAATTATAGTTCTCACTGATTTTTTGAATAAAGATATCATAGGCTTTTGATGTATCAGATTCGCGGTACAATTCATCCCAGCTAGTTTCACTCATTAAAGAACAGAAGTTCGTAATGCTATGGAGTTTATTATCCGACGCGTGTAATTAGATTTTGATATTTGTTTCTTTAGGGTGAACAGAGCAAAAAATGGCAAGTGGTCACTTACTCCCGACGAAAACACACCAGGCACTATGTTTTCCGGATGAAAACTTGTAAAACAGACATCAAGCAATGTGGCAATTGTTTAGTGACCCTTGTGGGTTGATTAACGACATTTTCACACCCATATAAGACGACATTACCTCAATCAGATTTGTTTGAACATTGCTGTTTGCTAGTAAATCTATATTTAGATCACCAAATATTATCTCATTGCATTTGTAAAGAGCAGAAAATTCCAAAAAAAGCACTCAACAAATTCTAAAAATGTTTCTACTTTACTATGAGGGAGACGATATAATACGAGAACAGCGACCTTGTTAGTAACAATACAAATTGCTTCATAGGCATCATTGATAACACTAAACTCATGAACAATGTCATAAAGCATGTTTGCTTTTACATACAGGGCCTCACCTCCCCGTTTATTTTCACGGAACATAGAAATGTTGTTGTAACCAGGAAAATGCCTGACATTCATATTGGATCTAAGCCACGTCTCTGTGAAGCCAATGATGTCAAAGCAGTATTTTAATATTTGCAAATTTGCCTCACATTCCTCTGCTTTGTTTTTAAGGCTTTGCGCGTTTAAATGGTATAGGGAAAGGGTTCCATTAGAAGGGTGACTATCGTTGCTTATTAAATTATTAAAGAGGTCTGCATCAAAGTACGACGTCATGGCTACTGAAGATTACAGTCACTTCTTGCTGCTCTTGGCAGCAGTTCACGAGATCTTAGCTACATCGTATAAATTCAGTTCACAACGCAGACCTGTCTTTCTCTCACCGTTGTCCTTGTCAGCGCATATGCTGTGAACTTAATAAGTTTTGCAGACGTCGAACACCGCTGTAGCCATTCCGAGAGATTATATGATGTGAACGACTTGCGTATTATGATTTCTCTTTGGCAGTAGGTGGGATGAACAGGACTGTTACTAATTAGGCATTCTGCGTTCTACCGACGGCGTACACATTCAACTCTGTTGTGTCAATAAAACGTTAAGTGTCTGTGCACATTACGCAACTTTTCAACTTATCTTTATATTTCAGATTTATACAAGGCTGAAGTTGGAAAGATTATAGGAGTAACATCGTACACCATGAACGAAAGATGAACTACAGGGAGCGTTTTTGTTTTTTAGCTAGAGGCAACCTAACACAGGACTGGATTAACTAGCGGTACATGGGAGAGGCCTTTGTCCTGCAGTGGACGTAGTCAGGCTGATGATGATGATGATGAACCTAATTAGAACCAACATGCAACGAAGCCAAGTAATATGCTGGTGATGTTACATGTATTTTAATTGTATTATATAACTCCCGCGCGTCTAAAACTGGGTGCGTTAGACAGAGCCACCACACAATGTACAAAAGGCTCTTTTGCGACGGGTACGGAGAACTACTGTACAATTAGCGCTCTCCTTTCCGAAAATTCATGGAGTGGACCTTTTGTTTCTGCTTTCCTATGCAGGTGCCTTCTTCGCAGCGTACGTGATCGTCATGATCCTGGTCGCCATTCCCCTGTTCACCATGGAACTGGCGCTTGGTCAGTTTTCCAGCCTCGGACCGATTGCGGTGTGGAAGTGTTTACCGGTGGCTCAAGGTAAGTAGTGTTCATATCAGTGGTCTCGAAACACGTGACCCGCGCGTCCCTCGCTAGTGTCCCGGCACACATGCGACTATATTCGTCCCACGTTGACTAGTTATAAAGCACTTTTTTTCTTGTGGGACATCCCGACCATATGTCGATGCACCACAGCTGTTATTTCAGAAGCGGCTCCCCAAATTCATCGGTATCAATATGCTAGAAACCTGGCACAAAACCCCATTTAGAAATGACCTATATGACTTGGGAAAATGTATTCCGTCAAATGGTACCATTAGGTGGCAGACTTCTGGGGGGTCTCCTGCAGAGGCGTAGGAAGAATTTTTTTCTGGTGGGGGTGGAGTGCATCTTCCTGATTGGGGGGGGGGGGGGGCTGCTGAAGTGGGTATTTCTCGCTTTGTATGTCATGGTGAAAACATTCGAGTGGGGGGGGGGTGGGGTGCACAGGCCTGGTGTGCCACTTCCCGGCTACGCCTATGGTCTGTCCCGTGCATAAAACCATATAGCATTTCGGCGCGCCACTTGTCCTCGGATGCATAAGGTAACGTGGAGATTTTCTCCAACCCCCGTTGCAGGCATCGGCGTCGCCATGGTGGTGATGTCACTGCTGGTGGCCATCTACTACAACGTCATCCTATGCTACACACTCTACTACCTGGCACAGTCATTCCGCTCCGTGCTGCCCTGGGCAGACTGCTACGAGTGGTGGGGCGCCGACCCGGAGACCTGCTACGTGCGATACAGCAACCACGTAAGCGATCTCTTTCAACTGTAGACGTAATTCGCTCCCTCTCGACACATGAAACAAAAAAAAAGTGGAAGCTCGTGCAAAAAGATAGTCGAAACCATAAGCTTCGTTTTTGAGTGTTGAACGCAATAGCGACATCCTATCCCTAGTGCGTACTTCAAACAATCAGTTTGGTATTGGTTTGTGAAAGTCTGAAGGCGTGCGTACTAGCACACTATGGGCAGAAACAGCGCACAAACTCACGGGACGAAGAGAAGGCACACAAACAAGCGCTGACTCTCATCTGAAAATTTTATTGAAATATACAAGTTATCTGAACACATAAGATAAAAACGCACAGAACATGCGCAGAGACCCGGCGAAGGATCGTGTCGACGTCATTAACAATTTTGTGCTACGGGTAACTGCACAGGCGCGGCATATTCCATTCAAACAAACATGCTACTGATTAAGATTTGTTCTTTTTCATGTAAATATATTGATGTCTGACTGACACAGGACTGCTCTTCTTTTTTGATGAAGAATGCTTCCACTAGCACACGGCAGGCCGCTCCCACGATGGTACCGCAAGGCCGGGACCTAGCGCCGCATCGCGGGTCCTCTGGACAATCAGTGCATGAAATCTTTTCAAACTGGCTATGCACCCACTACGTGACCTTAGGAGAATAGGCGCAGTAATGTGTGTGCGTTGTGTAGTGGGTGACCGGCTTTAAAACATGGAGGTATTATGATAATCACATGTTCTGACGCCCGATGGCAATATACGCTTGTACCACGCATTATTTACTGCAACATTTCATGTTGCATTGTAAAGCATGTATACGGGACGCTGTGTGTTTGTAAAGCATTAAATCATAAACTTAGTTGCACTGCATTTCCAACCAGACGAAGTTATTTTCACTCTATTCGCAAGCAGCAGCGTGGCTGTATGTTTTTTTTATTGCCGACTTTCATATACATAAAACACGTTGAAAGAAAAAAAACCTGCAAAAAAACGTGTGGCTGTGTGATAGAACATCCGCTTACCACGTGAACGACCCGAGTTGAATCCACACTCGTATCCGGAATTTTTATTACTTATTTTAATTGCATCTTTCTAGATTTTTTGGTCAAGCACAACAAAGTGATTGCTCGCTCACACCTAACGACAACACCGGAGTTTTTGCGAAACGAGCACTTTAACGCTCTCGAGTTAAAATAGCACCATCTATCACACAACCATGCAGGTGTGAGAAAAAAAAATGGCAACATATCCACGGGGTGAATGATGAAGAGTGGGGCGAAGCATTCGTCCGTACATTCATTCTTGCTTCCGTCCGTCCATGTGTCCGTCTGTGTGACCGTCCGTGCGTCTGTTCGTGCGTCCGCACGTTCATCCGCGCGTCCGTCCCTGCGCCCGTCCCTGCGTCCATTCGTCTGCGCAGCCATCCGTGCGTCCGTTCGTCCATCTAGTCAACACTCCAAGTACCACCATCTCGCATCTTTTCATCATATATTCCGCATTTGGAAGCACTGCCATCCAGCGGACATTCCAAGGACTAAACGAGAGGCGGCACACGCACACTTTCTTACGGCTTGCGCTTCTTGTCTACTTCCCACCTTTAACCATCTCGAGTTCACGGTATATTCTAGTTCACTGTATTTGTGGCACTGCGGCCCAACGCTCGCCAAACCTATCTAAAACCAAGGAGGTTACGCGCAGCGAGTATAACGTAGCAACCCTTTCTTGTCAGATAGCGCTCAGTGTACATGCCAATGGCTGCAAATTGGGAATGAAAGAGAGGGGAATTTGGCTTTTAGTTAACGCGCACGCTGCGAATTTTTTTCATTGTTCCACAACGCGCAGGAGAAATCTCCCACCGGCACCTTCTTGCAGGTCAAAGCGTAAGACTGGTTACGCACTACGACTGTGACGAGGGATGAACGGGTGCCGCTTTAAGGAGGTTCGCCCCTAAAAAATAATATTGATAACAGAAAGAAGCAACTACAAAGCACTGTAAATGCATCCAAAGAAACTCGAACAAAGCAATCCCTTAGACCACACGCTCGCGCACACGCACATACACAAACACGCACACACACACACACTCACACGCAAACACGTACAGGCATAAAGAGAGAACAAGGTAGACTACAAGAATAGCGAAACCCTATTTCGAATAACTTACTAAGTAAGTTATTCTGAATACACTGAATCCAGTCATTACACAGCAGCCAACATTAGAGAAATTTATGAAACTAAATGAAGGTACTGATCTATTCTAACCTAGTTAGCATGTACACTGATCGCCTGTTTTTCTTCACGCAGCCCTTCCTGCTTCCAATTGTCATACCAAAACACTTGTCTGCATAAATCTATTGTTTATACGGTTCCTTGATAATAATACCCGATCTGTGTTTTTCTTCTTTCTTTGCTTCGTTGCTTCTCGACCACTGTTTCTTTGTCAGTGTACCATTGGAGTACTTTATACTTGGTTATGGTACAAATAACTATCTATGATTGCTCTGTGCCGTGCTACTGTGTTCAGTGATTTTATGTTCTTTATTATTCTGATTTTTTCTCTTTCAAACGTCAAAAGCTGTGACAGTGATGCTCACCCATGTAATAATCCCCATTGGGGATTGACAGTATTCTGTAAATAAAAAATAAAATAAATGAGTAAATAAATATTTTCTTTACTCCAGACAAGGTGCCGAGACGTTCCAGAGGTACTGTGGCGGAATTACGGCGGTTTCAACGGCAGCAACGCAAGCAGCATCACCGCTGATCTCTTTCCCTCAAGTGACGTAGTCTGGCTGACGTCAGCCGTGCACGGCGTCAACTTCACCGTGCCCACGGAGGCGTTCCAGACCATCATGGCAAACTGCTCGAACGCCACTCAGACGGCGGCAGAACAGTTCTGGGAGTGAGTCTTTGATCTTCCTTGAATTTTCGTATAAGTCGCGGCCATCTTCATCGCTGCTTGTCAAGCGGAATCGCAAAGGTTGCACGTGCGAAAACCGCAGCGCGAATAAGCGGCTTCAAAGGAAAACTAAAATGAAACAATGAATCGGATTAGGTCGAAAAATTAAACCCTAAAACTCGTATGTGCTTAGTTTCATCATAATCGAGAAAATCAAAGGCAAGGTTTCGTTGTTAAATTTCTGGTCAAAATTTTCGACCGTAACGTCATGAATTTCAAAGCGTATTTTATCGTATTTTGGGAACATAGGCTAAACGAAATCTACTTAAACTTCGTTTGTCAAGTCTATGGTCCCTTTTAAGGACAGTATATTTCTTTTTTACTGATTAAGTACTAGGCGCCATCGATATTCGTGACATCACAACGCCTATTGAGTAAATTTCAAGTTGGAACGTCTCTCCGCCATTTTTTTCACCGTTTTCTCACTTATCAAGAGCGTTCTCGCTGAAAGCAGGTTGACATTGAAATTGTGCAAGATTAATTTGCTAATATAAGCAAAATCGTCACCATCTTTACCGCCTTATCATGTGAGATAGGCTGAACACGACAATAACAGATGACCAAATGACGCGTTTCGTATACAACCTACGCAGAAAGTACGTCCTGAACCTGTCTCCGAACATAGAGGAGGTTGGCGGCATCAAATGGGATCTCGGCCTGTGCCTCTTCGTCAGCTGGCTCATCGTATTCCTCTGCCTCATTCGCGGCGTGTCCTCGTCGGGAAAGGTACTTTTGAACGAGATATCAGCTAACGTTGCCATTCCGGCTTTAACGCTGCCATATATTTGGGTATGTTGTGAAAATGCATATATGTACACGCGCTTATGTATGTAGTATGTATGTGCATATGTGAATAGCTATATGTATAAATAATTGTGTATATATGTGTTTATTGCTAAATATGCCCTGCTAAGCTGCTTTTATGTACTCCGATATGGACCGATAACTAGCCAATGTAGGCTAATGGTCCAGATATCTTGTAATCTTTTTTTTGGTTTGTCAATAAAAATCATATTGAATGATTGATTGATATCTTTCACACGCGGATCATTTCTGAAGATCTGACGTCGAGTTTCGAGAACGCATACGACTAACTGGAATCTGGACGCTGATTCTGAACTATGTTTCGTCACACGATAACTGCATGTCGCACCCTACGAAAGGAAAATGCTTGAAACCATGCAGTCACGCCTGTGCAACTCACAAACATGCTTATTAAGAAAAAGAAGCAACAAAAAACTTGGATAAAATAGCCATGCGAGTGCCGGTCTGCCAGTGAGTGAGTCCGTGGGCCATGTGTTTCAAACTCCGGTCTTAGATTGATGCAGCCTTTAGTGTGTTTGTTTGAATTATGCAGCAGATACGCAGTAAGAAAAACAGGGAGGCATGGTTTGTGTGCAGAAAACGATAATGCTGAAATACGTGGCGCAAGGTTGACAAAGAGAGAAAAAAAAGGACGAGACAGAAAAAGCGCCACCGAGACAGAAAGAGCGCCAAACGTGGCGCTCTTTAACGTGGCGCTCTTTCTGTCTCGTCTTTTTTTTTTTTCTCTTTGTCAACCTGGCGCCACGTATTTCAGCCTAATATGTACCAACTAGCCGAACATAACGTACTGTAAAACGATAATGACTCGTGCTTGAGTTAGTTTTGAGAGAGCGTGTACAGAGAAGGGTAGCACCTTCCGGACTCGCGACGTCATCTGCTCTCTGACACCCTCTTCTCGCGTGTATGAAAAAAAAAAAAAAACAACAGGTCGTGTACTTCACGGCGACCTTTCCGTACGTGGTGCTGTTCATCCTGCTCGTCAAGGGCGTCACCCTGAGTGGCTCGGGACAGGGCATCGCCTACTTCCTCGTGCCCGACTTCGCCAGGCTAACAGACCTCAACGTGAGTCCATACATTCGTTGCTGCTCCACGAGTGACTCTCTTGCGTATACATGTATGTTTTTCATTGCACGTATTGCTTGCGCGTATATGTCGCCACTGTATCAGACCCGTAGCCAGGGGGGTTGTCTAGTGGCGCCCCCATCCTCCGACATTTTGATAAAGTGGTGGTGGTGGTGGTGGGGGGGGTGTTTTGTGGAAATAATGAAAAGAGGTGTTTAAAATATAATGCATTCCACAATTCCCCCTTCCTCCCTCCGCAGAAGTTTCCTGCCGTTGGGCCTGCATCTTGTATATCATAGTCATAAACCCACATATGGAGCGAAGAGCCAGGAGGTGAACCCCAGGCTGACGCCTCCGCGATTATAACGAAAACTGCTCTGTCTACCTGGTAACGCTGTTTGGCTGTACGACTCACATTTGTCACCCTTCACTCCGAGGTTCTTGTTCTTCATTTTCGTTGCCTGTACGACGCGTTATAACAGGCACCGACCACTGAAATTTCCGAGTCGACGAACCACTTACTTGAAAAACAGGACGACTCGGAAGCCTGAGGTGGAAAATGGTCAAAGTCTACTTATGCAGCACGTAGCACACTATCCACCATTATAGGGTGAAAGCCCGTTACACACTTGGCAATACGCCAAAGGACCCCTGACAGTGACACATTTTGTGACTTTTCTTTTACTGCACATTGTAGCTTTGTGTCTGGTATAACCGAAATCGATTCGCACATGTCCTAAAGTATCATACAATTAATCTGATTGAGAGTGTTATAGACTTGCATTCAATTACCTTGATGCTCTCAATCGATTACAGTCGGCACAGATAGCTTCAAAACGACGGCACTAACAAGGAAAACGGCCAAAGAAGTTTAAAAACAACAAAATAGTTATATATTGGATACTTGTTCGCAGCGAGTATTGTGAATGTGGCCACCGTAAAGGAAGCGAAACGTTTTTGATTCTTATTCCTGTGGCAGCGGCAGTTACTGCCCTGATGAAGACAGGCCTTCAGAAGATGCTACCTCCAGCGACGTACGTACCAGGTGAAACAAAGCGATACCAGTAATGGTGTAAAAGCGACGCATATATTTTTTGCACCACCATGCACAACTGGGCTAGTTTGTGTAACTTCATGGCAAGGCAGCGCAATACGCCTAAGACACGAGGTGAACGACTTCACAGGATCGTAGCCTGTCCTGTGTAGTTCTTCTCATCTTTTATTTTGTGCTGCTTAACTCTGACAATATATTTATTTCACGAAAGTCAGACGTCCGCACGTCTGTTATCTTCCGCTGGGTTCCGCGACAATGTTCGGTTTCACTTTCGAGTTATGGCAAACGGCCTACAGGTATATTTTTATGATGTGTATAAACCGCGTAATCACAAACAATCTTATCACTTCTCGCTACAGATATGGAGGCGAGCGACGGAGCAGGTCTTCTACTCGCTGGCGATCTCGTGGGGAGGCCTCATCATGTCCGGAAGCTACAATCCGTTCCGATACGCCATTCACATGTGAGCGGATTTATTATTCTTTGTCTTCGCTTGTGCCAAAAAGAGCTACACTATAGGGGAACAACACACAGATTGTTTGAAAGTAAAACCTTTCTACTGGTACTATGCTGAACTGCGCGGCAGTATATACTCACCACTTGTAATATGAAATGACTCACCGACAAAAAACGAGTGACCAGTGGAGAGGCCCGTATCACAACTATTACGCTTTGCTAAATGTCCTTTATGAAATCAACGTCTCTAAGTCATCCTCCAAACGCCTGAACGGTGACAGATTTTGTTCGAACAACGCAGCCATGCGGCGGCTGCTTATAGGTAAGTTGCGTGAACGTACGCCATTTTCGCTTGAATTGTGTGATCGAAAAACAAAACGGTATGGTTGAACATACAGCCTGATGTGGCATAAACTGTCAGTGAGTATAAGCACGTGACCTTTGTCGGAAGGTCACATAACTAAACCTGAGCTGAATGACCTTCGAAATTCCACGTTAGCAATAATCATAGGTCAGCCAAGTAAATGGGGCTTGCTCAAACTGGCTGAACAAGGGTGAAAGCATTCTCGCACCCCCCTCTCCCGTATTGACCCCTTCCCTCGTAATTGACCACCATTAAGTGGTCGCAATCGCGACCACTTAATGTTTTGTGAAAAAGCATTTTAGGCAGTCGATGTGACCGAAATCTAGAGTACTCACGGTTTTAAGCAACCAATTGCTTTATATGGAGGTGTCATCGTTGAAGGCCACAATTTATTCAGCTATTTAAAAAAAAAGTATTGCTTACTCACTCACTGACGTGATAAATCTTTTGCGGTTGAGTGCACATGAATGTATACCATCAACGTCGCTGTAGCGTTCTATATAAAAGGTAGTATTCTAGGTTAGGTAGCACTAGCTTCTTAATCACATCGGTGACCTCCGTGTTTCACGTATAGCCGTGGCCGAAAAAAAAATGTGCCAATAAAGAAGCTGTGGATGCATATGGAAGTGAAGAACTATAGCGAAGGAACACACAGTAAGAGCACTCGTTGTGTGTGTGTTCCTTTGTCCTTTCGCGGCGTTTTTTTTTTTCTTTGAAAAATTTGTGACCAACTAGGCCAACGAACCACACTTTCCCAAAGAATTCATCTGGAAAATAGGTCCTAGTCACCACTTTATGTGCACGTGAAAGCGTTAACCAGAGAGCTCGGGACGAAAGCTATTGGGACACCTGGTTAGAGTTTATACCAATCCGGTTGTCGCACGCACGGCTAAATTGCCCGTAAGCGACATATCGCGGACAAGCGCCTAAGCGAATATCGTGTAGAGGCGTCCCAACAACCAGGCCTGGCGAAGCTGTAGCTAACGTGCTCTCTCCCCTCTAGATTTTTTTTTTTTTTTGCTCGTCCCCCACGAAACCAAAGTGCCCGCTCGAAAGCATTCAATCGAAACTACACGATTTGTCAGAGCACTGTTGAAATTTTGTCGCATACGCTCACCTCGGCGTCCTCGGATTGTGGTACTGGACAATGGATAGTGGTACTGGTGGCGCTACGATGGCACTCGGGTGGTGGTACTGGTGGCACTATACGAAAGTCCGCCGCTGAAGTAACGTGGGCACCACTTACCAAAATGTCACAAGCCACGTTGCGTTGCACGACGCCAAAAAACCACCACGGTATCGCTCGTCAGTCGCAAAGAATGTGAACTTGCGTAGCTAGCCACCGCACGAAGTTCCAAGAGCACCGAGACGAAACACGGACGCGGTAGAGCGAGCTGACGGGCGGTAACTGATACTGAGGCCACTGCCAAAATCACACACAAATCGAGACCCGTCGACGCCGTTATCGCGGGTGCCGATGTCACTAGCTTATGGCAGCGTCGGGCGTATAGCTTCTATCCTTCTATCACGGTTTGATATTTACCGTATAAGGGCGGAATGAAGAGAACCTGTACACAGCATACACTACAGGCGTGTGCCTCGGATGTATATCGCACTGCTAAGCAATCCGTTCACACTTATCTTCGAAACCGGCTGCTTTTCACATACTGCGCAAGCGGAGACAGGAGGCAAGCAGCGACGAATGGTTGTTCGAAATATCTGCGGCGCCGTGATTGTCCAGTCATGGCGCCAGCTTCAACTTGCGTCATCACTGCTGCGGTGATACGCTTGTAAAACGCTTGTAAAGAACGCTTGTAAAACGTGGCGCCTCTTGCGCGATCGTCATGGCGCACCTCCAACCATTAGGGAGTTTTCGGATACCGTTTGCAAGCGCTGCGGGCGAAGCGGGCGCCATAAAAGTTTTAGAATAGCGTTTGCCCTGCTGCGAACCGCAACGCACGATCGCAGCGACACCGTAGCCTCGAAACCAGCGCTTGCGGGTCACACGCGGGCCGCCATCACCGCATGCGATTTCGGATTTTCTGCGTGCGGTCCGCGAACGCCGACTCGCGTTACGACGCATGCGCAGTGGCAGCGACCACACTGCAAGGGCTCGCAGTGCGCTATTCTAAAACTCCCTATCGCCGCCGTCGCCGCAACCGTTGCAGCAGTTTTCATCGAAGTCGTCAAATTAAATACAACTCGCACTTATGTTTTGCTTAGGACTCACTTGGACTCGGGTTTAAAAACAATTGTATACGCAGTGTGGCTCCCTGCGACTCAAACTGAGCAAAAGTTTACTCTGCCAAATTCACTTGAGGATTGGCACCAGCCAAAAGCAGAAGCACAGAGGAAAGTTGTTGCTGGGTGTCCTAGTCGTTCTATGCGACGCTTCTATCTTATGTTTTTCATTTTTTTTTGGGGGGGGAGGGGGGGCTGGTTTTGAAGCATACGCAGGGTGACCTTTAGGAGAGAAGGATGGCATGCGAAGGGAAAGTTTTTTAATATAGATAAAGTAGCCACACTATCCTTCATATCATCTCCCAAACGGCCACCGTGCAGGTGCCGGCCCTATAACTATCAAGAATGCCATGTCACGTTGATAACACAAGCGGTGTTCGTGACTTTCTCAACTGGCGGCCCGAGATGAGGGAGAGGAGGTCGCGGGGCACGGTGGTTTGGTTAAAAGATACGCGGTACTCCCCCCCCCCCTCCAAAAAAAAAGAGTATCCGGTGGCTTTAGGTGAAGGTAAAGTCCCTGGACATTCTCGGTAAAGTACCGTCTTTTTTTTTCTTAGCTGGAGGTGCCACGCCGAGCGCCCTCCTTTCCCACCTTCCACATCTCCGCTACACGGGTCGTCGCCTGGAAAATACGTGCGAACCTATTTGTTTTTGTTTTGTTTTTTTTTGTAGCGTTAGCTACACTGGCCTCGCTGAGCCAATTTCGCGTGGCACTGGTCTGCGCATGCGCTATGATACTCCGCCGCCGCCGCCGCGCGCAGCTCGCCGCCGGTGTGCGCGCAATTCGATGCGCTGCGCAGACGATCAGTGGTGTCGCGCACCGGAGCCGGCACCTCCCTCGCACTCGGCCGCGGCCGCGTGCGACTCGGCGCCGCTGGTGTGCGCTTTCCAGAGGAGTGCCGTCATAGACTTGGTAGACACATGGACGCCGACGCGCGCGCCTTCCCTGTGCAGTCGCCATCTGACACTGCGCTGGAGCCGCTTGATAGCGCCTCTGACTGGCGTTTGCCACTGTGGTATAGCCATGGAGAAGGAGAGTGCAAATGCTGCTCAACGGTGCTGTAGAGCGGAGAAGGTTAACTCATCGGATCCCGAAGTAGTTACCCGGCAAAATAAATATACACGTGCCACATAATACGTATACCGTGTGTGTGTCATTGGAACAGCTGTAAGCATGATATCTGGAAAGCTAAGCATAATCAGCTGAACCTTTGCTAACGCTACGTATATCCTGGCATAGCTGAGCTAAGCCACTGCCATTTTTATGTGTTCTTTTTTCGCCGTACCCGGCTCTCGCCACTATCCTATCAAGAATGCCATGTCACACTGATAACGAACGTGATGTGCGTGACTTGGAATTATACCGGACGCCCAGCGATAGTGAAAGGAGGGGCACGACGGATAGATGTGTGGCGATAGATAGACGTTGCACGCGTTATCAGTGTGACATGGCATTCTTGATAGGAAAGTGGCGCGCGCCGGGTTATAGGGCTGGCGCCCGCACGGTGGCCGTTTGGGAGAGGATATAGGTAAGGTCTGCACACTTGGGAGAGGATTGGACACTTTGGAAAGGGTATGGAGGAGAGTGTCGTTACTTTCTCTATTAAGGGACTTTAGGTGAAGGTCAATCGCAGCGCCCCACCTCTCTATTAACTCTATTTATGGGGCAGACATTGCGCTCCCCCCCTCTCGATGTGCACGCCTATACGCTCAAGAAAATATCTACCAACTGATTCATGGGTCAGAACTCTGCTGCAATGCACTCACTGAATTCGCCGAAATCAACATAGCACAACCTGGTTTACTGGGACTGAGACTTGTCGAAATTATACTAAGCTGTGCTTATCCGGATTCACACTTGTGGGGAGGTCCGAGTTCGGGTGAGCCCGAGTTAGTTGGCTCATAAGTGAGCTTTACGAAGTACGCGCGGCGTGTTTTTTGTTTGTTTGTTTTTTCACTTGCTGTCGCGTTGTTGCAGTGACGCTTCAATCGTGGTGGTTGCCGACCTGATCACAAGCTTGCTCGGAGGCATAGCCATCTTTGCCGTGCTGGGTCACATGTCCCTCGAACTGCAGGTGCCCATCGAGGAAGTCGCCAAGGCCGGTGAGTCGTCGTCCACAACCGCGCGCTGCCAGGCGTCTACTGCAGGGAATCTTGCAACATACACTGTACTTGGTCAACCCAATACTCTGTCTTCCCCGTGACAGGTCATTTCTCACAAGGGATCTTTTCAATGCAGCACAAGGTGTTTGTCAGCGGGCAGTGTTGTACAAGTCCCTCTACAATAGGATCGAAAGCGCGTTTCTCGTTTTTTTTCTTAATTTTAGAACAAGTTCCTGTTACAAGTTCCTCTAAGGCGAAAGGAACTAGTTCCTGATACCTCACAAAAATTGGAACATGTCGTTACATAATTGTTCCATTTAACCTTTTTTTAATATAAATACTTACTATTCATTGATTCCGGAGCGAAATAAAGTATATAAGTTAAAGCCCACATGAAGCTGCATGTATAATACGAATTTGGCATCACTGAAAGCAAGTTATGCGTACGTAAGAGGAGTCCAAATAAACGCTCCGAGTAAAACTTTTTGAAGACTGCAGGTCATACTACAAGCACGTCTAACTGCAACTTCCACGCTTGTCAATTTCAAGTCGTCCTACACTAGTGCCACTTTCCAATCGTGGGGGTCAGGTACAGCAGCAGAGAGGGCCTGCGGCGAAACCCTCCTTCCTCTTCATTTGGAAGATCCCGCGCCCGCCTATACTCTCTGGCTGTCATCTTCACAGCTTTGCTCACATCGGCGTATAACGTTATACACTGATCTCACCGCAGTCTTAAAGCCGTACGAGTAGCAGCTGTCGCATCTTACAAGAACGCCTACCAAGACCTCTTCTTTGTCGCTGCTGAGAAGGATGACGTAGATATGCAGTCAGAGTGTGTTTCTGTTTACGGCTTGTGCGCCTGTCTTTGTCAGCACTCTTTTTGCGATTCTCTCTTTTCATCCGACAAATACAAACAAGATACAAATGTGAAATGAGATGGTGCCTTGGAAAGAATAGCATCGTTCAAAAAGGGATGACACTGGAGCATAAGCATGCGCAAGGGTCCCTTCAGGGGGATGGGAAGGCTATAAGGTTGATGCAGACTTTTTGCCCCAACCCTCCTTAGCTAATTAGGGAGACCCTCTCCCGCACGCATGCCTATAGGCTAGGGCCAACGTATCAGTAAAAGCACTTTCCTTCGGGATGCCAATCACGAAGCCAAGTCTTACTTTTGAAATTTTGGTTCCAATGGTATTCCTTTTTCAGTGAGATTCTCGTAACTTTGTAAAACGATGTCAACTATCTCCTTTTCCACAGCTGTCGGTGTTTGTTCTTTACATTCCTTGTTCTGTGAAGATGAGCCTCTCTAGATGTGCCTTTGTTGTTCAGGTTAAGTCTGACGGCGACTGAACGGTTTTCTTCCTGCTGACGCACCGTAGGTCAAGGCCTGGCCTTCGTCATCTATCCCGAGGCCCTGACCACCTTCTGGTGTCCGCAACTGTGGTCTTTCATCTTCTTCTTCATGCTCTACCTGCTCGGAATAGACAGTGAGGTACGCCTTCTCAACTTTTTTTTTCTATCTCAAGTCTCCAAAGCAAGTGCTGCTGCCTTTCCCATTTTCTTGTTGTGCAGTTACAGTGGGGGCTATTGTGATTTCGAATTAGGGTTGTACAGTTTGTGCATCGTCGCTTTAATTACCGTCGGCGATTGCACAGCCAGGAGAGGCGTGGAAGCGGGCACGATAAGTGAGATAGACGTTCTGAAAGATGATCAATTTCCTTGGTACGACCCAAAGCGTCTGGCTCTATAAAAGGGCGACTTCAGCGCCTGTTTTTGCTGTTCTCCGCGCTCCTGTACCGCCACCCATCTTTCCGCTGCTTCCACCGCTGCAAAGGCGTGCAATGCAGCGTTATACGGTGGTGTTGGAAAGAACGAAACGGCCGTTGACATGCTGCTGCCAATAGCGTAGTTTGACCAATTGAAGTTGGCGCGAAAGTAAGCTCTATAAGCTACAAAGAAGTCACGAACAGTAGGATCAAGCGTCTTGGGAGGTCATAATCTTATCAAAAACCTGGGGCTGCTGACACAGAGATAAGTGCGTTGTCTTTTCACGTGTGTCCGTGTCCGCACACCTAGCGGTTTTTATTTTATTAGTTTATTTATTTTTTTATTGCCCACTCTTCTAGTTCCCGCTCCTACAGACGACGCTGACCGTACTGTCGGACACATTTCCCGTGCTACGCAAGTATCGTAGCATCACCGCATTCATCGCCTGCAGCACCTGCTTCGTCATCGGGCTCTCCTGCGTCACTCAGGTGAGGCGGACCAGCGATTTCGATGAGTACGCTGTCAGTATCGAAGTGTATTATATGTGCCACGAAAGGGGTACAAAAATTGAAGCAGGGCTATACGGGTAGACTGTACTTCTAAGACAGAATGAGATCGTTTTGCGTCTATTGCTACACACGTCCATTGTTGTTATCATCATAACTATCAATCTATAGTCATAGCCACTGGACGCAAATGTTTGCACCAAGCGGCCATTATATACAACTAACGCGATACGAAGGCCAAACTTACCAATCCGCTGCTGCTGGTTTCTTCGTGATAGACACCTAACAAGCTTATTAATCGTTTCCACCTATCCGGTACTTTTGTACCCCTTACATCGTTTAGTCTTCCCTTAGTATCTGTTCTGCTCACCGATTGTCTGTTCTATAAATTGCATGACCTTTTAATCTCAAGTAATACAAGTTTCATGCACAAACATGCTTTTTTTAATCCACTTATTTGCGGCCGTTAATCCGAGTCAGTCTATGTCAGCTACACGGACTTGCTTTCCTCCGAGGCCGCATGTACGCGGCCCCTAGTGTGATCCGGTATATACGGCCTACTCGTATACTTACTCTTCTGCGAGTCCGCTTACATGCTGCGCTTTTCTTAGTCTTAGGCGGTAATATTACAGCTACACGCACTTTATAGTGTTCGAGTCCACATACATGAGGCATTTACCCCCGTATTCACAAGCGCTCCGCGACTCGACTTTCACCTTTCACTTGACAGAGTTGAGCACTGCGCCGCAGCTCGGCTGAAAATGACGCTGCGCTGCTCGAGAATCGCATCATATTATCGCTGATATGCAGTGACCTGCCATGCCTAGAGAGGGCGCTTCCATCGGCTTTCTCAAGTGAAGGTGAAGCGTTGAGTGAAGGAACGTTTTAGAATACGGGTGTTAGTCTAGAACAGTAATATTGCCGCTACATGCACTTGCTGCCCGGTGCGCGCGATTACGTCCCATTCCCTCTCGTCGATCACGCCTTTCACGCATTCTGCAGGGCGGCCAGTACGTGCTGAACCTGCTGGACACCTACTGCGCCGGCGTGTCTGCACTGTTCATCGCGATGTGCGAGGTCATGGCACTGATGTGGCTGTACGGTAAGAGGCGTCGGAAATGAAGCGCTGAGTACCCTACGCGATGCACCACTCATCCTCGAGAGAAAGAGGGAATGTGCTTAGTAATACCATTCCCCTCCACCATCTTTTACTATGGAACTGACAATGGCAACGAAATTCAATTGATGTAGTTCGCTAGAAGGTTGAAGTGAGACTGTGGTCATACAGCTACCCAGCAAGGACAAATTGCAGTGACCCCTGTACGTACAGCTGTCGGCATACTCTCAGTGTGAAAATGATTGACATTTTGCTTTTCATGCTTTGTTAGACAATCCCCACTTGTTGTCGATACACGGATGTATGTATTGAAGGGGGTAAATGGAATAGAATGGGATGTATTAAAAAATGAATAGAATGGAATGTACAGATGGAATGGGTATAGTGTAATTAGATTCATATAATGAAATGGTGTGGATAAAGTGAATGAGATGCATGAAACGAAATGGATAAAATAAATGGAATGGGTAGAGCGTATGGAACGAAATGGACATATAGAACGGTATACGTAGAAATGTAATAAGATAGATTGAGGGAACTCAATGGATGTCCGGTATGGGATAGATAGATGGATGGACAGGATAGCCAGGTGTTGACACGTCACAGAAACAAACGTAAACATTTTTAGAGACTCAACAGAACCTTTATACTCTATAAACAACTGCTGCTGCGTCTTTTCTTCGCAGGTGTGCGACGTTTCTCCAACGACATCAAGTTCATGCTGGGCAAGACCCCTCCGTGGATCTTCCGATTCAGCTGGACATTCCTATCGCCCCTCATCCTATGCGTACGTCCTGATTTCCTCGTCCTACTGTAAACATTTTCGTATTTTATTTTTACCCATTCCTCTTTGTGAGCAGTGTGTATAAATGCGGCATGTCGACTAAGAGTCGTGCAACTGTGTTTTACATCAAAGAATTCTATTCAAATTAGTATAACTCGACATTCCATCACTTGGTAAAAGGAAGCGGCACGTATCACGCATGAGGCTTCCCCATCGGCAAGATTTTGGGTGCATAAAACCACGCATAGAAGTTAATGCCACGAATATGCTCAATTGTTTAAGACATGAATGTGACTCGCCGTCTGTGATGTTAAGCACATAACTGCCGTTTTGTCGACGGCATGAGTGACATTTCTCTCCTTCTCTATATCTCTCTCTCTCTAACTTTTATTCCCCATACCCTCTCCCTAATGCAAGGTAGCCTACCGGGCTCAGCCATGGTTAACCTCCTTGCCTCTCTTTCATACTCATTCTCTCTCTCTCTCCGTCACTTGGACCACTTGATTGCGAATGAAATGGATTCCTACGATTACTTCATCCCGACCATCTTATGATGAAAAGTGCTGACGCATATATGACACATCGGTTTGTCTAACTACCGTCACAAGTCAACCTTACGTTGCTGCTAGTTTTCTGCCGTACATTCTCTCAATCTGAGAAAGTTTAAGGGTAACAAACAGCATGTGAACTGATGGAAACTGAGCAGGCCGGCGGTGGTACAAATTCGTTTGGGCCACACCCGCAATTTCTCTCGAAACAGCAGAAGAAAATTATTTCAGTAACTGCATGAGCGAGACGACTTGATATGAAACTGAATATCGAACTTGATATCGATTTGGGTTTTATACGGAACATGACGGCGACGGCAGAAACGCGAGTGTTAATATGAGTGCTACCGCAAGGAGAGAAACGCGCGGAAACGTTTTTTTTTTCTTCTTTCTCTTTTAATTTCCCAAAGAACACTTAGTTTCCGACTGTATATGTACCACATCAGAGATGGTCAACACGTCTAAAAACGACGCGAAAGCTTGCTGTCTCCCTCTGCTAAGCCATAGTGAAGTGTCAGTGAATACAGAATGAAGAGTGAATGTTATGTCTCCACGTTTGTTCGCCATTACGCAGGTTCTAGTGGTGTACGGCCTAGTCATGGCGGCCCCCGTCATGTACAACAACGTCGAGCCCTATCCAGCGTGGGCCAACAGGGTGGGCTGGTTCTTCGCCTCGTTGTCCATGATCCAGATCCCACTCTGGGCGGGAGTGGCACTCTTCAGGGCCAGAAAGGTATCTATCTTCTGCCAGCTCTTCATTCATTTGTGTGAATACTAGTTATAAAAAAATTCGTGACATCACTATATATATATATATATATATATATATATATATATATATATATATATATATATATATATATATAGTCAAGTAGATCCTCCGTGAGCAATCACAACGTGGTTTACTTCGACGTTTCGGCCTAGAGTCTGGCCTTCATCAATCCTGATAGAGGCCAGACTCTAGGCCGAAACGTCGAAATAAAGAAATAAACCACGTTGTGACCGCTCACAGAGGATCTACTTGACTATATGCAACGCTACGGCCGCTCAACCACCATGCCTGCCTATATATATATATATATATATATATATATATATATATATATATATATATATATGTGTGTGTGTGTGTGTGTGTGTGTGTGTGTGTGTGTGTGTGTGTGTGTGTGTGTGTGTGTGTGTGTGTGCGTGTGTGTGTGTGAAGGGACTTTTGAGAATGGCCTGTCATATGCGCTCTACTGCAGTTACAAGCGTTGGTGTGCGTAACATGAAACTCGTGGTCTATCCAACCAGTTTTAATCTCTCCTGCCCCAGTTTCTGTCGTTTGTATCTACGCTAAATGTAGATGTACACTAAATTACTTCATTTTTTGTTTGTTTTTTACTATTCGAAATTTTTTTCTAATATTTCCCTTTTCCATGGCCCCACTTGCTGGTCAGCCAACCTAGTCAAAGCTTGTTGAACGTCCCTGCCTTTCCTCTTGTTTTTTTCTCTCTTCTGCCAAAGATATGGGTAGTATAGTTCACACACAAGTGCCGTATAGTAGGCACTGACATGCCTTTCTATTCTCTTCTTTCTTTGTGCAGAACATTCGCTCGGCCTTCGAGCCAACGGACACGTGGGGTCCTGCGGAGAAGAAGCTTCTCCAGGAGTACCGAGCGACCGTGGCCAACTCCAAGGACAGGACTTGCAATGTGGCGCTACGGACTGTGTCCGCCAACGGAACGGCGGCTTAACTTATTCCTCTCCCGTTGGTCTATCGGGACTATCGTACGTTCGGTTCACTCGGTGCTCGGTCTTGTCGTGTAGATTCATTTGTTTCCACTTCGCGCAACCGATCTTGAAGAGCTCATCTCAATCTGCAGAGCTCATTGAGGAATACACACTCCTCCCTTGCGAATGGCAAGGGCTAGGTTGTTGCGCATTCATTTTAAAGACGTGTTTGTTATTAAGCGCAGGTGTTGAGCCAGAATGACTATTCAAGCAGTTTCTTGTTCGAACCGTAATTTAGAAGGCAGCAGCGATTATATCTTGATGTTGTTGGTAAGCTGCATGAGTCGCTTAAGTTGTGTTGGGCAAGAAGACACATGGCAACTGATCGCAACGGAGTCCTTTTATTTATTATTTGCTGAAACCCGCATTATTTGCTGAATGAATGCCGTGTTTAGCCTCACACGACCACAGCCTAAAGGACACTCGATCATCCGTAAAGTACGTCGCCGCCATGCTGCATAACGCTTGTGGCGTCATGTGTTCATAAGAGTCATGAGACCGTACACCCCGAGCATGGCCTCTGGGATCGTCGGTGTCCGCAAGCGCGCCTATTGATCTCGGAGGTTTTTTCTTTTCATCTCAGGTGCACTACGCATCAGGTAATAGCTTGAGAGAACCCCGTGTCGCGAAACGCTCTCTGAATGATCCGGTTATGCTTCCGGAATCTCGATTTCAGATTTGCATTTTAACGTGTTCTTAGTCACTCTACAGCTTAGTCGTGTTTCTGATAGATGGCGCCACTAGGCTACGTAAATACGGCGACGTCTTTGACGGTCATGATGCATCGACTGGTAACACGTGGTTTATGTCAGTATCCTAAAACCATACGTCCCCGTCTATTGGAACTAGTTCAGCGTTACTTGCGCGATTTCTCGCACTCGAATGAATTGGGACTCGTTCGCCGTTTGCAGAACCAAATGAATCTACACGAGCCGTTTCGAATCCACAACGAACGATCCCCACGAGCGTCTTTTGCGAATATGTGCATACGTTCCTGATATTGTGCTGTAGAAGAAGTCCACAGCTACACGATCGATTCCGAGTGATATTCAAGGAACCAGTATGCCGAATGTACCTGTTCGATTGTGATTTAGATGCGAGAAAAAAAGAAAAGCAGTGCGCCTGTGCCGACGCTTTTGTCGAAAAAAAAAGGAATTCAAGGGCAATGTCGAGGAAAACGCAACTGAGAAGAATCTAGAGAGTAGAATTCGGGTATCATGGATGTCCATGAATGCATTGGTGTCACTGTTTACAAAGATATGTTAAAAACCTAAGCTACAGCATTCAGCACCGTTATAATTACGTCGAATCTGTGACAACCCGGTAGACGTTCGTCTGCGTTTACTGCATATGTATACCATCATCGTTATGCTGAAGTTGTAGATGTCGTTGTTTGTAAACTATACAGCGCGTACACGTACAATTCTGTGAGTTAGCAGAGTTGGGCTTGACTTTAACATTCTATGAATGTTTTACACGTTGTTGTAAAGTTCGTTTTCTCATACTCCGTTATTCAAGACTTATGGAAGCTCACCCAATCTTCATTCACAGGACCACGACACTGTTGTTACATTGTTTCTTTCGGTATATATTCTTAACACTTGACTCCCCCCCCCTGCCCTTCTCCCCGGCCATTGATATCGCTGTTGCTCATTGTACGACGAATGACACTAGGATGTTCCCGACAACCTTGCTGCATCTAAGCAGTATGCGACTGGTGCTAGAGAAAAAAAAGAATTCCCACGATTAATGTGGAGTATCATGCGATCAATTTTATGACTCCGGGGTCAAAAAACATGCGAAACGAAGACTGCCAATTTATACGAAATACTAGCGCCTTAGAGAACTTACGTTGTTCGCGGGCAATTTTGGGCGCTTTTATACTTTTTTTGTTAACGCTACGTTCCCGGCATACTTTCCTGCCAGGAGTGTCTCGGCCGTGCAGATGTGACGTAGCGTCATTGAAAGAAAATAAGCCAGCTCGTGATGTCACAGAAATAGACTAATATTCTCGAACACGTGGTGTCGTTGGAGATAACGTTTCGACAAATGGTATTGCCTTCTTCAAAAAGGCAGCAACTTCCTCTCAAGACTTGTCTTCTTCACAGTTCCTTCCTTAAAAAAAACTGCTTGTCGGAGCGTTGCTTCCAGTGACGCCTTATGTTCGAGAACATTCATTTAAAGGCTATATCTTCCCCAAAACAACTACACAAAAACGAATGTTACATAATGTATCACTGCCCGGAAAAGTTAGTAATGTTTGGAGAAAGCGCTAAGCACCAAGGAGCTAGGAACATTTTTTTATGCTGTGTTATCCGAGTCCCGATGCGCCTTGTGTTCCGTACGAATGTCTTGCAGGGAGGTCATTGTGGTCGCCATCTTGATGTTCCAAAAAGTTCAAAAGCAGCTGCGTAAGCAAAAAAAATGACACTACAGCATGTCTTAGGTCGTACAACCAGATAGCAAATGGTGATTATCCACCGAAAAACTCCCACCATTGTGCGGTTTATGTACGCACGATCGCGATGTGCAGTGACGTCACCTTAAACGTCATACTTGAGAACTAGCGCGTGGAGAAGTTGCCGCAGTGACGTCACTCACAGTGAATGAGTACGGAAGGGTGCACGTTTGAGAGACGACCGAAGAACCGATCCGGGACGGCAGAACTACATACTGAACATGCATTCTGTGCGTTTTAAACATACAGTTGTTATTGAGCGAACATCGCTCCGAACATGGCATCATTGTTCACTTGGCCACTTCACACACACGCATTGAATTGTAAACAGCAAGCTGCCAACTTACCTCGCGAAATCGTTTGTCTAAAGAGCACTGTGAACGCTTCAGAAATAAAAAGAAAGGATTACTTTGTTTTATATGACTCACACTTCTTTAGCATGTGGTAATCGCAAAGGAGAAGACTGTGTGCAGTCGTCTTTACGAAAGCCGCAGTCATGGAACCTTATGTAACAAGGGGTGAAAAACATGGTGCACAAGAATAGGACACTGGATGGCGCTTCGTCCTGTGTCCTACTGTCCAGGCCTGCTTACGTAATGAATCAGTGCCAACTCTCGCTACTCTTTGTTTTACAATCCTATGTAGGTTTGTACGGATGTGCGGTCATATATGGCTAGTATGCGTGTTATTTCGCAGCATTTCATTTACTCTGCGCAAGCATCGTCAGACTGCTCATACGACAGATGCTGGATGAAACTCTACCTGTATGAACTGATTTCAGAAAAAAAACTTTAATTGCCCCATAGATTTCAAGTATGATGCCACCGAACGAGGCTTCTTTAAGCGGATGAACAGAAAGTATTTCAGGAGTGCCGTAGTTGTACATTTTCGAAGTCTCTTTAGCATGTAGGTAGTTTAGGTTGGGTGTTGGGAGATGTCTGAAAAAACGTGTATGCAGTGATATTTCCGATTGTAACATTTTTCAGTAGAGAAGGGCTTAAGCACATAATCGCACAGACTTATAGGCGTACGACTGAAGGAAAAATTTTTTATACGTTAAGACAATGAAAAAAATAGCTTTTCTTTCCCCGCGTTCTTAACGGGTAAGACGTGTACCAACATCTCAAATTTCGGCCGCTGGTATCAGCGTGAACACAATCACTCGATCGTCATGTCTTTCAGAAGTATTTAATGACTTAGCATAACGTGTCCAGTGAAAACATTCTCTGCCGTAAAATACTCAATACAACTCCGTAAAAACAGATCAAACTTTATCAACGTTCTCAACACACCAGTGACAAATAGATGGTGTTGGAAGCAATACGCCGAAAAACGTTCAACATATCACAGCACATGTGAATGACTCCGCAAGTATGCTACGCACTATGCGTAATCGCTGATGAACCAATGAAGGGTCCAGTAGTGAAGATAACATCAATGAGATATAGGCTATGTACCACCTAAAACGGCACGCGACACATGTTCTGCACACCTTTCGCCACATTTTTATTTGTACTGCGCACGATCTTACGAGCGCATCTTATGGTAACAAAGGCACAAACTCCCAAACTTTTAAACACTCCACGTTCACCCCTAAAACACTAGCACCTTGAGGGCGTGCTCCTCCGCCTTCATTATGAGAAGCACAACATATGAGCCTGATTAAAGAACACTTAGAAACACGTGACAAGGCTACTACTCATAGATTGCGTTTAGGACGTGCCGGTACAAAAGGCGAGTATCTTCGCGTTAGCCACTCAGGAATAGCCAATCCTAACATCGCCAAAGTTCTTGGCTTTGTGTTCCACGTGTGAAACAGCACATTGCCGGCTGAGGCAACACTCTTCCGCCGCGAACCAGGCAGTCTGAAGCTGTCGAGGAATACGCCATTTCTGCCGCAAGCCAGAGCCCCGTGAAAAGGAAGAACATTCTCGGCAAAGCGCAAGTCGGTGCTTGGATTATCGCGTACCATGGTCACGAAGAAATTGCTTTTTATCAAAGTAAGAAACAGTGACCTAGAATGTTTTTCGGACCGTGCGTGCTATTCTGGGCGTGTTCCGTTTCCGCTATATTCTCGGACTCCGCAGTGGCGACGTTTTTCAGCCAATCAGGGAGACCTTACAACTTAATATAATACGTTGCTATGCGAGTTTCCCTTCCTGCTAGCACCCATTCCTACCTACTTGTCACCAGAGTCTTGCCTTTTGTGTGTGTGTGTGTGCTGTACTTTTATTTTTAAACCTTACAACTTTGTGAGCCAATTAAAATCGATAACATGGGGGATGCGACAATGCGGCTGAATTAGGCAACATCCTGAGTAGCCCTATGTCTACCTCCGTTCTGCCGTATCTGGACAGGCCAGCTGCGCTTCTGTTCGTTGTAATTGTCATATCCATAGCCGTCGCACTTTGGTTTGTGCCGGCTCGTCTACGCTACAACCAAAGACGTTTGCTGATCACCCGCAAGTGTATATAGTTTTACTTAAATGTAGTTTAAGTTCAACACGATATGCAAATGTAGCTCTGGAGGCAATGCGTTGAGATACCGGAGCAAGAAACGCGCCTTCAGTCATTTAATTCCTCCGCTGCCGTATAGTGGTCTTAACCACACACCACTGCAACAACGCCGCGCTGCGTGAGCAATGGTTCGCGTCATCCAGCAAGAAAACCCATAAAAAGGAATTCTCTATATTGTTTACCTCAGACCGCTCTCACGTCCACGCGGACAACATGAAAGCTCTGTGGATCGATTAACAGCGGGCAGACGTCATTGGTTAGCTGCAAGAAATAGTATAAAATCACGTAAATGAATAGTTGGCATCAGCCGTATATATGTCCTATCTCTGTAATTAACTGACGTAGACGGGCCAAACACGGGGCCGATGATGTGAATGACGAAGGCTTTGTGGCGCGTAACGTGGCACGTCCATTGTATAAATACTACCCGAGTGAAGCAAGTTGTAGACTATACAGCGTGCTACGATAACGTCGAGGCGCATACACACGATGAATCCATTGTCTCGCAGCGTTTGCAATATGCAGCGTCACCTCCATTTTCAAAACATGGTGGCGATGCTTTCTAGTTTGCAGTCATGAAGCGAATTATGAGATAGAGCATATTGCAACACGATTGAAGCAAAAATTAAAAAAGAAAGTATATAGGCTCTACACGTGATCGCCACGTAAGGAGAAGCGCATGGAGCGCAGGCGAAGCTATAGGTGGCGCAACGGGACAAGCTATTTTCGGTCAACACGCTGTCTCCCTGAGGCGTAGACGTGCTGGGCCCATATTGGTCGGAAAGAATGTGGTGAGGAAGGATTCACGGAGCGTTAATTGCAATATAGCCAAGTCTGGATGCGTGGTGCAGTGCTCTCTAGTAAAATTGTTTCTTCCTCCGGATTCACGGTGCTCTGGTGTGAACGGTGCTAAAGGATGTAACTAAGCAGTGACCAATGTCTTAGTTGTCACCGCTGCCCTTGTTCTGAAGGAGGATGGTGGCCATGGTGCTCCGTGGGTACCTCCGGGCGGCCAGATAGACGGCTCCCATCGCGATGGCAGCGCCCAGAAGAACCATCATGATGCCCAGGGCCGCCATGCTTCCTGCACGCGTGCGCAGACACGAATCACGGGAGCTGCACCACGGTCTATAGTGCGAACAGAACATGAGATGTTCTATTCCTCACAACAAACAAATAGAGAGAGGAAAAGCAGGGAGGCGATAGGTGCGTGGAGGTCGAACACAAGCGTCTGGATCGGAACACCGCACTGGGGGTAAGATAACAGGAATGGGGAAAGGCAAAAAGAAAGGTAGAGAGCGCTGCAAGCACAGAGAAGGATCCAAAGCAAGACAACGTGTGAGATATCGTGGGGTAATTACAAGGCAGTCAGCGCCAACTGTTGCGTCTTACTTTCGGAAAGGTGACTGGCGGAACAGGGCAAAAATAAGGACAAGAATGCCCATGAGGAGCAACATGACATCAACGCCATATAAAGAATATATATATCCTTCCTTTCAACGATATTAAGCAAACGCCTTGTCGGGCTGTAAGAAGTGCCTACTTCGCCAAAATCGGATCTAAAAACCCTATGCGATGCGAGCGTGATGTCCTTCCTGACCTCTTGTTCTTTCGGGATTCGTCGGGCATCTCCTTCGGCAATCATGGAACCATACGCAAACCGAATGAAACAGATCAATTAAAGATGTCACACATATAGTGCGTCTTTTCACTTTGTTGCAGAAGAATGAAAAGCTGAGCAAGTTCGTGTGGTAACAAAAACTGTGCACCCAAACGCTTTCATTTCACCTGGACAAATTGGTTCATATGCACGAAAACGGGGCGACGATATCTCCGGTCGGGATACAGAGTGCACAAATTTACATTAAAAGAAGTGAAACTGCTGAATGGGCGTCAGGGTGACAATGAAAAACAGCTATTGGAAGAGGCGAATATTTTGCGAAGTGCTGTAAGCTGCATCTCGATTCATTTGATTTGCATACACGGATACACAAGGACATAGAGAAAAGAGAGAGAGAGAGCAAGCAGGCAACTGCCACCTGGATAAGCACAAAGCCTGCACAGAACACAGATTTTTTTTTTTACTGCTCTAAAGCTTTTGCTACCTGAAGTAGCGCTCCCCAGAATATCGCTTCAAGTTCGTCGTAGAACTTTGAGGAGAAGTTTTTTTGTTGTTGTTGTTGAACATTGTACCCTATCTTGTTACTTGTCTCCCCTTATGTAATGCCTTTGGGCCTTTAAGGGCGAAATAAATGAAATGAAATAAAGAACCTAAGAACCAAAAGGCAAACAAGGAACGAGTTCGGTATGCAACAAAGCAAGGCAGTAAAAACAATAAAGGCTGAAAAAATGCAAGCAACAGCGTTTGGTAGCACGGTGTGAAGGAGTGTCAATTATACACGAAGCGCAAGTGGCAATGAACACTCACCGCTGGAATATCCTTTGGAAGAAGCATCGGGCGGCGCCACTGAAACAGAGGGCGCCAGGACGCTTTATGAAAAGCCGAAGTGAACGCCATTACAAAACGTAATTTGCTGCTCCCGCATGATCCCAATCGGCGTTAATATTGTCACAATAAAGCACGGACTAGACTGCAGAAACGAAACGATAACACGAGGTAGAAAAGCTGTCAAGGGTGATCTCTCCGAAGGGAACCCTCATGGAATGCGAAGCAGCAGCGGTGCGCATGGCGTTGACCCGGTTGAGACGAGCGTCGACACGAGTGCTGGAAGAATGGTGTGAAGCGAAACTCGGAGTAGCATTTACTCGAGGAAGCGTTTGTTCGAAACGCAAGATACGGAAGGCGGGTTTGGTTTTGTGTAAGTTTCGTTAAAGCGTTTGGCAAGACTTCTTAATCGTCATTTCTTCAGAGTCCAGGCACGGGCGCTGGACCAGGGCAGGCGCGCGTTTCGCCTTGACTACCACGGCCTTCTGATCGGTGAATTGGGCACTGAGAGGTTCCTGCAGACACGCTGCGTCGAAGTGGCAGCTGCGAGTGCTGCAGCGAGCATGCAGCGGGTGAGGAAGAGAGTGACGTTAGCGCGTGCCTGCGAGGGGAATGTACCTTCAACACGCAGCTGCAGCGTGACCTACTTGGCACCGCTCCAGCCCCTGCGGTGATGGAAACGCGTTGCGGCACGTTCGTACGGACGCACGTACGTACGGCGTTGCACACGATAGTCAAAGAGCTGTTTCGCATCTAATAAGACACACTACAGTGCGGAGGCCAGTCAGTTCAATTGACCAACTACTATGAAGGGCGCGCTCCTTCGCTGAGCCTGTGCCAAGCCATTGCAGCAGCACATCTCCAAGCGTCAGAGGTTTGCCGCGTACTGGACTCGCTTCACTGACGATGCGTGCATGGAAGTTGCTGCTTCATCAATATAATGCAGTTGTTCAACTGATCGTCTCCATCAATACGCATAGTAAGTTCCTTTAATCAATTTCTAGGGAGATGTGACTCCAGTATTATTTCTGCGGTTTTGAGGTTATCATTAAACTCTCAAAATAAACAGAGGAAGAATGTCCCCGTGCTCCTTGTAAGCTTTTCTTTTACTGTTTGCGGAATCGCATGAACTGTGTATACTATTTCCGAGGCCGCTTTGCCTGGTGCTTTTCGAACACTTTCGAATTACGCTATGTTGTCAAGTTCTGTAATGGCACTATTTCTAGCCAATAAGAAAGACTGTAGCGACCCTGCGCACCAACAAAAGCGACAACATGGTGGAACTGGACAGCATCGCACAATTATAGCCAATGTCCAGGATAGCACCACAGGTTGAGTCAAAATCCACGAAATAAGCCACATGAATAAAAATATATTCATGCTGTTCAGTGCTGTAAAATGAAAAAAAAATTACTCGAGTGTGAATACATTCGTGATTCACAGTGCAATATGAGCGGGGGACAAGCATGAAGAACGGGCAGCGCAAACGGTGCTTATGCGAAGACTCGTGGATGCTGCTTTTTCGTTATCTAGTAATTGTAGTTAATTTTGTTTCCTCTGTTAAGCCAAGAATAATTGATTTTAATGAAGCCATAGCGCCTAAAAGACAGGGACAGAGAAAGAGGGCAGAACGTGCGCTCGGTCTCGGTCCCTGTCTTACTTTATTGCTGTCTTTTAAGCATTATGGTTTCACTGAGCGAAACAAGCCAATTATTCCAAAATTCTGTTCTTGTGAAAGAGGTCAAACTAATGGGAAGAGACGGCAACTGAAGGCGGCAATGAAATTGAGATAAGCAATGGTAGATACAAGACACGTACTGGCATGACTTGTCTTGTTTCTTCACTATGATATCTTCTGTGGGCATCGGCAGGGGGGTATAAAATGGGCACTTGCCCATTAAGCCTCACCAGCACTTGCCCTTACCCAAGCTACTACAGTGCTCTCCCCTTCCCCCTGCCGTGATGCAACTCTGGTATGCAACCCCCAAGAGAAAATCCTGCCCACAACCAGGTTTTCTTCAGGTTCCCTCTCAAATAGGCAAGAAGCTTACACAAGGCTATATGGAATAGCATGCATATTCCAGTTCCGAACATGTGAACATGCGGAAGAGCGGGGTATAACTGCTACACGTTTCTTTTTTCAGACAAATCTTGTCAAGCCAAGAAAAAGGTCACTCACCCACGTATCGATTCATCATTTGCGTGACGACGTACTCTGGTTTCTGATAAAGCAGTGGGTATAAGAAAGAAATAGATAGATAGATAGATAGATAGATAGATAGATAGATAGATAGATAGATAGATAGATAGATAGATAGATAGATAGATAGATAGATAGATAGATAGATAGATAGATAGATAGACAGACAGACAGACAGACAGACAGACAGACAGACAGACAGACAGACAGACAGACAGACAGACAGATAGATAGATAGATAGATAGATAGATAGATAGATAGATAGATAGATAGATAGATAGATAGATAGATAGATAGATAGATAGATAGATAGATAGACAGACAGATAGATAGATAGATAGATAGATAGATAGATAGATAGATAGATAGATAGATAGATAGATAGATAGATAGATAGATAGATAGATAGACAGATAGATAGATAGATAGATAGATAGATAGATAGATAGATAGATAGATAGATAGATAGATAGATAGATAGATAGATAGATAGATAGATAGATAGGGTAACGCAGATGGAAAGAGAGGGAGAGATTGGTTGATAGAAAGGAGCAAAGAAGTGAAAACACAACGGTTAGTTATTCGAAGGCATGCATTAGAAAGTCGACCATTAGCAAGCACGTCCGCAATCCAATTAGCAAGTTATATAAAATTGAATTAACTGATGTTAAATTTAGAGCAATTAGCTTTAAGTTATACGACAGTTAATATACAAAACATGCCAGAGGATTACACTCTTTACAACACTTATATGACTACATTTTTGTTTTATACATAGAAAAGATATGTACATACAACAATACCACGTGATAGAAAAAGCAAAAGACGAAATACATGGCGTAAATTGAACAACAAAGAACCCCCCGCGGTCATCTAATGGTCATGAAGTACGCTTTCGTCCCTTATGAAAGAGAACACGCGAGCACGTGGCCTGCGCTTTGCGGCGGCCTACAGCACCATCAACCAATGGCTGAAGAAAGAGTGCGCGCTTGTGGCGCACCACCCGTTCTCAGGCCCTGTAGAGAGAGTGTGCTCGCCGGACCGCGATTACTCCTTATCTTGTTTGCGCAGACGTTTTCTTTTTTCTTTCGGGTCAACGATAAACATGATGGTGAGGGAGAAGAGCCGAAAAAAAAATTGTTGTCGTTGCCCCCCCCCCCCCCCCAAAAAAATCGTCTGCGCTGCGCCGAATGCCGCCTCCGGTCTCGTGTGGCAATGCACGTGGCAGCCGCTTTTTCGTCGAAGTTTATTTTATTTATTTATTTTTATTTATTTACATTTCCCCTACATCACCGTGAGGCATTACGTAGGGGAGGTACAGATCATAATTTGACTACATAGTTTTCAATCGAAACAATAGATTCAACAAATAAAACAGCACTCAAAATATTTTAAGAGAAGAAAAAAAAACACTCGAATATTGGTGAGCGAAAAAAACGTCAAAGTCATGCATTTGTAAACACCCACACGCTTCGAGACAGCAAACCATTCTTAGTGGCAGCGATATTGTAGGAGTTGTTACAAGGAAGAAAAAAGGCATCATCATCAGTTTCATTGACGAGATCATCCGGTAGACCGTTCCATTCCTGTATTGTTTTTACGAAAAAAGAACTACCGAAAGAGTGGGTTTTGTAGCGCTATTCTAATATTTTTCGTGAATGGTCTTGGCGATTAGAGAGGTACGTTGGTGTGAACAGATAATCAAGAGGGTTAACGGCATTTCCATTATAATATATACAATGAAGAAATTTAAGCCTCAATTCCTGCCTCCTTACCATCAGTGTCTCCCATTTCAATGCTCGCTTCATTTCTGTGATGCTTGCAAAGGAATTATAGTTGTTGCTAACAAATCTGGCTGCTTGGTTTTGAACTTTTTCCAATGCATCAATCAAGTATTGCTGATGGGGATCCCAGATTACGCAAGCATAATCTAGAATAGGTCTTGCATACATGAGATAAAGGGTTTGTTTCACGGTCTGTGAAGCTTGCCTAAAATTTCTGCGTATGAAGTATAGCATCCGAACAGCATTGTCATCGTTTCTTTCGCCCCCCCCCCCCTCTTTTTTTAATGGTACCATCCAACCATCGCTTAATGTCCATCGTAGTCACCGATAGCCTGTTCGAACGACCTTTGTGCATGAGAAGCCTTGGCTAATTCTTCCAACTTACATTTGAGGGCACTCAAAGCACCACGCCTCAGGCAGCAATCACGTGGTATTTTCTTTTAATTTCGCGCACTTTAAACAAACCCCGGAAAAAATTAACCAGTGTTATTATCTTATCGTAACTTTAAAATTTTGTTATTTCCGAATAAGAGCTACGAGTATTGTATTGAATTTTTTTTCTCTAGAGACAGCATTTAAAAAGTTTATTAAGCAATCTTTTTTAATTACCGTGCTTGGCAAATAAAAAAAAAGTACTCTGACGTGCTACATATATAGCTATGAACAATACTGCGCTAGCTGGAGACGCGTAGCACTCGTTTTTAATTTTTTATTGCCTGGTGCTTTTTAGCTGAAACACCCTGTATGGGGACATGATGGTGACGTCGACAACAAAAAGCAGCTGACCGTGTGCATGCAATCGCTATCATAACAAATAAAAAACGCTTCCACCAAGGACAGGTACATATGACGACGAAAATGTTCGTCGGTCGTCGAATCTGCAATTCTCGGCATTCTTGCGCAGGGTCCGGCCATTCAAACGTGACACTGCGACCGCGTGAATTGGCGTAATGTTACTGCGTGTGGCTCTCGACGAAAGCCACAGTTTCGCATTCATCCGCCATTTTGTGACACAGTGTTACGCGGGAAAGCCACCAACGGTTCGCGCGGGGACTCCACATTCGATAGGCATGGCACGTCACCACGTGAACGACTCGTATATGACTATGAAATGAACGAAACATGCGCGTCACATAAACTGCATGAAATATCCAGCGCTCACGGGCTGAAATGTAAAAATTTAGGGCTAAATAAGTGAGCGTAATTTTGTTCGCAGCATCTTGAGTCCATGCCGCATCGATCGGTGTAATTTTCAAGTCGAACACTTGCATCAAAGCCTACTGTATCTTTAACGGTCAAATTCGCAGCGAAATGATAACATTATTTATACAAATTGCTGAGAGCAGTCATTATAAAAAAAAACTGCACCACGTTTCAATCTGTGGGTACTGTACGCCGTGACATAGCGCGAGTTTTATGCGAAAAGCGTGGCAGTATATATTCTCAGCTATGAGCATATGCCAGACGCTGCGTGGTGTGCCGTGTTGCGTAGGCGGACCGATCCCGCCGAAGCCACCACTGTTGCGAACGACGGACCAATCCCGCCGATGCCACCACTGTTGCGTAGGCGGACCGATCCCGCCGAAGCCACCACTGTTGCGAAAGACGGCGACGCCAACACGGTCCCGATGGCGCCACTGCTTCCAACTCCGCCGGGAAGGTCACCAGCCGTTTGGTAGCGTATGTTTATCAGCTCGCGACTGCTTCTGCGCAGAGCTGATAAGACGAGCGGACGAGACAACGGTGAGTTAAACAAGGTTTATGTACAGCATATTTACAGAGGCGTTACAATTTCGGCACTGGGGCCGACAGAGACTCGAAGAGCCGAGCTCCCCTCTCTAACACATAGATCAGCCTTTCGCCTAAGACCGCTGACTCACACACATGTCGGCTCTCCGACACGGGGACTCCCTTCTCGTAGGACCGCCGATCGCGACACGCCGCAGGGCTTCTTTTATTTACACCGGGTCCAACCAAAATGTCCAATCAGAAGCGCCGCTGGTCGTCAGGACAGATTCTTCCAATGGGGTTGCCGCGCCATGCGTCAGACCACCAGACACGAGAACGCCGGCTCGCTGTCACGTGCGCCGCTGACTCAATGCACGTGGGCGAGAGAGGCGCCGCGCGTGTTCACGCCGTTGAGATGTTCGCGTCAGGGGGACTGCGGGCTGGCCTTGACCCAGATTGCCTTTTTCCGAGGCACGGACGTTTGACGGGGACTCGCTGGCACAACAGCACCCCCGCCGCCAGACAATGCACCGGAAAGACGAGCTGCTTCCACGGGGCTCGGATGTCAGGTGCGCTCGTTCGCCAGGTCCCTCCAGGTTCGCCTCCAGGGCCATGGGGAGAATACAGCTCCAGACTGTTCCGGGAACACATCCCATTTTTGACGACGGATCCCAGCTCCACTGGCTTGTCGCCACAACTTGTCGACCAGCTTCACTCGTCTCTTCTGACCATCTTCGGTTTCAGCACTTGTCGATGGTTCTGCAACTTGCTAAGAACGGTTCGACAACAGACAACACACGACACAAGCAAGTGCCCTCGGTCACCCGACAGAACACCAGACAAAGTATAGTACAACATATACCTAACTACGTGTTTATCGGAATTTTGTTCCCTCTACATCAAGAGGCACATGTGGGACAAAAGACCCTTAAAATGACAACTCAATTTTTTTTCCCACGTACAACAAAGTAACGGATTAGAATACCACATAAAGTTGGCCCCTTGAGATCACTCTGAACGAGAGCGCTCAGCCCAGGTCGTGATGAGGTCAAAATTTTGCCCCGAATCGCCAGCCAGAAACCGAAAGGTTGAGAAGGTACTAGCTAGAACGCACTGCTCAATGCACCTGCATTAGCGTTTACCTTTCCTTTATTTTTTTTATAGCGAACGTCAAAGTTGCGCTGTGGAGCAACATGCTCCACTTCAGTAACCGGCCACTTTTAGGCGACGATACCTATGCGGCACCAAGAGCGGCTCACACTTGCGACGTTGCACAGGGGAACAACGATACGGCTTGCTACGGATTGACTCCTCACCGCTTAGCTCGATATCGTGTTCGATCACCCTCGTGTTTCCGGGGCGGTCCGAGAACACGTCTTCAAACTCGGAACCAATCTTTCTCAGGTCCTCTTTCTCAGGTCCTCCTTCACTTAAGCTAGGCTCTAGGTTTATCTGCTCCCGGATTACTTTCGATCCCCCTTCAATTACCTCACTAGAACTCAAAATTTCTGCTTCCTCTTCCTCTGAAGCATTCAACAACAGATTTACGACCGCTTGATGTTGAACGTATGGTTTCATCAAGTTGTAAATTTTGTCCGGCCGCCTTCCTAATTTCACTTCATAATTTGTATCGCAAGGCTTCGATAATACTTTGGCGGGCCCTTCCCAATCAACCTCAAGCTTGTTCTTTTTGAACGGCTGCAGCAGCATTACCTGACTCCCTACTTCAAAAGCACGCTTCTTCACCGATTCCTCGTAATGCTCCTTCGACAGCACTTTTGCCGCGTTTTTCTGGCTTTCTACTAGCGCTTCAATTTGGCTTTCCACTAGCGCTTCAATCGAGAGATCCTCACGCTGCTCTCGAATGAGCGTCTCTCGATCAACTCTCGGCAGCTCGCTCCAACTTTCCGCTACAGGCGAGAGCGTTGCAACCCTCTCGCTCTGATTCAATGGCGCCATGTCGTCTCCCCTTTCTACGGAAACCGCGCCGGTCGGTTCGGCGACGGGCCGCTCGCGTGACTGCTCACATGACTCATGCGGAAACTTTCCTTTCTGGGGTTCCGTCGACCCGCCGACAAGGTCACTTGAGAGTTCACCGCATTGAACCAGATCAAGCTGCCGCGATAGCTTCCGCGCTTGCGATCGCGTGAGAGCCATGCACGCTAAGTTGGGGAAGAACGATTTGCCCTGCTCTTTGAGAAGCTGCTCCGAGTTGTTGGAGAAAAGATAAGGAAAACGATCATTTAGCGCGGCAGACACAGCCGCTTCGGTGCGAAGCTCACCGAACGGGCCTTCAATGACAACCGTGGCGATTGGTAAGCGCACACTCTGCTCCTCGGCGACTTGCCTGATCCACGCGCATTCTCCTGTGAAGTCATCCGGAGACACCAATGAAGGATGGACAACGTCCATGGTTGCCGCTGAGTCTCTAAGTGCTCGGCACGTTTTCTCATTGACCCTAATTTCTTGGAGATACGGCTCCAACAACCGAATGTTTTTTTCTGATTCTCGGATCGTTGCGAAGGCAAACTTTTCCTGACAGTTTCTCGCGATGTGCCCTTCCTTTTTACAGTTGTAGCAGATTAGCGGCTTCCGTTTGTTTTCCGATTCAAATGCCTGTGTGGTAGAAACGTCACTCGATCTCTCCGCTTCTGTTTGCCCTTCCCCCACACTGTCCTTCGTAAGAGACGGGTCCTTTTTGAAATTACGGTGCGGAACGGGTTTCCGTTGATCAGGTTTCCTTGAAAAGCCCTCTTTCCTTTCATCCTTTTCAACGCGCACTGCCCTGCTATGCAACTTTCGGCGAGTATAATACTCCTCAGCTAACTCAGCTGCCTTATTTAACTGTACTTCCCCAAGTCTGTCCTGCAGCCAAAGTCTGACATTATCCTCGATGCAGCGGTAGAACTGCTCCAATGCAACGCATTCCACCACTTTATCGCGGTCGTCATAAACACCTTCGCCCTTGAGCCATTCAATTAAATCGGCTTTAAGACGAAACGCGAAGTCAACGTGTGACTCATTCCCCTTTTCAGCATACCGGAACCTTTGCCTGAAAGCCTCGGGTGACAACTTATAACGTCTCAAGAGCACTTCCTTAACCTCGTCATAGCTCTCAAACGCTTCCCTAGACAAGCAAGTTAATGCGTCGGACACTTCGCCGGGAAGAAGAGCTAACAGGTTCTGCGCCCAAAGAGACCGCTCCAAAGCGTTTCGCTCACAGACGTGTTCAAACTTGACGAGATACTTCGCCATGTCCTCGCCTACTACGAACGGTGGCAGTTGATCCCGAATTCTAATACCGCTGACCTGAATCGTCGGAGAAGCTGCGCTAGGCGCCTGCGAACACTGTAGGATTGCCAATTCTATTCGTTTCATCTCGAGGCGCTCCTGTCTCTCGGCCTCCTCGCGACGTTCGCGCCTTTCAGCTTCTTCACGTTCGCGAGCTTCGCGCCTTTCAGCTTCTTCGCGAGCTTCGCGCCTTTCAGCCTCCTCACGTTCGCGAGCTTCTCGCCTTTCTTCACGTTCGCGAGCTTCTCGCCTTTCAGCTTCTTCACGTTCGCGAGCTTCTACTTCTCGCCTTTCAGCCTCCTCACGGCGTGCTTTAATATCCACCCAGGCCTCATCGACTTCCTCAGCCGACACTCCCTCATCCTTCATGATCTCAAGGATCGCTTGCTTTCGTTTCGCATGGCCCAAAGTAATGCCGAGTTCCTCACAAATTTCGATGAGTTCCTTCACTTTAAGGTTCTCCATCGTTCACACTAGCCTCTTGCTGTTTGCCCCTGTTAACAATTTACTTGCCGTACCCACTATAAGTCAACTAGCAAGACGCGCAAGCAACTTTTCACTCTCCCGTGTTTACCCCCTCCGCATTAACTTTGGTTTCAAAGCACTTCGACTTTGCTTGAAACGATCAAAGCTCACTCTAATGCTTCACACAGCCCTTCTCTAAACTACTACAACCTGAGCTAGAGTAGTCTGGTGAACTGAGGGGAAAACATCAGGCACTCACCGCATCGATGTCGCTGACGCCGGCCGATCCCGCAGCTGCCAACCACTGTTGCGTAGGCGGACCGATCCCGCCGAAGCCACCACTGTTGCGAACGACGGACCAATCCCGCCGATGCCACCACTGTTGCGTAGGCGGACCGATCCCGCCGAAGCCACCACTGTTGCGAAAGACGGCGACGCCAACACGGTCCCGATGGCGCCACTGCTTCCAACTCCGCCGGGAAGGTCACCAGCCGTTTGGTAGCGTATGTTTATCAGCTCGCGACTGCTTCTGCGCAGAGCTGATAAGACGAGTGGACGAGACGACGGTGAGTTAAACAAGGTTTATGTACAGCATATTTACAGAGGCGTTACAATTTCGGCACTGGGGCCGACAGAGACTCGAAGAGCCGAGCTCCCCTCTCTAACACATAGATCAGCCTTTCGCCTAAGACCGCTGACTCACACACATGTCGGCTCTCCGACACGGGGACTCCCTTCTCGTAGGACCGCCGATCGCGACACGCCGCAGGGCTTCTTTTATTTACACCGGGTCCAACCAAAATGTCCAATCAGAAGCGCCGCTGGTCGTCAGGACAGATTCTTCCAATGGGGTTGCCGCGCCATGCGTCAGACCACCAGACACGAGAACGCCGGCTCGCTGTCACGTGCGCCGCTGACTCAATGCACGTGGGCGAGAGAGGCGCCGCGCGTGTTCACGCCGTTGAGATGTTCGCGTCAGGGGGACTGCGGGCTGGCCTTGACCCAGATTGCCTTTTTCCGAGGCACGGACGTTTGACGGGGACTCGCTGGCACAACAGCCGTTATGATAGCCTTGAAACTATTACGTCTTACATCACGCGCGTATAGTACACACATCGTCACTAATAATCACATGAAAGCAAGTAATTGTGCACCGAAGTGGACGAAAATGAAGCTGCAAACTCACGAACCTGGTCCGAGCCAGGGATGTCGAGGTACACCTTGAAGCTTCCCGCGTTGATGGTCTCGTTGAGCTTCTTAGTGGCCTCGTCTACCGTGGGATCCGGCACCGCTGCAAAACGAGTACACGTCCTTTCTTGCACCTTTCTTCAGATCGTTCGCCCCGTTTCTCGGATTACATTGAAACAGCGAGTGATTGCTTACTGATATGGTCAGTGTTGGCGGCGGGCAGTAGGCGTGCGAGGACGAGCAGGAGGTTGTTGGCTCGCGGGAATACCTGCGTATGAAGAATAGGAAACGCATACAGTGTGCACCTATTGGCCTATCAATCAATACATCTATACTTCCATCCATCTGTATGGAGTCTATCTGTCGTATCAACGTGTTGGCGATAGAGTGATCACTTGGCAGCGATTCCGATGTCGGCGTCGTTGGTTGTGCATGCGCCGAAAAAAAAAAAACAGCGTCGTCTAGCTGTGAGCGAAAATTCGAGATAGATGTAAACTTAATGATAAAAAAAACTTTATGTGCGAATAGAACACAGGCCTTCCGCGTGCCAAGCAGGTGTCTTACCACAGATCCAGACCATTGGTTAGACCAGCTGGCCGAAAGAAAACATGTACGAATGGCATGTAATGCGAGGTGTCTCCTGTTTACGAATGTAATGTAACGTTGCAGAAGCGCACAATGCACCGGTCCTCACGTGCGTTGCACAATGAGTGAGAGGCCCAAAGGTCCACGCATCACAAAATCGCTCAGACAAATGTATTTATCATCGGCAGCGAAATCATCAACAAAGTCAGAAGGTTCACGTATTGCCTTACGGACGTTTGTAGCGGGCACTTCGCCGATTCACAAAAGAAATAATTACGGCGTAGTGCACACTTCGTACCAACAGTATAAGCATTGTAGGTTAGTTTCAAATGGCTAATTCTGCTCGTACGTTCCTTTCCTTGTAGCATGGTTGAGATATCCAGCGAGAACTAACACGAGGGTATACCGACTGAGAAGGTGATGCAAACGGAGCCCGATTATGGTATCACCTTCTACCCTTGAGGCGAAGCTCAAGACTGCTTCAACATTTGTTTATCTATTCATATATTTAAAAAATCCGCGTTAGTGAACTGGTTGGTAGATGACTGGAAGTAAAATAGTGCTGCAAATTTGGATGTCCGTGCATCCGATCATACATCCGTCCGTACATCTGTAAATTCATTCATTCATTCATTCATTCACTCATTCATTCATTCATTCATTCATTCATTCATTCATTCATTCGTACACTCATTCGTTTGTGCATCCATCCATTCATTACTTACAAGAAGAACACTCACTTTATGTACATAATAACAAGAGTTAACCAGGCGTGCAAACATGCCTTCACACGAGAGACGAGAAGCGCAGCGATGGGTACAAACAGAGCATTCATTCATTCATTCATTCATTCATTCATTCATTCGATCCTTCATTCATTCATTCGTTCGTTCATTCATTTATTCGTTTATCCATACATTAGTTACAAGAAGAACACACACTTTATGTACATAATAACAAGAGTTGACGAGGCGTGCAAACATGCCTTCACATGAGAGACGAGAGGCGCAGCGACGGTTACAAACAGAACATTCATTCATTAATTCATCCATTCACTCATTCATTCATTCGTGCATTCATTTATGCACGCATACACACTCGTATATTCCCCCATCCGTTCGCCCACCCACTCGGACAAGTGTCGATGGCCGGGTGTGAGGACCGGGGCACCCTAGCAATACATACGTGAAGTGTTCGTGCCAAATAAAATATTTGTATTTATTTATTATAAAAAATTAACTAACTTTAAGGAGTAACTTTATGAAGTGCACTCACCGAGACTCTGCTCAGCCGTATGTCTTGCGCAATGCCCATGGTCTGCCTCATCTGGATCCGAAGCGCCTTGGCCAGAGCTTCTCGGGTTCCCTTGCCAGGGCCGAAGTCGGAGTTGCCTAAATAGAAAAAAAAAGAGGGAGGAGGAAATGGGCAAGCCAGGACGTTAATAATAACTTGAACACTGCAACGAAAAACAAAGTCCCGTGCAGCTCGGTTCCCATACTGCTAGAATATGCTATTTTGTTTTGACGAGAAATTATGATCCCAGTTAACTTTTACAATTATAGGTATTGAAATCCAATGTTTGACTAGAGAACACTGCTTTGTGCGTGACAGCAGCAGATCATGGCCATCGATGTGTGTTCTACATATCCTAAATATGTACTCCTTGTTACGGCAATACTTTCTTCATACGTTCCGTGTGCATCGAACATCCGTCTGGTGGCTACCTGCCTAAACATATGTCCACCTGAACCATCGGTTTGTTTATCCCTTCTGTTCGGTCCTAGTTCATTGATTTGTGGAGTTTAACGTCCCAAAACCACCATATGATTATGAGAGACGCCGTAGTGGAGGGCTCTGGAAATTTCGACCACCTGGGGTTCTTTAACGTTCACCCAATTCTGAGCACACGGGCCCCCAACATTTCCGCCTTCGGTCCAAGTTCACTGTCTGTGTATCTGGCCCGTTAACTTCCAACCACTTTTTTTTATCTGTCGTGTTTGCCCTGGCTGCCTATCGCAGCACATCTGCACCCCCTCGTTTTTTCTTTATAACACTAAAGTGTTACCACTTGATTTTACGTCATTTCGCCCTATTGCCCTCACAAGTTGTGTAGGAAAATCCATGAAAAGGATGATACTTACACGCCTAGAATGGTATCTCGAGGGCTACAACGTGTACCCAAACTGCATGACGGGTTTTCGGCGAGGTAGGTCGTCTCTTGACTGCGTGATTGATCTCACAACATTTATCCAGCAACAAAAGAACCTCAAGCGCATACCACTGGTACTCTTTCTCGATGTCAAAGGGGCATATGATAACGTAACACATGAAGCCATCCTAGACTCGTTGGAGGCTGTCGAAATTGGTTGTGGGATGTTCTAATGGATCCAGGATTATATGACTAGAAGGTCTTTTTTTTTGTACAAACCGAAGATGGACCTACCGCCTATTGCTATACCTCCCATGGCGTCCCTCAGGGCGCCGTATTAAGTTCCACTTTATTGAACTCGTCATGGTAGGCCTCCATGAAATTCCGCCCAGTACTATACACATATCCATATATGTGGACGATATTTGTTTATGGTCTTCGGCTGTAACTTGTCCGCAAGTACGTGCAAGAGTCAAGCAGGCTGCCACCCTGACATGCTCGTATCCCCAAAAACAAGGTATTTCCGTCTCAACGAAGAAATGTGCATTAATTACGTTTACTCGCAAAGCAAAACACAATACCCCGTTTCCATCAATGGACAAAATATTCCATACCAAAAGAACCATCGCTTTCTTGGTGTGAATATTGACAGGGACCTTTTACGGAGTGCCCACTGCAATTACCTGAAGAGAAGGCTAACTTCCATTGTTCATATAATGTGGTTCCTGTGCGGAATTTCTCGGGGCACATCGATAAGGTCAATGATGCAGCTATACAGGGCATTGTTTCTGGGATTTTTGCGCTACAGCTTGCCGTTACAGGCAAGTACATGAAAGACGAACATCCGCACCTTCGAAAGTCTGCAAGGACAAACACTACGCGTGTGCTTAGGATTGCCACGCGGCACCTCAACCTACGGGAGAATTCTGATCGCAAGAGAGCATACGATTCAAACATACATCACTGACAATTTAAGAGCCCACATAAGACACTTCTGCCGAGTTCCCGGTCACCATGTTGCTGTGTTACCACTTCAGAGACCACAAGCGATGTTTTCAAAGATTATTTCTGCTCATAGCGAATGCCTTCCATTGGGCTGCACTCCAGCAACAAGACCACCGTCCCCTCCGTGGTGCCTACAACAACCACAAATGTGCCTCACTATTCCGGGAATTACGAACAAGAGCCGTCATTCAACAGTGGCCCTGCGACAGGCGACATTGTCGCTACTCAACGAAAAATACGGCCAAAGGGCCCACATTTACACCAATGGATCGGTCTTGGCTGACAGCTCCAGAGGTGCTGTTGTCATCTCGACGTACCAGGACACTATAATATTCAAGCTGTCCCATAGGACAACATCCACAGCAGCGGAGCTTGCCGCTTTAAGTGCTGCTTTACTTTATATCGTGGAAGCCCGGCCTCAAAAATGGGCTGTGTTCTGCGAATCTAAGGCATCCCTTCAGAGCTTGCAATCAGCTTTACGACAAAGTGTGCATCAACAACTAGTGAATGAAATAACAGAAGTACTTCCCGAAGTTTTATCGAAAGGACATGACGTGGTGTTCCAGTGGTTACCGGGACATTGTGGCATTGTCGGTAACGACCTTGCTGATGATGCTTCCCGATCCGCCCACGCGGACGCCCACACAACCCTAATACCCTTATCGAGAACAGACGCTGCAAAGGGCTTTCATTCGTTCGCTAACACTATGTCGGAAACTTGGCTTAGTGTGTCGGGAACCGCCGCCTACATAAATTGGACCCATCGAGAAAGCTTCAAGTTCCATCGGACCTCTCCCACCGGGATGCAACTTTACTGTGCCGCCTGTGGTTAGGAGTAGCTTTCATAAAGGCCTACTCCTTTCGAATTGGAATGGCGGATAGCTCCCGATGTGAACTGTGCGACACGGACGAGACAATAGAACATCTGTGTTCATGTGAACGTTTTGCGAGCGAACGCAGCTTGCTACGCGAAACGTTAGAGACACTAGACCTTTTTCCGAAGAGAATATCCTTGGTTCATGGCTCTACGCGTCGCAGGCCAGCAAAGCGACGCGGGCATCGCAAGGTTCTTTAAAGACGACCGGACTACGCGACCGCTTATAAACGTGCAATGGACAAGGTCACATGTACCCACACATTGCCCTTCACTTCTCTATTTCTTCTCTTTTAATACCCTCACCCCTTTACCCAGTGCAGGGTAGCAAACCGGACGTGCGTCTGGTTGACCTCCCTGCCTTTCATTTCTTCCTTTCCTTCCTCCTTCTAAAGTGTTTCATGCAGGGGTCCACCAATACTGAAGTGACGTATTTCCGTCACGGAAATGACGTCCAAAATTGTGCACGATCAGATGGCAAAGAAAAACATTCCTTCTATAAGAGTCAAACCCATGACCATTGTGTCCACGATTGGTTAACGCCTGGCACGCTAACCAATGGGCCAGGACTTTTTTTCACAATTACACTGCGCCATCACCACATACTCTGACGACCGTACATATTGTCAGGGTAATGAAATCAGTGCAAGTAACACTTTAGCAAACAGCGGAACAGCTTAGATCAAGCAGCGCGAGTTCGTCGTCGTCTCTTCTGTAGACCAAATCCTTCGACACGCACAAGTGATGATGACACTAGCCACACAACAGCCAGTGTACTACATGCTCGTGTTTATGTGCGTCTTTTATATCTAACACTGTCCTGCGGCAGCGCTGTTGGTCAGTGAGGTGGTAACGCATTAAGACCACGATCTGCCCAATGAGCTCCTTCAAAGCGTCGTTGCTACGCGTCCATATAATGCGAAGCGTTTTCAAAAGAAAACGTGCAATTCAGTCGACGCTTTAACGAACCGTCACGCGCCAACCTTAGCCCAAGCGTCCTAGGGAGACGCTCTTTAATCCCCCTCACCCCTTCCCCCAGTGCAGGGTAGCGAACCGGTCGTGCGTCTGGTTGACCTCCCTGCCTTTCATTTCTTCCCTTCCTCCTCCTCCTAGAGAGACGACACGACCTGCCGGCCGGTCATGTACGCTCCCTAAAGCGTTCAAAACTCCCGTCTCGCTCATAGCCTCCATTTATCCAAACCAAGAAATGACTATGCTATAATCAATGAGGATTAAAAGAAAATTGCTGGAACGGAAGGTCTCAGAATTCCTTGCCAACATAAGCGAAGCCAGCTTTCGCCCACCAAACATCACGGCAACAGGCTCGTTTCTGGCGGTGCCCACTTGAAGACTTGATCTGTTTGTGTAAGCGTTACTTTAATTATTATTGAATAATAATTGTTCCCGACGACATAATCATAGGGACGAGTATTGGTGACTTAATCTACAATAAAATTTGCCGAGAATTCGAGGCTTACTAACGAAGTCTAGTAACACAAAGACGCACTTCGAGCGCTATCTGACTCGAAAAAGTCGCCACGTTAAACTTTTTGGGCGTGCGAGGAAAGCGCTCGGTTTCAGTCGGCAAACGCCGACGGTTTATTGTGCCCCTAGTAAGAAGGCGGCCCCAGCCGCCATCTTTAGGTGGTAACGGCTTCACTCCTGGGGTGCTATGCAGGATGGCCCGAGCTTCTCGGGCAGACGAGTTTGCTCCGAGCTCGCTCTGTGGCGGCCATGGCATGAAGACAGTGCAGAGCGCGTGATAACATGCAACATTGATGCAACAAACACATGTGGGACATTTGCGGCAGTTATCAAAGAAACACCATGTGCTAACACGTCAGCGTCGCCACTCATTCGACATCTTAACAGTGCAGCAACGTCAGCGTGATTGCCGCGCCATCTTTTTGCCAACTCTACACGCGCCTCTTACAGGCATGTTCATGCGCGTTTGTCCTCTTTCGGACAGGTTCTTTCATTCCACCTGCAACATCGAAATTTTTTCACTCTCGAAGGCAGCAGGGGTGCATCCACCACACTCTTGTGCTGCTCGTTTCGCTCTTATCAAATATTGCCGATAAATGTAAGCACAGGTGGTCACCAGGGGAGCTTGCATCATGGGGGCAATACGGCTCTGATTGGATACGTCGTGAGCGCAGTGAAATTGAATTCGAAACATCGTATATAGCCACCTGGTGATACCACTTTCACTTCTGCGTGCGTGTGTGCATAGCCTGCGCGATAAAGCTGATACAATCATCGTGCCGCTCAACGCGAGTACTGCTCCTCGGCAAGAGCAAACGTGGTGGGCGTATCCGATCTTCGCCGCGGGCGTCTGTCAATCAAACTGATTGACGCGTGAACTAGGTTATAAGCTCGTTGATTCTGAGAAGACCCGAGTTTTAAGTAGGGACTCTGATGATGCCGATGCGACTGTCAAGTGCTTGATACGGTCAACGCTGAGCGGCAGGTTCTTTGCGTATAAAATAATTTGGTGCTTACGATCGCCCCAAAAAATTCGCGCCAGGCAAACAGGAGGGACCCGACACGCATTGCGTTTCCCTTCTGACGAGCCGTGGTATTCTATAAGTCCTGAACATTCCGCGAGTATGTGATTATAGCCCAAGTCCTGCAGACAATCAGCAGCGCTCTTCTGGCAGTCACACCACTTTTAGCGATTCCGCTCTCACCGATACCATCTACGGCTACCCTAAAGTTCATTCATTGAGCATGGACGGTGTCATCGGATTGGAGATGTACGAGCAAGCATCAACGTGGGTACATTCACGTTAGAGGCTGGTATAGCTAGCACACATCAAAAGACATTGCGCAAGCTCACTTATATCAGTGTGCAGCAAACATTCAAATCGCCTTCAAAATATTCGTTTTAAGCATATCTCCAGTTTTTCCATCAGTCGGTCTGCTTTGTGCACCCCGACTATGCCCATATTGTCTGTATGTCTGTCTATGTGATCCTGTTCTGCCTGTCACTGTTCTGTCATCTCTCAACTGTCCTATCTGCCACGATCAGTTGTGCTATGCTTGTTCGAGCCCACAGCTATCTTTCTATTACTTCTTTATCACGTTCTGCGTCTGCCTGCCACGGCTTTGTCCATCTGTGTCTATGTAGTGATGATGATGTGAATGGCACCGTCGGTGGTGGTGATAGTTATGATAATGGTGATGAAAGCACGTGCCCTTACCTTGCACGGTAAGCAGGAATGTCCTGACTTCATGAGCGTGAAAGCAGAGCGCGGTGTCGAATGGCAGCCAGTCGCTCAGGTCCGCCTCGAACTCGTAGATGTGCCGCTTCTCTATGACGTCCCCACCCTCATTGCAGAAAAGTGAAACACAGGGTCACCGACAAAGTCAGAGTGCTACATAAGGTATTGCTGCACCAAATAAGTGAGCTACATCGAGAACACTTCCTCACGCGAACTGACCACCCTCACTGTTGCGACCTAACGAATGCACGTAATATCGTGTAGTCTACAGTGTCAAAGGCAGCATTTCAAAATGTATCTATTGATCTATATATATATATATATATATATATATATATATATATATATATATATATATATATATATATATATATATATATATATATATATATATATATATATATATATTCATACCGTTACACTCAACATATGTAGATTCTACCACCAATACCTCCTTTACTAGATGCCTTCCGCGTGGTGCTTTAACCCGGTTCCACACCCTCTCTCTTTCTTTTTCTCCGCGGAAAGGCAACGAGCGCCGTGGGCGGCAAAACGGCTGCAACAAAGGTCAAGTGATGCTGCCTCTGAGATTGCCATCGCGCTTGTTACCTTCTCGGAGGTGGTACCGAAACTTCCATAGCGAAACTTCCAACGGTATCGAAACTTCCATAAAAGTATACGTTCAAAAAATGGCGGTCCGTCACTAAGCCCCAGCTGCAGCTGGCGCTAAGCCCCAGCTGCACTTGGGGCTTAGCGCCATCTGTGCGAGAAAGGAACGCTTCCGGCCGGACAAAAAAATCAACTAAATGTGACGCAATAGCTGGTAAACAAGTGACGTCATTTTGTGTGCACTAGCGCGATTCGATCTCAAATTACTCTTCATTGGCCCCTGATCGATAACGACTCGCGCTAAGGCGATTGCCGGCGAGTCATCCACGAGTGCGCTTTAAGTCAACGCCAGCTAATCTAATGCGGACTCATTACTGACTGATGATGTTTAAATGTACTACCGTTCATTTTGCCTCGATTTTACAAGAAAATTATTCTCCAAACTTTTATTTGCCATTTGTGGCATCTTCCATCAATGAATTAAGGCAACCAACAGCGTATACAAATGATACCTGCAGCATGGCTTATTTTTTTCACACATGCACAGGTTCTTTCGCACGCGCATTGCTTGCGATTTTCTGTTTTAACACGAAGAAATGAGGCCTATATATCACGCCAAAATGCTGACATTTTAGTTTTATTCGATCGTCACAATAATTCAAATTTATTAAACTGCAGAGAATGGTAATAAGAACAAAAACATCGGCGGACACTCCCTGCGTTACGCCTTTCTTTTTTTTTTTGCATTATGCTCCGATAAATTACCGGTACGTATGCGAATGAAGACAAGCGAATGGTGCCGTGATAGACAACTTGGCAATCTGCTCAACGATAACGCGAATAGTAGACACTGCATGCTCAAGAAGGAAACCGGGCTGCAGGATTGATTATTGATGGATGAAAGACCAGCGAGCAGTGCATTCCGAAATATTGTCCTTGCTTCTTATCTAGAAGACATGGGGCACCAGGCATACGTTTGCTGCAACTGCATCCTTGCACAGCACATTCTAGGGGCGAAGCTCCTTATAGCGGCACCCGTTCGTCCTCCGTAGTATGTAACAAGTATAACATTTTAACCTCCAAGGTGGTGCCGGTGAGAGACTTCTTCTGTGCGTTGTTGAACAATAAAAAATAGTGCTCAATGTGCATGTCAATGGCTGCTAATGGGGAATGAGAGACAGGAGCATTCGGCTTTTAGTTAACGCGCAGGCTGCGATCACCATTAGCAGCCATTGGCATGTACATTGAGCACTAGCTGACAAGAAAGGGTTACTACGTGATACTCGCTGGGTGTAACCTCCTTAACTTTAGAAAGGTTTAGCCAGCGTTGAGCCGCAGTGCCATGAATACAATGAACTTGTATATACCATGAAGGAGCTCGAGGTGGTTAAAAATGGGAAGTAGATACGAAGCGCAAGCCGTAAGAAAGTAAAAGCCGAATTCTCCGCCTCTCATTTCCCATTAGCAGCCATTGGCATGTACATTGAGCACTATCTGACTGAAAAAGTTTGCTACGTCGTACTCGCTGGGCGTAACCTCCTTGGTTTTCGAAAGGTTTAGCGAGCGTTCGGCCGCAGTACCATGAATACAGTGAACTAGTATATACCATGAACTCGAGGTGGTTAAAGGTGGGAAGTGGACCCGAAGCGCAAGCCGTAAGAAAGTGTGCGTGTGCCACCTCTCGTTTAGTCCTTAGAATGTCCGCTGGATGGCGGTGCTTCTATATGGGGAATATATGATGAATAGATGCGAGATGGTGGTACTTGGAGTGTTGAATAGATGGATGGACGCACACATAGACAGATGCATGGATGGACGCATGAACGGACGCAGGGGCGGATGCATGGACGAACGCAGGGATGGACGCACGAACAGACGCACGCACGGACGGGCTGGTGGACGCATGGACGGTCACACTGACGGACGCATGAACGGACGGAAGCAAGAACGAATGGACGGACGAATTCTTCGCCCCACTCTCCATCATTCACTCCGTGGATATGCTGCCATTTTTTTTTCCGCAGCTACACTGCAAATCATTTCACACCCTTAAGGGTGGATTTTTCAATAAATCACCCATCTTGCACGTATTATTTCTGCCAAATTTATCCGCACGGGTGTAATTTCTGCCATTCCAACTTTTGTACACCCATTTGTCATTTTTAGGTGTACTATAGGTGTATGTTCGCAAATTACACCCAAGCGTGTTTTCTTGAATGTTACACCTATCATATATGCATACAGTTTAGAGCTTCAATACATATCACATCTCAACGGATGCAATCAAACCGCAAGCCCAAGTTCTGGTGAAAATATCGATGTTTTGGCCTTTGTTTTCAATTCCCGTATCATTCGCCAAAATACATCGTGCTATGTATTATATCTATAATACCACCGCCTATTTACATTATTCAGAACATTTCTGGCATGTTCAACGACTTAATTCATGGGTTACGTTTTTGGGATTCTTACTAAAAATATTTTGCTGCCGCTAATGTACATTCTTCCCTACTTCTCACAGAGACATCAATAAAAGAGATTAGGTTGCGCTTAAACATAACATGAAACGATTACACATGGTTTTCGACAGGCTATCGTGCGCGCTTTCTCATTTGAAATCACACCAAGTTTATCGTACCAGAGCTCCTGGTTTATTAAAAACGATACTCTTTCTTGGGGACCTTCGACGCAAAAATTTTGGTCTGTCTGTCTGTCCGCCTGCACATTTGTCTGTTTGTCCACTCTATACGGCATCTGGTACTTGAAAATCAGCCGACCCCATCCGCAGCGCCAACCAATGTTGCTCAAGATTGAGCGTTCATGCTTGTGCAATCGTCAATTAAAAAGCTATTATTGCGCATGTCTGCGACACCATTACAACACGTATATATTCTGCATGTGCATATTTTACTAGAAAAAACATACATAACTAATTTTAAGGACCGTAGTGCTTATCACGCTGCGCTGACCATGCAATTATTGCACGGAACGGGGAGTGTTTCCAACGCTTTTCTAAGACGATACGGTGGTGGCACCTACCGTCGCCTTGCGTTCTAAACCTTATCACCTCTGAGATGGGCGCGCACACCCGTCTCAGAGCCATGCGGTTTGTTTGTTTTTTTTTTTTTTCAGAAAACTGCCAGATGACGCTCATGTCTCATTTGTGACGTGACTCGATGCGCTCGTTCGCCTCCGCTGCACGCTCGAGGCACTCAAACGCAGTGGGGGCGCTGGCGTCGATCGACGGGAGCGGTCGCATACCACGTCGGCTCTGTGAAATATCGCAATTATTTGCGTCACATCAAGTCATTCTCCTGCAAGCCTTCTACCACCGTCTCCAAGAACGTCAGCCGCAACCGAAGACATCACGTCTTGTCAAGGTGGGCCGTCTTTTGACCCTTTTTTGGTCACTTGAAGCTTTCGCCAAACCACCGCGGAGTTAAGCCTAACCGCAGTAAGGGCCGCGCTGGCCCTGCCCGGGGTTTCCCCGGTAATGGCGTCTCCAAATCAAGTCACCGGCTACGATCCGGAGTCCCTACAGATAATACAGATGGATACCGCTCAAACCGAGACACCTCTACCAACCGAGGAAGAGTACCTCAAGGATATGGTCCGCGTCTGGCGCGGAAGGAAGAACACAGCAGTGGCGTCGAGAGACGCCAGGGCTCCTGCAGCCAAACAACAAGCAGCGTCTCGCCCTCAGCAAGCACAGGGCAAGAACGCGCCGAGCGTCGCCTCGCAGCGCGCCAAGCAACTCCAGTGGCGGCCGAGGAACACGCCGCGCATCGAAGAAGACGACATCATAGTGGTGTTGAAACCGCGTGAGACGCTCGACCTCAAGGCCACGTTTGGTCCTGGACAAGCCGGCGCTGCAGTCCGCAGCATCCTCGGAGCCGACGCAAGTGTGGGACTTGCGGTGTGGCCCCTCTGGGATCAGAATGTACTTGTGTGCACGCTCAAATCAGTGGACGCCGCCGAGAGACTCCTCCGGGACATTAAGCTGCCAGTCGGGGGCCGCCAGCTAACATTCCGGGGACATCCCAAACTCTCCGGTGAGTTCTGTCGGGGCATCGTGCATGTCTCTCAAGACGAAACGTCCGAAACTGTGAAAAGCAAGCTCAGTGCTGAGCCAAATATAGTGTCTGTGCGCAAGCTTGGGGACACCCCGGTTGCGGTGATCACCTTCGCGGGGACCAAGGTGCCACGGACGGTGTTATACAACTGCGAGCGGCTCCCTGTTCGCTTGTATAAGAAGACAGTGCCTGCATGCCCACTTTGTGGCACAGTGGGCCATCGAGCAGATACTTGCCCGCGCCCGCAGCCCGGCCGCTGCACAAGCTGCGGCGTTCAGGTACCTGCAGCTACTCCTGACGGCCCTACGGAACACCAGTGCATTCCGAGCTGCCTCCTCTGCGGCGGTGGCCACAAGACTGGAGCTCCCGGTTGTGCTGGACGGTTCCGGCAGCCGGTCAAGTCGGGATCCCCACGCGGATCCAAGCCGAGGACAACGGGGGGGAACAAACAGGCTCCGACTCCCAAGACTGGCCCCAAGAAAGCACCAGCCACCAAGTCGAATAAGCCAAAACTCAAGAAGACCGACACCGGGCACTCCACCAATGTAAAGCCTGGGACCCCGTCGGAGCCTCCTGCCTTGGTCAAGGACTTCCCACCCTTGACACCCGTCCAAGCACAGGTGAGCTGTTGGGGTGGGGCAGTCTCTGGACCTTCCTCTTCTCCCTCCCCTACCGAAACCGCCCTACAGCAGCAGATAGGGTAGCTCAGGCGCCAGAACCAAATTCTTGCGCGCAAAATTCAGGAATTAGAAGCGAAGCAGGTTGGGTCATCCGAGCCAGTGCAGGAAGCCGAGGCAGAGGACGGGGATGACGGCTCTTCCGTCACATCCCGCCTCACTAGCGTCTCGCGGCAGGACGCGGACACGGTAGTTGGACCAGCTTCCATTACCGGATCCATCGGTCGCATCGAGTCCCTAGAGCATAAAACCGAGCAATTAGAGGCGAGCGTGGCAGCCCTCCCCACTCAAATCATGTCGGCAGTCCGCGAGTCCTTTCAGGACATGTTCACGGCAGCCTTAACGCAAGCACTTCCCGAAATTGTGGCGCAGGTCTCTAACTCAGTCCTTAAAGCCATGCAGCCCTGGGTTATCGCCCAAATTAAAAACACCACTCAGAGCGACTCCCCGCAGGTTAAGCGCAAGCCGGCCTCCCGTCAGGCAGCAGAAGAAGGCTTTTCGGGGCCGGCTCCAGGTCCGGACCGGTCCTCTGCACCGTAAATAAATACTAAAAGATGGCTAGCCGATCTAATAAACAAGCTAAATATCTACAAAAATTTGAGATTATACAATGGAACTGCAGGGGTTTTAGAGCCTGGAAAAAACGGTCGCACCTCCAGCTCTACTTGCAGTCCCTCGGAAACATGCCCGCCTTGCTTGCTTTGCAGGAGCCCGGTTTGAACGTTAAATTCTCTGGCTATAGCACTTTCCAGGGGGGGCCTTCGTCATGCATCCTGGTGAACAAGGCATATACCGCGATTCAGGTCGACTTAAACTTAAGTACTGAACAAGAATACACAATGGTCAGAGTACTGCCTCTCAGACGTCGCGACCAGTCAATACACATCCTAAATATATACAGCCCCCCGCATAAGCCCCGCGTAACATTTAGCGAAATCTTCCTCCGGGCGATCAAGTTGGCAGACAAGGACCCCTTAGTGGTCGTGGGAGACTTCAATGCTCCCAGCCTTCACTGGGGCTATCACTACGAGAAGGCCAGAGGACGTAAGCTGGCGGAGCTTATCTCCACCCTTCGCCTCACGCTGCTCACGGATCCGGCGTACCCCACTCGAGTGGGGAACTCGGTAACCCGTGACACGTGTCCGGACCTCTCTCTCGTAAAAAACGCTAAGGATGCTACCTGGGAGAACTTGGGCGATTCTCTAGGCAGTGATCACTGCCTTCTCCGGGTCACACTCCTGGAAAAGTCAGCTCATAAAAAATGCGGTCAAGCCAAGTTGACCGATTGGACCCAATTTCGCAATCAGACTATCCCTCCCGTGCTATTTTCTGGAGGCTATGCAGAATGGGCTCAACACGTAAACAACATTCAGAAAAGACTTACTACTACCCTCCAAACCAACTCAGAAATCCCCGCAGTTGACAATCACCTCCTACACTTGTGGGAGGCGCGCCGAAGCTTAACAAAACGTTGGAAAAAGCAGAAGACTAATCGCAAATTACGTATCCGCATAGCCCAACTCACGGAACAAGCTGCAGCGTATGCCGCCCAACTCTCAGATTCAAATTGGATAGCCCGCTGCGACGCCGCAGCTCGTCAGATGAGCTCGAAGGGGACATGGCGTCTCTTTCGCAGTCTCATAGACCCCTCTCAAACGAGAGGGGAGGCGCAGAAGCAGCTCCGGCGAGCTCTGCAAGGGTACCAAGGCACTCCGGCACAGCTTGCGGATGCTCTGTGCGATAGGTATCTCTGTCGTACGGAGGACCCGCCTGGGCCGGCGTACACGTACTCTGGTAAGCCTAACCACCAACTCGATGCCCGTTTTGAGTTGCATGACCTTAAAGCGGCTTTAGCTAAAATGCGCAGGGGTACGGCTCCGGGGCTGGACCGCATAACAGTAAAGCTGTTGGCAAACCTCCCTGACACAGCCTACCTCCATTTATTGGAATACATGAACGAGATCTGGGACGGCCGTGCGCTCGCTTCCGAATGGAAAACATCACTTGTGACTTTTATCCCCAAAGCAGGCAAGGCCGTGAATACGGAAAATCTGAGGCCCATATCACTGACTTCGTGCGCGGGCAAGCTTATGGAGACGATGGTACGGGATCGCCTCTCCCCATACCTTGAGGGCAAGGGCTTCTTTGCAGACACCATGTTTGGGTTTCGCCCACACATGTCTGCACAGGACGTCCTTCTCCAGCTCCATAGGGCCGTCATACAGCCCATAAGTATGCAACACAATGATAAAGCCATCCTCGCCCTTGATCTGAAGGGGGCTTTCGACAATGTTAAACACAGCAGCATCCTGGCTAACTTGAGCTCCACTGATTGCGGGGCTAAGGCCTTTGCATATGTCAGAGATTTTCTCTCTAAACGCCAGGCACTTCTTCGGATCGAGGACGAGGAATATGGCCCGTACATTATGGGAACACGGGGTACCCCACAGGGAGCAGTGTTATCACCACTCCTTTTCAACATTGCTATGATGCGCCTTCCAAGCGAATTGGCCAGGGTGGAAGGCACACAACACGCAGTATATGCCGACGATATTACAATCTGGACCACTGAAGGGAGCCTTGGTGAAATGCAGGAACGCCTTCAGCAGGCCGCATCCATAGTCGAGGCGTATGCCAACGATTGTGGACTCCAGTGTGCTCCAAACAAATCAGAGCTTCTGCACGTTAGAGCGAAGCCAAGAGATAATTCAGCCATACACATCTCCCTGTCTGGGGTTCCCATCAGAGAGGTGGAGGAGCTCCGGATTCTGGGCCTGTTCATTCACCACAGACTCAGACCGGACTCCACTATAGCGAAACTCAAGAGAATAGGCGAACAGGTAGGGCGCATGATCCACCGCGTTTCCAACAAGCGGGGTGGTCTGCGGGGCAGGGACGCGCTTCGGCTCGCGCATGCCTTCGTGACTAGCCGGATCCTCTACGCCGTCCCATACCTTCGCACTAACAAGCAAGAAGACGAAAGAATAGATGCCATCATTCGTAAGGCTACTAAACGAGCTCTGGATCTCCCGGTGGCCACTTCCAACGCCAAACTGAAGGCGTTAGGTGTGCTCAACTCCTACCAGGAGTTGCGGGAGGCCCACCTTATGAATCAATATACGCGGCTCGTGCAGACGGCTCCCGGGCGCCGCCTGCTAAACCGCTTACATATACAACACACTTGCACTGCAGAGGAGGCGGAGCGTATTCCGGAACTGTGGCGGCATATGCTCTCGGTCGCTCCACTCCCCAGTAACATGGATAAGCACACGCACGAAAGCAGAAGACAGGCGCGGACTCGGACGCTTGAGAGGCAACACGGCTCCCGACCTGGTGTATTCTACGTAGATATAGCAGGGCCTTCGCCCACGGGATTTTACACGGCCTCTGTAGTTCACCGGGAAAAGCATGTCAATGGGCTCTCGTTCCGAGCACAAAATCCAGAGCGCGCTGAGGAAGTCGCGATAGCGCTTGCTGCTGCGGACCCCAACTCGAAAGTTATCATCACGGACTCCAGGAAAGCATGTACTCATTACTTGGTAGGAGAGATATCCCCCCTAGCCAGCCAAATTCTAAAACGGGCTCTCGCTGATCCAGCCCCGAAACGCATCGTATGGGCTCCTGGCCATCAGGGCCTACGAGGTAATGAGGCCGCTGACGCGGCCGCCCGAGCGCTTACCCACCGGGCTCCTCACCTTGGCTCTTATGACTCGGAGGCCAATACACCGCTGCTGCGGTTCAAAGAAATTCTCACCTATTATCGTGACACTCACCGTCTTTACCCGGCTCCTGCAAAGGGGCTGAGTAAGGCGGAAGAGCGAAATCTAAGGCGCCTGCAGACAGGTACTCTACTCTGTCCTGCAATCCTAAAGCATTTCGATGCGAACACAGATGGGCGGTGCCCACACTGTGGGGAGACGTGTGATATCTTCCACATGGTATGGGCATGTACGAAACATCCCCACCTACCCCCTTCCCCTACCCCTTCCCGAGAGGCATGGGAGACTGCCCTCCTCAACTGCTCATCACTAGAGTCTCAACGGGCTCTGGTGAGACGGGCGCGAGTAGGGGCCTCGTCATGCGGTGTCCCGGACTAAGGACGCCGACCATGTAGCAGGGTCATGCTTTGGCCCCGTACCTCTCTCTTTTGTAATAAATGTTTTTCATCATCATCATCAAACGCAGTGCCTCCAGAATACCACTCACCGATTTCTTGCGCAGAACACCAAATAAATGTCCTGTTCACTCTCTCCACACGCAAGACTATCGTCTTTCGACGACATTTGCAGAAACATGCAGATACGGAGCCAATTTTTTAATGGGGGTCCACATATTTCCTCACACTGAATTATTTCGCATCAATACACAAGTCCCTGATTTATCCAGTGAGTTATATTTAGATCCATGAACATGGATGAGTTCGAATTGAATGTTTGCAGCATTCGCATTGCCGTGGAACTAGGCATGTTTACAAATAACGGGTTAAGCTTACTCTAATGCAGCGGCTGTGCACGCATGCCGCGCCCAGGACAAGCTTAGCGCACATCCGCTAAGCACGGGTGAACTCGTACAATGGTATGCACCACTCTGTGGGCACATACTGTTCTTTTTTATATCCTTGATATAAACGCTTACGCGTCACTTAATATACACGTGAACGATCATAGACAACACTAGCGCGATGTACCCGTGCCACAAGAATGGAGAATAGTTGACTAGTTGCAGCATTGTAATTGATAGCTGTTACTGTGGCGTTACAATGCACTGATAATCGCACATTGCTATGCGCACACACAATTTAAGACTTGAAATAAAAGAAAGCGTCATTCATACTTTGTCGGTAAAAAGCCTAGTCGCCAGGTTCGTGCTGAATGGCAGAGTGTTATTTAAAAGAAGCTAATAGCACAGCGGGGGTGTTGCTAGGATTTATGCATGCAGGGGGTTAGAAAGAGAAAAAAAAAAAGGGAGCCTGACCCACTTGCATGTACATTTTTACCTGTGGTTGCATACTTAAGAAACCAAATCGGGAGCTTTCATTCTTTTGTGCGAAATGGGCCAAATCCTGACCCGTAAGTAGCACCAATGACACTCAATAGGCTCATACATACGTTCACCTTTCCTCTAAAACAGTAAAATTAAAACATTCTTTATACTTATCACTGTTCTAGAAAAACGTTGATAGCATGTATATGCCAAGGCAGCTTTTTTCGGTTCTAGATTTGCCCCATTTCGAATAAAAAAAGCTCCTCAAACGAACATAAGAAAGGGGTGGAGTTGTCTCAAATATACAACAACCTCCCCGCCGCCCTTCCCTAACTTTTCATTTATATCTATGTTGCACAAATAACAAATATCGACTCCAAAATGTCGAAACAACGCCATGATCACGCCTCCCTCGGGAAAAGAAAAATGAGCATTACGAAGGCTACGCATTTGCCACCTGCACACGTCAGTGGCAAAAAAAAAAACGACTTCGAAGCTCTGCAAGCAAATAAATATGTTGTCAAGCATAAAATTTACACTATATATCTTGGAGGCTTGACATAGCTTGGAAATTATATCATAAAACGGTGCTGCTATGAATTTCGGTTTCGGTTTTGAGGTCTCGGGGCAACTACGCATCGCCATCGTCAACAGACAGACTTTGAATTGGGTGGTTACATGTCGTATGCGTGTTTGCTGCAGGCTGACGGTGGTTTATTATTTTACTATTCACTTGCTTTGTCCAGGATGTGTACTTGTACGGCTTGCACGGTTCAACTCGCGCTTACAGTAGGTACAGTAAGAGTCACTGCAATCTGTGGCGCGTCGGCAAGTACAAAACAACTTCGGTGCGGCGGAGTGTGTCTCCTCTGTCAACGGCTTTCGTTGAAGCTTGTGCACGCCGCAAGCAGAGTGTTTGCGAACAAGCAATCAACGGAGTGTACGCTGGGAGCTACATGGAGAACGCTTTTAGATTTCGTGCTATTGCTGAAAAGGTAAGCTTTCGTGCATGCGAACAACGAAGTGCAAAAGTGCGTGCCTGCCTGCCTGCCAACTCCCGATTTGCCCGCGATACTCGTCATTGCAGGAAGCGACCGTCTCATGGCGTCGGTAGCTTCGTGACCTTCGCTCGCTGTGTGCTTATCAGCTGCGATGTCTCAACAGTCGCAGCGTTCGTGAAGCTCGCTCTCGCTGTCGGGCATGGTTAAAGAAAACGGGGGGATGTGCCGCGCGCAGATAGACCTTACGGCATGCGGCAGCGGGTGAGAAAAAAAAAAGGGGGGGGGGGGGTTGAGCGAGCCGAAGTGGGCGAAAGAAATGGCATAATAATAATAATAATAATAAAACGAAGCAGATCAACGGTAAAGGAGGCGCCAATTGTCAGTTAGCGGGACTACAGTGGACAAATAGGGCGCGTTTATTACGCGGGAGAAAAAAAAGCCAGATTTCAGTGACTGAAGACAGGGGTGTGTTTTTAATGCGAGTAAATACGCCATTTAAAGCAAGAATCCGAAAATACTTGAAATTTGTATCAGTACCCCTTTGATGCTTGCGCTTTGCAGTGGCGTGACATGTGTTTTGTTACAAAGCGTGCAGCTAACCAAAAAATTTTGATGTACCTTGTTTGGTCAGCGATTTGCGCTTTTTATGCCTTGTTAGGTTTGTTTATATTTATACTAGTATATCGTAGATAATCAGGGTATAGAAATATTGATGTGTTTTAATAAGGGATTGAACAGCCACACTCAATTGCACACATCTTTTTGCATTTTTGCACCATTGTAGTGCGGCACATAGAATATTGTAGAATAGAATATTTCTGTATATTTTGGTGTAGGGTTTTGGTGCTGTGGTTACATATGAAAGCTTAGCCAAAGTGTACCAACAAATACCCACAAAAAACTTTCAGTTAAGCTGATACAGCACAGATGATAATGGTGTAGGCATAGTTAGCCACTAAAGAACACGCTCGCGAAAAACAAAATGAGGATGGCGACACAGGTGGCTGTAAATGAAAGCAGGCAGACCTAACAGTTCTTGTCTGTTTCATGCATTTTGTCTGTGCAGGTTTCATCCTTATGAATGCAAACACACTGATCCAACTAATAAGCCCTCCATGCATATATTCCTGTTAGCTACTTCTCCAATAAGTCGTGCATTTTTTAATTATACATATTTATAGTCCAGCAGTTCAGAGCTTATTGAGCATATATTTAACTTACTTGTGATACATTATCTGTTGCATGGCTGTTTTTATGAATTAAAAGAAAAATCAACTGCGAATTAGCTGCTTACGCATGCACTCGAAGAATAAGATTAGCACGTCTTATTGATTTTTTAAAAAGTCAGTTTTACTCAAGGGCTAAAGTAATCATTTTGTTGACCAATAAGCAACCTGTGAAAGACATATAAAATTATCCAGTACACCAAATTTATGTAACTGGAGAAGAAATATAGAGGTGAGATTTTACAAATACACAGTGCTGTGTTTCCAGCAGCAGTTGTCATTTAACAAGTGCTGTTGATCCTTTCAGATTGGGGCTTGCTCGATGTTTTACACTAGTTTCACACAGTAGATTGTACATCTGTGATGAGTTCATATCTACAAAACGATCCTTCAAAGTAACTGATAAATATTGCTACTTTTCTGTCTTAATGGGTTTATATAATTTTTTGTATCACCCATTGTACTGGCCTATTGGTTAGGGTATTCTAGCTAAGCAAGAAAACTTGGTAAAAACGCTGTATTGTGAGCATCCCAGTATATTTCAAACTTCTTGGTAGGTGCATGATTCAAGAGAGAAGCACTTTTTCACCACCACCATGGTGTAGACTCAAACATGGCACTTGCATTCGTACACTAATATGCACAGATGCTTGTAAATGTAAAAGTGAATAGTGGTAAAGCTTAAGGTGGGGAAGCTGGAGCTTTTTATTATATGACACATCATAATGAGGTTCTGATTGTTCCCAGTATTTTTTAAATGCTTAGTTGAATGTTGCGCATCTCTTACATGCAGAATGTTGAAAGGAAACTACGTCTTCTATGATGGACTGGGTGCTGACGATGCAGTGCACTCATCACAACATGAAAGCAGCTGTTCCGGGCTCACGACCTCACTCTAAGGGTTGCAGCAGTGGTGAACGCTACTCATAGGGTGCACCAAATATCTTGTACATTTCAGGAACATTCCTCTGATGGGAATGCATTTCCGATGGAGGCGGAAATGTTGTAGGCCCGTGTACTCAGATTTGGGTGCACGTTAAAGAACCCCAGGTGGTCGAAATTTCCGGAGCCCTCCACTACGGCGTCTCTCATAATCAAATGGTGGTTTTGGGACGTTAAACCCCACCAATCAATCAATCCTCTGATGGGAAGGCTTCATCTCAAGCTATGTGTTCTATATACCTATTTATTTTTCCAATATGAGTATCAGTTTGCCATCAGATTACCAGCAGTGCATGTAGAAAACTGTGTACAATGCATAATGTTAGAGTTGTATGATAAAATGGAGACGGCCTAGATGTCTCCAGCTTAAAAGGTTGATTTACTAATGGGTCATTCCACGCCAAACATCCCAGCTATTTTAGCGACCATCTCAATTGTATTCGAAAACATTGTAACGATTTACTGCATCAAAAACAGTGAAACAGTAAAATATTTCTGAAAGAAAAATTTTTTGGTCACGTAGTTGCCTTATGAACTTACCGGAATGTCGTTTTATTCTTGTTTGTGCAAAATTTTGCTTTAAAAGTACTGCTCCTTGCTTCTATACCAAAATTTGTCTTCATGTTAAGTACAAGTTCATGTGTAAAGTGTTTGAAGCGCAGTAATATTAGTGCAGTTTCACTGGCACATACGCCTCCAAGACTAACAAAGTGCTTGATACGGCTGGTTGGTGCTGTATGGTAGACAAAGAAAGTGCTTAACAGCGCAAACGACAAGAAGAGAAAGAAGAGACGAGCTGAGCCCTGAACAAACAACCAAAGTTTATTGCAAACCAACTGCAATATATAGAAAACAGAATCTGCGCATAACCACGCACCATAAGCAGAATCCCACATACATGCACCATACAGCCTACCTTATCAACAACTGGTCATATAAGTGGACCCCAGATAACTAACTTCACAGCAGTTAAGAAAAATTGAAGGTACGCTAACACAGTAAGCACAAGTTGTTGAACGTGGAAGGCTTCACTAATCTCGTGATCGCGCCGATTTTTATATCCCCCCATGATCAAACACTTTTCGAGAATTGGCTGACAACAAGACTTATTACAATGGTCTGCCAAGTGGCTAGGAAGAGAACTTTTTAGAGAGTTAGCGTGCTCTCTCAACCGATCATTTATGCATTGCCCTGTTTGGCCAATGTAACCGTGCCCAAAAGTAAAAAAAATATCTTGTAGAGAATCGCTAAAACACATTCAACATGGCACGTAGCGTGTTTCTTAAAGCATGCTTCTTTCTTAGGTCCTTCGCTGTTGACCCAGCGACATAGCCCAGCGAGTTTATCGCGTGCGCAGAACACAACCCTTACACCTATTTTGCCAGAGACCTTCTTTAGCCTTTGGGAAACTTCGTGTACGTAGGGAATAAGAGTCTTGCTAAAATGAGGCTTGTTAAGTTAGCTGTTGCTTTGTCTCTTATCAGGCACTCTTAGTGACGTTAGGAGAGTCTCGGCAATGGAAGTTAGCTCGGGATTAGAAAAGCCTGCTTGTTGAAGGCGGTGAACTTGGAGCGAGAAACTGCACTCTATCTGGCGGTGACAAGAGCCAGTTAGAATTGCCTTTAGGCAGAAAAAAGCGATGCTTCACTTGACTAGCTTAGAATGGGCGGACCTAAAAAGTAGGTTATTTCTTAAGTATGGCTCGTACCGCCAATATACATGATCAACAACAACAAAAAAAGCATTTCTAATTGTAGACATCGTAGGGTGTCGTCAGAAATAAACTCCGACGTTATTTCTAGTTTCTTCATTTCACGCCCGAAAACGTCAAATATCTCATCGGTGGTTCGCCGAGGGTCAGATTGATCGATGCGGTAAAACACTAAAAAGTCGTCAACGTAGCCGAACACTTTAACTGTACTCCTGTGATCGAAGTTAGCCATGAGACTTTTTTCATACCGCACGAGTAAAAGGTAACAAAGAACCGGTGCTAAACATGAGCCAATGCACACATCTGCACTGGTGAGATATTTGACGTTTTTCAGCGTGAAATGAAGAAACTGGAACTAAAGTCGGAGTTTAATTCATGACGACAAGTTACGATGTCTAGACTTGAAAATGCTTTTTTTGGTTGACCATGTATATTGGCGGTACGAACCTTGCTCAAGAAAAAGCCTTCTTTTTACGTCCACCCGTTCTAAGCTAGCCAAGTGAAGCATCGCTTTTTCTGCCTAAAGGCAATTCTAACTGGCTCTTGTCACCGCCAGATAGAGTGCAGTTTCTCGCTCTAAGTTCACCGCCTTCAACAAGCAGGCTTTTCTAATCCTCTGCTAACTTCTATTGCCGAGACTCTCCTAACGTCACTAAGATTGCCTGATAAGACACAAAGCAACAGCTAACTCAACAAGCCTCATTCTAGCAAGGCTGTTATTCCCTGCATACACGAAGTTTCTCATAGGCTAAAGAAGGTTGCTGGAAAAGGTGCTAACTCCAGTGTGTGACACCAGTGATCGTCTGCACAGAGCATCGAATTGCGCACACACCGGCGGCGAGGCGCGCGTGGCGGCGGCGGAGTATCATTGCGCATGCGCAGACCAGTGCTACGCGAAATTGGCTCATCGAGGCCAGTGTAGCTAACGCTACAAAATAGTGTAAGAGTTGCATTCTGCGCACGCGACAAGCTCGCTGGCCTATGTCGCAGGGTCAACAGTGAAGGACCTAAGAAAGAAGCAGGCACTAAGAAACACGCTATGTGCCATGTTGAATGTGTTCTAGCGATTTTCTACAAGATATTATTTACTTGTGGACATTGGCCAAACAGGGCCATGCATGAATGATCGGTTCAGGGAGCACGCTCTCTAGATGGTTTCCTTCCCAGCCACTTGACAGACCATTGTAATAAGTCTTGTTGTCAGCCAATTCGTGACAAGTGTTTGATCACGGGGGATATAAAAACCGGCGCGAGCACGAGATTAGTGAGGCCTTCTATATTCAACAACTTGGTGCTCCCTGTGTTAGCGTGCCCTCAATTTTTCTTAACTGCTGTAAAGTTAGTTATCTGGGGTCCACTTATATGACCGGTTGTTGATAAGGTAGGCCGTATGGTGCATGTGTGTGCAATTCTGCTTATGGTGCCTGGTTATGTGCAGATTCTGTTTTCTATATATTGCAGTTGGTTTGCAGTAAACTTTGGTTGTATGTTCAGGGCTCTGTTCTCGTGTCTTCTTTCCCTTCTTGTTGTTTGCACTGTTAAACACTTTCTTCATCTACCACGCCTTCAAGAACTTAGCCAAAATGTGTTATATTTGCATTTTTTCTATTGTAATACTGCACTTTCTATGAATGTCTGAGTAATGAATAGTAACTACACAAAAGGTATATTTTGAGGAAATGATATGAGACCTCTTAAGCTGCTAACATTAGGACAAAAAATTACGAATTTCGCAGAATCGTCATTTCCGTCTGTATTGAGACGCGATTTCCACTGTCGAGTGGTCAAAATAAATATGACCTTCAAACCTAAATCGAAAGGAAAAAAAAGGTATTTTCATATGCCAATTGTTTTCATTACATATTTTTGTTTTAAGGAAGAAAATAAGTTTTGAACTTTCCCATTTATGAAAATAGGGAAATTCAAGGCGGCAGTTGTCGTATGACCAAATGGGAAGATAGGCGCCAATGGGAAGCCTAAAAAATATTTTCTTCCTTAAAACAAAAAATGTAATGTTGGTATATGAAAAGAACTGTTTATTTGCTTTCAATTTATGTTTAAAGGTAATTTTTAGTTGAGCCACCACATGGCGTAATTGCATCTCAATATGGACAAAAATTACGATTTTGTAAAATTTATGATTTTTTTTTATAAAGTTTTCTAGCTTGAGAGGTCTCAAATATTTTTTTTCTCAAAATATACCTTGCATGGAGTAAGTATTCACTACTCAGATATTCATACAAACTGCAGTATTGCAATAAAAAAATTGCAAACATAACACATTTTGGATTAATTCTTGGCAGCAAATGTGCCAGTATAATTGCAATAATATTACTAAGCTTCAAACACCTTACACAAGAACCTTAACTCAACATGTAGGCCAAGTTTGCTGTAGAACGTACTTTTAAAATAATTTTTTCACAAACACCCAAACGACATTCCGGAAAGTTCCGAAGGCAACCACGTGACTGAACATTTTTTCTCTGCGAAATATCCTACCGTTTCACTGCTTTCAATACAGTTAATCAGCACAATATTTTCCTAATGCATTTGAGATGGTCGCCAAAGTGGCTGGGCGTTTGGCATGAAATCACCCTAACAGCATGTCATGAGCACAGAAAAAGGTCCTATGCTTATTAAGCCTTTTTTTTTTACCAAGAAATATATTGAAAGTGCCTCCTCTGAGGCAATGTACAACGCTGCTTTTTTTCACAGTTCTAAGGCGGCTGCACGTGCTGTTGTTGTTTACATGTGCAGCAGTGCCGTTCATATCTAGTAGAACTCACTGTTGGGATAGTTGGTGCATGTTTGCAATAAACATTAGTCAATCTTGCACCAAAATAATGACCACACAAAGAAAACACACAAACGGGATGGGCACTCATTTGCAATTGTTTATTTCTTGAGGAAACAGGCTAATATAAACCCACTTTTCTTCAACGCATGTGCAACCTACTTGGGCCGTCCCTTACCTAATCACGCTATAGGACACATGATCGCTAGATACCGTGCTTCCAGCTCATACAAGATGAGTGAAGTTTTGCTAACGCAATTGATACCCCGTTTCTTTTGTGAAAGCCCTTCGAAATTGCTCTTGGTGTGAATCCACATGAAGTGACATGCGCTCTTGAACGGGCACCGTCGTTATTCTTTGCCGTAAGGGCATGTTCCCTCGCTCGATCATTGACGCAGCGCCTCGTCGTCTGGCTAACATGTCTCTTTCTGCACGATAGGGGTATTTTGTTAACCACTTCAGTGGCAGACTTCGTGAATGGCCACGCATGCTTCTTTTTACAGCCTTTCAGCTGCTCAGGATGATTTCCAGCAATGCACCGGCGCAACTTTGCTAGTTTGTTAGGGGCACGAACTCCATCAGTACTTCATGCTGACTCGCCACCTTTTTAAGGTTGTGTGTATGATTATATGCTATATTATGAATATATGCTACAAACAGCTGCTAGTGAGCACCCGTCCTGCCCATTTGTTTTCTTTGTGTGGTCGTTGTTTCCTCGTGAAATTGACTATTCAATTCAGGCATTCATGTCTATTTACAGCACATGTTTAATGTCTGTAGCACAATATTACATGCTATTTTCGTATTCTATTTTCATGCTCAAGAGAAAGCAGCCACGCCAATTGTGTCAATTGGATACAATTTCCTAATTTTGCACAAAACCATTATTAAATGCCCAACCAGCTTCAATTATTTCTCAGTATTGTTAATTTTATCAAGAAACATAAAATCCATTATTCAACGTAAGTTTGTGCATCACCATCCAATTGATTGATGTGTGCAGTTTAATGTCCTAAAGCCACCATTTGATTATGAGACGCCTTAGGGGAGGGCTCCAGAAATTTCGGCCGCCTGGGGTTCTTGTGCACCCAAATCTAAGCAAATGGGCCTATAGCATTTTCGCCTGCATGAAAACTGCAGCTGAGTACCTTGACGACTAAACCATCGAGGCGGGTTCATCATCATCTAATCTAATACAGATGCGCCAACCGCAATTATAACTTTAAATTGACCATATTCTAATCTCACAGCAAAAGAAAAGAGTAGAACGGTTTAAAAGAAAGTTCTCCCCCCATTTCTATGATGTCTATAACGCTTTTTAAGTCGCTTTTGCCAGAGTACGCTTTCACTGTGTTTGGAAAAGTGGAAAACACTGGAAAAGTGTTTTATGATTTGGAAGTGGCTACTAATACTCGCTGTCACAGGGCACAAAATATTTTTTCCCTATATTACTCTGCCATGCAGATGCCATTCAATAACGAGTACTAGTATGAGTGCTGGCCGTCTTTCAGAGTGATTTAGGAAGTTTTTGCAGCCTTAAGCGACAATAAGGAAAATCGTATGCGACTTTTTTCTTTCGCCACCCCCTTGAGCTCCTCCTTTACGAAAATCTGGAATTTCTGGGTCGCCTGTCAAACAGTTTGACAAGCTCGGCAAATACTACTGTGAGTTTTACCCCCGTATTTTAGAACGTCCCTTCACTAAATGCTTCGCCGTGACTTGAGAAAATTGATTCCAGCGCAGTCTCTAGGCAGAGTAAGTCACCCAATATCAGTGATAATCTGCAGCGATTCTCGAGAAACGCAGCATCATTTTTAGACAAGCGGTGGCGCTGTGCTCAGCTTGTTCAAATAAGGACGAGATGTGAGTCGAGGAGAGTTCGTAAATAGGGAGGTTAGCATTGTTTGCACTGTGGGACAGTTCAAGAGTGCTTTTATTGAAATAGCTGCGCTCTCGTATACTTTGAATGAATTAGCAGATGTCAAATAAGTTCTACATATATTTTTCCTTTTGTGTGATTCAGTCTAATTTGTTGTACTGTGGTAAATTTGGAGTTCACCGCGGTGGTCTAGGGGCTATGGTGCTAGGCTGCTGACCCCCAGGTCACGGGATTGAATCACGGGTGCAGTGGCTGCACTTCCGATGGAGGCAGAAACGCTGTAGGCCCGTGTGCTCAGATTTGGGTGCATGTTAAAGAACCCCAGGTGGTCGAAATTTCCAGAGCCCTCCACTACGACGTTTCTCATAACCATATGGTGGTTTTGGGATGCTAAACTGCACATATCAATCAATGCTGTAAATATTGTATATCAGGCTCAAAAATGTTGCATTTGTTTTTCCTGAAACCTGTTCTAAATTTAAATTTTCTCCCTGGAAAAGCAAGATATGATGCTTCAAAATATTGCTCCAGATGATAGCTTGGCTGCTCCACCTCTGCTAGCTGTAAGTGGTTACTCTTTCACCCTGCTTTTGTGTGTCCATTTTATGTTCTTTGATGTTGCATTGTTTCAGGGAGACATATGTGATGCGCTTGATATTTTACATCTTTAAATCAATTATTCTGCATGGTTAATATCTAGTGACACTGTTAAGCTATTGTAACTTTGCCTATTGTTTTCACTCCTGTATTATTGTTTCTCCAGTATTATGAATGTCTGAATACACAAGGGTTATTGTGAAATGAAAATGCCATTTTAAGACTGTTTTGTCATTACATTCATTAGAATATCACTAGCCTTGCATAATATGCATAAGGCATGCCACAACACATGCAAACTGTGGCGTATCAATGAGGCAATTGTAGTGTGCATTGTTATATTATTTCAGTATATTGGAGGAATAAGGCATGCTGCATTGCACTACTCTTCTTGCTGTTTGTATGCTTCACTGCACTGTGCTTTTGTGCTGCATTGAAGCGTGTTAAAATTAGTTCTTCTTTAAGTGCAAATAAAGGCTCTTCTGTTGTACTTTGATATGCATGCATCGGTAGTTAGAGCTCCATGCCGTACCATTGATGTCTTATTTTCGGTCCTTTGTAGCAAATGGCATTCTGTTCTGCACAATTGAAAAAAGGCTTTTGATTAAGGTACAATTTGTCTCTGAAGCCTGTATGTGCTCTCTGTCTAATAAAATAAAGCTTGATTTCATTTTGCACTATGGCATGACTTTGTGAACGTTCTGTTATGTGTGACAGCTCATTTTGAGTGATGCCTTCGCATTCAGCTAGGATTACATGTTATATGTGAGAGCCTTATATGCCATGCTTCATTATGCACCATAAAAGCTGTGCTAGGGCCAGGATTACCACACTGTGGCAGGAGCCACTACAATAGGACATCTGCACATGAATAGTAAAGGGTAAGCTTTCACGTGCTTCCACAGGGGCCTACTAGAAAGGGGGCAACACTCGAATCATGGTATTTTTCGCATGGGTGTTGGGGCATTATTCAGCATGAACACCCCCACACCCTTTTTGCTGTTTGGGAGAATTACACCCTTACACTACTTTTGTTTTTTAAGGGTGTTAGGGTGTCAGCAATATTACACCCTTACGCCCTTAAGATTATTTGGGTGTACATTCGCTTTTACACCCTCACTCCCTTAAGGCCACTTGGGTGTACATTTGCTTTTACACCCCAAAAAATGTGCCATAGGGTGTAAATTCGGAAATCCGCCCACGGTAATAGGTGTAGTCCTGCTTGATACACCCATTTTGTGGGGTGTAGGGGTGTGAGTTATAGACACTATAAAACACCTATATGGGTGTAATTTGGTTTACAGTGTACCGACGAAAGTACTGAGCGTTAAATGCAATTCGCATCATTTCGCTGCCCGTCAGGCACTGCACTGAAGACGTTCACCAAGGATAAGAAACACCTAACCATTTTGCGCACAAGAGAGTACGCAAGCAGGCGCAGAACACAAAAACACGCGAGGGGGTGTGTCTTCGCAGACGAATGTTACGAGCGGGCCTTGCCGTGTGTACCCATGTAGTGCATGGGAGGCACTGAGTGATAATAGCATGGGCAGAGGGCGCTGGAAAAAGACTTTTCGTAATAACAAAAATCATCGTAAATTCTTTGTTCATCACACATATGTACTATTGTTGGGCGAAAAAAGTGCATTTGTAAAACTCATTGATTGCATAAAATTTGAATCAAACTTGTTTTTTTTTTTACTATTAGTGTTTGTTACCTCCACGCGTAGGCTGTGTTCCAATACTCACCGTTCCGACACCTCTGAGAAGACCGCATCGTAGACAAATACGATGCAGGCTACTTTGCTGTCTAAACAAGATGGCGGCTCATCGAATCGCTCAAATAGATCGAACATCGCCGGAATGGTTGTCTGCACACAAGTTGACGCTTTCCCAGACGCTAAATGTGAGTAACGCTCATTTGTTTTCGATTTCAACATGAAATAAGCCAGAAAATACAACTGTTACGTTTGTTTATTTTAGCTTTTTCTTCTCGACGCGAGGTGGCGCATTGTCGCGTAAAAGCAGTCTAAATGTGTTCCGTTTCTCGGACAGCATGGGCTCGAAGCTGTCTTCTAAGCAGTCTTCGTAGACTGTCTACGCGCTTTCTAAGAATTGGAACGCAGCAATAGTCCCACTTCAATCGCAGCTCCCATAACTCTCTATGCTGATGTCGCTGGCAATAGCCACTGAGCCGCTTTTCGCCCGAGCCTTCGCGACTATTTAAATGGACCTTGCCCTACATTTCAGCTGCCACCGGAAGTCGGCAAGGCGTCGAGCACCGCCTCACAGATTTGTAGAGAACTCAACGAAACCACAATGGGACAGCAAGCGAGGCAGCGGGCATCTAGTCGAGGAGGCATTGGTACAGCCAGCATTTTAGAAACCATGAGACACACAAACACCAAAAAAACCACAGCATACCCACGGAGTGAATGACGATGAGTGGCGCGATGCGTCCGTCAGCCCGTCCGTTTGTTCTTGCTTCCGTCCATCCGCGCGGCCACCCGTGCGTCCATCCATGAGTCCGTCCGTATGCCCATGCGTCCGTCCGTGCGTCCGACCATCTCTTCGTCCGTCTTCTAGTCTGTCTGCCTATCCGTCCGTGCGTCCATCTAGTGAACACTCCAAGTACCGCGACCTCGCGTCTCGCATACCCTGTGGCACATACCCAATCCGTGCGGTCCGTCTGCTTGTCTGTCTGTCCGTCAGCCCATGCGGCCATCTAGTGAACACTCCAAGTACCGCCATCTCGCATACGCTGTGGCGCATACCCGCTCTTGAGCGGGTATGTGCCACCGGTGGCTACGTACGACAACAACGGAGGAAGGACAGACCCACACCCTAAGGAGCTTCGCCCCTAAAAGGAGTATTCCAGAGGCTCCCGCAGCCAACCTATAGACCTAATGCAAACATTACTGCTATCTGTCGGTCGTTGCGTGCTTAGCCGCCATGTTTGAGGCTCAGCGCGGTGCACTGGGCACAGTCCGCGTGTGTTTACGAATACGAAGGTGTATCGACGTGAAGCGTGTATTGGCTGATAATCACGATGCCGACGTACTGCTGCGCCCCTTACACAGTGAAAAGACTCGAAATACTGAAGGAAAGAAGGTAAGTCGTAAACATTGGCCCTTGTAAATTTTTCAAGCTGACGACGTTTCCAGCATGTGCTCTGGCTACTGCTCCCGAAAGACGTCTTTGCGTTCGTCATTCTCAACAAATAAGAGGGGCAATAACATTTGTACTTATCTTTCCACAAATTTCTGCATGCCGAAGCAAGGAAGTTTTCAAACACTTCCGCTAGCATCCATTTACTAAGCAAAGGTGACTCGTAGGCTTCACGCTGAAGCTACCTTCCCGCAACGAGCTTTATCGCGGCTAATTGCGCGTGGCTGCATTTCGTCTAATGTTACGAGCACATAAAATGCTTGAAAAAAAAAAACGTGCGCAGTCACGCGCACGTCATCCCAGTAAACGGCAGCTTGTCACACTCCAGAATAGAAAAGGAAACAACACGAAACAAAGATGATTTATCATTGTATCTGCCTTCTCAGAATTAAGCGATGACGCGCCCTTGCTTCTATTTCAGCATGCGCCGTTACCGAAACGTGACAAAAAAAAACACACATTCGACGAAATGCAGGCACAGGCAGTTATAGCCGCGATAAAGCTTGTTGCGTCAAGGTCCATGGCTTATGTGTGAAGCGTACGAACCACCTTATCTTTGTAAATGGCTGCTATAGCGGAAACGCTGCAAAAGCTGCGTTGCTTCGGCGTGCAGCAATTTGTGGAAACCCAAGTACAAATGTCATTACAAGTCTTCCTTGCGCAAAAAGGAGAACGCAAACCCGAGTTTCGGGAGCAGTATAGCCGGCGCACATGCCGGACACGTCATCAGCTTGAAAAAATAACAAGGGGGCAAAGTTTGCAGCTTACCTTTTTTTTTTCCTTGAGCATTCGGAGTTCATCTCTGTGTGCAGCAAGGAACGCAGCGATTTGTCAGCATTGCGAGTATCAGCCAATACACGCTTTACGCCGCTACGGCTTACGTATACGTCTAAGTAGGAACACGCGCAGACTACCCCGCCCTGAAGCTCTAACATGACGGCTATGCACACGACGGCTGACAGATGGCGGGAATTTTGCATAGATAAGGATGAATCAAGTGGCGCAATGGCTCCATTTTCACAACAAGAGTGGGAAAGGGCTGAGAAAAGGGTTCCTAGTAGTACCTCAACAGGCCCAGATGGCATTCCAATTATGCTGATAAATACATTAGGTCCGAAGTCTAAACAGGCTTTGAGAGAGGCAGTGAGCAAAATAATAATCGATGGGGAAGTTCCCAATGGATGGAAACTTAGCAGGTTGAGCATGATCTATAAATGAAAGGGGGACAAAGCTGACATAAACAACTACCGTCCTATAACAGTGACATCAGTGGTCTACAGTATGGCGATGCAGATTATAAAGGAAAGACTGGAGACATGAATGGAGGATGAGGGGGTGCTGGGGGAACTGCAGAATGGGTTTCGGAAGAACAGGAGGTTGGAAGACAATCTGTTCTCACTGACGCAGTGCATCGAAATAGCAGAAAAGGAACACAGGCCCCTGTGGCTAGCATTTTTGGATATCAAGGGAGCGTACGATAGCGTGGTTCAAGAGGAAGTGTGGGGAATACCGGACACACTAGGCGTGGAAGATGTAGTCACCAATTTTTTAAAGGAGATCTATAAAAGTAACAAGGTAGTTATAAAGTGGGAAAAACAGGTATCTAAGCCCGCAGAAGTAAAACGGGGGCTTAGGCAGGGGTGTCCTCTGTCACCCTTGTTATTCATGATGTACCTACAAGGATTAGATGCCAAATTAGAGGGAAGTGGACTGGGCTTCAACCTCTCTTTCGTCAAAAAAGGAAAACTCATTGAACAGGCACTACCAGCAATGATGTACGCAGATGATATAGTGCTAATGGCCGACAACAAGGAAGATTTTCAGACATTGGTGGACATCTGCGGTAATGAGGGAGATAGGTTAGATTTCAGATTCAGTAAGGAAAAATAAGCAGTCATGATTTTTAATGACAATGAAGGTAGTGAGCTTAGAATACAGGTGGTCACGCTAGAGATAACAGATAAATACAAATATCTGGGCGTATGGATAAGCAATGGGACCGAGTACCTAAGGGAACACGAAATATACGTGTCGACAAAAGGGAACAGGAATGCAGCAGTGATGAAAAATAGGGCACTGGGGAATTACAGTAGGTATGATGTTGTGAGAGGAATATGGAAAGGTGTCAAGGTTCCTGGGCTGACGTTCGGCAATGTGGTCTTAATTGTGCATGAGATCAGAAGTTCAAGCAAGATTAGAAATTAAGCAACGTGGAATAGGTAGGCTTTGTTGGGACTCCTGGTCCTGCCGGTCTCGTTTTCGGTAGCTGGCCCCGTCGCAGGATCCATCGTCCAACAATTCAGCGAGAAAAAGCGCCCGAACGAACAACAGAGATTTATTTACATGAGGAGAAGTGGTCAACTGACCCAAAGAGAGAAGAGTGAGTGTGATACAAAACGTCTTCGGCATTTTATATCGCCGCGCCGTTGACACTGGGTGCCCCGTCCGCATCGTCAGCCAATACGGTGTCTCCGGCACCTCGGCCACGAGAGAGGGGGAAACACACCTCACAACACATGGAGTGGCACAACCTAACACGAGGTCCATATATGGTCACGGCGCCCTAAAATGTTACCAAATATGGTCACGAACGCACAGCAGACCCCGGAGCTCTCCCGGCGAGAGGAGGAACCCGAATGAAGAGGTGGGGGTGGACGACACCGTCGGTCAAGAACCGGTTCTCCCCCAAACTCTTCCTGCTTGGCTCCCCAGGGCCGGTCGTAACAGTCTCTCGCGCGGGGGGGGGGGGTGAAGATCTCGATGGGCTGAGGTTTGCAGCCACTGTCCGGAGAGATCAGCGCCGGCAGTCGGTTTGGTGACGACCGTCTTTGATGAAGTAGAGGGCAACACCTGCTTCATTGTGGGCTCAACAGACACCACATACGCACATGAAAACACAACTACTCAGCCGGTGAGCGCCGGACAATTCCGCCAAACTCCACCAGGCAATTTTCCCCTTTAACTGATATTAAAGGAAATACACAATTTATTCAAAATGTTACTCACACTTTAAGGTGACACAAAACAACAACACTGGAAGCACACCGAACCCGAAACCCTGGATAGCCGTGTCTTATACGTTTTCAAACAAGTACACCTAAAAGAGTAAAAAAACAATCACTAGCTCTTGTCTAGGTCAGGAAAAAAAATGGCAGAGTTCTCGAGACATCCTCTCGCGTCAGGGGCATCGACTTAAGCCATCAGCATTGCCATGGAGTACACCCTTTTTGTAGCGTATTTCAAACGTATATTGTTGCAAAACGAGGCTCCAACGCAGCAGGCGGCCGTTCTTAGAGGACATGGTCTGTAGCCAGGTGAGAGGACAGTGGTCCACTTCCACAATGAACTTGCTTCCGGCAATATAACAAGCCAGTTTCTGGACTGCCCAAACCAAGCACGCACATTCCTTTTCGCTAGCGCTGTAAACCTGCTCGCGAAGGGTGAGTTTCCGGCTAACATAGAGGACGGGATGCTCTTGATCCCCCTCATTCCTTTGACTAAGAACTGCCCCCATGCCTCTATCACTAGCGTCGCATTGGACTGTGAAAGGCCTCGAGTAGTCCGGTGAACTAAGCAAAGGTTGGCTCGACAAGGCCGCTTTCAAAACGCGGAAAGCCTTTTCTTTCTCCTCATCCCAGTCGACCATTTGGGGCTCGGTCTTGCGCAACGCGTCAGTAAGAGTGCTGGCAATGTCGGAATATCTAGGGATGTACTTACGATAGTAACCAGCTATTCCAAGAAAAGCCCGAATATCGGTTTTCGTTCGGGGCTGGGGAAAGTCTCGGATAGCTGCCACTTTCATTTCAGAGGGACGGCGATGCCCTCGACCGATAACATGCCCGAGATAGAGTACCTCTGCTTGTGCTAGCTGACACTTGGGCGCCTTCACCGTTAAACCTGCTTCGCGTAGGCGTGTCAGTACTGCTCTCGAATGCGCCAAGTGTTCTGGCCAGGACGAGGAAAACACGGCGACGTCGTCCAAGTAAGGCAATGCGAAGTCCTCTTGACCCCGCAAAACCTTATTCATTAAGTTTGAAAAACAGTAAGGCGCGTTCTTTAGGCCGAAACTCAACACTTTAGGGCGGAATGTCCCCAATGGTGAAATAAATGCAGCATACCGGCTCGCCCTCTCGGTGAGAGGCACCTGCCAGTAACCTCTCACTAGGTCTAGCGTTGAGATAAATTGCGCGCTGCTTACCCTCTCGACGCGTTCCTCAATGTGGGGAATTGGGTATGTCTGATCCTTGGTGATGAGGTTTAACTTACGATAGTCTACGCAAGGACGCGGATCTTTGCCGGGTACCTCCACAAGAATTAACGGGGAAGTGTAATCACTTTCACACGGCTCAATCACGCCCAATTCCAGCATCCTGTTAACCTCTGCTTTTATTAGCTCAAGCCGGCGAGGTGACACCCGATACGTCTTAGATCTTACCGGTTCCGACGAGGTAAGCTCTATGTCATGAGTGAGGACGGATGTCCGGCCTGGCTCGCTTATAAATCTGTCCTGAAACTCGGTCAAAAGACCACGCAATTCCTGCTTCTGCTTCGTTGTCAGTTGTGACTTTGATGCTAAATCCTCAACTCTTTTCTCGATCGGGACTTCGTCCGATTCGGGAGCTAATTCAGGGATTTCTGCCGGAACCTCTTCCGGAACATTTAAAGTCATGTTCACGATGGCTTCCCTCTCTTTGTAGGGTTTGAGTAAGTTGCTATGATACACCTGGTGTGCCTTACGACTTCCTGGTAATTTTACCACATAGTTGGTGTCAGACAATTTTCGAGTAATTTCGGCCGGGCCGACCCATTGCACTTCAAGCTTATTCTTTTGGGAGGGCCTCAACAACATGACCCTGTCTCCTACAGCAAAGTGTCGCGCTTCAGCTGTCCGATCGTAGTAAAGTTTAGCCTTCTGCTGTGCTTTGGTCATCGCACTCTCGGTCAGTTCTTGGGCTTTTGTTAGACGATCCAATAAGGTGAGGACATATTCCACTACTACAGGATCATCACCCTGACCTTCCCACGACTCTCTCAGCATACGAACAGGAGACCGCAGTCTGCGGCCGTAAACAAGTTCCGCTGGCGTAAACCCTGTTGTCTCATGTGGAGCAGTTCTTAGTGCAAACATCGTTGCAGGTAAGCACATTTCCCAGTCAGTTTTTCGTTCAAAACATAAGGCTTAATCTTAACACTCGCTTCATCACGGAGTGAAGCTTTTCTATCGAGTTCGACTGCGGATGGTACACTGAACTATGCAATAATTTCACGCCACACCGCTCTAGAAAGGTTGTCGTTAAGGCACTCGTGAAAATGGTGCCCTGGTCTGATTGTATCTCGGCAGGAAAGCCTACCCGGGCAAACACGGACAGAAGTGCGTTCACTACTTCGACGGAACTTAGCTCTTTTAGCGGGACCGCCTCTGGAAATTTAGTAGCTGGGCAGATTAAGGTCAGGATGTGACGGTAGCCTGAAGTTGTCTTGGGCAAAGGACCTACTGTGTCAATTACCAACCGACTAAAGGGCTCAGTGATTACGGGTACCAGCTTCATTGGAAATTTCGCCTTATCTCCCGGCTTACCCACTCGCTGACACACATCGCAAGATTTTACAAACCTCTCTACATCTTTAAAGCATCCAGGCCGGTAGTATTCCTGTAAAAGACGATTTTTCGTCTTCTTTACGCCTAAGTGGCCTGACCATGATTCTCCATGCACCAAACTAAGCAAATCCTGACGATACGCCTGAGGTACGACTACCTGGTCAAACTCTACTCCTCGCCTATCTAGATATTTTCGATAGAGTATGCCGCTCCTCTCTTGGAATCTCACATTTCGTTTGGCGATTCCCTCTTTCGAACTGTCCTGGAATTGCTTAAGCGTCGGGTCCCCCTTTTGTTCGGTTATTAATGAAGCGGGACTCACCTGCAGCAGCCGACTGAAATTATCCGAAGTTGGCATGACACACAACTCTTTTGTATTTCCTAGTACCTGGAATGTGTCACCCTCTGTGCTATCCTCTGTACTACCAGGAATCGGCTTGGGAGCAACGGCATTTTCTATTTGCTCGGTCAACGAGGCGTAATTGACCCCTTCCTATTCGGGAGGAGGTTCATCGTCGCCTTTAGGAATGGTTGCTTCCGCGACTACGGCTTCTGCAGCCTGTTCTCGCACAAGTCGATTTGTTACCATGGTGTCCAACTCGCAACCAGGCCCGTTGTCGATTTGAGGCTTGTTTGCCTCAGTGAATGTTGCTCTTGCAGCCAGCGCACGTGCCTTCAATCTAGTCAGTGCCTGCACTATGCCTTCTCCCAACGTTAGACCTTCCTCCTTCAGCATTTGATCTGACTTATTTGAAAATAAGTAAGGATACTGAGGGGGTAGATATGGCGATACCGCGGCTTCCGTTTCCAACGTACCAAATGCGCCTTTAAGGACAACTTTAGCTACGGGGAGGCACTGACTGTTTGCTTCTACGGCTTGTCTAATCCAGGCACAGTCTCCTGAATACTGTCCGGACTGAACAAAAGACGGATGAACTACGTCCATAGTGGCTGCGGAGTCTCTAAGAACCCGACACTGCTTGCCGTTCACGGTAAGGTCGTACATATAGGGCTCTAACAACTTCATGTTCTCGTCGGCTTCATTTATAGATAAAAAGGCCACCTTTTCTTTCGGGCAGTGTTTCGCGAAGTGCCCTGTTTCGTGACAATTGAAACAAGCAGCCGGTTTTCTCGCCTCAAATTTCCTTTTGCTTGCCTCTGCCGACGCCCCATGGTTAGATGAATTGTTTTCCTCACCCTTTTGTGCGAGACTTGTCGGTTGTTTTCTAAACGGCGCCTTATTCGGTAGTAGGAATTTTTCCCTTTTAGGCTCGCTGTTTGCCCCGAGGGCGCGGCGCGTAACGAATTCTTCAGCGAGCTCTGCGGCTTTCGTTACTGTGTTCACGTACGGTCTATCCTGCACCCAGAACCTCACCTTTTCTGGTAACCTTTGATAGAATTGTTCCAGACCGATACACTCGAGCACCTTGTCATGATTCCCATACGCCTTTGCCTCTTTGAGCCACTCCCCCATGTTGGCCATTAACTTGTAAGCAAACTCCGGGTATGAAACATTGCTCTCTTTTACGGCGTTGCGAAATTTTTGTCTGAAACCTTCCGCTGACAACCTGTATTTCTTGAGAAGGCTCGACTTTACCTTACTGTACTCGTCAGCCTCCTCTTTCGTGAGGCGCGCGATTACTTCTGAGGCCTCCCCCGGAAGTAGGGACAACAAGCGTTGAGACCATGTATCCTGGCTGAAACCTTGCCTTTCACAAGTTCTCTCAAAGTTGACGAGGAACAGCCCAATGTCCTCCCCTAGCTTGTACGATCTCATTAGGTCCGTCATTTTGAACCTGACCCGCTCTGCGGTACCGGATGCCTCGCTGCCTCCTGTTCTAATATTATGGCTAATCTCTAGCTCGAGGCGCTTCATTTCAAGCTCGTGCTTTCGCATCTTATCTGCCTCGACTTCTGCCGCTTTCCTTTCGGCCTCGGCCGCGGCCGCCTTTCTTTCGGCCTCTGCCGCTTGCCTCTCCTGAATCTCCTCGACAAATTCTGACAGCTCGTCATCCTCCGCCCCCAATGCGAGAATCGCCTCTATCAGCTCTGGCTTTCTTTGAGAGTCCGACACCTCCAGATTCAACTCACTTGCAAGAAGCAACAACATGGACTTTCGCGGGGATTTCAGATTCATGGCTGCCTCCAGTACCGCTGTCTCTGTTCCACAAAGATTCCTGTCCTGCAACTAATTAACCTTGACGGCAACGACAGCTCTAGATACCTGCCTTGCCGCAAGTTTTCCGTTAACTTAGTCTACAAATAAAGCTTCAAAAGCTCTTACACGGAATCCTGCCCTGTCACTGTTAACCTTGACGCCACTGACAGAAAGAGCTTGACCAAGCTATCACACAATTTCTGCCTGACGCAAGTTACCTGTTAACCCAATGACCAAGACAGCCCCTCTCTACCAGCTTTTACTTAACACATAGAGTAAATGCCTGGTAAAATTTAACAGAGAAAGCCGGCACTCACCCAGTTCGCAGTCATGTCTCCGGCGTCGTGCCTCTCAGAAGTGCCGTTCGATTCCCTCTGGAAGTCGATGAGCTCGTGTCCTCCTTCTCCTGTCGTCCCGTTGTTGAACTTCGGGCTCACTCCGTCCAGTGGTCGCTTTCGGGGTTATCGGCATACCGCCGCTGCCATCCAGTTGTTGGGACTCCGGGTCCTGCCGGTCTCGTTTTCGGTAGCTGGCCCCGTCGCAGGATCCATCGTCCAACAATTCAGCGAGAAGAAGTGCCCGAACGAACAACAGAGATTTATTTACATGTGGAGAAGTGGTCAACTGACCCAAAGAGAGAAGAGTGAGTGTGATACAAAACGTCTTCGGCATTTTATATCGCCGCGCCGTTGACACTGGGCGCCCCGTCCGCATCGTCAGCCAATACGGTGTCTCCGGCACCTCGGCCACGAGAGGGAGAAACACACCTCACAACACATGGAGTGGCACAACCTAACACGAGGTCCATATATGGTCACGGCGCCCTAAAATGTTACCAAATATGGTCACGAACGCACAGCAGACCCCGGAGCTCTCCCGGCGAGAGGAGGAACCCGAATGGGGAGGTGGGGGTGGACGACACCGTCGGTCAAGAACCGGTTCTCCCCCAAACTCTTCCTGCTTGGCTCCCCAGGGCCGGTCGTAACAGCTTGCTTTAGGATCTCACGGGAATACACCAAATCAGGGAGTACAAGGTGATATGGGGTGGACATTATTTGAGGGCAGGGAAGCTAGCAGCGAGATAAAATTTGAGAAGCGATTAAGAGAAATGGTGGAGGAGCGTTGGGCTAGGAAGGTTTTCAGTTACTTGTACATGAAGAATGTCGATACAAAATAGAGGAAGCGAACCAGGAAATTGACTGGTAAATACTTAGAAAACGGCAGGTGGCCAAACCAAAAAGAACTATCGGTTAAGAAGAAAGTGAAGGAAACGGAGACTGACATGTGGAGAATTGGCATGATTAAGAAGTCCGCACTAAAGATATATCGAACTTTTAAGCAGGAAATTGCCAAGGAAAGGATCTATGATAATTTTCGGGGTAGTTCTCTACTGTTTGAGGCCAGGACGGGAGTACTGCGAACCAAGACATATCAGGCCAAATACGAAGGGGTAGACACACTATGCAGTGCGTGTGGAGAGGAAGAAGAAATTGCCGAACACTTGATAATGTTCTGTAAAGGGCTTCACCCGGTAGTTCAGGTTGATGGCGCAGAGTTTTTCAAAGCACTGGGGTTTAGGGACAGTGAGGGCAAAATAGACTTTAAGCGGGTTGAATTAACTAGAAGGAGGTTATCTGTGGGCTAAAGTCAAGGCACGAGTGCAAATTGAACCCTTCGATCAAAGAACGAATCCTCAACCTCACTATTTAAGGGAAAAAAATAAATCTAGTTTTTTCTTCAGTAAGTATTACGGCTTGGTGGCGCTAGCCACCGCCCGATATAAAGGGTACAGCCATATCCATCCATCCATCCATCTGACTAGAGTGCCTCGATGCCCACTCCTCCGCTCAGAGTGAAGACATCTGCTGCGGCCGCCATTGCCACTCCCGTAGCATACTGGTGTCGCTCTGGTGCGTAGTGGCCCACTAGTTGAACGAGAATGGTTGCAGCCCTGAGTAACTGAACATGCAGGCGTAACCTGCCCAATAAAGCCGACTCGTGAGCTCTACAGCTCGGCGAAGACGCTGCAGGCACATCAATGGCGGAGGAAGCAGTTATTAGGGTGCCTCGACGGGCAGCACCTTGAGCGGGGGCGCGCCCGTCGAGGCACCCTAATAAGTTTTATAACTCAAATTTCACGCAAAACGTGCAAACAACATGCGCTGTCAAGATTGACCGAATGCAGTCAGTAACTGCAGGAAAATTAACAATTTTTTCTCAGACCAGGCGGTCCCCGAAGCTTTGACGCTCACTATACGTGTATGCAACGCACTACCGTGCTCACCTGGGCTTGGTCGAAAAGTTCCATGTAAACGGGTAGCGTAGCTTCTTTCATCTCATTCTCCTGAAAGAAAAAAAAACAAAGAAATGCCAGTTTGTGCTTACGCGTGCCTATGTGTGTGTACGCGATCTTGCAGGCAATAGAGAGTTTTAGCTCAGCGCGCGCAACGGCCTAGCGCACGCATCGCCCGAGAAGGACAACGGCTGCGCATGCGCTGTACGAAAAAGAGATGGGGGCGTTTACGCACGCGAGGGATGCGTACACTAGATGTCGGCTCTTACGTTGCGCACGCTACAGCCATTGTAGTATCGTGCGGCGGACGCGCCACACGGAGAACACAGGGCACGGCGCTGAAGCGCCAGCCGACAAGAAGAACGCAGCAGCCGGTAACCAAGCAGGAACTCCTTTATTATATAAAATGCCGCGCATATATGCGAAGGCTAGCACCCCCTAAGGGCGAAAATACTTTACATGAAACCGAAACTAGCTTTGCTTAAAACCGAAACTGAAACACCACACTTAGCAGGGGCTCTCGCGAGATCTCCCCCTGGTGAGAGCACGAAAACCAAGATGGCCGCGACCAACAGCAGCACAAGCAGCAGTGCTATAGTGTACTAGATAATATAGTACACTATAGCAGTACTCTCATGACTGTGAGGAAATCCCACGTGCATTTGACGATTGCCCTCGATTCGGAGCTCCTTGCTTACGTGAGGAGCTTAAATCCGTTTGCGGACCCCGTGCAATGGAATGTTATCGCTGTGAAAATACAGGAGCTGGAGGAGATGCATTTCAACGCCCGTAATGTCCGCAGTTTCATGTCTTACTTAGAAGTACTTCTTGCTGGGCAAGTTGGTTCGTCATACTGAGGAAAACTTCTAGACGCCTAAAACACCACAGGAAGAAAGACACACAGAGAAAGAGCGTCGACTCGCAACTAATTTATTTGCAGGAGATACGCACCAAATATATAGCCACACTACACATGCGCAAAGCACACTACTTCACCTAGATGACCACAAATAAAAACTGAGGACATTCAAAAGGCATATCTAATAAAGCAACGAAGTGCTGAAATCAAACTCAGACATGCACAAAACCACTGACGTGTCACTTATACACAAGTCACCTTTTCCTTTATCCAGAACGCTTCCATTATTTCACGGGCCAGTGCATCTGAGCTTTTTGCGAGGACCGAAACGCTTGAAAACCTCGCTCCACAAGAACAGTAACAGTAATGTGCAGGCAAATGTTCTCCTAAATTATTTTGAATTGAAAGCTCGTGTTCCCTGAATTTGACGTTCAAACACCGTCCAGTTTGGCCGATGTAAACCCGGCCACAACTAAGTGGGATTAAATACATCACACCCACCACGCAAACCAACACATCGAGGTGTGTATTTACCCACAGGGGGAGGCACTCGGTGTTTTAGAAATACGCGGACATGGCCAGCCAGCTTTCATGGCGCGGCCTGGAATTCACAATAAATTGTCGAAGTCAGCTAAAAATAGCTTTCTCTGCTCTCGACAAATCACGGAAAATGAGCCCAGTAAGCCCATCTATCAGCCATTGGCTGATTCGAACATGGCGCGCTTGGTTGGTACAGAGGTCGCCGCGAGAAGCCGTCACTTGCACACGCGAGCGCGTGCGATTGCACCGTAAAACCGCGTATTAAAATAAAAAAAATGCTCAAGGTCACGAGGCATGAGTGACTTTTTCGTTTTTGTTTTCCCCTCCCACCCCTCCCTGCTTAGCTTCCAGCGCTTTCGTTGGGACGAGAGAAGAGAGAATGTGATTGCAGTCTGTGATAAATCTTTGTAACTGCGATCTTGCTGGACGGATTCTTAAAATTTTTGTGGCGTTCAATTTGTGAGGTAATACGCTTTTCCAGTGATTTAATTCCATGGCTACTCGAAAAGGTGTTTCAGGGCCTCTTTAAAAACGTGGCGAACCGGAACAATGCGTCTGTTGCTTTTCTGCGCCATGAAAGCTGGCTGGCCTATGCCCACGTATTTCTAAAACACCGAGCGCCTCCCCCTGTGAGAAAATACACGCATCGATGTATGAGGTTTGCGTGGTGGGTGTGATGTATTTAATCCCACTTAGTTGTGGCCGAGTTAACATCGGACAAACTGGACGGTGTTTGAACGTCAAAATTAGGGAACACGACCTTTCAATTTCAAATAATTCAGGAGAACATTTGCCTGCACATTGCCGTTCCTGTTCTTGTGAGGCGAGGTTTTCAAACGTTTCGGTCTTCGCAAAAAGCTCAGATGCACCGGCCCGTGAAATAATGGAAGCGTTCTGGATAAAGGAAAAAGGTGACTTGTGTATAAGTGACACGTCAGTGATTTTGCGCATGTCTTTGTTTGATTTTCGCGCTTCGTTGCTTGATTAGATATGCCTTTTGATCGTCCTCAGTTTTTATTTGTGGTCATCTAGGTGAAGTATAGTGTGTTTTGCGCATGTGTGGTGCGGCTATATATTTCCTGCGTTTCCCCTGCAAATAAATCAGTCGCAAGTTGACGCTCTTTCCCTGTGTGTCTTTCTTCTGGTGGTGGTTTAGGCGTCTAGAAGTTTCCCCACAGTGTCATGTCTCATGTCTTGACTCGTGTCAACTAAGGTTGCCTAGTGTAGTTTATTGTCTAGTCACCAGATGGCGCCAAGTAGCACTTCAAGACGAAGGTGTTGGCGCTTAGGCGCAGTCCATGTGTCCGTTGTTGCGTACGCTACAGCCTCAGGTGTAACGTACGTAGCGCGCAAGCCGTTGCGCACGTATCGCCTTGCGCGCGCTAAACTAAAACTCTCGAATATCTTTTTGCGCCTCTCCCACCCACATGCCGAAAACAGTTGTGTCATTACATGCACTTGTCAAGACTATCTATTTGTTGGCTAATTAAAGTTACTGCCAATGTTAGTTAAATATGACTAAATTATAGCCGATGGTCAGTGGTCCTGGCTGGCATTGGCCAACTAAGTTTGCGCAATTTCGCCTAATGTATTAGCTTAGTGATTGCAAATGTTGACTTAAATCCGCTAAGGCAACATTGTCTTCAAGTATTCTCGAGCCTACGATAATATTATCCGATTTTAATCACAGTTCCTTCTTGACTCCAGTTTGATTGCATCCTTGACTTTTGGTGTGATACCTGTAGCGTACCAGTGATATCTGTAGCTGGAGCATGGTAATCAGACATGTATAGCTATATAGTTTGGCTGTAGTTCCGTTGGTCTTACAAGCGAAGCTTTCCCAGGCATTTCCTCGCGCTTGAATTCGCTTCACTACTCACATAGGCGTAGTACAGGTTGGACACCACGGACTTTTCGGGGGCCGCGCTGGCGTCAGCCACGCCTGCGTATACGGCGCAGTTCCAGGACCGGCAACGTCTCTGCAAAGACAGAAGGCAACAGGATGAGCAGCACTGCTTCACCGCTTACGGCAATGCACGCAGCTAAAAAACACTTTCTACGCAATATTTCACATTCTTATTACAACGAAGCTGTACACTCAAACTTCATTATAATAAAATTGCATTTTACAATAAAATAAGTTTGTTATATCCGGAAATTCGGCATAAAGGTTATTCCGAACACTATCTATTGCAAGGCTATTTTTTATTTACTTTGTTATAGCCGATCTTTCGTTATATTCATGTTCATGAAATTGAGGTTTGATTGGACATAGCCGGGCACTGGTGAATTACGTTTGTGGACATGAAGGAACGCAGAACAACAATATTGGCGAGTGGGGTGGGTGCGTCTCGCAACACGCTGCACTGCCTCTTTGACAAATATCGCGATACTCGGCGGCAGCACTTCCCACCAATCGCTGAGCCCCTTTCTTTCGTGCTGTACAGATCGCGCTAGCGCTGTTGTTGTTGTTGTTGTTGTTGTTGTCGGTCGGTCGGTCGGTCGGTCGGTCGGTCGGTCGGTCGGTCGGTCGGTCGGTCGGTCGGTCGGTCGGATAGATAGATAGATAGATAGATAGATAGATAGATAGATAGATAGATAGATAGATAGATAGATAGATAGATAGATAGATAGATAGATAGATAGATAGATAGATAGATAGATAGATAGATAGATAGATAGATAGATAGATAGATAGATAGATAGATAGATAGATAGATAGATAGATAGATAGATAGATAGATAGATAGATAGATAGATAGATAGATACGCTAAGAAATGCTAAGTACGCTAAGAAATGCACAGTACGCTAAGAAATGCTTCGCATTTAATACGGGGGCAGACGCCACCCTGCGATTCGCACACCAAACACCCCTTGACGTCATATACTTTGAAGGCGCCTACTGGATCCTACGTAGCTTGTCATTGATAAAAACGAGATACATAATCATTTGTGGGTCCACATACCTAGCATACGAAGGTTCAGAAAAAGTAGATCTCGTTGAAATTTTCACGTTCCACGCGGAGATTTCGGTGCACAATTTAAGGACACTTCAACCTTGACTTTCTACGCTAATAATAAACTCGTGATAGTGAATCATATGGAATTAAAGTTCTCTGAGTGCAGTTCATCAATATAAATCAAGTTATTGTTTATTTTTAGGGCACCTTAAACAAGCTTTCAAATATCCTGGCGCTGCCCTCTGGTTTCTTGCGCTAGAAACGTATATCGTATTTACTATCGACCCATTAAATAATACGATTGGCGTACCTCTCCAGCCTTCTGGAATGCGTAGTCGTGCTTCGCTCCCCAGACAAGGTCCACCGGTTCGGGGACAGTCAACTCTTGCTTTTCCATCACGGAGGCCTGACACTTGCCCGAGCCTGGAGTGATGAGATATTTCATGCCTGCGAGAGAAGGGAATGTGACTGAGCGCATTGCTCTAGACAACCGATCCGACCTAGTTAGTCAGTGTATGAGGCTCAAAGTCAGCCTCATGCACCGACATAAAATGGAAGAGGGGTGCTGTGGCAAATCTTTTCCCTCCCCCCGAAGGGGAACCCTGCGCGTGCCTATGTTCAGGCCTACGCTGTGTGTAGGATATATGACAACTTGCCCGTGTAGTAGTCGTAGACGCCCCTCAAGACCGGCGTGTCGGCATCCTCGTTGTACGTTTCCCGGGCAACCAGGAAGCTGGGAAGGTCGCACCACACCTGAGAAATATACAGAAAACTGCTCACGAAAAAAGAAGTACAAGACGAGGAAAAAAAATTGGCAGATCCCACGTATAGCTGGGAATTGACGTTACGCAAAGCATGCGGAGGGAAGGTGACCGTGTCGCATTTTTGTTAATTAAGCGACACGCCATGAAATGACGCTAAATATATGCACATATGTTGCACGCGCAGACATGTGTCGAAGAGCTGCAATTGTTTATATAACCAGTTGTTTGCACCTGCGCAACGATGCCAACTGGATCATGCGTATTAGCAACACCAGAAGCTGATATGAAGCGCTAATGCTCGCAAAGATGCTGGCCCTCTACACTGCTACATAAATAAGCTTCACCGCATGGCAGCTAACCACAATTGACGTTAACCCAACGTGACAGCTGTATAAAAGGAGTACATAAGTATTGTTTATAGAATTGTGTAGGCAGCACTGCAACCATACTATTGAAGTTTCACGAAGATTAGCGTCTATTTGAAAAGTAGTTCCGAGACCTGGCTTAGCTCTGTGGTAAAATGCTTCATTGCCACGCAGAATGATTGGGGTTGATTCCAGCTTGGACCCTGACATTTATTCACGGTGCATTTATTCTTTGCATTCGTCGGGTCAACGCTACCAATGTCGGGTATTTTTTGACGCTCGCGCGTCAAAATTGCCCATGTGTGTTCTCGTCGTTCCTGAGTAGATACCAAGTGTCAATCACCTGTGGCACATACCGACATACCAGCGGCACATACCCGCCCGTGGGTATGTGCCACTGTATGGCGGGAAGTGTATGACGACGTACGCGACAGGATTGTGACATTATTCATGTCTTGACTAGCGCGTCATATTCGTCAAACCACTTTACCCTCCCATGCTAAGTTTGGTTCACGCCAAGTTAAGAGTGTGACCACGAGGGCACCCGAACGTAAGCGGATAGATAAATAGATACGTTTCCAAAGTTTGCTATATCACCGAAGTTCGCTAAGAAATGCTTCACGTTTAAAAAACTGCTCACGAAAGAAGAAGACGACGAGGAAAAGGGCAGAACGCGAACCCGTGCCCGGGTCGGTTTACGGAAGAGAAAAGCGTAGGAAGAGCTAGAGAGGAGTAAATCAAGAGTATAATCAATAGGTAAAATTCAATGTGAAATACACCTTATGTGGAGTGTTATCCACAACACGGTTTATCCCACAACACTTTTGAAACATCTTGCATAGACGAGCGGAGAAGCGATTTAGAAAAAAATGCGCAGGACAATAAGACGAGCATTCTTTAAACCTTCTAAGCCCTCTTTTTTTACCTCCCATAACAATAATCATCTCTCTTGGTTGCGTTCCCTTTCCTAAATATTTGGCGCTGTCTGGTTTTCCCGCGAAAAATACTGCCATGTTAGAAACAAGAGCGCCTTTCGTGATACAATAAAGTATCACGAATACAATAAATCTCCTGTTCTCATCTAATAATTAAACTATATGGTCGCCTATACATAGGCGACCGTATAGTTCAATTCGTATATTATCTAACAATTAAACTATATGTTATTAGTCTTCTATTTAACCAATTAGCGTCAAAAACAGCCGAATGTATAGTTCTCAGCCGTCCAACTTCTCTATAACGAAGTAACACTGGGACAATAAGTTGGTCTTTTAGATCCGATATTCGTTGTGACAGCTGACATAAAAATCGACTCTAACAAACTGGCGATCTCGCTTGCGCAATAATCATTGACATAGAAGAGCATTATTTTGGGGCACTTCAAATCCCCTACTGAGGAGGTAATCCTTACCTGCCTATTAGTCGCATTTCAGAATGCGTACATAGGAACTTTAGAAGATGAAATTACGACAGAATAATGTTCGTTTGACATAACAGGCTTGCGCTGACACTTATGTGAAGGAGGATGCGGTCCTGAAAATAAAATAAAAATTGCGTGACAAGTAACCGTCTCAAGACAGACACACGGTAAGTACAACCTTGCTTCTCTCTACGTCTTCGCTGTCGGCCACCTTGGTCTCGGCAGAGAACGAGAAGACACGTGGAAGTTCGGGAAGCCGCGCCCGCTCGGCTCCCTCGCAGAAGAATCCCACCGGCTCCTGTAAGTATATGTGAAGACGCCCATTTCAGCATGACTCATGTTGGCTGGACCAGTCGGTATGAATCCATGGTAAACTCAGGGCCACTCGGAAACAAAACCACGAAGGAAAGGGGGAAAATGGGCCACGTACCATCGTGTTTCGCTGGAAATGTTGTCGAAAGACGATAGTGTTCTATCCGATGGCACTGCGTTATAGTTACTGTACATGACGCCTTTAGGTAGCAGAGTTGCGCCAAGATACGCCATCTTGGGTTCAAAAGTCTTGCGGAAAAGCCACTGCACCACCCGCGTAGGAGCTGCGCTTGCGCTTCAGAGTACTAGCGTTGCTTGTTTTACTTTTTCGCTATATATTTATTTGTTATGATGGTCAACGCTGGGCAGGGAGGAACCAGACTGTGGCAAGGTAAAATGCAGCCAGAAGGAAACAAAAAATTATATTTACGACGCATGTACAGAATGAAGAAGAGGAAGCCTCTGACGCTAGATGCGCCGGCTTTGTACAGGCGTCGAGACGCTGAAGGAGGAGGGCGCAGCACCTCCATTGAGACACGTCCAGCGTCTCTGTGGGACGCGCCCAGTGTCGGTGAATGACCCACCCAGTGTCCGTGATGGACGCACATGGTGTCTGTGAGAAGGGCGCCAGCACAATCATAACACAGCGAAGCATCGGCGTCGGTTGCGTAGTGTTGGCTTCTCCGCAATGCATTTGAACCACTATGAACACGTGATGGCACGCGACCAATAGCCTTGCTGGAATCGTCAAAAGCCGGGTGAGCGGCGCCGGGAAAACAGTGGCGCAACTATACAGTAACTCTACACTGCGTGATATATGGGCGTCATCTGGCAGTAATGTTGGGAAACGAAGGCTTGTGAAGAACGCATAGCCACTGGTAGATGGCAGCATCATGTCGTCTTAGCGAAACGTAGGAAACACTCTTTTTTTTTTTCGTTCGTAGCATCGCATTGCCAGCATAGCTTAAGACACACTACGGTTTTTAAGATTGCGTATCTATGATTTTTTTTCAATTAAGGAAACACACTACCTAATATTTACGTACTGATGTTGCGCCCCAGATTTGAGTAATATGTACTTTTCGATCCACAATGTTCACAATTATGAACGCAGCCACCAAATCAAATTGTGTAGGCGTTGAGCAGGCTCCAGCTTTCACCGGGTTGCTGAATCGGGTGACAAACAGGCAAACAGAAAGACAGACAGACAAACCAAACTTTCTGCACTGAAGTATCCCCCAAAAAAACTATCGTCTTTAAAACTGGAAGGTGTCTTTACTATTCGTCTCATTACGAAACGTGCGTTACACACAAGAACGATATCTTGGCTGACTCGCGGCCTTATGCAGACATAGACACGTTATTACAATATTAGTAACCGATTGCAATCACGAGTAATTTGTTTAAAGTTTGATTGATTACAGAGGTCAGTTGCAGCTTCGGAAAAGTAACAGAGGAGCTACGAAAACGTAATGAATCTTTTTACCGCTATACACCTTCTATGAAAATTTTATCGCCACAACACAATAAAACCAGTTTACTCCGACTACAAGGAACTACAGAAGCTTGTATGGTTGAGAGAATGTTTGGAGATTTGCGTGAATGTTGTCAGGGTTATTGCGGCTACTGTAATACAGTGTTGCACGCCGTTAACTTTCAACAGAAGTTGTTTTTCAAACATATCGTCGCTCATTCTTCCACTCTTCGTCGCCAAGAGGTCACCTGTTGCACTGAATGCTCTCAGTGTGTATGCTGGGGGGAACGGCGGTATTATAACCCAAGAACACCGTACGCACCAGCTCGTACACGCGCAGTACTTCGGTCACAGTGCCCATCATGACCTCTATGAAGCGTCGCGCTTCACTGTTGCTCGCGCTGGCGTTCATGAAGATAGGACAAGGTACTTCTCCAGGCCTCGTATTGTCTTGTGTTCGAGCAATGCGCTGCGGACTTCTGAAGTACGGTGAACTATAACCACGTGTGTAAACGTCCACCCTCCTGAAAAGTCTGTCGTTCTATCACCGTCCCGAGTCTAGCGCTGTATGTTCCCGCCATAATGACGTCCAGCCAGCCCGTCTAGGTGTACTCTATCAGTGTTTGAGCACTTACCTCGAAAATTGTGTAATCTAAGTTCTCCACGTAGTCGGCGAACGTGTAACGAATGGCCTTGTCATCGTCGCACGTCACCAGGGCGTCCAGGGGCACGGAAGGGCATACGCCTTTGTTCGCGGCCTTGTTGTCGCAGTTTGGAGTGATAGCACCGTTCTCTGCATGGTAGCGTGACAGCAAAATCAACTTACCCTAGTTACACTCAGTGACAACGAGCGTATAAACAAACCTGTAAGTTAGAAAAGCCGGCAGAAACAAAAAAAAAAGCTGCGGTTCTCCCGTGTTTCCCTCATTATTATCAGTTATGTTTTGCGATCTTGTGCGGATGTTCGTAATTACATCATTTGTAGAGTGGAGACACATGAGAAAGGATAAGCGGCTGATCCTGCCACACTTGTCCTCGCTACAGTGTCTTTACGCTCTATTAGGGCTCGAGGAACCCTTCCCCTTTTCCACTGTGCGAATACCTCCCACAGTTCGTACCTAATCGAACAATATCGGCCACCTCAACTCGGAGGCAAGCTCACGTGGTCAACCTTCTCTAACTCCGCACAATCCCTCTATCCAGGGCCGAGTACATGGTACACATCCTGAACAAGATTGGGCGCTCGCAGCAGATGCACGTCAAAGCGAGCCGGCCAATGGGAGATGAAACACGGTCACTGGCCAAGTAGAAACGTGGCGCCACTAATAACAGTCACACGACAAATGACATCGCTGAGCATGTGCATGAACATAATCATGCCATTGACTGGAACAATGCCTCTGTCATCACCAAGGAAAAGAACATGTCATCCCGCCGGCTCCTGCCATCTCTAATCATCCAGTCAACGCCAGCTATCACAACAGGGACTATGCCTGCTACCAGCGCACGGTCATTGCGTCCCCTACTGGCTTCCTTAAATTAACAACCACTTCTAGTCCAGCCCAGTGAACAAGGAACCTGTGCGCGGTTCCGGAAAGTTTGGACTTGGTCAGTGACCATTTTTCATTTCATTCAATGCCTGACCAGACAAACTTTCGTTGAACTCTTGACTGTATAACCAACAGGAGAGCTTGTCTATCACGCAACTAAATCATCTTTGTCCCTTAAATTTTTCATCACTATGGTCGGATGCAACTTTATATAGAAGTCTGCCACATTTTTTTCTTGAAACCACATGCGGACGAGTCAATGGGCGTGCACTCCAGATTGACGTCACGAGCCGGACAACCTTCGGAAAACATTGTCGAGTGTATGAGCGATATTGAGAGATATTATTTATTTATCCTCAATGCCATCATTTGGCCCGCTATGGTCAACTGGGCGAGGCCTCTACAAACTTCCTATGTTTCATCCAAAAGATTGTCCCGTGACGTGACATCTCTTCCTAGTCCTTTACGATTCCTCCGCTATCACAGCCTTCTCTCTCTTCCCGCGCCCAAGAGGATGGTGCATTCTTCTCCGCGCTCTTCCTCAATTCCACAAATCGCTGAGCTGAATGGGATGATATTGCATGCACTTGTATTTTACCCCGAACGTCACGGCGACGGCTAACTTGAGTCTTTGAGCAATGGCTGTTACAATACAAAGCAATGCCGTTGATTTCCAGGCATGCACTTACTGCTCCAGACTACAGTGGTGGTGCACACATAGCTCTGCCCTTGTAACTTGACAGTGGCGCTCGTTCTCCACTCGTCAGCATCGATCGGCGTTCCTTGGATCTGTTGCTGTTAGGGTAATAAGGCATAACTTCTGTACACTCTAAAGCGACACAAGCACACGAACACGCGCGCATATATGTATCCAAAAATGTTTCCACGGATCAGTGTCCTGTAAAGGTTTAAAGTGACGAACTAACGTAGTATACGAACACGTTCATTTTAATTTGTTTCAGCCAAAAAAAAACAAAAACAACTTCGAAATAATATATGCGAAAATTAAAATCTAATATGGCTGTCTTCGAACTCTTGGCGAAAAATGAACAATGTCTCCAGCATTGTCTATGCCAGTGCTAATGCAATATGCGTTAATAAGTCGTAAATGACGTCATAAGCAAGTGAGTTATGAACCCGCGTTACCTTGTCGCCTCCATCGAAACGGATGAGCGAGTTTGGCGCGTCGAAGAGTTTACTCCCCTTGGCATCCACACGGAATTTCACCGGAAAGTACGGGTCGTCTTTCTCCGAGTCCGGAATGCCCTTGGTCACGTGACACTGTCTTGTTGATTCTGCATGTCACGGAAGATCTCGGTGTCATCATTATATTTTGTTAAGTGTGGTCACGTGACATTGTCTCGTTGATTCTGCATGTCACGGAAGGTGTCGGCGTCATCACTATATTTTGTTAAGTGTGTAACGTAAAGGAATAGCGAAGAACCTTCTGTGTACCACGCACACTTATGCACACTGCGATTGACTTTAGGACTGGCCAATCGACCAATTTGAGTTCAATGCGAGAAAAAGCAACGCCACGACCTTATTCAAGCCCGGCAGCAGCACCAGCAATTTTTGAAAGTTTTTTTTCTTAGACGCAATGAAAAGTCACCACTCACGTTACAATCACAATGACGTTACAATCGAGTAAATGCGCTACAAATATGAGAAACATTTTTTTTTCTCTTTAGTGTTACTTTTGTGTTCCTCGTGTTCCCTTAAACTGTGAGCGAGTTGTGTGCGCTGTTCACCGTCGGCCACGTAGAGGACGTCGTTGTCGAAGTTGTACAGCTTGATATAGCTGATCCCCTGAGACGTCCGGGAGACGTACAGCCGGTTGCCCAGACCCTGGCCCTGGCGGGTGTAGGCAACCGTGAACGAGTAGAGCTTGTCGTCGAACCACGACTTGAACATGACGTTCATCTTGAAGTCCGCAGGCAGGTACGGCAGTCCCGGTTTCTGGCCTGCGGCAAACGAAAAAAAAAAAAGCTCCAACGACCATCGACACCACAAACGCACCGTGACCTGAGCCCCTGAGCTGTCTTCACTCGTTCGAGTTCTCTCTTAAATAATGGGTCACGTTTGAATTCTTTCTCACCTGTTTATGCTGTTGAAAGCTTTCTGCAACTATCGCGCTATTGCTTTGCCTCCGTGATCAGCCTCCTTTTGACCAAGTGAACTTCCACGTCATCTGATGACATAATCATAAGTCGCGATGACGTCACACGTTTTGCTATATGTGACGTCATAATGTCGTCATATGAAGGCGTCATCAGGAGCTGACCGTTTTTTGCCTCGCGATCGTCTTGACGCCGTCCACGGTCGCTTTTCACGTTTGATTAGCTAAAGCTTTCGGCTTAATGGCGTTAATGCGTGTCCGGCTATTAGTGGGAGATCGGCATAGCCCGTGGTCTCTGGCGGCGTCCTCGGCCAGCCGGACAGCCCACAACTGCGACCTCAGGGACGCACAGTCTCCAACTGCTTTTCAACACATATTGTGTGGGCCCTGTCGGATCGCCTGAGCAGAGGCCCACAAATACTGGCCTGCATATGTTAAGTCAGATGTAACTAAGATGTTTTCCTATATGTTCTGTATCTTCAGCTAAAACGTCGTTTAGTGATTGTATAACTCTTTCTCCTGCCTGAGTAAGTGAGTCGAACAATTTTATTGGCGATCCGGCATAAAGGGGGGAAGGGGTAGGGGAATTAAAGCGAGACAATAGCGTGCTCGGACGTCCCGGAGCAGCAACCTATACTCGCGTCAAACCCATGGGGACACCGTTTTCGGCCGCTGGCGTTCCAGGATACAAAGTGCGTGCTGTACGACGTCTCTTTCGTTGCCTGTACATTTATGTATGTTGTACTTTAATTGATCCATACTCGTGAGGTTCTTTGTTTGTTTAAAAATCCAACACTTTTATATTATTACCTATATTACCTAACGAATTCAACACTTCCTTTCAAGAAGTGAGTTAATTTAAAAAGCAAGGCACCGTCCCATTCATGGCCTATCCCCCTAGGTGGGTTGCGCCATGTTGTTGAGGAACCAACCAACCAATCGACTAAAGATCCAGATGTTTCTAACAAGCTTTTTGTTTTACTGTATTTCATTCATTAAAGCTGAAAGTTCATATATGTCCGTCCGTATACTTTACATAAACTGCAGCTTTCAAAGAACTACAAACGCACGCTTACTCCTTTTCTTTTTTTAACACGAAAGTGTTTTTGCCGGGGTCCACCAAGGCTCCGCTGACGCATTTCTGTCGCGGATATGACGTTGTAAAACATATATTTACAGATTGTCAAGAAAAAAAAAAACGAGAACGATTAATACGTATTGAGGCAGCGACCTCCTGTTCTGGAGCGCGCGGCGCTAACCACTACACGCCACAGAGCATGTCGCTTAGTTTACTAACGGCGAGCCATTTATACACACCATGTACCGTTGGCCGTCTCAAGAGCTCAGTAACTTCAGCATGATTTCGTCATCAGTAGCGAGATGGCGCGAGGAGCGCGCGTTAGGTAGGATGCCTTGATGCCCGCGCGCTCGAGGCACTCTACCTAAGCAGGGGGCGCGCGCATCGAGGCGCTCTAGCGTTAGGTAAGGCCCCCCTCTAGCGTTGGGTAAGCGTTGGGCACTCGTATAAAAGAAGGCGCACGACCGATGGTGTTGTCTGTACAGTTGCTGAATTAATGACGTGAAAACACTCGCCGTTGTCAGTGCATCTAGCGCGTGTTCTCTAGTACTTGCTTCGTTGTCGGTGAGCTGTTACTCGCTGTCAATACTCGGACGAAATGATTTCACCGAAGATGTCGCGCTGGTCCAGAGTGTTGAGCCCCGTTCCATTAGTTTCGGATCGTCACGACACGCGCTGCGCAGCTCTCGTGCTTTCGGAGCCGGAGAGAGAGTCGTGCCTTCTGCTTTACATTCGGATGTAAACAAGAGAGGAGAATTCGCCCAGTCAATACGGCCGACTTCCGGCTTCATCGCGGCTTCACAACGAGTGACGTCAGGGCCTCTCCTACCTTTCTTTCCTCCGTGTTCGAGAACGATTTATGGCGAGCGGCAAGACTGTCTTGAGTCAAGAATGGGTCAAGTGCGAGTCAAGTAACATCTCTGCATTTGGGGGTAAATGTCATCGCCCCGCCACCCGCCACCCCCCCCCCCTTGCGCGTTGCGACGCGCCCGCATGGTGTGGTCAAAGTGCACGTAGATATTTTCTACGGCATGGTCGCTTATACGCGCACGCGCGAGTGCTTATCTTGAAGTTTGGGCGTTTATGTACTTCTTGTGCCTCCACCGCAAGTTTGATTTGAAGTTACAGTGGCTAAGGAGAGAGCGAAGGTCACTTCGTTTGCAGCCTTGGCCGCGTTTACGAAAGGAGCGTGCCGCTCACGCACGAAGAAATAAGAATTGTGACAGTCGCTCGCGCCGGTCCAGCGTACAGTTTTACGTACATTTCGTGCGGCTTTCTCTTTGTTTGAGCAGCGTGCTTTAAGTTTCGAGTCGTGACGGTCGTTTGTCTGCGCTCGTCTTATGTATGATAATTTCGTGCGCGCCTTCTGCTTGAGGTGCGCGCTGCAAGTTTCGGGCTGCTTCGCTTGAAATTGCAATTTGTTGCTGTTGCATTTGTTGCTTCGCGGTGAATCAATGTACGATAATAATGCTCAACTACCTCTGTGGATACACGTTTCACTTTCATCTTATACCGATTCCTAAAAAGAGGGATGAGCCATGCTTTTCTTTTTTTTTAAACGAGTGGGTTTCTCCCACAAGAAAACTGTTACTGGGGCATGGCGGGAGCCGTGGGCAGGGGTCACGGGGAGACATCGAGATAGCTTTAGAACTTTCCGATAAGATTGCGCACCCGACACGATTAGTCGAGTTTGTATTGAAGCTAACACAACTAACAACGATCATGCATGTTTAAAAAGCGAGATGCCTTTTATTCATGAGACTGTGCATCTAATGTATTCTCTCGACGACCGATGAATGTGGCCACCACTATCGTTACACTTTAGACGCTTTCTCTTCCTGGAATCAGATTCGCCCAATAAACAGCCCAATACTTTCCGGTTTGAGTATACTTCGCCATCACGACCAGGTGATGCGAGTGTTGACCCGACCACCTAGAACTTTTCGTTTCTCTTGATGTAAACCCTAATGACGGATGCTCAAAAAATAAAAGAAAAAAGTGACCGCTGAGTGAGCTGCACACTTGAGTATGAACGCCCAGTTGTTTCGCTAAATTAAGTTTTATCAGTGAAGTGTATCGGTTGATTTCATTGATATGTGGGGTTTAACGTCTCAAAACCTCCATATGATGATGAGAGACGCCGTAGTGGAGGGCTCCGAAAATTTCATCCGCCTGTGGTTCTTTAACGTGCACCCAAATATAAAGGGTATCGGTGCCACGACGTTTTGGAAGAGCTCATTCACATTAAGGTTTCCTCAAATGCGCCCGGTACTGCGGCAACGAGCGTGCAAACAAACCTGTAAGTTGAACCGACTCGAGGTTGAAATTTAGAAAGCAAGCACTGACGACGGCATAGGCGAGTCACGTGGTTATGGTGCATGATTATGCACGTGGTTATAGTGCTCGACTTCTCACGCGCAGGTCACGAAATTGAATCCAAGCCACGGTGGCTGCATTTTCGATAGAGGCAAAAACGCTCGAAGCCCATGTACTTAGATCTAAGTGCACGTTCAAGAACCCCGGCTGGTTGAAATTTCCGGAGCACTCTAGTACATTGCACCTCTCATAATCGTATCGTGGTTTTTGGACGTTATATTCCATCAGTTATCATTATTATTAGATGTGAAGCAGCTCTTTGACTAGCCTGTGTAACGCTGTCCGTCCGTGTCTCCATGCCACGCACCGCATTCCCCCAGTCAAAATAGTTGGAATGATGCCAAGTAGGTAACGGTCGTTCCATGCACTAGCCGCACAGCCGCAACGCACGTGCTGGTACAACTGCCGCACCCAAGCAGAGGGTGAAAGAGCGTCGCCAATTGGCTTACGTGTCACCCACTTGCGTGCGGCAGGGGTCCCGGCACGTGCGTTGCGGCTGTGCGGCTAGCGCGTGGAACGGCCCTTAAGTCGCAGCTGCGCGTCGCAACCACTCATAACGCTCGACCGCACGCATTCTGAAAATTATCTTTCGACTCGTTTATCTGCGATGAAACTTACACAAAACCCAACCTGCCTCCCGTGTTTGCGTTTCAAAGAAACGTTTACTCGAGTAAAGGCTACATCGAGTTTCCCTTGAAACCGTTCTTTCAGCACCCGCGTTGACGAGGGTTTCAGCCGGCTCAACAGCGTGCGCCCGCTCCTGCTTCGCATCCCATCATGGTTCCTTTCGGGTAGATGGTCTATATCTTTTTTCTCCTGTTGTAACGTTCGCGACACAGGAACTAAGATAAAGCAAGCGGTGGAAAATAGATGGCAGTGTGTGACTCTTTACTTCTCAGTGCAACACATGCGACCAATGAAGTAGGCCGACAGATAAGCACCTTTTCGAACTTACTGTTCTCCATTGTACCGGGATACGTTGCTGCACAAGCTGCAACTGAAAGTGTTACACAACACTTATCTTGGCACACGATTTCTTTTCGCCGTTGTCACTTATGAATTTATCAGGTCGCAGATATTCTACATAGCGCTTTAAAGACCAGAGTTTTATCTGCTAACAAAAGGAGGGGCAATCACCGGAAACAGCGAAACACCGGGCATTTATCCAGCAGCCCTGAATCGGGCATGAAGCAGAAATTTCAGTGGATGGGGTGGGGGAGGGGCAGGTTTTAATGCAGTGGGAGTATGGCGAGTGATCAGAAGATATTAGCATAATATTAATCAAATGTGAAGGCTAGTTAAAAGTATTCGAAAGTGGTAGTTTAATGACTGCCTCCTGAAGGCGTGACTATCACCTGTGTTCTCTTTAGTGTTCGCAAAAGGCAGGGGTGGCGCCAACAGGTGTTATAGGGGGCCAGGAGCAGCCCTGCTCCCAAATTCTCGCCAGCCCCTGCTTTGTCCCTGCTTAGTCAGACTGCCTGTTACCACTGAAGCATGTTTTTCTCCTGAACGCTTATGAGAATGCGGTGAAGCCAGCTTTGGCAAACGTTTGTGGAATGTTCTACGTGTTAGGGACTGGTTCTACGACTTGTAAAAACCAGGAGAAATCCGATAACACTGTGGGAACGTGCGGTGCATGATTAGAAGCGCATAAACAAGCAAGGCACGACGACCCGCACACGCGCTATCGCTGCGATAAGAATTGATCAGCATTATACATATGAGTATACATAGACGAGACCTACTTGTGTAAAGCAACCGTTAGCTTGCGCCCTTATCTGTGAGCTATTTGTTATAGCGTTGCAATGGTCGACAATCCTCCCTTGTAGATGCTCATTTCACTTACGAGGAGCAACACGCTTACCAGAACGCGGTTCTACAGAAAGACGACACGCAGAGTCACACGAGTACACATATTGATTTTTGATTGATATGTGAAATTTAACGTCCCAAAAGCACCATATGATTATTCAAAAATGAGTCAATATATTAAAATGCGTGTTGAAGGAAGCTAACTTGCCAAAATCAATCCAGCGTCCCCAAGTTCGGCTGGCCGCATAATCATATGGCGGTGCTACCACGCAAAAGTCGTAATTCCATCATCACCGCCATAAGACTGCCTACGGCAACTACATGTTTCGCCATTAAGCACTGACATGTGTCTGATGCATCCACATTACGCCACAGACTTCTTAATGTCATCTGCCCACCCAACTTCCCGCTTCCCCCATCGCGCGTTTGTCTTCTCTTGAAATCGATTCTGTTAATCTTAGTGGCCAGCAGTTTTGCCTTCTCTCTACGTACCCCGACATATGAATAAGTAAACGGTAATTAATTTTGAGCGTAATACAATGGGTAAATTACGTTTCTCAACAAGAGCTTAATTTGGGCAAGTTGGTTCATTGTGGTTGTGTTCTAGTAACAGCGCGACAACTTCAGGAAGAGACAAAAAGGACAGGAAAGAGCGCTGACTGTCAACTGAATATTATTGAAGGTGCTACGACCACTTTTATACAGAGTACAAAAAACAATGCTCACGGGCGACGATACAGGTGTGGCCATGATAATATAATCTTAACTGAGAAAAGAATACGCTCTCTCGGAAAGGATAAATGAAGGTGTACTGATGCATTGTTCCTTGGCCTAGCTTCCAGATAAAAAATGCTTCTAAAATCTCTTTTATTTTCTGTTCTTGCTTTTTTTTCAAGAACTGTGTTTTATGAAACATAAGACTGCACTTACATTCTTTACAGTGCACAGCCATGAGATTACCATAGTCATTCTTAACATTGAACGCATGCTGTCTTCCTCGATGATTGAAGCATTTCCCCGTTTGTCCTATGTTTACTTTTCCAGATATCAACGGTATCTCATACACAACATTACATTAGCATTCAGTAAACCTATTTTCGTGACGGATGGTGCAAGATTGACTATTCCTGTTGCTGTTTAGTACAAACACGTTTGAAAGCTTGCAAGGGGTGGAAAACAACAAGTTAATTTCATATCTACTCGCTATTTTCTTCAAATTGTGAGACACCTCATTTACGTACGGTATAACATGCAAAAGTCTTTGGCCATTCTGTTTTAGATGCGGAAGCATCTTATACTCGCGCCTTGTAGTGCGCCGTCCGCGCCGTCCACGCCGTCCGCACCGCTTCTCGAACATTCGACAGCTGACGCGCGCGCATGCGCCATCGCGCCGTCGCCCACTCTTCCACCATCTGTGCATCCCTTCCTCCTCTACACACCGCGCGTGCTTCACTCCTCCACCATCTGTGCACCCTTCCTCCTCTACACACCGCGTTCGACATCTACAATTCTCCTGATTCTCCAGTGGACGCGCATGTGGCGTCGCGCTTCGAGAACATTCAACAGCTGACAGTGCATGCGCCGTCGAGCTGTATATATACTCAAGGTCGGCGCTCGCTCGCTCAGTTGCCGCTCGTCGGTTGGTTTGTACGGCGCGTCGACGTCCAAGGTCGCGGTGAAATGAATTCCAACGAATCCACAAACACAATGATCGAATCGACGTCCCTTCGACCAGCGCCGCCCTTTCGCATACGTGTGTACGTGTTCACTCATTTAACACCCCCTCCTACAACCACGTTAACCAATTTAGCCATCGACCCAAGTAAGTCGCAATTTAACACCCCATTTCACAACCACGTTAACCAATTTAGCCATCGACCCAAGTAAGTCGCACTTTAACACCCCGTTAACCAATTATATGCTCCGCATCCTCCTCAGTGTTCCCCCGAGGGAAGCTGCGGGCAAGTTTTTTTCTCTGGGTCCTGTTTTGTTTATCTTAACTTTCTGCAGGAGGATTTCGCAAACGGTTGTGATGATGCTTTTAGGATACCCAGCGTCTCTTAGTTTTTTAATCTTGTTTTTAAGGCTGTCTTCCCCCTTGTGCTCACATGACTTTGAGGGATGGCCTGAATACACGTAGTGGCGATTCTTCTTTTTACTAATTTTGAATGCCCACTGTCAAAAGGCAGAACATTCTTAACACTCCCGGGCTAATAGCACCAGCAAGTATGGGCATTATCAGAAAAAGAAAGGTGAATGTCTAAAAACTGGATGCCGTTGTCTTTTAACAATTAAAATGTTAATTTGAGCCCCCAGGAGTGCTCTTTGAAGAAGTTTATCACGGCCTCAACGTTGTCATTAAAACACATTTGTCCAGTTTTTTTTTTATTTCTACGAGCCCAAGGTAATCGTCAACATAGCGATACACTCTGAGTACAGGTAAACAAGCAAAGCTAGCAGAAAGGCTTTTGTCAATAACAGATAAAAAGATGTCACAAAGAAGTGGTGTCAATGATGAACCTATACATATGCCAGTGCGTTGGATTAAGAATTGATCATCGTACTTGATGGTAGTCGAATCGACATAAAATTCTGAAAGCGTTATAAAATTGTCAGAGTTCATGCCCATAATATTCTGAAAATGCACATCCTGTTCTTCAAAACATTTCTTCGCAGCAAAAATATGGATGGCCATCACAAGAAACAGGGTAATACAGGTCCACAGCGTCTACTGAAAATCCCACCACATTGCAGTGAAAACCTTCCCGCAGTTTCTGAACCAAATCGGAGGAGCTTCTTATGAGAAATGGATCTTGAAAAATCTTTTTTTTTCTTTCAAATTGTCCTGAAGAAACCTTCCTACATGTCGCTGCCATGACGTTCTCTTTGAAACGATTACTCTGAAAGGATGATCAGGCTTGTGCGTCTTGCAGGTGAAAAAGGCCTCCAAGTAACCTCTTTGGGACTTGCCTGCTAGCCTAAAAAAGTTAGTAGCCAAGTCCGAAGGAGGTGACTTGGAGGCCTTTTTCGCCTGCAATACACACTTCACGCACGCCTCATGGACTTGAGCATTGTATTTCTTTTTTTCTTCGAATAAGCGGCTTTTCAGTGTGATAGCGCGCAAAATCGCAGCCTCCCGCGGCGGCCAAAGTAACGACCGAGCGCGCCATGTTCAAATCAGCCAATGGCTGATACAACGGCTGTGACGAGTGATTTTTGAGCTTGTTCAGTCATCTGTCGAGAGAAGAGAAGGCCATTTTTTCAGCTGACTGAGAATCTATTGTCAATTCCAGGCCGCTTGCTGCGCTATAATATTTGGCTCGCGTGTCCTCGGAAGCCTTGACTACCAATCAGCAGCGCTTTCTGACCATGTTCGAAAAGCGTTCTTACGATATATATATATATATATATATATATATATATATATATATATATATATATATATATATATATGTTACCAGAGTCATTCAATACTTTTAAACGAGACTGGTGCGACTAAACAGCTCGATGTTAGGTATTGTCCAATAAACCATGGGCATAGCTAGGGGGAGGGGGCTTTACTCTCCCGCTCCCCGATTTGTTTTTTTTAATTTGCTTGTGTATATACAAACACGCACATACAAACGCACGTACGCAGGAACATACATCCCCCCCCCCCCCTGCCCGAAAAACGTTTCTGGCTACACCCTTACAATGAACGCATGTTCGCGAGTGGCGTTAATTATCGTGAAACCACGAAGGAGTAAGTCCACTTAGATCCAGATCCAGGTCAAATAACGTAGGGCACCCAGGTCACGAGAATGAAACCCGCTGTATGAAGAAAATGGGTTACATTAGCATGTTTTCTAGGCAATCCAAAGGCGAATGATAAGCTACAGATACACTCGGAAGGAAAAGAATTAGCGCGCTGACCTGCGGGAAAGATGAATAAGAAGGATAACAAAGGATGAGGAATAACAAAGAAACTCCAGTAGATAAGGACTGCGCAGAGAAATGGTGGAACTCGCTATGATATCCCTGACGCTAGGAGGCTACGGGACCTGAGCGTGGATCGGATTAGATAGAAAATGCGGTTAGTAGTCATTCGTCTTGACAATAGAAAGGTGGATAAGTTACGGCCGAACAAATTGATAAAGCACAAAATAAAGGAACAGTAAAAACTGTTCTAGCAACTGAAAATTTATTTGAAAGAAGGCATATATATATATATATATATATATATATATATATATATATATATATATATATATATATATATATATATATATATATATATATATATAACAGGGGTATAACTCATCCCCTGATGAAGGGAGGGGCCCTCCCTTCATCAGGGGATGAGTTATACCCTCCCGACTGTTTCCCAACAGTTTCGGGAGGTCCCCTCCCGAAACTGTTGGGAAATAAATATATTTATCCTTGTTGACAACGCTCCCGTTGTGCCATATCCCATACCTATATATATATATATATATATATATATATATATATATATCATCAACGCTAAATCAATTTCCTCAATTTTTTGTTTCATCATGAATCAAGTGGAGAGCGGAAAGGGGGGGGGGGGTAGGTGTTCGTTGAAAGGTGCTCCAGCGGGTTATGCAGCCCGCAGGCTCGATACAGCCTCGAAAAACACCATGTAGTTTTGGTCAAGTAGGTTGCTAAATGTGTACGACAGACCGCGGTATAGCGATGAATGAACGGGTGATAAGATAAGCGGCGGCTTTATTGATGAACGTGTGATCGTGAAAGTGAGCGCTCGATAATAACGGTGACCAAGCGGTAACAGTACGTGAAGTCGTGATGAACTAGGTTTGTTTGGTCAGTCAGTCCAACCGTCGATTAGTTAGTTAGCTAGTCAGACATTCCGTCCTTTAGTTATTTGGACATTTATTCAGTTAGTTAATTAATAGGCCAGTTAGATAGCTAGTCAGCCAGTCAGTTACCTGTTGGGTTAGGGAGCCTTATGATCGGTTCGTTGATTAGTGATTGAGTGAGTGAGTCGGTTAGCCCGTGAGTCTCTAAAAATTAATAAGATTAAATAAGATACCAAGTAATTCATTACATAAATACAAAATTAAACGAAACCGTCAGCGCACCATCCGGCAGAGCTGTGTAGAAACTTTCCGCCATCTATGAGCAGTGTTCGCAGTTTCGTGCAGCTTAAAAGGCGCCATACGTCTGGGCAAGCGAAACAAAGTAGAGCATTAACAACCAAAGCAAGAACGACGTAACATCAAAGCACCTTGATACAGGGAAAAAAGAAGGAAAAAGAAAGAAACGTGCGTACTCACACGCCGCGAGGTGAAATAGCACCGTAAGAAGAACGCAGGTGGTCGTGGCAGACGCCATTCCGTGTTGCGTCTACAGCTGCTCCACGGGTTGTACACCACTCAGTGAAGCAGTGAATGGGCGGTACTGGTACGGGCTGTAGATACTACAGGGACACAAAGGGAGACTCCAAGATGAAAAGAAACGCCCATCAACCGTCGAAGAGCGAGCGGCGAAATGTGCCGAGGTGTTAGCTCAGCTTCGAGACTTATCGTACGCTGGAAACGGGATCGCGCATTACACGCCCCGCCACGGAGATAAGCGGCACGTAGGCATTGTTCCTTAGACGATAACGGCCTGGAATGCCCCCCCCCCCCCTTTCTGCTCCGTCATCACTCTTTATCTCGGTGGCGTAACGCTTTCTCATGTAACCCAGTTTTTTTTAATGTTCTTTATGTTTTTTGTGTTCCCTCGTGAACAGCGTTGGTGTAAGGATGAAGGCGTCCCTCCCACGATCTCCAATTACAGCCGCTTTTCGCGCCATATCAGACACCTATCTCTTGTCGCAGACTTTCCTTATTTCATCATTTTTTTTTTCTTCCGCCGAACCGTCTTCGTCTACTAGGTGTTGCTACAGTCGTCGTCATCATCGTAGCAGCAGTAGCAGTAGTATCAGCGATTTTGCATGCCAAAGCCAGGGACGCCGTGATGTACAGCTCCTCAGATTTCGACCACCTGGGATTCTTCGAGCGTCTCGTTTTAGCGCGCCAAGCTGACGGCTAGATAGGCGCCGAAATTCCCCGCAACAACTACAGAACGCGTTCTGCGCGTGTCGCACGCGCTCTCGCTTCGGCGAAACACACTGAGTCTCTTGCGCCCTCTGCCGCGCCTATTCTCAATTTCCCCGTAGCTTGCCGCCAGATCCAGGCGCGGCGTTGTCGTCACTCTGCAAACTTGAGCTTTACACACAAACACGAGCGTCACGCGTGCCTGTATGTATATGTTCCTTCCTGTGTAAATGTATCATGTCTGTGCATTCGTAGCGTGTGTAGTACGCGTGCATATACCTGCTTTGAATATCAACTACTGCCAACACGAACAAGAGAGTGTTCGGAAGCACATTATCTTATTCATTAGAAACCCAACAACATAGACCGGCGAACGAAAAGAATGGGGAACTCCTATTACGATACAAACAACGAAACGCCTTATCTCAAGATACACGGGTCCAGGCATAGGTCTGTTGTGTAATCAAATGAACGGCGCGCGTATTCAGCTGTTGACCGGACAACGGAACTCAACGGCACACATGCGATCGGGGTGGCATTTGAAATGCCGAAAATCAAAAGGCCGAACTATTGGAATGCCTAAATTTAAAACACCGGAAAATCAAAATGCCATAAGTATAAAAAGCCGAAAGTTTAAAATGCCGAAAAATCAAAACACCAAAGCATCAAAACGCCGAAACATCAAAATATCGACATCACCCATCTATAGTGGAAGATAATGTATCATATCAAGATAAAAGTTCCGCCGGCTTTGTAGGACATGCATGCGCTTTTGCCCTCGTTTCCGGGTTCCTATCGCATATGGTTCAGCCCTTTGGTCGTAGAACCATTACAGCTAACAAAGGAAGCACATGATCATGGAGATTGAATTGGGGAGATTGAATTGAAGTTTATTTCTTTCTGATACAGAAAGAGGAGTAAGAGCTAAAGGCCGTATTGCCTGACAGAGGCTCCTACTCCATTGCGCATTCGGCAAACATGAGATAAACATGAATTTCGTAAAATCATTCGAAGAGCGGCGACACAGTCTTAAATGTTCCATCCATGAGCCACATTGGTGCGTCGTTATGTTTTCACAAGTTTTCGTCCATGAAATAAATGAGGAGTCGAGCTTCATCGCAGGCGCAGTCCCGTTCCAGAAACAAGAGGTCATCTAAGGTTGTTCGGTACTCGCCTTCGATGACGAGCTCCTACACGGCAGTCGGCTCATGTGGGCAGTCCGTTCTCACTTTTCTTCTTACAACCTGGCACAAGGCTTAGTCACTCGGATGTTGGCTTGAAGATGCTTGTACATTTGCCGTAACTTGCTGCCCAAGCTTCATGGGGACCTTGCCCGAGACCACCGCCAGAGCTATGATCCGCAACTGAGTGCGAAGAACTGTCGCTCTATAGACATCCACAGCATGGCTTGCGTGGACCGCTTTCTTTCGAGACGACCTTGTGAGTACCTTTTCCAGGACTGTCGGTAATCATTGTGGCATTACATTCGCCTCGCCTCTCGCACTTCCAGTAGTGTGTGGAATGTACTTTTTTGTCAAGCACGTGCACATAACAGTATTTGCATCAAAGTTTTGTTTTGTTTTTCTTCTGGGAGCACGCCACAACAGCGTCTTCTTCCGTTTCCATGGAAATAACAACAACTTCACATCGCTGCTGCTTTTGCCCTTTTGCACTGCGAACGCTGGACAGCACTACTATTTTTTGTCTGCTTACTCATGAGAGCTATCCTGTCCAACTGATATTCCTACAGCTTCACAACCGTTAAAAATTTTACATCGCTTTAATATGCTGGTATTGGTACATTTTCAGAACATGTTAAACAGCTAGGTCAGGGGACAGTGACACGGCGGAAAACGAACAAGTGGTATTCACAAAGCGTGTCATTTATTTTTCACATGGTTAAATAAAAGTTGCTGCATGTGGTTTCGGCGTCGTCTCTTAGGTGTTCAGATTTTTCGGTATTTCACTGTTTCGGCAAAGTTTCAATTTTTCGTCGTTCTGACGTTCAACCTTTTGATTTTTTGATAGGGACCCATGCAATCAACAGTACGAGTTGCAGCGTATAGTTACCTCGAAGACTGATAATGCCTTGCCTGTAGGGGTGTAGCAATGCAGCGCAAAAGTGCTAGCACCTTTCGGATAGGCCCGCTACACATGAGAAGTTGCCACTTTCAACCTAGGGTTCTCTAAACAGGTTCTTCAACTTGAATTCCGATGCGGTTCGACGAAAGGGCTTGATGTTTTCGCACAAAGCGCAACAATATCCGCTGTTTCACCAGTGAAATATTTTGTGCCGATGAGAATGAGGTGGTCCGCGGCAAGCACCATAGCGAAAGTACCGCATTCTAGCACACTATAGTACCGCGTTGACGCTGTTAAGCGCAGCTTTGTTTTTTCGACCAGTGTTGCCAGCACTCGAAGCATTTTATAGTGGCGAATAGATGCGTCCAGGACGCAATTAGACCCTTTTCTTTTTATAAAGAATGCTTCTAACAGCTCGCTAGCCAGTGGCGTACCAACTCTTTCGCGAGTGGGGGAGGGGGGGGGGCTGACCTATCTCATCGTCAGCCGGGATATATATATTGTGATGAGCGAGACAGAGAACAAGAGACAACACCCGATCCTGGGCCAGCTGTTCTTACTCTGACTTTGTTCTTCTCTTCTTTGCTCTAGCTACCAGCGCGCCGAAGCGCCAGCGTCTTTCTTGGTCATGACACTCGGCCATGACTGCGCGCGTGCGGATCTGGCAGACGTTGAACTCCGGACGAGGGTAGCCGAAAGAGTATTCCAAAAGACGCGCTCGGTACCTTGGCTTGTGTCGAGAATGGGTACGCAACTTCTAAGATGTGTGGCAGAGAACATAATTTACGGCCGGTTTTGGCATCTGCGGCAGGACATTTTGGGAAGCTGTCATCGTATTGGCTGCTGTCTGCATCTTGAGCGCCAACTTTCTCCTCATGATATTGGTCAGTGAGACCAGCAGTGGTTACCTTAATTGGGCTCTACCGGCGCCATGACTCAATCATAGGCGATGCTGGTGTCTCCACTTGCCTCAGTAAAGGTGGTGTTGGGGCTGGCTTCTCTAACTGAGCTGTATGAGGACTGGTATTAGCCTCTTCCACTGACATGATGGCGTCGCGTACCGGCGCGGGTACTGAGAGCAGCAGTGACGTGTCGCACCTGCGTCTGACGTCATTCGTAGGACAGGCGGAGAAGCTTTCTGCCGCGCGGCTGAAGGGCTCCGAGGAACCTTCGAAGTGTTGCTCTACTTCAGCTCGGTGTACGAATGGGGGTGCGTCAGTGAACGGCAATGCATAACAGTCGAGATGATTCTCTGCGGCTTTTTCGTTGCAGCAACGCCCTGCAAAAGGTCCGACTTCGGTAGCGGCCTCTGGCCGCAGTGAGCTTGCTTCGGGTATCGACAAAGTGTCTAACTTCTGGTGTGGTAAGCTGCAGCCTCGAGGTGGAAAGCCTCTGGAGCTTGCTCCTCGATACCGGTCAGGTTGGACGGGGTGGTGGTGGAGAAATGGAAGGATTACGACCAAAAGCAGCTATGAGCTTGCAGCTCCACTACGCCCATGACTGCTGCTTCCAGCCTTCATGCCGGTGCCACGCCGCTGCACCTTCCCGAAGATGGTCTACAGCCACGGTCCATTTCAGAGATTCCGTCCAGGCCTTGCGCATTACTATCGCGTTGACGTATCCCGGCTGCGGCGGCTGCATTTCCGATGGAGGCGGAAATGTTGTAGGCCCGTGTGCTCAGATTTGGGTGCACGTTAAAGAACCCCAGGTGGTCTAAATTTCCGGAGTCCTCCACTACGGCGTCTCTCATAATCATATAGTGGTTTTGGGACGTTAAACCCCACATATCAATCAATTATCGCGTTGACGGTTGCCACCCAGCTGTCGGCGTCGTTCCGGACCCCGTGGAATACCGGTAGTTCGCAGACGGCTGGTGATTGTGAGGTGGCAGGTGGCAACGCAGAGATCACCGACACGCGAAGCAGTCGAGCTGGTGTGAAAGCTCGATCAGAGAAGACCGAAGCTCCCTGCGTTGCTCCGGTGTGCTTGCCTCAAGGTCGTATGAGGCAGCTACATCCAACACTGCGTTAATGTCACACAATGCTGGCAACATCGTTGGAGCTCGCTCAGCGATCAACGCTGTCAGTTTGTTAGTCTCGGCGCGGAGCAGTGCGATGGTACGCCGCAGCTCCACGGCACTGTTGCACGAGGCTTCTGAACCGCTTTGGTTCGCGTCCGTGAAGTACGTGGTTCTAGTAGTACTCACGGTGGTGACACGCACGTCCAAGGAAGTATGAACAGCGTTTCTTGGCGGCTTATGAGTTGGAAGAAGGGTACCGGACGGGGAATGCAGGCCGTGGGAAGCTTGAACAGCATTCCCAAAGGACAGGGTCCGTGCGTATAACGGCCGCGCAGTGGTAGCATAGTGTTCATTGGGTGATGCCGTGATACCACAGAGGAGGCATGGACACCGTCCACTGATGGTCCGATGGGCAGGTGAAGCGGCGGCCGGGTTGTTGGCTCCATCGCCAAAGAAGCGTGAACGGCGTTCCTTGATGGAGAAGCCCGCGCTGCCGACAAACCACGAAGACACGTACCGGTGGCTTCCCGCAGAGGGTTCACTTGTCGGCTTGTGCTGACGGCAGAATCCATAGCCAAGGACGCGTGGACGGCGTCCCTTGTGAAATGGTACCGGTAACGTGTACTGCAGCCGCCGAGGAGGCCTTGACGCCGTCCCCGAACGGTGGTGGCAGTGGCGGCAGGTGAACAGCTGCCGAGGAGGCCTTGACGCCGCCCTCAAGTGGCGCTTATCAAGGCTGTCCTGGATGACGAAGCCGATGATGAGGATGATGATTCCACAGCCATGGCTCGTACCCACTCAGGGGGATCGGCCAAGAATCGATGACTTAATCGGGACGTAAGACTTCTTCTTCGTCGACTGCGCCATTGCGATGAGCGAGACAGAGAACAAGAGACAACACCCGATCCTGGGCCAGCTGTTTGTTTGTTTCCCTGGGATGATGGCTCATACCCACTCAGGGGGATTGGCCAAGAAAGTGTAGTGCAGTTTTTTCTGTGATCATTTTAACTATGTGTAATGACTTTGTATTATAATAAGACTAATGTAAGGAAAACAACATAAAATATAGCAAACGAGAAAAAAATAGAAAAGTCAAGTTGAGCAATTTTGAGATTTGAGGTGTTATTATTACCACTCAGCTGCGTTTACTTCACTTGGGGAGTAATAAATAATAATTTTTTGAATTGGAGATCACAAAGGTATACGCTTGGTTGCCTGAATATAATCGCAAACGGCATTGAAAGCATCCCTGTGGCAATGTCCCAAAACTGAGGCACCAAAGCTTAGCTGTTCTTATTCTGACTTCGTTCTTCTCTTCTTTGCTCTAACTACCCGCGCGCCGATGCGCCAGCGTCTTTCTTGGTCATGACAATATATATAATTTTACTATGTTCTAACATAGCCTCGTAACAATTTCATTCTCCTGTAAGAACATAATTGAGTGATTACTGTTGTGACGTAAACTACGCCTTACTTGTTGTTGGTTTCCCCAGCGTGGAGCCAAGAGTGACCACTGTTGAAAGTGGGCCGGGGAACTCAGCCCCCCCCCCTTTTCTCAGTGGGGGGTGGGGGGGCTCGCACCCCTCTTTCTCCCCCGGGCTGATACGCATACGTCGCTAGCAGTTTGCTTGCGGCTTTTGCCGAGAATAAGCGCTTACGCAGAGCATGAGTCACATCCACAGGCGTTGCAATGCGCGGGAAGATGCGCATAATCTCTCTTACGTATGCTTACCTCTTCTTCACAAAATGTATTTTGCGCCGCAGTCAAGTGTACTTCCGCATAGCAGGAAAGTCGCTTCGCTCACTGTAGAGACCATGTTTCATTTTTCCAGCGTTTATTTCATTTACGCCGATTGCATGCTGAAGGGGTTAACTGTTCGCCTCTTGGATAACATCCCAGCCTCCTGCACCACATTCATTGATTAATCCTTGCGGCGGAACTGTGATTTCTGACCCACGTTCGTCTTTCTTTCGATTCTCCTGTATTGTAGAGAATAGCAGACCAGAAGTAAACAACATGAGACAGGGGAAAGCCAGGGGTGTTAACCAGTCTAGAAAAAACCTGTGTACTACCCCACACTGGGATAAAACGATAAAGGTACGTGTTTGAAAGAGTGAAGGGAAAAGTGTGACCTCGTGACTGTCTTTCTCTGTGGTTGTGTCCTCCACAGAGACAGTAACGACGTCAGACTTCTCTCTTCCTTATCTTTACGAGCACGCCCGACGTGTTCGTGCGGCCATCCCTCTGTCTGTCTATCCGTCCATCCGCGCGTTCGCCCCTCTGTCTGTGCGTATGTCAGTCCGTCCGTTTATCTGTATATCCGTCCTTCTATCTAGTGAACACTTCAATTACAGTCATCTCACATCTTTTCATCATGTATTCATCATACACAATTGTCGCCATCCAGCGGACATTCCAAGGAGCGCTCTTTCGGGTATGTGCCACCGGTGGCTACATACACCATGGGAGGATGGACAGACTCACACCCTAAGGAGCTTCGCCCTTTAAGGGCCACTCACCAGGTTTGACAATTTTGAGCTGACAAGCGCAATCATGTTCTGTGGCGCAATGCGTAGACGAGGCGTTCATGATCACGGTTGCCAAACTTTGCAACGCTACGCGCTGCGGAAATGGGTCAAATTTCAAGAGAAAAACTGCTCCCCCTCCCCTCTGCCGCCGCACGCGTTGAGAATGAGGGCATGAGGTAGGCGTAGGAATGACCCTACCTACACGGCAATGCAGTGACATTGGTCCCTTACGTAGACGAGTCTGCTCTGACGTTGTCAACAGTATACCACGTGACGTGACATGGCAAAAATTATTTAACACAACATGCGTAGTTTACGTATTTGTTGCTTTAAGAGATTAATAAAACTTGAAATAAATAATAAGACGCAATACAAAATTTGCGCGTTTTTCTTTCATTTTTTTACCGTGAAATGCTACGAGATGCGGGGCTAATTTGCCAGCGTTTCACATGCGTTCGTGTCCCCGCGGTCAGCGCATTGAGCAGAAGACCACCGTGGAACGCTACTACGCGTTCGCGCACTCAATGTTCTCATCTACTCTACCGCGTCTAAGCCAGCGTTTCTAAACCATCCCGCAGAAACAGGCAGAAGACCACAAAATAACGCTGGTCAACAAAGCAACGCTGCTCGTGTGCTCGAGGGTTGGTCTTGTTTGGGCACGTCATGCGCACGTCACCTCATGGTCGGATGCTGGAGAGGGTGGGGAAGTGATTTGGCTCGCGAAGGCAACGCGGAGGAGCGGCAAGGGTTCGAGCTCGCCTCCTCTCACCCTCGTTTCGCGCCGTTTCAAAAAACCTGTTTTCTCCGCTCGCAATGGACCGATTTGAAAAATTTTTGCAGCAAAACGTTCCTCATCGGACACCCAACAACTTCCACTGCCTAACTAAATTCGGAATGGGGCCTTGTGAGTGGCCCTTTAGAAGTTCACCCACTACAAAGCACTCAGGCATATTTAGTCATCATCAGCAGCAGCACTATCAACAATGTGAACAGCTGCATAGGCTCGAGTGTTGCCGTATGGTCCCCTTCGCTGATGCGTAAAAGAAACAATCATGGCGGAAAGGGCACTTTACTGTGCTTGCAATAAGCATTTAATGATACTTTGAAACGGCTAATGTTACGCGCCAGTCACACGTGTCCTTACGGCACGGTTGCGGCACACGGCAAATCAGGTTAGCAGCTCAGAAGACGACGACCCAGCGCTTGAAAGCACAGCGCAAGCGTCTTCAAACTTTTTGGTATAGTTGAAGAATGCAGAAGACGAACTACAATAACAGTAAACAGGCACCTAGAGTGGTTTCGGGAATTGCATGTCCTAAATTCAAAAATACTAATCTCGGAGTCATGGACCTCCAATCAGTTTCGGTTTCGTGGGATGTAGGGAGCCTACATGAACGGCCGTTTTTAGGGTGGAGACATCTTAATAAGTGCCTTCAAGAAACTCCGCCAAAACCAGCGGGCAACGGGGCACGCTGTTGCCAGCTTCCACCAAATTCAGCATAGTTTTCTGTGCGCCGCCATTTTGGAGCCAGCCGCCGCTCCCTCCAGCTACGCGAAGTACGGCGCAACAAAAAGGAGCCGACCGAGTGACAGCGGCGGTCTCAGTTCTCAAAGTGAGCGCACGAAGAAATTCGCAGCCCACACACAAACACTTGCGACATAATACTGAGGTTACGCTGACACGAACGCAAGCGTGGCAACAGCTCAGACTAGCGAGCGCGTCTCCGTACGAACGCGCGGACGCGTCCCGTTTGTGGGCTTCCTACTCGCAATGCGTGGACGCAGCAACGACAACTTCGGTTATCTACTCATTCGCGAACACCGCGAAACACATATACGTGTGCCGCAGGAAAAAACAGTGAACGAAATACGCAGTACTCACAGAGCAAATACGAGACGCACTGGTGGGCTCCCAGCCGTCTCGCTTCACTTAAGCCAGCCATAGTTGTCATCGGCCAGGGCTCGCTGGGAAGCGGAACATTCGCACCCCCTTTCTGTTGTGGTTAGTGCAGAGCGGTACGCAGCATCCAGGCATGCTAAGGCTTCACCGGCAGCGTTTAACACGCTACCGCAACGTTCGACGCCGTATTATTGAGAACTAAACGCAGCCGGGCGTAGACGCAGTGCGGGCTCCAAGATGGGGCGACAGCGCGGCGTTGCTGGCAACATTGTGTTTTGGCGGGTGGCGGTGCGTTGGCGGCATGTAGTGGGTCAAAGGCTGTCATCACCTTAAAAACGGCCGTTCATGCAGGCTCCCTAGTGGGATGTGCCGTATAGCGCCACACAACGGCTATATACTGTAACCATTGCTACGCGCTGACGCGCACTCCCCGAATAAAGAGCACCCTCCCCGTTCTCGGCCTAGCGTGACGTTTCTGTCAGCACTCCCGCGCTAACACGCCCATTGTCTCCGGACGGTGCATTCGGCGGCGATACAACACTCACCATAAAGGCTTTTATGAAACTGCAGTTTTGCAAAAAAAAAAAACATGATACAATATGCATGGGTCCTTCTGGAAACATTCCGTATTGTGGAAAAATAAAATTAGGAATGCGGACGCATTTTAAAACTATAACACATTTTATAATTTCAATGACAACCCTCCCTCCTGAGTTGACCAAGAGGGGGCACCATCTGCCTTCCCCCCCCCCCCCCATGTGCACATGCTTATGCTGAAAACCACAGGATAGCTTTTACAATGACGCTATCAGACAAATTCATAATGGTGACTTCCAGAAAGCTAACAGGTCATCCACACACATTTTTTTGCGTATATGGACTGGGAAAGTCTAAATTTTGGACAAGTAAGCCCAAACTGATTTGTCAAGAATAAGCTAGTTCTGTCCACATGTATAATTTGTAATGTTTCTGTTTTATAACCTTCCTAATTTTCAAGCCCTATAACATTTTACAAAACCAATCGATTTTTGGCCAATACTCCACAGCGGATGTGAGCCACAGGTATAAGTGAACAAGAACTACGATGCAGATATGACAGTAAAAGCTACAAAAGACGACGGGCACAAAAGTAAGCAAGTCATCATTTAAATTAAGTGACCATAGATGTAATTGATTTTAAAATGAAGGTGAAATACATGTACTTGTTTGAAGTTTCCTGTGGGTGCGCTTAGTAGCAAAAGCAAGCCTTTCGGGAAGTATGCACACATTACCAACATCCTCTTCCCCAAAAATGACACACTGAACAAGCTGGTGGAATATTCCTGTACCACTAATTGACAAGTGGTGAAAGGCACTTTCTGCATGCAAGCAGCACAAAACAACATGGGCAATGGTGGGGGAGGCAGGAAACACATCCCATATAAAGAGTGCATTAAAATGAGAACCAAGCGTCGCAGGGTTGGCGGAAACTTGTTCCAAGACAGACGAGAGATGAATAGCTGTCTGAAGCAGAACCGAAGGAATTGCGTACCCATGAATACATAGAGCACTCATTCTGTCTGCTGCTGGGTTTGGCACAGGGTCAAAGTCTCATCCTACCACTGTCACCAGATGTCAGGGTCAGTTAACTAAGCCGTAGTTTACACGTAGTTTGTATTCTGCTCATGATACGTACTAGGAATAGGGGATCAGTGCATGGAGGGCAGGAGTGGAAGAAAAAAAAAAGTGTTTTTACAACTGGCTCGAAGCATTTTCCCTGGTAATTGCAGCCTAAGTGGAACGTTGATATCTGACAAACCGACGATGCTGCCACTTTTTTTCGGCTAGTGCGTGACATGTGGCACTCAATCCCGTGTCGTTTGTTTTTGTCCCTGTTTCGATGATACCGTGGCGTAGCAGCTTCGCATGCTGTGCGAAGGTACGTATAATTTGGGTTATAAGAGAGGGTGGGGACAAGAAAGAAGTCAATGCTAATTGAATGAGAGGCAGTGCAACATTTCCAGTCAATTAGGCAAAGTATGCAGAAATGACAGCCGAGCCTTGACTATGCCATTAGTGCACTTATAATACAACATACATTGCACAGGAAAAAAAGGGTGACATCAAAGCATCGTCGAGCTTATAAACAAAGAAATGACACTTCATTGGATCCCGTGAATTCTGCTAACAGCATAAACTGTAGCATGAATGTTGGAATTCATTCACGCAAGACCAGCAGCAAGGCAGCAGAGAGTCGAGTAACCAAAAAATAATGAATAGTGACAATGTTTCCAAAGTCATTCAGTTTATTCAACACAAAACGTGCACAAATTGTGTGACCTGCAGCACTTGTGCAATGATGAAACAAGAGCACTCGTGGTAAAGTGAAACCTACTAGACATAGAAGCAATTGAACTGTCAAGCTGTTTACATATGTATAAAGAAACGCGACACCTTCGGCCTTTGCAGCCGTGAAAGCACCAACACCGAGAATAGGAGCAACAAGTCGCACGGCAGTTTCCTGCATTGGTAGCTACGCAATAAGGGGCTCGCGGCGTGCGAAACACGTCTGCTCTTGTCATGGCTAACAATAATCACTGTGCTTACCTAATCAGACATAGACCGAGCCCAAATGCAAGTCAATCCCTATATGTCCTGGTCCAGAAGATGTAAAGAAAATGTTCTTCAACTATGGATCGGCCCATAATTGCTGATGAACAGAAAACTTTGTACATGACATACTATTGTGTAAGATAAGCATGGCTTATTTACGCTTGCACAAAACCAACTATGTGCCAGTTTCTTTGTCAGCCAAAGCCTGATCTTGGAGATCCGTGTTTTCTCAAATGTTGGTGACAACGGAATCACATACAGTGACCATGGTTGGAGCCATTTTCACTCATGTTTTTTTTTATCAGTTGACTAAAGATCTTGCCTGCATGGCCGCTGTGCGAGACAACGATGACTGAATGAGTTGGAAATGTAGTTGACAGAATTCACAGTTACCTCATAAGTTTCTGTTTGAGATCTCATTGTAATTCATTTTCATAGCACGTCAATTTACTGCACATGTACATACGTAAAGTACCAATGTAGATGAAGCAGCTAGAAGAACAGTGCGAGTGACAGTAGAATTGCATTAGCTAGGGACTTTTGCATGCTTTGGTCGCAAATATAGATAGACAGCTAATTATCGGCATCATTTACAAAAAAAAAAAAAGAGCGACCATGTTATTCTATGAATGATTTTACGTAAAACACAACCACCACCTCGGCCTACTAAAATGAGTGTTTTTCTTACTTTTGTATATTGCAACATGAATTTATAGGGTGATGAAATGTCCAATACACGAACCCAACTGCTTTTATCGACATGCACCTACTGTACCAGCTATTCTGTTATGACAGTGACACTGCAGCCAAATACGGTGGCTCCAAAACACAGCCGCAACATAATGTACATTCAAACGAATACCGTAACTAAAGGTTTTCTATGGTTGCTCCTTTCAAGCAAAGCAATCGCGTCAGAAGTTGTTACGTATCACTATATCACTTCAAGCCACTTATGGCAGCTTAAATGCAAGATGTATGCAAGTTTATGCATAGAGAAGAATTCAGATTTTTTTGTTTTCACACTGCACATGGAAATCACAGGTTGTCCTCGTAGTACCTTCTGCGACCAAATTGGCCGATGCGGTACGGCGCCGGTGACGAGGTATCGCCATTTCCTCTCTCGTCCTCGTCATCATCGTCCAATCGCAGTGAACCGATCGAAGTCCCTTCTAGAAAGGTGTCTGTAAATCCGTCCTCCTCCGACACCAACCGGATACTATCGCCACCTCCAAATGAAGAATCCAGAAGCAAAATATCCTGCTCAACCACCGAGTCGGAAGCTGTAGGACTTGTGGTTTCGGCAAGGCTGGCACTTTGCCCCACATTCTCGGCTTCATCATGCACTGGACGCTCCGTGGCGTTGCACTCTCCCGGTTGCTGAGGTGGGACTCCGACAGCCGTGTCGTGCACCGATTCCTCGAGTCTGATTCCCGCTATCCCTTTCTTGGGGACGCTAGCTAGATCCCGCTTCACTCGCCGTCGCCGAGATAAATCATTCCTGCGCACTTGCACCATCTGTTCGAAGTCGATGATGTAGAGGAAGCCCGCAATCAGTACTTCGCACCTGCGAAAATGCATCGCGAAATTCAAATAAGAGAGGCAAAAGGTATGTAGCTCTAAAGAGCAACGTGCTGAACGGCACCATCTAATGAAACAGGTACAAACTTCGATTGACTGATAAACCCTAATTACCTCAAGAAACAGAATTTTTTTTTATATTGACACATTGACAAGGGTGCACCAGCCAAAATAAAATTTGGAGCAATTTTTGAAGCAGCAAGATCTTACTTTTGGAGCACTGAAATCCAACTTTGGAGCAGGTTACGGGGAAAAAACATTCAATTTTATCATGAAAGAGCAAACTTGGAGCAGCATGAAAAAACTTACATTTAGAAAAAAAAATATATGTACAGACCATTCAACATTCCCTAAATCATGCAGAGTGAATATGAACCCTGCTATTTTTATAAAAGTAGTATTTTGAACCACCCCAGACATCCAAACAATGATAAAGACCACATCAGCATTTGCTGTGCCTGTCAAATCCTTTGACAGACTGAGCATTCAGATGTGCATCTGCCGAGTTGGTGCTCTTGAGATTCGGGAGATTTGTAAAACTCAAGAGTACAAGTGGCGAAAAAAAAAATACCGGCGCACAGTACTTTTAGATTTTTTAGAGCTGCAGAAATGTAATTCAGTGCCCAATGATTGCTAGTAAGTTTGTTAGACGTCAGTGATCATATTAGTACTCACCGTTATGCGACGTATATACATGTGTAATTGAACAAACTGTGATATGTCCTGTGAATAGTGCTAACAGCCCCTTCCAAATCTTAAAGCGCTTTTTTGCACGCCACCGATGTACGATGGCAAAGCTGACTTAAGTGGGAAACACATGGTGCGAATACGGATGCGAATTGCCGTACGGCTGTTCGTGCCAGCAGCCGCATCTGACAGACATTTAACAGGATCCCACAGCGTGCCGTGACGATTCGCACGCCAAGCGCGCATCCAGCTTGCTGAATGTAGCCACGCGGCAATTGCGCCGGTCTGGCGGCTGCAGCCAATAGCAGCTCGGGAGCGTGACAAGGGGTGCCACAGGTGGGCGCTCGTCGCAAGTTTCTGCCTCGCCACTCCGATAGCACTGATCACCCATGTATTTTAGGATATCACCCTTGCTAGTGGCATCCAAAACATTTGATAAACTGTAGCTGATGTTAAGTAACTCATGGTTGAATAAAGTGATGATTGAAGAGTGATATTTTTGCAACGCAATGCCAGTTTCTGAACCAACGACGAGAGGTCGAGCCGTGATGGAAGTCCATATCGCAGGTAAACAAACAGTGGCACGGGCAGTCTCGGCGAACCGACCCACTTCGTTCCCACCTTTGCTTTTTACACCGAGGTCGTCCAATAAACCAGTTGCATATGTGAAAGCGTCATATAAGTGTAAGAGCTTTTATCGTGTTGGTAAAAAGAAGCGCTCGACAATGAGCTCACGTAGAAAAGAGCGGCGCTACCGAGAACATCGGCCTTGCTAGGCCTACGCTCGAAGTTGATAATGAATGTGGGCTGTGTCGATGTTTGCCGCTTGTGAAGGCATAGCTTTGTTGGCCATGTTATTAGACAATAAGGCATGGCTGCGTGAGCTTCTTTATTTTGCACTTAATAAAGAGGATACAATGTATTCCGAGCGTGGGGACGTATGTGGGCAGAGCCTGAGCGCTAATTGCTCATTCGGTGCCGCATCGGATGCCGAATTGCACCATGTGTCTCTTGCTTCAAGCTGCGTTCTGCACGGGTTATACAAGGGGTACAAGGCCAAGAAATTTTCAAACTGCTAGCCTGCCCCTTTTTTTTTTTTCGCAATGGGGTTAGGTTTTGGGCACAACTTCTCGGTTCGCTTACAAGGCGCGTTTGACCAGATAAAATGGCGACGGCACACGCCCGTTGGCCCAGTGACTGCACCGGATATGTCGCATCTGCGGTTACTATGGCAACTAACATGGTCGTCAGCAACGCCAGCGCTCCCAGCACATCGAGTTTCTTCATACCCAGTAACAGCCGCATACGTTCCAGCTTCTAACATTCCATAGCCACGTTTGCCGACTAGAAAATTCGTACTTCGCATGAAGTGTTGTTGGCTTCGGCAACGCATTTTTATCTTGAAGTTATGACGTCCTGCTGATAAATATTCCACTTCGATAAGCGGACCAGCGGGTGCACCAGTTGTCACTTGATCTGGTCGATCGCATTTTGCCAATGTCTTCGCCTAATGAGCATACATCTTGCACCGTAGTTTGGGGTTAGGGTCGGCACACCTCGATCCCTGTATTGATTGATGAGGCTAAGTGCAGGTGGACAACGTGGCCTCTATTTCTCTCTCAAATTAAGGCAAGTGAAGAAATTTTGAGGCTGGTCGGGCATTTTGGTGGAGCTCAGCGCAAAAACAGGGAATTGTATTATATTGGCGCGATTGGCACAGCTGTTGTGGCTCTGCATTGAGGATCATAGGTTGCCAAAAATTGTGGAGCTCATTCAGACTCACTCACAAAATGTATTTTGCGCTTAGGACTCACTCGGACTCAGACTCGCCGAAATTTTCGTGGGGCAGACTCACCCGAACTCATGCTCCCAATGATTTTCTTCAACCGGACTCGCTTGGACTCAAGCTCACCAAAATATTACTCACTAGGACTCAGACTCATGGCTCGATCTTGGTCTGTGCGAGTGAGTCGACTCACGAGCCTTTTCGACCATGGTGTCAATGCTCCTAAACACCAATATCTCACGTAATCGGTGCTCTTTCTGACACCTTTTGATATGGTGATTTTGAGTGGTGGTAAACCAGCGAGAGCACTTTTCTTGGAAGAGAGATGTCAACATAAGACAAATTTATCAAGAACTTCCCGGAACAGTTGGTGGAGGCAGAGTATAAGGCATCCCGCTACATAACTCACTCCTATAATTCTTAAATATCGAAATGGTGTATGAACGACACTGTTTTGGAATACTCATGAGTAGATGCGAGCACAAACATGAGTCCAGGTAAGGCTCGTAGTAATGCTGAAGACGAGTGGATAGGGTCATAAGTCGGCAAACACAAGTGGAACTCACTTAGGCTCACTCAAGAAATATATCTTGCACTTTGGAATGGCTCGGACTCCAACTCTTCGAAATTTTCCTCGAGTCGGACTCACACTCACTGAAATTTTCTTCAACCAGACTCACTCGAACTCAAGCTCACCCAAAATTTTACTCACCTGGAATGACTCCGACTCAGACTCGCAGGTTGATCCGGGTCCAACTGAGTCCGAGTGGGTCGACTCACGAGTGAGTTCGCCGACCTATGTGTAAGTTGCTATGCGAAGCCTAGCTGTACACAGCGTCACCGCAAAGTTTGTAGCAAAGTGAAGTTCGCTGATATTTGTAGGTGACGGTTATCATCTCAGTGCCACTGACGTGACCTAGAAATGCCAACTATGTGACATCAAAAACATGTATGTGGTTCAGCCTGAGGCCAGCATTACAGAGTCACTTCAAAGCACCACACGAATTGCCCAAACGATGATCCTCTTGGGAGCGCCGATACATGCAAGCCGGCAGAATTTCCACGCACTTTGGACACTCTCGTGCTAAAGCAAGCCTTGTCGAGGCATGCCTGAAGCTTCACCCAGGGCAGCAAAGCAGTGGCTGCAATGGACAAACTAAAGGTATGGACTAAGCTATGCCTTAAGTGCGTGGTGTTTTGAAATGAGAAAAAAATAAAGCACATGACACAACTAGTGACGTAGCCATAGGTCGTCAAAAAAAGTGGAACTCAGATTCACTCAAGAAATATATCTTGCAGAGCTTTGGACCCTCTCTGACTCAGACTTACAAAAAAAGGTTTTCTGAGCCCGACTCACTTAGACTCACACTCATGAAAGTTTTCTTTCACCAGACTCACTCGGACTAACACTCACGGCTCTATCTGAATCTGAGTGAGCACGAGTAAGTGGACTCATGAGCGAGTTTGCCGACTTAGATGTAGCATCCACGTTACTTCTCCAAAAGTAACGTGGATGCTACATCTAAGTGACACAGCGAGGAGTGACCAGCCAGAGCGAAAGTAGCAAAGGCAAGTGACAAATGAGCAGCCGCTGCATGGGCAATAATCAAATGCCTAACTCTCAGTCACGGCGCCAGTTTGACGTAATTCTGGTGACGATGTTTGCCATAGACTTGAATACTAGTACTTTCACTAGTTAGGCAAATCTTCAGCCCTTACAGGGAGATGCGGGTCGAAAAACGCGTGTTTTGTTTCAAATATACCAATTTGTTATTTTCGCCTGTTTTGATAAAATTAGTACCTCTACTGTTATGAAAAAAAAAATAATGCAGGTCGAGACACAACTGGAAGTTCTTTAAAATTGCATCTAAAGAGCACAAGGTGCCTGTTAAAAGGTCGAAAGTGTGCAGTCTTCGAGCACCTTGCCGCCGATAATACGCCGCCGCTCGCCATTGTTGATCGCATAGCCAAAGAGTCGAGCCTCACTCTTCAAGCAACAACAGTTTCCCTCGCTGATGCGGCACAAGAAATAATAAAAAGAAGCACGCTTCTCCGCGTTTTTCGAGCGCCGCAACTGGCTTATCACGTGGTACGGATCGGGGACCGCTATTGGCCGCTGCGCGCCTGTATGTGCTGTGAAACCTATTTGCGGGGTCCATGTTTTGTCGAGCAACGCAGCTGAACAATGCTTTTCTCGTGTAATTATCTCCGTTATGAATGAAAAAAGACATTGCTCGCAAGTGAAAGCCGTGGTGCGGCGCGCTCTATAGGAATAAGCTACGAGCAGCTGGTCCGATTTGCGGCAGTTGTTGGCTTGCAAAAGCCAATGCATCAAAAGTCATTCACACCCGTCCGCAGGAAAGTTCGTGATGCGGCAATGGATGACTTCAGTGCCAATCTTGAGAGGTCAAAAGAGCTCACAGTGAGAGAACTTAGCAGGGACAACATTGCCATTATGTACGACGGTATGTGGCACAAACATGGCTGCAAAATGGCATCACACTGGACTTAGTTCAGATTTCGCAGTCCTGTCGAACTTATTCCTAACTTGCAGTTGGCACAAGGCTCTGCCAGATGGAGCGGAAGTTTGGCAAGCGGTTCGTGGCCTTGTCTGTGAGCGAAATGTCTGTGAGGAGTTGGCTCGACAAAGCCGAGAGGGACAAACTCATGGTGCTGGCATATTTTAGTCGCAGTGGCCACTACAAGAAGGATTGTTCTTTTTGGTGTGCAAATTTCATCTGATTTATTATCTTTCATAAATAAAAACTCAATTGTAACTTTAAAACCCGTTTTTCTCTAAACACAAATTTTGCCATTTTTTCCAATCTGCCCCTCCTTTTTCGGGCACTTTTAGTGCTCGGATCTGCATGAAATTTTCCCAAATTTTTTCCAAAGTGTGACAAATGCAATTATCTAGCTTAAATTTCAATACTTTATTGTATAATAAAAAATTATATTTATGCCTTTACTAGGGTAGGTGAAATATGTACTTCTCACGTCTATCATTTTTCATGCATATTACATAGTTTGTATGTGCTTCTTAATTAGTTCTTTGCACTCTACACTTTATTTGAAGCATTAGGAACTATGAATGGTAAAAATTACACAAGTTTAGGGATGAAAAGAGGGGGGGCAAAAGGGTTAAGGTTTTCACTTTGTCATGTTGCAGAGCTAAAAGTGTGTAACTTGCAATTAAACTAATTACATATTTGAAATTAGCATAAAAAGCCATAAACAGCTCAAGTTTCATAGCTCTAGGGTGAATATTAAAAGAAAGTGTCTTCGAGTAGCATCTCCCCTTAAGGGAATGCAAACATGATTGTTAAAAATATTCACACTGTTTTTGTTAATAACAATACTGGTGTCGAGAAATTTAAACGAGCATCAGGATGCCTGGGAAATCACATATGTTTAAATTACTGTTCCTTTAAAAACACTTGGTTTCTATATCAAGAAGGTGGCTTCTCAGTGACATGGCGTGGCAGCAACTTGTGACGTACTAGCGCTAAGTCTGTCATCTGCCGGTATTGCCCGTAAACAACGATGAGCAAATTGTGATGCAAAGGTTCCGACAATGATGTTTGCGATTTAGGCAGCATGCAGGATGCAGTGCTCACAAACTCTGTAGAACTGTATTGACTAGGCAGGTTAATGTCCATTGCAGTTGGGCTGGCTTGCTGATACTCAGTGACGAGAACTTTAAAACCAGAAACCAAAGTAAAATATTTTATACGTGTTGTCCGACTCCTGCGAGTGGAGATTGATTAATTCATATGAGGGGTTTAAAGTCCTAAAAGCACCATATACTAATTATGAGAGACGCTGTGGTGGAGGGTTGCAGAAATTTCTACCACCTCGGGTTCTTTAACAAGCACCAAAATCAGAGCACACGGACCTACAGCATTTGCGCCTCCATCGAAAATGCAGCCGCTGCAATTCCAGGATTCAATCTCGCGACCTGCGAGTCAGCAGCCGAGAACCTTAGCCACTAGACCACCGCGGCGGGGCTGGTGAGTAGAGAGCATCGACACTGCATACTAAGGAAACAATAAGATGTCCCTTTCCTAATTTCCTCAGATTGTGTCAATACAGTAGACTCTTATTAAAAGGAACCTGAAGGGACCAGGAAAATGTGCTCCATTTAAAAGGATTTCCGCTTAATGAGAGATGACCACGTGTGCAGAATACAAGAACGAAGCAAATCTTTTAAGAATCACTTGTTCCATTTAAGCAGTAGTTCCGTTCAACAGATTTCCGTTTACTGAGAGTCTATTGTACTCCTTTAAAAGCCTTTTATGCATTATGTTCTTGTTAGTTAACTTGAGCAGCTGGACAACAACTAATTTTGTTACTCAAGCCGTCGTTGAGTTAGCTGATCATGACTTGTTATAGAGTGCATAGATGTGCAAACACACACTGCACGATATCTTTTACATAAACATGTGATGAAAATGAGATAGCTTACAAGCATTATTTCCGCACTTTTAACAAACACTTGTTAGAATTCAGCCCTTTCACTGTTCCTTTGTTTCCTCGTCTCTGTATTGATTTGGGTGCACGTTAAAGAACCCCAGGTGGTCAAAATTTCCGGAGCCCTCCACTACGGCGTCTCTCATAATCATATGGTGGTCTTGGGACGTCAAACCCCACAAATCAATCAAATCGTCTCTGTATTTTCTGAGGCATACATAAATATATAGCCCAGTATTCTTTCTTTCTTTGCTTTAACATTTATGGGGTAGACAATTATAGACATGAACACTACAGGAAAATTTAGAGGTTCATAATATATGGTTGCAGAGCTTTCCCGTCCCAAAACACCAATATAATCACGAGACGCCGTGGTAGAGGGCTGCAAAAATTTCTACCACCTGGTGCTCTTTAACATGCCCCTAAATATAAGCACGCGGGCCTCTAGCGTTCTGCTTCCATCAAAATGTGGCTACTGTGGACGGGTCTATATCTTGGGACCTTAAAGGGGAACTCGCCTATTTTTCGACATTTCCCCGATTTCAACAAAACTTTGAACACATGTTCTCATCGGTACCATAGTGATATGTGCCAAATTATACAACCGTAAGTTTAGTTTTTTAGAAAACGAATTTTAAAAGTTGTAACCAACTCTGGAACCACACTTGTAAACATGAGCCAACCTGTGCATGTGTATATTTTCCTACTTTTTTTCAAAACCCTGCCTCGCACAGCAGACTGATGCAGCACATTAACGATGCGATGACACCGTGAGCACAGTTTGGTTTTGTCATCTGCATATCACATTAGTTGTAATTAACATTGAGTCTTACACTTAGCATGCACAATATTGAGCAACGAGGAGGTTGATTTGGGGCGCATCATATGCTTCAAGCTCCTGCAGGTTGAAATCAAAAGGCGGTGCTTCCGTGTTCAGTAGCTGCAATCATCGCTGATTTTGTCACTGATAAGTTCAGACGAGCTGACACAGCTTGAGTCCATGTCGGATGACATCACGGACTTGCTTTTTGCGAGGCAGAAGAATCACCTGTGCCATGTTTACACCCTGGCCAGCCATGGCGGCGCGTCCGTGATGTCATCGTATACACAGCCAGAAGCAGCTGCCAATTTAGGGTACTCATTGTTTTTTGGTTATTTAAAAATAGATGAGTCTCTTGGCAAAATGAACCATTCTAGCTGTTAGAAGATCCGTTAACGCTATTTCAAAACCTCATAACCTCAACATGGTGAAAAATGCACCCAAGTTCCCCTTTAAATGTCAGCAGTCAAACCACATGACCACCATACCATCATAGCATGTGAAAAAATTGACAGTTTGCACGCTGTGAGCGTTGTACCTGGGAAGTTGCTTGGCAGCCGCTGCCTCTAGCTCTGCGCTGGTCCTCTCATCATACTGCCACCAGCCGTTGCGGCCCTCGTAAAACCACCTGTAGCTCTCCTCAGTGGGGGAGTCCAGCTCCGACTCTGCATCCGGAATCAGCTCCGGCTTTTCCGTAAAGTCCGCAGGAATTTCCTAAGAAAAAAAAATGAGAGAGGCAGAGAGAAACGAGACTTTATGCCTTTCGACACGACAGCATTGATCTTGTTTCACAGGAATACCGGTGTCGGCGGCGCCAGCATCATTGGTTAAGAGCAGAAAATCAATGTGGTCCGAGAGCGAATATTCAAGGGAGATTCAAATAAAAAAATAATAGAAAAATGTCTGGTGAAATTTGGATTGGAAATCTAAACCTGTAACCCCGGCTCTGTAGCATGATGCATTTAGCCACTAGGCCACTATGCACACATCCTCCAGCTTACTTATGGCCAGCTATATTTAAAACTTGTAATGCCCCAAGTTGGGCGCCAGTGTAGCATACACGTATCCCGAAGGAGTACGGCCACCAGCGTGGGTCCAGTCTTAGCGAGCCGCAGGGCACGCGTTAACCGTCGCCGTGGCGAGAACACGGAACTGCTCAAGGTCGCAACACTATTGCCTGCGGCAACACGAAAAACGCAGTACAGAGCCGAATGCAACAGGGGCAGCGGGAAAGCAAATGGGCTTATCCACACCTAGGGCGAGAAGTACTATACAGGGTGCCGCGAGCACATCTCCTTGGGCAAAAGTGATTCACGGTGACACCGGGACAAAAGGGCCCGATCGCTCGAGCAAGGACAAACTCCGCTCTATTGACTTCCGAGAGGTACGGGTCGACGTAGTTATGACCACGCACTAGCACACCACATTGCTCTTCGGCCTAGCGTTCGAAAGGATGGCGGGGGGCAACAAAAGGTAGGTGTTCGCCGCGGACTAAAGGTGCCGTTGGCGGAAACTGAACAAGCCCCAAACAAAGGGAGTTGACGGGCAGAAAGTAAATGCGTGCTTACCCCATGCTGTCCCGGAGAAGTTCTGACTCACTCCCAACGCGCGCGGAACGTCCCGAGAAGCTTTGCACACGGCGCCACAGTCGACATCCGCTACCGGTTGAGAGGGGTTAAACGTCACTCCCCGCTCCCCTAGCATGGCAGACCATGGAGAAGGGGAGTCATGATGGGACATGAGAACGGCAGAAATAAGCGGCAAAGCCAGCGCAAAGGCGGCGGGCTATCCTCAATTCCCACAAACTCCATCCCAAAATTTGTATTGCAGGGCTTCTAGTGTTTCAAATGAAAACAATGATCCAGCTTGATGTTTTTCGGAGCGAGACAGATGCCTTTTTGAACAATGACAGCGGACTCAAGCTGCACCTTCCCTATGAAGGCCAACCCACACAGCGATTGCTGTTGAAAAATAGGCGGTCTTTTCAACCAGTCCGACCAGTTGCAACCGAGGCCTTATACCGTCAAATATACTATCAAGTGTCGGTCCTCCCAGAATCGACACTTGAAAATACTTAACACTTTAATGTACAAGTTTGTTATTTTAAATTCCATGACAGCTTATCGAGCTTCCGTGATGTTGGATTCTCTTGATTTACATCACTGAGGTATTGCGTACCCACATAGGTGAAAATTCTAGGACTGTGCAATGTGCAAGCGAAACCACGTTTAAAATTAGCAGGGACATGACTGTGCATGTTACTGCCATTGCTACATGCAGCAAAAAGCCTGTTACAAGGTGCTTTATAGTTTTTAGATCATCGACAATGAATCTGTTTTATAAGGCATTGCCTTCAGGAGTAGAGTGCGATAGTGTAGTTAGTCCCCGAGCACATTCCCCCCTCAATTGCTAGCCTGGCTTCGGTCTCCTATCCTAGTCTGCCTACTGCAAGTACATTTGCAAAGTATCCACAACGCCATAATTCTTGCTTCTGCGAATAGGTGAGGTACCCACTACATGTGCAGTGTACCCACTACATGTTTGTAATGCATATAGGTGAAGTACCCACTACATGCGCAGTGTACCAGTTACATGGTCGTAAGTCAAATAGGTGAAGTACCCACTACATGTGCAGTGTACTCGATACATGGTCGTAAGGCAAGATGTGCGATTGCACAGTTTCTGGATGCTGCCCCTAATTATTGATGGGCTTTTAGACAAAGCACTGATGCAATTCACATGTTTCGATGCCTGGTAGCGACTCTACGCTTCTTCCACACAATGCTACACATGTTAACGAGACTCCTCGTACCACATGACATTCTATTAGCACTTTTTCCACAACAGTTTCAAGCTTAACAAGGAGTGGGTACCAGCTGGCAGGTGCTCCATGATAACCGACTTTTTGCGCAAAATTTTTTACAACAGACGCCCGTCCGTGTTTTGTCTGTTGTCTAAAAAATGTTTGCGAAAGAAATAAGTTAACAGTTTCAAGTACCAGCGTGCTTGCCATGCAAGAGTCATTCGTTCAAATTACGGCTTTGAATCAAAGCCCTTCTTTATTTATTGCAACTGTCTCGAATGTTCACCCACAGGCAACGCTAATTTTTTACTCACAACTAACAATGCGGATCCCAACACCATAATTCCTATAAAACGAGCTCTTTAATGCTATTGTGTTAATACCATACTATTAACGCTACAACATTACTTTTCCATGTTAGACTACCAGAAAACGTAGCTGCACAAGTTGCTCGATCCCCACGATAACAGAACCAAAGTGGCTGATACAGCTAGTAAAATACGGCAAAAAAAAAAGACATTGGTATGGTACAGACCATAGGGTAAACCAGCACTCCTAAAACGCCTTGATGTGGTGCAATAGGGGTTTCCGCTGGGCTCACCTGTCGGCACATGGCACACCTCTTGCTCTGGTTGGCTATGCCCTTCACACATAAGAAGCAGAATATGTGGCCGCAGGGTAGCCGGGCAGGGTGAATGCACTTTTGCAGGCAAATGGCACACTCAAGGCCTGGAGTGGGCGGTTCTTCCTCCACATCCGCGTTTTCCAAAGCTGCAGAAAACCAAGAGAATTGAGCTTAAAGCTGGACCACTGTGACATGAGACATGGACAAAAATCACAGGCCGTAAAGGGGCCCTGCAACACTTTTTCAAGCTGCCATCGAACGAATTACCTAAAGGATCTTATTGCATCATGAATTCAGTGCATAATCTCTAGAATCCGTTCAGTACGAGCGAAGGTACAAAGATCTGTCACACGCTGCAATTACATACTCCCTTCTCTTGTCCCGACGACAGCGCTGGAAGCTAAACAGGGAGGGATGGCACGCAAAAAACAAATGCATTTCGCTTGTCGCATGACTGAGCACTTTCTCGCGTGCCTTTGCAGCACAGTTGAGCACACCCGCATGAACCCCCATGGCCCCCCGTGGTAGTTCCTGTAATGACCAAGCACGCTATGCTCAAATCAGCCGATATCTGATACTTGGCCTGGGACACAGTGATTTTTGGGACTGTAGGATCATTTGCCTAGAGAAAAGAAAACAATTTTGGACGACTTTGAGAACTTGTTGTGAACTCCAGGCCACGTGCTGCGCTATAATATTTGGCATGCGTGTTCCTGGGAGCCTTAACTACCAACAATTGGTCAAGTCAAAAAGTGTTCACGGACCCTCTAAGAGAAAAAACGCATCCTGCAGAAATCAGACACTGTTATGAACAGCTCAACCAAATCTCACAGTCCTACACAGAAAAGAAAGTTTACAAGTTGAATGCAAAGTTACAAGATTCTCACGCGCTCTCTTTCCACACAGAAGCCTGTGCTGACTCTCGTTGGAGCCGCCAACAATGAACCCAATGGTGTATGTAAACAGCCGCATTTGAATCAGATGCACTTCCTGCCATGGTGTGCCACCTCATGCCGGCACCCTGCTCCATAGTCTGCTAACATTACAAGGTAGCCATACTAGCACCCACAAGAATCGCAGCAGGGATGAGTGATCGCATTTTGCATTGTGCGCTCAAGATCATGACACATGCCAATGTAACTTATTTCCCCCAGCTGTCCTTCCCTGCACTGTTTCATGCATGCATGTTGGGACAAGAGAAGGCGCTTAAAGCATGCAACAAATCCCTGTAATTCCGCTCGTTTTGAAGAATTCCAGAAATTTTTCTGGCCACAGATTCGTGAGGCAATAAACTTTAATGTTGAGGTTATAACAATAATATCTGGGATTTTGCGTTTCAAAACCACAGTATGCTTACATTTCTCACCAATACGGTGCTGCAGCACCGTATTGGTGAGCTCCAAAAATATTGACCATCTGTTTTCATTAACTTGCACCAACATCGCACAGTGCACAGGTCTCTAGCATTAAATGTTCTTGCGATTTGCTCTTTCGTTATTCACATTTCAGCTTTTTCTTTGTATTAACATAGGAGGTCTCACTGGCCGTTCCTTGGGACTTCCTCCTGCATACTTACTCACAATGTACATTTCTGACACTAATAAAGAAACATTAATTGATTGATTGATTTCGCCTCCATCCGAATGTGACCACTGCAACCGGGATCGATCCCGTGACATTCGGTTCAGCAGCCGAGTGCTATAAGCACTGCTCAATCGCAATGAACCCGAGGTCATTCGATGAATCCTTGACAAAGTGGTTCAGAAAAAGTGATATTTTTCACACACTGCAGTTACTTCAAGCACATGCAGTAGTCAAGAGTGTCGACTTCATGCATTTGCCACTATGAGGAGCAGGTACCACGACACTACAGGGGAATCTATGTGAACACAATGCATCCTGGGGTTTTACATGCTGGACATAAAGTCTCTTGCAAAGTGCACTGCAGTGCATAACTTTAACTACCTGGTCTTCCTTAACCTCTTCAAATTTATCCAGGAACACTACTAGTACGGATAGAATCACAGTCTTGAGCAGCGGCGTGCATGGCTGTCGACACTGTTGTTGGCCGCAGCTTCTACCACCTATTACCTCCAAGCTTCCATTCATGCTTTAATTATAGCACAAAAACCTAACCTATGTGTGGTATCATTATGGCGTCCTTCTTTGCACATTTCTGCTGAAAACAGCAGCTGCAGTGGCCAGCTGGGCGGACTAGACAGGTGTGATTCCATATGTATACTAGAGCAGCCACTCCAGCAAGCATGCTAACCTGGAAGCTAGTTTAAGATATGCAACTACTGGTTCATCGCTGCTAGTTAGCTGAGAAATTTAACGCATCCTGATAGCCTAGTACACAAGCTAGAATCATGCAGGCAACGGAGAATTTTTTTCAAGCAGCGCGAAATTACGTTTTTAAAATTTCAAGTGCATGATCGAGTTGTTATCTGTGCGTAAAAGATTAAGCACTTCACGCTGCACTAAATAAAATGACTGTTTCAAATTCACTATCTTAATTTTACAGAACCAACAGAGGTAGTAAATATCCATCTGACGACAGTTCGATTAACAGTATATCGCACCGAATAAATGCAAAATTCACCACAGACAAATTTATACCCTCTCGGAGAGGTAAACCCTTTTAACGACGCACAATAAAACGACAGACGCGATCGAGTAGAGCTTCGCAAAGTCTTCTGTTGAACAACTTGACAAGCGACAGCGTAGCAAGCGCATCGTTTACAAGGCCACGAACATTTGTTGGCGAGTACAGAGATGCACAGGCACTGACAGGCTTCATAAAACGGCTACAAAGGGGACGCGTACACGAGCTCTTCGACAGACGCGGAGAGGTCCTACGGCGCGGGTTATCTTTGGGCAGCACTGTTCGCGCGTGCGCAAAACGTGCACGATACGACGCATTGACTCGCACAAGCTTCACTTGTTTACAAGTTTCGAATCGGTCGCTGAAATAGCCGAAGAAATCAGCAAAGGGAAATCGTTTAGCGACCCATATAACCTGCCTACGCCCGTTTACAAGCGCGGGTTAGTACACAAGCGTTGCGTAGCCAGTGCTTACGGTATTTTACGCTTCATATCATCCTAAAAACAACGTTAGTAGGTTAACTATGGGCTACAGCAGGAGGCAAAAATGTGATTACTGTAATGCCGTTCACCGAACCAGTCAGCACTGACTTTCCGCATCATGAACTCCCGACAAACTACTAACCATTGAGGTCCGCCGGACTACTCGCAACGCTGACTTGCGTTGAACCTAAAAAGTAGATAAGCGGTTGAACATCTCTTTGAAAGACCTCAATCACACGGATGCGCCCACGACTTTAATACCACGGAGAAGTGCTACCAACGACGCGTGAGCCAAAACAGCTTCAAATGAACTCACCCTGAGAAGTTTCCATCGGCTCTCGGGGTTCACCCATGCTTCTTCGGCGCTTCCTAGAACTACACAGTGATGCAATTTTTCACTCTTGTGGAACACTAATCATTTCGTTCCTCCCACGGAGCTAGCACCTAAACGGAGGCAATTTCGAACCCGTACAGCGAGGCAAAACAACACGGCAAACACAAATGGAAAACGCGGTTATTGTTACCTTCGCTGTTATTTTGCTGGGATGGCCCAGCAGCCAGTCGACACCACGCGATCTTTCCATGTCACGAACGCCAATGTATCTCTCGGCGGGGTCACATTATATCTACTGATTATTGTGTGTATTAAAGTGTAGTAAAAGAAACGAGCATTTACGCAGTTGCAACGATGCTATAACAGCTCAAATTATTAGTGTTTGGGTCGTGTTGACCTTTATTAAGCTTCATTTTGGTTTCGCTTTTGCACCCGTCGAAATAGCTGGCACCCGCTGTCTCTTCAAATAAAATTGTCCCCTAAACGTGCCACGCATACAACAGAACTACTGAGATTATTTTTTTTATAAAATAAAATTTATGCGGAATACTTTGGGTCACCTAGGCATTTATTGACGGGACTAACGCGTGCCTAGGGCGCACTGCCATCGAGGCTTTTTCTCGGCCAGTCCTCACCGACATTGCTCACACCTCAAGGCACCTTCGAGCTGTGAGATGGCTTTCGTTTCTGCAAGGTTTACCGGCGCATTCGCCAAACAACTGGTCCGGGGCGTTGCCAAGTACCCGACGCGCTGCACTGGCGTGAGTTCGTACGTCGCTCGACACTTTTCCACTACGAAATGTGTGTCAGCCGGTCCCGGTGCCGCAGAGGTGTCCTCCATCTTGGAGGAACGCGTCCTGGGCCAGGCGACCACGGCCAATTTGGAGGAGACCGGACGCGTTCTGTCCATCGGTGACGGTATCGCCCGCGTCTACGGACTCAAGAACATCCAGGCCGAGGAGATGGTGGAGTTCTCCAGCGGCCTTAAGGGCATGGCCTTGAACTTGGAGCCCGACAACGTCGGTATCGTCGTGTTCGGTAACGACAAGCTCATCAAGGAAGGTGACATTGTCAAGCGGACAGGTGCCATCGTCGACGTGCCGGTCGGACCCGAACTTCTGGGTCGCGTCGTGGACGCCCTGGGCAACCCAATCGACGGCAAAGGACCCGTGGCCTGCAAGGGCAGGGCCCGCGTCGGAGTCAAGGCGCCCGGCATCATCCCCCGAATCTCCGTCAAGGAGCCCATGCTGACGGGCATCAAGGCTGTAGACAGCCTGGTGCCCATCGGTCGTGGTCAGCGTGAGCTCATCATTGGCGACCGTCAGACGGGCAAGACCGCCATCGCCATCGATGCCATCATCAACCAGAAACGCTTCAACGAAGGCTCGGACGAGAAGAAGAAACTGTACTGTATCTACGTCGCCATCGGACAGAAGAGAAGTACCGTCGCGCAGATCGTCAAGCGGCTCACGGGCGCCGACGCCATGAAGTACACAATCATTGTCAGTGCAACGGCATCGGACGCCGCCCCGCTGCAGTACCTGGCTCCTTACGCCGGGTGCGCCATGGGCGAGTACTTCAGGGACAACGGGATGCACGGCCTCATCATCTACGACGACTTGTCCAAGCAGGCTGTCGCCTACCGTCAGATGTCTCTACTGCTAAGGCGACCTCCCGGTCGTGAGGCCTACCCAGGAGACGTGTTTTACCTCCACTCGCGTCTTCTGGAGCGTGCTGCCAAGATGAACGACTCCTTCGGAGCTGGCTCCCTCACTGCTCTTCCAGTCATCGAAACCCAGGCCGGCGACGTGTCCGCCTACATCCCGACCAATGTTATCTCCATCACAGATGGCCAGATCTTTCTGGAAACTGAACTCTTCTACAAAGGCATCCGGCCCGCCATCAACGTGGGCCTGTCCGTCAGTCGTGTAGGGTCGGCCGCCCAAACCAGGGCCATGAAGCAGGTTGCCGGTTCCATGAAGCTCGAGTTGGCGCAGTACCGAGAGGTGGCTGCATTCGCACAGTTTGGCTCGGACCTCGACGCCGCCACGCAGCAACTGCTCAACCGGGGAGTCCGTCTGACGGAGCTCCTGAAGCAGGGCCAGTACAACCCGATGGCCATTGAGGAGCAGGTGGCGGTCATCTACACGGGCGTGCGCGGCTACCTCGACAAGATGGACCCCTCTAACATCAACCGCTTTGAGCAAGAGTTCCTGCAGCACATCAAAGCCACGCAGAAGGACCTCTTGGCCACCATTGCCACAGAGGGCAAGATCAGCGACGAGACTGATGCAAAGCTCAAGAAGGTCGTCACGGACTTCATGGCGACGTTCCAGCAGTGAAGAGGTAGTGAGGAACTGTGCCTAGCCATTCCAGGGTGCCTCCCCTGCCAATAGACCGAGGGTGGTTTCAGAGGCAACACAAAGTGCGACTTTGTCAGAGAGGTTTTGTTAATAAATAGTTTTACCATACGAGACTGGAGTGTTTGGCCACTGTGCTTATTTCAGTGGCTGACTTGTAGTGGTTCCAATCGGTGGACATTTTCATGGTCCATAATTAAATGCATAAATGTGGGTGCACATTTTTGCTGATTGGTTCGTAATTATAACAAACCAGGACGAAGGAAGCACACACCATGGTGCTGTGGTCAGTGTCTTCTAGCAAAAACAAAAATCTCTTGGCGGCAATAGTAGGGCTGCTTTACCTGTCTGCCCTCTTGCTCGACTGCAAAATTATCACGAAGAGTGCGGCCTAGCAGTTGCACCCTGTCAGCTCTGTGATTAGATATAGATGTTTTTTTGCAAGCAATAAGGAATGGAAAATGGTGCGTAGGCACATAGCCTACGCACCATTTTCACCTTGGGATGATGACCCACCTTTTACCTTGGGATGATGACCTTCACTTACTGAAATGTGCAGGTGCTAACACAAGCAGATTTCACTGAATATGGCCACTTCTGTAATGACACTCATCAGCAGGTGCCACACGGTATGCTGTAATCAACAGTTTGGCTTAACGGATAAATGGACAGATGAAGACAATGCCAGCACAGTTTGTCTTAACCAGGAAGCCCCTTTGCCTAGTGCATGGCTCTGCCCTCGCCGAATGTTTTGCAGTCCAGACAGCCTTTTTGTGGTTTGGGGGCTGCCATGATGGCATTTAGCATCCCCAACTGAAAACCCTGTGCACGCCTATGCATATGCGTGTGACTGTCCTTGGGTATAGGTGCCCATTAAAGAATTCCAGATCCTCAAAACTAACCACGGAATCCTCCACTGTAGTGTGCTTCACGATAGTATTGTGGTTTTGGGTGGTTACAAGACACTAAAGAACGGTAGCATTATCGATAGGATCACAAAACTTGCACTTATGTTGCTGTTCATTTCGTAAAACAGTACTTTGTGATAGCATGTCTGGTTGAAAAGCAATGTTTTTTTATTGAATATTGCTCAACTAGTTATATGTGTAGATGAACCATGGAATTTTACATCAAGATTCATAAGAACATGAGAGGTCAAGTTTCCCTCTTCAGCAAACATCGCAAATGTAGGAATTGCAAAGCTCAAGCAAGAGACAATAGTTGCACTCTTTTATTCACAGTTGGCTCAAAGGCCCAAGCCACATTGCAAGGTTTAAGGCACCTAAATGTTTATGGCCTTCAAGCAGCACTGACACAAAATTTCGAAGGAAAGATAATGAGTATGATAGATTTACACAACGAGACTTCTACAACATCTGCGAAATATCAAGGGCAAATGTAGTCTAGAACATAAAATCAATTTTATTGTGCACGCCACGCGACTGAACGAGATGCGGAGCCTCTCTCGATGCCAACATCAACACAGCGGGAGTGTAAACAAACCTACGTCATGAGTTTGTATTGGCTGATTGCTGGCACGCGCCTTGCGCTTGCACTACCTGCAATTTCTTCCTCCAAGCCTGCCGCTTTACGTGTGATGACTGAGCTGGCTGTCAGTCCGGCGGCCGCTCACACATGCTTTCTCTGCGCGCACCGCCACGTCGCAGTTTCGCATGGTCACGTGGCCAGCTGTGTTTACTTTGCTACCGGAACTGCGCCTGCCCAGCTCGACGCCCTTTGAAACCGAAACTGTGACGGGGCGCTCCAAGAACATCTCTGAACGTGGTATTAAGCTTTAATGCTGCAAAGCATATCCATGTGGCACCCATGAATGGCATTAAATTTTAAGGTGACATTAAAGTTATCGTGGAAACAACAGCGCGAGAAATGACGGACTAACACACGGAGACACAAAAACCTGTCTGTCTCAGTCCGTCGCCTTTTGCGCTGTTATCTTCACTAGCCCGAGTCAACACCATTGTGACATTAAAGTAAAATTCCAAATCAGCTTAGACTGGTAAATTGAGAATCCATCGCCATTATGTCTTATGGCTATAAGTTCATTAGTGAAAGAGAGAATGAGGGTCAGAGCTTCATTTTTTAATTTCACAAACAAAAGCTTAGCATATTAATGTTGGTGCAATAACAAACATTTCAAAGCTTCCAGTGATGCAACCGAGTACTTCTGATTTAGAGCAGTTTCTGGGGCAGCAATATTTTCATTTTGGAGCACAAAAGTTTTGTAACTGGGGGCGCTGTGGAGTCACTGCTATCACATTTTGAAGGGCTGCTAGACCATCTCCAATATATTTTTCTAACATTTAAAGTAAACATGCGCATCGTGTGCAGAATGCCCACAATTCTACACGTGGCAGCACTACGAGACGCCAGCCCACTGCAAATTCAAGGAAACAATCCCTCCTCCTCTCTGGACCTTTCGGGCCTCCGCGTGACGCTTATAACTTGAATCTCCGACGCACAGCACATTGATGCTGTGATTGGTTGAGCAAGAACCTACGAATTCCAGTAAGTCTGTAAGCAGCTGTTCATGCTGTGTTGTTGTCCATCGTGTTACCCCGTGTGTGAGCTGGCGAATCGGCTTCAGCTGCCCGTAACACGGGGTCCACACTGAACAGTTCGTATAAGCACGAGCCGGCACGGCAGCAGCGGTTTGCCAACAAGCATGCAGTTGACGGAAGGGCGGAGTCGCAGCAACCGTTAAGTAGACAATGTTTCGAGTGGGGCTTTGGTGATGACGTATGCTGTACGAGATTGGGAGGGGTGCTCGGCGTGAGGGCTAACGGGCTTTGGGAGAGGATAGCAATGGAGGGTACCGAAGAAGAGAGCAAGAGGAGTGATTGGCGTGTTTCAATAATCAAACGCGTCTAACTCCGCTATTGTGCCACCATATCGAAAAATTCTCATGGGTCCATGGTCGTCGTACACTCGTGTAAACTTCTCCACAACTGAATTACGACCTCTGGGTGGTTTAGTGGCCCTTTAAAGTACATTGGAGAAGAAAGTTACGTTTAGATTAACACCTGAATAATTATTATAAACACTTGTGATGCATCAATAGCTCGATTCACAGCCTATCTCGAGAAAAAAACACTCTGCAGAGCATACACTATTTCACTCGATAATTAAAAAAAAATGACATCATGTAATGAGTAATACAAAACAGCCTCCGCCACCATTTCATCATAATATTGTGATAATAATACAGACATTTTTGATGCGTTTTTGCATTCGTACAGTGCTGTGAACACAATATGGCACACTTTGGTGCATATGGCACACAAGTGGCTCAACAAAATTTTTTCAAACTTGCCACATGAAGTCATTGGCTCTGCCATAACACTAAGCGATTCATATTTAGCTTAATTGTAATAATTTCACTTGTAGCCCAAATTATTTGTAATAAGTCAGGCCTACGCACAAGGTCAAAATCAACGATGTCCCAGCGAAATCAATTAATACTACCTGCATATCCATTTTGTGCTTTTTGTGGCTTGTCAAATGTCTCCCTGCAAGTGTGGAGCTTCTGATTCTGAAAATTCGCCAGCAAAAATGAAATTACCTTTGCCTTTCAGTGCTCTATTTAGGGCGTCCCACTGTTAATGTCCTCCATTGTGCTGACATGAAACTGGTGTGATAATACGAGATACAAATAGAAAAAAACCTTACAAAAAAAAGACAAAAATGATGTAGTGTACATTAACTTCAGCCACACACTATGCCAGGCAACACTAAATGTGTTACATTTCTTCTTTCGAGAGCAACAAACCTAAGTTATGCTTGCAGACACATCCCCACTTTTTTTATTGCCTTAATTGACGCAAATGAAAAAAAAAAAACAGATTGACTGTAGAGAGCTTGCATCAGTAGAGGGTTTGCTAGCCTCTGTCCAGTGCCGCGTCGTTCGCCAAAGTGATTCTGCAAAGTCATCCGTGCTTGTGAAGTCAAAAGTCTATTTGTTTCACGTATCGCCACTGGCTGTAGAATGCCGGCCTTTGACCAATTACATCACCTGTAAAGAAGTAAACACATGCAGACACTGAAAACGCTGCACATAACAAGTAAATTTGACAGAGCGTAGGCTTGGACACGTTGGAAGTTCACTTTACAATTTCTGTGCACTGTAGGAACAAGGAGGAGGACAAAATAACAACACCAACACAACCCTGTGTCCATGGATGGCTAATTACTTGCCTCGGTGATAACGCCAGCGGCCACGGTGCTGCCACCCGACCGAAGAGTGATGCGGCCGAGCTCCTTGAATTCCTTGTAGAGTTCCACGCATATTGGACGGCTCACCTTGATTTCAACCAGGCCACTCGTGTTCTTCACCAAACACCTGCATTATCAAAAACACACAAACTTTGATGCAATGAACACAGACATGCAGCTGCACCTCATTATAGTGAAGACTCATATGGCAGATTATCGGCTATAGCAAATTAAATACAAACGCTGGTTAGCGGCTCTTTTTTATATGACATTTCACATAATCAAACCGAAGACACAAGAGATGTCGCAATACATATAGGCTGTAATGAAAGAACAGTTAATTATCATGAAGCTGACAATTCTAAAGGAAACAAACAGTGAAAATAAAGGTTAAAAAAAATTCACAACCTCGTTTATTTTTTAATGCACTTATGACCTGAAAATTTTGTTTGAAAAATGTGGTTAAAAAGTCACTTTGGGTCATCCACCGCAAAAGTACCACATTGTGCTGTTCCGTTCTACTTAGAATGAAATGATACAAGAAGACAGGTAAAGATAATTTTTCTTTAAAATGAGTTTGACGCCTAGAATAATGCGTTCTTGTACAGGATTTCCGTGTAAGTTAGATTGCCAATTTCTTATAGCCAATTTTTATATGTACAGTTACAACATTTAGGGGTCTCAATGCCACTTCGTTACAATATTTGACTGCGACAAAGTTCTATTCATAGTGAAGTAAATTAAAAGTAGTCATTCTGTTAATACTGTGTTAAGAGTACATGCTTACAACAAATTCTTTAATATAGCAATTAATGTCAGAAGCAATTTTGCTGTAACGACATTTGACATTAGTCAAGTTTAAGTGCAGCAAATAAGGCATGTAATAACAATACACAAACAAAAGCACAAACAGAGAAGACAATGCACTACTGACAACAAAATATTCATTTGGAAAGTTATAACACCTTGACATATCTTTAGTCATAAACAAAAAACAGGTAATGCCTAGGAAAAAAAAGAAAGTTATTTTGCTTGAACACCCAAAATGCCTACCATGTGTTTATATGGCCTCTACTGAAGAACAAGAGTTATCAAGAAGTGGTAAGGAAGCTGGAGCACTACACCCTTTTCTCCTTTTTTTTATTTGAACTATCTATATGCAAACATGTAAGAAATGTTCGAAATGTCATACATGGACAAAAAAAATGTGGGAGCTCACACTAGCGCTGCAAGGCTGGACTAACAGCCGAGCTTGTGGCCAACCTATTTAATTAGCTAGGTCCTAATTATCCCGAATCGAATTAGCAAGATAACAAATATCATGGCCCTGTCGCGTGCTGCTAGTGCTCACCCAGCTTTGAGAACGAAGTGAATGCAGGTGTGAGCCGGCACGCATGAGCCATAGAATAAAACAGTTGATTTTCGCATTCAATGTAGCAGCATCCTTCTTCTACCCGTCCACTACAGTGGTGACTCTGGACCGTGGAATAACATTCCAGAAGATTCCACCGGACACACGCACCGAGCTAACCAACCTCTGACCTGCCTGTTACTATGGCACGACGACCATGGCACTCTGCATCCTTTTACCACCGGAATTTCCTAACTTTTGGCCAGAAAGCCCAGCCATTTGGCTCCACAAGATGGAGGCTGGTTTCTAACTGTGCAACATCGTCTCTCAGCAGGACTGCAGGGGAATGGTAGAGGAAGAAGGATACTGCTACATGGAATGCAAAAACCAACTGTTTTACTCGATGGCTCGTGCGTGCCACCTTGCGCCAGCATCCATTTCGTTGTCGTTGCTACGTCCGCGCCACCAACATGCGACAGCCCCAATTACTAAGTGCCTAATTAGCAAGATATCAGCATGTTTCTAACCAGAAGTTTTTATTAGATTAATTAGTACCACATTAATTGGTCAGGTCTTAATTATCTTAATCTTAGCATAGCTTGACCTTACCGGCTTGACTAAGCATGTAGACCAACAAAGAACGTCAAGAGGGTGAAGACAGCCACGGTGTGTGCCGACCAATGATGAGGATGAAAGTATCTTGTTGACTACGCACGAGATAACAGAAACCATAACAGCTCTGCTGTAAACACTACCATAACCTACATACACTTTTAAGATCACAAGAAGTGCAGTGCCTCGTCTACACTACTGAACCAAAAGTCACGACTGGCAGGCGGCGTTCAGTTCCTACCTCGGCTTGTTGCGCACCACTTCACCCGTGACCTTGTTCAGCTGCGATATTATGCGATGGATGGAAGCCTGCTCCGTGGTGCTCTGGTAGTGGAGCACAACGGGGAATCCCCTTGTCAGGGGAACCTCGATGTTAAACACCACCAGACGTGCTTGGAACCGCGTCGACACCCGAATTGGCACAGCCGGATCACAGACAAAGCATCCTGTAGTGACCTAGGAAACACCCGGAAGGTTACTCGGACTGATGGTAATCGCAGCAGAACAGTGTTGCTGACATAACAAGAAAACTGCTAAATAGTGCATTTTTAAAGGCATGGTGTCACCAAACTTTTCGGCTATAAAAAGGCTGCTGTAGATTTTCTCTATATGCAAGGACACTCAGCATGAAATGCCAGTCACAGTAAACATTTAGAACATATTTTAATTCACTTCCAAAGTGTGCCTAAGTGATCCTTCTAGTGATTGAGACACCGGAGTCAATGAGTAGAAAGCAAAACGAAAGTTTTGATGATGTCAGACTATTCAGAGTGAGGTGCAAACCCACAGCTCCACTGCACCACGCACGACAAGACTACATTGGCTGCGAACCTACACTAATTTTTCCTCAGCGTGATGCTGAAGCAGCCAAACTTACTTGCATTTTGCAAAGCGCTCTGCATTGCCACACAAACATGTAAAAGCAACTCAAGAAAATTCAGTTATTTGCACACTTCTTTACTTAAGCATATGGGTTACAGTAGCCATAAAAGTGAGGCCACCTGTTGGCAGAGCCACCTGTCGGCCCTAGGCAAGGACAGAATTGCAACAGAAATCTAACACATCTCTCCTGGTGTAAATTCTCAGCAAATAGTAGTTCCAAACTCGTGGCCTTTTCTAAAACATTTTTTTTTCTACCGTTACTAGGCAACAACAGAGAAACGCACCAATACTTGTAGTTGCATGAAGCGTCACAAGGTGTTGTACATCGTTCAGTAAACCAGAACTTCGCAAAGATCTCTGCATCTACCATAATATTGTACACGCTAATATTCTTTGTTAAAAAACTTCAACGAGTTTTGAACGCATTTGGATGGTTGTTCGTGCATGTGTGTGTGTGTGAGTAAATGATTCAGCACTGCATTCATCACAGCTTTGAGGGCTGTATCCAAGCTTCCTACACAGTGACGTCACCGTGCACATTGGAAACCAAATGCCATTCATATAAATGGGGCAACATCAAAACATTTAGGAAGCATACACGAATATTGAAATATGTGTAGTGGAGCATACGCATTAACGCGTATGCGCCTTCGAAGAGAACGAAAAACCCCGCACTATGATTGCGCGAGAACCTGTGCCACCTTGCCAGACTTGCCGTATGGCCATTTTCCGTTCGGCACGATGGTCGGGCTCTTCGTCACTCCCGTGCGGGGGCGTACGTCGCGCACGTTGGTTCTCTCTCTGGCGCTGATTACGCCTGCTGGGTACAGCAGTGGCAGTGTGACGCTTGCGGGTGGCCATCGCAGTGAGAGCGCCACATGTCGATGTTGAGGGAGTCGCCACACTAGCCTTAATTGATACCAGGCCCACTGTTTCTGTAATAAACGCAAAACTTTGTCGGAAACTGAAGAAAGTGCCACATCTCTCTGTGGCATGGTGCTGTCCACGGCTAGTGCACAACGCATTTATCCCTCGGCTGTGTGTACGGCGCACGTCGTCATCCAAGACGTTTGGTACGTCGTTCAATTTTTGTTCTACCATCTTGCTCTCATGACCTCATCCTGGGTTGGAATTTCTTATGTCATGAAGCTGCCATCGATTGTTCCTGTGTGGAAGTGTCCCTTGTGCCAACATGTGAATTTCCATCGCCCGACCGTTCTTCTCTGCTCTGCAAACTCATCGTTGACGATGACACCACCTTGCCTCCGGAAGCTTCAGTCCCTATTAGCCTTTCATGTGTGGCGCAACCTGGCATCACGGTGGTATTTACGCCATTTACGGTTTTTACTGAACGCAAGGGCATCGTTCTCCCATTTGCCGTTCTTACAATTGCGTCTGATTTAACCGTAATGCTGGTTACAACCACTGCAACTACCCCATTGGCTTACTGGTGAAACTTTATGATATGTACAACCTGTCGACCATATCGATGATATTATTCTTGCCGACAAAACCCCATGTCACATTGCCCAATCACTCATGCGTCTGAGCCATCAAGTTCGTCAGCCTTCGACAATGCTATTGACGCAAACCTTCCCCCCTCGCATCGCCGCCAACTTGTTGCTCTCTTTAACAAATTTCGTTCTTCTTTCGACTTTCAAGAACCTGCTTTGGGCCGCACCACGACTGTCACTCATACTATTGACACAGGCTCACATTTGCTTCTGCGACAGCGTCCTTACCGCGTTTCCGCCGAAGAGCGCCGCGTCATTACGGAGCAAGTAGATGACGATGACATGCTTAAACGTGGAGTCATACAGCCTTCTCAAAGCGCTTGGTCATCACCTGTTGTTCTGGTAAAGAAAAAAGATGGCACCGTTCGATTTTGCGTGGACTATCGCCACTTAAACAAGATTACGAAGAAAGATGTCTACCCGCTACCACGAATAGATGATGCTCTTGACTGTTTACAAGGTGCCGAGTACTTTACATCCTGGGATCTGCGTTCTGGGTATTGGCAGGTGTCAATGGCTGAATGTGATCGCCCTAAAACAGCCTTTGTAACCCCGGATGGCCTATATGAGTTTAAAGTCATGCCATTTGAGCTCTGCAACGCGCCTACGACATTTGAGCGCATGATCGATACCATCTTGCGTACCCACAAGTGGAAAACTTGCTTGTGTTACCTGGATGACCGTAGTCTTTTCAGCTGATTTCCCGACACATCTTGGTTGTCTCCACGAGATTCTGACGTGTCTAACTTCGGCAGGCCTACAAATTAACACCAAGAAGTGCCACTTCACAGCACGAAAACTAAACACCTTGGGACATGTCATCATAAGAGACGGTGTTCTTCCGGATCCCGATAAGCTTCGAGCTGTCGCTGACTTCCCAATTCCCACATCACTGAAAGCCCTAAGAAGTTTTGTTGGTCTCTGCTCCTACTTTCGTCGCTTCGTGCGCAACTTCGCGTCCATCATCGCACCTTTGATGAGTCTGCTTTCCAACAGCGTCACCTGCATGTGACGACGTATTTCGCCAGCTGCGCCGCCTGCTGACCTCACCACCTATTCTTAGTCACTACGACCCCACTGCTGCCACATAAATTCACACCGATGCAAGTGGCGTCGGTCTTGGTGCAGTTTTGGCGCAACGAAAAGGCACCCAAGCCGAATACGTAGTCGCTTATGCAAGTCGCGCTCTCAAGAAGGCTGAATTGAATTACTCTGTGACAGAGAAGGAGTGTTTGGCCATAATCTGGGCGTTGACAATGTTTCGGCCGTACTTTTATGGCCATCCTTTCGACGTGGTCACAAACCACCACGCTCTATGTTGGCTGTCCACCTTGAAAGACCCGTCAGGACACCTGGGGTGTTGGGCACTTCGATTGCAGGAATACGACATCCATGTCGTATATCGTTCCGGTCGCAAACATGTGGATGCCGATGCACTTTCCCGATTGCCATTAAACCCAGATGTGGCTTCTCTGTCACCCCTTTTTACCACCTTGTCACCACTTGACACCACTGGCATGCTTTCGGAGCAGCGTAAAGAGCCATACCTTGCCTTGTTACTCGACTACCTAACCAATCCGTCTGCAGTCCCTTCCACGAGAGCGCTACGCCGGCAAGCAGCCCACTTTTCCCTGCGAGACAACATTCTGTACCGCCACAACTACATGCCTGGTGGTTGGAAGTGGCTCCTTGCTGTCCCTACATCTGCATGAATTTCCATGTAGATCCCCAAAGTGCTCACACAGGTGTCTTGAAAACCTAAGAAAGGCTGCACCAACGATATTACTGGCGAGGAGTGTATCGCTCTGTGCAGAAATACGTTCAGTCTTGCACCACTTGCCAACAGAACAAGACACTTCCATGGCACCTTACTGGCATGTTACAGCCGCTCCCGTGCCCGGCTCGCCCATTCGACCGCGTGGGTATAGACCTCTATGGCCCCCTCCCATATAGTAGCTCTGGAAACTGGTGGATTATTGTCGGTGTCGATCATCTGACATGCTATGCTGAGACTGCAGTTGTACCGGCAGCGACTGCCCACGAAGTTGCACTCTTCATTCTCCACAGCTTCATTCTACGCCATGGTGTGCCACGGGAAGTACTCAGTGATAGGTGTCGACTGTTCCTGTCTGAGGTCATCCAAGCTACCCTCGCTGAATGCAACATCATCCACTGGAAATCTACCGCATACCATCTACAGACAAATGGTCTCACTGCGCGGTTCAACCGTACACTTGGCGACATGCTGAGGATGTAAACCTCCTCTGACCACACTAACTGGGACGCTGTATTACCTTTTGTTACCTTCGCTTATAACACCGCGATGCAAGCGACTCCCGATTTTTCCCCGTTCTTTCTGTTGTACAGCCGCGAACCTTCCCACCCACTCGACACTATACTCCCATACTGCCCTGATGCATCTGAGTGCTCCCCGCTTTCGGAAGTCGCAAGATACGCTGAATACTGCCGTCAGTTGGCTCGGTCTCTGACAAGTGAGGCTCAAGGTCTACAAAAGACTCAACATGACAGCGTTCATCACATAGCTGCTACGTTTCGTGCTGGCTCCCTTGTGTGGCTTTGGGTGCCCCCGCACGTTCCTGGCCTTTTTGATAAACTTCTGGCCCGATACCATAGTCCGTACCGTGTCATTGACACGGTACGAACCATGGACCGGTATGTACCTCCCCGGTGAATTACATCATCGAGCCCCTAACACAATCACCAGATTTGCACCGTCGAGGACGCGAGACCATACACGTCGACCGTCTCAAGCCCTACTACGACCCCCTCATTGTGCCTACTCCCCGAGTCGCCAGGATGGCTACTCTTCACCCCGGGGGGTATTGTAGTGGAGCATACACACCAACGTGTTTGCGCCTTCGAAGAGAACGAAAAACCCCGCACTCTGATTGCGCGAGAACCTGTGCTACCTTTGCCAGACTTGCCGTATGGCCTATTTCCGTTGCGACCTCAATGCGACTTCTCTGTTGAATAAACATCATCACACATGTAGCATGCTTCCTAGAGGAATCAAAAACGTTGGCACAAAGAATGCACAAGCCACAAACTTGATGGCACCACCCCCTTTTAATGCAACAGCCTACAAAACGTGCTGTACCTTCGTGTATGGGTTCCGCTAGAATTCTTTTCTAGCCACCTTTACGACAACATTGCTCTTTCAACATTTAATGGCTTTCTTAGTAATTTTTTTAGTGCGGCAAGGAGCCATTATATAGTTTTCGTTCTAACTTCTCGATGGGGTTTGGCTGTCCAAAGTGTATTGTAAATGTGTGCTTCAATTTGACACTACTTGTGAAAACATATAGAGCTTACTGGTGAGCTATTTGTGTGTATCAAATCAGCTTTTTAAGTAAAGCAATAAATAAATCAATTGAAAAATCTGATCGAGATTGGCCGCTAGGGGTCTTGGAGTGTGGCTGCACTTCACTTTGGCTCCGTACCACGACAGCGAAAATTGCCAATCGCTGGTATTTCGAGTGCCCTCAACGACACGAATGTCTTCGTAGAGGTGAGTGCTTTCTAGTGACCCCTCTTGAGGTTTCGGCGAGCCCCTGGAGGGCCGTATGGCCCATACACCAAGCCATATCGCGCCAACGCTGTGCTAGGCCTTGAGACGCGCCGCGCTGCAGCCTACCCACCTGAAGCCAGCATGGAGGTTCAAGTTCAAGGTATGGCGATTGACCCAGACCAGTATGACCCTCGGGACTGAACCCAAGTCCTCAGAGCCCAGGCACACCTACCGGAAACACGAAAAATGACCCACGGTACGAACGCCGATCGTTCTGTGCGAGAGACGCCGAGTCAGTCGCGGGATACGCCGGAGGGCGCCCGAGCTCCCGCACTACAGAGCTCATCGCCGCAGCTGCGCATTCTCCATACAACTGCACAAAAGATCAAGCAACTACCACCCCTTCCACCAGACGGATATAAAGTGGTATTCCACTCCCAGGGAGGCCTTGGCTTTACGACGCTGCTGCCACGCTACCTCCTTGCCACTCACTCACATGTAGGCCGCTGAGCTGACCGACCCATCTACGCTGACCCTTTGGATTCAACCGTCTACAACACTTGCACAGTGTCTGCGGTGAATTAAGAGGACGCGCTCAAGCTTGTGCAGCTCCACCAAATAACATACGAACAGCATGAGTATGCCATGACGACATACATCACACCCCCCGATGGCTCGGTCCAAGGAGTTATTACAAATGCCTACTGGAAAGAATAGCCACAAGAACTACTCGCGAACTTGATCGCCCGCAACCCTCAAGAAACCATACTAGATGCTTGACGAATGGGACTCACACGTTCCATTCTCATTACCTTTGGTCAAGCCACAGTCCCCCGGAGAATCGTTTATAGTGGAGGACTGCATCAGCGCACGCCCTACACACCAAGGGTCGAGACGTGTAGTAACTGCCGGACCACCATAGGCCACCACACAGATGCATGTATCCAACCTAGGTGCCAAAAATGCCCCAGATGTGGCCACTTACATCAGAAGGAAGCAAACCCTAAATGTACTCTAGTCTGTATCATCTGCGAAGGGCCGCATCTGTCGGGAAGCTGGGAGTGCTAGCACCGGCACCTACCTAAAGTCACCAGGCACACATTAGAGCGTGAAGCACCATCACAGCAACGAGTAGACCACACAATACCAGATTCAAGCGCCAATGCACTGAGTAACCTGCTAACCTACGAGATGGACACTCCAAAAGCTCCGACCGACCTACATGGGCCGACAAGCTGAAGACGCCCAAGGGAACCAGCATACCAGTGACTAACACACTGCCTCCCCCGGACCCCCATGACCAGGAGCTACGGGCCCTGCGTGTGGAGGTTAGCCGTCTTACGACCCTCATAACCCAAAACCCTGCTCTCTCCTCATCACAGTTGCTCACAGACCCAGCCCACCGCGAAGTTATCAAACAGCTCAGCCACACATACCTCGCCCCCTCATAAAAAGAAGCGCTGTTCGGACTGAGACGACGATTATCAGGCTGACCTCAGAAACTTGGAGGCCAAATTCGATGCCCAAATAGTAGCTCTGGAGGCACGCCTCCAAGACAAATTCTCAAGACTAGCCGAGCAGCTACCTAATCGTTTCAAGCAACAGATGAACGCACTATTCACATGCCTAACTCAAACCCTAGAAAGTAAGTTCGCGCAATTTGAGATCCGCCTGCAGAGGCTCGAGACCATTAGCAACTCATCACATGTGGGGTCTTCTACCTCTATCACACACACACACCCTCCCCCTACCTCACTTTCACTACAGCCGCAGCAGTCAATCCTTGCTCCGCCCACGCTCCAATATGACGGGTCTCGATCATTCTAACCATCTTTCACTACTTCAGTGAAACTGCCGTGGCTTTCGGGGTAAGCGCGCGCCACTCCAGCTTTTAGTATCTAGCCTTCCTGCCATACCCAAACTTCTTTTGTTACAGGACACACAACAACAAGCTAAACTTCCCAGTTACAATGCAGTACACTCAGACACCGCCGACGCTCCCCGAGTGTCCACACTCATTCACCGCACCATTACTTACCAAGAACACACTATTACCTCCCCCACCCCATGCGTCCTCATAGAGATCATCCCCACAAAACTCGGCACACCTCCAATACTTATAGCCAATATCTACCACACTCCACACCAGGCCATGGCCACTCTCAATGGTCTACTGGAGAGAATTCACCGCATTGCGGGTCGAAACGCCCTACTCATATGAGGTACACCACAGCAAGGGGTCGCAGGCTTCGGACTACTTTCCAAAACCTGCGCCTCACTACACATAACAACTTTCACACACCAACCAGAATCGGCAATAGCGTAACCATGGACACTAGCCCAGACCTCACACTAAGCCGCTCACTCAAAGATATTTCGTGGTCCAGTATGCAACACACACTTGGAAGCGACCATTACATTGTCGCCATACAAATACCTTACACAACCCACAGGCCTCGACTTCTCACCCAGAATCTTATTCAATGGGACGCTATACGATCTGCTCGTCGGGAGCTCCGCAATACCCCAATACAAGACATTGTTCATTGGGTCACATCTCTCCTAAATGACGTCACCACGCACACACAACACATTACCACACCACCCAACACCCCTACATTGGACAAACGCCTAGCCCACCTCTGGGAGGCGCACTACAGCATTCAGGAGAGATGGAAACGGCATAAACATAACAGAACGCTAGAACGCCGACTGGCCCCGCTACAGACACAAATAACTACGCACGCCATGGAGCTGTGCCGTTCCAAATGGAGCCAGGTGTGCAATAGCATAGCTGGCAACCTTTTCACAAAACATGCCTGGCACCTCCTACGGCACCTTATCAATCCCACACATTCACGCACGTCACATCACATTACACGCCTACTTCACAACTTGACGCTTTTCCCTGACAGTCTTCTGGACCAACTCCGCACAACGCACACAGTACCTGGCACCTCCTCTCCTCTCCCACCCTACACAAGAGCCCCGAATGACACTCTGGACAAGGAAATTTCGGAGCAAGAGGGTCGTATGGCCCTCCAAAACATCTGCACGAACTCAGCACCGGGAAAAGACATGATTACTAACTCTATGCTCCATAAACTGGATGATCAATCAATTGCCAAGATTACAGAATACTTTAATAAATGCTGGAAAGAAGGCACCCTGCCACAATCCTGGCACCATGCCAAGATTATCTTTGTCCCTAAACCTAACAAACCCCTCACCATATCAAACCTTCGGCCTATTCCACTCACACCGTGTCTTGGGAAGCTTCTTGAACGCGTTGCACTAAACAGACTAACTCAACACATGCACGACCATAATCTATACCCGCACACTATGGTGGGCTTCCGCCCATTTCTCTCCGCCCACGATGCCATGCTTCAACTGACACACAACATCCTTGATCCTACAATCCCCGCTCATACTAAAGCCGTCTTGGCCCTGGACTTAACCAAGGCCTTTGATCGCGTAGAACACCGAGCGATCATGGCGGCTCTACACCCCTCAATGTGGGTGTTCGCATGTACGCATACATACAATCCTTCCTCTCAGGACGCACGGCCGAGGTTCATATGGGCCCCCACGCGTCCCCTTCATACACCTTTGGCGGAGTAGGCACTCCGCAAGGTTCAGTCCTTTTCCCTTATCTCTTCAATGCCACACTCATTCCCTTAGCCCGAGCTCTTGACAATATCCCTCACCTTCCCCACACCCTCTATGCCGACGACATCACTCTGCGGACTACCCACAGTAGTGATGGAGACTTAGAGGAAACATTACAAACCGCTGCCGACATCACACAGCAACACGCACAAAGCATTGGTCTCTCCTGCTCCCTGGAAAAATCTGAGCTTCTTCTCATACGCCCTTCACCGTGTACTTTTTCCACTACCCTTATCACCATTACTCTGACCGGCCGTGCTATCCCGGAGGTCGACACACTCCGGATCTTGGGCTCTCACATCCAAAACAAGAGCTGTAACACTTTCACCGTCACGAAACTGAAGCAGGTGACAGAGGCGCTCTTGCACCTCATCCGCCGAGTTTCTGGCAAACATTATGGCATGAATGAACACGATTTGTGTCGACTCATTCATGCCTTCATACTGAGCCGTTTCCTTTATACAGTCCCATATCTCTGACTTCGACAAGAAGAAATAGCCACCCCAGATGCCATGCTTCGAAAGGCTTAAAAGGTGGCTTCACATGTCCCTTCTAACACCCACACCACTAAACTTCTTCAATTTGGGCTTCATAACACTACACACAAACTGATAGAGGCCCACAGACAAGCCCAATACACTCGTCTAGCTAAGACTTTTACTGGACGCCACATACTTGACACCCTCAACATTCACATACCAGCGGCCGACCCCTAACTCCTACCAGTCCCTCCACACATACACAGCTCACCATAAAGCCTCTCCCTCGAAACACCCATGTTGCATACCATTCGGCCCGCCGCAAGGCCTGTGCAAAAGCTCTCCACAAACACTACGGTTTCGAGGAGGATGCCGTATGGGTGGATACAGCTTGCACGGGTGATGATGCGGCAGTTGCAGTTGTTGATCGCACACTCCAGCCCATCGCAACTCTCCGCCTAACTCCTGCATCCAACCCGGAATTCTCGGGAGAAGTGGCGATCGCACTTGCCCTCACTTGCACTGATGCCCGATACGTCCTTTCCGACTCAAAAACCGCAATTCTAAATTTTGCGCAAGGCCGAGTCTATGAGACCGCTTTCGGCATACTCAGCTTGCCCCCCAAACATACGGCCCGCCATGTGAAGCTGATCTAGGTGCCTGCTCAATCTGGAAATCCCGGCAATGAAGCCGCCAATGACCACACCCAAGGTCTAATCAACCAAGGCAGCGGACTCCGAGCCGGGCTCTTCCAGGGAGCGCATGCATTCCTTCAGCGAGATGACTGAAGCATACCGTGCGGAACGCCAGCTATACCCTCCACCCCACGGATCTCTGGACAATTTTCACCAGATATTATGGCGTCACCTCCAGGCCCGCTCACTTCCCTTCCCCTATTTCCTTTCCCGCATCTACCCAGGAGCATACTCCCCATCCTGTGCTTAATGCGCTCACCCCCACGCTTCTTACCCACATCTTCCTCGAATGCATGGGGGACTTTCCCCCACGGGGCCCGTAGCCACTGACCACATGGGAGGAATGGGAGACCCTGCTGCACTCGACGGACCCATCCAAGCAGAAAACCGCCACTGGCTGGGTCGCCCACGTCATGAAACTGCATGAACTCATGAACACATAGAGCAGTGGGGGTTGTGCGGGGATCCTGGGCCAGATGTGCCTGAATCCCTTGTTCAAATAAATCTTTCACCATCATCACCATGGCAGCTGCAGACTTGGCCATACAGGAGTGACGCACTTCAAAAAATAATGAACATTTGAAACCTAAAAAACACAAATTCTAGAGAAAGTTGTCATCACCACATGGCGACACACTTCGAGCATCGCTGGCCAATCTCACCTTGATCATGTCCACCCCGGCCAGTGTCAGTGCCACTTGATCACCCGCAAACGCTTGCGTCGTTGATAACTCGTCAATGGTGATTCCTGCATGATTACTGTGTCTAAGATTCACGTTTCAGATAGTGCTACACTGCCGATTTTGTTATCAACAAAACGTGTCGATTTCAGTCACGGCATGCAAATTTGTGTACACGACATGCAAAGTAATGGTACTCCACCAGATGATGGCCCCGCCGTGGTGGTCAGGGGCTAAGGTACTCGGCTGCTGACTTGCAGGTCGCGGGATCGAATCCCGGCTGCAGTGGCTGCGTTTCCGATGGAGGGAGAAATGTTGTAGGCCCATGTGCTCTGATTTGGGTGCACGTTAAAGAACCCAAGGTGGTCGAAATTTCCGGAACCTTCCACTACGGCGTCTCTCATAATCATGTGGTGGTTTTGGGACGTTAAACCCCACATATCATTCGAGAAAATTGGAGAATTCTGACTTGGACTCTAGTCTCGGCCAGCATATCTATTGTTTATTGGCATCAAATTCATTCATTCGGTCATATTCGGCCTCAACTCAGTTCATTTGAATGATTCTGAGTGAGCGCTGTGTGTGAAGCACTGCAAATGTGCAACGCAAAGGAGCGAAAACGGCGTTTGCGAAAACGGCGTTTGCTAACCAAAACAGCAATGACCGTGTCTTCAGCAAACCACAGTTTTGTCCACAGCGAATAAGGCAGCTTCATTTTGACTTCAAGCAATACGCAAGTCACAAAACAGAAACATGGTGGAATCTGTTGAACATGGGTTTCAGCCGCGGTCTGCATGCTGGCATTAAAGCTCGCTTACTGTGTTGTGATGTACAAAAGATCAGTTGCCGGTCACTTTAGCGGCTTAAAAAATCATGTGATAGTGACGGTGCATATAATAAAGGATGAGCTTAGAAGACGTTTCAGCTTAAGACATGGGGTCTTGAATCTCAGTGAGATTGTAAACAAAGTCACGAATGATGAAAACTGCAGCTTCTAGGCTGCTCTTATGCAACATAGGTACTGGATAACATATTTATCTAGAAAACGAAAATGTCTTCATGCAATAAACTTTTGCTTTTGCTTTCTCAATTCTTTACACTTTTCGGTATTCAGTTAATTTCAATATTTTGTGCGGTCCCGTGAAATACAAATTATTAAGCTTTTGCTCCACTGTGCAACACGGACGTCAGGTTTTCTTAAATCCTTCCATCAAAGGAAGACAGCCGCTTGCCTTTAACGGTTCCCTGCTCGGCTGCCGGCATCACTAGGACTTTGTCGCCGTTAGCCACACAGCCGGCGTCTATCCGACCGGAAACGCAGAAACCAGACCCCTGGCCCTTGAAAACATCGCTCACGCATAACCGGAAAGGCTTCGACACGGGCCGTTCGGGTGGCTTGAAGCTATCTGGAAAGACAGAGTTGGCATTGACACGTACAACATACACAAATCAGAGCAGGAGAAACGACGAGAATCATGCATAAAAGTCAGTTATACATGGTCTTATGCAACAAAAGTATGTCTCGTAACCCGCAGAAGAATGTGAATCTGTAACACAGCTTTCTTTCTGAAAAACGTGGACAGATTCCATTTATATAGCTTCATGATGAAGAAAAGGGCGAGTCACAATTTTGTCACTTTCATGACTGTCACTTTAGCAGTTGAGTTAGAGTGGCTGTAGCATCACCAGCGCACACATAATCACCAGCGTTTACGTGATGGTCATAGGTGTGCGCACGGAGTGTGTGTGTGTGGGGGGGGGGGGGGGGGCTTTCTAGTCACTTAAGAGGAGAGGGGCACAAAGTAAGCCCAATACTATGACATAATAGCGAGGTTGGCACAGTGTCAAGCCTTCATCCCCACCCTGAAGGGGAACCCTGCACACGCAATATTGATGATGAAGCACAATGCAATGTAATGAATAACACAAGTTTTGGATGTTTGTAGACCTCTGATCTCTTTAATGTTTTGGTGGTGCTCTTCACGTCTGAATTATCAGTCGTCAACCGTAGCATCTCACCCCTTTAGCAGCTTCTTGCTCACCAGACTTGGGGACTCAGTGGTTCTTTGTGTTCCCCAGTTTTCTTCCAATTCGGTGGCATGACTAATTGTGAAATAATGAATAATAATGAGCTCTTCAGCATGACTCATACCTAACAAAGGCACTGCTAAACAGCCATAGCAGGCACGCTCAGGCATGTTCAGGGATATCCTTCCCAAAGCAGGGATTCCCCGAGATTAAGCTTGGCCAACGGCCATCAACAGACCCGAGACGACGATGCCGACCGGGAAAGTAGCTCACCTCATATCACACCGAAGTACCACATTTTGTTGAGCTATGCGGTTCTTAGATACAGTAGGCATGTTTGAACTTGGAACACGCAAACACAGAAAGCACAGAGCGTATATGCGTATCGTGCATACATATCCACACAGTGCATGTAGGTATGTGTGTGCTTTGTTTTTAACGAACTTCTTTGCACAGTTTAAACTTCTTTGCACCACAGTCACGAGTCAAAGCCGCTGATGGTATAGTTGGACACAAGTCGCTACCACTGAGCTGTAGAAACCAGACACCAATATTAAATAAAGATCAGACAGTGAGGCAGGCCTGTAGCCAAAAATTTTTCAGAGGGGGGGGGGGGGCGGGTGTAGAGAGGGGGAGGCATTTGATGAAGGTATTGAAAAACACCTATTTACATTCTTTATTCTTGGTAAATTGCCCCCACCATCGAAATATCGGGAAAGGGCCTAGGGTGACCCCCCCCCTCCGCTGGCTACGGGCCTGCATCAAGGCAACAAAATGCCAACAGACGTACCAATAACGTCAACTAGGCAAGGCCCCATGTACCACTTGGTGAGCGGAGAACCGGACTCCGGTTTGGTGGTCAGATTTTCGCCCGTCAGGCCACTGCAAGGCACGAAGGTGAAGTCAGACTCCCGGTAGCCGGCCTGTCGCAAGAAACTGCGCAGCTTGGCCGTGATTTCGTTGTAGCGCCCCTCGTCCCACGACACATTGTCCAGCTTGTTGATGGCCACTGCAAGCTGGGAGACACCTGCAGAGCAAGAAAATTACCACAGAAATAATATGGTGTCAGTTACTGTCATTTGATTTGCCACAATCTTGAAAGGGTGAAGGCATTACACAAGGGAAGGCAACATAAACGCATGCAAGAGTGACGACAAAAAGTGAAGAGGTAAGAAAAAAAGACAAGTGCTAAAAAGAAGCAACACACATGCAAATAAAACTAATAGCTATTAAATGAACAATGCCGATTTGCTATGCGATAACCAGAGACTGTCAATAGTGATGGCTTATACCCAATGCAGCACGTAACCCACAAGAATATCTATTGGCTCAAACATGCTTGCTGTGTGGCCAGGGCAAAGTTGTGAAGCGGGCAAAAGATTGTCAGCTTTTCACATGAAACAGTAAATTAGCAGCAGCACGTGCAATATTACCTGGCTCACACGTTCACATGAGCTTTGACTACAGATTGGCAACATCTCCCGACTATATTCTGAACAGCACTTAACACGGTGCCCCTTTATTTCATGTGCGAGGCAAAAGCCATACAACACAGAACTCATCAGCAGCAATGCAGTTTTTAGTCTAGTGACTAGTATTTCGTCGCTCTACCATGCATTGCAGATCCCGCAAACTTTCACTGCCGACATTACTTGTTTAATTGACAGAATTGGCGTGTATTTTAACAAGCCAGATCTGGTCATGCAGGTTCTAATTGGAATCACTGGCTGAGAGATCCAATTAAAATATTCGTCACGGCTTCTGTCAATGCCCTCCAAAAGAGCATCATCCTCGGTTCTGTCGAGCGCATTCGAACGTCCCATTTTCTTGAAGCTCTTCCCGACAATGCACTCGCCTCCAAAAGTCCAAAGTCTGTCCGTGTGCGTGCGGGTTGAGGGGTGCAAAACACCCGAGTAAATTTTCGTTTTCTTCTTCAATTAAAGCTGACTAAATATTAGGTGTGTGCAAAATGCGCGAGACTGCAAATTGTGTGAGCAGATATGGTATGTGCAGTGTAATTTGAGATTACATAGTATGTTTGGGTCGCTAAAATTATGTAATGCTCATTGAAAAGACTGCGTATCTAAGTTTTTTCAAAAAAAAATAAAGTTTTTTCATTCCATTCTAAGTCAATTAACTACTGAAGAAGTAAAGTGAGACATTTCAACAATGAGTAGCAACAGCAATGAGTTTGCCACTGAAACGTATACTGTTGCATACTAAAAACAGTGAAGTGCACAGATCATACACAACTTGATGTCAACTTTAGTCCACGAGTTGTTTGTAAACATGAAGCGTTCATTTCGTAGATGATGTTGCAAACCGCCACTTACCTAGTGACCGCACAAGCAAGGTGTGTTCCCTCGTCTGCCCTCCCGTTTCGAAACCAGTTTCGAATTCGCCCCGGGTGGCGTCAACTACTAGGATGGCAACGTCCGCTTGGGCGGCGCCTGCAAAGTCAACACGAAAATTTCCAAAATGATGTCGAACATGCAGTAAGAGAAATTTCGCGTGTTTAAGCAATCGTGCAACTTAGATGACATAAAAAGACATTAATACGAGACAAGCATAAAAACTTCAACTAAAGAATAGCTAGCCAAGTTGTTAAAATCAGAGAATTGATCAAGGGTACAGCTTGATAACCTCTCAACAACTGAAGAAACAAGTAAAGGAAAAACATTCTCTAGCATCTACCAACAGTTTTCTTCATCAACTGCTACAAAATCGAGGCATTGGATGCAGTAGTTTGCTCTCCGAACCCATTGCAAAATTGCAAAATGCTTGTGCCAACAAAGGCAAGTGACATGCCTTATGTATCATCCTGTCCAAAAGATGGCGTATAAATGACCAACTTCAGTAGGATGCGACAAACAGACACTAGAAAAATACTGAGAGAGCCACGCTTTACTTGAGGCATAAAATTAACCAGTTGGAAAATTAGAGTTGCTCATGCTTGGAATTCCAAGTCACGTTCTAAGTATGTATTTTTCTGTGGTGGATATCTGTCGTAAAAAGCTTAGGTTCCTGCAGGAATCGTCGTGACTAGACTGATTAGGAACACTTGGAACTCTCAGAAACACTTTTAGCAATTACAAATCAAACGTCTCAACTTGCCCGTGATCATGTTTGGGATGAAGTCCCGATGACCCGGTGCATCTAAGAGGACGATACTACGGTTAGGCGTCTCAAACTTCGCCTGAGCCACATCCATGGTGATTCCGCGATTCCTGAAACAGAGCAAGTGAGAAACATCAGATAAGGGTGAATGTACATTTTCATTTGACTCTGGTGGCAGCTGCTGCAGTTAGGTGCACGGTGAGACAATGATTAGATGCATAAAGAGTGCAAAAACAGACAACAAAGGAAGTAAGAGATTTCGGTGCAACCTGCATTGAATGGTGTATCTTTTTTTTTTTGAAAAGTGCATCCTCAAGGAACTGAGTGCAGACTCTTGCCTGGGTCAAGTCCATAATGCAACTGGCGCACCAGAAAGTGTAGGTTCCGGCCAAACAAAATAAGCAGGAACACATCAGTGAGCTTCTACTGCATTTCATTTTGTTTCAAGTGAAAAAAAAATATTACATATTTAGTATTCGAATTGATTCTTAAGATAGTTGTCCTCAAACATTTTCGTCCTATTTAATTCCAAAACATACCTGTTCAAATTACTTTCCTCACCTCTCTTCAGACGTCTCATCCAACACCCAGGCATACATGAATGAAGCCTTCCCCAGTTTCTTGGACTCCTGCTCGTACTTGTGCATTTGCTTCTTCTGCACACAGCCCAGCCTGCGGGTAAAACAAACACACGTCTCTCTTTAAACCGCCATTAAAAATGCTGTTTCACACAAACAGAACGTGCAAAGTGCAACGCAGCCTGCACATGCAATGCTGTGTGAGCTGTGTTTTGAAGTTATAAAATTACACAAATACTCTGGGTTGAAATCAATGTTACTAAAAGCATTTCATAGGCTGTGTAGCACCATCCGAAGTTGTGCAAGGTAATACCAGACGATGCAAAGGTCCCATTTAAGGCAAGGAACTAGTTATTCGTTGGATGCTAAAGAGTGTGTATCATGACAAAGGCAATGTGACAGTACGTGTGCAACCGTAGCTCAACAATGATGGCATGAGATTAGCAAAAATGCCCGTGACTTGACTGCCATGTTGTGGAGTCGGTGACACAAAAATGGCGATTACAAGAATGTGGTAACAAGGACAGAATTAAGCCAAAATGGACACCAATATAAATGCTTCGGGAATAGCAAGCTAAGTCAATTCAGTATTCCCCCCCCCCCTAACTCCAAGAAATCAAAATTTCAGATCATGTCAAACGCTGCCATTTCATACAATAACATGCATGAAGAAGCCCTGTCCCAAGCTTCCCTTTTAAGTATCAGTTTACCCAATTAAACTTCAACTTACTTGCTGACGGACAATTAGTTAAATAAAGCCACTCACAGGTATACTTTGAATGACCTTACAATACGTTCTTGTGACCAGTTTTCTAGGTTCTACACAGTACAGCCAGAAGTTACACTGGCAAGTAAGTCTTCTTGATTTCACTGGTAGCAAAAAGCACAGCTTGTTTGGGAGCTACGACGGCACCTATGTTTACGTCATGAAACATTATAACCTGATGTCGTGTGATGATGTCTTCAGTTATGTCGTCATTTGGTAACACGAGCTTTCTTACTATATATGGTGATAATGCCACTTGTGAAATGGATGCCTGATATTTCACTTGAAGGGGCACATAACGGTTTTGAATTAAAATGAGTGCAGCAGCTCTCACAAACGGTGACACTTCCATGTCAGCTTACCTGTACAAGAGGTGTCCCATGAGTGTGCTCTTGCCGGCGTCAACGTGCCCAATGACCACCAAGTTGAGAAGAGACTTCGTGGAGCCCCTCTCCTTGGCATATTCTGCAGCCACGTCCTTGGGTGGCTTGGACCTGCAGGGCAGCACAATCATGACAAGAAACGCAAGCCAATAGACGAGCCGACAGCAAAACAATCCACCAAAAGAAACTAGGCAAGAATCGTTTCACATTTGTCTATGTAAGCAAACAGCTGAACGTTTCTGGAAAGCTATTAGGTTTATTAAGTGAAAGATGCATTTTACGGCACATCTTTGTCGTTGTAAGATATTCAGCAGGATTTAATTGCTTCAATGCGAAATTCCACAGGGAACCAGGGGTGCTCCTGTCGAGTTCCCTTCCAGCGGAGCTACCAACGGACAGTACTATACATGCATCGAAAAGTCATGACACTTGGCATTCAGCAATGAATGCACCCTGCAATTCAGTTCCTCAAGAGCATGCGCTCCCCACATTGGTGGCATTGCATTGAACATGAAAGAGCCCGAACTTAGGTCATTAATGAGCCCTGAACCACTTCTCAAGCATAGAAAGCAGATATATTCTAGAGATAGGGGACCAAGCTATGACCATATCAGCCAAATTATGCAATCAAAAGTGCCACATGGAGCTCACAACTGGAGTGTAAAGTTTACTTGTTTCTAAATGTGCTTCTTTCAAGAAGAGGAAGCAGGCTGGCCATAACTGGTGGCAACATGCACCACTTTATGGTGACATCAAGCATATGCCCACAAAAAACTGCCCTTGGTAACTACCGTATTTTTGCTCGTATAACTCGCCCCCGCATATAATCTGCACCCCAACTTTCATCTCGCCAAGACAGAAGAAAAGATGTTCGTGTGTTGCCCACACATTTGATATACAGAAAAGGCTGTACAAAAGCTACTGCTCAAGCAGTAGAGAGCCCTTGTCGCTTCATAAAGCGGTGCAGCTATTCGCTGCTCACACGGAATCCGTGAGGTAGGTCTAGCTCCCTCGACAGTCGCCATGCTTCCACTTATACCATCTCGGTCGATATGACATGACCCCTGCTTCTCACACCTCCGATAAACTTTACTAGCTGCACAACCAGCTCAGGGTAGGCACCGGTCTTGGGGCCACAAAAAAGGACCAACAGTCGCGGTGCACGGCTTGTAGGCTCTCTTCTTTCTCCACGACGCACGCAAGACTCGTCCACACCGTGCCGTCCTTCCGCTTTGCGGTTCACAAATTCCTCGCCAACGACAACGATCTTAAGCTTTTGCTGTGCGGTGAGGGACTGCCACCAGACGCTACTCATGGTGACAGAACCGATCGAGTTAGGCTTGGTGAACGGGTCGAGATGTGTATAACAAGTGATATCAGCGTGGTAAAAAGAGCTCACACTCCGTGACAACTTTTCTTGACAGCATCGTGGAAGCAACAGAATCGAAATGCATGCCTGCTACCGTGCTAAAAGTAGTACCTAAATTTACTGATAATATCTCATTTGCCTTGCTGAAATAAATACTGCTTTATTTATTATGAAACTCACACGGTTGCGGGAAGTTGTAGATAGGATACAGGTATCCTTCACTTTTCAAAATGCTTTCCTTTTTTGTCTATTTTTTAGACAACACCAAATTTTCGGCAAGCCATTTTTCAAGGTAAACATGGCGTCCGTAACAGAGAAGCATGTGGAGGGTCACTGTGCGGTTGCAAACGTTCAAAAGCGTACTTGTAATGTGACAGTGAGGTTTACAATGAGCAATAAAACTGTCTCTCCCCAAATGTTTCTCTGAAGACTTCAACGGTGCAGGAAAGCAACACCTAAATCTGCCACAAGCTGCCGTACCATTTGCGCAGCAACACCAATTTGCAGAAACCGCCTCCGTAGCCTTCGCTACATTGTTAAGAGGGCTTCACGGCACAACACGCGTGCCGTGAAGCAGCACTAAAGAAAAAACCCCACCCCCACTTGGCCACTGAAATAATCAGTTTTTTGGTGCCTGTTACACATGTGAAAATACGGTACTTTTGGTACTGCCCTATGTATTGCCCTTTGCTAACTGTTCGCAGGAACTAGGGAGATTAATTAGATAAGTGCCCTCCTTCCGGAGAGCACACATTACGGTCATACTCACTGACAAAGTAAGACATGCTGGAGAAGACGAAAGTCTGTCTCAATTGCTGATAGGAATTGTGCCCTTCTGAGAAAAACCGGTCGTCCTCCACTCATAGTAGGCTACAACCACACAGAAAAGAGTGAAGCACATCAGCCTATTTCTCTAAAGCACAGATGGGAAACGGAAGGACCCCATTCTTCATCCTAATATCATTCCGGCCACGTAGCAAACTGCACACCTTGGTGTTTTGGGGGTGGCGCTGTCGGCTGGCTGCGAGTCCCCCCCAGCTTCTGGAGAGGGCTCCTTGCGATCCAGATCTGGAGAACTGCGGTTGGAATTTGTCGCACTTGGTACCTTGAGAGTCTCTGATGATGCTCTGTAGAAAACAACCATAGCAAAAAAAGAAAAGAAAGAAAAAGAAGAAGCGGGTTCCTTGCTTGCCACCCCAAAAATTATGCACATAAGTGGCAGCACAGATTACTCCAATGCAATTTCACTGTCTCTATTGGCCTGTTTTGTTGGAGCATGACAAAAGCCTATCGGAATTACCAGTTCAATGTCATCTCTGCGGGTCTCACCTTAAACTTGCTACTCTCTCATTTCACAATTTCTGTCATCAGCAACTGAGCAACACCCCGAATACAACAGAGGCAGGCGCCTTGAGTAAAACCACTAGTTAGCAGCTCTGTATGTTGTACATGGCATGCCCAGCATAACTCACTCTGATGTTGAACAAAAAAAAAATGTGCTAGAACATGAAGATGAGAGGACACAAACGTCTCGTCGTTGTCTTGTTTCAAAGCTGTTTCTTCGTTCAATATCAGAACGTACCAACCACTACAATTCAAGAGTGTAATATAATTTATTCCTAATCAAATACCAGCTAACTTCATTTGCTCAGTAATACAAAAGGAATACTAAAAAGAGGAACAACTTGTCTCATATTAGTACATTACTCTTTCACAACTACAAAATCACCACACTTGTACAAAGAAGACACTTGTTGAGCGAGAAAACGTGCAAAAAGAATGTGCGAGTGGCATTGCCACTGGGAGCTTTCGGCACCAAACGCGGTGACAACATAGACTTCAACAGCGTTTACTAGGGCCTATACAGTTCCCTATTTGTAAAAATGACATCCACTCATTACGGAAGGAGCCATAGATATAAAATACTAAGTTATAAGAAATTTTCTTGCGCCAGTTTCACCTAAGTGCCAGAAATACACCTTAAAATCCGTGACATCACGTACGGATATTTCTGCACAAAATTTAAAAAATGATACTTGACCTTGACTTTAGCTCTCCTATAAGGTGTAATTAAGGACAAAGTTCTCGGAATACAATTTGTACAGCCAAGAATGAAGACGGGCGGTTCGTGAAAATGTTTTCGGCATTCTTAGCCTTCGTGGCTCGCGGCCCAGCTACGAACTCCCCCAACCAGAAGTGGAAGGTCACGTGATGGTGAGACCGTGGGCCAAAAGAGCGGTTTAGCCTGTCCACACGTCCACCACACCGGTCTCAGGTGCTCACCCGCGAAGTCGGAGCTGTTGATATATTTTCCCAAACGGCGGGGTGCCAAGCCCAACGGGTGGGAACCTCCGGCGGAACGCAATATCTTGCTCCACACCAGAGATGGTCGTGCAGTCCCCAGGGTTGACACCATCAAGGTCCTCGGCATGATCATCAAGTCCCACGGAACCAACACCCAAACAGTCCACAAGCTCAGGAGAACGCCATACGACTCGTACGTAGAGTATCCAACCGGCACCATGGCCGCAAAGAAGACAACCTGCTGTGTCTTGCACACGAGTTTGTTTTGTGCCACTTTACCTACGTCGCGGCTATACACAAATGGCTATGTGCTGAGCGCGATCAACTCAATGTGCTTATTTGCCAGGTGGTCAAACGAGCCCTTGGCCTCTATATCACCACTCCAACGCACAAAGTCCTCGAGCTTGGCATACATAACACGCTAGAAGAGATCGCCGAAGCTCAGGAACGCGTGCAATTGACCTGACTCACGACCACCAAGGCAAGCCACCATATTCTGCGCGAGCTCGACTTCTCCTCGATGGCCAGGGCTCCCCCAGAGTTGATTCCAATTCTCTGTGAAATCCGCGACCTTATCACGGTCGCCCCCATTCCGCGAATTGTACACCCCGAATACAACAGAGGCAGGCGCCTTGCACGGGCGACCGCCATTCTCAAGCGCATAGACATGGAAGCGGACAACGTCTCGTTCATGGACACCGCTGCCTATCACAACAACCAAGCCTTCACCATGGTCGCAGTATCATCTGCGCAGCAGATTCTTAACTCTGCCACAATCCTCACCCGAAACCCCGAAGTAGCGGAGCAAGTAGCTATAGCTATAGGTATGCTCGTCAGCAAACGGGAACTCGCCTATAGCGACTACAGACCAGCCATCAAAGCCTTCGAACGCGGAGTCATCTCCAACCAGGCATTACGTATCCTGCGCAGCGCGGACCCGAGTGCCTTGAAGCACCACACTGTTATCAGGTTCTCTGCCCATCTCGGCCAGGTGCCAGGTGCCCCATCCAACCTCAACGAGATGGCCCGTGATGCAGCGTGCGCACTTATTGACCGCGCCGCCACAGGGCAACCTCTTCTTGCTGAATTAGAGACCAATAAGGATGCACCCATTACGTACAACGACATAACAAAGCACTTTTATCTTGAATGCCGCATTTTTTCACCTCCACATCCGAAACTTAGCAGACCACAGGCGCTAACCCTACGCCTATTACAGACCCACACGAACCCAAACCTTGCCAAGCTTCACGTTTATTATCCCAATGCATGCCCCAGCGACACATGCCCCTCGTGTGGACACACGGCGACACTCGCACACTTGCTCTGGAAGTGTAGAAACACTCCTCATGACTCTACCTCAAACAAGTGGGAGAGGTCCCTCGGGAGCTCACTTATCGCCGACCAGCAATGGGTCTTCCAGCAGGCCCACGAAGCGGCCGCCAGGTACTCCCTGTCGACCCCTACGTGTAAGACGCTCGCTATGCGCTAATCGCGTCCTTCAGGACTGAAATGAAGTTTTTTCATTTCACTCCTGTCGCCTGGATACACCATAAACATCGGCCAGGGGGCAGCTCGATATGCCAACTCCTGGCTACGCTCCTACAAACAATAACAAAAAGTCAATTGTCATCTATCGTGGGTGCCATTGCTTTTCTGTAGTGCTGCAATTCCAGCACCTTTGGATTATGAATGACATGCACACACAGTGTGATGCAGCATTCTCAACAGAAAAATGGTGGTCATCATGCGAAACTAGCGAATGAAAGAGGATGCAAGAGAAATGATTAGTTATTGTTTAGGAATGCGAAAAAGCCTAAATTCTAGCGTGCAAGAACCTTATCAATGCATACTGTAAAATCCCGAGCAAGTGCACCCCTTATGGTGAAAGATGACCCGACAAGATTTCGAGGTGGGTCCCTGCTCGGGACCCCCCCTCGAAAGAATGCACGCTTGTGCATCTAATAAAATGCTTTACTGAACATGTATGCATTCACTATTTTCATTCGTTTTCATTGGGAATACAAAAACGGTGAACTGAACAGTGAAAATGTCAGGAGGGGAAAAGAGGCTTTGAAATCTCCCGAAGAAGGGAGGGCGGGCATTCGCTTGTGTAGGGCCGCTTGCTAGGGACATTACAGTAAATGCGCGCACTTATTCAGACAGCAATTGTGCACTCACTTGCAGCGCTTATCTTCGACATCAGGCTGAGATTGCTTGGGAAACGACTGCCTCAGCGCCGAGTCGACCGCGGGAAGCAGCTCCTTGTTGGCACCGGCAGCTCTGGCGGGCGCGCCAACTTGTCCGAGAGGCGTTGGTTTTCGCTCTGTGAGAGACGAGCAAAAGAATAGCAAGGGGCAGGACGCCAGGACAAGCGAAGCTCTTCCATACCATATCACACTCGAGTTTAACAGTAAACAAAAGGGCAAGTGCAGAACGTGCGTTCAGAGCTCTATCAATGGGCGTGTGGAGCTCGAGCGCACTCGAGTTGGCGGAATCAGCTTTTCTCAACATAACGCTAAAAAAGCGACTTACGATGCGTGATTACAGAGTGCATGCAGCGTGCTCTAAACATGAGATGGGGCGTGAATGCTCGCGCCTGCTACAGCTTCCGGCCTGCGCGAAAAGCTGGAAGAGCGGCCTTTGGAAGTCTTTTCCAAACAATCTTTGGGCAACTGCTACATGCACACTTGCAGGGTACCCATTATGCCATTATTCATCATAGTTTTTGTCTAGTAGGAAGGCATTCACCAAGGAATTCTTCATCAATTTCTGGAGAAGCATGGTACCTGCTACTCACTTCGAAGGAATTTTGTGCAGTTTTGGTGCTGTGGCTGTCGAGGATGAAGAATTATGCCTGAAGCTCTTGTAATGAATTCGCGCATTCAATGGCCCACTCTTTATGCAATTGGCATTGTGTGATGGCTAATTGTTCCTTTGCTGTTCTAAAATGCTTTATTACTTCTATTAACGTGATTCTTTGCCCAAAATCAAGCCTGCCTAAGGCCAGTTTGCCAAGAAGTTTAAAGCACCGGCATGGCTCTGAGGTAGAACACTAAGCTGGCACATAGGAGACCAAGGCTCCAATTCCATTGTGCCCTCAGTGTTTTTTTTTTTCTCCTTTCTCACTCATTGATTGATATGTGGGGTTTAACATCCCAAAACCACCATTTGATTATGAGAGACGCCGTAGTGGAGGGCTCCGGAAATTTTGACCACCTCGGGTTCTTTAACGTGCACCCTCCTCTCTCACTCATTCCTGCAGCCACGAAGCTGGCCGTGTTCCCGGGCACGATAGCGAACATTGCACGTTGGCACGGTTTCAGGTTGCACAAAACGATAATGACAGCCCAATTATTACTTGTTGGACGCGCAAGTATGTAACCTATGCCTGAATCGATGTACTGCACTGACTTAACGTTGCTATATCTATGTGCATCTACACATTCTCATGTTATTCTGTGATGTGGTACCTCTGAGAGCAACAACAACAACTTGCATATTACATGTGTAAGTCTCTGGCACTCAATGTTGCTGCCTTTGACACCATATGTCATGTCATGTGAGCCCGCCATCATTTACCAAGAACTGAAGAAGTTTGTTTACCCACAAGGCCACTTCAATATGCATGTCAACTGCAGTAGTGAATGCGGAAGCAATATAATATTCACCATGTGGCACGTTCATGCTCCCAAAAGTGCTTGATGTAAAAAAAAAACACCGTTGAGCTAAGCCCCGAATGCATCGCACTCGAGTGTGCTTCTTTGGAGTTCAGAGTGGGCTAGACACACCCGATGTCTGTTCACAGCAAGACACTTGCAGGTAGTGTGATTGTCAAGTATTTATTCTTCTACAGACGTCCAAGTATTCTGTAAAAGTGCTACTGATACGTTCTTGTACCATTTCTGCAGTTAGATCAACCTTGACCATGGCAAAAATGTAGTGGTGAGCACCTCACACTGAACTGAGCGCGTAGGACCAGAGAATTTTACAAGTTTGAGCATAGAAAACTACAAGAACTTAGCCACTACAGTGCACACTACCATACTAGGCCATGTTTCACATCCCGCAAACATACACTCAAGCAGCCCATCCACTTTAGGCCAGAAATTTTAACACATGTCCTACTACATCAAGTATTTAAAACATAGATTGACAACCCACAGATCTGCTTTGTTCCTATTTGCGGGAATTCTATCACACAACCCCAGTTTCTTTAGGTTTGCGTTCCTCGTTAGGCAATAACACATCACAACGAAGATACACATAATAGGGAGTTTGGTGTCCCAATGCCTCTTACGTATGCACGCTTTAGGTCAAGCAGGTGCAAAGAGTTTTTGAATAGGGTGTACGGCACTTAGGACACTCACCGAATTTTTGCTCACTCTAGTCTTGGCCGAGTGCCGTCACTTTTGGGGCACGCTTTTGGGGCAAAGCTTTTGGGGCAAAGTTTTCTGGCTTCCTCTAAATTAAAAAAATAGCATCCGCAACGCAAAACCTAAACGCCGTTTGGGTTTTGCGCATGCGCCCCGGCCTTGACGCTATTTTATGGGGCCCGAAACTTTTTGGGGCCCCCATTCGAATTTCCTAATGGCGTGTCCTCAATCTAGATAAAGAATCTCTGCCTGAAGTACCCTAGAAATGTGAGGGCAAGTGATTGAGTAAAAGTGCCCTCCCGGTTAGACCAAGCTCTCATCTATTTTTGTGCTTTCTAACATTACCTTTTTCTAACACAGTACTCGTTAACATTTTTAACATTGCTCGACATCAAAACGCACAGTATCACATTTCCGGTTCTTTCAAAAGCACAGGCAATAGCCCAATGCTCGTGTCTGAATTCACCCGATCACAATTACAGAGTGAAAAAGGCCCACTGCAAGAAAGTAGTGTAATGCACTGACAATCCACAAAGTTTTACAACTCTAAGATATACAAACACTATTGTTTTGTCCATACAACTCACATGCACACATTACTTGCAACTTATACAACTACCCTAAAGAACAAAAAGAAATCACGGCAGTAATTTGCACATGACAATATATAAGAATCATGTTTAGGCTCTTCAAAGTGACGCATCATGACAGTTCATGAAAATTTCAGAAGCGCGTCTCGTATGCTCAGTGTTATCAGTTCACTTGTCACTCAATGCACAGAGCCACTTCACGGAGAAGTAGAATGCACTAACGCTTTTATAATTTCTTTTTTTTTTTAACCTTACACTCATACCTGCTTTCCATTCTAAACTAGTACAAAATAGCTCAATCACTAATACTTGCATTTTATCGTGATGTTAATGTCCCTTACACTCACATTATTTATTAGATATAAAAAACAATAAGCAATAATGGGCAACATAGGCGCATGTACCTGACGCTGCAACCGCACGTTTCCGACACGCACGCACGATGTCATCGGGCGACGGCACGCCAAAATTGAATGCTGCCATCCTCGTTTTATCTCCAGGCCTCAGCTCCAGCACACCAAGCTTTCTCAGCCAACTCATTAACTCAAAGGTAGGCATCCGCCGCCGGACAAAACAGAAGTACACGAGTACTTTGCCAAAGAGGGACGCTTCTTTCACAGCTGCGGTGCTGTGAAGGGGACTAAACTCGGGGCTTTCACTGCCATAACCGTATGAGTGGCTCTCTTGTCTGGTGACCGCAGCAACACCCACCGCCGTGGTTCCTTTCAGAATATCGTCGAGTTTGAGAGCTCCACCCTCAGCAGCCGTATTGGGAGTGGGCTCTCTGTTCAGGCCGAGTATTTCACCGAGATTGAGCAAAGCGGGCTGCTGTTTCTTCGAGCCTGGCTTCTGAGGCGATTTCATAGGTCCCTTCTCATCGCTGGAAGCTGCCGACAAAACATCTGCGATGGGCAGCATCCCCAGACCGTCCTCCCGCCTAGTCAAGTCACTTGCACCACCAAAGTCAGTCCTCAACGACATGAGAAAGTCGTCGAAGTCCGTTTCAATAGCGCCTTTGCCGCCTTGTCGCGGAGCTGAGGAGTCCGCACCGATTCCCAAAAGTTCATCTAAGCTGTCTCCAACGTCATCTTTTACAGGTTTGCCTACAGATTGCACATTGCGACTCGCACTCGCTGAAGTAGCTTGGTTGTTGTGTCTTGAAGTGTCGATCGGGCCGACAGGATGTGGCTTGTGGCTCGACACCATGCCCAACAGTAAGTCCAGCTCATCGGGCACTGCACTCGATGGTTTTCCTGTAGGGCCCGACGGTGAGATGTCGCTTGCAACATTTCCTTCTTGGAGAAGTGCCTCAAGAAAGCCGTCCCTAGAGTCCATACGACTAACTTGAAGGTTGGTACTGAGATCACAAGTAGTGCTTGAAGCGTGGGCGAGCGATGTTTCAGGTACTGTTTCACACTCGTCATGAACAAGCAAGGGTTGCGGTGCACCGTCACAACCGCTAATACTGTGCATGGCTTTCGGCAGGCTGTCTGCCTTACGCGATTCAGCCGAGCAATCTGATTTGAGCAAATCGTCAAGTTCTAAGTCACAACCTAAGGTTTCAACTGTACATGCAGTGGGGGGAGAGGAAAAAAGCGCAAGATTTAAAAGTGTTGCCGAGTCTGTCCCCGCATTCGCTGCCACGGCAGCTCTCCCTGCGCACTCGCTGCTGCTTGATCTCCGCGCATTATCGCCCCGACTTCTAGCAGGCACATCGAACTGTGCAACGACAGTCGTCAAATGTGGGACCGCTATGGACGTCCCACCACCACCATCGAACACCGTGTCGGACGGCGAAACGACACATGAATCATCGTCTTCGCTGTCCGATTCTTACCTTGCGAGCGGCACGTCGAAATGATGAGAAAGTGATGAGCAAGAGCACGGTGATGATGGGTTGCAGTGACGAGAGGACGGCATGCCAGTTGCGTTTTTATGCAAAAAAAAAGCAAACAGGACAAAGGTGGAGAGAAAGGATGAAGGATGGTGGGAGAGAGAGGGGGTGAAGCAAGAGAGCAGAAAAGAAGGAAGAGAGAACGGGAGCCTAGAGTTAGTTTCCGAATGCTGCGAAACACAAAAGCAACAGCCATTGAACTTGGAACTGTCATCAGGTTCACGACACATTAAGCGCATAGTTGAAATTTGAACCAAACATTTCCCATAAACACCTGCTATTCATGTAATGCTGCTGAGAAGTTGCAGATCCTACACGTCAATGATATAGAAGGCTCTGAGACAGCTGCCAATTTTACAAGCGAGTAATTTTGAAAACAGTCCTTTTAGCACGAAACACCAGAGACAACAGGGCAAGTGCTTTTCCTGTCGTCTCCCACATCATATGGCGTTCTTTTTTGCACTACATTAAGATGCGACTCAAGGTGAAGGCATTCACAAGTATGCAACACTGTTCTGTACGCTATGTACTCAGTACTGAATCTTGCTCGTTTCAGTCTTGCTGCTTTTATGAAACCATGCATCCTGTAAAAGGATTCTTGGCAGCTTAATAGGGTAGCTCATTTTTAACACATTAAAGAAAACCTTTAAAAAGAAGGATAAACTTATAACCAAATGTTAAATAGGCAAAACTTGACGACATATTAAAAAGTAAACTGCAAAAGTGAAAAGGATCTTCCCAACTTTAACATTTGAATTAAGGTAACTAAAAATATTTGGTTCAAGTCCCAACTCAATCATTAATCCCCAAGCTGACAAATCGGTCTCGACAGAAAGTGCATCTTTGACTGACACGAGTGAAACATGACTGACAAGCCCTGCGGCAAGCGTTCCCTCAGTCCACTCGAAGGCATTAAAGAGGAGGCTTAATCCTCAAACAATTCGTGAAATAGACTGCTAAGGAGAGTTACTGGCTCCCACAGCATACAGACTTCAATCGAGAGACCAGTCTGCCTAGCAGTCACTTGAGAGTAGACTTGAATCAAGACCCATTTGTGAACTTAAGGGGTAAGCATGCTGTATTTACTTCTTTTTGCAAGCTCCACCCTCCAGCCATCATTTTTTAGACTACGGTACTTAAAAGACCAACTGCAACAAAATTTTTTACTGTGCAAAAAGCCTAAATTGAGATATGCACAATTATGAAGGAGACTTACATGAAATTACGCTTGAATTACGAACAAAATCATAGTGCAAAGCTTGCCAAAAATCTTTTTTTTTTTTAATTTCAGAATTGAAAGCACCATTTGCTCGGAGTAATGCAATACGTGGAATTCACGGCTTTTCGGCACAAAATCCGAGATATGACTACATCCGCAGTTACACACAGTGCGCCGAGAAATCTAAAACAGGGTTGCCAGGTTTCGCTACTTCGTGCCAGTTTACCTACATTTTGAAAATGGCGGTGACGCTAAAAAATTCCTCGGCTACATGGCTACTTTTTGGCTGTTATCTTCTTTCCTCAACATACGATGACATCACAGCCACTGGGGTCCCGGTATGTGCTGTCAAAACATGGTGGTCAAAGTGTACTTCCAGCTCCAAAAATAAAATTGAGCACTAGCACTGCATAGAGAATGTACCTTAATTAAGTGAATGGCTCAGCCACCTAAACAGGGGTAACGGTCAATAGTGTGAGGCGATAAAAAATATACTACATGCTTATTTCCTGTCAGTCAAGCAGGCCTTATTCACAGGAGCAGAAGAAAATGCTTTTCAATACATGGCTGGGACTTGAAAACTGTTGCGCGAGGAAAACTGCTCAGACTTATATTACACTAGGTACAGACTGCAGCTCTGAAACATTAACTGCTCCGACTTTGTTATATTGGGTACGGACTGCAACTCTGGAACATTAAATGCTCTGACTTTGTTGTACTAGGTACGGCCTTCAACTCCGAGGCATTAACCACCCAGACTTTGTCATCACCCAAGGAATTATTGCAAAAGTGACAACAGCTTATGATTCAATCTTAGCAGCTGCAATTTTGAGCACACTCATGCCATATGCTTTATTTTTGTTGTCGTTATTTAGTCTTTTAAGGCGAAGTCATGCAAGACGTGTCACGTGAAGAGAATGCAACTTGCAACAGCGCAAAAAAATTCATTATCATACTCGAAATTATTGGTCAAATCAACAACTTTCATTTTTATCTGAATAACCCTAATTTTGAATGCTTTGTACTCTATACTTATTCACATTTCCACTGAGTTTCTTTCCAAGTAGCTTCCAAAAGCGTATGGCTACTTATGGCTACTTCTGGTCTCCTTGGCTCAAGTTGGCTGCTTTGGGGTTGTTTTTTTTTTTTTTTTCAAATATTTTGGCTATCTTTCATGTTTTCAACCTGGCAACCCCCTGATCTGAAAAGCAACTCGCTTTGTAACAACACAAATCTCATGCTTAGGTGTTGTTTAGAGACTCGCAACAAGAAAAATACAGTTACTAGCCCTGTGACCAAGCTGCATCAGTGATGGAAGTGACTTTCTACTTTTTGGAGCAGGAAAAGTACTGCTTTGGAACAGCCATACGTGTTTTTAGAGCAGAAAAAAATGCTTGTTTAGAGCAGCTATTGGTGTTTCTTTAGGAGCAGATATTAAATTTGCCACACAATAACTGGAGTTCAGAGCACTGTCGAAGCATCAGGGAAATCTTGTTACTTATTATGAAATATATTTAACAGACAACAATCAATGTAAATTTTGTGAAGTAAACAATGGCAGGTAGTCAAAAATCTGCTGTAAATGAGCTACAATTTAAAATACTAGTATTTGTGGCAGAAATCATATCAGACTGGGAAAGCTGAACGCCACATTAGAGAAGTAACCACAATCTCATATAACTGTTGCCAAATGAGCAGTAGATAATCAGTATGAGATATAAGGAATCCTGCTCATTTTCACATTCCACCACACTAGCCTAAATATCTAGATGAGAAAAAAGAAACAGCTAAATGAGCTATATGCTTAATATGCCCACTCTCGTTGCACAAATGAGATCAAAGCCGATAATGCTGCACACTAGTAGCACACTGAAATGATAGTCCACAGATTCTTTTCAGTTTCTTTAGGACTTACGAGTTGGTCAAACAGTAAAAGTTCGTCATTCTCATTCTTTCAGTGTCGATTTGGAGCAGGTTTGGAGCAATTACTAACAAAAATTGTCGTTTAGAGCAGTGCTTCTCTTTTGGAGCAATTGGAGCAGCACTTCCATCACTGTCAGGTTTGCTTGAGTGGCCCATACTACTCACTCAGAGGAAATTTAGTCAAAGCGAAATTCTGTTGCAGTCGGCCATTAAACGTGACGCATGCATGTCTGCTACTCTCACCGCCATGCACTGTGGATTTTAAACTGCGCAGGCTCTACCAAGTTCAACAAGGGGAAGTGCACTACGACGAGACAACACTAAGCGTGATGGGGAGGAAGGGGAAATGTTCATGAAAATCGAGAGGACTAAAGAATGATTGCGTGCCCCATCAGAAGGTATACTTCACACGTTATCAGTGTTACCATAAATATGTAGGTGCCAGCAACTTGGTCTCCAACGAAACAAGGTGCACGTGCAAGTGCCGAACCCGCGGCCTCCGGATCCGAAGGTCAGTCCCTGCCAGCGATGGGTTGTCTTTTCGTCCACTTCTATTTTGTCACAATAATTGCAGTACACTTAATACAGCTCAATTAACCTTCTCTATACCTCTCTTGGCTTCATTATCTATTTGTTTTCATTAAAGCTGTGTTGAACAAGGAAACAAGCCCTCGAAAGTTCCCTTCCTTTGTGGCCTCAAAACAGGCAACATAAAGTTGTGCCGTGACTTTAATGCTTTTCTTCCAACCCTTTATCTAGCTGAATTATTCTCAGAGCAATCCCAATACCTTGCAGAAAATTTCCAAGATCAAGGACAGCAAACAAGAAAAGTGCTCTCTAAAGTGTGAATGTCATCGACATGAACTACATAGCTGGTTGACTTTTTATTGCAGATTCTTACTGCTGTTCTCCCAGACTGGAAATACGTCATTCATTCGCTATATTGAAGCAAACTTTACTAAATTTTCAAGGATTACAAGGAGCTCAATTATATCTAAGGAGCTTCAAAGGCTCTTGAATTAATGTTATCAAATTCAAGGACATTCGAGGATTCCAAGGGTCTGTACGAACCCTGTAGACATATTGAATATTGAGTTGAGGTTAAGGCACTTGGCAATATAATTTGGAGCTTTTTGCAATCTGAAGGGGACGTGACCTGCATTAGGTGGAACAGTAGTCACCAGACGTTCCATGACCATACTCGACAGTGGTCATGAATTAGGAAGCCTGAAGAACCACAAGATCTGTGCTAATATTTTCGAGTTCTTATCTGTTTTCAAACAAATTTTTCTATTCATTTCAGAGAACAATAGGGTGATTATTTCCATTGTTTTCAAGTGCGATAAGCAAAAAACTTGCTTTCATCTTCATTTTAGTGCCTAGGACCAGAAATGGTTATTAGGCGGAACTTCCCGTATGACTTCTGGACACCGTGAAGGACAGCTTGTGCACAGTCCTCAAAAAAAAAAATTAAAGATGACAGTTCTTTATGAATGAGCCCAGCCTGTACACACTAAATGTCTCAAAAGCCACTGTTCTTACAATTCTGACAACCTCTCATATCATGGATTTGCTAAGGTAACATATACAGGACTATCTCCTCATGTCATTAAAGCACAAGTGATCAGGAGTGTGCTTATGGAAATCCCTGAGCAACACCTCCTCTTGTTCTTACAATTCTGACAACCTCTCATATCATGGATTTGCTAAGGTAACATATACAGGACTATCTCCTCATGTCATTAAAGCACAAGTGATCAGGAGTGTGCTTATGGAAATCCCTGAGCAACACCTCCTCTTAACTGTATGCCTGGAACTTTGCTCCTCCCTTTTTAGAACCAATCGTGAAGACCACACACCTCATGCCGTGCGTTTCGTTGAGGTGCCGCAGTAGAGTGCTCAATACCACACCGCCCAGTCATGCAACCCAATGTTAGCAGCAGCTCGGAGGCGGCTACAAGAGTTGCACATGTCAAAGGGCCAGTAAACAACCTCGCAGTCTGAAATTTTTAATGGAGAAATAACAGTGCACTTGTACAATGTGGACATGCTGCCGCAAGAACTTTGTGAATACTGAGTGCAGTAATAAAGAAGCTACAGGATTTAGAATGACCCGCTTTGGCTTGTTTTGGCTTCTAGCTAACCCTTCCCCTCCCCCATTTTCTCGCAGTGGAGAGGGGTAGGTGCAGCCTTTTGTCGCGACTTCGCCCACTTTGTCAACGTAACACAACTTCAGCGATTACGCCGTCAGTGTGCAGCGAACGAACAAGTAAGGCTTGCCCCACATGCACACCTGCCATAGCGGGGCAGGAAGATAGCACGGTGCGAGGAGTACGAGACACTGATGAAGTGTCTACCTTTTCTCTACCAGTACAGTGGCAAGACACATCTTGATCTCTGAGGCTTTTGTTATGGCAATACCGCTTGTCCTGGTAGTCTTGGACTTCACAAAATGGCAAAGACCAGCACAGGAAAACGAAAATGGGGACTGCGGAGCCAGAACTGCATCACCGCAGAGCCACGGCACCATAGGCGTAGGAAAGTAGCGCAAGAATTGTTTTTCAAGACGACGGGTCTGAGCAGTGCATAGCGCTGTGAAGGGAGGAATGGGAACATTACAAATAGGAAACGCTTAGTGCCAGCATTACGCACTTTGTCAGGTTTCACAGCGGTGAAGCTACCATACATTTTTTTTTTTTTTTTTTTTTTTTTTTTTTTTTTTCAGAAGGGAGTGCAGCGGGAGAGGCCGGCCACTGTACTAAAAAGAAGAAAAAAGACAAGGGCATGCTAGCGGCTCACGTTCCAAGCATCGTGTCGTAGGAGGCATTGCTCTGAGCAAGGTCAAACGCACCCAAAGTGCACTCATGGAAGCCTGCAGTGATTAAGTTTTATATATGGCGGCCAAGAGCAGGATCACCCAATTAATCATGCATGAGCATCACACAATCATAGAATCATCACTTAGCACCTTTTTACAATTCACCCCCCCCCCCCTTCAAACACACAGCAGCACACTGCTTAAACAAAACTAAGACAGCAGATAACGTCAGCATAACGTAAATGCAAGTCCACGAAGGTGCTGCACTTGTTTCAACATACCTCTCTTCCGTGGCTCGCGCTGCGGCTTCGGCTTGTCCATTTCTGTTTAAAAAAAAAAACACAAGGCTTTTCTTTCCCTCTACTTGTTCAGAATCGGTACTAACAAACGTGCACTTCAGTTTCCCCTTGAGCAAAACAAGCGTGTACCACGCAAGCAAGAAAATAAGCAATCACAAAGCAGTCTCTCCCACAAAAGAATGTATGGTTAATATAAACAAAAACATCTTTTAAAGATTACTCTGAAACAGTTTAGACCACGAGTCTCAATCTCACTTCAGCTAATTGGCCACCATCAAGGAACCTTAGTCTCCCGATGGGGCGGGATGGTGTATATGGTTAGAGCGAAAAGGGGGGAGGCAGTGCAGTGAACACAAAACGTTACCTAATGTAGCCATCTGAAAAAATTGCCCGCAGCTTCCCTCGGGGGAACACTGAGGAGGATGCGGACCATATAATTGGTTAACGGGGTGTTAAAGTGCGACTTACTTGGGTCGATGGCTAAATTGGTTAACGTGGTTGTGAAATGGGGTGTTAAATTGCGACTTACTTGGGTCGATGGCTAAATTGGTTAACGTGGTTGTAGGAGGGGGTGTTAAATGAGTGAACACGTACACACGTATGCGAAATGGCGGCGCTGGTCGAAGGGACGTCGATCATTGTGTTTGTGATTCGTTGGAATTCATTTCACCGCGACCTTGGACGTCGACGCGCCGTACAAACCAACCGACGAGCGGCAACTGAGCGAGCGAGCGCCGACCTTGAGTATATATACAGCACGACGGCGCATGCACTGTCAGCTGTTGAATGTTCTCGAAGCGCGACGCCACATGCGCGTCCACTGGAGAATCAGGAGAATTGTAGATGTCGAACGCGGTGTGTAGAGGAGGAAGGGTGCACAGATGGTGGAGGAGTGAAGCGCGCGCGGTGTGTAGAGGAGGAAGGGATGCACAGATGGTGGAAGAGTGGGCGACGGCGCATGCGCGCGCGTCAGCTGTCGAATGTTCGAGAAGCGGTGCAGACGGCGCGGACGGCGCACTACAAGGCGCGAGTATAAGATGCTTCCGCATCTAAAATGGCCTTTCTGAAATCTCACGTATGGGTAACTTCTAGAGGATACTTGAAGCAAAATGGAAAGGTAAGCTAGCTGGTACCGATTCATACTGTCGTAAAAATATCGCAAAAATACGAAGACAAGAAGACAAGTGGTGTTCATTTTCTTGTGTTCTTTTTGCACTACTTTTACGACAGTATGAGAGGATACTTGATGTCAGGCTTTGAGAAACATATCGACAGTAATCTCTAGAATTACTGAAATCTGGACGCCGATTCTGAAGTATATGGTTTTTGTTCCATGCTAATGTTTCAGCACAAGCTAATCGGAAGGAGTGGCTCACAAAGAATACGCTTGAGACCACAACTGTCTGTGCAGCTCATGGGCATACTCATTATGAAGATAAAGATATACATAGGATGAACACAGTAATGTGCAGCCAGGGTGTTAGAGAAAGTGACCCAAGTGCTGCGTGGTTGAGACCTCTCATTTATATTGATCAAGGGTTTCACGCTACTGTCGCTATTTAGCAGTATTGGTGAGTAAACCAAGAAATTAATATGTCATGGTCAGCTGACCTTGTAGGAGACGGTCGAGAGCGACCTCGGCGTTGAAGTCTCCCTCGAGGGCCACCCGACGAAGCGTGGCCTCCGGTATCGAGTCGCCCACCACGTTCTGCATCTTCTCGATGCACTCGTAAAGCCTCACTGCAATAAAAGTATGCAGTACAAAAAAGTTCTTACGTAAACCACCAGTCCTAAGCTACTATGGCCAGAGCAACAAGATGCAAAAACCTAAGACAAAAGAAAGTCTTGTAAACACAGCAACAGGCTTGACAGGATACATAGTTATTCATAAATTATTTTTTATTGGCACAAGGGCATCTGAGGCCAAAGAGCACCAGAAAGGAAATACAATAGTTATTGTTGGGAATTTTACATTCCAAAACCACAGTGTGATTAAGAGGGACGCTGCAGTGAAGGGCTCCAAAAATTTTGACCATCTGAAGTTCTTTAATGTGAACCTAAATCGAAGTACATGGGCCTCTAGGATTTTGCGTCCAAATAAATACGGACGCCACTACCAGGATCTAGGTGCCGCGAGTGCCGAAGATTTAACCTATGCGGGTGCTTCTGTAGGAGTCAATCCTGTTAAGAGAGTGTCCCCTTAGGAAAAAGACAAAGCATTCCTGTCTTAAGTAGCCAGAACTATCTTGAGAGCAGCCCAACAATGAAATGAGGAGTGAGGAATAACAGCGCTCACTGCATGACAGTCACGGTATTGTCTGAGCTCAACAATACTTACTTTAATCGTGGAACCTCACACGAAGCCCCGATCTGCTTCATACCAGGAGCAATGTCACAAGGTGCTACCAGCTCGGATGAACACTTATGCTTATTTTAAAACCAAGTTAAACATCTTAATGCCAACATTTATCACTAATAATCGGTCGGAAGCGCCTGCGTATACAAGAAAATTAAACATCTTGAGGTTTCACTTTTGGTGTGAAAGGTCCTTTAATATGACTTCATAATTTCGGTTTGAAGTTATCTGCTGCCATTCTGCAGCTAACGAGATACATAAGACGCATTCGAACTAAACGTGCTGCACCTCTATATTGATTCGCTGAAATAACCGTATTGATTGAAATAACTTTATCGAACACCTCTCTATTAAAAAGAAGAAACAGAGAATGCCAGGCGTATACTTTAGAAGCAATCGTGTTTCAAGTCAAAAAGAATAAAATTCAAATTAAAACAGACAACTGAAGTTATAATGAACACCATGAAGGTGTGAGGAGAGAGAAATGTGAACATGGCCAGGAATACCTGAAGCTGCATTCTCATAACCATAAGCAATAAACTGTCCTCAAATCCCTCATTGATAATAACAGATCTAATTCTACACCTTGTCAGTTTTTTTAGTAAATAAAGAGCAAGCAATTGGCCATCGATTGAAAGGAAGTACTTACAGTAACACTAGGCTGTCCTCATTCTGTTATAGCCATTAGGTACAGTGCTCATTACATCTACAAGATAAATCACTGATATACTGGAAGGGATTCGCTGCATCGCTAGATCAAAAGTATGCGATACCGAAAGAATTAAGTTGTCAATGGAACTCTTTCACGAACAAATTACCACTTTTCATGAGTGACATGCCGACTAAGGCAACGGCATGTTGTTGTTAGGCCTAACTTGACGTGTTGCAAGGAAGCAAATACACGCGGTGATAGAATAGGTAAGCAAATGAAACTAAAAGGTTGATCACTAACAAGTTTTGTTCACATCTTGTCAAAAAGTGCAAATAAAAAAGGTGTTTCTTCACCGCCACGGGCTTGCCGCCATGTTGATTGGGTGACAAGTCCTTGGTCAGGTGAAGACCATACTTTAGCATACGCTACCAATACACGGGACAAGTGTTGTTGATCCAGTGTACCGTTTGCCATGCATTCACGAGTCAAAACCAGTCAGAAGAAAAATCCTCACCCTATTTCGCGACAACCTGAAAACAGGATTTGAACCCACAACCTGCAGGCCAGGAACACGTGGGCTTAGCCAACTGAGCTATGTCAACATGCCAAACTTATGTAGTAAAACTTGTAATGCTTATCGCGAAACCATGTGCCTCCTGTCATAAGCATCACGCCACCCAAACACCTATATGTCTTGTTAAGAATGTTTGCAATATACATATTATTATTATTATTATTATTATTATTATTATTATTATTATTATTATTATTATTATTATTATTATTATTTAAATGACAGGTTCTTAGCTCGCACTAGTACATTCGAGTACCACTTTCATATTTTAGTGAGCACTCACAATACAATGCGGCCATTCTTATGGTTGCTTTTTCTACTGAGGCAACACAATGAGAAAAACTCCTTTGGCCCTCGCCTAAGCCTGTCAGTAAAGTTCAACTCGGCTTTCATGTGTATGCGTACCTCTAAAAGGCCCAACCAACCTTTCGTACACTATATTTCAATGCCAGATGCATATAGAAAAACATTAACTGCGTTATAACTATAAGCCAGCCAGTAGCACTATCTGTCGAGCCCATAGTGACTATAATCAGTGTACGATATGACCGGCTTATGATAAACTATGTTGTAAGAGGCCTGTTGTCACAGGTTTTCCCACACTGCCAATGTTTCAATAGAGGAGAGATGGCATAGGGCAATGCACCAGGCGCACCTTCGTCCACGGGACTGAGCTGGGGTTCCCGAGTTGCAGGCTTGTGGGTTTCGTCTTCCTCGTCCTCCTCCTCGTTTTCCTCTTGCAGGACTTCAGGAGACAGGAATGATGACATGGAGTGGAGCTTGTCCCTGTTGTACAGGAACTGCTCCTCTGAAAAAGTATTAATGAACAGAAAGTGTCAGCCATACGACAGAACATGGAACCTGAGAAGGTGAACAAGGGAACGGCCATCGCCGTAGCACAAAGTTCTAGCACACGTGATATGAAGCTTGCTGGTTTACTCGACACCGGCAGCAAGTTGGTCTTTTGTCCACTGTCATTCCTCTAGGTTCTCTTAAACATTTAATGAACACTCAACTATCGTTCCTATAGCTTCATTAAGTTGTGTCGACAAAACGGTGCCATAAACTCATCCACATCATTTGATTCAATGCACAAGGCACTCCACTTGTGCAATGGGATCTCAACAATGCACAGCTAGCAGGAAAGTCTCACACCACTTATGAAGAGGGCAGTTCGCGAGGCACCTGTTCGTGTGATAGGCAGTTGCCCAAGAAACCCATCGAACAGCCAGCCTAGAAACATGATGACAAACACTTGCTGGTACACCACTTCGATGTAACCTGGACAGCGATTTCCTGAAGTTGCTTTGTCCACTAGCTTGAACTTGGGGAAATTATGTTTTGCCCATATTTACTAAGGCAATGAGAGCTGGGACATAAGCGTGGGCATGAAACGCCTCTTAATATGTTTCGTCAATCTGTACACTTCTGAGCGACGAGTGCAATTACTAAATTCAATCGTTAGGAGAGGAAGGCTGCCAACACGACTGAACCTCCACCAGCTCTGTAAAACTGGAAGTTTATAACCACTGAATTATGTGTAGCGATGCATAATAGGCATTGCACGATCACACTACAGTAGGCAGTGAACTCCACGAAGAGCGAAAATTTCAGACAAACCTGTAGTCGGAGATATGCACGAATCTTCTTCCTGTGATCTCCCGTAGACATCATAGTAGCCTTCGTAGTCTGCGAGGAAAAAAAGCATTTTTTTTTTCGTGTTCTTAGCGCTGCGTACTGGCGACATCCACAGAACATAAGGACGCTTGCGGGGTTTGTTTAGATTGCCAATAAACTGCGGTACGAAACTGAGACGAAAGTAAGCGAAATGTGATCTCAGCAACGCAGTAACAAGGTCCGCGACGCAGATACGATGGAAGACGCGTTATTCGAAAACAACTACCGCTTCAATCTAGGGACCCAGAATCCAGTTTTAACACCCATCACTAGTAGTGTACGTGAACAAACTGCATGATGCAGAAGATTTTAATCCACGAACTCCGACAAACCACGTACGAGCAAACCAACGTAACCTACGGTCGACTGGGAAGCGCGTAGCGTGTTACAGAGCACGCTCTGGGAACACATACGGTAAAGGTAAACGGGACTTGACGTGCGCGTGTTTACGTTTCGGGTTCCGAAATCGACAAACATGCAGCCAATTCGAAGCCGTGTTGGGGTGAAGCCATGCTCAGAGCGCAGCATCATTTTAAACGAGCGTCCGATAAACCTGTTGCGCTCACAGTGAGCTAACGCAGTGAATCGAAACCGAGTGTAAAGGAGCTGCTGGCTGTCAGGACGCACAATCCGACCTACTACTCTGGCAGAAAAAGAACGAGCCCTTTTTTTGTACCGTCATCATAATTCATAGTCCGAACATTCCGGTGCCGAGACATCTTGAAGTGGCAGCACAAGACGCCCGTTTCTCACGCGAGGCACTCCGCTAAAAAAGGAGACGATGGTTTTGCGAGCGCGCAGTTTCACATTGCCGAGTCACACACACTTCGGCGGCTTCGAGCACGACGACAATCGAGCAGCGTGCCATGCCTCGAGTCGCTTTAAACAACACACGCAACACGGTCGGAGACACACAAGACCAGACTCAGAAATGGCGTAAGGGCGCATTGTTGCTCGACTACAACCAGCTACGATCAAGTTCCGGTTTCTCATCGCAACTGTGGACGTGGTGTGGGCAATGGTGTGGAGAGCATCAGTGTTGAGCGATAGAGTTTATTATCGGGTAGCGCTCCGCTCTCTCGCAAACCCGACCAGCTAAAACTCTAAATTAAAGCCGTTCATCGCTGAACTTATTCTGAACATCTTGAGCAGTGTATGTGATATCCCGTAGAAATGGCGAAGAATGAATGTGGCTTTTATTATTATCCTCACACACCGGCTGACAGCCGCCCCCTCACGAGTACAAATTTAATTGATTCGACCTTTATTTATTGTCACAAAAGCATAGCACCAAAATTGAAGGAGCTATCAATGCCATCAATGGAGTCAATGGCAAGGAACAGCAGTACAGTGGTGTACCTATATGCCAAACAACTTGATAAGTCAGTCAAGAACTTTCAAAAGTTTATTTTACCAGGAAAGTCTGGATGGCCTTTAGGGATCAAAACTGCTCTAAAAAGATTGAGTCTTCGGCGACTCGTAGAGGCAGCATATGATGTTCACAGCACAAACATGCACATCGATAATTAATGCATATTCAATACTGCGAAAATTTCAGTTAGGGTTGTCTTTACAAGGTGCACACTCTTGAAGAGAAGAAAGTGGCTGTCATTCTCCAATCAGGCTGAAATAAGCTCGGTATAAATATTTTGCCATAAAAAATATGCAGATATGCCATGTGACAAAAAAACATTCCTTGAAGTCAGAGCAAAAGAAGTCACTGCAGCGGCTGCTTGAAATGTGGTCGTAAAGTGGGGCAGCCCCAATTATCTACTAGCAAAAAGTAAAAGGGAACCAGCCTAGCCCACACAGAAGAACCGAGTAGATTGAAAGCGAATTCATAAAGCATAGAACACATACAAAGCCAATTCTATGCTGCACGTAGCATGCCTTTCTTTGGCAAGATTTGCACTTGTACAATTTACCTGAAAACATGTCATCAAATAAAAAAATCCAAGAAAAACTTCCCACCCTGTGTGATGCCGCTCCCCCCCCCCCCCCCCCTTCAGCATTTCACTAATTCAGTTATTTGGCTACCCATACCTTCGGTGCTTGATAATCTGAACACAACACAATAAAGCCAATAAGTGTTCACCACAGGTGCAATCCATACACTTGGTCCTCCAGTTAGTGGCCTCCACACCAAGGCTATTGCAGCTTTTGCATTTACTGCAGCCAGAAACATCTAGAATGAACATTTCTTCACTTGGGAAACATTGCAGTGAAGGGATCGGGTGCAGTACAGTACCTTAAAGGGAACATTCTTAAAGGGTACATTCTTGAAGGGAACACCTATGATAGCGATAGAGCGAATGCAACAGCAATGTTTGTTGAAAAGAGATGGTCTCTTATGAAGTGCTAAAACTTACCTGTGCATGAATATACAACCTGCAAACCATCCTGTCCTATGAGCAGTTGCTGAATCCCGTCCTATGAACCGATTGTTCCTTCCTGTCTATGAATCCTGTGCAATGAACTAGTTTTTCTTTCCAAGAATAAACCATACTGTGTATGCTGCTTTTCCACGCAGACAAGATGGATGTTCAAGAAAAGATGATGGCTTGAAGTGGAGGCACTGAAGAAAAATCGTAGCTAAATCCAATCTTTCAACAAGGGCATTAAAACAGACAAGCCCACTAGCCAAAATGTGAGCTTCTGTGACATTCCTTGTTGAACAGCCTGTCCATGCAGAGTGTCGCAAAACAGAATAGGACAGTGGATTGATAAAACTCTATATTTATTATACACTTATTACACGGGCTGAAGCAGATTGGACATCACATGAAGTCGTCCGAGTCATAGCCATCTTCCTGCAGATAAGTGGAAAAAAAAGATACGAAAGGAAATCGAATGACCGATTGTACATAAAGCATTGAAATTTCAGGTACTTAAAGCTAAATCATGACATCGTACATTTATGTCCGTATTAAGCATAACTTCTGAAGCACTTATTATACCGGTCAACCTAACATTAAAGGTAGAAAAATTTTGGATATATGAGAAAAAGAGAGACTTGGGTATAAAATCAATGTGTTAATTGGAAATATAGTCTATTCATTAACTTTTTCTGAGCACATGTCTTCTTACAGGGGGTACGTCCAGGCTTTACAGACAATGACTTACATTTGGACACCGCTAATGATTAGCCAGCTGCAAACTTCAAACAAAAATAAATGTCAGGCAATGACTTTCTCGGTGATTGATTGGCATTTACTGATTTCATCTCTTCCCCAAGACTGCATTGATAACTTTAAGGGTGTATCTCTTTGGCACCACGGGCGTTAGGTTCTCTGATGATCAACTGATAAATGAACTTAAAAAGCAATAGTTCCAATGTTGCAATGCTCGCGTTTAAAATTCAGACACACAGCCTCAAGCCATATAGAAGTAAAGAAGAGAAGGATTGAAGCAAAATGTTGTCAGTCTGTCCCAAATTATTGAATGAATCATACCTTGTTTGATTTCATGTTCTCTCCTTTCATCAAGGTGTCATAACTCCTGCAACAGATACCAAAGATTAAAGACAAAATTTTTACAGCTCATCCTTTTTGCAAAGTAATGAAGCACCTATACTTTGCCTTAGCTATACTTCGCTCTAAAACCCAAAGACTGCTGCAAAATAAAGCTTCAGAAATTTGATGTCACCTTGGTTGACACAGCACACACAAGACGACGACGAAAAATAAGGAACATAACACAGGCGCTGCATGTCTTTCTTATTCTTCGTCCTCTTCTTGTGTGTGCGGTATGAACCAAAGTGAACACTTACCAACTCGCTCAACGCTTCCACTCCTACTGGTAATGTCAGTAGTGCAAGAGCTATAGGATACAATTAGGAATTGCGTATCTTGCAATGAAATCCTAAAACTGGAGGCATCTTTCAAATTACAAGGAATAAAACATACACAAATATGTCCAAAGCGGATGAAAACTGCAGTGAAAATGGCTTAGCTACTCGACATGTTCACCGTTTTACAACGAACTCGGCAACTTCCGACCCAGAAAGTAAACATTTAGCATTTCTAACAGTTTCCATAGTTTACAAAATAGAGAATAGAGCTATGAATCCCCTGTAGAGGCTAACCCAGCCTTCATAGCCCTTGCTGTGATTTATAAGTGAGAGTACAGAGAGATGAGTGCACAGTATAGGCCGTCCTAGCGTTTGTAATATTGCCTGCATTTTATGAAATGGGAGTATAGAGAGATGAAACTGTGGAAATCCCCCCCCCCATTTGAATCATTGCCTGCAGCTTGCAAAAAAGAATATAGAAAGATGACTACATGGTAGAGGTCATTGTAGTTAATGGTATTGCCTGCAGTTTAAAAAATGGAGAAGAATACACAATACATAAAGATCACTAGAACTTGTAGCATTTCCCTCCGTTTACAAAACGGAGTATAGATAAACAAATAGACAGTAGAAACTGCTCTAGCATTTGTAGCATTTATAAATGTTTACGAGATGGAATATAAAGACATTATACACAGCAGGTACCACAAGCGCTTGCAGCACTTCCCTCAGTTAATGGGATGGAGTATAGATAACGGAATACACAGTAGAGGCATATCTAGCACATGTAGAATTGGATGCAGTTCACAAAATGGCATATAAAGAGATGAATTTACTGTAAGAGAACATAAAGATCCCCTTCCGAGTTGCACGATGTTGCACTTCACCTGAGCTTCGCCTGTTCCTCCTTCTCCTTCTGCTCCTGCTTTTCGCGCTCCTTTTGCTCACGCAGGATCTGCTTCTTGTCCTCGCGCTCCTTGTGGTCCCGCTCCTCCCGCTCGGCACGCAGGTCCGGCTGCCGCTCCTCTTTCGTCTTCATCAGCCGGTTGACGATCTCGTTGATGCGCTTCTCTACCCGGATAGTCCGCACCTGCGCAAACAGCATTGTCATTCATATAGCCTTGTTGGTTGGGCACAACCTGTTGAACTAAACAAAAAATGAAGCCAAGGAATGTATACGACGCATTACTTGTATGTTTTAACTGTAGCACAGTAATTTCGACATGAATAGAAAGTAATTGAAGTGAATGAAAAACCAACTCTCCACAGGTAAAGACCACACCGGCAACTTTCGGATAACGTGTCCGATGCTCTATTGATTGAGCTACAGTGGCGGTCGCTTCGTAATTCATTTAATTGGGTGTTTAAGTTTCCATAATCCTGAAAGTATTAGCCAGCGCCACTAGCAGCCATTACCGCGAGTGTGGAACACTCTTTATCGTTGCCAAATGAGGTCACATAGCATAAAGCCTTCTCATCAGCTGGAAGATAGCCATTAAACTAAAGAAAAAAAGAATGAGCCCTCACACCAAATCTTCCTCTTTCTTTTTTTTTGGTTAGGAGTGTCGGCATGTGCCACATTCTCAGTGCAAAACTGTCGAGAAGAACAACAGATACAGCCACATCGCCAGTAGTGAACTTGATAAGGGCCCACCTCCGCATTACAGTTCTTTTATTGTGTATACATGAATCGCGCTAGGGAGCCCCACCAACATCCTACACGTATACAACACGTACTGTTGACAAAGGTTAAGAGCTACCAAACAGGGGACCAGAAGAAGGACACAACACAAGCACTTGTGTTGGATACTTCTTCTGGTACCCCCCTTGTTCTTTTCAGTTCTTGAGAAGATCCTGAAAGACATTCCTGACAATCTTTCACAAAACTTATTGAGCGCGCTGCACATGAAAGTGAATTGAAAAATTTTCTTGCCAAAATTAACACGTAACGATTACAGCTGTTCAAGAGGAGTGTCTACATGTCTAAATGTGACATGCTTCTGGCACAGCAGTTTTTTGAAAGATGATCAAGAAAAAGCGGCAAGCACTTAACTTCGGATTAATTTGATTGATTGATTTGTGAGGTTTAACGTCCCAAAACCACCATTTGATTATGAGAGACGCCGTAGTGGAGGGCTCCGGAAATTTTGAGCACCTGGGGTTCTTTAACGTGCACCCAAATCTGAGTACACGGGCCTACAACATTTCCGCCTCCATCGCAAATGCAACCGCCACAGCCGGGATTTAATCCCGCGACCTGACTTCGGATTAAGTGAACCTTCCACAATGCACACATAATGCTCAATATGCCTTGCTTGCTTTTGAACCCAAACAGGTACAGTGAAACCTTGGTGCTACGAATCTCCCGGGGTAACTAGAAATCTTTGCACCGTCTGAAATACATATTCCCATAAAACATGCAAAATCAGTATGTGACAAACGAAAGCTGGTACATATATTGATTTATAGCTGCTTTTCAGTGCCGCAGCAACAACATAAACAGCTTGAGACGATTGCCAGAAAAATATTGAGATGTCAACAATCATACTTGCAGTCGTAAATATACGGCTCATGCGAGGAACCAGAAGCATTACAACCAATAACTGAGGATACCTTTGGTGCGAATTGAACGACTAAAAACGACAAAAAAACGGGGTGGGCACCGATGAATGTCTTTTTTTAATTTGCACAAGAATTGATTGATTTGTAGGGTTTAACGTCCCAAAACCACCATATGATTATGAGAGACGCCGTAGTGGAGGGCTCCGGAAATTTTGACCACCTGGGGTTCTTTAACGTGCACCAATTTGCACAAGAAGTATCCTCAGTTATGAAACAGTACCAATTAGCTCAAACCAGCATTCCGTTACGATTTTTGAATGGCAGTAGCCTCTTCATAACTTTAGTATGCTTTTCCACACAGAACCAAAGTACTGCAGAGAAAGTTACCTAAGCAGCACCTTGCACCCAATGAATGAAGGCCAGAAAATTTTAGAACTTTTGCTGTTATTTCTTTATCATGGGTGTTTGATCAAACTACGAGTCTCTCCCGCGCAAGTCCAAGAGTTTGCAAATGTACGCACTGCCAGCAATTGTGCATACAAACTTTGTGAGGCCTAGCTCCTTTGCCAAAACTTTCCTTTTCCGGTTCAGTTCCACATTTCAAACGATGTTCCATTGCGAGGGTATGACTTGCATCAATGTGACTTGCATCAATGTGGCAAGCACAATGCAACATACCTGCCTTGAGCCTCGAACAGCAACACGCATCAGGGTGAAAAAAATGGAATGGTGACACCTATGCCATCTGTAATCTAAACACCAAGGCGCATTTGAGCCTCCAAGATTTGCAGGCACAATTTGACAAGTCTTCTGCGGTAGCGCGGGCAGTACCTGTTCAAACTTGCATGGTATCCTAAATTAGCATCAAACGTCACGAGGTGAAAAACGGCTTGCAACAACCCTACACCATTTCATTGCAGGACAATGGGCCTCGGCCGGGAAAACAAAAATTTATATCATCCCAAAATTAGTATGAGGCGTGACCGTGACACCGAGGTTTCACTAGATGTAGTATTTGATTTCTATGTATACTTCTATATCTGTGAACGTCTTTTTCTGCTGCTGCTGCTGCTGTATGGGTGGCACGGCCCAGTCAGGCAATGTTTGCCGTGTCTCTTTGGGCAATTTTGTAATTGTTCTTAATAAACTAACAAAGAAAGAAAGAAAGGAAGAAAGGTGTTATATCACTTCAGTGTGCTACATAATTCTGCGGGGGCCACTTTGCTGACTGCAATGCCACGTTTTACAGTGTTGTTGGACATGCCGAATATCCTCGGCCATGTAGGAATCGTATTTTTTTTTGTCGTAATGCACGCCGCAAATAATATATTTGCACATACATTTAAAGACCATAACTTAACTCTTTTTATGCTCAAACAAAACAAATTTATTCATAACAAATTTAATTACTCTTTCTTTACAATGACTCACTATGATGTCCCAAAGCACCACCTAACAACCTGAATTTCTTGCAACGAAGCACTTCGCAAAAACTTGCTTGCACTTGACACCCCTTAGGAAGAGCCCTTCACGACTCGTACCTGAAGTGAATATCCCTTAAGCGAATCTTGAATACAGTGAGAAAATTTTTTTGAACCAAATGATACTTTGTTACAGCGAATCTTGACCACACCTGAATCGCCTGTTTCGGAGCAACTACAGCACACCATCATCACAATGGGAGATATTTGCAAAGGCTGTAAAAATTAGAAGCATTGGAACAAAAATAAAGTGCAACGACCCTTACTTCTCTCTGCTTGTGGAATCCAACCTGGCCGACTTCCATACCTTGCGTCTTCTTTAAATTGCCCCACATGGTGTACACAACGTCGATGGAGTTCATCTTGTTGCCTGGACAAGAGAACAGTTCGCAGTGAACATCGCAGCCAATGCTCGCATTAATTAAGAATGTCTTTACACGTGAAAGCACTGTATTTTAGAAGAGTGGCAAGATGGACGAGTTGGTAATGCTCCATTATGTAACTGCACAAAAAACGAATGGAAACACAAAGGGAGAGAAAATTGCCTGCTTGTGATTTTCCCTCCCTTTGCATTTCAATTTGTTTTTTGTGCAATTACATAATGGATCACTGCATTTCAACTGTTTGTGCATGGAAAACTATACAACGTGTCAGCGTTAAGAAATACCCCACATTGGTAGCGCCGGCCCAATGAATGAATAAATGTCAGGATCCCAGCTGGAATCAAACCCACGCATTCTGCGTGGCAATGAGGCATTTTACCACAAAGCTACGCCAGGTCTCGAAACCATTTTTCAAATATACGCTAATCTTCGTGAAATGTCAATAGTGGTCGCAGTGCTGCCTATCCAATCTTACAAACATTACATATGTACTCCTTTGATACAGCCGTCACTTCGAGTTAATGTCAATTGTGGTTAGTTGCCATGCGCTGAAGTTGATTTGTGTAGCAGTGTCCAGAGCCAGCATCATCGCGAGAATCAGCACTTCATATCAGCTTCTAGTGTTGCTAATACGCATTTTCCAGTTGGCTCCGTAGCGCAAGTGCAAACAACTGGTTATATAAACATCTGCAACTCTTCAACATATGTCTGTGCGTGCAACATTTGCGCATACATTTAGCGCCATTTCATGACGTGTCGCTCAATTGAAAAAATTGCGACACGGTCACCTTCCCTTTGCATGCTTTGCATAACGTCAATTCCCAGCTACGTGGGATCAGCCGAATTTTTTTTTTCACGATCAACAGCAGTCCCAGCCAAGGAATCATTGCTGTGGCTATTTATAAGAGGATAATAAAATGTGAACGAAGCACCTCGTAAACAAAGCATTCTGGTAACTGTAGCTCGAGAGAAACGTGAATGCAAAATGAACCTCATTAAATGTTGAACAGAAATTGCCGCAGCCACTTGCGGTGAGTAAAGTTGACGAGACGCTCACAGCACCTTGAATGCTGTTCGCCTTCACAAGTTGTGCGCAGTCCTCGAGAACGCTCGACGGCACGTCGTCCAGGGTTTGGTTCTGCAAGTAAGGCAATATTACGACACTGTTAATGATGCTATATAATTGCTTGCCGTGATTCTTAATGCTGTTTCATGATAAAGCTCAAAACACAAAGAGGAGGGCAGCGCGGTAAGCTTCCGGGCATCTAGTAACATCCGAAGCGAAGTGAGGGACACAAAATGCCAGTATGCACATTGTGGGTGTGCGTTATTTGTAATTCTAACGTTACTCGTAACAAAAAAAAAACGTCTAAGCTAAAAGCATCCTGAACGTCAGTAAGCAAGCTGCTTCACCTTCTGTAATTTAAAAAAAGTTATTCTGGCTCTAATTTAAAAAAAAAAAAGTTATTCTGTAATTTTGACGCGGTGTCCTTGAGGCACGTCAAAGCGGGGCGACCACAGATTAATTGTAAACACCTGAGAGCTCCTTTAACGTTAACCTGAATCCAAGTACACAGGCATGTTTACATTTTACCTCCGTCAAAACGAAGACGCCGTGGCGGGAGAATCAAACCCGCGGCCTAATTTAACGCACCACGGCACAGGAACTGAGAACTGCTGTAAGAATCGCTCCGGAACTTCTTGGTCGTAGTTTGTTTAATCATCCGTCAAATCCGACACTCTCTTGCATGTTCGTTCGTCGCGCAAATGGAGAATGCACAGGCTTTCACCTACGGGTTGCAGCCGAAGGTATACATGGGCCGAAGACACCTTATCCACGTGGAACCAGACGTCTTCTGGCCAGCCCCACTTGATCAGATCTTCGTCTGGGTAAAACAAACAAAAGACGAAGGAGATCAAAACCAAGATGAGGGCAGTCGCGGTTGAAATGCGTCCCGACGCGAAAGAAGTAATGAGGAACGAAACAGGAACTCACTTTCGAATTTGTCCACTCCCATGAAGATGACAGCCGGTGGCGAAACCACTGGAAGTACGCGACAAGGAGTCAGTAAAATGGCATTACTTCGTCAGTAAAGTCGAACAACCGAAGTAAGTCACCGCAACGAAGCATATGGTGCGAATTCATCGCCACAGACACGTCCCGTAAATTGAGAAACGAGGTGACGTGACACGAGTGACTAGACCACAGCGCGAGACCGCTGCGTTGAAAGCGCGTATAGCCGTTCTCACCCGCCTCACAGCCGTTTACGGGGCATTATACTGAACGTTTAGCTTACTCACCGGTACTTTTGAAGTATATCACCATATTTCTCGCCTTTCCAGGCCAAAGAGGCCGCAGCAATCACTGACGAAAGACGACTACACACTTCCCAGCAAAACTGGATTACGTCGACTCGGCTAGTTACGCCTGTAAGGTTGCCTGTGGATTTCTGCCACTCAAATACAATTGTGACACATCTCAAAGGCTCTGTATAAAAAAAAAGTGACGTCATAGTAGCCATGTTTTTTTCATAAATTTTATGGCTTGGCTTGGATTAACGATTGCTGGTGGGATGGGCAACATTGTACATCCAGTTGGTGATCCGGCGCGAATACAGATGACTGACGCTCGCGTCTAACGAACTTTTATTTTATCGGTTTCGTGAGCGAAATTATTTAATGTGATTTCTCCCGTTTCTTTGATCGCCTCGAACCTAGGGGTTCCTTCGGTAAGTTTGTTTCCGAACATCTTTACCTAAACCAATCGGAACGGACTCTGAGTGGGTATCGAGCTTCATTGGTAGCCGATCGACTATTTTCAAATTGAAACAAGGATGAAAATTAAGGCTGTTGAAGCTTTTACTGTGCCTGTGCGTTCACTGCTTTACGGTTTTCACATTAAAGTTTGATTCAACGTGCACTGTACTTGCGTTTCCGTGCTTTTGCTGTGTCTATGTTGATGTTATGGTTTAGCGCTTGGCTCGTTGACCGTTACCTTGCGCCGGTGTCAAAGAACAATTCATAGAAATCACCATCTATACGCAGGTGCTCCGAAATGCCTTACGAGGGCAGGAAGTCGAGTAGTTTTTACTCCCCGACCAACTACCTGAGTCCGCTCGAACGAAAGCGCCTGCGAGCCATCGAGAACGAACCGAAAGCGACGGAAGTCACTGACGATCGCGCTTCCAACAAGCGCTCCACGAAGAAGACCACTCCAAAGCGTCGCGACAGTGCCGGTAAAAAAACACAGCCGTCCAGCAAGCGAAAGCGGAGTGTTTCGGATTCCACGAGGACTGCCGCGGCGAAGCCAACCACGCGACAACGACCCGCCTTGACCCGCAAGGCTTCTTCGGCGGCTTCCGAGAAGAAAACGGTGGTTATACCACTGTCCGAGAGTAAGCGGACTGTCCCGGTACCGGCGGCTTCTTCGGAGAGTTCCGAGCCGCCCGCGAAGAAAGTCCGCAAGTTTTTCTCCTCCGGACTGCGCGCGCCGGTGAACGCAGCCGTCAGCAGTTCGATGGCGGTCGCCACGGCCGTCTCGTGGAACAAAAAGTTTACGCTGAAGTTTGAGCCGACCGTCGCACCGCTGAAGAAACCGCCGACCTCCAGTTCGCTCAAGCCTGCTAAGAAGAAATTGCTGATGACTGTGCCGTTCAGACCGCCCAAATCAACAGCAGTAACGGACACGTCCGTGAAGAGCGTCGACGTCGCTTTGCCTGAGCCGGAGTTAGTTGAAACACCAGGTAGACATACAACATACCGTGGTGGGTCACAGAAACATGTAAACGAAGTAGCAAATAGGACAGCAAGAAAAGAACTAGCCGTGACAGTGCCTTTCAGACGACCTCAGACGACCATTGCCACCACTGCGAGGGCTGACCTTACTGTGCAACAAGTACCACGCAAAATATCCGAAGAAACGAGGGGCGTAAATGTGGAGATGCGTGAGAAGAAACATGCTGAAAGGACAGGTGTACCTCACAAGCCGCTAGAAGAAGCAAGAGCCAAAAGCAGGACGGAGATGCGAGACACAGAACAGGCCAAAACTACAACTGAAAGTATAAATGCTCGTACAAGCACCCATGGAGCAAAGGTGGACATCTTGGAAGAGATGGGGCACGAGTCTTCTGATGTGTGTGAGCCGTGCGGCAGAGCTAATGACGACGACGCTGAGATTCATGAGGATCACTATTCCGTAAACAAAGGTGGCGTCCCATCTTTCGCAACTGAGCATGAACGTTCTGTTGCATGCCTAAAGACTGAAGCAGAGCAAAGCAATGCTGCTGTCACTACCCCAATTCTAGGCAGTAGCACACGCAGTTTCATGCTCCTAGACCGACACGGCAGTGCAAACTGTTCCCTTCCCCTGCGAAGATTGCGAACAGATGCACAGGATACTGCAGCTGGCAGGAATTTCGGAGAGCGTTCCTTGCCCCTGAAAGCATTATGCCCAAATACACTGGACAGTGCAAAAGGCACAGAGTTGTCCAAAAGGGCAAGTACACCGCCGCCTCCAGAAAAATCCGGCTGCTCGAACAGACAGCCACTCTATCCAGTCTTCTCGACACCAACCTCAAACCGCAAGAAAATCGCTGAGCGGCCTCAAATACCCACCTCACCAATCCAGATGCCAAGAAAACGGTTCATGCTGAGATCGTCGGATCCGGCGCAGCTCATAATCGACGCCGGACAAAAGAAATTTGGGCACACTACGTGTGGCACGTGCGGTATGGTGTACACGATCGGAGACGTTGAAGACGAGAAGCTGCACGCCCAGCACCACCGGTCCTACCTGTCCATTATGAAGTTCCCTGTGAGTACTCATATTTTCATCAGTGTCGTCATCTTGTCTTCTGTCCACTGCAGGATGAACGCTTGTCCCAATGATCTCCAGTTTACCTCACCCTGTGCTAGCTGATTTGATCCAACGCCTGCAAATTTCTTAATTTTGTCCCTCCGCCTAACCCACAGCTGTGCATGCATTCAATCAACTGAACATAGGTTGCACAGCTTTGCACTTCGTCACGCATGAGATAATTGCAAAGGCACAGCACAACCAGAACATGTGGGTGCAAATTGTCAACTGTTAATCTGTCGTGAAGCACCACCTTTAGATTATCACTCCGAGGAACTTGGTCTCGCGCTGTGAAGAGTGCAGATGCCAGGCCTTGCTTGAGCAGACGAAGGTCTTGTTTCACATGCCAAAACAACAAAAGAGAGAAATAGTTGGGACCTATAGCACGGTATTGGGAGAATTCGTGCATGTGTAAGGATTCCAGCTTTGTTGTCAAATTAAGTAGTATTGATTTCTGAAGTGATACGTTCTAGCCTTTGCACTAACGAGCGAGCTCAGGAACGCTGCGCAACATTGCTACACGCACCATTCGCGATAGTTTCACTACTCTTGCTTATTTTATCGCCTTTCATGCCAACACTTTCCCCATTTCCTCGTTGCTTCTTTCTTGAGGCAAGCTCAGGTGGTGCCTCACTTTAGGCTAACAGTTGATAGTATCTCCTGTGTACCATCCATGCAGCACGAAACCCCCGCAACCTATGTTCAACTTATACCGAAAAGGTGCTTTATCGTTCAATCAGCTGCAAAAAATTACCGTCTGCGGGATCTGCGATAACGCTGAATTAATGCACTGCTTCTTGTTTTTCCATGACGTCTTTACAGGTCTGCTTTCTATTTTCATGCTTTTGTGAAGAAGCAACCATTGTACGGAGTTCTCTTTCTTTTGGCGAATTCTACCAACGTCTCTCCTTGTTTATAATGGCGATGCTCGTTTTTTTTTTCTATATAGTTACATTTTCGGCACGAAGAGGTTAGAGTTAAACCACGGGCAGACGAAATGCGACGCGGATGTCCAGACTCCAGAGGAAGAGACTCTAGCTGAAACCAAGCGTTCCTACCTCTCACATATCTACAAGCACGGCGTCGTTGGCGTGGGCCTTCGATCGCTTCCCGGTCTTCTTGCAGCCGCCCTCACCGTTTCAGTTCTCCAGTATTCTCTCGTACATCGTTAAGGTCTTTGGCCCGTCGCCTCACAGCGATATTGTTGGGGGCGACCGTTGCCGTCTTCATTCTTTAGTGGACCAGCAGCAAGTCGTGGGACTTGCTCAATTTCTGTGGCAAATATTCATGATGATGATAGCTTTCTGTGACTATCCGTTGTAGCTCAAGCTTTAACAGCCATTGAAACTTGGCTGTGTGCTCGCTTACGCAGGGCTGGAAAAACCAGCGCGAGGTTGGCATCTACCCAGACGGCAAAGTCATCATGGTGTCGCCAAATGACCCCAAGTGCATGCTCAACAAGATGAACGAGATACAGCGGGTGGTGGACAGGTGAGCACATGGCTGCCTCTAAGAACTCCGACATTTTGCCTCTTAGAACTTTGACATGCAGTGACAGTATTCGGAGACTGTGCCTTTTGCAGATATTGCCGCAATATTGCTATTGGTGTGTGCCGACTGGCTGGTCAAAGAAAGTGGCCAAGCAGTCAATTCAGTCTGGGACTCGATAGATTATGTCACATGCAAAGCAGCATTGTTGCCAATAGTTATTGTCTGAGGACATGGACCCAAGTCAAAGAAATCCTTACCACTGACATCTGAAGATTGGAGCCCTCTTTGTTAACCAGTTGTACCAATTCGAGACCACAACAAAGTTGTAAGATTAGTAGACAATATTTTATGGTAGCGTGCCTAGTGCACCTTTTGCTGTCCATTGCATTTACCTTTGGTAACATCTCATAATTAGAGAATTCTAATATGAGAAAGCACTGCTCCTTTGTATATGTAGAAGTGGCCGACTTCCTCTGCAGTGTGCGTTAGACCTGAGCATGTAATTTATTAAGTTCATAAATTGAGCCAACTTTATTGCAGACTATGTCGTATTGCAGTACTAAGGTTCACCATACTGGGGTAGTGATTTGCACTTGTGCGTATTTTCAAGCCCTAAACATTGATTTGTGGAGCATTTAAGCATCAGGTACCACAAAAAGATGTTTTTGTCTTCTTTTTTTGTCCTGTGTGATTAAACATTAAAATTCTTGCAATACTATGAAACACAAGAAATAACTTGTAAGTGGGGATTGGCTCTGGCAAATTGATAACTGTTATCCTCACTAGCATGTTTTCATACGCAAATAAAAAGATTTAAACACACAAAGTGGCATCAATTCACTAGTGATGTAGAGTAAAGCTAATCTGCAAACATGATGTGACAGCTTTCATGTTGAATTGCTGTACAGTGAAGGGTAAAAGAAACTACAAAACAACTGACTCATGAACCGCTGGTGTGAGTGGTGTGTTGACAGCATCGAAATTTATGCCTTTCAGTTTTTTGTTTTTCACAAGAAAAAAGAAAGACATTACGAATCACGATGACGCTAACAGTTTCTTTCTTTTCCAACTTTTTAAAGGGAGCTGGGCATACTGGTAGACAGGACAGCTCCTACCCGTGCTCCTCAGATGTACTTTGTCTTTGTGTCGTACACGAAGAACGTGCTCGGGTTCCTCTCAGCCCAGGAGATCAAGCAGGTGAGTGTCCGCGTTTTGTCTCCTTTGTTTGAGCTGTGGTTACAACCTTATCGAGAACTCTGGTAAAACTTCATGGCCTGGCCACAAATTCTTACCAGTATTCTTCACATGAATTTTACCCAGGTCCGACATAGGCCTGAGACTAAGCCACACTCTGATGAGGAGGTCCGAAGAAACTGTCCCCTTACCATCACACTATCTTGCTGATTGGCGCACGTTTGATGTTAGAGCTGCGCAATGCAGCTGTCTGTTGTGCTCTAGTTTCAACTGTGGAGACTGCACTTTCTTTGCCTATAACCTCACGTTCCCCGAGAATGCGCCTTAGAGATCCACGAGTCCAGACGCACAGTATGCAAATCTCGTCTGAATAGACTTCTTGGATATATCTCCCTGCAACAAACGGGGTCGGTTGAAATGTCTGGGTCTGTAACTGCCTCCAACCCATCACTTTGGTCCTGTCGGGTTTGGTGGTGGATCAACACGCCTGGACTTTTTATAATATTTCGTAACGTCCATCCCCCGATACCGAGTGGCCACTAAAATTAACTGGCGTGTTCTGCTGCGCCGAACAACCGTCAGCAGTGTAATGAGCTGCGGCCACGATGCCTCTCTGTGCTATTTCCGATTGCCTAGACGTAGTGCCAGTTCGTGTCACTAAGTTCTCTGGCATTAGCAACTGCGATTCCCTTCCCTCCCCTAACAACCATTCTGTAGTCAATGTTTCCTCGTTTGCTTGATTTGCAATGACATGTTTCATGCATGACTAGCCAGCCGCAGTGGTATGCTAGCAGCTACAGTGTTTAGATGATGACCTGAAGGTCGTGGGTGTGTTCGCGCCCACGGCAGTCGCATTTCGATGGGGGTGAAATGCTAAAAGCCCACGCACTGTGCAATGTTGGTGCATGCTAAAGGAACAACACCCAATAGTCAAAATTTTCAGAACTTACCACTACGGCATGCCTCATAACCATATTTTGGTTTGGGAAATTATTATTATCTTGTAAAACTACGAATATTATTAGGCTGTATTAAATGCACAAGAGCGTTTAGGCATCACTGTAATGCTTTGCATGCTTACATGCTTCCGAATTGTTTCACGCGCAATCAAGTCGTGCCAGCACACTGTGTCGTCCTTGTCTTCCTCACACAGGGCTATAGGGTAATCCCCAGTGATGACGGCAACATGGGCAACTCTATCTACGCCGAGACCGAGCCGGTGCCCGCCGTTTGCGGAGTCAGCCGGATATGGACAGCGCCATTCTACAGGCGGAAGAAGGTGGCATCGAGGTTGCTGGACCGACTTCGGTAAGCGCCAAGTCTCGCCTCGCATGTTCTACTGTGCAGTTACGGTTTAACAACCTCACGGTGCAATGTAGTGGGTTCGATTCCCGGCCTCCGCGGTTGCTTCAGAGAGGTATAAAGCACAGAAAAGTTCACTGCACGCAGGGACAGACATATTTCGCTTAATCTCTTAGAAAAGATCTACTATATTGCACTTACTAATGCTGTGTTCTTGCTCAAGTTTTACGGCAAGACAACACATGATGGTCCTCATCATTCTATTATTATAATGTCTAACTGTTCTTTCTCGCCTTTTTTGGGTGCTGTTTAGTGATCTACATGTATTTAGTAACCAAACATTCATTGCGAGGCCCTGGAGAAAGCAGAGGCCTGAAGTGATGCACTAGTTAAAGGGTCTGACAAGCACTTTTTATGGTGCCTGTTTTCTTCAGCGAAGCGGAAAGCTTACCAGTCCGAGTGCCTAATGACAGAATGGTAACGTGGAAAACTCCGTGATACGTTTGCAATCAGAACTTTTCTATCTGCGGTGAATATGAAGTTGTCTACACCTGTGACAATGATGCTCCAAACAGTGAGTGAGTGAGCAGTTTGTGTTCGAGTGTGGTGATTTACTGCGCGTGCGGGCACTCTATTCCGCTGGTGGCCGCGAAGGCAGCGCCGCTTCTCATTGTGCCGCTCCTTCTTACCTTGTAATCAGCACAGAATTGAGCGAGACTGGACAAGAATATACATACTATTTTGAAAGCTAATTATCGTGCGCACAAGGGCGTCCGACTACAGGTCTAAATGCACCAAAATAATCGACTTTATAATCAAGCTTCGAGGCTCTCCACTAGGTTGTGCAACATACCAGTTTTAGTTACCTTTAAACACAATTTAAAAATAGAAATTCTACTTAGTTCACGAAAAAAAAAAGCTTCAATCTGTCACTATAATTCACGGTCTTTTCATCGCCATTAAAATATAATCGCACGTTCTGGCCAGTTGTTGGTCCCTTTAAACAAGGAATGTCCCTATAGCCTAATATTTCATATGTTGTTGTGGTTACAGTGCTTGGTTACTGATTCAAAGGTCGCGGGTTGGACCCTGGACGTGGCAGTCGCATTCCAGTAGATTGATTGCTTGATATGTGGGGTTCAACGTTTCAAGACCACCATATGATTATGAGAGACGCCGTAGTGGAGGGTTCTGGAAATTTAGACCACGTGGGGTTCTAACGTGCGCCCAAATCTGAGCACACGGGCCTACAACATTTCCGCCTCCATTGGAAATGCAGCCGCCGCAGCCAGGATTCGATCCCACGACCTGCGGGTCAGCAGCCAAGTGCATTAGCCACTAGACCACCGCGGCGGGGCAGTCGCATTTCAGTAGAGGCAAAATGGTAGAGGTCCGTGTATTGTGCGATGTCTGTGCACGTTCAATGATCCCCGAGTATTCATACTGAAAATGATACCCTTGACAAGCTTGTCGTCAGACACTTGACACCTCCTGTCAAATGGCTTTTCGTGCAGCACTGGCTAATGTTGACTCGTGCAGCACTAGATACAACACGGACGACAAGAAGCTCATAGACAGCACTTGTGCTCGCGTCATACAAGTCGATTCAAAATAAATTAAGACTAACACTGCTACTTTTGTTATTCCTAATTGCATATGTATTTTAATGAATCCTGTTGTTTTATTTTATTCGTCGGAGTGCTTGTCATAGCGAGTGAAGTCGTACAGCTGTCCACTGACCTCACAGTTTGCTCTGCTTGCGCGTCTTTTTCAGGATGAACTTCTCCTTTGGCTGCCCCCTCGACTCTCGCAAGATCGCCTTCTCCGATCCCACGCTCATGGGCCGCGAGCTGGCCGCTGCGTACACGCGGAACGACAGATTCCTTGTGTTTGGCCCCTGACGTTCATCTCTCTGCCTCCCAACTCTCAAAGTTCAAATTTTCTATGTCATTCACAAAGTTCTTGAACCACAGCGCCTCAAAGAAACCAAATTTTTATCTTACCATGAAGCCATCCAACCACAAAGTTGTTACCCCAAATAATTCTGTGGTTTAAAAGTGTTGCTTGCAAGTTCTTTGTGGCAACTCTCTCACGCGAGATGGGAATATTATCAGCAGTTCGAGCTACTCATAGCACGGCAGAAAACTTTAGTCTCCTCGTGGCTTGCACGCTTTGTCAACAATGGTGATGATTGACATGGCGCTGTGAAGCATGTTATAGCTATCAATTTGTCTAGTCACTTGTTAAGGCGTCTGATAACACCATCACCTTAACATCCACTATGATGGAGCCAACGAGTTGACAGAAAACAGCAAAACCGGTCACACACCAGCCCACCCACCAATTTACATTATACAGCACCTAGTTCGCATCTCGGTGTCAAAGAACACTATCGTATTGACACTCGTCATGGAGTTGACAGGTAGTGTGAAAATTTGTCACATGCCAGACATACTCACCTATGCACATTGTCCCCCATTGTTTGCATTTCAGTGTCAAATAACACCATCACATTGACAATGCTGTGACGAGAGTTAATGAGTAGGCATACAAAATGTCCTGCAGGTCCCAAGCGGGACAGGTCTCCCAACGTGCATTGCACCTGTGCGCAGGATGCTGTTTAATTTTTGTTGTAGCCAGCTCATTGTGCTTAAGACATTGCATCTAACCGCAAACAATGCTTTAGTTCATACAGTGCACCAGAGATGTTTAGCATATGCTGTCACCGTGCAAAGTTGATGTTGACTTACTAACAGAAGCACTTAACAATTTCGAGGGCGACTTGTTTATGGTTTCTAGTTCTACAGCAGCGTGACAGGGTTGACAAGTAGTCACAAAAATGTGTCACAATTCACACACTACTGTACAATGTGGTGTGCTGTTAACGAGAACACTTGTACATTATTAAATGTGAGATGAAAAGAGCATTGTTCTTGTAGAAAGGGAAAAAACACATTACATTTATGCGCAGGGCACTCTTACACAGTCTTTTTGTCATATCTTTGCGACAGTAAGTGATCGATTGCTAACGACTCCTTCATTTTTAACAGGAGACCACGCTGTACATGGTATCATTGGACAAAGTGTACCTCGCACTGCAAAGTTATGTTGTTGTTATTATTGCCTTTGCCAGTTAGGTATCCACAAACGTAGCCTTTCCACTGCAAGTGGTATTTGTAAGGATCACAGCGGATGATCCTGAGAAATTGTTTTGTTGCTATGACATTGACACACTCTATATTTTTGTACAGCAATGGCTTTGCGTTTTTCTCTTTGTGTACTGACTGACTGCAGAAGCCGGCGGAATAATTTCTGCTTTGTGCTCTGAACAAATAAAAATATTGTATTTCTAAAGCACTTGAACTGGCCTTGTCTCTTTCTTGAATATGAGAGAGCTGGATTCCGTGAAGTCGACTGCCCGTGTTTTTTTTTTCTCCCAGGTAAACAGTTCAGTGATGCTGCAACGTACACACTTAGACCTAGATATACCGAAACATTACTTGTAACAAAATAAAAGAACAATACCCTTGCAGTAGATATATAGCTTAAAATACACTTTAACGAATTATCAGTTATAATGAACTTATTTCGTGTAACGTGCAACTTCATTATAATGAGCTTTGAGTGTAATGTCGATTAAGGTGACGGTACCATCGTCGCCATCTTGCGAGTAGTTTCTGCTTGAGCCACCAGAAGACGCCACTAAGTCACGTTTGGAAAAAAGGGAGGAAAATGCACTCTCCGCCGTCGTAGCATGCAGTGGCGAAGAGCCTGTTCCTGCTGGAACTAATCCATTCTTTTCGGGGGTGCCGCTGCTCCCATATCTCCTTTGAAACGTTTCAAATGTGCGTGACGCCCCCCCCCCCCCCCCCCGCTCCCCAATAACAACAACAGCAACAAAAAAAGGCACGGACCCGAGAGCCTTTGTACTCCCGTGCAACTGTCCGGAAAAGAGGTGCCTCTCTCTCTCCTTGTAACTTATAACTATTTACAATAGAACGGCGCCGAACCGCGCTGCCGCAAGGGTTGCTGGAAATAATGGTTTGGTTTCTGAACCGACTCTTTCTCTTCCTCGCTAAAAAAGAGTAGAAAGAAAAAGAGTAGAAAAAGAGTAGTTATCCAGGAAGTTCTTCAGTGGTTCTGAATACCGGCAGTGTTGGGTCGCGTGGAACAACGCCGACCTTGTGCACGTGCATAGTAATTATAGATTTCTCCACTGTCAGCAGCTTTGGTTCGACTGTGAATGTAGTGTGGGTGTCGCGCATGGTCCGCTTGATACTTATGTCGCTACATTCAGAAGCTACCCAGGAAGCTCCTTTCCACTACTTCCTGGCTATCTTTACACAAAGCCCCTTTTCCGTGCCTTGCAGTGAGCCAAAATTGGTGATTTTGTATGCATGAACGACAGAAGGGCTTTGCCTTTTTGCTAGCGAGAACACTATGAGCCTCATGCATCCCAAAACAGATGTATAGGGCGCAGCTGTAAACAGATGTATGGGGCGCAGGTGGCTATCAGTGGCGCCTCTATAGGCGGTGCACAAGGCGTATACACGAATGCGCTGCTCAGCTTCAGCGAAACATATGAGAGACAATTTTTTCATCTATAAAACGAGTCCTCCTAGCACCGCACCGAAGAGCGCAAGTCGTAACACAGATGCGAATTGCGTCCTTTTGGGAGTATTGAATAATAAAATACGTAAGGGCTCTTTCTCAGCGAAACCCAACCTATCTGTATAGACCTAGAGTCGACACCCGAAAACTAGCTCAGCTTTTCCAAGAGGCTGTCCAATAAGGCACACGGAAGCGATTGTTCTTGTACTAAAATTATAATTTCATCCCGCAGGTTGGCTGCTAATGGCAAAGTCGGGCAACATTGGGCAGTGTGCATTATTTTCAGCTGTCTAGATAGCAGCAGCGTAAAGTAAGAGATAAATAAAACAGAACACAGAGAGAGACGGCAGTTGAACGAAGAACGCATTCAGTGCGAAATCTCCACCGAAGCATCGAGAAGGTTGGTCCTGACAAGGACCGTTTTTTTTTTTTCTGACTCAGTGAAATAATGAAGATACGTATATGCGTATATATGAATTCTTTACTGTATGGGTTTATTTCAACACTTTAGAGCTATCTCTCAATCGGCCATGTGACCATGTCTATTTGTTTGGTTGCTTCCCCAAGTATACTCCACTCATACAACTATCACGCAAACAGCAGCACTTTCCTGGTGTGCTTCGGAAATAACTTTTATGGAAATGAATTTAGAGCGAACCTTGAACAAGAACTCTAATAATACCATATTCGATTAGATTTCTAATCGAAAAAGGAGGTATTTAATTAAGTTGATTTGCCTTTGGCAGTATTCGATTCAATGTGAAAAGTTAATATTCGCGCTCCCCTACAAAATAAACAGCACAGTACACATGGTTGGGAAAGTTTAGAGGCCTCATCTAGCGCGAAAAGTGCCCGTCGCCATCTACGTGAATGCTAAAAAAAAAAAAATCGTTGGTTGACGTCACCTTATGACGTCACAGATCACCAAAATTTTTGTCATGACGTCATCACGTGACATCGCCGCTTGGCCAAAGGTGGGCAGATCCCCGAGGAACTGACAAACCGCGTGAGGTGCGGAAAGCTTTCGGGAAGGGGATCAACGCAGTCGACTGAGAAGAAAAAGAAGGCGGCTTTGGCGTTCGAATCCTTTTAGTCAAATGCACAAGGGACCTTGCGAGTTTTATTGGGGTAAATATTTCGCATAAACATGGCGTCAAGTCACCACCACTTGCACCACTTCGCATGCGCAGGCTAGTCTCCCGAAAAAAAGTCCATTGTTATCCTAGTTCAACCGGCATCACGTGAAATATTCAAACACACATACACTGCCAGACACTCGTCACCTCCCTGCGATGGGAAAGCGCGCTTCAGATAATGTCCTACGGGCTTCAAAAATATGGGGAGGCAAGGTCCAGTTCGTTGTGTCCTTCAAAAACGCTTCTACAGTCACCTGAGTACAAAGGCGAGCAACCAAGCAATTCCTGGAATATTTGACACAATAGCCTAACCTGCTGGCTATGCATTCCTTATGTACAGTGCCACACGCTTTATTCCCTTCTTCCTTTCTCTCTCTCCTTCTCTTTCTTTCTTTTTCAGCAGGATTTAGCCACTGAAGTCTAAAGAAGTCCATCCGTGTTTTGGCGGCTTAGTTATGTTTAGAAGCGTTACTTTTGACGAACGTCGGAACTGACGTGAAACAACTTGATGTTTTTTTTGACAGATGGCGCCACCGTCAAAAAGTGTTTGCGAGCTTTATTATTTTTGAAAAATCTTTTGTTTCAAGCACCGCTTCGTAAAGTTAGTGAGTACTGGTGATTACAAGACACTACATGGTCCTGCTAATGAGCAATACTTGTTGTGAATTAGCCTACAAAAGACAAAAAAAAAGGAAATTTGCACGAACCTGACAAGCAGAAAAATGAGCTAAATTCACTGCTGTCCTACAAATTTTCTAATTAACTTAAGACAATTTTCTCTTCATAGAAACCTAGGGAAAGGCTTGCTGATTTATTATTGAAGATTTTAGAGTTTCAGCTTGGATAGTTTTGTCCCTTCGTCGGTAATGCCTGACCAAGTAGCGCCATAAATTTCCGTATTGAAGGAGTAATAATTCAAGAACTGTTCATCAGAACACAAAACAACTTCGCGTACACATAATGTACATTGTAGCCTGGAAACCCATTCAATATTGTTGTTCTGCACAAAATAGAAAAAAAGTTATTTACTCATAAACTTTCATTCTTTTGTCCATTTTTATTAGAGCGTGCATCAATTTCTAACTACTTTACTGGCTATATCTCTTCATAGAAACCTTGAATAACGCTTCGTTAAAAGGCTCAGCAAATTTCATTTCGTTATGTTGGACAGTTTTGCTGCACTGGCAGTACAACGGAGGCTTGTACAGCAAAAACGCTGTTTTTTGCTCACACTGTTTTAATTGCCATGAAATAACACTCCAGACTAGGTGAAAATACTAGTTGTCATTAGAAAGCGGAGAACGTAAACTTTCTAATGCAATAGAACTCATATTCTTCCATTGAGCAGAGCAAGCACAGTGAGCCAGTAAACAACGACTAAAATGTCGAGCTCTTGCCACTGGAGTGGGACCGCCACCTTAAAGCACTTCTTTGGTAATACAAACTGTTGCTGCAAATGCACTTTCGCGATGGAAAACACGAACAACAGAAAGCATGGCATTTGGAACAGACAGTCGAGGCTCTGACAAGACTCGACTGTCTTTAGGACAATTCGTGCTTTCAGTTGGCATTACTGTAGCGCTAGAATCTTGATTGATTGATTGATATGTGGTGTTTAACGTCCCAAAACCACCATATGATTATGAGAGACGCCGTAGTGGAGGGCTCCGGAAATTTTGACCACCTGGGGTTCTTTAACGTGCACCCAAATCTGAGCACACGGGCCTACAACATTTCCGCCTCCATCGGAAATGCAGCCGCCGCAGCCGGGATTCGAACCCGCGACCTGCCGGTTAGCCGCCGAGTACCTTAGCCACTAGAATCTTGCTCATGTGGCCGCTATCACACTGTGTGCGTTACGAACGTCAGGCATGACTGACATATGAGAAGTATGCGTGGCGGAAAAGCACCAGCCTAAGCAAGATTCTAGTGCTACAGCGAAGCTGGCTAGAGGCACAATTTTGTCTGGCAACAGTCAAGGCATTTTGGAGTTTGGCTGTGCCAAAGCCGCACTTTCTGGTGTTCATGCTTTTTTCCACCGCGACAGTAAATTACCAGTCGTACAGAACTCTGCTAAATCTTACTTCCTAGGGCTGACAGAGGCGAGCAACTTCTCTTGAACAGAACAGCGGCATTTCGGGAGGCCTTTCATCTTCCTGGGGCCTGCAAATCACACAACGTGACACGGCTCACTCTCAGAGTGCCGAGAAAGCACTGCAAGAGACTTTGGATCTCTACAGAACATTCCAAAACAAAGTTTGCAAGTCAGGTTGAATCAGCCCGAAGATCAAACCCATCAAGTATACAGTTGAACTCCTTTACAAGAGACATGAACCGGGCAGCTGTTGTTCTTTATATGAGGTTGTCTCTTATAAGCAGAGTACCACATATGCATTTCCCTATCAATCCCTCAATGAATGTAACAGCGTTAAAGAGCTTGTTTCGCAGAAATTTCAGTGTCAGTGGCGTCGTGTATGGTTGCGAGCGAAAAATCATCCTGTGCGTGACCGAAAAATCGAGAAAGATGCAAATAAAGTAACAAAAATTTGGGGCCTTAGTGAGGATCCAACCCGGGTTGTTTTGCTTGCTAGCGAGTGTTCTACCACATAACCACAAGTCTGCTTGTGAATACAGTGAAATTAGCTTCCTCTGCTTGGAAATGCTTTTAAAGCAACTTGTATGCTTTACAAAAGCATGCATCTTGTATACATGCATTACAATGGAACATGTAATATCGCAGTAATGTGTGGTACAAGCATACATTGCGATCGGGCATCAGAACATGTGATTATCACGACTACATGGTTCAAAGCTGGCCACCCACTACAAAAGAACCCCAGGTGGTCGAAATTTCCGGAGCCCTCTACTACGGCGTCTTTCATGATCATATGGTGGTTTTGGGACGTTAAAGTCCACAAATCAATCAAATCACCCACTACAAGAGACACACACGTTACTGCGCCTTGGGTGCATAGCAAGTTCAAAAAGATTTCACGCACACAAATGCCTGTGGTTTAAAGCATGCTATCCATTACACAGAATGCAGCAACATGCGAAAGCTTCACTTATACAAGCCCTTTTGAAGTTGGTACACACTTGTAACAGGATATTGCTATCGAATTCAACTCTTCACGGCGTAGCTTAAGAATCCCCCAATTTTTATTTATGCAGGTACAGTGGTGTCTTGTACCCAATAGTTTGTTACTCAGTGTCTCTTATAAAGGGGCTCGACTGTAACCTCAAAGTGTTTCTAAATGTGTAATCAAGCGCCAATGAGAGCTTTTAAGTATACTTTCCCTTCCTACTGAAAACAATGGTGTTAACGTATGAACGGTATGTGCATACTTAAAACAAGACAATTTAGAGCAAAGTATTGCAGATACGTTCATTACCACCTTCTTTAGTTCGAGTCACATCGCCATAGTTTTGTTTTCGACGTGTTAGGTTAGAGCCAACATTATGTTTTAGGAGCAGCTTCGTCACAACACAGTGTAGTTATCTTTAGAAATTGCACACACCAATCATCATTCTAAATCATTTTAAGTCATGTTTCAATCCGTAAGGACAGTTGAGCACACAGTGAATGAGCACATTCACTGTGCTCATTCACTAAAGGCAATTAATTGAGTAATCGTCTTTAGTACTTGCTTCCAAGGTGTCGCGCCACAGAGCAAAAACTGCATGCTCGACACAGATGTGGCCGCGGCTGTACAGGGGAACCTAATTATAACGAACACTGATGCAGCCAATCACCAGGCATAGCAAACTAAGTATGAACTTTTGCTAGGCTTCATTTAAGGGACGGTTGTTTTTATAATGAAACCAAAAACACTGAGCATATGATATTCGTTGTAAAAGAGAAATATTTGTTTCCTGCGAGGTTCAGAACTTGTAGCATGAAAAGCGGAATATTGAAAATATTTCTGTCTAGATTGTAGCATTAAAACTATGGTTTGAAATTTGATTACAAGTGCTGTGTAAATTTTGGCAGAAATAAGCAGTGAATATGGCATATTGATATCCAGGATACCAAGGAGCAATACTATTTCATACATCATGCGTGCGACGCTGTGGCAGCAAGCAAGATTTCTTGCAATCTATGCGTTTGCAACGAAAAATATTTCAATGTCCCTCACTCAGGCGATCTGCACTGATGATGTCGACCATACACAGTTGTCGGTGCTCCCGCTGCCACGTTCCCACAGTTGAGCCCTTCCTGTTGAAATTGCTGCTCTTCGGTGGCTATGGGTGTACAATCGGCACTTTCTCCTGTAGGTTTCTCACCGCCAATAACAATTTCTTTTTCGTTATTACGGCGAGAACTGAAAATATTTCATGGCTCATAAACAAAAATGCCATTGAAAGTCTTACTATGTGGCTTCGCAGTTTAGTTTCCACGTGACGTCACATGCAGGCTCTCTGTTCTGGGTACGTCACGATAATACTTTCAATGTCATTGAAAAGGAAGACGCCACAGGGTCGTTCGACATTCTTTTGTGCCCTCCCTGCTTTCTTCTGTTCAACAGCCGTGCCAAGGAGGAGCACAAAGAAACGGGAGGGTGCACCGGCACTAAAATCAGATGTCACGCGAGTGACGAAGACATTCGCGGAGTTGCACGTTTTGCTGGCCGAACTCCTTGCATAGCTTCCACAGCATTGCACGTGATGTATGAAATGGCGAGTACTCAGGGAAACTCAAGAAAAAAACTGCCGATGTACAAAGGCCCACCTCAGCATGAACGTGGTGAAAAACTATTCTGTGCATTGCACGCATTTCAATTACTTTGGCCTCAAGTGCTTTGGCAGTTTCAATGTAATGTAGAGCAAGTACGTCTCAGCGCTCTCCACGTGGTCTAGATAACTTGGATTATACCAAAGTTGGTGTAGCAGGGCATCACTGCTTGACAAACGCGATTCACTGGTCATGACGAGAATGATGCATAATGCGTGCCGAATGCATCATGAAACCATTTCCCTCCGTATTACGTGGCACATATCCCGGGTGCATAACACAGTCCCTGTCAATCAAGTACGCGTCACACGAGATTCACAGTATGAACCCCGTAACCGCGAACGTATGCATTAAAAATTCCGTCAGACGCCAGCCATCGCAAGAACAAATATTATGACTAACAATGACAAAACACAGCAATGCCTGTCTCTAACGTTACATTAAAGGCATTTTCAATGTGGCCAGGGGATTACAAGACCTCATTGCCACGTCCAAGACAGGTGGCATTGTGCATCTTTTCCTCCAACAAGCATTTACGGTTTCAAACAGCTGTATTATACTTCACTGCACGAATACCCTTCATAGCCGCAAACATGAACTGATCCAATAAGTGCTGTCCAGCTGTTGGCACTCACTGGACACGGTGATGAGAACTGCCAAGAGCCTGTTTCACACATGAACACAAGTTTGTGAAGCATGCCTGCATTCTCCGTCATAACAGGCAAGTACTGCATATCAGCTCACCACTTCTGGTGTTGGTATCAATCATGTTGCTGTAAGCGTCGTTATGCAACTGTGAACTGGTTATTAAACACTTATGTGATGCTTGAAGATATGTGTTTGTATAACATTCGTCCACATCTCTAGCGTCCTTTTGTGTTCTGTCTGATAAAATATGCCTGTCACCTACGCATAACACAGACTCCCACGGCTTGAGAGATCTGCCAATTTTTTTTATACAGTAGCGTAGAAGTGCTTGCTTCACAGAAATTCCGGCGTTGGCATCGTTGGATATGAGCAAAAAATGATCTTATCTGTGACCATATAATCAAGGAATACACAAATTAAAAAATAAAAATTTTTGGGTACGAGTGAGAATCAAACTCGCACCTTTTGCATGACAAGCAGGTTAGAAGCTTTACAGTGAAAACCATTACGAGATCGCAACAAGGGTTATGTGTGCTGTAGTTGTCCCCTGCACCAAATCTGTAACCACTGTCATGCTAAGTAAAAAAAAATTTAATGCCAAGTACACAATGAGATTCGAACCCGGGTCTCCTGCGTGCCAGCCCAGTGTTCTACCACAGAGCCACGCCAGTGCAAACTGACCTTAGGCAGGCTTGATGTCTGGAAAGGGATTTTGTTAATCAGTAATAATGCATTTTAGAACAGTAAAGGAACAAGGTGTCACACAACACGAATGCTCCACCCCATTACAAAAGCTTCGTTTTTCAATAACTCACAGCGCAAGAAGAACGAAGACTTGCGCTGCGAATTATCGAAAAATGAACTATTACCAAGTAGAGTAGCCCAGATTTTCTTCACCTATTAACTGTGGCGCATACCTACTTCAGGCGTAATTCTCGATCGTTGTCAGCTACAGCATAAAAATATGGCAAAAAATTCCTGGCAAGTATGTAGCTGGTACCACACATCTTCGAAGAATGATATTGAATGCCTCCTTACTACACAAAAATTATGATTTAAGGTGTAAGGGGTACCCAGCAAGTGTGCTCGTAGCAATCACCCAAGAGCATCAAACAAAGGCTCTGAAAGGCCGATCTTCCAGCTTTCGTTGCGACAGTGCTGCGCGTTCCGCGCAGACCTGGAGGTCTTATTCTATAGGTGCGAAGCTGACAAACACAACTTCTAAAGCCTGCTCATAGGAACTGCAAGCAAACGCCCAGAGAGAGCATTTAATGCAACGAATACAAGGCAATGTTTGCCACAAATAGCAGTTTCGATAAAACCAGGCATCATGAAAATGCCATGCTGTGATTGCGCACCCAGTGTGCCCAGTGTTCCACGACCAGTTGTAAAGTGGCTAAAGGAAGACTCCGAGCCGCATGCGCAAAGTGCTATGGCGAAATGCACGACACGGGAGTTGTCGCACAGAGGGAAGAAACAGACCGTGGGATGGCGCACGAAATGTACATTTAATGCGAATGAAGGGTTTACAAGGTTACAACTGCCGACCGTTCTTAATATATAGTACAAATGATAAATGAAGTGAAAAACATTGTCCACAGAACAGTTGCAGGTCCCACTTGGTAAACCCACCGTGCAGACTCCCTCTTGCTTATTCGGCAGCAGCTACACCGTCATCAGTCTTGGACTGCTTGGCTTTGCTATCCCCAACCTTATCTGCTTCAGCGGCTCTCTTCTTGCCCCTTTCCTGCCTCCTACCACCCTGTCCACGGCCCCTTGGCTGATGCTTGTTGCCCCGTTGAACATTCTTGAGTCGGTTCTTCCGGTCTTGCTTGGCTGCCATCAGCTTCTTCCAGTACTCGACTTCGTCGTCGCCTTCAACAGCCTCCGCCGTCACCTCGTTGTCGTTGATCTTGAGGGGCTCTTCCTGTGCTCCCAGTTTGGCGAGGACTGCGAGCGCCGACCCTTCGTCCGCGAAACGCAGCACGGCTTCGGGCTGCCCTTTGGTGTAGTCGACGAACGCGACCTTGGCGTACGGCGCGAAGGCTTCCTTGAGGTTCTCCCAGGTAGTCTGTTCGCCGAGCCCTTTGACGCGCAGGATGCAGCCGAGCACGATATCGGGGGCCTCACCCTTCTCGGCGGCGTCTCCACCTCCGTCTCCTCCTTCAGCCGAGGCTTCCTCGTTGGCGGCTTTCTTCTTAGCCTTCTCCTCCGACCTGGCCTCGCGTTCCCGCTTCTTGCGCGCCATGTACTCCGTCTTGAGGGAGCGCATCAGTTGGAGCTCGTTGTACTTGACGTCCTCCTTGGCGAGGAACGCGTCGGCCTCTTCCTTCGTGGCGAAGGTGGCGAACACGGAGCCCTTGAAGGTGCGAGTCTTCGCGTAGCGTCTCATGAAGACGTTGATACACTTGCCGAAACGTCCGAAGAACTCCAGAAGCTCGTCTATGGTGGCCGTTGGCGGGAAGCCCTTGGCATAGACGCTCAGCTCGTTCAGTTTCTGATAGTGTTCTTTGTTGCTCTCCGGCGCGGGCTTGGCAGGACTGCGACGGATCTTGGTGCCGTCATCGCTAACCTCCAACAGCTGGCTGGTGGACTTTCGAAGCGCTGTGGCTACGACGTCCGACTCGGTCGTGAGGCTTTTGAGCCTGTTGAAAGTCAGCAAGGTCTCTATGGTCACCCAGCCGTCGTCTTCCTTCAGCTTTCCCTGCAGGAACTTGTCGCGGGGCAGGTTGAAGTCGCCGAAATAGTATTCAACCTGAGTGATGATTTTGGTCTCCAGCGCCGAAACACCGTCGACGGACGCGTTTTCGACGTCCGCATTCGTCATTGTCGGTGCGTTTCGCGGTGGCAAAATAGTTCACACTGAAGTAGTCGAGGAAACAAAGCGCGTATGGAGGGTTAAGCCGGCGGCGTCATGGCAGGTTGTTACCACGTGCAGCGTTGTCTCAGGCTTGCCAGTGCTCCTTTCAGGCCTCTTAAGCCAGGTGATGTATGACGCTCGAATTCCCAGGGAGCTCCTCGGCTTTTCTGACAGTTCACACAATTTTTCTGTGCTTTTGTAACCGCAAAAGTCACGACCACGCAGCGAACGTGTTTGCGACGTTAATGCCGGCCGATCCACGCTGAAATAAAAAGTAGCCAATCGCTGAGCCAATGCTTTGGCTATACTTGACTGCTTCGTCGGATTGAGTTCATACAACGCCTCCTCTAGAAAGATGCCTGAGGAATGGCTCGCGCTCCCAGCGGAGTTGGCCTGCCTTCAGTTTTAAACAAGCTCCGCGCGGTAGCGCTCACGACCGACACTAATATTATCACGGCGACGGGTGGTACCAGCCATGACCTACTACACTCCTGACCTGCCCAGAGAGCACCTCTTCCAGCGCCCACGTTCTAGTTCATACCTTCTGCCGCTAGGGCCGTAACTTAGGAGCACTGTGGCGCTAGTCAGCACCTGTTCGCTGACGTCAGCTTGAGTGTTCGTGGTCATATTTCGGCCAACAGAGCACTCATATTGCGTAATTATTATGCACTAATGAAAAATAATTTTGAAACAAATATTTCAAAAGTCATTCACAAATTCTTTGCAATTAAATGGACGCAACATCACATATGCTGTCCTACACTATGTAAGTCTACGGATTCTCGCATTTGTCCACCAGTGTGCAATAAATTTTTCGTCACACTGAACAGCTTACTTGACCAGTCATCTAAGTGAAAAAATAGTCACATATATGCCGGCTGTTCATCACGGAATGCAGCCGTTCTTACTCTAGCGCCGTCCAAACAGCCGTAAAGTAGCAGACGAACAGGTTATAGGTAGCGCCACCTACGGCGAGCGATTGAACGAGAGCGGGGACACGCGCTCCCATAGGAACCCCGCTATCTGAACAGGTCAGGAGTGTAGTAGGTCATGGTACCAGCTAAGCGCTTTTCCTCTGCGGCCCATAGGGGCGCGTCAGTCGAGAGTTGTTTGAGACCTGCAACTGTGTACTATATGCAAAGTGTTGCGTTGTTGCACCGTTTGCCACAGGTGACGCTAGCGACCGAGAACATTTTCAAAATGAAGAAGAAAAAGGGTGTGGCAGCTGTTTTTTTTTTTTCTCATGCGACAGTCATCTTCCTAGAGGAGGCGTTGGTTCATATTGACTTAAACTGGCTTGTAGCAACGCCTGCTAGATTTCCTGTGCCTGCCGGATTATCGGCGGTCACTTGGGAAGCGGCAACCGTCAGAACTACGGTGGTGGCGCCACTCAAGTGGGAGTGTCTTCAAAAAAGTTTTTACGATTTTGGAACCTATATGTCACAAAAATCTAGGAGGCGTTGCTTGTACGAGAAATCTAGGAGGCGTTGCTCTAGGAGGCACGAGAAATCTAGGAGACGTTGCTTGTAGCGGTCAAGTACAATATCATCATCATCGAAACATTAAGTTATTTGCGCCACAACGCGCAAACGCTTGTACTAAGCACACTCTACATTAGCGCGCTGTGAAATACGTCGCCACGAACCTAAACATACTCGTTCAAGCTTCTACCTGTTCCTTTTCTCTAGACAACCCATAAAACGATGCCGATTTTCCGTCTCAAAAAAGGACATACGTTTACCGTTCTGTTCTCGCGTCATGTCATACCAGCTAGCCCAAACTGCCACACTTCTAGGTTATATAAAGCTTTGCAGCGGTCGTTATGCTTCAGCGCCCGAGCATAACACATATTCGCGATTCATAGACGTACGCAGGTTCGATGGGGGTGTCAACGTAGCATCCCCGATGTATGGGGCAGCCAGGGCGGGATGGGTGCATGTGGTGCATGTGTATTGCCAACCAATACCTTCAAACGATGTCTTAAATGAAGATTCGGCAGGACTAGCGATTTGTAGAAAGAGGTCGATGACATGCGCGCTACTTCTCCTCAGGTACAGGTAGTGATATGGACGATACCGGAGGTACCGGTGCGTGACTGCAACCTGCAAAGAGCGGTTGTAAACGCTAACCAAGCGATAAGGCGGATGAGTCGAGAGAAAGGCTTTGAGGCAGTGGAAATAAACAGAGAGGTGCATAGGTGGGGTGGTTTTCAACGAGACAGAATTGACTTCGATGGGCGGCTAGGTCATGAGGTGGGCTAGCGACTTGCAGGGCGCGCAGTAGCTTTTTTGGGGGGCACGCGGGCCCTTCGGTGTGCAGGATAGCTAGTAACGAGGAAAACAACCAGGGAGACTCTTTGGGACATGGAACAACCTCCTAACAATCAGGACTACGCGTGGGAATATTGTAATAGCACAGAAGGGAGCAGAAAGGGGGGGTGGTATTAGGGCATTCATTCATAAAAGTACAGACTGGGAAAGGGTCAAGCAGGAGTGCAAGGAACATTTATGGCTAAAGGGGAAAGTGGCAGGGCAAATGACACTCCTTGGTTTGGTGCACTTGTGGATGGGAGCAAAGGCCAGAGAGGAAAACCAGGCAATGGTAAAGTGTATATCAAAGGACATGGAGGATTTAGGAGGAGAGTGTGAGATAATTATAATAGGAGATACTAGGAGATATGAATGCACACATAGAAGATATAGATGGCTATACTGACCCAACAGGCAAAATGATCATGGATATATGTGAAAGGCATGATTTGATCATTTGCAACAGTACTGAGAAGTGTGAAGGGCAAATAACATGGGAGGTAGGAAGGCTGCAGTCGACGATAGATTACGCACTGATGTCACATAGGATGTATGATAAGCTCAGGGGAATGCACATAGATGAAGGTGACTCCAGAAGTCTGGGTAGTGATCACAAACGTATCAAGCTAAGTTTTGGAAGAGCAGTGAAAGTGGAAAGGAGACAAGATGAGCAACTACAGGAAATTTTTTATTCAGAAAGGCAAATAGAAATAGCCACTAAACAAATTGAGAAAGTAATCACTGAGGGGAATAAAACAGTGTGGACATACATGAATCTAATTAGACTGTTTGAGCTAGGGCTTGCTAAGGCACGTGACAAGTCACCCAAAAAAATAAGACACAAACCCTAAAGTTGGTGGGATGAGGAAGTTAAGAGAGCCATAGCAAAACGTCAGGAAGCCTCTAGGGAACACAGACATGCTAAGCAGCGGGGTGAACCGACAGATGATGCTGAAAGAAAATGGGAAATCTTTCTAAGCTGTAGAAGGGATGCATCCCATCTGATCAATGAAAAGATTAGAAGAAAGGGAGCTCAGTGGCTGGCAGAAGTACATAAAAAAGATAGAAACGCAGCTGCAAAATTTTGGAACCATCTAAACTCCCGAAGAAATAAAACGAGTCTAGAGCAGAGGTTTATAACTACAGCTCAAGGTGCTAGGCTAGAAGGGGATGAAGCTATTGAATATATAAGAACAAGGGTGACAAAAAAATTTCAACAAAGAAGTGCTTTATGCACCACAATAGACAAAGATAAATCAAGTGGCACAATGGCTTCATTTTCACAAGGATAGTGGGAAAGGGCTGAGAAGAGGGTTCTTAGTAGTACATCAACAGGCCTAGATGGCATTCCAATTATGGTGATAAAGACATTAGGTCCAAAGTCTAAGCAGGCTTTGAGAGAGGCAGTGAGCCGAATAGTAATCGATAGTGAAGTCCCCGATGGATGGAAACCTAGCAGGATGAGCATTATCGATAAAGGAAAGGAGGACAAAGCTGACATAAGCAACTACCGTCCTATAACAGTGACATCAGTGGTCTACAGGCTGGCGATGCAGATTATAAAGACTGCAGGCAAGAATAGAGGATGAGGAAGTGCTGGGGGAACTGCAGAATGGGTTTCGGAAACACAGGAGGTTGGAAGACAATCTGTTCTCACTGACGCAGTGTATCGAAATAGCAGAAAAGGAACACAGGCCCCTGTGGCTAGCATTTTCGGATATCAAGGGAGAGTACGATAGTGTGGTTCAAGAGGACTTGTGGGGAATAATGGACACACTAGGTGTGGAAGATGGAGTCACTAATTTTTTAAAGGATAACTATAAAGGTAACAAGATAGTTATAAAGTGGGAAAAGCAGGTATCCAAGCCCACAGAGGTAAAACGGGGGCTTAGGCAGGGGTGTCCTCTATCACCCTTGTTATTTATGATGTACCTACAAGGATTAGAGGCCAAATTAGAGGGAAGTGAACTGGGCTTCAACCTCTGTTTCGTCAAAAAAGGAAAACTCATTGAACAGGCACTACCAGCATCGATGTACGCAGGTGATAGAGTGCTAATGGCCGACAACAAGGAAGATCTGCAGAGATTGATGTACATCTGCGGTAATGAGGGAGATAGGTTGAATTTGAGATTCAGTAAGGAAATATCAGCAGTCATGTTTTTTCATGATAATGAAGCTAGTGAGCTTAGAATACAGGAGGTCACGCTAGAGATGACAGATAAATACAAATGTCTGGGTGTATGAATAAGCAATGGGACTGAGTACCTAAGGGAACACGAAATATATGTGATTAAAGGTAACAGGAATGCAGCGGTGATGAAAAACGGGGCACTGTGGAATTACAATAGGTATGATGTTGTGAGAGGAATATGGAAAGGGGTCATGGTTCCTGGTCTGACGTTAGGCAATGCGGTCTTGTGCATGAGATCAGAAGTTCAAGCAAGATTAGAAATTAAGCAACGTGGAATAGATAGGCTTGCCTTAGGAGCTCACGGGAATACATCAAATCAGGGAGTACAAGGGGATATGGGATGGACATGATTTCAGGGTAGGGAAGCTAGCAGTAAGATAAAATTTGAGAAGCGATTGAGAGGAATGGGGGAAGAGCGTTGGGCTAGGAAGGTATTCTACTTGTATGTGAAGAATGTCGATACAGCATGGAGGAAGAGAACCAGGAAATTGACTGGTAAATACTTAAAAAATAGCAGCGGGTCAAACCAAAAAGAATTATTGGTTAAGAAGAAGGTGAAGGAAGCCGAGACTGATATGTGGAGAATCGGCATGATTAAGAAGTCCGCGCTAGAAATCTATTGAACATTTAAGCAGGAAACTGTCAAGGAAAGGATCTATGATAATACTCGGGGTAGTTCTCCACTGTTTGAGGCCAGGACGGGAATATTGCAAACCAAGACATATTGGGCTAAATACGAAGGTGTAGACACAGTATGCAGTACATGTGGAGACGAAAAGGAAACTGCCAAACACTTGATAATGTTCTGTAAAGGGCTTCACCCTATAGTTCAGGATGATGGCACAGAGTTTTTCAAAGCACTGGGTTTTAAAGATAGGGAGGGCAAAATAGACTTTAAACGGGTAGAATTAACTAGAAGGAGGTTATATGATTGGTGGCTAAAGTCAAGGCACGAGTGAAAATTAAACCCTTCACTGCAAAGTACGATCCTCAACCTCACTATTTAGAGGGTAAAAAAAATAAATCTAGTTTTTGGTTCACTAAGTATTACGGCTTGGTGGCGTTAGCCACGGCCCGATCTAAAGGGTATAGGCATATCAATCCATCCATCTATCCTTCACCCAGAGGCTTGGCTGGCTACTCCCTACTACGGCACGTACTTATACAGAGCAGCTGTGCCCAACTTCTTTGCAAGTTTCTATCTTTCTGGTGATATTATCAAAGAAGCTATAGCTCAGCTGTTTTTCACTCAGCTAGTGACATTATAATTCATATATGGCTTTTGCTATGGTGATTGCTCTTGTACGAGTGCAAGAGTTGCTTCAGATAATTTATTTCAGATAATATTCTATCTCGTGCTGTCAACTTTTCAAGTCAGCCATCTAACGTGTAAGACATTTAAAGGACATTTAAAGTACTTATGATTAAATCAAGAAATATTTACTAGTCATTAAGGGCAAAACATTTTGCATGCGAGTGCGTCCACAAGGGGAGTGTTTTTCTTTTCCCACCGACGTGAAATTGCAGGCAAGATTAGTCGATAGCGTGGACTAACGCGCAAAGCATTGGTTGGCAATCTTGAAAGGCAGTTCACATGGATACGCAGCATAATAACTTTTTTATAGCACAGACTGAGACGCGCACAAAAAGAGTAAACGACGCCAGCGCTTCCAGATACATGCAGATCTTCAGTGAACTAACCAAAGTATACCTCATAGCTACTATGCAGAAGAAACATCCACGATTCCAGCGGAGGCAGCCGACCCCCCGTGCAACCTCCTTTGGATGCCCCTGCTAATTACATTTCTTTGATACGTTTTGCAGCAACCGGTACTGTGTAAAGAAAACACTGCCATGAAGGTGCTGGATAAGTGCACTTTTATTTACCGCATTAGCGAGTAATCACGAGATTACAAAAGCAAAAAAGTACAGCCGAGGTGCTCATATATTGTGCTAGCCCCGCGACAGACAATACAAATAGTTGCTCGCATGTCATGACTATCACAAATACAGCAACCATGCAGATATTACAGACACATCATTCATGCACTTAGCACTGAAAAAAGGCAAAACACATTTTTCAAAATGTTTACTTCAGGCAAACACACAATCGTACTATCACAACAACGTACAAAGCCAAGCTGCTTATATAAAGCGTACAACACATTGCAATTGAAGACTGTCTACAACCACAAGAGCTTCATGCAAGCATTTGGCGCTAAAAATTTACTGATGTCTCAGATCAACGCAAATCGTGACAAAATGCGTACACTGCACTTTGCTGATCCAATAAAAAAAAAGCAGTGGTCAATTAAAGTGAAGGCGTTGGATGAAGCGCTTATTAAGCGCTCTCATTACACAAGCGCCCGATAAGTGACTAGAAACCTCGTGCAGCAGGGCTCGGCCATTTTAAAGCAAGTACAACCGCATGAGAAACCGCATGAGAAGCATTCTTGGATACTGTATTAAAAAAAAACGCATTACAATATGCCACTCAGGCATGCAATCTCTACAACCAACAAGCCAAAGGTTCAGTTAATGACTAAATAAGCTGCTGACACTTAGTTGCCTGACTTTGAACAGCACTCGGCATGACTCGTGAATAGTCACAGCTCCTGCTCACACATAGCAGAATTCTATTGTCAACTACATGGCGTATGTCTTGATTAGCCACAAATGCATAAGAACCATTCTCAGTTACTGTACACATATGTAATGGATGCAAGAACACCTCAAGAAGAAGTGCACACCACTTGCAACAGATCACAGTGAATAAAAAGGATGACGTGACACTTTATACTAAGAATATTGGCAAAATGTAAGCTGATGATCTAACGTGCGAAAATTTCGGCAACAATGATGAAACATAGACACTTTGATGATGGAAGCTGTAAAATCTGTACCACTAGTGTGGTAATGCTGCTTGGCAGCACTAAAAAGATGAGTGGAACTTGAATTAGAACATTCAAAATGCATATTATAGCTTACAAGCATAACTATCATTTGTGAGATAACATTTAATGCAGAAACAAGCATCAATTATAAGATGTAAATGAAGGGTACGGGTGTAGCTCATACTTTTGTGCATATCTGCCTCTTTGGTATGTTACATCTTGTATACACACTTAACTAAACGTGTATTAGTAAGAATGCCTGTTTTTCCATTTGTCACGTTACCTTGAGGGCTTTCATTCATTAACACATTGGTATGAAGGTAACGTGTCAAAGAGGAGAAACATGCGACGTAACCTGTCCACACTCTGTTGAACTACACAGTATATCTGTCACTTTCAGGTGCGCGAAAATGTTCAGCCAACACAATGCGTCCAGACAGTCAATTTGCCGCACACCTTCCGGGTTAGGCCAGCAAGTGACGGGTACCTGGCAAACCCCTGTGATGGCAAACAGGTGCATGGTAATGTGGCGGCGGGCATTCCGCATTGCCTCGGGTACACAGCATGGGCCGGCAACCCTGGCCAGATGGTTCTGGAAGGATTCGGTGTCGCAGAGCTCCTCGAAAATCTCAGCCGGACGCCGCTGGATGCCAAACTTCTGCGGGTCCAGAGCGAACTCGACAGCTCGGTTAAGGTAGGAAATGTTACGGCGCAGGATCTCGTTGATTTCGAAAATAACGTCCTTAAACCCGGGCCCTTCCCAAATCTTGAGGGAGGTCAGGACACGGTTCGCAGGCAGCTCCCGAGCAATGACACACAGTTCGGACAACTTGGTCGTAAGGTATCCAAAGTGGGTGAGCGTCTTGTTACCCTTCAGCATGTCCACAAATGCGTCGGTGCACGAACTGCTGATGGCTGAGAACTCTATCTCCATGTGCAACACAGACTGGTTCTTTTTCAAGCCCTTCATGACTGTTTCCAGGGCCACATTGTCCGCATCGCAGCTGTTGATCTGAATGTGCTTCAATGTCTTCGTTGTGCTTAGCAGCTTCGAAAACCTCCTTGCAGCAGAACCGTCCATATTGATTTGACACTCTATACACAGAGATTGGAGGCATGGAACTGAAGCCAGTGCAACAAACAGGTCCTTCAGGCAGTCGGAATCTACATCAACACTTGCGTCCAGATGCACCGACGTGATTCGGTCTGCGTTCATGCGAAGGCTGGCTGAGAGCTGAAAGACTCCCGAGAGCATGTCGTAGCATAGTCGCACACGGCCGTGCGCGGCAGTACGATTCAGGGCTGTCGTGACAGCTTTTTGATCATCTTCATCTTCCATTTCAAAGCAGCCTAGCCTCAACTCTTTAAGAACTTTGTTAATGGCGAGAGCTTCGACGAGTGAAACCACTCCCTGCGAGTTAATACGGTTAGCCTCAAGGTTGAGAGTCTCAAGGTGCATGTTGAACTTCAGTGCTTGAGCCAATCGCACTGCTCCAACGTCGTTGATAAGGTTGTCCCTTAAGTCTACTTCGAGAAGGCCAGTGTTGAACTCCAGCATGATGGCGAGAGACTTTGTTTCCGCTTGGGCAAGGCTGCATGAGGACACTGTCAGGTGCTTGAGAGTGCTGTTGCTCTTTAGAACTTCAGCAAGCCTGTCAATACCAGCTGGAGTAATGTGGCTACCATGAATCTTCAGCTTTTCCAGGCTACGATTGGTCTTCAGCCCCTCCGCGATGAGCATGAGCTGCTCCTCAATGAAGCACGGTACACCGCTTAGCGACAGATCGCGCAACTTGGAAGATGTGGCCAGGTATTCACCGAGGAAGCGTGCTCCGCCAATTCCAAGCGCATTGTCGTCGAGCCAGATAAGCTCGAGGCTACTGTTGCGACACAGTCCCTTCATAAGCTCTGTGCCTGCCTCAGGCGACATGTCATTTTCCAGGAACTTCACGTTCCGCACACACTTTGCCCTCGCTATCATGTCCCCAATGCGTGTCGCTGCACTCGGCCCGAGAGACAGTTTGAAGATGCCAATAGTTTCAAGTGCTGGCATCTTGCACAGTGAGTAAACGAGTGTGCGCTCGGTGCCCGGCAAGAAGTCCCAACAAGCAATGGCCAGATGCCTAAGTCCCCTGTTACAGGCCAGTGCATCACAGAGTATCTGGGGATAACCGGACGCCACGGCCGTCTTGTCTAGGTGCAACGTCTGTATGCACTTGTGCCTCTTGAGAAGAAGGTGGAACAGGACGCAAGCATCAAACAGCCCGATGGTGTCAGAGTTTGCCACCACTGCTTCGTTGAGGGAGCAGACACAAAGCTTACGGGGCTCTTCCTCTTTCAGCTCGATGTCGACCTTCACTAGGATGCTGTTGAATGTTCTCAAGTTGTTGAGGATCCAGCACGGCTCTGTGTCTGTCACCGAACAGGGCATTTCCATATTGAGGCCTGCACGTTGAAACAATATCTGCATTTGTTGCAGGCGCTTCACAATATCCTCTACTGGGGGCAAATTGGGACAGTTGTTGTGTAAATGCAGCGCATACAGATGGCCCGCACCAGCGGCCACAGTCACGACTGCAGGTCGTTCATGTCGTGCCTCGTGGCTACTAGACCGACTTTTCCAGCTTTTCGAGGATGTCGCAAATTGTTTGGCACCTGGACAGCTACTAGAGGGGGGCATGTCATTCGCAGTGTCAGTTTCACTGCAGCCGAAGTTGTTCCAGGGTTTTCCTGCAACTGACCTGTGCTGTTTTCTATCACGTTCCTGATAAGAAGCATGCCTGGGTGCATCTCTGACGCGTACCGATAAGTTGTCCTCACGGCTCGCCGAAGCACTGGCTGAACTGTTTGTATGTGACGTACGTGGAGGCCTCCCGTTGCTAACAACAGCATTTCGGACATAACTTGCTTTGTCACACCGACTACTCGGTGCCTTTTCGGGTTGTCTGACGGCCAAATTGGTGTGCCTCTTATTGAGCAGAGCAAATGTTGCGGCATCGCTACCACCTCCCTCATTTTTGCAATCCAAATGCCTGTGCCCAGACTTGTCATGAGGAGAAGTAGGCATTGAAGATGCTGCTGAGCATGCCTTCTGGTCCATGACAGCCACATTCGGCTTGGCAGTGTTGACAGCTCCAGAGCTGCTGTTGGGGGCCTCTATTGTCTGGCTGGGCCTGGAAAGGTTAAGAAACAATAAGAGATGCAGTAACATTACAAGCTGGGCCAGTTGATAATGGTTCGTCGTGTAACCACGCAAAAAAAAAAAAAACAGATGAGAAAACAAAAAAAGAGAACACACACACAGGACAATAGTAAGGGCAGGTCAAGAAAACATAGGTGGCATGAGAGGCGAAGGGGAGAGGAAATGATAGCAAGCTGTGCCACATCCACAAGAACAAACGACACATCAACCATGGACACCCTTAAAACAAGCATAAGACATTCTGGCCGATATTTAGCGATGCATGGCAAAAAAAATGCGGGTGCACAGAGAAATATAAGGGTAATTGTTGAGGCTGTGCATGTATATAATAATCACGGCATATCCATAAAGTGAATGATAATGAGTGAGCAAAGCAGTGGGATTGCTCAGTGTTACTATAAATCAACAGTGACATTGACCACTCACACATGTAAATGAGTGCCAAGCGACGCACAGTTATATACAATGCTTATTGGTCATAACTGGTATGTTAAGTTGTGAATTTTGTTTTGCCTTCATTATTACTGATTTGCGGTATCGAATCTAGCCCGAAGTTGGCAAAGACAAGGTCTACGCTCGTTCCCCTGGTGGTTGCTGCTTGTTTCCAGTCTCACAAAATGCGACATAAAGCACCTTGAGACATCATATACTGCACAAACCAGTCCGTGATCATCATCGTCATAGCATATAGATGGTACCTTGCATGTGCTAGGCTGTTATGGCTGAGAGAGAATGTGCTGTATGGAACATGCTTGCTCTCTATCACCAGCATCATCGTCAGCAGTGACTACGGCGCACAAAAATGCCAACGGAGATGGCTCGCCCATACGGAGCTTTGGCCCCAAAAGCACTTGAAGGTCTAGCTGTTATACATCATATCTTCTCCAACAAGCTAAATAAGTGACCCATAAATGCTTAACACTTATCTCGAGCCTCTACATGAAAAGGGATAACTGTATATCTCAATAATGTAATAAAGAAAACATTTCTTTCTTGGCTGAATTTTTGATCTCCACAAGGTTTGTCCACCCCCAAGTTTTCCGTTGCCAGAGGTAGTCAAATAAGCGGCAAACGCTAGCTTTGTCCTTCATCTGTTTTGCTCCCGCTGCACATAAATGAATTTGTTCAGTGTAACCATGATGGGAGAGCTTGCTTTGAGACTCAATCATGCAATGAGCAGTCACTGGACAAAACTCGCATAATATAACATAAATAGTAACCTGACTAAAATAATGTAACGTTATGGAACTACATGTACGGCTGAAATATAACGCACCATTACGCAACCCCTAGTCCAAACTAAAATCCCGTCACCTGGGCAATGCAACTAAAAATCCTGTAACTAGTCCCATAACTAAACTAACATTAACAACTTTTCACATGAATAAGCATCATGTAACATCAATCAATAACTACTCAAATGAACGCTAAAAATTTTCAGCAGATACCACCTACTTTGGGAATCGGTGTTACGCGAAGCATGCGCAGGGACGGTGACTGTGTTGTAATTTTTTTTTTATTGAGCTGTATGTTACAAAATGACGCTAAAGATGCACACAAATGTATGCACAGACATATGCTGAACAGACACACGTGTTTTGTATAACCAGTCGTTCACAGTTTCATAACAATGCGAACAGCAACATGGGTATTACCAGCAGCAAAAGCGATAAGCTGATGTGCAATGCTTGTGCTTGCAAAGCTGTAGTAAGTTGTATGTAGGCCCAACTTCTGTGAATGGTGCTAACTACAACTGACGTATGGGACTCATGTATCATAGGAGCACATACGTGATGCTCATGAAATCAGATGGGCAGCACTGTGACAAGTGATGTTTCACCAACATTACACCTGCAGAGGCCGTTTTTCGAAACAGTTCCGAGACCTGGAGTGGCTTTGTGGTAGGACACTTATAAACGCCTCGCAGAATGCTTGTGTTCGATTCCTGCTGGGTCCCTAATATTTACTTTTTGCATTCATACAATCAATGCCACTGATAACAGTTATTCATAATGTTTTTGCATTTAGATTCTTTGCGTACATCATTAATAGATAGTAATGCAGCATTTATTTTGGCAAGACAAATGAGAAAACAATGAGTACACTAATGTACTATTTTACACGTGGCAGCAGGCACGCAGTTTGGTTCTGTACCTTCCACAATGCTATCAAGAAAAGTTGTCGCCGAGAACATACAACCTTAATTTAGGGCACAACTGCATGAAATAACACTAGGAAAATAAGCTTTGCATCCTCCTGGCCATTCTATGTATAATATTATTTGATAGTTTTTGTTGCCTGCACATTCCTGCTGACTGCACTTAGATGGAGGCATTATGTCAAGGCATTTTTTGCATGCTAGATTTAGGGTTGTGTGCCGCACGCTATCAAGAAGCCCTATACGTTAGGTGGACCGCATTGCCGAAGTGCTGCTTTGAGATGTTGTAGCTGTGTGAATCAGTCAGTCTAGATGCTAGAGACTCCTGAGGAAAAACAAAACAAAGACAAGAATGTACAGACAGTCTAGATGCTAGAGACTCCTGAGGAAAAACAAAACAAAGACAAGAATGTACAGACTAATGAGTCAGGAGCCCAAACAAGCTGTTCATTTTATGTAAACAAAACCACTGCATTGTCTACTCAAGGGGCAGGTGCTGATGAAACCTACGGTTCCTATACACTATTTTCGAGGACCGTGCACCACCGTAGAAGGAGCGACGAGCCGGTTTGAAGTCTATACACGAGGTCACGCTGTAAATGGTCATCTAAAAGCTCCTTGCTCGCAGCTGGTCTGCAGGTGGCCTACAGGCCAGACATGCAGCTTACACGTGAGCCTAGACATGAGTCTGTAAAAATTAGAGCTGGGACATGAGTGAGCGAAACTTTATTCAGTCCACAATAGGTGCGAGCTAACTCGACGCCACCTGGCTGGGATCTAAATTTTTTGGAGAAAAATAACGGCTTTATGACGGATGGCATGCAGTAGCAGTTATAACTCTGGGATTTTTAAAAATTAAAAATAAATAACCACAGAATAAAATCAAAGAAACAAATATATATTAATCAAAATATTAAGAAAAGGGGGAATACAATAGTGTAACAGAGCAGATATTTCATCAAATCTTGCCAAGAAAAAAAGTACAGGACCCTTAAGTTTTGCCTGTTAACAGTTGAACGCAATAGCAATATCAGCATGCACACACACACAAGCTATAACTTTCCTAATCTTTAGCCTGTTTTCGGTTCTTCTAGAGGACCTATGGTGTCACCTATTCACAGATTCGGAGTATTTCCGGTAGCCCTTTTTCTGCTTCATGCGGAAGAAGTCTGCACCATTAACAGACTGACAGTGCCCTCTATAGATTCGACGCAGATCCGCCGCGAGATCCACTCAACGGAGCAACTTTTTCTACTCCAGGAAAAGCGGCGAATTCGATCGGAAGTCGTAAGCGCCGCAAGCCCTGGATCCGTGCTAACCACCGTATTTTCTTACAACGTGGTGCCAACTGTGGGTGCACCAACGGACACCGGTCATGACGATTACGCGCTCACACTTTGCTATAGCATAGCATCACTGTGCCCAGCGAGCCCACTCGTACAAGAAGGGAGACCCACATCGCATTTCATTTTTATTCTGCCATTTGCTCCAGCGGGAGTGCGTGTTTACCATTGGTAGACTCCCCTTCCGTTGCCCTCCGTCAGAGTGGAGTACTCCATCGCAGAGTTCGTCCGCCGATCCGGACATGCTATCATTTTTGCAGCTACAGAGCCAATGCAGCGTTGACGCTCAGAACCAAAGACGCAGCCGACACGGAACAGGCTCGCTCGCGTTTGATTTTTATCTTTATTCAGCAACGCCAGCAGAAATGTCAGAGCACCTGCTGTCAACACTTTAGAATAGAGTACGCGAAGGTTGCTGTCGTTGAAGTACCCCGCTATTTTCATCACTTGACGGGGGCCCGCAAAGAAGAGGTGTCCTTCATGTCTGCTTGCGTCATACTTCCCGTTGATTTGCAGCAGCGTTGCCGCTACTGTGCATGCGTACGATACATGCATGGTAGTGGCAACCGCGCATGCAAAGCTTTGAGTATGCCATGATTACTTAGCTATGGCCATCTTTCTCCATTGGCGCTGCACACAGCCCGCTTCGTTCGGCCTAGACAGTGCAGGATAATACCCCTGTCACAAGGCACTGTAATGTTATTCGCTGCAAATGACATTGGGTGTTAATATAATTTTTCTTGCTACTGCGCAGACATAATGAATGACATTCACACCTAATGACATTTGCCCGTTCAATATATTCACTGAACTCATGGAAGCGTGCCATGTGTAAACTCGTCAACAGGAACTTGACAAGACATTACAAAATCGACACCTTAAAGCAAGTGTAAATGATGTTCAGATGTTTATTAAAGATTGTTGTTAACTTTTCAGTAACTTTTCAACGCACAAAGGAATAGTGGAAGCAATTTGTGCCGCTATACTCTTTTTCCTAGACTCCGAATGGATGCTATGACGCCTCCTGTCGGCCATGTTTGCAAACGCTTGCTGTTGTGTTGCAGCATTGCCGCATTGGACTCGCTAGTAAAAGAACACAGACGCAAGTGTGGGACACGAGTTTAGGAAGAGTATTTTCAAAGCAATTATCTTTTCTTGGGAAGCACCACAATTCTCTGTTAATCCTCGACAAAGTCGAAGCCCAAAGAGCAGCTAAAGTAAACGAATCAACGTGTAGGCGCAGCTCAATACCTCGTCATCTGTGATATTTTTTCCATGGCAAGCTTGAGGCACTTCAGTCGGTTCTCATGCTTCATTCGCAGTAGCTGGAGAGCAAATAATGCTTCTTTGCACTGATCACTATTTATAACGATCACAAATTCATGAATGCTGTCACGGTTCCTAATATTGCCGACTGCAAGTTGTAAGCGGCTTTAAGCTAGTCTTATTTTGGACGTGTAGGAGGATTCTTTTTTCTACTGATGCTGTTTTATTGCGTCGCAGTATATTTTGAACCAGCCGGACAATTTTTGAAAAACTTTTTGGCATCATAGTAGCCGGTCAATAAAATGACGAATGTCATTTCACATGGCCGTGTAGACACAGAACGCAAGATTGCAATGACGTTGGTTATGAATGTCATTCGCTGCGAATGACAATACACGTGCCGTGTGACAGGAGTATAAGAGAACGAGAGGCGAGACCGGACCACACAAAAGCCTGTAGAGCCAGGTTGTACGAGACGGAGACGTTTTTTCAATAACAAAGTCTACTTTATTCTGTCAACTAGAGTGTCGAAAATAGAGCACATACACGTGGTGCGCCGGAAGTGGCAAGAGTGAAAGATGCGAAGGAGTAACAGAGAGGAGAGCAGCACGTTGCTTAGAATGCTGCCCCACAGGGTTTTTATGACCGCGGGGGTGCGCGGTGGTGGCCGCGTCGCTACAAATTGCTCCCCCTTAGAGAGGAAGCTGGTGCGACGAACAATTCTCAGTTTAAGTGTTCAAACTCAGTGTCTTTTGATTGGGCTGCAGCCAGATCCTGGAGTTTGAATGAAAAGGATGTTGAGGTGGAGATTTGAGATCGACTGCGGGTGATAGCATCCACGGCACTGAGTGCGTCAGCTGGAGCGTTGTCAACACCGCTGATAAGTGTATATCAGTTGAAAACTCCCGAGATGAAGGCGAGTTGGAGCACCTCGCGCGGTGTGTACAGTGAGTCAGATCGGCCGATTGAATAGTTGAGAGGTTTGTGATCAGTGAAAATTGTAAAAGAGCGGCCTTCAAGTAGGTGTGGAAAATGGCGCACGGCGAGAAATATGGCGAGCAACTCACGGCCGAAAACGGTGTAGTTTCTGTGGGCAAAGGTCATGCGCTTTGAGAAAAAGGCAAGGGGCTGCCACTGTTCATTCACTTTTTGCTGGAGTACGGCCCCAAGTGCAGAACAGGATGCATCCGTGATGAGCGCCAAGGGGTAACTGGGATTGCGGTGCGTCAGCAGTGTGGCTTCAGCCAAAGCGTTCTTGATGGAGTTGAATGCTTCTTCCACCGCGATGTTCCATGGTAGTGTAGTTTCAGAGGGTTTGCCACAGAGCAAATTGTCGAGGAGCTCCAACAGCGTAGCACAGTTCCTAATAAATCGGCGGTAGAAATTTACAAACCCTAGAAACTGGCGCAGCTTGGTTATTGATGTAGACTTGGGGAACTCGACGATTGCTTGCACTTTGTCAGGAAGGGGGCTAATTCCACTGCTGTCCAAGCGATGACTCATAAAATCAAAAACTTAACGGCTTGCTCGACTTTGCAATTTTGGTGCAAGTACCAACGTGCTGGCGTTCGACCAAATTATAGAAGGAATCGCGTCCCTGAATCTGCGGAGAAAAGTTTGTCGAAGAAGAGGAGCGCGTCAACTGCACATTACAACAACTGGCTGCCCTTCCAAGCGACGCTATTTCTTCGCGTCCGACACCTCTTGGCGACGTTCCTCCCACCTTTCGGAGCGTTCCTCCTTCTCCAGCTGTTTCACAAGCCGGTGCCATCTGCTCTCCGACAGTGACTGCTCCCTTGGCTATTGACGCGTCCAACTTTGTTTCTCCAGTCTCGCCGTCAGCTCGCGTAGGAGCGTGCTCCCACTGCGGTTCGTCACAGCACTGGGCCGGTGCTGCCGCTTGCCCTGCATGGCCCTGGACTTGTGTGCATTGCGGAAGGAGAAGAAATTACGGAAGTGTCTGCCGTTCCACAAGGGATGCACCTGCTGACAAATTGGGCCGAAAGGCCATTTTTTGTACGCCAACGACATCTGCTTAGACTGGGCATGTTACCACCATCCATGCTCCACAGGCCAGCGTCCCAACTGCATCTGCTCCTATTGCATCACACAAGGACATGCCTGTTTATTAGAGCATCATGCCGGACCTGCCGGGAAAGAATGCTCCTGCTCCGGTGATGCCTGCTCAGTTCGGATCTGTTGCTACGACCCATTCTGCACCTACTCATGTACGGACAGCGCTTCCTCGTGATGTTCCTGCTACAGTCGTCATGCTTACTATGGTGCATACTTTTGCTGCAATTGAAGAGTGCCACTGCTTTTCATGCTTCGGATGCACATTCACATGCTGTGCCAGCCTCCACTGTGCCCGCTTGCAGTAAGGCGTCTGTGAAGCCTAACATGCCCCTGCTGTACCTGACCTTCATGACTGAATTTTGGCCCCGACAGTACCGACAATGCACTGCAGAGACCAGGGGAAGACGCTTCCTCCGCGTTCGCGCTTCTACCCCGCCGGCACATCTAGGGCTGCTACAATTCCACCTGCTTGCATAGAAACGGCATCACTACAGGCCCAGACGCCGGAGACTGAAACATGACGGTGACTATGCGGACATCCTCTCTTGGGGGAGGGGATGATGTGGTGGTGCAATTTTCAATGTGCCTTTCTTTGTGTGGTGATGCACTTGGCAATGTGCCTTTCTTTTGTGTGCCTTGCTTTGGTGTGTCAGTGTGCCTGCTGTACATTCTTATTCTTCATTGTGATACGTGCAGTGTGTTACATTTTGCTTGTGTTACGTGTTACCTCCGCATGCTTTTCTATACATAGCGTGCACATGCGTCATGCAGCGCCCCTTCGTCACTCCCGAAATGTGCCACCGACATGCCCGGGTACCTACCGACTCCGTCGCCTACCGCTGCAGTGTTGTCTCCTCGTGCTTGCGCCCGTTTAGTTTTGCCTCACGATGCAAGTTTGAGGACTGCTAGTGAGGCAAGTTGATTTAGTAGTCCCCGAAGAGGGAGCAGAGCTTCGGGGTGTTTTTTCGCCTAAGTTATTACCTAACATTGAGAACGCACATTCCAATTTTCCTAAAAGTACCGGCATGTTTGGCTGGCGCGGATTAACAAAAAAAAAAACTACTTGCAGAAACTGGGTGATTGTTTGCGTCTTCAGGTGCAACTTCATTCCGGGTAAGTGCTATAGCCAAGCACTTACCTGCAAACAGAAATAGCTTACCAAGATACTGTACATACAAACTTGTCCGCGACCACTGCGTGCTAAATCAGCGTGTCAGGAAGGTGGCTAAAATTGCGATGGCGATCGCGTAAATTCAGGTATTGCATTGAAACAAACTGTGAAAATGAATGCGAAACAATATTACTTCACTTTGAAGTATAGCCGATGGGTTCGAGTTGGGGGGAATCAGGATTTTGAAAAATTGGTCAATTGATTCCCTAACACGGTCTCGATCATTTTCAGGGACTCCACTGTACATTAGCCTACAAAAAAAAGTAAAACAGAAGATGAAAAAGATGTCAAACATACGCGAAAAAAAAAGTGATGACCGCGTTACTGCGGCACGCACCACGCGAAGTCTCTATCGGCCTCGCATAATATTTTTCTCGGCTGTTTCCACAAATGCTCAACATCAGCACTGTTTAAAATACTTGGGGGGGGGGGGGGGGGCTGCTATTTTGGTGGCGTGGGCCGCAGCAATATATTAATATTATATCTCTTGTAAACTTGCCTAGCTCTGCACGACTCGTTTTCTATGGGAGCTGCTGCGCTCCGCTCATCCACTCTTAAAATTGCGGCTCGAGAGACTTTGGGCTTTCACTTGTTCTTGCGCCATGCAATTTGTAGTGTTCGTAGTGAAAGCGGGATACTAGGCCCTCGTAGGTCGTGGTGGGCAGCTGGTGTAAGCGGTGGCTGGTATAAGTGTCGCACACCTTAATTTTCTGGTCTTGTTTCGAGTGAACAAACAAGGACTTCCTGATCCGATGAGCTTGTTAAAGTACGACAACAAAAAAACACAATGTTTCTCTTTCAACATCCTACACAGCAACAAATGACAAGCCCCCCAACAAACCGCGCTGCAGCATGCGAACTGCCGTAGGTACCCAGGGAGGTACTCACGCATGGCGGGAGAGGGCGACAACGACGGCGGAAGTGACATCACTATGTATTCAAGGGGGGGGGGGGGGGGGGGGGTGATGTGGTGTCGGGGTTTCGGTTGCGATTTTGAGACCGTTTCTCTGACTCCACAGAAAGAGTTGTACAAATGTATACATTAGCCATGCTTCCACCCGACTCAGTTTCCGCCCGTTTCCGCCAGGGTCTTCAGTGAGTCACTAGAGGTTTTTAGCAAGCTACGGAAAGGCGAAACCACGGAAACGGCTTACGAGCGCGCATGCACGACCATTGTACGCGCAAACAGAAAGGAACCGTGCGGCATTTCCGTGACGTGTTTCTATGGCTTGCTAAAAACCCCTACTTTCTCATCCTTCTCGGCCCGCGCTTCGGGCGCCCGTCCTCGTGATCTAGGTGCGTCGTATCCGACGCACGATACAACAGGTCACTCATTTTGTTTAATGCATTACTACGGTGCCGTACCTCTCGTAGAAAGGCCGCAACTACCTGTGTCATTGCTAGTGTCGCCTCCGTTTTGGCTAGCAAATCACTTGCGTGATCCCTCGTATGACGGAAATTGCAGAGCCGCACGAGATCGCTGTGTTCCATTTTCAAGCGGCCACACATGACATACACACACGCCTACCCCACAACCATTGCGAGAGATTAAAAAAATAATAAAAGGGCAAACATACCTAACGCGGCCTCTGCCACGACCGCGTCCTCGAGATGCAACGCTGCCGGCATTCGACATTCTCGGCGTCAAATGAACGATCGGTTCAGCTGTCTAAAACACTTCCAGCACGTCTACAAGCGGCAACTGGGCGCCTACTTCCATGAGAACAGGTGGAGACAGCGCCATTATTTCTACAACAAGGCGGCTGACAGCCTCACCACAGACGCTACGGCTGCTACGGCCATATTTCCTTCCTCCATGGCTACGGCATAGCCTCCTCTATAAAAAAATATAGGAGGCTATGGCTACGGCCACAAAAACCAGATGCGAAGAATGGATGGATGGACTGATATGGCTGTACCACAGAACACCTCTGTACCCACGGAGGAAGGAACCTTTTCCTTCCTCCGTGTCTGTACCCATTAGGATGGATGAATGAATGGATGGATGTGGCTGTACCTTTGAAGTGTGGCAGCTTGGGCTAGTTGGTATGGCATGACGATAGTTATAGCGCGAGAACAAAACAACGGCACAGAGACAAGAAGGACACGAAAGGGCAAACATAAAATACGCGTCTTTTGTGTCCTTCTTGTCTTTGTGTCGTCGTTTTGTGCTCGCGCTATAACTATCGTCGTGGCTGTACCCTTTAGATCGGGCGGCGGCTAACGCCGCCTAGCCGTAACACTTAGCGACTTTAAATAGTGAGGTTGAGGATTCGTACTTTGCAGTGAATGGTTTACTTTTCACTCGTGCCTTGACTTTAGCCACCAATCAGATAACCTCCTTCTAGTTAAGTCTACCCGCTTAAAGTCTATTTTTCCCTCCCTGTCCCTAAACCCCAGTGCTTTGAAAAACTCGATCTGCGCCATCATCCTGAACTATAGGGTGAAGCCCTTTACAGAACCTTATCAAGTGTTCGGCAGTTTCTTCTTTCTCTGCACACGCTCTGCATAGCGTGTCTACCCCTTCCTATTTGGCCCGATATGTCTTGGTTCGCAATACTTCCGTCCTGGCCTCAAACAGTAGAGAACTACCCCGAGTATTATCATAGATCCTTTCCTTGGCAATTTCCTGCTTAAAAGTTCGATATATCTCTAGTGCGGACTTCTTAATCATGCCAATTCTCCACATGTCAGTCTCCGTTTCCTTCACTTTCTCCTTAACCGATAGTTCTTTTTGGTTTGGCCACCTGCTGTTTTCTAAGTATTTACCAGTCAATTTCCTGGTTCGCTTCCTCCATTTTGTATTGACATTCTTCATGTACAAGTAACTGAAAACCTTCCTAGCCCAACGCTCCTCCCCCATTTTCCTTAATCGCTTTTTAAATTTTGTCTTGCTGCTAGCTTCCCTGCCCTGAAATGATGTCCATTCCATATCACCTTGTACTCCCTGATTTGGTGTATTCCCGTGAGCTCCTAAAGCAAGCCTACCTATTCCACGTTGCTTAATTTCTAATCTTGCTTGAACTTCTGATCTCATGCACAAGACCACATTGCCGAACGTCAGCCCAAAACCCTTAACCCCTTTCCATATTCCTCTCACAACATCATACCTATTGTAATTCCCCAGTGCCCTATTTTTCATCACTGCTGCATTCCTGTTACCTTTAGTCGTCACGTATATTTCGTGCTCCCTTATGTACTCGGAAGTGTGGCAGCTTGGGCTAGTTGGTATGGCATGACGATAGTTATAGCGCGAGAACAAAACGACGACACAGAGACAAGAAAGACACGAGCGCTAACTTCCAACTGAGTTTATTGCGCAGAGCACGAAAATATATAGAGGAGACAGTGACCATGTGATAAAAACCATATGGCACAAGAGCAGAACATGAGTAAGAAAACCAAACCAAACAACACAAATACAAAGGCACTGAAAAACAGCAAAGAAAAACTTAGAAGAAACCGAAACAGCAAGGTAATAGCAGCTTAAAGAGCATGTCTTTAGAGCATGTCTTTTTTATAGTAGCTTTACCTTGCTGTTTCGGTTTCTTCTAAGTTTTTCTTTGCTGTTTTTCAGTACCTTTGTATTTGTGTTGTTTGGTTTGGTTTTCTTACTCATGTTCTGCTCTTGTGCCATATGGTTTTTATCACATGGTCACTGTCTCCTCTATATATTTTCGTGCTCTGCGCAATAAACTCAGTTGGAAGTTAGCGCTCGTGTCTTTCGTGTCCTTCTTGTCTCTGTGTCGTCGTTTTGTTCTCGCGCTATAACTATCGTTATGTACTCGGTTCCATTGCTTATCCATACGTCCAGATATTTGTATTTATCTGTTATTTTTAGCGTGACCTCCTGTATTCTAAGCTCACTACCTTCGTTATTATTAAAAATCCTGACTGCTGATTTTTCCTCACTGAATCTAAAATCTAACCTATCTGCCTCATTACCGCAGATGTCCATCAATCTCTGCAAATCTTCCTTTTTGTCAGCCATTAGCACTATATCATCTGCGTACATTAATGCTGGTAGTGCCTGATCAATGAGTTTTTTCCTGTGGAAAATGAGGTCAGGCGGCGGCTAGCGCCATCTAGCCGTAATACTTAGTGAACAAAAACTAGGTTTATTTTTTCCCCCTTTAAATGGTGAAATTACGCACTGGCACTTTGCATTGAAAGATTTAATTTTCACTCGTGCCTTGATTGTAGCCGCCAATCAGATAACCTTCTTCAATGTTTTGCCCTCCATGTCCCTAGAGTTTCCTACTTTTGGGAAACTATGCTTTTTATCCCGGCGGCGGCGGCTGCATTTCCGATGGAGGCGGAAATGTTGTAGGCCCGTGTGCTCAGATTTGGGTGCACGTTAAACAACCCCAGGTGGTCAAAATTTCCGGAGCCCTCCACTACGGCGTCTCTCATAATCATATGGTGGTTTTAGGACGTTAAACCCCACAAATCAAATCGGGAAACTATGCTTTGAAGAACTCACCCTGGTATTAGGTGTTCTGTGCTCTGGTGGTGAGTGATTGTAAGGAAGAGGAAAAAGGCGCTTAACTTCTGTCTGCCTCAAGGGCGACACGGCGCAGGGGAAGGAGGGATAAAAGGAATAGAAGGAAATAGATGAAGAAATAGAGAGGCAAGCGACGGAAATTGATTTGTGGTGTTTAACGTCCCAAAACCACCATATGATTATGAGAGACGCCGTAGTGGAGGGCTCCGGAAATTTCGACCACCTGGGGTTCTTTAACGTGCACCCAAATCTGAGCACACGGGCCTACAACATTTCCGCCTCCATCGGAAATGCAGCCGCCGCAGCCGGGATTCGATCCCGCGACCTGCGGGTCAGCAGCCGAGTACCTTAGCCACTAGACCACCGCGGCGGGGCCAAGCGACGGAAAATAGAAGGAGATAGGAAAGTGGGGATCCGGTCGAAGCAGTCCAAGTACGGGGCACCAAAATGCGAGAACTTAACGGCGGCAGGAGACTGTGAAGGGCGTACCAGTCGGCGGGAGCTATGCTGTCGTCGGAGATCGCGAGGGCACAACCGTCCAGCTTGAAATCCTCCGAGCGAATTCCAAAGCGAAGAACTCGCCCTTCACAGAACATTATTAAGTGTTCGGCAGTTTCCTCCTCCTCTCCACACACATAGCATACCGTGTCTCCACACGCACAGCATACCGTGTAGTAGAGAACTACTCCGAGTATTATCATAGATTCTTTCCTTGGCAATTTCCTGCTTAAAAGGTCAGTAAATCTCTAGCGCGGACTTTTTAGTCATTCCAGTTCTCCACATGTACTCGGTCTCCGTTTCCTTTTATTTCTTTTTAACCGATAGTTCTTTTTGGTGTGGCCCCTGCTGTTTTCTAAGTATATGCCCGTCAATTTTCTGGTTCGTTTCTTCGATTTCGTATCGACATTCTTCATGTACAAGTAGCTGAAAACCTTCCTATCCCAACGCTCCTCCCCCATTTGTCTCAATCGCTTCTCAAATTTTATTTTGCTGCTAGCTTCTCTGCCCTCAAATGATGTCCATCCCATATCACCTTGTACTCCCTGATTTGGTGTATTCCCGTGAGCAAGCCTACCTATTACACATTGCTTAATTTCTAACCTTGCGTGAACCTCTGATCTCATGCACAAGACAGCATTGCCGAAAGTCAGACCAGGAACCATGACCCCTTTCCATATTCCTCTCACAAATCATACCCATAGTGATTCCACAGTGCCTTATTTTTCATCACCGCTACATTCGTGTTACCTTTAGTTGTTATGTACATTTCGTGTTCGTACTTGGTCCCATTGCTTATCCATACACCCAGATATTTGTATTTATCTGTCATCCCTAGCGTGACCTCCTGTATTCTAAGCTCACTACCTTCATCATGAAAAAACATGACTGCTGATTTTTCCTTACTGAATCTAAAATCTAACCTATCTCCCTCATTACTGCAGGTGTCCATCAAACTCTGTAAATCTTCCTTGTTGTCGGCCATCAGCACTAGCAGGTGTGAGATCCTTCTTGAGCTTGCGGCGAAAACCACTCGTCATCACGAAAAGTTGATCGCTGGTGTTGACAAGAGCAGTGACATGTATGCCGTCTACTTGTACGTCTATAAGGTTCCGTTTTGTCTGTATCGTCAAGAGAGGATTTTCTGTGATGGAAGATGGTCGGTGGGGCAGTGGAGAGAACGAGACTGGTGACGTTGGGGGGATGGGGAGCGGGAGTAGCGGTGTTCAGTAGCAGGTTCCTGGGCAAAATGGTCGCGGCTGGTCTCATGGCGATAGGCGGGACGTGCATGGAAGGTACGAGAGGAAGCTTGTGCAGGAGTACCCCAGCTAGTTCTGCAATGGCGAGAAATGTGCCCGATTCGGTGACATGATAAGCAGATCGGCTTGTCATCGTGTGTTCGCCATGCAGACGGATTACAGAACGTTGAGGGAGAGCCGGTCGGGAAGGGATGTGCAAGTGTGTATTGGGGCTGGAAGTCGGTGCGGGGAGGCGGTGAAATAGAGTAAATTTCTAAGGTGGCGATTTCCTGCCGGACTTGGATGAGGGGCAACGTAATTGGAGAATAAGGGTCAGGGAAGGGTCAGTTGTGCGATCCCCATCCTCGCCACGGAACTCCCAAGCGGATGCTCCCTCGTGACTTTTAACATGACCACTCAAGACTCGGATACATCCTTTCCGGTCGCCCGCCCTTCTGTCCGGCCTGCCTACCCAGCACCTCCACCAAATATGTTACGAGAAGGAGACCCACTCGGAGGAGTAGTCACACATGTATTTGCAGCCGGTTCACTCCCCTCTAATTTGGTCTCTAATCTTTGTAGGTACATCATGAATAACAAGGATGACAGAGCTAGACACCCCTGTCTAAGCCCCCGTTTTATCTCTGTGGGCTTGGATACCTGCTTTTCCCATTTTATAACTACCCTCTTATTTTTATAGATATCCTTTAAACATTATTGACTTCATCTTCCTCACCTAGTGTGTCCAGTATTCCCCACAAGTCCTCTTAAAAAAAAATATACAAAAATGCTAGCCACAAAGGCTCGTGTTCCTTTTCTGATATTTTGATGCACTGCGTCAGTGAGAACAGATTGTCTTCCAACCTCCTGTGTTTCCGAAACCCATTCAGGAGTTCATCCAGCACCCCCTCATCCTCCACCTATGGCTGCAGTCTTTCATTTATAATCTGCATCGCCAGACTGTAGACCACTGATGAACCCAAGAACAGCGAGCGCCGGACTGTCCAACTGCGCATGACATCATTACGTCACTGATGTCACTGCCACTGCGAGTTTCGGTCCCTTTGGTAGACTGGTATTTTATAAATGTATGTAATGGTTATAAAATTGAGTAGCCAGCACTGCAGCCACGTTTCGCGAACAAAAGTAGTTCCCTGGCATGGCTCTTTGTTGAATGTTTGATTGCTAAGCAAAATGCTTGGGTTTGATTCTTACTTGAATCTTTTGCATTCGTCAGGTCAACGCTGCCGATGTTTGATTTTTCTTAACGTCGATACGTTAAAATGACCGATGTGTGTCCTCGCCGTTTCTGGAACGATACTAAGTGTCAATCACCTGTGGTACAAACGCACATAATAGTGGCATATACCAACGCCGCCTCTATTTTATCAATGCTAGCCAGGTGTGCCTGATCCAGCTAATCACCACTCCTCTAGCTTTCCCTGCTCTCCCCCATCGCCTAGCCTTCGCGTGTGCTTTGACATCATGGGGAAGAAAGCCCACCATGCAATGCTTCACAATGGAAATGATACAAAGTAATTTCTTCTTCAGTTGTGTACAATTCCTTAGGGCGGCGTCCTGCCTTCCTCGTGTTCACTATGTTGGCGGTCACGACGACTCTGTAGAGGATACGGTGTTTTAAGGTAGCGTGTCGTCGTTTGTGGCGCTATCGCATAGACGGCATAGACGTGCGCAGGGAGGTGGGGGAAATGACGAAATCACGATTCGAACCCGCGGATTCCGTTTCACATCACCTCTGTGACGTCACCATATCACAGCCGTTCCTGCTTCGGTCTGCGCGGAGCGATTCGTGAAATGACGGAGGCCCAATCACAGTTGGGATCCGCGCGGATCAATGCTCTAAACGCTCGCCAAAGCCCTAGCTTCTCATAGATTTAATATAACTCAATGTCGTTCGTAGAGCGGATCATAGTTTCCTAAATATGAATGGATTTTCTACGTCACACGTCTGATTCGTCCACAACAGTTGTTTCATAGTTCACAAATTTGTTACAGTAAAAGCTGTAAAAGTAGACTCTCAGTAAGGGGAAATCAGGTAAACGGAACTATTGCCTCTGCAATACTTGGTTTCGGGCTTGTATTCTGCACCCATGTACACCCCTCAGCATAGGGAAGTCCTGTTAAATGGAACACATTTTCCAATTCCCTTCAGGTTCCGTTTACTGAGAGTCTACGTATATGGCTAGGCATAGAGTTAATATACTGACTCTGTTATATTAACTCTATGTGGCTAGGAGAAATGAAAAATCGTTTGGCAGCGGTGTTCGGCGGCAGTTTTATTAGTGGTTTCCTTTGGCTGGTGTTATCAGTCGTTCTCAACATCGTACCCAAGCACGCGCGCCATTGGCTGCATCGTGAGTTAGCTCGCTACATCAAACGTTTTCATCAACGTGGCATTGCGGTGTCAATATGATGATTGCGGGAGCGCGCTCGTCGGGAGTTACTCCAGCGGCAATTTGGCTTCGGCTGCGACGTCTGTGACTGCGTGTGCTTCGAGAACAACCACTGGCCTCAACGCATTGTGCAACGCATTTAACCACTCATTACACTCTTCCATGACGCGTGATCAGCGAGGCATAATGTGCGGCATGTGAAATAAGCACTGTGGTAAATAGGAGTAAATCCAAGCCAAATGTGTGTCTAACCTTATGAAGCACGAAGACGTAACCAATAGCTGTGAAAGGCTCCAGTTCAGCGTCGGCATGAACTGAACCCAGACGTTCTTTGCATACATCTGGTCAACACTACTGATGTGAGCTTTTTCTTAATGGTTGCACGTAAAATTACCCATGTGTGTTTTCGCCATTCCTGGGTAGATATAAAGTGTCAATCACCTGTAGCACATATACCTGTGACGCATTTGCTATTTTGCTTTAGTCTTGTTCATATATAGCACATTTTCTTGTGCAACTCGTGGATGGGATATGATGGCTGTCCTCCTTGAATCGTACGCATGTGCTGCAAGCCTCAGTACTCAAGTGCTTGCTTTTTCCAATGTACAATAACTATCCACCAGACAATCTAATTTTTAACTTTATGGTGATGACTGCATCATTTATCGTCCTGTTTCAACATTTTTCTATTAACTTAACAACTCTCTTTTTTCTAAGAGCCGACGCTATTCACCTTTTCAAGCCACTTTGCAAAACATATATAATGATACATTAACCACTACTCTCTATAATGCTACTTCGCACTGAGAGTATTTTAAATACATAAATAAACCACAGCTGGTAGATTTCAATTAGGAAACTACAACGTAAACAAAAAAAGACGTTTTTTTCCTTTACAGAGCAACACAATTAGTCTACTCCGACAATGAACATTCAGAGAAAGTGTGTGCTATCAAAAACACATGCACTACAGCTCTGTCCGACCAGGGGAATCGATCGTTTGAGTGTGTTAGCCTCCCAGTATAAGCAGCGATTCGTGGAGATTACAAACCCACTCTGCGTGAATATCAAATGAGCGAGCTGTTTTTTTGTTGCTACAAACTTGTGCCACACAATAAAAAGTGTTCGATGCATGCAAAGTGATTATTTACATTGCTGTTACTAACTTAAGTAGCACCACATCACTTTGCTTGCCAGGTAGAACGTTGCTTATTTTGTAGCCTATAATGACCAAAGCAATCAATCACATGCGTTACAAGCATGTGATCACGCTATTTAAGCAAACGACGAAATTCGGTGCCCCTTTTTTTTGTGATGCACTGTGCCAATGCATGGTGGGAGGCACAAAAAAGATCCAATGGACTTTCATCCACATGGTTAGCAGGGCAACGATTCAGTTGGTGCAGGTAATGACGACAGTCACACGTTCATATTCAGGCAACACTGAAATACGAAATGAAAAATCACTCTGATAACTGTGATAAAAAAATCCGATTGTTGTATCAGAAACAGCTCACCGCTGACAAGCCTTTAATCGAGAGAGCATCAGTTATTGAAAAATTATGCACAAAAAATATATGCCTCCGACCTAAACACTTTTGAATGCTGCATTCCTTTGTGCTCATGGACGCAGGGTTTATTGCGTATGATGCCAAAACCTGCGAGTTATTAAGAGCTTCGCCTCAAAAGTTACTAATGACTACAAGACTCCCTGATGCAACATTTGAAACGTAGCTATAGCATGTTCTGCCGACAGCCGGACAAAAAATGCGAACAGCATGAATCATCTACGTTTCAGCAGCACGTAATACACTCTTAAAATTGTTCAACAATAAGAATGCCTGATGTGTAATCACTGAATGTCACTTTAGCCATTTTGAACACTACATTGTGACAGCGAGAGGCAAAAGGAAGAAAGAACGCATAACCTTAGCATCAGTAATGAGTCTTCTCGCTTAAAGCAGAGGTCTAAAACTTACATCAGCGCCCAGGCTACAGTCATGAAATTTAGTCCCACAAATGGCAGGGACAGTGAACAAGTAGGAAGCACGAGGAGAGGCGAGTTTCAACAAAATGTCAGCTAACAATGACTTTTGAAAGAAAGCCATGAACTTATCTCATAGATTGGTCGTCTCTAAAGGGGATTCAACCGCAGGGGTCCAATAGCATATGATAGCAATCTACACAATGATTAAAATGTGGATGCCTATCCTAAGGTGAAAAGTTTCTGTTCCACAGTTATTTTTAACCACAAGGTGACCGCATTGGGTGCCTCACGAAAAAATGCTTTGGAGCAGTCCTGCCTGTGTAGCTTACCCGTGGAAAGAGTTATTAATCATGTTACGCAACCAAAACGATGAGAGAACCGTTTAGGAGTGTCACGAACGGTCACAAAGTCTTGAAAGAAATATGAGACAAAGACTCATTTGCGGGCCGTGGGCCGCAAGCGAGTGGTTGGTGGGCCGCATGCAGCCCATAGGCCACGTGTTCAGGATCTCTGATCTCAAGGCCTCACTCAATGTGTGTGCTGTCTCTGCCAAGAAAAAGTGATGCAAAGCTTGTGTGCATACCAATTGGGCCCAACTAAAGATAAGCAAGGATAAAATAATAGTGTATTAAGGTAAACGAATACATAGAAAATGTATCTCAATTACAATACACTTTATTTAATAAAATGACACTGCCTTGTGTAAAGATGCAAAACAATGCGTGAACTTTGTGTGAGGAGAGAAAAAATATTGCAGTTTCCCGCAGCAAAAACAAGTTTTCTTACTCACAGTACAAATTTGATGATGACAAGGATTATCAATGTATACAACATGTGATGCCAATTTTACTATATTCGAGAACAACACAATACATGGGTAAAAAGAGATACAAGAAATTATTACACGCAACCATTTACATGCCGCATTCATGATGCACTAGCACACATACATCAAACGTGGTATTGCGAGACATGACTGCATGACAAGCATGAATGACGGATGGTAAAATGAACATCACGATATCCTTGTCATGTACAACATGATTTACATGCCACACTCACGGTACGCTCACAGCCATTTCGCTAACTTGATCAATACACCGAATTTGGTATTGCATAACGTGACTGTAATCAACATAAATGGCAGGTGTTAATATTAAAACCATGAGATTCGTGTCATGTCAGCATCCACGGTCAGAGTGCATGTGCGGCCAGTTTGCTCTCTTAATATAGTACACTAAATTCGGTATTGCATGACATGTTTGTATGATGAACATAGATGACAGCTTGTAAAATGAAAATCGCGACGTCTATATCGTGAGCAATGAGATTTACATGCACGCTCATGGTGCACTCGTAGCAAGTTCGCTAGAATGACATACACCAAGATAGGTATTGCGTGATGCGACTGTATGACGAACATAGATGACAGGTGGTAGCTAGCACAAAAGTCACGGCATGCATGTCATTTACGCAAGTGCTGGGTATATTAAATACACATTTATCTTAAATACTCTTTGGGTATTTTGCATCAGTATAGGAATACGTCTCTTTAAAAGAGCATCCGTATCTGTATTTCCGATACGTTTAATAATGCATCGTGTATTTTGAGATACAAGACAGTGCTGGGGAAACACCACCATAAGAAACAATAGACATTGGCTGAACTCTACTTTTCAAGCTGATGCTGCTGCCATAAAGCCCCCTGAATAAAACCGATGACAGCTACATGTTTATTTTTCCATCAGAGTGGTCCGGCATGCACAGGCAATTAGGTCTGCACATTCCTAAGAGAAGCAGTCAAGTGATGGCGATCGAGCCATCTCGACAAAAACAAGTGCATGAAGACTTGCACGCAGCTGACATTTCTTTTTCGACATTTTTTTTCTTTTTAGTTCTGTTGGTGCAATGACACTTGTCTATAGCCACTGCACTGAGCTGATTATCCAAATTGTACAAAGTCTTTAGCTTAAATTCTGAAGCGGCTATCGTGTCATTATCTAAGTTTGTCTTGCATGATGGACGGTTGCAAAGCATCAGGAATAAAAGAATGGGGCTGCTTTGCGTCTTGCCGATACATGAGCTTGGCTTGCATACAATGAGATTGACTTATATGATGAAAATTATTTTTAAAAAAATCATCAAGATGCTAGAAAGAGGGCTTGAATAACATAATACCAACTACTTGGTTTTTTTCACGAGTATCCCCACCTGCCTTTTTATGCTATTTGGCAAATTTTTATGCTATTTTTCACGAGCTTTGAGTTTTCTGTTATCTGACCTTCACATTGAGTTGACGATCTATCATGCTCTATTCTAATAGCTTTTAGGGGTGCACCTGTATCGTGTTTATACAGGTTGTTTCACGTAACTGGAACCAAATATTTACAAAAGAAGTGGTTAAACTCAAATGAATAAAACCAACAACATGGTGTACCATCACGTTGCTTTCGCTAAGGTATTTTTATATTGTGCTTAGTCTGTTAATGAGCTATGATGAATTATGCAGCATTACTGATATTCCTTTAAGGCTAAGTGCACTTCCTCAAGTTGGAAAGTGCACTCCAAAATTAACGTTTCAAATTTTTTTGTGCAATCGTATGTGCTGTATGGCGATTCTTTCTAGTAGTTGCACCCTGTATTCACTGTGATTGTTTAATATAGAACCACCTTACTATTCTAGTTTTCCCATTTTATGCTATTGTCAAGTGTTTATCTTTTCTTTTTGTTGTTACAATAAGCTGGCAAGCAGAGCTATAAGTTACAACACTGTAAATAGCAGCAATATCCTGCTGAACCTTGTGTCACAACAATATGTCCGAGACGTTTTTGGGCGCCATAAGCTCTCTTGGAGAAGAAATTGTAAAAGATTGCATGTTAGTGATTATGTTGCTAACAAACGCTTTTTGACGGTAGATAAGTAGGATATGAAAAATGATTGCAGTTTTATGTCCTGAATGAGTTGTGACCGCTGAATCTATAGTTATCATCCTTGCACAATGTGTAAAAAAAAAAGGATATTACTACCGTTAATGTTGCTGCTCTACAATAGTGAGTTGATGCAATATTGCAAAAACGGTAATATAATTACGGCAAAGGTAAGATTGCACAGCAGTATTTATGCCATTATGCGGAGGTTTCCTATTATCGTTCCTGCGAGATCATGGCAGGATCCACTGGCTGGTAGCCAAGTAAAGCAACAACGTTCATCAATTACAAGAACATCATGCAAAAGCCACTAACAGCATAGTGTATGAAGGGCTGTCATGATTAAGTCCCGACAAACAAATGCAAATAAGTTGCATCGGAATGAAGTTAGTATGCTTTGAACAAGAGAGACACAAACAAATATTTTGTTAATGTTAAACAAATCTGGTTGGAATTAAGAAATTTTCAAGTAGGTAAATGCCTTTGAACGTAGGCCTCCACTGCTTCGACAGACCGAATATATAATGGCGAATTTTCAAATGTATCAAAGTATCTTAAGATATAATTCGAAAGTATTGTATTAGATACAATAAATCTAGAAGCATCTGTATCTGAAATACTTTGATGCCGAGGATTTTAAATCTTATTGAGATGTGTTTTCAAAGTATCTTTGCTCAGCCCCGGTTTACGGCATCACGCTCATGGCAGTTTTGTTAGCTTGATATATATAAAAATTGGTATCGCACGACGTGACTAAATTATGAACATGAATGACAGTTGCTACCACACAAATAATGATAAGCATGTTATGTACAGGGTAATTTACTCCTTGCTGGCTGCTTCACATTACCTCTGTGCCTACGATGCATGAGATCTGCTGGTTTTGTCTGGAATGTTGGCAATAACGTTTTAGAAGTCGGGACAGTAAGAGGACACGTTTTCTGAGAGTGGGCCAGTAAGCATATTACACTTTGCTTTCGTTGTGTTGTGATTTTGCCTTTGTCAGCCTAGCAAAAGCAATACCATTGAAATATTAATAGGCTCCGACAATTACTGGCAACCTGCGAGTGGTGATGAGATACCCACGTGCAAAAAGTGGAGGGACTTGAAAGCTGTGCATGCTAGATCAGAAAGGACTGTGCAAGGGCCACTTCCATTTCCAAGAAAAACCACTCACTGTTCTGCTGAGAACATACGTTGGAGAAGACACGTGGTTCGGAGGCTCTCACAAAAATTTGGGATCCAGAAAATATAACTGACAGAGCTTACAAGAACCGACAGCTGGGATTGTTCGTAAAAATTCATGTTAAAGCTGGTAGCGCAAAGGAACGACACAAGCGGGAAACAAGCACACTGAAGTTAGCACTCGTCTCGTGTCACTGTTCCTTTGCACTGCCTGCATCGACATGAAGTGCCGGAGCTGAGGAGGATTTTATGTTGGGCAGCAAACTCAAGCCAGAGCCATTCGAGAGAAATTAGACGAAAAAAGAAGGATGCCATCAATTTCGACTTCTCTGAAGTGATTGATCTGAAAGAGAATTTCACTGTGCCTTGGATGTTTGAGGTGCAAGTTTGACGACTGCGATCACTTGGAGAAGAATGAGAAAACTATTCATGTGTACCCAAGAAAAGAGCCAGGAGAACAAATCTTCCATTCAAGATGAATATAAATTCGATATACAACATCTAGAATGGAACAGAAAACACCATCGGAAACCAAGTGGCCAAAATCCGCAAGTCAATGCTTCATGCGGCCCTTCTACCAAAGGAAAGAAAATTAGCCAGACTTGCTGCCAAGAGGCTTACCAGCTGAAAGAGTACATCCGAGAGAACCGCAGAGACATGAAACAAAATAGAAGAGCATTTCTTCAAGGTTCCCAGAGGTCTTGGGTCGAGATATACGAGGCCTTCCAAAATGTGCCACCACGATATTTACCCACAATGTCTGGACGGAAATGCCAGTGGAAAGAATAACTGTTACGAAACAGTTGAGTGTTTCACAGCGTAGTTATACAAGTTGCGAAACGCTGAATCAGATGTAAGAAAACAGTGAATGATAACGAACGAGCTTGCTCAGGAGGTTAAATGCGATAAACCGTCAATCCTTCGAACATTCGCTCGATCATCATACAAAGACGCGACACAGGAAGTGTGGTGTGATTTCGTATACACATTATATGCACAGCCCTCAGCTCAGGGTCTGCTTGTCAATGAACCCGCGCTGCTTTGGCTGCACAAGCCCCTGTCACTGTCGCCGCCTCGCTGCTGCTGGCTTGTGCTTGCTGCCAGCGCTGGCCCTCTGGTCTCACGAACTCTGACAACAGGGTCTTCGCGGCGAGTTCGGGCTGCAGCCGCATTGCGAGTCCTTACGCCGCTGCCTTGGTTTCTTCAGTGTTTATAGTAGAAGCTGAATGGCAGTATCAGAGGGCACCAAGTGATATACGGCGAAAGAGAAAGGAAGCGCGCCAACAGTAAGCGCTATACATGGGTGCAGCCCTCTAGCGGTCTCCTGTCAAACTAGAGCCCGTGCCAAGAGTGGACCACCATCAGAGTGGTGGCGTGCCACGTAGTGAGCACTCTTTAAATCAACGAAGAGCACAGCTGCGCCTCTAGCGAGAGCAATGAGACCTAGCGTACATGACGCTACGGTGAGAGACAACTCCCCAGCATAAGAAGCAAGCTCTTAAAATGGAAAAGAAAGCCTGCATCATCGCATGAGCTTTCGATTGAACTTTAAGGGCTGAATGCGACGAGATTTGCCTCAAACTAAAGACTTTTCATTGAAAACATGGCGTACCTTCGGGAATCAACACCTATTCATGCAGTGACCCAAATTTAATTCATCTACGGTTTTTCCTCAACAAAAGCAGATTCATACGTGAAAAAGGTCTGCCTTTGTCTTCGTTGGCCAGGTGGAGCCGAAGTTAACCACTGTGTGGCTGTTTAATTTTTAGAAGTCGAGTCGAGTGACGTCATTTACTGGGCACGGGGAGATGTACAATAAGGTGGTGGTCAAAAATTTCCAGGCCACCATCCCATGTATTCCTATGGGGACATGCCCTGAGAACTTCTGACCCTTCCCCCCCCCCTGCAACTTCATTTTTATCAGCCTAGAAGATTATTATTATTGCCATTGCTCCTCAAGAGCTACCGCTAGCTCGAGGGCACGAAATCCTCTGTTTCTGTTTCATTCAGTCATGTTCGATTGAAGTGTTCATTTCGGGCGTGCCCTCTGCTGTTCTGCAAGACACACTAGTAGCCGGCCTTGAGATCTACCACAGGGTGTGTTCCAAAAGTAGCTTCACTCGTCCACATTTAGTGCATAAACGATCCCAGGTTAGGTGTTGATGCAGTGCTTCAAATATTTCTGCATTAACATTCACATGAAATTTTTATAAATTGAAGAATTATTGCGTTCAGGTTACTGCCTATTTAATAACTTTAGCAGCATGCTTTATGCATGCCCCGCCAAGGTGGTCTAGTGGTTAAGGTACTCGGCTGCTAACACGCAGGTCGCGGGATTAATTCTCAGCTGCGGCGGCTGCATTTTCAATGGAGGCGAAAATGCTGTAGGTCTGTGTGCTCAGATTTGGGTGCACGTTGAAGCCCCAGGTGGTCGAAACTTCCGGAGCCCTCCACTACGTCTCTCATAATCATATGGTAGTTTTGGGACGATAAATCCAACGTATCAATCAACCAATCAATCAAACTTTATGCATGCAGTGAGCTATAGTTGCTATGTTTACACGTGCATTTGGAAAGCAGCCTGGATAGTGTCTATTATGTTCCCCATACATATATTCTATTGTTTCCATGGTGTCTTGTGTATGAAGCTAATTCGTGGTAACCCTGACAAAGTGTCTGATCTCAGTTCATGTAGCATGGGCTAGTATTTTCATGTACCCGACTCAAATATCTCATATATGGAGCATGTGGCCCTTAATGAAAGAAGAGCTATCAATACAGACTGCCTGCTGATCTGGCAAGAACTTGAACACTCCAAACCTTGAGACATCACATGGCCGTACTTAGCACCAGCTTTCGTAACTGTCGTCGACCACATCAAGCACTCTTAGGTATTTTCCCAAAGCAAGCCAGCAGAAACTGTTCAGGCTGTCTATCTGAGTCTCCAAGTGAGTGTGGCAAGAGATGCCTTGTGACACGACTCCAGTTAGCAAGAAGTAGTTTCTCGCAATGAAACACTTTGCTGAACTGATCATTCTCAAGGCATCCTTGGACGACTTTCCCGAGGCTCTCGCAACACGCTGGACAAAACAAGGCTTTTCTAACAGTGACTCGAATGCAATGGCCCAGCGCTTGTTGACGCGAGGCTCGAGCACGAACTGAATGGCACAGTTCCACTTTTTCCTGTTGTGATCCACATGGTGGTTGATTCCAGCGAATAAACATTCGGTGCGACGTCTCTCATTGAAGATTGAGAAACCCGTTAGCGTGCCATTTGACCTCAGTGAGCGGCCGAGGCTGCATACGTCATCCAAGCAGCTCAAATCCACATCGATGCAGTTTATCCACAGCTTCTCCAAGAAATCACGGTTAAGAGCCACCGTCCCAAGGCTTCGCAGAATCCAATCGTCCAGCCTGTGGATGCTGAGTGAAATTTCAGTCAGTGTTATGTTGTCCCACAGACCTTCAACCACACCTACACAGCTACCCTCGGATATGCTGTCTTCCTCCATTACAAGCTTCCAGATGGAGGAGTTGGCATCTAGTGCTTCGCGCAATGCTTCCGCCTCGCTGACCGTGCACGTGGAGAATTTAACGTGGAGGCACTTGATGGTGCTGTTAGCGAGGACTTTGCACAGTCGTTGACAAGAGCTGCTGTAAGAGCCAAAGGCAGCGAGGTGCAGCTCCTCTGGACATAGAGCGGGCACCTTTAAGGCTTCTGTGAGGGCTGGAGTATATGTGTCGGGCCAGGTTGTTCTTACGCGGGCAAAACATTTGGCTGCCACCAGCTTTCCAGACAAACCAACTCTGTAAAGAGAGAAAAAAAAAGGGTGGAGGTTGGTGAAGGGAGGGCATTATTGCAGCTCTCTATTAAGATCTACACATTTAAAAACGTGACTGTCTTTGTGCATCTTGCAAAAAAGAAGCAAATACATAATAGTGTTTCACGATTTTGAAGAGCCTATGCAATTTCTTTTTGAAGAGTGGTTATCTGAGAGGCATGCCATCATAGGAAAGAGTCTCAAGAAACCTTTTTGTGTAAGCTTTCCTCAGTTCCACCCAGTGTGAAATCTGCAGAAACAGCAGAGCTGTAGTTATTCCGTGTTTCCCTAGTGATTTTTCGGGCGTGTCTGGGATCACATTATTTGTAGAAATTTATGGGAAAGGATGCCTGGCAGTTCTTGCCACACCTTACCCAGCTACTGTGTGTTTGCACGCTATTCATGCTCGAGACTCCCTTTCCCGTTTAGCTGCGCAGCTATGACTCTGCCTGAAAACTAAAGTCCCTAGAAATAACTAAAGTAGCGCCGTTCCTTTCAGTGTGCAGGCTTCTCCTCTCCTCGACGCTTGGTAGCCTTGGTAGTGCAAGCTTCATCTTGTCTGTCCTAGGTAGCGCATTTTTTTTTTTTGCTTCCACGATGACACTGGCTTACCCTACCCTATGTGCCGGAAGAGGGTATGCCTGTGTCCATCCTTTCCTGCTGGACACTCTAGAGACTTTGCTGCAGCTGTTGAGAGAGGAGGCAGAAATGAAAAGGCACACTCAGCACTACTTCCGTTTTTTAGGGACTTCACTACAAACAAGGCAGTTTATTTATTTATTTATTAGTACCTCAAACGCCCCGTGAGGGGTATTACATGAGAGGTGGGTATAGCTATTACATGATGGTTTCTATAGATGCCTTGAAGGATGTATGACTGGAGTGGTGCACCATGTCGGCAGGAAGACGGTTCCAGTCTTTTGCAGTTTGAACGAAAAATGACTTTATGTGGGTGGTAGTGCAAGCTGCTGGGGGAAAAACTGCTTTAGGGTGGTCATGACAAGATGAAGAGCGATGCAAGGGTTCGATATCATTCTGTCGGCGTAAAGGTAAATAGAACTTATGGAAAAGACATAATCTGGCAGCTTTGCGGCACTGCTCAAGGGTTTGAAGACGAAGACATGATTAGAGTTCGGTGACAAGGGTATGATAAGAATAGTCGTAAAGAACAAACCTAGCCGCACGATTTTGTATGGATTCCAGCGCGGGTGAGAGGTTAGTAAGTGGAGAGTTGTGTCATCAGTGGAGAATAGTTGTGTCATCTATGGCTGTATCTGGGAACCAGAGCATGACGTGAAGACACTTATCTGTCCTATGGCCAAGAACTACAACAGCTCCAGTGATACAAAAAGAACGGCCAGCTAGAAAGTTTCTGTATCTGTCTGAAAGGTCAGGTCAGGGATGTTTTGGCATCCTTGTTTTGCTAACTGCTATCGTGAAAACTTCTCTAGAATAAGGCATTTAATTACGTTCCGACTAATTTCATGAAAGGAGGTAAGGATTGTTTATTGCCAAAAATATCTACAATAATTTGTGTAATGCCTCAAAGGTAATCGGAATGAGACAGCCTAGTAATTTGAATGACACAGACCCAATAGCAGCCACTTCATAATGAATCAAATAGACAATGAGGCCAATGAAATGGGGAGATACATTTTTCGGCTTTTAAAAGGGTACTGACAAAACATTTTGCAGGGGAGATAGTCTGTGGGATCGATTTCTATGAACATGCATATATCATCTGCAAAATATCAATGGTGCATATTGTTTGGGAGATATTTTAATAATTTTAGAAGTTTGCATGCATGAACCAGCACTACAAGCCGCACCTCACTGCAATGACACCTTTGAAAGTGACTCGGCAGTGACCCCCCTCCTTTCCCAACGTCGGTACAAGTCATGATGCCATCATAGCCACCATTTTCATTTTGCTGTGCTTGTGGCAGCAGACTACTTTTCAACGGCTGCTCGCGAATCCATGGAAGCAGCGCATGCATTGAGTTTTGCGTTTGGCAACACTGCTTTCACATTTTTTGTTTCAAAAGACCTCTTGATGCAGACTATGCAGAAGTGTGCCACTGTTCTGTTCGCTGACATCCTAACTGTTGCACTCGCTAAGTCGAATACAACAGAACCCTTTAGTGCCTGAATGATGAAACTGCCGAAGAAAATAAAAATTGTTGTCATTTTCCAGGTTTAAATAGCAACCTTAAAGAATTACACAGTCAAATTTATCTAAAGTGCACCTTTAATGCATACTCTTATGAATGTCGTGAATTCTCCGCATGCCACAGAAGCAAGCACCTTGCAATAAAAGAGGTACTTCAGAACTACCCAATATGTGGTGTGTCACACCTTGAACGCGTACAGACCAAATAAACACAATTATTGAAGGCAGAGCTTGCATCAGCCTGGAGAGCAAGAACGAAGAAGTTAGCATTCTGACACGTGATTTGCGCTCTCTGCGATTAGCTACACAACAATTGGTTCTAGCATAGAATACCTTACATGAGATAGCGCAAGATTTTTCATGCTGAAAGCTATATTCCCCGTGAGTACTTGACAGCTGGCATTAAAGGTGGCACACGCCTTCCGTGACTCGCACGATTGAAGTTTTTCAGTACGTTGCGAATTAGCGACACCACGCAGTAAAGCGTTAAGAATTCCTGAGAGGCCAGCCTAGATGACCGAAGCGTGCCAGCTGATCGCCTACACATGCTCCACAAAGGCGGGGTCCCGGCTCATGACATCAGTACAGAGTGCATGCCGACTGAGTCAGCCTTGTATGAATCTGCCTTTGAGAGAGAAATGCTGCAGAATTCTAAATCTGTGTCTGAGTATAAGGGTCGATAGCTGCACCTGGCAGCTTGTAGTTTTTGGAGCTCTCTCACACAAAAACTGAGAATCGCAGGTAATAAGGAGCCTGTCATTATGTGTCGTGTTTTGCAACAATGTGCCATGTTATGATTATTAGGCCCCCAGCAACACATTGCAGCACAAAAATGCGAGGCCAAAATTTTGTACCAGTACCTTTTTAAATGTAGAGTAGGGATTACGAAACAAATGCAAATTAATTACCAAAAAAAAACTTGCTGTTGGCCAGCATCAATATTAAAACCTCCAAATGACACATCCGATGCTCTGTCAAATGAGCTGTGGCAGCAGTCATTCCCCATCCACTCCGTTGGGGATTACTGCACGTACATCCTGGGAGTGTTAGCCAGAGCCACTTTTAGCCATGGGGATCAGTATAGAATACTCCTTTACTGCCAGTTGGCAAGGTGTAACACATACTCTTTTTGTGAGCTGGCAACTGACCAACATATCTAACATGCTACCTAAAATATATCTAGACTTTCACTATGAAAGAACAAAATAAAGGAGATGGATCAAAGGGCTAGTTTTTTGTTGGGCACAACCTATTAAAGCCAACAAGGTAGTGAAACCATAGCTGCATTGTCTGTTCATCCATTGTCCTCCTTTCATTCCAGCAGCCACTAGTCGGTCAGTTATGGCAAAATTTGCCAAGCTAGTCCAAGTTGTTTGTTGCTATTACCTTAAGTCGCTACGATGCTGGCAGTTTACGCTAACTCTGTACACAAGTGCTTTGGGGAGCTAGTTGGTGCAACATTCAGACTGAAAGATAACTATGCAGGAAGTCTTCTATTACTCTGAATAGAACACTGACCATTTCTTTTATTATTATTACTCTAAACATAACACTGTCAACTTCTCTTATTATTGTTTCATCTCCTGCACAGATTTATTTGTTTCAAAATACCTTAACAGTGCAACAATGTCATTCAATTTTTGTACTTACTGCTCATGCACGAAGTTATCGTCGCAGGGAACCGCCAGGATCTTCAAGGTATCATTGGTTTCAAGTGCGCTGCATAGTGTTAGCACTATGCCAAAGTTGACGATACACTGAGATACATCGAAGCGCTCCAGGGATCCGTTGCGTGCCAATCCAGCAGCGACTTCTTCAGCAGCAAAACTGGTCCAGGTGCAATGACGTACCTCCAAGCTGCGAAGTCCAGCATTGTGCACCAGAAGTGCGTTCAACGGCATGCCATGGTGCTTTTCCAACGACATTGGTCTCTTCTTGTCGCCACTCAGAATCAGAGACTCGAGTGTGCCATTGCACTTGAGCAGTTGAAGCAGCTGTCCGAAGTTTAGGCTGGCACATTCGAAGTGCAGCTCCGTGAGAGAGAAGCTTGCACTCAGGCTATTGCATAGCGCACTTAAGATGCGCTGGTCTCGTGTATTGTCTTGGAGAGATAGCTTCTGGAGAGATTCAGTCGACTGCATAACTCGTTCCAGTGCTGTGGCGGCATTCAGAGTCGGCTGTCCGAATAGCGACAGCTCGGTCAGGGCTTCGCACCGGCGGAGGGAGCAAACCAACTCCACCGGTATCTCGGGGTCCGCATCGTACGCGGAGAAAGAGACTGCCCGCAGGCTTTCCCTGTTCGCCTCAATGAGCTTCACCAATCGCGACGTAGAGGCGTCGTCGAGGACGAAGTCTTCGATGCGCAGGCTCCTTAAAGTGGATACGTCCCCGACAACGTCCAGCAGTAATGTCCAAAAACGAGCCGCGTCTCCTGAAATCTCGATGTACTCGACGGCGCAACCCGAACCCAGCTCCAGTACTTCAGACGTAGAGACGGTCCGGCAATCGAACGCGCTGTGGCAAATGCTGAGCCTCTTGATGCACGCGTGCTGGCGCACAAGGCACGCCAGAAGAAGGGCCGTGTTGCAGTCGACGGAGTTGGCGTAAATGTCCGCGTAGGGTTCAGTGTCGCGCGAAGTGCGCAGGCACAAGCGTCCGGGCTCTTCCTCTATCAGTTCGAGCCAGAGAGAGGCCAGGGCGGAGTTCCAGTGGTTGACTTCTTTGCAGAGCCAGCAATCTTCGGATGGTGGTGAGGACGTGCACGGCTTGGCTGTCGCCGACAGAAACTTGCGAAACGGACCATCAATGAACGATACGGAAGAAAACATAACCGGAGAGGACGACATTTTGTCCGATGCGGCAGCCGGAATGTTGACGCGCCGTCGATTCTACGACCGGCCAAGCCGGGTAGATATTTTTCACTGTTGTTTAAGCGGCACAAAATCTGCACTACTACGGCAACGGCTACCCATGCTAACACATGCGAACGCTACAAGCAAGCTGCAATGTGATTGCAAGTTTGTTTACTTTCTCGCGTACTGGTAAAATGGCAGTAAGTAGGCTTCGGATGGCGTTGGGTCGCAGGGCAGCTATAATAAAATTTCAACTGCAAAGACGTCGTCGTCGCATCTTTGGTTCGAAATACTGAAATAATGACTACGTTTCAGTTTATAGGTCGAAGGGTGCGCGTGTTTACAGCGGTACGACGTGCAATCGACATAACTATGGCCTCTAAGATTGACATCGTCTCAATTTTCTTATTAATTTTTGGTTATTTTCAAGGTATTGGTTTACCACGTTCTTACTAAGTGTAAGCGCTGCAATATTTGCACTACTTGTGGTCATTTAAAAACCGCCTATGAAGATTGCCTTCAAGAAAAGGCGGATAGAAGTTGTTTGCTTCCTCCATGGATGATAGCGAAATAGTGGCCTACGTACAGTGTACTGGTACACTGTAGCCTACGCAAAGAATTGTGGGCTACGGCGCTCGTCTGCATCTACTTCCGGTTCGAGATGCTGTGCCGCCCGACGGGCATTCTTGCCAGTGCCGTCGCTCTCCGAGTGTTCCACTTAGCGCTTGCGGAGGCCTTTCCTCGCAAATCGCTGCTTTAAACGTGGGAGTGCTATGCTGCTCAGATGAATAAATAAATTCAGTCACTACGAGATAGTTATAATGGTACGAGTGGCCATTTCTTATTCAAACAGCATGCACCTCCGGACACATGCACGTTGCAGCGAAGGGTGTTCTCGCGCGTTTTCTCGCTTAGAATTTTTTTTCTGTCCACCCATAATGAAACGTCCATCCATTTGTTTTCATGCTGCTCACTTGTAGAATTTAGTGAATGGCCGCAGTAAAGTGTCTCATTCTAAAAATCAAATGTTCTCGCAGTTTTGTGGCTTTTTTCCCCCTCAATCTCCCTTTATTGGAGATGCCATATCCTCACACACTCAAACATTGCGTTTCATTGCATGCTCAACATATACATGTATTTGTAAAAGCAAAACAAGTCTGACCCAATAGAGACGTCATACCATGCATGCAACTCTTTGCTTCTAAAGAGAGTTCAATCGTTTTACGTCCTGCGATATCTTTAGTTTTGCGCCATGCGCATAGCTTTCATGCGCTCAGTTGTTTCCATAAGCTTAACAGGCAGTAGGGGATGCAGAATATAGGCTATGCAAATATATTGTATCGGCGCACTTTATCGGGTCCAGTACGCATACTTATGTAGTCAACCTAGTTGACATTTCACAGCATGTATTCATATGTGCACGTGATTTTGAGGCGGCCATCATTCGTGGTAGAAAATAAAAAAACCGAGGTGATTCTGAATAAGATTACTGCGCGTTTTAAAGCATAAATGCGCTCGAAACCTGCCTCTCATTGTTCCTCCGCTTCACCCATTATCACTTCCGCTTCGTTCTTTCAAATGCGCGAAATATCATGTATTCATTCACAAAAGTATCCTAGAACACAATAACTACACAAGGGGCAACAAACGCGTCGCAGAATTGCACGTGTCTCCTTCTTCATTGCACTCCGCAGCAGGCACCTTGAAGCGGCGAAGGGATATGCCTCGAACCGGAAGTACCATAGCATACGACACACCATTTTGCTATCATCAAATTCCATAATGCTGTTAGAGTTGTGCCGAATGAGGGAAACCATGCGGTGTTTCTTCCTTTTCTCCAAGCACCGAAGAATGCTACGAAGCTCCGCCAGGTCAAACTCATTGGAGGCTAGAAGCTCATCAACTGCATTGATGCTGTTGGTGTTGTGTCGCCGTCTAGCTGTTCTCGTGTTTCGCAGGCGTTCCATGGCATGGAGTTTTTCCCTCCTCCAAGTTATATGGTCTTCCTTGAAACCGGGTCGACTTTCTGCACCAATGTAAACCCCCAAGACTTCTTTCGTAGAAAAACGGGTTTAAAGGACTAATACGCCTGGAGATGAATAGCAGAGCGAACAACAACCTCACATGCCACGCGCTATTCCTTGTTCCTCCCGTGCCCACAATGTCCAGTTTTTAACAGCGTTGACATGACTTCAGTGTTTTTTTTCCCCTGGTTGTGCGCACCCAGCCAATTGACACAGCAAACCAGCTGGCGGGCCAGCACGTATTACGATTTATGGAGGAATGAGCAAACTTTGGAAAATAACTCGCCGTGAAGCTATGCGGCTCGCTCTTCTGGCAGCTCCCGTAGAGCCCCTTTTCCTGGTACTATCAGCCCAACATGTAGAGATTCATAACTATAGTGAACTAGATGTATTCATAAGAAAACGCGAGTATAAGCAGAACAGCACTGCACCTCCAAGACTCGATCCTAGTGTGCTTATTCAACAGCAACAATTATTTCCAAGTTCCTAGCCTTATGTCACACAGCAATGATCAATAACAAGCAACTCTAGTCATTTGCAAACATTTTAACCGACATTTCATGTCCAGGACTGATGGTCAAGCGCCAGGATGCCTCTTTCTAGAGTTACTTTTCTCGATTAATAATTAGTCAGAGGTTACTAGTTCCAATCAATATTGTGAAAGAATAATGAGCTCTAAAATTTCCCGTTCTTTTCTCTGGATTGTGCAAGGTCATACCCCATGTATGACAAGATCATACCCCATGTATGAAAGAACAGTTAATTGAGCGGGTGAATGCGTGTTTTTGTTTTTCCACCATAATCCTCTTTCCAATGTTGCTGTCACAACTAAGATAGGACACTGAAATGACATTTGGCAACAGCCCAAGTGTTGTCACTGCCAAACCACAGAGGCCGCGTCATAGAAAAAAACACACAACAGCTTTTTGGAACATTTATTGGCAAGTACTACGGACCAGACAAAAGTGAAGGCACGATGGCATGATTAGTTAGTGTCCGTAATAAAACATATATTACAGTTTCTAAAAGAAATTTTTCAGGTACTCAAATTATAGTGCTTATAAATAAAAAAAAATGTTACATTTTATAAAAGAAATTTTTCAGGTACTCTGAAATTAAAGTGCTCATAAATTAAAAAAAAATGTTACATTCAGAAACAAAGCTTATAAGCCCAGCTAGCTTTCTCCAATCTGAGCAGCTAAGAAAGTTACACAAATGAGACATGTGTCTCATTTGTACAAATAACTCAAAATGCAACTGTTCTACTCGTATAGCAGCACTGTTTCTCAAGCAATCTGGTTATATTGAGGAACTGGCACTCTAACAAACAAAAACATTTCTGATGTCAAGTTTTCCAGAGAACGCTTTAGCAAAGTTGGCAAGCCTTTAGGGCCAAAGAAGTAATGGTGTACATATAGAGTACCATAAAAATACCAAGCACAAGAAACACAGAGATTATCGTTCATCACACACGTCGGAAACTCTGAGGAACTGTGCAATTGCTTGCCAGCAATAATCGTTCAGGGCGTCCACCTGGGTTTGTGTGCTCGGATGGCACTTTACCGAAAACTTCACTACCCCTGTGAGGTAGAGGTAGTGTGAATGTATGTATCTGTCCGCTGCCTCAACGGCTGCCAAGGCTTCTTGCTCAGACATTCCAGTGACCTCGGAAAGCTGCAACACGAATGAAGGACCTACACGGAGAGTCTCAAACGCCTGGGCGGAGCGTTTCGTCAGCGTTATCCGCATCACAAACTTTGCCGCCAAGTTAAGCAAGCCGACGTTTCGTCCGATCGCCTCCCGAATACGGAGCGTGGCACGATTTCTTGGCAAGGACGTGGACACGAAAGAAGTCACAACATTGTTCTCAGCGAGTCCCCGAGATATCATCTCTACTCGCTTTGTTTCAAAATGCTTAGAGTAAACTGTAATCGATGTCAGGGTTCTGTTCTGTCTGAGCATCTGGGCAAACAACTTGGAAGCGCGAAGTCCAATTTCAGTTGCAAACAGGGTCAGCTTGACCACCGTTGTATTGACAAGGAGGGCCTTACATACATCGCAAATGAACGAGCCATCAAATGAGCTCATGCCCACCTCTAATTCCAGGTCCTTGATGGACCGGTTAGAGATCAGCGCATTGCGCAGTGCTTGCCCCAGGTGACAATCGTAGTGCTTTGCTTCCATCTTCAGGACTCTGACCATGGTGTTGCTGGCAACAGCATCAAAAAGTAAGCACAAAAGAGAGCAGGAGAATTCGTTCAGGTCACCGAGGTCAAGTGTTCGGAGTGACTGGGAATCCGCTATCAGTGCTATTGTCAGGGGTGTCAGGTCAGCATCCACCCACGGCAGTGCAATGCGGCCATAGCACTCTTTCTGGCTCAATCGACGAGACAGCTCCAACCTGTAAAGCAAAACCATTATGAACATAGCTGGAGGCATTGAAACACTCTATGCGTCACATTGTTAAGGGTCACTAAAGAGCGAAACATCTCTCGTACCACTAAGTACAATTTCACAATCCCAAAAACACCACTTTTACCACGAGACAACACTGCGCGAGCAAGAAAATGCCAAAAAAGTAAATGAGGGTGGGGACGCCCCCCTTTAGATTCCCGCCCCAAACACCACGACGTCGCAGATTTCGAAAATGTTTACTGGATCTTACGTGGCTTCTAATCGATAAAAATGAAGTGCATTGTCATGTGTAAGTGCCATAGACTTGGCATACAAAGCTTCCGAAAATTTAATTCAGCCAATGTCATTAAAATATGAAAAATACCTTTCAAAAGTTTTTATGTCGCAGACGGAGATTTCGGCAGGAAATTTAAAAATGAAAGTTCAACTATAATTTTCTCCACCAATATTGAACTCATGATAGTGACACATATGGCATTAGAGTCGTCAGAGTGCAGTTTGTCAATCTAGGCCAAGTCATCGTTTCTCTTAATTGTCCCTTTAAATAAGACAAACATTAGAACCCATTTCAGCAACTGGTTTTCTTAAGTACAAGTTACTCAAAAAAAGGCCTTCCAAGCCCCTTATGCAATATTTGGCGTAATAGTCATTTTTTTTGCTTAACCTTTCATTCACGTCTAAAACAGGAAGGAATAAACAAGCAGAAAGATAGGGAGGCATTCACATCTACTGCCACAAAGAGATCATAAGAAGATCTGTCAGCTGACTGGGCCTGCTAATGATCATAATTTTCTGCTTTAAAAGACTATAAACCTGAGCTCGTTGGTATGGCTTCATAGCAGGTAACAGGGCAGATACCCCCTCCCCCCCTTTGTGATTAACATTTCCCAAGAAGCTTATATATTTGTAAACATACAAAATTAATGTCGACGTTCTTAGCCAGTGCCAAGGCCTGTCACTCTTTCTTTTCCCACGTATATGCTCTGTCCCCCGATACGAAATAAATTGTGGGTTTTTACATGCCAATACGATTCTGTAGAACATTTGGTTTTTAGCAAAATGCTCCGCCATCGCACGGTACATGGGCCTCAAGCATTTCTCTTCCATCGAAATTCGACCTCTATAGATGGGATCAAACCAGTGACCCTTGGCTTAGCAGCGAAGTGCCTTAATCCCTACATAACCATCACAGGGCCTATTGTTTCAAACAGGTACAGCAAACTGAAATATAGCAATATACTATTATAAAGAAAAAATACATCAAGGATGAGGAAAATGAACATGCACACAAAATATAGGAAAATTGTTAAACAGAACCAGTGTCTCACTTTATGAAATATTGGTAGAACAAGTTGATGGCCTTGTACAAAAAGGCCAATATTCAGTTGACTTCCATCAATAAAGTACCAGATAAAAAACCTTGCCATAATTGTTTTCTGCCAAAAAAATGCTTGAAGGCTAGCGAAAACACTGCATTTAAATGCAGTGTTTTCGCAAGCCTTCAAGCATTGAATTGCATGAGGGGCATTCAAATCCTTTAATTAAAGGATTCGAATGCCCCTCATGCAATTCGGGTCACCTGGCCCTATTTGAGAACTTCTCGCACCTCGTTGCAGCTATTCATGGCCCAAGATGTGGCGCTATGGTTCTTTCATTGTTGTCTCACTTGGCTGCCATGTACAGACAACAGAAGTCACATCATGTAGTTTGTTTAGTTTGCCGCGTCTTCAAGGAAACAGTGAGTTGTGGTAAAATGGGAAGTCCTCATAAGCACCACAATAAGCACATAAGTGTGGAACAAATGTTTCCTGAAATGATAAGATGAGTGGACAAAGTGGAGCTATGCCAACTGTAGGTTAAAACAGTTAAAACCTCAAATGCTAGCTGCGATTTGTTCAGGAGCCATGTAATAACAGTGTTTGGTAAGAAAGCAAATAAACAGTGTGCTTATACATGAAATATGTCAAATTTTTTGGTGTAGCAAATTATGAGCTATCGGCACATTTTTCTTCTATTCTGTGTTTTATTAAACTCTGTCTTGTGCTGTTGCATAACATTGATTCATTAGTTGGCTGGATCAGAGGGCTTGACGTACAAAAAGCAGCTTGGGCTATGAAAGGCGGTGTGACGGGCTATAAATAATTTTAATATCTTATAATGTAGTTGCACTGAGCGAAATGCACAAACGGGCGATGGAAAATAGGCGAGGACGAGATTGCACACCTCTTGTCTTGTCCTACTTTCAGTCAGTCATTTGTGCATTTCACCCAGAGCAACCACTTTACAATGCATATCACTCAGTGCAACCACTTTACAATGCCGCACCAACTAGCCACTTAGTCTCTATTTAACATGCACCGACACCTCACAGCATGGCAAGCCTCACCATGTTGCTTCCATCAAAATGCGACTGCCATGGCTGGAACCAAAGCAGCGTTTTTCAAGTCGGCAGCCAAACTATCATAAATTCTGGTCAGAGCAGCTTCTTTATGAATGAAGTCAAGTACATTAATCACTTTAGATTTGTTAAGTGTACACAAGTGAAATAAGTTAGACTACAGATACAGAACAAAACAGCGGTCAGCTTGTTTCGCCAGCAAATGCAGCTCCTGCATGTGTTACGTACCTCTCCTGATTAGATGCTGCAGTTAGTCCAAAGCTGATGCTCCTTAGGATGCGATTATTCTTCAGAGAATCGCAGAAAGACATGACAGCTCGAGCACCACACCAGTTGTGCGACACGTCCAGTTTTTCGAGCGTGTCGTTTTTGGCAATCGCACTGGCAAGTTCCATGACACCCGCATCCTTTAGACTGCAGTGCGGCAGCAGTAACGTCCGCAGGCCTTTGTTGAATGTCAGGGCTCTGGCAAGGTGCTTCACTTCATCGAAGGTCATTGTGCAAGAGTCCAGGTCCAGCACCTTTAATGTCGTGTTGGTCTGTAGGGCTTCAAAGAGCAGTTCAAACTGCATCTGGCAGGCTTTCAAGCTCAGCTCTTCGAGAGATGTGCTGCTCTCCAAGGCCTTTGCAACGGGGTCAAAGGGTCCACACTCAGAGATGCTGTAGCGAAGGGTGAGCTTTTTCAGGCTCCGGAGGGTGCATACGACCTTTGCCAGGTTTCTCACATTGCGTTTGTTCAGGTAGTTGTGGTCGAACGAGAGTTCGGAGAGAGCGTGGCACCCGAGGACCGCTTTGAGAATGACATTTGTGTTGTTCTGCGAGATTTCGTTGCGCTCGAACCACAGATTGACGAGGTGCCTCCCGTTCTCCCGCAGGAGAGCGGCGATATTGTGCGCTAGGTCGCGGGAAGTGATGTCCAGTTTGCGGAACTCGAAGGTCTCGAGCTCCCTCAGCGTAGCCATGCCGTCGGCCAGCTCTCGTTCGCTGAACGGCGTCGAGTAGCCGCCCTTGAGAGTGAGATGACGCAAGCGCGCGCTCGACGCGAGCGCCACTTTGAGCGCGACCGTGAGCTTCTTGAACAGCAGACTTTCTACCAGGCATATCGACTGCACGCAGGCGTGCTGTTGGGGCAGCCACATGAAGAGGTATGCGCCACACTTCAGCGAGTCCGCACTTGTGTCACCTTTGGATCTCATGTCGATGGAACGCAGACTCAGGACCGCCGGTCGAATCTCGATTAGCTCGAGGCACACCGCCGAGAGGATCTTGTTCCACGGGGGTAATGCAGTCGACAGCCAGCAATCGCCGTCACTGTCGTAGCTGCAGGGTCTGTCGAAGTCGACGCCTTTGGAGGCGAGGAACTTACGGATGTACTGGACGCGGTCGTCGACGTGTGCAGCCTTTAGCAGCGGTGACTCACCGCAGCCATCGCCGTCCATTTTGACCCTCGGTTCTGTCACAAGTGCTTCCGAGTCTGGACACCGTAGCAACTGCGGTAAGGCGTGTCGCAGACTATACATCGGTGTTGACTGCCCGCCGAGCGTATCTGCCACTCGTCAATGCAGTCCAGGCCAACGTTTCTAGACTAGGTTGGTCCAGACCACGGCAACGAAGATAACGATAAGAGTGATAGGAGCACACACAGATATAAATATATATATATATATCTGTCGTGACTCAGGTCTTAGCTCACGCTCGCAAAGCAAGACACGACGACAGCAATCTCACGTGGTGTCGATGAGCATTCCCGTGCAATACTAACTGCGCATCGGGGGGCGTTCGGTGCACGCTGGCGCGTCATCGGGCGGTGTGAAAGCTTATCTTGCTGTTTTGCTCCCACGGCAACGTTTCGACAGCACGATATGCAGCAGTACAGGTCACAGAACACCTATATCCTTCCTCCGTGCCTATATACTACAACTTGTCAGCAGCCACCAGCAACGCGTTGCCTAAACCAACGCCTCCTAGATTTCCCGTGCCTGCCGGAAGAGCGCGAAACGCCGGTCAACTATAGCGGCGCTGCCTACGTAGGAGTAAAAGTCTTTGTACTTAGCCTTTGAGATCGGCAATTCTGACGTTTGTTACTAATTTTAGAGGATGCATTGTATTAAAAAAGTTGCTTGCTGAATGACGGCGTCACTTACGTAGGGTTAATTATAATTACGTTTACGCCTTTAAAAAATTTTAACGTTGTTTTTGTTACTTTTAAGCTCCAAAAAACTTAAAAACTTATTTGAAGACACTCCTACTTGAGTGGCGCCACCACCGTAGTTCTGACGACCGCCGCTTTCCAAGTGACCGCCGATAATCCGGCAGGCACAGGAAATCTACGAGGCGTTGCCTTAACACTGGCATAGCCTCCTAGATTTCTTTTGCCTGCCGGATTATTGGCGGTCACTTGGGAAGCGGCCGCCGTCGGAACTATGGTGGTGGCGCTACTTAAGTAGGAGTGTTTTCAAATAGGTTTTTACGTTTTTGAAGCTTATATGCAACAAAAAGTTTTATAAAGACGTAAACGTAATTATAATTCACCCTACGTAAGTGTCGTTGTTATAGATAACAGGCATTTTGCGCTCATTCAGCAGGCAACCCCTTTGATACAAGGCATAGCCTCTGAAACTAGCAAATGCCAAAATTGCCAATTTTAAAGGGCAGAGGCTGCTGCGCCCCCACAAAGAAACGGCTGCTGCGCTGCACAGAAGTGACGCCATGCATTTTCCGGTTAGGCGCTTCGTTTGAACAGTCGGGAGTGTCTAGCGGTATGTCTAGACGTTACGCTAAAAACCGTTAAAGTTACGTCCAAACGTAAAAATAAACAAAAAATGTTAGTTAGGTCCAGCGTGACAACAATACGAAATCGACTTGTTTGCTATCCGAAGTCTATCGGCAGCTGTGGCGTAGTTTGTTAGAGCAGCACATTGAAAGGTGGTGAGGTCGGTGGTTTAAGTCCCATTGCAGCCATCGTTACTTTTTTCTTTTTTTTTTGTTCACGCGTGTATTGTTTTAACATTTGCGCTTCCTCATAGCCTGACTTGCTGCTGCTGGTGGTCCCGTCCACAGACCCTTTAATATTGGATCGTTGATGACTCTCGCAGGATTGACTATATTTATTATGATAAAGTGTTTTGCGAATTACTGCTCTTAATCGACATGACGCAAAAAAGACACAAAAAACGCAAATGCAGCTGGCTGCATAGGTTTCTTTGGCACAGGTGTCGGGAAAGTTTGATTTCTACGGTTTATCAAAGTTTTGATGACATAAATGTGCACTGCAACGTAGTCTCGGGCAACTTTTTTATGTTGCTCAGTGTACCATCACGTGACGAGGTAACCGGCAGGCCGCTTCAAAATACTGACGTGCCACCGCAATGTTCTAGGCGATCAACACTTGATAGACGATGCCCAAGAGCAAGTGCCGACGGCGTTAGCCCATCTAACTACAAAACAGCTTGTCTGTCTTGCTGAATAACATGCACGGCCTGCGACAGCTCGGGAGCATTTACGTAGCAACGAATGAGAACGGCCGTACGTGTTCGGACTTGACAAAACAGCCGGCAATGCAGTAGATCTGGCCTTCGGAGATCGCAGGCTTCATAAGAACACTACAATAAAGTTGTTTCCAACCATCGTATGAACACTTCGCCGACGCACTAGAGTTTCATGCATGTGCGTTCGGTCAGTCACACGTGAACTGTGCGAAAGCATTTATTTCATCTTCGATCTTGCCCTTCACCACAAGCAAAACTCGGCAGCAAGAACACTTTCGTCTTTGACAGCACCACGCTTGGCATTGCAATCTACAAAATGCAGTACGTCCAACAACAATAATACGCACTTCATACTGAGAAACTTTATGGCGCACACACTCAGATGAAGCTGCGGCGTGGTGGACAGCCGCGCTACCACCGACTACCAGGTTCAACTGGGCATCGAGAAATCACATGAAGCAGCGACGACACAGGGCCTCCGGTCCTCCTTGGGGGTGGCCTAGGCTATGGCCACGATTTCATTGGAGTTTTCACCACCTATGTATACACACAGAACCACCACCACACACCGCAGGCAGCTACCCAGCTACCATCTCGCTGAGAGAGAGAGATTGACTTTATTTAAAACATATCCTGAGGAAGCTGAGAAAGGGCCATTCCGACCCTTAATTCAACCTCGAGGCTCTCCGCCTAGGATGGCGCTGACAGCCGAAGACTTGTAGCGATGTCCCGGGCCCTCTGGACCGCCTGTAGTTGCTGCTTGTATTCATTGCTCTTGAGGGCTTCCTGCCAAGCCTCTTGGGTATTCAGTTGTGCTTCGCTGTGAATAGGGCACAGCCAGAGCATGTGTTCGAAATTGCAATAGGGATGGTTGCAAAGGGAGCATGTGGGTGGTGTGTCGGGGTCGACTCTGTGTAAGGTGGAAGGTGTTATGTACGTACGTGTTTGCAATCTTCTTAGAGTTAGCGCTTGTGCTTTGTTAAGTTTTGGGTGCGGTGCTGGGAATGCACGTCTTTGTCCCCGGTAATGTGAAGTGATCTCGTGGTATGTGAGTGCTTTGTCCTGGCTGCAGCGATTCTCGTACCACTCACCCAGCGAGGGGTCGTTGTCCGCGGCGCGGCATGTGAGCTCACGCGCCAGGCGGTTGACCTCTTCGTTGGGATTGCAGTGGTCGAGTCCCGGTAACTGTCCCATGTGGGCTGGGAACCAGGATACGTAGATTTGAGCTTTCTCTTCTTTAACAAGGGTTTATTTGCTCTCGTACTTCCTTATTGCGTTAACGGTGAGTTTTCCCATGCTTCTAGCTACTAGGCCAGCCGCGAACGTTCGTGCCGCCGTCTTAGAGTCTGTGTATATTGTGGAGTAGGCTTAGCAGCTTTGCAAGGCTAGCGCAATCGCCATTTCCTCTGCTTCGTGGACATGGCTTGTTTGGACGGTTGCCGCGTTCATGAGGTTTCCGTCTATATCAACGACCGCTATGGCAAACGCCTCCCTGCTATAGTAGCGGGCGGCATCTACGAATAGCGCGTGCGTGTTGTGTTTTTTTTTTTTTTTTGCCTTGTTTATGAGCGCCCTCGCTCTGTCCTTCCTTCGCCCTTTGTTGAACGTTGGGTGAACGTTGCGGGGGATTGGCTCAATTCTAATGTGTTTCCTCACGTCATTACCAAGTTGTGTTTTTTTTCTCTGGTTGAAAAACTGGGCAAATGCCTGCGTCTCGTAGGATGAGATGGCCTGCCTGCGTCAACGACAGGCGTGTGATCTGTGCCACTCTCTGAGCCTCAAAATTTCTTCGGCTGTATTGTGCAGACCGAGTTGCTCGAGTTTCTCGTTGCTCGTGCTATTGGGCAAGCCGAGTGCGGTTTTCATTCCCTTGCGGAGCATGGAGTCGATTTTTTGGATTTCAGCCTTCCTATGCGTATGGTGGCGGTTCGGTTCGCCAGAAAGTCTTTAATGTAGTTGTAGAATTTCTCGCCTAGGTTTATGTGCGATATTTCACCCAGTATGTGTTCATGTTTTACGGTGTCAAAGGCCTTGGCGAGGTCCAGGGCTAATATGGCTTTAGGCGTGTGGAGGAGGCCGCAACATATGTGTTCTCTTAACATCAACATGGCGTCCTGCGTGGATAGTGCCCTGCGGAAGCCAATAATGTTGTGTCGAAAGAGCCCATTGCTCTCAATATGTTCCGTGATACGGTTGAGTATTGCAGGCTAGCTACTTTTCCAACGCAAGACTCGCAGTGTTTACCTTTCGCGAGCCGCAGCGCCCATGGCGCCCCCTGTATTTAAAATACTTGTAATATGTGTTTAGTTAAAAAACCTTAGCAGATTGACTTGTTAAACACCTGCATAGTAAAAGTTTTGTAGGTTTAACGCATTAGACATAAATAATTCACACATTTAACTAGCTTTAGGTAATAATTTTTGAAGTGACGTCACTTTCGTGCGGCGCAGAAGCCACTTCTGTGGGGGCTGGCTGCTGTGCCGCGCAGCGCAGGAGACGCTGCCATTTTAAAGACAAAGTAGAAAGACCCTCACCCCTACGTAGGTACCGCCGCCATAGATGACGGGCATTTCGCGCTCATCTGACAGGCAAAGGAAATCTAGGAGGCTATGGAAGCTATGACACCGGTATACAGTGTACTAGAAGTGTTGAGTGACGTGACGCGCCTCGCTGCCTGATCCCTTCCGCGTTGCCCGTAGCGGCGGTGCTGCAGTCGAATAGTACTGAAAGAGTCGCGCGCCGCGTGCAGGAGCTGCTATGCGCTTTGGCTCCTCCGTCACGCTTTCTTGATGCAGATTTCTTCGTACCTGCCCATCATTCATATCTAGCACATGATGCCATAGCCCTTGAAGTATGACACGCCAATCTACTGAATTTGAGCTCCATTAAAGCCCTTGTGAGATATCCAAAATAGTTCAGAAAGGGCGTGTCTTATACTGATTTCTTCTGTATTAACTCTTTTTTTGTTGGTCAGGAATCTACAATATACAGAATAACTGAGCCAATTTATTGGAAGTTAGCTGCACTCAGAAAGCTGAGAGATTGAAAAAAAAAGTACGGTTTCAAACGCACGCAGATCCAACAGGCCGTTAGTAAAGAGGGGAGAGGAAGGGAACCTGAACCCCTACACCTAGAAATGTTCTCGTAATTTAACTTTTTACTGTATACTAGAATATTTACACGCATTCACAGCGACCACCAATTGCGAAAGTTAGTAATTCTGCTGCACCCCCCCCCCCCCCCCAATAAAAAAATCTGGGTGCTAGCCTTGCGCGGAAGGTTTACGGTTGGCGAAGCTTAATATAGCGTGTCTCTGTACAAAAGCGCATTGTAAGTTTTACCTTTTCGACCGTATGACGTCCTAAATGTGGTTCAAGTCTAACGTAGTCGGACGACAAATGCGCCGCCAAAAAATAATAGCTGTGCTAAGGGGCATTGTATTAATATTGTTAATGGGGTGGTGACGTGCGTCTTAACTGCGTGTATTTATATATATATATACTGTGAGCGCGACAAGCGAATGACTCTTTATTCTCTTTGATAACATCATCACCTGTACATCTTCTTCATCTGTAAATATCTGTCCTCCAGAGCGGCCATCGAATTTCATAGTAGTGTTTGTAGAAGGTGTACGCGTTGAGGCTCTTGTAGGCACTGGCGCTGCCGTTTCGATTATTCGTGCTGATTTTTGTTCCCGCCTTCGAAAAGTCACCACGCCTTATGGCGGCCCACCTCTACGTGCGGCGACCAACGCTCTCATTCGTCCACTTGCACAGTGTACCGTTCGTGTCTGCATAGAAGGCATTCGTCATCACATTGTTTTCGCGGTATTTCGTGAGTGCACCCACGCTCTCATTCTGGGGTGGGATTTCTTGTCTTCTGCGTCCACTTTCATATCTTGTCATCAGCGCCTCCTGCATCTAAATGCCACTGACTCTTCTCCGCTTGAACACGATGGACGCATCCGCCTTGTCACCACGTCAGATTATGTACTTCGGCCATACATCGAATAAATTATAAGTGTTAATTGCACCGACATTGCGGATGGTGACGTACTAATTCTCCCTTACGGTCATACCCTACGTAGGGGCATTGTGATCACACCAGGGCCTATTCGCTTCTTCGATGGGTCTACGTACCTAACCGCCATAAATCAAACGCCCGAGTGTGTACTGCTCCCCTGTGGCTCAACAGTATCTTGCGCGGTCGACAGTGAGCCTGTTGCGATTGTTACTCTTCCGAACAACAACCACAACGATGTCCCAAAGTCACAATCACTGCCATTAAATGCCTCTTCCACACCTGTGTCGGCAACCATAAGCACTGACTTGATTGATTTGTGGGGTTTAACGTCCCAAAACCACCATATGATTATGAGAGACGCCGTAGTGGAGGGCTCCGGCAATTTTGACCACCTGGGGTTCTTTAACGTGCACCCAAATCTGAGCACACGGGCCTCGACATTTCCGCCTCCATCGGAAATGCAGCCGCCGCAGCCGGCATTTGAACCCGCGACTTGCGGGTCAGCAGCCAAGTACCTTAGCCACTAGACCACCGCGGCGGGGTAAAGCACTGACTTAACACCTGATCAAACTGAAGATTTGCACGCCCTGTTAAATAGACACCGTTGTCTATTTGACGTGAACTCGCCCGCCTTCAGCATGACTACCACCGCTACTCACAGCACCCAGACTGACGGCTCTCGTATTGTACATCGGCGTCCATATCGCGTGTCTCAGGCAGAACGCAAGATCATCGAGGAAAACGCCTCAGACATGCTACGACGCATCATCATACGTCCTTCCTCGAGTTCCTGGTCATCCCCAGTTGTTCTCGTTCAAAAGAAAGATGGGACAGTGCGTTTCTGCGTCGATTACCGTGCGCTAAACAAAATAACGCGCAAGGACGTTTATCCCCTCCCTCGAATCGACGATGCCCTGGATTCATTACAGGGCACAGAGTATTTTTCTAGCCTCGACCTTAGGTCAGGCTACTGGCAGATACCAATGTCGGAGTCTGATAAAGAGAAGACCACCTTTTCAACGCCAGATGGGTTGTACGAGTTTAATGTGATGTCTTTTGGACTCTGTAATGCGCCCGCCACCTTCGAACGCATGATAAGCGGCGTATTGCGTGGTTTGAAATGGAAAACGTGTCTGTGCTATCTCGATGACATAGTAGTGTTTTCATCCACGTTCTCGCAGCATCTACAACGTCTTGACGAAGTCCTCACATGCCTTGCAAAAGCCGGTCTACAGCTTAACACCAAGAAATGTACCTTTGCTAGCAAGACAATCAAGGTTCTCGGCCACCTTGTCAGCAAAGAAGGAATTCGGCCCGACCCCGAGAAGCTTGCCGCCGTCCACGATTTTCCTCGTCCCCTGCGTCAAAAGGACCTGCGCAGCTTTCTTGGGTTATCTTCTTACTTCCGGCGCTTCATACGTGGCTTCGCGGAACTCGCGTCTCCACTCCATCAACTCCTCGCAAGGAAAGTCCCCTTCATTTGGTCCGAAGACTGCGAAAGCGCTTTCACGGCATTGAAGCAAGCCCTCACGTCGGATCCGGTACCGTGCCACTTCGATTTCACCGCACCCACCATCCTCTACACCGACGCAAGTAGTCATGGCCTTGGTGCGGTACTCTTGCAGCGTGACAAAAACTCACGCGAACGCGTCGTTGCTTATACGCAAGTCGTGCTCTTACCGCTATAGAAAAGAACTATCTATCATTGAGCAGGAGTGCCTTGCTGTTGTTTGGGCAGTGCAAAGATTCCGACCATATCTTTACGGTCGTCATTTTACCGTCGTGACCGACCATAACGCCCTATGCTGGCTTTCATCGCTGAAAAACTTATCGGGTCGCCTCGGCCGCTGGGCGCTTCGCTTGCAGGAGTATGATTTCGATGTCGCCTACAGATCTGGGAAGAAGCATCAAGATGCTGATGCTCTATCGCGCTGTCCTTTGCCCAGCGGAAGCCACTCCCAATCGTTACTCCAAAACGACAGCACCTCTCCAATCGCAGCGCTAAGTTCATCACCTGCCACCCTATCCGTCCTTGTTTCACAACAACGTGTCGACCCACACTGCCGCACCATTGTTGACCACTTGACCGGCTCTACTACTCCTCCAAACGCCAGACTCCGTCGACAATTTAAACAATTTAATCTTGTCGGTGATGCTTTATGTCGCTATATTTACCACATCGATGGCAACAAGTGGGTACCCGTCAGCCCACGTTCTCTGCAACGTGAACTTCTAGAAGCCTTTCATGATGATCCAACCGCCGCTCATCTAGGCTATCACAAGACTTACGAGAAAATAAGAAGTCGTTGTTTTTGGCCTGGCCTCTCTTCAGCCGTCGCTAAGTACGTCGCCTCCTGTGTCCATTGCCAACGGCGAAAACGACCGACAACTACTCCGGCTGGCTTAATGCAACCTCTTCCTTGTCCCACCTCGCCTTTTGAAGTCGTTGGAATCGACTTGTATGGCCCTCTTCCTATATCATCCAATGAAAATCGCTGGATTGTCACGGCCATCGACCATCTTACCCGCTACGCAGAAACAGCTTCTATCCATGTGGGACTGCCACTGAGATCGGCGATTTCTTTCTTCGCCACATCTTTTTGCGTCATGGAGCTCCACGCATTCTCCTGAGTGATCGTGGCAAAGTCTTTCTCTATTCTATTGTCGACCAAGTTTTGCGTGCCTCGAACACTGTTCACAAGACCACTTCTAGCTACCACCCAGAGACCAACGGATTGACTGAACGGTTTCATCGGACCCTATCGGACATGATCGCCATGTACATTCACCCCAACCACACGAACTGGGATGGAATTCTACCCTTCGTGACATTCGCCTATATTACGGCTGCTCAACGCACTACCAGCTTTTCTCCATTTTTTCTCGTTCATGGTCGCTCGCCGAGTTTCGATCTGGATGTCTCTTTCCTTTCGGCTCCTGCACCCTCGACGGCTCCTTTCTCTGAAGAATTCCTATCTCTTCTCGCACACTGCCGTCACCAGGCCCGTGTTAACACCGGCCTTTCTCAAGACACTCGAAAATCTCGCTACGACTCGTCTCGCCTTGTTGTCAGTTTTTCCCCTGGTGACGAAGTTCTTTTATGGACTCCACTACGCGTCCCCGGCCTATGCGACAAATTCATCAGTCGCTTCATTGGGCCATACACGGTGGTCGAACAGACATCTCCTGTCAATTACCGCGTTTCTCCTCTTAGCGCTAGTCCTGATCATCATTGCCGACGAACAGAGGTAGTGCACGTATCTCGTTTAAAGCGTTATGCGCGACGCATTTCATAATACTGTCAAGCGACCAGGCGGCCGCTTTCACCGCGCGGGGGAATTAGTGTGAGCGCTACAAGCGAATGACTCTTTATTCTCTTTGATAACATCATCACCTGTACATCTTCTTCATCTGTAAATATCATCACCAGCGTGATTTTAGCTCGAGCCTGGCTGAATAAACCGGTTCTTCACAATATATATATATATATATATATATATATATATGAGATCTAACAGACAGTAATGCCAAGGAATGTGCAGGGGAAGTTATTAGAACCAATGGAATGTAAATAAGAAGAAAGAAAAGTGGATGAAAAAATAACCAGCCGTGAGCAGGAATCGAACCTACGACCTTCGAATAATGCGTTCGATGCTCTAACCACTGAGCTACCACAGCGGCCTTCCCTCCATCCACTTTTTTGGGTTTATATGTGAATTTAGAAGTAGGAGTGACAGTCAGCGCCATCTATAAACCAAACGACGAGTTAGGCTCTCATTCCCCATTAGCAGCCATTGGCATGTACATTGAAGACTATTTTTTATTTTTAAACAACGCACAGAAGAAATCTCTCACCGGCACCACCTTAGAGGTCAAATGTTATACCTATCTCGGGTATGTGCCACTGGTGGTTACGTACTACGAGGGACGCCCAAGCCACGCCATAAGGAGCTTCGCCCCTAGAAGAACGTTACCAGTTAAAATAAAAGGAGGGGGGCAGGCGAAGAAAAAAATAGGGATGAAAAAATTATCCAGGCTGAGATTAATGGTCAATTTTGTGGAAGGGGAGAGTAGAATAAAACGAGAGGAGGAGAAAGATAGTATGAATAATGATTTTCAAGAGTTCAACGCGTCAAAACTTACATATTATTGAGAGAGAAGCCGTAGTCGAGCGCTCCGAAAATTTCGACCACCTGGGGTTCTTTAATGTGCACCTAAATCTAAAGCACACGAGCCTCAAGCATTTTCAGAGCAGGCCACGGACGCGTGCAATCTGCAAATAGCTCGGCAAAAGTGACGTCACGGATCACGTGCAGCCGTCACGTTCTGACATTCCACTGGAGATACACGGCCAAGTGCTGATAGGTGGAAAAACAAAAAAAAAGCAACTGCCCAGTCTCTCGAGAAAAATTTCCGCGTTTTGGCCAGTTTTTCCTCATTTCATAAGAGTATATCCTTTCCCTGAAATTGCGCAGTACGCGAGATTCTAGAATTCTACCTCGACCGAAAATACGACCGCCGGAACCGGGGGTGGAAACCACAAACTTCAGGTCAGCAGCCAGCAACGCAACACCAACGTGGCGAACGCCAGCTGGAATGTCAGAGGAACTGTTCAACAGAGCGCATCTTTACTACGGCGATCCTTCGTCTTCGACACGGAATCACTGCTCGCCTCGCTTAGCCTGCAGGACAGCGCACGATAAGCGAAGACAAGCCAAAGACCCATAGATCTCCGCCATCGAGCTGCATTCCACTGACTTCCGGTTTGGCCACCGTCCTTTCCTACAGCCGTCGCTTTCCCGGAATCCACAAGCATGTCGCCTGTTTTCGGTAGCATATCACCTGACTGGTATCTCAGAGGCCGCGAACTGCAGTGGCGCGACAGAACGCTTGTTGCATTCTATTTGTTACAGTGATAAAGCTAGGGTTTATTGGATGTGGATAAACATGAAATATTCCGGAGCCACAGGAGAAAGCAAAGGAAAAGATACCTTAGACGGCCTCTGCCACGACCTCGTACTCGGCAAGCAGCGTTGTCGGCAGTCGACATTTTTACCGTCGAGATGGCCTAGAGTCCAGACAGTAGCGGCGCACTCAGTTCAACTTCGCTTAAACCCAGGTCGGGAAAACTGCAAATAGCAACTGAATGCCTACTTAAGAAGCCCCGTAGACCCCGCCCAGGCGACCTAAGCACCACAGCCGAACGCGCCCGCGACGAAACAAATAGTCCCACGCATACACTGGAACTGCTTTCCGAAGGCGGAGTCACCCCTCGTCCGGCCCATAACCTCATTCGGCGTTTGGAGGACCACGGCCGGACTCGACGCTCCTTCCGCACGCAGGGGAGCGCCGGAGAAGGAGTCGAGTCCGGCCGTGGGAGGACGTTTGTCTCCACCCGCCCTTGAGGAGGAACGAGCCTGCTTAACCGCCATTTTGAAGTTTTGAACTTGTGTACAGAAAAAGTTCAGCAGATCCCACCTACCTGGAAATCAACGTTATGCCAAGCATGCGGAGGGAAGGTGACCGCGTTGCAATTTTTTTTTTATTGATTGACACGTCACGAAATGACGCTAAATATATGCACTCATACTTCATCCCGCCTTGATCATGCGCACAAGGTGGCCCCCATTTTTGCTAGGACCAAGAAGTTTCAAAATTCGCCATTATCATTATGCATAATCGAGTGAAATTCTCTTCCACCTAACATCGCCGAAATAACAGATCCTTCCATATATAACTCCATGCTTCAGGGCTATTTGCATAGTGAAAAACATGGCTGACCTGTGTCTGATTGCCCTCGTTTCGTCTGCTGTTTTTGCTCCCGATACTTATTCAGTGTTCTTCGATGTAATTTTCTTAAGTGTTTTCATTATTATTGTACTAATGAATATTTACTCGAATAATGTTGGTGAACGTACTTGACTTGATGCTGTGATTCGATTTACTCGCTGTTTCCTTTTTATTGTTACTTTTTGGTATTCTGTTTTCCGTTCATGTTGCTTGAAATGTATGTATTCACTTAAATCCCCCCCTATGTAATGCCCAATTGGGCCTTTAAGGTATTGAAATAAAAAAAATAAAAAATGTTGCACGCCATGATGTCAACTGGAACATGCGCATTAGCAACACCGTAGGCTGATATGAAGCGCTGATGCTCGCAAAGATGCTGATTCCGGACCCTGCTACATAAATCAACTTCAGTGCGTGACACCTAACGACAATTGGCGTTAACCCGACGTGACGCCTGTATCAAAAGACTACATATGTAATGTTTATAAAAATTGGGTAGACAGCACTGCTACCACTATTGGCGTTTAAGGAAGATTAGCGTCTATTTGAAAAGAAGTTCCGAGACCTGGCGTAGCTCTGTGGTAGAATGCATGACTGCCACGCGGATTGCTTGGGTTCGATCCCTGCTGGGACCCTGAAATTTTTATTAGCATTCGCCGGGGGGGGTCAGTGCCTCCTATGTTAGGCTTTTCTTAGCACTGATATTGAATGCGAAGCTAAGAAAATGCTTCATATTAAAAAAAGTCACAGCTTTGCCACAAAGGCGAAGCAATGAACGTGAGAGCAACAAATTGGAAAGGCACGCGAAGAATAGCAAGCAGATCGAAACATGCCCCACGTTTCTCACGCTCAAATGACGCACGAAACATACTCACAGGTAAAGATGAAGGCGAATAAGCGTCTCAGTCGTTACTTCGCTGTGTCTGAAAAGCGCGGATTTTTCGCAGACGAAAACCGTGCAGCGAGTGTAGTGACCTTTGTGCGCCTGGTAGCTACAACAGAATCGTTCCGATGAAAGCCCGAGGCGTACGATTGTCCCCGTCGCGATATAAGCGAGCGCACGCGTGAGCGTCCACCCAGCCCGATCTCCGCGGGCCAAAGTACGCGTGGGAGATAAAAGCACGCGCCGCCGCGTCGTGACGATGCTCATCGCGCCATCTCGATTGTAATGCTGAAAACACGATTGTTCCCCCCGAGATGCCCACCACCAGCGGTAAGTGGTAGATATAGGTAAATAGCTTTCCATTTGAATGTTGGAGGAGGTGCTCCTTCGTGGACAGTTGTACTGAATGCCTCAACAAAAAGAGTATCCACTAGAGGGCTAATGCAGGGAGCTTGCTGTCGCTGAGATAATAAACTCTCAAACGGTGATTAAAACTGCTATGATTGAAAACTCCCCACGTATAAAACTGAATGAGCCTTTTTCATGTCCCGAACAGCGCCTCCAGTGGAGATCGCCAGAATCGAAACTGGGCGTCAGTGGCCTCCGAAGTTGTCAGTAGAAAATGTCGGGGGCCCCTGGTATTTTTCGTAATGATTTGCAAATAGCCGCACTTAACGTCACCACCACTGCGCATGCGCAGGCTAGTCTCCTGAAAAAAAAAAAGGCCCATTTCGACATCCTTTTACGAATCCCACAAGTCTGTACCACTCTCCTGCAAGGTGCCCCGCCGCGGTGGTCTAGTGGCTAAGGTACTCGGCTGCTGACCCGCAGGTCACGGGATCGAATGCCGGCAGCGGCGGCTGCATTTCCGATGGAGGCCGAAATGTTTTAGGCCCGTGTGCTCAGATTTGGGAGCACGTTAAGGAACCCCAGGTGGTCGAAATTTCCGGAGCCCTCCACTACGGCGTCTCTCATAATCATATCGTGGCATTGGGGCGTTAAACCCCACAAGTCAATCAATCAATCAATCAATCAATCAATCAATCAATCAATCAATCAATCAATCAATCAATCAATCAATCAACTCTCCTGCAAGGAGACGTCCCTTGGACAAACGGGGCGTTGTCTCAAGCAGCAACTTGAACACCTTAAGAATCATCGTCTAAAACAGGGCAGCAACATGGCACTGTATTGCAGCACAGACGGATGTTTTCCGGAGCTCAGGGGCTGCAAACTCACTGGAATTGTGCAAACACACTGGAAGTGTGTGCGGTTGTCTGGTAGCCGAAGCTTTCGCGACTAAACTAAGGGGCGACACAAGTGTTAGTGAACCGTCCGTAGCACTAATCAAAGAAGGATTAACTATCTCTGATGTGCCTAGGTGCGCTCTTAAAATTGTAATTTTGTTATTAACAGGTTTTACATTTCTATAGTGACGATCGCATGGCTCGAAAGTTGACGTAACTTGTTACCTCGCACTTTTTCCATTATAAGCAATAAATAGTCAGTCAGCGCTCATCCAGTCTGTTATTTGCTCGTTCGTATCTTCTACTTCGCGTTATTTTACAGCGAAAGCTGATATGAGATCACAACTCAGGTCACGCGCGGCATTGTAGTTGTGCGCTGCCGCCGCCGGTGCTCGTATAGCAACATCGCGCAAAATTAGAAAAAGAAGCCTAGCACCGATGACACAGTGGGGCTCGAACACGGGTCCGCTGCGTGCCTGCCCAGTATTCTACCACTGAGCCACGCCACCTTTTTTTTTCATGGTATTTAATGAAGTATTTGCGTAATAAAGACAAAATCAAGCGAAGAAAAGTACAATCAAATCGCGAAAGTAAGCGCTCAAGCATTACTCATAAACACTAAATGGCTAACACAGCGCGAGTTCCTCACATGTAGAGTTCTTCACATCGTGTTATACAAACAAAAAAGGGGTGAGGTCAAACAGTTCTCTAAGACGGAGTACCAGTCCGGTCTAAAGTCTAGCTCGTCGTAAATGTTTTCTAGGTGGATAGCCATTTGAATGAAGTGTGCGCTTGAAGAGGTGGTGGGCTCTGCATTGCGGTCTTGCATTCGTGTCTTCCACAAGCTGTGCATACCCATGAGGAAAAACATATCATATGGTACTTCATCAAGCGCTGCTGGTAGAAGATAACGTATTGTGTGAGAATTAATGACGAAACGTTTTTTCAGTGCTCGCTGAAAGACATCCCAAAACAGTATGGCATCTTTGCAGCTAACAAAGCAATGTTCAATCGTTTCCGGCACATCACATAGACGGCAGTTAACAGACGGAATGAAAATACCCTTTCTTTCTAACCATGTGTTTACCACCAATGTTTCAGAGTGGAGTTTATAGAAGAATGTTTTTGAATTCGGTGGAATGTACATTTTGCGCACTCGCTTCAACACATCGTGGCCTGGAAGATTGGAGTACAGTGAGTGGTACAATGGAGGTGGGAAGAGTGTACTCAGTAGGTCCTTATACAGCACCTTGCGCGATACTGTGTACAAGTATTCTACAGAAAAGCGAGCTTGAAGGAACTGAACTGCGAGGTAAACTTCTTGCATGAATCCCCACAAGCATGGGCGTTCGGAAAAGTTCGATGAAACAATTAAATCTGGTAAGCAATCAACCAGTGTAACCTGAGAGAAGGAATGGATTACAGGATGGGAATTGTCTCGAAAAAAGAAGAATCGGGACACTATTTGCCATAGATAAAGGTGTTTTAATCCTAACCCACCCTCACTAACTGGCTTGAATATATTATCACGACACGTGGGCTCAAAAGTCGAAGACCATATGAAAGTAGCGAAAATCAGATGAAAGCGTTGTATATAGAATTTTGCGCAATGAATAAGTTGCAATACATAGTAAAGCTTTATCGCTAAGAAAGTATTGCAAGCTTCAGCTCTCCCAAATATCGAAAGTCGATAGGGAACAAATGTCTGGGCCTGTCGTTCAAGCTTAGGGACGCGTTCCTTCCAGTAATGCGCACTGAATCTATATGCATGCAATGGTACACCGAGGTATGTTGGAGGAGTTCTTGTCCAATTAATCCCTGCAAAGTGGTTCGGTGTGCTACCCCACAAGCCAAACCACAGTCTTAAACTTTTAGAGGCATTTAAACGAGCTCCTGATACTACGCCAAACGTTTCAATAGTATATACCACATTTTCGACACTTGGTTAATCTGTGAAAAAGAATGCGACATCGTCTGCATAAGCCAATACTTTAACCTCACTGCCTAATATACTAAAGCCACGAATGCAACTCGACTGTATTATGCTTAAGCACAGTGGTTCTAGATAAAGTGCAAATAAAAAAGGTGACATCGGGCATCCCTGTTTTACAGAAGAGCGAATAGAAACTGGCTTCGAGAGTTGACCATTAACTATCAGACGAGTTGAGCATTCATTATAGCATAGTTTAACGCCTTTAAGAACAACTTTGCCAACATTAGCTTGTTCGAGAAGAGAAAAAAGGAAGGAATGACGAACACGATCAAAAGCTTTTGCAAGGTCTACCTGTAGCATTGCAAGATGTTTTTGAGAACCATGACAGTATTGAAGCACTGTTCGAGCGACATGTATATTGGTTTGTATGGATCGACCTCTGATCCCACATGTCTGATGAGACCCAATGAGGATCGACATAGCAAATTGCAACCTATTCGCTAATACTTTTGCGAAAATTTTGTAGTCAACATTTGACAGTGATATTGGTCTGTAGCCCTCGACGAAGCGAAGTTTTTCCTTGTCAGTTGTTTTCGGTACTAACACAGTGTGACTTTTGCAAAAAGATTCTGGGAGTGTATCCATGTCACAACTCATCTGAAAAATATTCAACAATATGGGAGCAAGTGTTTTCTTGAAAGCTTTGTAAAATTCGCCTGAGATGCCATCAGGGCCCGGTGTTTTCAATAAAGGCAAGTTGTCGATTGCTTGCTCAATTTCCTGTATAGTAATGGGCCCATTAATGACTGCACAATCATTGTCCTTCAAGGGGTTCACAAGAGAAACAAAACTAGCCTTGAGGTCAGCGTCAAGATCATCAGAGGGAGAGCTAAATAAACTGTTATAGTACGTTTCGAACGCCAAAGTAATGTCTCCGTTATCTTTTATGAGCACATCGTTAAAGTACAAGTCTGGAATAACTTTTGAAATCGCATGGCGTTGCTCATCAAGTAAAGCTTGGCGCGCCGGTTGCTCAGAATTTAAAGTGCGCTGGTTCCGAGATCTAATACGTACCCCTTGGTAGCGAGCAGCATCATATCTCTGTAGTTGGCACTTAATATTCTCAATGTCTTTGATGTACTTTCCCGGCATTTCGCATTCCATCTCATAAAGATCGCAACAAGTATCTTTTCATCATTTTTTTTCTATAGGAAGACTTAACAGCCCCAATTTCTAAAGCTATAGCACGAACTTCTTGTTCAAAAAACTCCCAAGCAGCGAAGATATTAAAACCAATCGAAAAAGATTGCCTCAATGCCACCTGGGCGCGATTCATGAATTCGTGATCATAGAGGAGCTTCGCATTCATTTTCCAAAGGGCCCACTGGGGACGGAATTGTTTGTGACGATTTTCACCAATTTGCGCTATGACAATACAATGATCTGAGAATGATACAGCTTCGGTGCTGCAGGAAATTTTACGAGATAGGAGTGATGAGGACACGTAAATCCGGTCAAGGCGAGCATGAGAACTGCCTTGTACTCTTGTATATGCTGTTGCCCGATTCGAGACACCGATGTCAATTAGTCCTGCATTATCTACAATACCGGATAAAAGCTCACCACTCCTGTCTCTCTTTCCAGACGAATTATAACGATCAATAGCTTCACATACGCAGTTGAAATCTCCCATAAGTACCGTGCATCTGTTGACTGCAATTAAATTACGCACTTTTTCAAATAACTCAAGTCGTTTCGGAACCTCATTAAACGCATATAGATTGATAATTCTCCATGGCACTTCTTGCAACAAAAAATCACAGCATATATACCTGCCCTCTTCATCAACACTAGTGCAGAATGCTGAACAGGGTAGGCTCTTTCCACGGTGTAAGAATAGTTTAGGTGGTGACACTCCGCCGTCCCCTCGGCAACCGGCGCGACCACATCGTGTTCGGAGCGCGTGGCGGCGCCGATTTCGCAATTGTTGAGGGCGCTGCGGTATGGGGTCCCAGTCGAACCGGTCGAACGGCGAGCGCGGCTTGGCTCACTGCTGCAGTGTTGTGGCCGCGTTTAGAAGCGCGATAATTTAAACTGAGCTGTGTGCGCTCAACCTTCTCGGCAATGGGGAAGAAGCGTTTTGTTCCTAACTGTAATTCAGGTTACAGAACGTGTGCCGCTTTTTAAAGCTCCGTCGGAGCATGCTCGTTTGGAGACGTAGCGCCACGCTGTCTCCATATTCACCAACGCTGTTCATTTACTTCTATGTCTTAGCGGGTCTAGAAATTAAATGCCATTTGAAATGTCTAAAGGTTCGCCGCTTGTACTTTCCAGTACAATATGCTATCCTGTTACCATTCTACACTAAAAGACGACATTTCAATTAGTATCAACTTCGTAAATCGTACATCTTAGCTCACTTACACGTAGCTGCATCTATTCACCTAGCTTATGTGTTCGGTTACGTTAATTAAACATGTTTGTCTGTTTTTTTTCGTTTCTTTTCAAATTCAGGAATCGCGATCTACGGCCTACTGCCAAGGGAGCGGAAAACATGAAGGAATGCCGGACTGTGCGGAGGATACAACGCAGTGTCTCTCGATTTCGCGGCTGTCAACCTCAGTTGCCAGTGTTAAACTTCCAGGACCCACCTGGGCAGCCCATTGTGTTGAAGGTTTTGGGGTACAAGCTGTTGTCTTCGCAGAAGCGGCTTTGCCAAAGAACCGCGACCAACGTCCTTTTCAGCACAAAACACTTGAGGTAACGGCTACAACGACTGGCACTATGTTAGTGCGCACTTTTATTTATGGCCGTCATGTGAACATCAGCGGTATTGGCGGTGATGTCCCTCTGAACTGCTTAAGTGATGTTGAGAGTGTTGTGCAAAAGTTTAATGAAACGCGTGTGTGTGCTGGTGGCTCTAGCAATGATGTCTACTACGATATCCACCCTGAAAGTGCGTACGTTGATCCGTGTGGAGTGTGGCGGCACAAAAGGTGTTTGTTGTTTTGCGATTCAGGAAGCTGCCAGGCCTGCAGGAGGCTAAACGACACTCTCCAAATCCACAGTTCTCGAAAAAAGAAGCAAACTACAAGGAAGAACATTCGACTCCTAGCCAGCCCTTCGAAGAAAGCACGTGTGGACCTAATGCGAAAAGCGAGGATCGCTTGCTACAGATCAAAAGTTCGCATTCTTAAAAGCAAAAAAAAAGAGATCGAAATGGAGTTAGCTGCCTGCAAATCCAAGCTGGAAAATATCAGCACTGACACCCTCGAGCGCATATCTCATGAAGCAAACCTGACGGAAGGCCAGCAGCTAGTCCTAAAGGAATGTGTGGCTGCTAGCAAAACGGAGTCCAAAAAAAGGCCGAAGATACTCAGATAATTGGATCCTGCTTTGCTTTTTGCTCCACATCAGGTCACCTGCTGGCTACAGGTTTCTGATGGAGAATGAAGTCTTTGCGTTGCCATCAGTACGAACCATTCGCCGCTATGTTTCAATGGTGGGCTTCAAATCTGGCTTCGACCAGAAGTTCTTCTCTGCCTTGGAAAAAAGGATAAACAAGATGGCTGATTTCAAGCGGCATGGAATGATCATCTTTGACGAGATGCAGGTCCGCAAAAGCAGGAAAGTGAATTCCAAGAGTATGACCTATGTGGGCTTGACACAAGATGCTGGGGACGATGCCGGAGAACTTGCTGATCATGCTCTAGTGTTTATGTTTTGTCCATTTGGTGATAGTTACGCTCAACCTATTGGAGTATTTGCTGCTAAAAACGCGACTAAGGGGTCAGTTCTTGCACAGTTGTTACTCCAGGCAATTGTGCTAATGGAAGACGCTGGTGCCAAGGTTCATGGATTTGTCTGTGATGGTGCTTCCACAAATAGAAGTATGTGGAACACACTCGGCATTAATGGAGAGCTTGGAAGAAGCTGCAACTCTTTCACGCATCCCACTGAGCCGGAACGAAAGGTGTTTGCATTTTCTGACGTCCCGCATTTGTTCAAATGCATAAGAAACCGGCTCAAGCATAAGAGGTGTCTCAAAAAAGAAGGGAAGTGGATTAGGTGGGACGACTATGCTACAGTGTACGAAGAAGACCTTGGTCATTCTGGAGGGCTAAAAGTATGCCCAAAAATAACGAACTCCCACATCAACCCAAGCCAGTGTGAAAAAATGCGAGTTAAACTCGCGACGCAGATTTTCAGCCGCTCAATGGCAACCGGAATACAGTTTTACAGAGGAAAAGGTGCCCACAGTCTTGTAGGGAGTGAGGCAACAGAGAAATTCACTTTATTTCTGAACAACTTATTTGACGCCTTGAACCGACGGTTCCCAGCTGAGGGAATTGGGATGCACAGCCCCGACCTAGAAATTCTGGGTGATGGCCTTCACTGGCTTAACGAGTAGGAAAAAGAAATGCAAACTGGTGCAATCACGAAAGACATGTTCCTTACAAAAAGCACAGCTGAAGGCCTGCGAGTAACATTAGCTTCGACTAGGAACCTTTGTCATGTTCTGCTTACTGCGTACAACTTCAGGTATGTCCTAACAAGCAAGTTCAACCAGGATCCAATAGAGCGTTTTTTTGGGGGGGGGGGGGGGAAGATACGGCTAGCAGGAACTCAGAATGATCACCCATGGATGCCGACGTTCCTGCAGCTCTATCAAACGTTGTCAATATACAGTATCCTGAAGCCCCCTAAGTATGGTAACTGCTCTGTGGTTGAAGGGGAGAAGGCTTTGTTGGCGATCTCGGATTTTAGAGCGCTAATAAGCACAGATGAACAGTTGACTTCCACTGACTTCGTAGCCCAGATTAAGGAAAAAACTGGACAACTTGGTTTCTGCGGACGACTGGGACTGTGAAGAGGTCATACGCCAGCACGGTGGTGACGTAACGGAAGTGACGGACTGCATAATCTACTATGTAACAGGGTTCATATGCAGGAAAATGCGAAAGATCACGACATGCGCAGCTTGTTTCTCGGCTTTCAGCGTTAAAACCAACACCTCGACTGCAGCAGCTCTCACAAATGCAAAAACGAGAGGAGGCTTCACACATCCCACTGTTGGCATCTTTAACCTCTTCAAGCATGCTGAGCGGCCATTTGTCGACTATGCGGACTGGAACACTGTCTACTGGGACACGATCGATGGTGTGCTCGACACGCACACGCTAACATTCCCATGCTCTGAGCACAAAGAAGAAGTGATCGCACAGCTGCTGCATTACTATGTAAGCATGCGAATGAGGCAGCATTGTCAGCATGTCAACGGGGCTCTAAAGAAGCAGTCACAGGAAAAGAAGAAGCTCGCAAAGCTCTACTCGTCGTAGCCATCCAGCAAGTGAGAAAAGCGAAGTACAGTGGAGGTCAGCAATGTGTGAAAAAATGTTCAAGGTCAGGATGCGAGAGTAAAGCCTGAAATTGTGTTTTTAGTTAAATGTTTTCAAATTTTTCAAGCGCTGATTTGAAACAGCTTTCTGCTTGATGAAAATATTTCTTGTTGCATTTTTTCCCGAAATGCCTCACTGGCTATCGGTGATTTGTTTGCAAGTGCTTTGAATAAAGTTGTTTTAGAGTTGTTCTTCTTATAACAAAATATTTTGTCTTTTGAATGTGCACGAAGCCCTAATATGTAAGTGTGCATATATATATGGACACGAACACACCGGTATGCGCACTCATGCAAACATACATACATACACACGCAATCCCATAAGGTCCCTTTTTTGTATTCCGCAGAGTCCCTGCCTGGCACGATCCTAGATGAGTTGTCCCCAGTAAGGTATTTTATTTATTTATTATTTCTCTCCAGGCTGCATGACATTGGTTAAAGGAGGGACAATAACAAAAGAGAATTTAGCTGTACAAGCACAGAAAATGTGACAAGGTTGGTGAAGGTAGTAACTCGACCATCTTAAACTCGGGGCACAGATGAAACAGGAATAACAAAACTGGCCCCCACTTGCATTCTGTAAAGTTTTACGTCAAGTTGAATAATACCATAAAAATAAGGAGAGCAACAAGCGCATAAAGTATATTTAAGCGAAAGATTTTTTAGTGGGACCGATGGCGTCCTGTCAAAAAAACATGCGATTTCTCATAGACTGGCTGCTGGACCGAAAAACTCATATAAGATCTCTGGACATGCAGCGCGTGCGCGAAACCGGGATTCTATTGTGTCAAAACGGCTATTTGAAAATCGCGAAAAAGGACCGGCTATAGATATGGCGATTCCGCATCGCACAGGAAGAACGAGTACAATAGTATACCCTTATCTCGTAAACCACGTATCGGCACACATTTAAATCGCTCGTAGATGCGTTTACATAGTGCGCAAAAAATCGTTGCGCGGGTTCGTACTTCATTTGCGATTTAGGGCCTTGAAGGTTTTTACACATAAGATAGTAAGGCTGCGCTGCAGTAAAAACCCCTCTGGGCACGTTCCGGCAAACCGCGCGCAAGCAGCCGCAATTTCTGCAGCAGCGTGGCTGGATGGATGGATGGATGGATGGATATGGCTGTACTCTTTAGATCGGGCGGTGGCTAGCGCCACCAAGCCGTAATACTTAATGAACTCAAAACTATATTTATTTTTTTTAAAGTGAGTTTGAGGATTCGTACTTTGCAGTGAAGAGTTTAATTTTCACTCGTGCCTTGACTTTAGCCACCAATCAGATAACCTCCTCCTAGTTAAGTCTACTTGCTTAAAGTCTATTTTGCCCTCCCGGTCCCTAAATCCCATTGTGCTTTGAAAAACTCTGCGCCATCATCCTGAACTATAGGGTGAAGCCCTTTACAGAACATTATCAAGTGCTCGGCAGTTTCTTCTTCCTCTCCACACGCACTGCATACTGTGTCAACCCCTTCATATTTGGCCCGATATGTCTTGGTTCGCAGTACTCCCGTCCTTGCCTCAAACAGTAGAGAACTACCCTGAGTATTATCATAGATCCTTTCCTTGGCAATTTCCTGCTTAAAAGTTCGATAGATCTCTAGTGCGGACTTCTTAATCATACGCATTTTCCACATGTCAGTCTCCGTTTCCTTCACTTTCTTCTTAACCGATAGTTCTTTTTGGTTTGGCCACCTGCTGTTTTCTAAGTATTTACCAGTCAACTTCCTGGTTCGCTTCCTCCATTTTGTATCGACATTCTTCATGTACAAGTTGCTGAAAACCTTCCTAGCCCAACGCTCCTCCTTCATTTCTCTCAATCGCTTCTCAAATTTTATCTTGCTGCTAGCTTCCCTGCCCTCAAATGATGTCCATCCCATATCACCTTGTACTCCCTGATTTGGTGTATTCCCGTGAGCTCCTAAAGCAAGCCTACCTATTCCACGTTAAGTTCTAATCTTGCTTGAACTTCTGATCTCATGCACAAGACCGCATTGCCGAACGTCAGCCCAGGAACCATGACCCCTTTCTATATTACTCTCACAACATCATACCTATTGTAATTCCACAGTGCCCTATTTTTCATCACTGCTGCATTCCTGTCACCTTTAGTCGTCACGTATATTTCGTGTTCCCTCAGGTACTCGGTCCCATTGCTTATCCATACGCCCAGATATTTGTATTTATCTGTTATCTCTAGCGTGACGTCCTGTATCCTAAGCTCACTACCTTCGTTGTCATTGAAAATCATGACTGCTGATTTTTTCTTACTGAATCTAAAATCTAACCTATCTCCCTCATTACCGCAGATGTCCATCAATCTCTGCAAATCTTCCTTGTTGTTGGCCATTAGCACTATATCATCTGCGTACATTAATGCTGGTAGTGCCTGATCAATAAGTTTTCCTTGTTTGACTAAAGAGAGGTTGAAGCCCAGCCCACTTCCCTCTAATTTTGCCTCTAATCCTTGTAGGTACATCATGAATAATAAGGGTGACAGGGGGCACCCCTGCCTAAGCCCCCGTTTTACCTCTGTGGGCTTGGATACCTGCTTTTCCCACTTTATAACTATCTTGTTACCTTTATAGTTATCCTTTAAAAAATTAGTGACTCCATCTTCCACACCTAGTGTGTCCATTATTCCCCACAAGTCCTCTTGAACCACACTATCGTACGCTCCCTTGATATCCGAAAATGCTAGCCACAGGGGCCTGTGTTCCTTTTCTGCTATTTCGATGCACTGCGTCAGTGAGAACAGATTGTCTTCCAACCTCCTGTGTTTCCGAAACCCATTCTGCAGTTCCCCCAGCACCCCCTCATCTTCTATCCATGCCTGCAGTCTTTCCTTTATAATCTGCATCGCCAGCCTGTAGACCACTGATGTCACTGTTATAGGACGGTAGTTGTTTATGTCAGCTTTGTCCCCCTTTCCTTTATAGATCATGCTCATCCTGCTAAGTTTCCATCCATCGGGAACTTCACCATCGATTATTATTTTGCTCACTGCCTCTCTCAAAGCCTGCTTAGACTTCGGACCTAATGTCTTTATCAGCCTAATTGGAATGCCATCTGGGCCTGTTGATGTACTACTAGGAACCCTTTTCTCAGCCCTTTCCCACTCTCGTTGTGAAAATGGAGCCATTGCACCACTTGATTCGTCCTTGTCTATTGTGGTGCATAAAGTACTTCTTTGTAGAAATTTTTCTGTCACCCTTGCTCTTATATATTCAATAGCTTCGTCCCCTTCTAGCCTGGCACCTTGGGCTGTAGTTATAAAACTCTGCTCTAGGCTCGTCTGATTTCTTAGGGAGTTTAGATGGTTCCAAAATTTTGCAGCTGCCTTTCTATCTTTTTTATGTACTTCTGCCAGCCACTGAGCTCCCTTTCTTCTAATCTATTCATTGATGAGAAGGGATGCAGCCCTTCTACATCTTAGAAAGGTTTCCCATTTTCTTTCAACATCATCTGTCGGTTCACCCCGCTGCTTAGCATGTCTGTGTTCCCTAGAGGCTTCCTGACGTTTTGCTATGGCTCTCTTAACTTCCTCATCCCACCAACTTTTGGGTTTGTGTCTTCTTTTCCGGGGTGACTTGTTACGCGTCTTAGCAAGCTCTAGCTCAAAGAGTCGAATTAGATTCATGTATGTCCACACTGTCTTATTATCCTCCGTGATTACTTTCTCAATTTGTTTAGTGGCTATTTCAATTTGCCTTTTTGAATAAAAATTTTCCTGGAGTTTCTCATCTTGTCTCCTTCCCACTTTCACTGCTCTTCCAAAACTTAGCTTGATACGTTTGTGATCACTACCCAGACTTCTGGAGCCACCTTCATCTATTTGCATTCCCCTGAGCTTATGATACATCCTATGTGACATCAGTGCATAATCTATCGTCGACTGCAGCCTTCCTACCTCCCATGTTATTTGCCCTTCACACTTCTCGGTACTGTTGCAAATGATCAAATCAAGCCTTTCACACATATCCATGATCATTTTGCCTGTCGGGTCGGTATACCCATCTATATCTTCTATGTGCGCATTCATGTCTCCTAGTATAATTATCTCGCACTCTCTTCCTAACTCCTGAATGTCCTTTGATATACACTCTACCATTGCCTGGTTTTACTCTCTGGCCTTTGCTCCCGTCCACAAGTACACGAAACCAAGGAGTGTCATTTGACCTGCCACTTTCCCTTTTAGCCATAAATGTTCCCTGCACTCCTGCTTGACCCTTTGACAGTCTGTACTTTTATGAATGAATGCCCCAATACCACCCCCCTTTCTGCTGCCTTCTGTTCTATTACAATATTCCCACGCGTAGTCCGGATTGTTCGGAGGTTGTTCCATGTCCCTGAGATGTGTTTCTACAAAACCGTATACCATCGGCTTCCCTTCCCTTAGCTGTTCTTCTATCTCTTCCCACTTCAGCCTGTTCCTACCACCCTGCATGTTAATATACCCTATGTCTGAATGGGCTCGGCGCTCGTGGCTACGTCTATTTATGCCCCGGACTCTACCTATCTTAGACATTGGTGCAACTTTGGAATCGTATCTGTCCATAACACCTGTCGAAGAGTCTCCCTGGTTGTTTTCCTCGTTACTAGCTATCCTGCACCCCGAAGGACTCGCTTGCCCCCCAAAAAAGCTACTGCGCGTCCTGCAAGTCGCCAACACACCTCATGACCTAGTCGCCCATCGAAGTGAATTCTGTATCGTTGAAAACCACCCCACCTATGCACCTCTCTGTTTATTTCCACCACCTCAAACCTTTCTCTCGACTCATCCGCCATATCTCTTAGTTTGCGTTGACAACCGCTCTTTGCAGGTTGCTATCACGCACAGGTACCTTCGGTATCGTGCATATCACTACCTGTACCTTAGGAGAAGTGGCACGCATGTCATCGACGCCTTTCGCCAGTGTGGCTGCTAGTCCTGCTGTATCTTCATTTAAGACATCGTTTAAACCGCCTGAAATTATCACGAGGTTTTGTCTGTCAGCTGTAGTTTTGAGTTTTGCGCTCGCTTGCCTCATGACTGCTTCAAGCTTGCGTCCTGGGAACGCCCCTACTGCAACCCTCTTGTCACCTCTTACCCTCTCTTTGATGGCTTCTGTGAATCGATTTAAATTCGAGTCCCCGGCGATTACATACACTAGCGCCATACCGGGCCTCCATACACTAGCGCCATCTACCGGCCGTAGCGAAAAGCGGCGGAGCGCCGAACGAGTTGTGGTCGCGTCGCCGGGGCGAGTGTCACCACCTAAACTATTCTTACACCGTGGCTCTTTCTCAGAAACAACCAACAGCCCGCAGATAAACCTTTAGCATGTGAGACACACACATTAAACTGAGACATTAAAGGCCGCAGGGCCTTCTCGGTCTCTTCCTCGCTCTCGGTCTTTGTCTCTTGGATGGCGACAAAGTCGAGACGCTTCCGATTGAGAAGTCTACGGAGCTGTGCCTGTTTCTGCGAAGACCTAAGGCCGCGTACGTTCAAGGTAGCAAATATGAGTCGCTCAGACTGCGCCATGGTGACTACCTTCCAATGCGCTTATCGTCCAACTTGACCAGTCCCAAGAGTTGGCGCTGAGGCTTCCCGTGAACCCCCACCAGGCCTCCTATATCGGGATCGGCGACACTTCCCCTTTGGCATGGACTTTCGGCGACGGCGTGACTCCCTATATAGTCACTGACGTTGGGTCACTCCCTTTGCTTGAATCCGAGCTGGACGATGTGCGACGTTTCGGTATTGCTGCATCCATAGAGATCTGCATATCATCTTCCGACACTGCACCATGATGAAAAAGCTGCTGCGGAGCTGCAGCGCAAGCAGGTGAAGAACTCTCTGCGGCATCCAGCCCAGAGTCTCTGTCTTGCACTGGTGGTTCTTCGGCATCTTTATGGGTTAGCGCAACAGCACTCTTCATAGGAACTTCTACTTGTGCTAGGGGTTGTGCCGAGTCATTTTGGGTATGCTGCTTGCATGATTCACTTGGCTCTTTGCACGCAGAAGTTTCAACTGTGTCAACAGCGAGTGACTTTTTTTCCTTTTCTGGATTCCTTGTGGTAGAGCCTGCAGCATATGAAAATGACGGAGTGTCTCCCGTTGCGTGCAAAACCTCGGTGGCATCCATAATATGCTGTTGTAGGTTATCATCTGGCTGTTGTGTGTGCGGTCGCAGCTTGTTGGCGTATGTCATAACACAATCCTCGTCCGAATGACCGAAGCGTCGACAGTTGTCACAGCGAGGGGTCCTGCAGTTTCGACGGATGTGTCCAACCTTACTGCACCGAAGGCAAAGTGGTGGGCGGCCAGGTATCAGGACGAGGCTTTGCACTCCGCAGACAACAAGAATATGAGGAATATCCGCAATGCGAACTTCATCAGCAAGGGACAAAACAACATCCCTATTTAGCGTCCGCATTTGTTCCATGTCCGCTACTTTCCAGCTTTCTTGTGATATTGTTTTGACCTTCCCAAAAGCTTGCAGTGCCTCGCAAACATAGGCGTCCTCCAAGCGCTCAGGAAGCCACATAAGATTCAACTTCACTTCCGTGGTCTCCGGGTCTATAACGAGGCATAGACGACTTTTGACGAAAAATTCGCCTCTTGTGACCAACTTTGTTTTCGTCAGCGTTGACTTGCATGTGACCATCCAAACATGAGACATTTGAAATTGACCTATGGAGCTTATTTCCTTCAAGTCAATGATGTCCCGAAGAGCATGTCTAAAATCTTGAACCCGGTAAGGGCGACCAGCTAAGTCCGCATGTAGAAAAACAGAGTCCACAACAAGCTTACCGGTGGGAAGGCGAGGAAGTACAACACGGTAGTCATTGCCGCTGGCTGAAGCCTGAGCAGCACCTCGGCCCATGGCCGATAAATCCTTCGAAGCGGAGAACATGAAAAACGCGACCGTTCAGAACGTCGTCTTCGTTTGTTTTTTTTTTAAGCCACGCCACCTGCTTGGGACTTCATCGCAAACTTGCCTTGTGGCAGGCTGGATGTCGGGAAAGGAATCTCGTTAATATGAGTAATAAAGGGTTTTGGCACAGCAAAAGAACAACCACGGCATCCCACAATGCGAATACCGTAACGAGCGGTCTTCCAATGCTCCAACCCATTACGAAATCTTGTTCTTTTTCACCTACTGATTTTGGCGCATACCCGCTTCAGCCATAATTCCTCATCGTAGTCAGCCACCGCGTGGACAATTGGCACAAAATTCCTTGCACGTGTGAAGCGGATACAACGCTTCTCAGAAGAGTGGCGAAAGATGGCATAACGAATGCAGGTCTGCTAGCCAGAAATTTAATTGTTAATGCCGTAGTGGGTACCCAGCAAGTGTGCTTGCAGCAGTTACCCAATGAGTAGAAAAGGCTCTCAAAGTCTTCTAGCTTTCGCTGTGACTGTGCTGCGCCTTGCTCGCAAGCCTGGCGTTTTTTTAACCTTTTACTATTACCTTTCACTATCCTTTTACGAGCTCCCTCAGTGGTCGTGCTAAATATATAGCTCATGTACAGCCTTTTACTCCAACTCGAGGTAATAATTTCAAACACAAGGGAGTTTTCAGAAATTATGAGCCGCAAAAACTCCAATGTCGGAGAGTTGTTACTTACAGTGTGCTCACACCATGACACCACTGCCATTTTAAGTTGCGGTTCTTCCTTTTGTGTTCATTTTTTCGGCTGCCTGAAGTCTTTGAGCTGCTCCAAACTCAATCATGGGCGGAATGTCTACGTTTCCTATAGTAGAAACGATATATGTTCACTTCTGAAATGGTCTTTGCACTTGGTGCACGCGTTTTCCAGAAGAGATTTCACGACGCGCGCGAGATGAGACATTTTCGGAAAGCGGCAAAAGGAGCCAACCTTCACCGTTAATATAGAATTTCTCTCGCAGACCATGGTGAGGTGACCCACGTATGTGTCACACTGAAAGCACAATCCCATTCTTCCACCATATCATGACGCCACACTTGCTCTCTATGATAGATAAAACAATCCCCAGTGAGTATACTGGGCCGCCAGGCCGAAGAAAAAAAAAGAGACAGCATTGTGGTCAACGCCCTGCGTACGTGAATAAAGGTCTTCACAGAAGAAAACAAAAACTTATAAATTCACAGCTTAGCTTTCTGCGTTCTACGGTGAAGTAACATTAGCTTAGATGGTATTTCGTTTTTAGCCCTTACTCGTTACCTTTCTACACCCACTATCGGGTTCCTTAACCACACGCTTACGCTCTGCTGTCAAGAAAACAGATCTCTTTTTGCGAAAGGGTAACGGATGGAGGTCTGACACATTTTTTTTGTCTTTTGCGAATTTTAAAGGCGCCCGGAAGCTCTTGTCTTCGACTGCCTACATACCGACTTATCACTTTGCAGCTAATGGAATTATCACTTATCACTCTTCGAATGAAGGTCGACATGCGCCAGTCAGACATTTGTAAAAAAATAACTCAAAACAGACGTTTAAAAAACAATTACCCGAACATAAGACGGCACCAATATTAGAGGCCACGGTTCGCCCGATTGCACGCTGCCGACGTGATTACGGTAGCTGGGAACACGTCCAAGATTCTTTGCAGCGGATGATACTAAGGACGTAACTCAGCAATATCGAAGCCTAAATTCAACGGGATCAAGGGAAGACAAGGGTTGGCGCCAGCAGGATGTACAAAAAGCTGAAGCCCCCCCCCCCCCTCCCCCACCCCGAAAAAAAAATAATTTGCCACGAGATATAGAGAAGGGAGAAGAGCACACACAACTGTGGTCATTGACCACCAGGGCAAATACCTCAAGAGCGTCACGTTGACGACTGAACACACGGAGGCGGCTGAAGATAGCCCTATATCACTTGCCGCAGCGCCGCATGCAGAGAACTCAGTCAACAAAACACAACGCCTAAATTTCCCGCCTGTGACCTCACCGCCACGAAGCTCGCTCATTCAATGAGCTCGTTTTGCAGATATTCAGACGTCGGCGTATATAGGGCATCGTTGGACTTGAGCGAAAAACCATACATATTTGGCCGTCACCGAAAAATTGAGAAAGACGCGATTAAAATAAATAAACAATTGCCGGGCCTGAGTGACAATCGAACCCAGGCCATCTGTGTAGCAAGCAGGCGATAGCACAGAGCCCCGATATCTCTTGACATTGCTACAAAAAAAAAACTAAAAAAAACACGATATTGTCACGGGGTCGTCACGTGGCCAAAGACAGGAAACTTCGTGTTGGAATTTAACTGTTTATTTGGGAGAACCTGTGCCCGGTAAAGGGAAAGTCTAATTACAGCAGCAGTCTTGCACAGATAGCAGTCTCGGACTGATAGCGGCGAACGCAGCGTCGGCCTTCGATCAACAACTGACAGGCGGTGAAGCGCGTCGGCATTTATACTCTTGCCGTCGAATGTTCTAGCGCTATCGCTGGCGGCGGCGTGCGTTCCAGAACAATCTGTAACATTCGCACAGTGGGCGTGATCTTATCGAAATGATCTACTACAGTCCTGAACCCTCTAGAAAACTGCAGGCGCGGTTTGCGCTGAGAATCGTGTGGTGTTTTGGGACGATAACAAAAACTTGGGAAATGGAACGTGGCATTGCCCCCCTCTGAAAAAGGCATCGTCTCGATGCTTTAACTAAAGATGAAGGTACAATAATAATGCAAGAAAGTACAATGAATAAATTATGATACAACAATAATACAAAAAAACACTGTTTCAGTTTGTTAACGCGCATGAAACGGCTTGAGGCGTGCGACATGGACGACGTCAGGTCGCGATCGGCGTCGTTGAGAGTTCGTGATGCCGTCGGGGACAACCTCGTAATCAAGTGGGCCGAGACGTCGAACCACCCTGTACGGTCCGAAGTACCGTCGCAGAAGCTTTTCACTTAGTCCACGTCGGCGTATCGGCGTCCACACCCAAACACGTTCACCGGGCTCGTATTCCACGAAGCGTCGTCGAAGGTTGTAACGGTGGCTGTCGGTCGTCTGTTGATTCTTGATACGGAGCCGCGCAAGTTGTCGGGCTTCTTCGGCGCGATGAAGGTACTCGCTCACATCGAGGTTTTCTTCGTCGGTGACGTTGGGTAACATGGCATCGAGCGTCGTTGCCGGGCTCCTTCCGTAGACCAATTTGTATGGAGATATCTGCGTCGTCTCCTGCACCGCCGTGTTGTATGCGAAGGTCACATACGGAAGAATGGCATCCCACGTCTTGTGTTCGACATCGACGTACATTGACAGCATGTCGGCGATCGTCTTGTTAAGCCGCTCGGTGAGGCCGTTGGTCTGTGGGTGGTACGCTGTCGTCCGGCGGTGGTTTGTTTGGCTGTATGCCAAGATCGCTTGAGTTAAGTCGGCAGTGAATGCCGTTCCTCTGTCGGTGATAAGGACCTCCGGGGCGCCGTGACGTAGGACGATATTTTCGACGAAGAACTTAGCTACCTCGGATGCACTGCCTTTTGGCAGGGCTTTTGTCTCGGCGTAGCGGGTGAGGTAGTCGGTGGCTACCACGATCCACTTGTTTCCGAGAGCCGACGTCGGGAACGGCCCCAATAGGTCCATACCAATCTGCTGAAAAGGTCGGCAAGGTGGATCAATTGGCTGCAGAAGTCCCGCTGGCCTTGTCGGCGGTGTCTTGCGTCGCTGACAGTCCCGGCATGTCCTCACATAACGAGTGACGTCGGTTGTAAGACGCGGCCAGTAGTACCTTTCTTGTATCCTCGCGAGCGTGCGAGAAACACCGAGGTGCCCTGCCGTCGGATCGTCGTGCAGGGCCTGCAGAAGTTCTGGTCGCAGAGCTGAAGGCACCACAAGGAGATACTTAGCCCGAAGCGGTGAAAAGTTTTTCTTTTGTAGAAGACCGTTTCGTAGAAAAAACGACGCAAGTGCGCGCTTGAATACCTTCGGGACTTCGGCGGTCCTGCCTTCGAGGTATTCTATTAGGGCCTTAAGTTCCGGGTCGGCCCGCTGTCGTTCAGCGAAGTCGTCGGTAGTTATCGTTCCCAAGAAGTAGTCGTCATCCGGGTCGTCGGGTAGCGGTTGGTCGACAGGCGCACGAGAGAGACAGTCGGCGTCGGAGTGTTTTTTGCCGGACTTGTAAATGACAGTAATGTCATATTCTTGAAGTCTCAGGCTCCATCGTGCGAGGCGACCTGAAGGGTCCTTCAAAGTGGCTAGCCAACACAAGGCGTGGTGGTCGCTCACAACTTTGAAGGGCCTGCCGTAGAGGTATGGGCGAAATTTCGACGTAGCCCAGATGATGGCGAGGCACTCCTTTTCTGTTGTGGAATAATTTGCTTCTGCTTTGGATAGCGATCGGCTGGCGTAACTAATAACCCTTTCAAGTCCGTCAGCCCTCTGCACAAGAACGGCGCCAAGACCTACGCTGCTTGTGTCAGTATGTATTTCTGTCTCGGCGAATTCGTCGAAATGGGCAAGTAACGGAGGCGTCTGGAGGCGATGTTTAAGCTCCTGGAAAGCGTGTTCCTGTGGCGTTTCCCACTTGAACTCCACGTCGGCCTTGGTAAGGTTAGTGAGAGGATCGGCGATGCGGGCGAAGTTTTTCACGAACCGCCTATAATAGGCGCACAGGCCCAGAAATCGGCGCACGGCTTTCTTGTCAGTGGGCGGCGGGAATTCGGCGATGGCGGCTGTTTTCCGTGGATCAGGACGAACTCCAGACTTGCTGATAACGTGCCCCAGAAACAAGAGCTCTTCATACGCAAATCTGCACTTTTCTGGCTTCAGTGTGAGTCCGGAAGTCTTGATGGCTTGAAGTACAGCTTCAAGGCGCCGAAGATGCTCGTCGAAACTCGAGGAAAACACGACGACGTCGTCCAAGTACACAAGGCAAGTCTGCCACTTCAATCCTGCCAGTACTGTATCCATAACGCGTTGAAAAGTTGCAGGCGCTGAGCAAAGGCCGAAGGGCATCACCTTAAACTCGAAGAGGCCGTCCGGTGTTATAAACGCCGTCTTCTCTCGGTCTCTTTCGTCGACTTCGATTTGCCAATAGCCAGTCTTGAGGTCCATTGACGAAAAGTACTTGGCGTTGTGGAGCCGATCAAGTGCGTCGTCTATTCGTGGGAGAGGATACACGTCCTTTCTTGTGATTTTGTTCAGGCGGCGATAATCGACGCAGAAACGTAGGGTCCCATCCTTTTTCTTCACTAACACCACGGGGGATGCCCATGGGCTGTTGGACGGCTGGATAATATCATCCCGCAGCATTTCATCAACTTGTCTCTTGATGGCCTCACGTTCTCGCGTCGAAACCCTGTACGGACTCTGACGGAGTGGTCTGGCATTTTCTTCGGTTATGATGCGATGTTTCGTGATTGGGGTCTGCCGAATTTTCGATGACGACGAAAAGCAATCTTCGTATTGCAGGAGCAGGACCTTGAGCTGTTCTTGCTTATCGTTCGGAAGTCTGGGATTGACGTCGAAAGCTATGGGAGGGGCTTGGTTCCTCTGAGCAGGTTCCGCAGAATCGGCGAGGGCGAAAGCACTGGTGGCTTCGACAATTTCGTCGATGTATGCGACCGTTGTTCCTTTGTTCACATGTTTGTACTCATTGCTGAAATTTGTGAGCATAACCGTTGCTTTGCCTCCCCGCAACTCTGCAATTCCTCTTGCGACGCAAATATTTCGGGTGACCAACAGATGCTGACTGCCTTCAACGACGCCTTCGAAGTCAGGTGATTCAGGAGCGCCGACTGAAATAATGACGCTTGAGCGAGGCGGAATGGTGACTTGTTCTTCCAGCACATTCAAGGCATGGTGTCTAGACGGCGTGCGCGGCGGTAGTGCTTCTTCTGTGGATAACGTTATCGACTTTGTTTTTAGGTTGATGACAGCACCATGGAGGCATAAGAAGTCCATGCCAAGGATGACATCTCTCGAGCAACGCTGTAGGACTACGAAGTCTGTAGGATAAATACGGCCGTTAATGGTGACTCTCGCTGTGCAGATTCCTGCAGGCGTTACGAGATGACCTCCGGCTGTGCGGATTTCAGGGCCTTTCCAAGCTGTCCTAACTTTCTTTAACTTCGCGGCGAACGACCCACTGATGACAGAATAGTCGGCTCCAGTATCGACGAGAGCGGTCACACTGTGGCCGTCGATAAGAACGTCGATGTCGCTAATTCGCCGCCTCGCATTACAGTTAGGGCGTGGCGTCGGGTCACGGCTGCGTCGACTTGTTCCGCTGCTTCCATGTTGCGTCGTCAGGCCACCTTCGGTAAGTGAGCTTTCGCCGTCAGGGCTTTGCCTGGTTGGCGTTGTGTTCGCAAAGCTCCGTCGCGGCGTCGTCGTCGTCGGAGGATCTTCGGTAGTTCGTCGCACAGCAACCGCACCTCCACCGGTTGCTGCCCTTAGTTTCCCGGATACGGGCTAGGAGACCGGCCCCGCGTTGGGCCAGAGTACTGTCGGTGGTGCGGTGACGTGCGGCGGCTGGGCGACGGCGAACGCGAAGGGCTTCGTGGTGTCCACCGAGTTCCTGTCAGGTAGTCGGCGATGTCACGTGGTCGTTCTCCTGGCTGTGGGCGCGGTGCATTGACGGCGAAGCCACGCAATCCCATCTGTCGGTACTGGCAACGGCGGTATGTGTGTCCGGCCTCGCCGCAGTGGTAGCAGAGCGGGCGATGGTCAGGGGTGCGCCAGACGTCAGTCTTCCTCGGTGCACTGCGCTGGGCCGCTGGCGAACGGTATGACGTCGGTGGGGGTGGTGGCGGCGGTGGCGTCTGTCGACGGAAGTGCGATGGGGCGGCGTTTTGGCGTGGACGGGGAGTAGCGTTGTGGCGCAGTGCAGCGGCGTAGCTCATAGCTTCCGGCTCGGGCAGCGGTGCGTGGGGAATTTGAAGCGATTGCCGCACTTCTTCTCGCACAATGTCCGCGATCGAATCCACTTGAGGCTGCGCCGAAGGCAACAGCTTGCGCAGCTCTTCCCGCATGATCGCTCGGATCGTTTCACGCAGGTCTCCGGAGCTACTGGCTTGAGCAGCAGCGCAGTCTGCAGTCAGGCGACGATTATACTGTCTGGTGCGCATGTCCAGGGTCTTTTCAATAGTGGTCGCTTCGGCTACAAATTCTTGGACGGTTTTCGGTGGGTTTCTCATCAGCCCCGCGAAGAGCTCCTGTTTGACCCCTCGCATGAGGAAACGAACTTTTTTCTCCTCAGGCATGTCTGGGTCAGCGTGACGGAATAGTCGGGTCATTTCTTCTGTGAAAATGGCGACATTTTCATTTGGTAGCTGAACCCGGGTCTCTAATAAAGCAGCGGCCCTCTCTTTTCGAGCGACGCTCGCGAACGTTTGCAGGAATGCGCCGCAGAAAACATCCCACGTTCGGAGCGTGGACTCCCGATTTTCGAGCCAGGTCCTTGCGGTGTCTTCTAAATAGAAGAACACACGACGCAGCTTTTCGTCATGGTCCCAGTGGTTGAGGGCGGCCACACGGTCGTATGTCTCTAGCCAGGACTCCGGGTCTTCGAACGATGACCCATGGAAAATTGGTGGTTCCCTGGGTTGATGCATGACCATCGTGGGCTGGGACGGTGCGGTTGTCATTGTCGCCGCAGTCGCGGTCATGGCCTTGGTCTTCCGCGGCTTGTCGTGTAGAAGCCCGTACTCCGGTGGGAGACCTTGCTGTCGGCGGCTCGCTCGCTGTTCTTGGTTGGCGTCGGTGTCTTCTCCGCGACGGGGGCTGGGTTCACGGCTTGACGGGGGCGTCCGGTACATGAACGAAGCAGCACCTCCACCAGATGTCACGGGGTCGTCACGTGGCCAAAGACAGGAAACTTCGTGTTGGAATTTAACTGTTTATTTGGGCGAACCTGTGCCCGGTAAAGGGAAAGTCTAATTACAGCAGCAGTCTTGCACAGATAGCAGTCTCGGACTGATAGCGGCGAACGCAGCGTCGGCCTTCGATCAACAACTGACAGGCGGTGAAGCGCGTCGGCATTTATACTCTTGCCGTCGAATGTTCTAGCGCTATCGCTGGCGGCGGCGTGCGTTCCAGAACAATCTGTAACATTCGCACAGTGGGCGTGATCTTATCGAAATGATCTACTACAGTCCGGAACCCTCTAGAAAACTGCAGGCGCGGTTTGCGCTGAGAATCGTGTGGTGTTTTGGGACGATAACAAAAACTTGGGAAATGGAACGTGGCAATATGAATGTGTGTAATATTGCGTGACAGAAACGTAGAATCGCACCAGGTGTCAAAACGCATGAATTGTGCAACGAGCTAGTGTTTCGAAGGCCCACTCAATAATTGATGATTGATTTATTGATATGTGGGATTTAATGTCCCAAAACCACAATATGATTACGAGAGACCCCGTGGTAGAAGACTCCGGAAATTTCAACCACCTGGGGTTCTTTAACGTGCACCTAAATCGGCAGCTGAGCACACGGGCCTACAGCAATTTCGCCTCCATCGAAAATGCGGCCGCCGCAGCTGGGATTCGATCCCGCAACCTGCGGGTGAGCAGCCGAGTACCTTAGCCACAAGACCACCGCGGCGGGGCGGCCCATTCATTATAAAGCGCGCTATGAAGCACATAACAAAGACAAATAATATTACAATAACCGTAATCATCAAAAGTATCAATAACGTAAAGAGATGCGTAGAGGTTCGGGCGTTGACGCCTAGTGGGCCCGTATGTAATAACAACTCGCAAAAGGAGTCATTATGGTATATTGGCGAAATAATGACCCACTGTACAGTCGTCAGCAGCGTTAACACGAACGCTCCGACGCGTAGCCTGGACTACTTAGACCGATGCCAGCCGCGAAAGCTCTAATCACTGTTGCCGAGATAGTACCTTAATTGGTACACTTGGATCATGTCGGTATGCATGTGTAGCAATCTCAGCCGCAGAACCCAAAGCTACGCAGCGCTAATGTCAAACTGCTTCAGGATGCGTCCGTGTTAACGTTGCCGACGACTGTAAATGCAGTAGACACTTTATGATCCTTGAAAGGGCCGATGCTATGCGCTCAGCAGTTCATATATCCTTACTGCATGGTTGAGGTATGCACCGTAGGCGTTGCGCACGACGCTCGATATGCTATCGCGTTCTATTTTGAAGGCGAAGCTCTAGAGTCATCCAAGTTTTATCTCTGCTTTTCACCTTCCTACATTACAATTTGGTTTGAGTTTCGTAAAATCAATTCTTTTTGAAATGTGATTTCCAAGCTTAGTCAAGATCACGAAAGCTTTTTCTTTCGATCCCTCTGTTTCCTGAAGTGGTAAATAAAATGAATGCTTGTTTTATTGATTTTATTTCGTACAGCTTAACGTGTCTGCATAAATTACCCGGTTGTGGTCAACCCCGCAGCATGTGTGTGCATTTTAACGTTCACGCATTGAACAAAAAAATCCAACAGCGACAAGAAAAGTACGTCCTTGTCTATTTTCTGTTCATATCTCTCTATAGCCTGGCGAATTATCATCATCATTATATAGCGCACACGTCAGTCAATGCCAGGTGCCGGAGTTTCCGGGTAATCTCGAGAGCTTCCAACGACCGAGCCACCAACGGTCACTGTCGGAACGAGGCGACCGAACCAGCGCCGATCTCGCAACAAACGAGACACCGCGACTCCCACCAGGGCTCCGATCACGTGACCGTAAATGGCGTCCTCTCGCGCGTGCAACATGAAGTGCGTTAGCTCGAGCAGCAGACCAGGCCAGAAGCTCACCTGTATGCAGACGCTACCTGTAGGGAAGAGACAGACAGAGTAAAAACTATAGTGGAAGACATACCGAATATCATTTTCGAATAATGGGCCGCTATCTTGAAGTTACTAGACAAGAAAAAAGTAGCACACTGAATACATTCACATAAAATACCGACATCACAATAGAATTATAAGCAGTATACAATTAGTAGCAAGTAAATGGAACACATTGCAACTATGTAAAAATAATAAGAATAAAGAACTGTCGCGACTCAAACAAAGAATGATCAGTTGGTCCTCGCGTTTTGCGTCCTATATTCAAATGGGATGAAACGTGGAATCTACCGGCTCAGTCATCTTCACGCGTATTAGATTATCTTAGAAAAGTTCGTCGACTCAAGTTGATACGTATACAAAACGGCCATGTTATCCATACATGGAAGCGACATGCATTTGAACGCGTCCGTGGAGATAGTCTATGGGTAGTATTCACGTGACATTCACGTGACGTCATGTTAGCAAAAGGTGCGCCAGCTGTGCTGGCAACCATGTGGCCACCATTTTGAAGGCCACCATAAACCGGCATTTTCGACAGGTGCAGACAAGTTACTGCGGGCACGTTGCTCTTGTTTTAATTTCATTTAGAAGGTACGAGATTTACCATGTGGGAAGCTGCTGCAGCCCTATGCGCGATGCGTGCTCGACTCGCTTGAACGTGTTCGCCAACAAATTGGACGCAGATGCTAAACAGCGATGCACGGACAATTTGGCTCGCTGCAGTGTGCGTTGAACCACTCATTCTGGCGAGCGAGGAAGTCGCATTCGACACCGGACTCGTCTAGAAGGTGGAACTCTGAGACATAAAGGACTACTTGGTGCATACTACAAGTTTTGTGACCCATGAACGACTGAACGCCAACAAATCTTTAGGTGCTCGACTAACGGATTTGTCCATTAACCCTTACTGAAAAGTCACGGTGATTGCGTCGCTGTGTGCGCAAAGGTAAGATAATCGTAAGTTATATTCTATCTGTAAGCGCCAAACTCGAGTTTATTCATTAATTTGATACTGGAGCGATGTTTTACAACTCTAGTTGAAGCTGCGGGCTTAACAGCTTAGGAACTTGCACGTAAAACACCATTGCAAGGGGCACATTTCATTGTGGTAGAGTGCACACGAGTCTGAAATTTGATTGATTGATTGATTGATTTGTGGGGTTTAACGTCCCAAAACCACCATGTGATTTTGAGAGACGCCGTAGTGGAGGGCTCCGGAAATTTCGACCACCTGGGGTTCTTTAACGTGCACCCAAATATGAGTACACGGGCCTGCTACATTTCCGCCTCCATCGGAAATGCAGCCGCCACAGCCGGGATTTGATCCCGCGACCTGCGGGTCAGCAGCCGAATACCTTAGCCACTAGACCACCGTGGCGGGGCGAGTCTGAAATTTCGAGCCATTAGCTCACCCACAGTTTTGATCAATCGAACGGAAAGCATTCGGAGCGTAAATTATTCACTAGACCAAGGTTAGAAGCCACCTGTGCTTTGATGCAAGTGTACTGAGCCAGGTCACATTAGCGAGCCTCTCGTTTAAGCTCGCAGTGTATCGCGCATTAATTAATATCGATAGACCAACGTTGAGTACTCCGCTGTGATGCGCTCTTCGCAGACGTTTCTGCCCGAGCACTGAAACTGACCACATTTACTGTGTTACTGCGATTTCTTTATTTTCGGGTTTCTTTCGCGTCTGAATTACTCAACGCTGTCAAATCCGAACTCAGCTGAGTTTCCATTCGCAGGTGAACCATTCTCAAGCACTCAGCCCCTCGTCTTGCTAAAATCAGCCTGGCGAAGACGGCAGTGAATCATTCGTCACAACGCTTCGCCGCAATCTCCAGTGTACGGCTATACATTGACCGCGAATAACGTTCGGCGAGGAATAAAAATTAACTGGTTTTGCGTTCTCAAGCTCATAACCCTTCCATTTTGTGCGATGGCTGCACAAAAATGCGGCCTAATCAAGGGTGATAACGAATGCATGGGCGCATAAAACGGCTCAACTTTAGTATACCACAGATTCACATACAGTGTATGTACGGTCGTCAGCACAAATCTTCGCACTCTTCACCTGATTTACCCCACGGCGTACAGATATATATGCCCGTGATGTGGAGCCACCCCAACACTCTTTCACATCACGTGGGATTGTGCAGAACTCGACGAAGAACACGACTCCAATGCCACATGGGAGGAATGGGAGGTGCTTCTGTCTAGCCCAGCCCTGGTGGATCAGCTGCGACTGATCCACAGAGCTGAACGGATGGCTCGCACCAGTGGGGCCCTGGAATAGGGGCACCACCCAGCTGGACAGACTTCGCTCTTCACCTTGTATATTCCTCGGGGCACTAGGGTTCTAGCCTGTCTGGATTAAGTTTTCTGCTACTACTACTACTACTACTACTACTACAGCAAGCTTAACATGAACGCTGCGCGGTGTGTCCCGAAACGGCTTGATTGCAGCTAGCGCCACGTAGCGTTGAGTTTTGTTGTCAAGACGTTCCCCATGCATGCCGACATACTATCCATGCACACAGAGGAATTACCTCCGCAACAGCAACCGCGTGCTTCACGACTAGCATCAGTCAAAGTAGGCGAGGTCACGCGTCTGTACATGTTGTGATGGCGGCTGGAAGTAGTGCCTTCGCCGTATTACCCACAGATCGTGCTGATATGCTGAGGTGTAGGCTGCGGGAGCACAGGGTTGCTTGGAGGTGAATGCCCATGATACGGTGCCGAAATACTTGTGCGATTCAAGTAATCTTTACACCAGATACGAGGGTGATTATTAGCTAAGTAAGCATAACCAAGAGACGATGGTGGAATAAAAGCCGAATCCCCCGGTAGAGGAGCCCACTCAGATGACTGGTGTGTATACCACCTAACTGACCATTTGCGGAAATGTGAATACCACCGGTCATGTAAACAGGAAAGATTCACTCGTACTTTTGGTTGATTGATTGCTGGTATATGAGTTTTAACGTCCCAAAACCACCATATGATTATGAGAGACACCGTACTGAAGGACTCAGGGAATTTCAACCACCTGCAGTTCTTCCACGTGCACCCAAATCTGAGCATACGGGCGTACAGCATTTTCGTCTCCACCAAAAATGCAGCCGCCGCAGCTAAAATTCGATCTCACGACCTGAGGGTCAGCAGCCGAGTACCTTAGCCACTATACCACCACGGCGGGGCGTACTTTTGGTTGGAAACATCTCCACCAACATGCTCAAGACGATGTTTAGCAGTTCAGCTGCGCTTGTTTTGTTGCTTTAATGCCGAAAACACGGGCCTTTTATTTAAGGAACATGGTAGATGAGAAAAAACATTCCGTTTACGTTTGTATAAATGATGAGGCACGAGGAATTTTCACGTTTCAGTCTGAGCAATGACCAAGTCAAGTGATACCAGCACCTCGCAACTTCGACTATTCACCAGGCTAATCGCACCTACTCCTTCAAGGAAGAGCGCTATGTTAGACACTTAAAGTTGACCCTTGAAACGCCTCGAGATGAACTAGGTTCGGTGAGGGCGGCTTGCGCACCGTCTGTGAGGTCCAGAGTTTACGTGAAAACGGCAGGGTTCATCGTTACTACGGGTCACATCGTTGGAACGCACCGCAACTGCGTTACCGGGTGAGATATTTTTATATATAGGTGGAGCGCACTACAAGCATTTCTAGAATATACACCATCTGCAGATAAAGTCACGAGTACCAAATGACGATGTAAATGAATATGCGTGAATGTGCTTGCGAGTATAACAGTATTATGCGAAGATGCGCTTCCATAATACGCAACATTATACGCATTCTTCACACAACAGGAGTTTCTTCTATTCTACACAAAGCGGCAATGGATGCAGCTCCCTCTATTGCGATTGTTAAATTACCCATGCTTCTATCTCAATCTTAGTTCGCGCAGACACCAGAGAGCGCATGCTCACGGACTAACGGCAGTATTATAGGTGGTCGAAGCGCTGATATACGGCGAGGCTGTGTGCTGCCGAGCTACGTACACTACACTAATCCGAAAATGTTAGTTGGGCACCCACGGCTAGGAGCGTGCGCCAATGTTTCAATGAAGCTTTTATCCTCCTCCACCACCATCCCACGTGACGTTATCGGAGCATCGTTCTTTTCTTCACGTACACCTTCGAGGAGGAGAGGCTGTCGAAGTTAGCGCTCACTTCTCGGTTTAGATGCGAGAAACAGCAGCGAAAACTCGGGACAAGGACGAGAGAAGGAGCAATCACAAACCGTCACCGGAAGTTGTCGCAGGTTTTTCTCGCACCTATACGTGAACATCCCGGCACAGCTCTTCAGGCTTCTTTCCCGGCAAAAGTTTCGCGCAGTGTGCCGGCCGGCATACTTGCCAAACTACTACGAAAGCAAGGCAGCTCAACTATATATATATATATATATTCATTAACGAGGGTCTCGTACTAGCAGAATTGGTGCCGTTAGGTTGTATACAAGGGACTATTGGTCAGCTGCCAGCTCGTAATAAGTTCACGTGCTACGTGACGCCATACAGGCTCATAAAAAGAGTGTGCCACACTTGCCACCATGGCTACAGGTGGCGCTGACTGGCACTCCCACGTTTAAATTCACATATAAACCCAATAAAGTGGCTGGGGGAAAGCCGTCGTGATAGCTCAGTGGTAGAGCATCGAACGCGTTATTCGAATATCGCGGCAAGTTGTTTGTTCACCCACTTTTCTTTCTTCTTATTTACATTACATTGGTTCTAATAACTTCCCCTATACATTCCTTGTCATTATTGTCTGTTTGATCTCATTAATATTGTGTCAAAACACGAAAAAACGAGCCCTTAGGCATACACTTCTTTCCCTTTATATATATATATATATATATATATATATATATATATATATATATATATATATATATATATATATATATATATATATATATATATTGTAATGAATTAATGAATCTGAATAACGGACGCTCTGCTGGCAATGAAGAAGACGACGATGATCGGTGGCTGCAGTAGTAGCTCGCGCACGCCGTTCGCCATTAGCCAGACCTGCCTGTTAAAGCTCATTTTGCCAAGCTGCGTCTGAACCTTTCTCGACGTACAACACCTCTATTTTAAGTGGTGGAGGAGCCGGGGTTCCCATCAACCTGGAACTTCGCAATCGGACGCTACCCTCACCGTTCACCATGACTGATCCTGGCCCTTCTCAAGCTGCCTTACCAACGACAGTCTACTGTACTGGCGTGCCTCGGCAACGCGACCCACCAATTTTTCGCGGAAACGACGAACAAGACGTCGAGGACTGGCTCGTCGAGTACGAAATCGTAAGCGCTTCCAACAAGTGGAACGCCTGCGACCAGCTCACAAACGTGCGCTTTTACCTCGATGATGTGGCCAGCCTCTGGTTCAAGAACCACGAAGGCGAAATCACCAACTGGTCCGCCTTCAAGACCACCATCGCCGCGGTCTTCGGTCGTCCCGCCGTGCGCCGGCTTCGCGCGGAACAGCGTCTCCGTAGTCGAATCCAGCGCAGGGACGAGACCTTTACAAGTTACATTGAAGATGTCTTGTCTCTTTGCAAGCGCGTTGATGAATCTCTAACCGAACACGACAAAATCAAGCACATCATCAAAGGAGTTGACGACGATACCTTCCAGATGCTCGTCGCTAGGAATCCACAGACCGTCACCGATGTTGTCCAGCTCTGTCAGGAGTACGACGAGTTGCGTAAGCAGCGTGTCTCGACGCGCAGGGCCGCTGAAGATACGGCTGAAGTTTTCGCCCTCGTGCACGATGTCGCTGCTGATCACACCGTCTTACTGCCCCACATCAAACAGTTCATTCGTGAAGAAGTTGCGCGTCAGCTTTCTCTTGTGGCCGAAGCATCCGCGCCAGTGACATCGTTAGACCCACGTCTACGCCAGGTCATTGAGACACAGGTCACGCAGGCACTGCCTCCATCGCCATCTGTCCCTACGCCGCTGACCTACGCTGCCGTCGTTGCTAGACCCCCAGCCCCACCTGTCTCTGGCGCATACAGGGGCACCGGGTCCTCCTACCCTACGACGCTGCCTACATACACGACACCCCATCCCGTTTCGCCCCCTGCACCTTCTGTCGTTAACCCATGGCGCACCTTGGACGATCGGCCCATATGTTTCGCATGCGGTTTCGTGGGACATATAGCACGCTACTGTCGCCGTCGTAACTTCCAGCCTCCAGACCACGGGAATTCTGCAAATTACCAGGCTGCCCAGAATCCCCGGCGACCATCTTCTCCTATCACCGACTCATTGTCCCCACGACGCCCTGTCGATTCTCGCCGGTCATTACCGCCCCGTCGCCGATCGGTCTCCCCGATGCTTCGGCGCACGAACCTCGCTCGAGAGGAAAACTGACAGCCGCAGTTCCGGAGGCAAGAACTGCGTCGTCGTCGAACTTTCTAAGACCTCCTCTTTGTCCGACCAACGAAATTGATGTGCTAGTAGAAGGTGTTGCTGTACGTGCACTTGTCAACACAGGCGCCGTCGTTTCTGTAATTAGTGAAAAACTGTGCCGCGATTTGAGAAAAGTTACAACGCCGCTTACGAATCTTGCTCTGCGTACAGCCACCTCCCATTTTATCGCGCCGACAGCTCAGTGCACAGCACGCGTTTTTATTCAAGATGTTTGGTACGCCGTCAACTTTGTTGTTCTCCCACGTTCATCTTACGACGTCATACTGGGATGGGATTTCCTTTCTACCCATCAGGCCCTCGTCGACTGCGCTCGTGCTGAACTCACGTTGACGAATCCGTGCCTTGATATCGACCACCACAGTCCCTCCAAAGTGTTTGCCGCAGCTGACGTCCTCATCGCGCCGTTGTCCGCTGTCCTAGTGCCTGTGTTTTCCCCTGCTGCCACTAACTCGACGCTCCTGTTCCAGCCAACTATAGCTAGTGTGCAACACCGAACCATCGTCCTCCCGTTTGCCGTCATCAACTTTTCCAATGGTTCGGCGGTACTTTATGCGTGCAACGTTTCTGCATGTCCGTACATCCTGCTACGCGGCGAGTGTCTGGGAAGCCTAGAGACCTTAAATTGTATTTTCGAAGACCCGATCTATCCAGACAAGCCATTTTTACCGACTTGTGCTATTGCACCCGCAACAGACGCTAATGAACCTATAGATGTATTCCGCAAGTCCATTGATTGTAACCTCACCCCTGGGCAGCAGGAACAGCTGATCAAGCTCCTACAGCGTTTTCGAGCCTCGTTTGACGACAATCAGCCTTCCTTAGGTCGAGCGTTATCTGTCGTTCACCGTATAGATACCGGTCAAGAGACGCCAATACGGCAGCGTCCATATCGTGTGTCGACTACCGAACGCCGTGCCATCAATGAACAGGTTGACATGCTGACACGTGGCATAATCGAACCGTCAAGCAGTCCCTGGGCCTCTCCAGTTGTGTTGGTGAAGAAGAAGGACGGATCCATCAGGTTTTGCGTGGACTACCAGCGTCTCAACCGAATCACGCGCAAGGATGTCTATCCGCTGCCACGCATTGACGATGCCTTGGACTGCCTACAGGGAACCGAATTTTTCTCTTCTTTAGATCTGCGCTCTGGATACTGGCAGGTACCCATGGCAGAGGCCGATCGTGAAAAAACTGCTTTCATCACGCCCGACGGGCTTTACGAATTCACAGTCACGCCCTTCGGCCTCTGCAACGCACCAGCTACTTTCGAGCGGATGATGGACTCTATCCTTCGAGGCCTCAAATGGAACGTTTGCCTTTGTTATTTAGATGACATTGTCGTCTTTTCAACCGATTTCGCAACCCATTTAACCCGCTTCGAGAAAGTCCTCGCGTGTATTTCTGCCGCGGGGCTGCAACTGAATCTGAAGAAGTGCCATTTCGCTGCTCGAAAGCTTACGATCCTTGGCCACGTGGTTTCAAAAGACGGCATTCTTCCTGACCCTGCCAAACTTACAGCCGTTTCAGCGTTTCCCAAACCGACCACCATGAAAGAGCTCCGAAGCTTCATAGGCCTTTGCTCTTACTTCCGGCACTTCGTCCGCAATTTCGCGACGATCATCGCTCCTTTGACCAAGCTCCTCACCGGCTCTAGAGACCTTTCCACCTGGTCTGCCACCTGTGACGATTCTTTCAATGAACTGCGCCGCCTCCTCACGTCGCCGCCTATTCTGCGACACTACGACCCATCGGCACCCACAGAGATCCACACCGACGCTAGTGGTGTCGGGCTAGGCGCTATTCTTGCACAGAAGAAAGACGGCTTCCAAGAGTACGTGGTTGCCTACGCAAGCCGAACTCTTAGCAAAGCCGAAACCAACTATTCAGTCACTGAAAAGGAATGTCTCGCCATTATTTGGGCGATAGAGAAATTTCGACCTTACGTGTACGGGCGCCCTTTTGACGCCGTGACTGACCACCACGCCCTCTGATGGTTGTCGTCACTGAAGGATCCAAGCGGTCGCCTCGCCCGATGGGCATTACGCCTCCAAGAATATAATATTCGCGTGGTCTATCGCTCCGGCCGGAAACATTCGGACGCAGACGCCCTATCCCGTTCGCCGCTACCCCCTGACCCGGAATGCTGCGAAAGTCTAACCTGTGATGCCACTGCCGTCACCATCGCCGAGATGCCATCTGAGCAACGCAAGGACCCTTGGGTTGCTTCGATTCTAGACATCCTGACTGGGCACACGGCTTCCCCCCCTTCTCGCACATTGCGTCGGCAAGTCGAGCACTTCGCCACTCGCGACGACGTGCTGTACCGACGCAACTACGCACCCGGTGGACGTCAGTGGCTACTCGTGATTCCACGTCATCTGCGATCCGAAATTTGTTCCACGTTTCATGACGACCCCCAATGTGGCCACGCAGGTTTCTTGAAGACTTATTCTCGCATACGTCTCCGATATTACTGGCGTGGCATGTACCGTTTTATACGACAATACGTTCGGGCCTGCTCGACGTGCCAGAGACGAAAAACTCCCCCTTGTCACACCAGCGGTACCTTGCTACCCTTACCATGCCCGACCGGGCCATTCGACCGCGTCGGCATCGATATTTACGGTCCCCTTCCCAACACCGCTGACGGTAACCGCTGGATCATAGTTGCCGTCGACCATCTCACGCGGTATGCCGAAACTTCATCCCTTCCCTCGTCTACAGCAAAGGACGTTGCGACTTTCGTTCTTCACAACATCGTATTACGGCATGGAGCACCTCGGGAGTTACTGAGTGATCATGGTCGCGTATTCTTGTCAGACGTCATCACAGCATTGCTGCGTGAGTGCCACGTCGTTCACCGCACTACAAGCGCCTATCATCCCCAGACCAATGGAATGACAGAGCGCTTCAACCGCACCCTTGGTGACATGCTGTCTATGTATATCTCGTCAGACCACTCCAATTGGGACCGAGTGCTCCCGTTTATCACGTTCGCTTATAATACCGCCATTCAAAGCACTACTGGGTTCTCTCCTTTTTTCCTCCTTTATGGACGCGAACCTTCTTGCACTATGGACACCATCCTTTCGTACAAACCTGACTCCTCAGAGTCCACGACTTTGTCTCAAGCCGCTACATACGCTGAAGAATGCCGCCAACTGGCAAGATCATTCACAACTCAAGACCAAGGACGCCAAAAACACCACCATGACGCATCAAATAACACTACTTCCTACGATCCAGGTTCACTCGTCTGGCTGCATGTCCCTTCGGCTACACCTGGCCTTTCTACCAAGTTGGTCCCCAAGTATCACGGCCCATATCGTGTGCTACAAAAAACGTCACCGGTGAATTATCTCATCGAGCCACTGGAACCATCTTCTGACCAACGTCGTCGTGGCCAGGAAATTGTCCAAGTCTCGAGACTTAAGCCCTGCTACGACCCTCCCGTGTTTACTTGTCCATAGGTCGCCAGGATGGCTCCTTATTTCGCGGGGAGTAATTGTAATGAATTAATGAATCTGAATAACGGACGCTCTGCTGGCAATGAAGAAGACGACGATGATCGGTGGCTGCAGTAGTAGCTCGCGCACGCCGTTCGCCATTAGCCAGACCTGCCTGTTAAAGCTCATTTTGCCAAGCTGCGTCTGAACCTTTCTCGACGTACAACACCTCTATTTTAATATATATATATATATATATATATATATATATATATATATATATATATATATATATATATATATATATATATATATATATATATATATATATTCCGCTGGAAATGGTCATTTAAATGCATTATTGTGGCCCACGTGAGTCGAACGCTGCCGCATTCCGGCAAGTATACGTGCTCAACCAATCAGAAGACGTCTACAGCCCGTTGAACTATAGTCAGAATGGGTAAGATGGAAGGTTCGACGATACAACGTGGCTTGGAAGTGTTTGGATTGTGGTACAGAATGGTTAAAACTTGACATCGGTTAAAGAGATGGAAGATAACGGATCTTTGGGCTATAGATGGTAGAATTAGTGTTGTCCCTCTTAGCTTTCCGTTCCTTGCCTGTGGATGGCTGACCAGAAGGGAGGCTTTTTGTGATTTGCTGACAGGACGTGTGTTTTATATGCAAGAATATTAAAACGAGGTCAAGGCGATGATAAGGCTCCATCGTAACGTTCCGTTCAGCAAGCCGTCTCCTACTGGGACAATGAATCAATGACTCTACCTAGCCGATAAGCAGCGTCCGGGCGAAGGCCGTGGTAGACTGCCTTCAGCGCTAGCAGCGTGCCGACGAGGCCGCAGAAACAGTCGCCCGAATGCGGTGACGGAGGCGGCGCGGTGCTCCAAAAGGCGAGCTGGTACTTCCAGGTGACGAACCTGAGGCCGTCGCGGAGCACGCTCACCGCAAGCAAGAGTGTAGGTGCAAGGAGAAGGAACCTGAAAGTAGGCCCCGTAAGACCACCCACCCACCCACCCACCCACCCACCCACTCGCCTATCTATCTATCTATCTATCTATCTATCTATCTATCTATCTATCTATCTATCTATCTATCTATCTATCTATCTATCTATCTATCTATCTATCTATCTATCTATCTATCTATCTATCTATCTATCTATCTATCTATCTATCTATCTATCTATCTATCTATCTATCTATCTATCTATCTATCTATCTATCTATCTATCTATCTATCTATCTATCTATCTATCTATCTATCTATCTATCTATCTATCTATCTATCTATCTACCTATCTATCTATCTATCTATCTATCTATCTATCTATCTATCTATCTATCTATCTATCTATCTATCTATCTATCTATCTATCTATCTATCTGATGAAGACCAGCGAACTTCGCCTACTTTGGTGCGAAATTGTCTGACTGTGTGAGCTAAGTTCTCATTGCGTTGTCTAATCTTTCGTCGCAGTCTCCGGTGTTTTAACTTTCGAGTTTATCACATTACGTATGTGTGTACACAAGTATTAGTGCTGTCATAGTAACTACCATTACAGTGGTACTCATCTTAGATTTACTCTTAGTGAGAAGCTCTTAACTAATTATTATTAGCAGAAATGATACTGAAAGTGAGAGCAGCATCAATTCTAATAAGTTGTTTCCTTAGTAAATTCATAAAGTCACAATGCGGCCAAGCCGGCTTTCAAGGTGTCTAAGTAGACGGGCGGACTGATGCAGGAAACAGTCAGAAGCTTGCCTATATTTGGTACCACCATGTTAGTTAGCTGTAGAGGATGTAGCGTAAGATTTAATTAAACCGCACTGACAAGCAAAGATGCGCACAACAGGGCACATGTGCTGTGCGCATCTTTGCTGTCTCTTTTTTCTTTCCTCGGTTTGTGCTGCAGTTCTCGACAGTTATAAGACTACTCTCACCTAAGGGCGCCCAGGCACCGTTCCAGCCTCCGGCCTACCGCGAACAGCGTCAGCAGTACGTAGGCCAGGTGGAAGACGCTGCCCACGTACAACGGCGGAAGCATGAACGGTCGCCAGACAGGAACATCAAAGGTAAGGGTCGCTCCTCCAAAGGCAGACGGCTCGGCGTACGGTCCGTACAAGTAGGCTGCCACGACCGAACACATAAATGCGTAGGTCACCGGAACCTTCGGCGCGGCAACGAGATACAGGTGACGCCGGGGATACGGCACGCTGCACGCAAATGCAGTGACAGCATACAGCCAAATTGAAAATAACGTGAAGGCATTACAACGAACTCGGCGCGGTAAATCGTTTACATGTGTCGAGCATACCCACTACATTTTAAGGTGGAAGCCTTACGCCTCATCAAACGCGAAATTGATGGTTTGCCTCAACACGAATGATGCAAATGTAATGACGTCACCGTATGACGTCACACATGAGCATAACCTGCTACGTTATCATGGTGCCACATATCTTGACGTCGCATGATGGCGTTGCCTGGTGAAAGGTGGACCGATCACGGAGGCAACGTGCTAGCAACGTGCCAGAAAGCTAGTAACGATTCCGAACCTGGAGGCGGTGCAAAACAAATTAGAGTGGTGAAGAAAAAGCTTTAGGTGGGGGCGGGTAAGGATCAATACATCGATTGAAAAGAAAATCACTATGGCCTTAACAATCAAGGAGTCATATAAATGCACCAAGCATCGTTTGAGAGGTTTTCATTGAGAATTGAGCACATCTTATTTAATTGTATAATAGACGCACCATTAAATGTTTGACATCTTGCTTTAATATTACGCAAAATAAACACATGAAAATACCGAGGACCTCACCGTACGATGGCCACCATAGCGAGGCCGACAAATACGCCGATCACGATGGGCAGCAACGTCCTTTTCAGAGGCCGCCACGCGAACTCCAGATCGGCCGCCAAAAGCAGGAACCAGTGTGCGCCCGCCAAGTGCTCGTATTTTCCGTAGTGAAGAGTGGCGTCCGAGTAGCGACTGAAGCAGAACACTTGCAGCGCCACCACGACACCCGAGAAAGTGTGCGCGCACATTGTGCGCAGGTAGGACTCGCGAGTGTACATGTACGCAATTTCGACGATGGCGGTGTTGGCCAGGCCGACGGCGAAGACTGTGACGACGAACAAGGCGGCAAAGTAGGTCGTGCCGAGGGCGGCTTCCAGCACGATGCCCTTGAAAAAGAAGGCCACCAGGTTTGACGCCAGGTGCCAAAAGTCCTCGTGATGAAACGCGGCGAACACGGCTCGCGACCAGTGGCCTTCGTCAACGATGGTCACGGCGCTGGCGCAACGCTCCGGGTAGTGCTTGTGAAGGAATCTCCAGTGGGCCAGTGCTGCGAGCCACATCAGCGTCAGTGTAGCCCACGGTATTCGAGGAGTGGCCAACACGTCCTCAAACTCGGGGACATCAGAAGAGAGCACGGTGGTGAATTTTTTGTCAGGGGTAGGCGGCGATTGAGGTCGCGGTGACCTCCAGAAAGAGACCGCCTTGGGACTAAGCGAAGCTTGACTGTGAAGGCCACCACCCGCTTGCATCGTCATGGACTGCGCCCTCTCAGCAGTGACGGCGCCGGACTCCGCTCTCTTGAAGAGTTCCTCAGAGTGTACGACCTTCGTCTGGGCCATGTCGGTGGCTCCTGGCGGAAGCGCGAAAGAAGTCCACATTCTGGAGACCCCCGCAGCCGAGACAGAGGGAGTCTGGTTACCGGGTGAGCTCCGCGACATGGGACTCCATGGTTCCTGGCCACAGCGAGTTGACGTCGCCCGAGACCATGAATCCAGTTGGTTCCGTCTTTTCGGAGAGTACTGTAGAGTGAGTGACCTGTAGGCACCGGTAGAGTCTTCTGGCGTCTGGGACGAGCCGTGCTCGTAGTTCGTGCGCGGCTTCGACATTTCGTTAGGAGACCAGAGCGTTCCGGATGGTTGGTGAGGCAGTGATGAGCTCGAACCAGCCGTCAGGTCGAGAGAACGCTGGGACACCCCACTTATCGAAAACTCCGGGGCCAGCTTTTGTTCGCCTGCCTTATGGCCTTCACTAGTTCCGGTGGGCTCGGTTGCTGCAGCTGATTCGACCATCTTTTCTTCTGCTGGGTGATGGCTCTCGCTTGTCTCTAGAGGCTCACCTTCTATAGCGTGAGCGAAGGGTTTTTCTTTCACCGAATGTTGACCCTCGCTAGTTCCTTCAGGCTCGGCTGCTACAAAAGAAGCAAACGGCTTTTGCTCCCGATGCTTGTTGCTTTCCCTTGTGTCTGCAGGATCAGCTGCTGCCACAAAACCAACCACTCTTTTTTTCGCTAGATGGTGACTTTCATTTGTTTCAGTAAGATCAGCAGCTTCTGCGGAACCGACAGGGTTTTCTTCCGGTGGATGCTGGCCTTCACTAGTCTCTACACGCTCGGCTGCTACAGTGGAACCAACCGTCGTTTCTTCCGCTGCATGGCGACTTTCACTTGTCCCTAGAGTCTCGCCTGCCACAGCAGAACCAACCAGCTTTTCTTTCGCTGAGTGGTGGCCTTCGCTTGTCCGTATGGGCTCGCTTGCCACAGCGGAATCGACTGACTTTTGTTCCCCAGTGTTGTCGCCCTCGCTTGTGCCTTCAGGCTCGGCTGCCGCCGCGGAACCAACTGGTTTTTGTTGCGCTGGGTTGTGGCCTTCGCTTGCTCCCGTAGGTTCGGATGCTGTCATGGAACCTGCTGGTTCTTCTTTCTCTCGAACGTGGCATTGAATTGTCCCTAAAGTCTCGCCCGCTACAGTGAAGCGAACCGGTTTTTCTTCCCCCGAGTGGTGGCCTTCGCTTGTTCTGAACGGCTCGGCTGCCGCTGCGGAACCGACCGGTTTTTCTTCCACTCGACGATGGCCTTCGCTTGTTCGCATAGAGTGAACTGTTGCCACGGAACCGACCGGGTTTTCTTCTGGACGGTCACCTTCTATTGTTCCTACAGGTTCAGCTGCTCCAGCGGAACCGGCAAGCTTTGATTCCCCTGGATTACTGGCAGCGTTTGTCGATGTAGGATCAGGGGTTACGTCGGGGCGGCTGACAGGCGTCGGGCTATTGGGGTGGGCGGCTGGAATCGCACCGACTGCGGATGGGGACGCACTTTGTAGGATCGGACTCTTTTCAGGAGCATCTTCGACGCTTCCGTGACGTGGCGATGGCATGTCGTATGCTCGCGTTGGCGGCCGGAACGTACCTGTAGTTGTCGCAGCGCACGGTTGACTATTTGCTATGCAGCACCGAGATGCACCGTCCCTCCGCAAGCTCCCTGTTCGCTTCTATCGGGTATAATTTTCTTTATCAGCCACCTGTTCTTCGAATGGACGTCCGCGGTATTTTCGTTGAAGGCCCCGAGCCCTGCTCCTTTCGCTACCTGCGGCCAACCTTATGATGATGATCCCTGGGTAATTGGCACCTACCCACTCAGAGGGATCGGGCAAGAATCAGGTGGAATACACAGATTAGATTTATTATTATTATTTTTCAGTTCTAATAGAGGTTACAGATGCAATTGTAATGAAGCGTTGGTCATGATGTATCCGGATTTGAGCATAATATTTTTTGCGTAAACTCCCAATGACCAAAGATTGTTTTACTTGGGTGACATTAGGTGATTATAAGTGATTGATATAAGTGCACCTATTTTAGTCGGATACGAGCTTTTCGACAGCATTGAATGCATTTCTGTCCGACCGACTTGGCTTCACGTTCTTGCCTTTTTTTTCCTTCTTCCGCCCTATTTTCTATACCTTTTTTTTGTTTCGGCAATGGAGAATGCTCGCTTTTGTTCCCAAGCAACGAGCTACCCACTACGGGGCACTGGCCAAGAAGCCAACTCTTGTAATACAAGGAGATTCTATACATTCAGAAAACATCTAATATATTGATACTTTATTTCAGAACCGTTCCATCACATCCTGTTTCCGTTGCACCAAAAAGGTTTCAAGATAACTGAGACCTGAATATCAGTCTGTATTGAAGGCCGGCTTCAAAAAAACCACCAGACCTGCACGGAGCATGCAGCCAAGTCACTCTGAAATCTGGAAAAGCGGCCTTTCTAGAGCTTTTTTTTACACACCTTTGGGCAACTATACTACAATTTTGAGGGTGCCGACACCTTATGTAAAGTTCTTTGCGCCGCGTGGCGCACGTGTCTCGCAGAAAAGCCGTACTTCGGTAGTGACAACTATTGAGCGATGGGTGGCGTTGTGTTCGCGAGCGGTGAGGGAAACGGAGACCGATATGTGGAGAATTGGCATAGTACGCACTAGAGATCTATCGAACGTTTAAGCAGGAAATTGCCAAAGAAAGAATCTATGATGATTCTCGGGGTAGTGTTCTACTGTTTGAGGCCATGGGACGGGAATATTGCGAACCAAGACTTATCGGGCCGAATACGAAGGGGTGGACAGGGTATGCAGTGCGTGTGGAGAGGAGGAGGAAACTGCCGAACACTTGATAATGTTCTGTAAAAGGCTTCATCCCATAGTTCAGGATGATGACGCAGAGTTCTTCAAAGCCCTGGGGTTTAGGGACAGGGATTGACTCGATTGATATGTGGGGTTTAACGTCCCAAAACCACCATATGATTATGACAGACGCCGTAGTGGAGGGCTCCGGAAATTTTGACCACCTGGGGTTCTTTAACGTGCACCCAAATATGAGCACACGTGCCTACAACATTTCCGCCTCCATCGAAAGTGCAGCCGCCGCAGCCGGGATTCGAACCCGCGACCTGCGGGTCAGCAGCCGAGTACCTTAGTCACTAGACCAACGCGACGGGGCTTAGGGACAGGGAGGGCAAAATAGACTTTAAGCGGGGAGAATTAACTAGAAGGAGGTTATCTGATTGGTGGCTAAAGTCAAGGCACGAGGGAAAATTAAACCCTTCACTGCAAAGTACCAGTCCTGAACTTCACTACTTAAAGGAAAAAAAAAAGATAAATCTAGTTTTTGGTTCACTAAGTATTACGGCTAGATACCGTTAGCCACCGCCCGATCTAAAGGGTACAGCCATATCAATTCATGCATCCATCCAGCCTAGAGTCATCGAAAAAAAAAAAAAACAGCTCCTGCACCTGCCTGCACCACCAGTGTGAACTTGAATCCCCCTGATCCTTCCTATTTTCTGACAACCGTATTGTGCCCTCGTATGGTCAGCATAGAATGCCGTTCTTTCTGAACGGATGTTTGGCTTAAAAGGGCGACCCTTTATCAAAAAGCAGCCAAGGCCACACTTGGCACACTGGGTCGGAGATCTTAACAGCTGAAAAGAAAACATGCTCACACTTTCTCAGAAATCACTTTTCCGCAAAGCTTGTGAAATCTTGCAGCTACGTAAATTTGAGTTACATGTACCTTGCGCATCTGAGGCCATTTGCAAATATAATAATTTCTGATGACTGTGCTATATTATACCAACATTTACGTACAGAAATCAATGCGTTACAAGCGCTAATAAATCCACTCAGCACCTTTATTAAACAAAGTATACATTGAACCTCGGCTATTTCGTCGCTGTTGAAGTCGGTGTCAGTACATTCCAATAACCTACCATCAAATTATTAATTCAATGGTGTGTTGCCATGCGAGATATTGAGCCAAACAAGAATCATGCACGTCATTTCAATCGGACGGCTTAGACCCACCTCTTGCATCTAATTGAACGCATCTATGAGAAATCATCGACCTCTGAAAGAAGTAATTGTTGGGCTGATTGGTCGTGCATGACTCGCTTAGACACTTTAACGCAAGGTTATTAGGCACGGCCTCATTATGTACAAAGCACCAACAAACGACACGCATTTGCTGCATATAGTATATACGCCATGATTAAAAAAAAAAAAAACCAGGCCTGCGCGTAACGCTCAGCACAGTCACAGTGAAAGCTAGAACAGCAACTTTTCGGAGTCCTCCCTCCCTCCTTTCTTACTTACTTCCTTCTCAAATACTTTCTTTCGTTTATTATTTCTTTCGTTTAACAGAAAGAGGAGCAAGAGCTAAAGGTCATGTGGCCTAACAGAAGCTCTTACTCCTGTGGTCATTCGGCATGCATACAAATGGTTTCGATGCATGTAAAACAATAAAGCACGAGCATGTACATAAACTAATTGCAAACAGAGCAAATGTGGTTTCACATCATACAAAATACATCTAAGCAACAAAAACGTTTACAAACACTTCATGAAACAATACAGTGAAACAATTTATGTAAAATAAAATATCATGGAAACACTTCATCAAACGGAGCGTATCATGAAAAAAACTTCATGAAAAAAATCACACGATTCAAACAGTTCAAGAATATGTATCTCAATGAAGTAAATAATGAACATTGAAGCTGCAAAATTAAAAATGTAAAAAAGGCATGTATAAACGGTGTATAATATGTCATTGATAAGTTATCGTAGAATGTAAGAGAAATTTTTTTTACATATTGTTTGAAACGGGGTGCGCAAAAGTATTTGTCGTTCCTCACAATGCTTAATTGTCGGGGTATTTGATATTGTAGGTCTTGGCATCCGTAGTTTGTTCGCGTGAGTGGTGGCATTGTTGTTTGGCGGCGTAACTGATACCGTGGATATGAAATTAGTTTACTACTAATATGCAGTTTATGCTTTTTATGAGCAATAGTAATCTATAATAGTGAATCTGATTTGCTTTCACCAATGAAAATGTTTCTTAAAAATATTGTATATGGGTGATTCTCGGGATTTACCATGGTAGTTTTCGAAACTTCTTATTCTCTTTTTTTTTGCAGTTTAATTAATTTATTGTAATTCTTTGCAGTCGTTGTTCCCCAGACTAATGCACAAAAACTAACTTTTGAGTAAAAAAGGGCTTAGTACATTGCTTTTTATAGTGGATAACACTACCACTACTAATTTTATATATAGAGCCGACTATTTTGCTAAGGTCACTGCTGAGCTTATAAGCACTCTTCGAGTAACTGCTGTGTGCTCAGATTTGGGTGCACGTTAAAGAACCCCAGGTGGTCGAAATTTCCGAAGCCCTCCACTACGGCGTCTCTCATAATCATATGGTGGTTTTGGGTCGTTAAACCCTACATATCAATCAATCAATTCGAGTAACTGCTACAAGCACACTTGCTCAGTACCCACTACGCCATAAATAATCTTATCTTTGTGTAATAAGCCAGCATTCACTATGCTATCCTTCGGACAAGCGTGATACCAGCTACACACTTATTTGGCATTTTGCGCAATTTTTTATTATGCAGTGGCTGACGACGATGAGCAAATATGCCTGAAGTGGGTATGCGCCACAGGTGATCAAGCACAATCGTTATAATGGGTTGGAGCGCTGGACAACCTACTCGTTACGCAATTCGCATTGTGTGACGCCTGCTCGTTCCCTTGATGTTCTGGAACGCTTTATTACTCATTTGAACGCGATTCATTTCCCGACATCAAGCCCGCCTAGGGCCAGTTTAAGAACGAATTACAAGCACCGCCGTGGTTCATCGGTAGAATGCTGGGCTGGCAAGTAGCCGACCATAGTTCGAATCCCATTGTGTTTTTGGTGTTTTTTATTTAGAGTTTGTATCTCTTGTCATACTGGTTACCGACACCGGCGGCGGTGGACTACAGCGCCACGCGTGACCAGTGCTGTAATCTCATAACTGCTTTCTCTCTCTCTCCCCCCCCCCAAAAAAAAAGCGAAGGCAAGCTTTATCTTGAACATGCGAACATGCAAAGAACGATTCCAGGTGTGAGGCATTTTCTTTCTTTTTTTTTCTAATTCTAAGGGTTAACGCAATTATTGAGACCGGGGACAAATCCTCGGGAAGAGGGTGGAAAAAAAGGGGGGAAAGTGGTTATAAGAGGGAAGAGAAGAGAAAGGCAGGGCCTCGTGGCGTCAGCTGGTGGGGGAGAATTCCCAGAAGTATCTCCCGTTTCCCCAGCTGCTTGCGATGAAGCCACCAGCGCGCTTCGAGAGAGCTGCAGAAAGCAGCGTGAATCAAAATGAAGGTCGCACTCCTATACGTGAACGTTTCGACCGAAATGTCTTTGGCTGGGCAGAAGACGTCAGCCGTAGACAACTTGCTCTGACAACGACCAGGCGATAAAGTTCGCGGAGGAGTGACAAGGGTCGCTCACTGGATTCCGTGCCGACCACTTGTGCCGTCGCGATCTCTGACGACGGTGCAGCTCTGGCCGACTGGGTTGGTCCTATGCCACCTCTTGCCGCCGGTCCCCTACGACGACGACAGCGAAGCTCTGGCTGACTGGATTAGCCCTAACTCATCTCCTGTCGCGGACAAGAGCTCTCGCAAGTGGTGCCCGGTCCTCGGACTCCTGTGATCGTGTTTCATCTTTCCTATCTCTTCTGTTGTCTCTCGCTGTCCTTGCGCATTTCTCTCTCTATATATACTTTTAATCCTATCCTTTTGATCCCTTCTTACCCACATCTCTTGTGAGCTACTGTTGAGATGTCGCGTTCTGATGCAGACAGTTACAGGGCTCACTTTTCTCTTCATTTCCCTTTAAGAATCACATAAGCAACAAGGGACGCCTCCGTTTCTCGGTGTTGACGGCAGGGCGAGCGCGTGGTCTTTTCGGTGTACAGAAAGCCAACACGCACGGTCAGGTATTTGTATTTCAGGCACTGCGCCGTGTCGCCTTAGGGCTGACAGAAATTAGGTGCCTTTTTTTTCTTGGTGCCCCGCCGAATTAGGTGCCCCGCCGCGGTGGTCTAGTGGCTAAGGTACTCGGCTGCTGACCCGCAGGTCGCGGGTTCGATTCCCGGCTGCGGCGGCTGCATTTCCGATGGAGGCGGAAATGTTGTAGGCCCGTGTACTCAGATTTGGGTGCACGTTAAAGAACCCCAGGTGGTTGAAATTTCCGGAGCCCTCCACTACGGCGTCTCTCATAATCATATGGTGGTTTTGGGACGTTAAACCCCACAAATCAATCAAATCAATCAATTTCTTTTTTTCTTCTAAGCAACACCACCTATTTGTATTTGACGGCCTGTCATCCGGGCTACCCAGCTACGGTAGCTTCGGCGTTACTTTCGCGTGCAAGAAGAAATTGCACATCCGAAGAGGGAAGAACGAGAGAAAATGAGAGGATAGCCACCTAGCTACTAAAGAATGGATACACAAAAGCGTTCATCCGCCGGGTGTCACGAGCTGAGTACCGTGGAGAGGCACTTGCGAAAGACACACTCCGCTTCGTGACACTGACCTCTCTCTTTCTCTCCGGCCACCCCACCAGCCGCAATGAAGTCTAATATAGCCCACGGCACTGCATTGTCGTCCCCTATCTGCCGGGCATCCACGATTCTAGGAAAACGAGGGGGTCATGCTGACTCGTTTGCCTGTGTCGACGCTCTCCGGCTTGCTACAACGCCCCGAAAAATCGACCTTCTATTTATTCTACAACGTTCACGACGCCCCGAAGACTCCAAGTGCAACGCAGAGCGGAGCCCTGCAAGACAAACACGACCATAACATCGACTTCCACTGTGCTTCTGTTCCAGAAATAGAAAGGAATCTGGGAAGGAGGCTTTTGTACGATTCCTGACTCACTAAGAACACACCTAGAAATGACAGTTATACCATGCTTTCCTCAAGGTCTAGCCAGTCAAGATGGCCGGAAACTACGACATCCCCTTGCACGTTTCACGCTACCAACGGGCGAACTTCTGCGTGACCCGAACTTAACGCGCCAGTGTATAGGTGTAGCTCTTTTCTTTGTGTTGTTTGTGTGTCTTCTTTGTTTTGTTTCTTTCGTGTGTCATTTATGAAGTATTTCGTTTAGGAGGAGGGTCCAGCATTTGTATGCTAAGTCCGTCAAGAACTATCTCGGGGCAGCCTTAACGAGGACGTTAACCATTGCAGGATGGCCGATGTAAGAAGCGCACGTGCCCTTTTTGTAGATAGTGAAAGAGGATGACGACGTGAAGAGAGAAACGCTCGAGCAGTATAGCCTGTGTGGCATTCGAGGAAGCCTGTGGGGCATGTTCTTTATTATGTGAAAATAAATCATTTTTTTATTACGAGGTGGAAGTCAACAGGAATGTTGAATGGAGGAAGCGAACCAGAAAATTGACGAGTGAATACTTTAAAAGCAGCAGGGGGCCAAACCAAAAAGAACTTTCAGTTAAGAAGAAGGTGAACGAAACGGTGATTGGCATCTGGAGAATAGGCATGATTAAGAAATCGACGCTATAGATCTACCGAACGTTTAAGCAGGAAATTACCAAGAAAAGGACCAATGACAATTCTCGGGGTAGTTCTCTACTGTTTGAGACCGTGACGGGAGTATTACGAACCAAGACTCATCGGGCCAAATGTGAAGGGGTAGACGCAGTATGCAGTGCGTGTGGAGAGGAGGAAACTGGCGAACACGTGATAAAGATCTGTAAAGGGCTTAACCCTATAGTTCATGACGAAGGCGCAAAGTTTTTCAAAGCAGTGGGGTTTAGGGACAGGAAGGGCAAAATAGACTTTAAGCGAGGAGAAATAACAATTGAAGAAGGTTATCTGGTTGGTGGCGACAATCCAGGCACGAGTGAAAATTAAATTCTTTACTTCAAAATGCCAGTCCTTAACTTTAATATATAAAGAAAAAAAAAAGATATATCTAGTTTTTGCTCGCTAAGTATTACGGCTAGGTGGTGTTAGCCGCCACCCGATTTGAAGGGTACAGCCATATAATCTGTCCATCCGTCCATCATCCCATCAACTGTCCGCTCCACCCGGAGCGGACGTGGAATTACACTAATGCTCGCATTTTCTGACAGCCGTATCGTACCCTTGTGCGGTGAGCATTGGATACAAGTTTGTTTTTCGACAAGGCTGTTTGATTTGAAAGTGCGATCTCCTTAACAGGACGCTGCTGAGGCTACTCTTGGCGCATTTGTGCTGAAGATCAGAGCAGCTGACTTTCTCACACTTTCTCGCAACACACCTTTCCACAAAGTCCTCCGCTTGCGATATCTTGCAGCAGTATACATTGGAGTTAAAAAGAAGACCTGTAGATTCGGGGAGTTTGTGGGGTTTCATGATAAATATATAAAACAGCACTTAGACACAGCGCTGAAAATTGTATCAGGGGCAATTCGCAAAGCACCGTACTGATTAAATGTGCGATTTATATCACCCCAACACGTAAGTCGCAGAAATGAATGTATCACGACACACTGATAAAGCGCTCTATATTTTTACAAATACACTATTCGCTGGGTCTCTGCTATTCAGTTGACGTTGAGGACGGAGTCATAAGTCTCAATCATTGACCATAGAGTTAATCATACAATTCTGTGTTGCTGTGCGAGATATTGATATGTAGGGTTTAACGTCCCAAAACCATCATGTGATATGTTAGACGCCGACCCCGTGCAAAATATTGAGCATAAACAAAAATCATGCGCTTCTTGCTTCCTTCAATCAAACACCTTATACTCACCGTTTTACCACCTTAGTGAGCGCATGTATCAAGAACCATCTACCTCTGAAATAATAATTAGATGTACTTGCTGATCGTGCATATGTGACTTAGAAAATGCTACAAAGCACTTTCAAAGCTTTGTGCCAATCATTCACAGAAAAGCCTTTCAGGGTTTCTTCGACACTACAGAGCTCCTCCCCCCCCCCCCCCCTCCACACTTGTCCCCTCACTGAGGAGAACGTGTTTGTCAACCACACTTTCCCTTCCTCACATCTGTTTCCTCGTCTATCCTGTTCACCCCCCTCCTCCAACCCCCTACAAAGCACTAAATTAGGCGCACTTCTACTCCCTTTCAAGAAGCAACACCTGCAGTCCTCCTGTGAACATGGCGCTTTTCCTGGAGGTGCGGCAAAGACGCAGTGATGCCCGCAAGGGATTCATCCTTGGGCAACCTGCAGGTGTTTAAACGACAGCAAAAAAATACAAGGACGCACAAAATTGCTACACAAATGGTTCTCTCCGAGTTCTTGTCTGTGTCCTTTGTTTCCCTATCTAAAATTCTCATATGATTTTATATGAATCACATGCGTTCTCGTATGATCATACTAGAATACTGGATGTATTATACACGTGATATATAAATTTTCGACAGAGTATCACGCTGCAGTTCACTTTTAAATATTGCCTGTCATCAACAGCCACCCAAATCTTTAGCTATATCGTGCGCCAGTGGCGACTTTCGCGTCACCGCCGTACAACAGAGCCGAGTTGCAAACGGGGCGAGGATCCACAAAGCACGCTCAGCTGGCTCTGTCGTCTGCTAGGCCTTCCCTCCTTGAGGAGGTAACCGCATATACCAGCGCACTGCAGACGAACCCCCTTTTACAGCGCATCGCATCAGGGCGGGCGTAGGCGTATCTCTAATGTATACTTACACAATGTAGGGCTGCAACGTTTATCTTCGGTGAAGAAATTACGACCGAAACTCCCCACTCTTTCTCCAGCGGCGACTATGGAGAGAAGGTAATGGATAGACGGCTAGTTGATCATGCGCAACTGGCTTACACATAATACCGCCACATTAGGCACTCTCTCGCTTCATACAGAGCTCTCATCTAATGGCGCACATCTAATGCACATATACACACAAAATTTCATGCCATGAAGGTCTAATTGACAATATACATAGACCAACGGAGGGATGAACAAGCCAACCACAGATTGCACCGAATACTAAACGCGCGGGTTGCTCACACAGTCCACTTAATTGGGGGAAATGTGGGCACGGAGGGTGTATTGCTGTAAATGTTAGCATGCTTCCCTAAATTACGACAATCTTCGCGTTACTCTCAATTCGCCGTTCGCACGTACCCCATCGTTTTCTTATTGCTGTTATATTTACCTTAATTTTCCCCTTTTGGGCATCTTCCCTCCTGTCTTAACGCAATTTGAGAAGACAGGGAAACAACCCTGTGAATATTGTTATGCCTTAAAAAAGACGGGGCTTCCGTCGCGAGACGTCGGCAATTAAGAGACAGTTGTTTTGTGAAGGTGCATCTATTTTTATAGATGCACCTTCACAAAACAACTGTCTCTTAATTGCCGACGTCAAGGAGCGACAAGGAGCGGGCCATTCATTTCTGTTCATGATTTTTACTTTCTTTTTTTTCTCTTTGAAATACTTTTTTTTTCTTTGGAACCACTCCAGCAAGGTCCGATTGAGCCTACAGTATGTTGAAATAAAGAAAATTTCAGAAAGCACACCCACATACCCATTCCGGTATATTTCAAATATGCGCCAAAAACCGAGCGAGTGCCGGTTTTTCTCAACTTATTTTTTCAACTCTCTCCTCTCAACTTTTGCAATTTCCTTCTCCGTTTCAGAATCGTACTCCAGCGGCTCTAAGCAAACCAAGTTCCGAGACTCTTTAAAAATGTTGACTTGTACTCATTCGAGGTTGCATTATCGGTAGTCAGGAATTGCATGGAACACTTGAAGGATGCTTTAGCTCACTTGTCATAACACATAAAAATTTACAAAATGATTCTCTCTGGTTCAGCGAAAACTTGGGGGACCCTTAAGCTTAGAGTTGATCACAATAGCGATATTTGGTCCTCGTACATCAACCACTTAGTGCATGTAGAGTATTTATTGTATGATGTAACTCGACAAGTTTAATGATACAATGTAATTGATGAAGCTGAAAGTGGCTTGTCTCGCTCAAGTTATACAGACTCCGTGTAATGTATAGTACTTTGAACCACTATCAATAGTGTGCGTGAATTCAGTTGAATTAGAGCTGAGCAGCCACAATACTTGGGAGTACTCGCAATAATGTGGCTGTGGCCGTGAAGTCCTTACAATAATAACATCACGCTTTTAACGACAGCTTACAGCCCACACAAATGAGCTTCGCGAGGTATTTTGTATAGCCTCGTACGTTAGTTTAATGTTATCGCCTGACCGTTTCAGTTGAAATACACCCTGTCTTCCATATACAACATTCCTCAGTGCCTTTAGGCAGGAATCTCATAAATAACACACGGGACATCGGGCGGGGTCGCTATTTGGGGTTCCATAACTGATAAGGGTGTGCGAATATTCCAAAATTTCGAACAAATGGAATAGATCTGTGTTCGATTAGGTACTCGAATCGATTAGCGCACATTCGAAAATGCTCGAAACGTTGAATACTTTTCGAATAATCAGCGCCGACGGGAGACCCCTATAACAAGAAAAAGTATTTGTACAGGCTGACAGTTCCTATAAAAACACATGAAATACAAGTGAAAAGAAAATGATGTAAGCTGGAGAAATTATGAAAGAACGATGGAAATTTCACGGTGGCATTTTCACAGCCACATCTTAAGCTCCACGCCCATTATTAACCCTCGCAAAATTCGGAGCATAAATAATCCACATTCTCGTTAACAAATTGTCATTCGTGATCAACACGACGATGCCAACTTCTGCTGACTTTTCTACCAATGCTTTCTCTTCTGTCATTTCACTTTACATCGTTCAAAGTACACGGGTGACATACGGCAACGTGCAGAGAAAGAACATGCCAATCAGCCTATGCCACCCTATAGCTCATGCACATCGTCTTATGCACATCCGCTCACGTGATACCACGACTTCTCAGGGTGTGAACCATCATCGGGGAGTCTGATCGCGGCATATGCACTGGTCTGACCATACATACTGTGCACATTCATGCATTAATAGCCCTATAGTGTATATATGTACACAGTGCCTACGATTATTTTTTCTTTTTTTCGTAACTTTTTGTATTTTGTGTTTATACATTACTGTCATGATGCTGGGATAACCGGCTCTAACGTAGCCTACATTACAGTATTTTACCAAATATAAATAAACGAGTTGTAAGAGGACTCTGGCTCTGTGGTAGAACACCCCCTTGTCATGAAAACGTCCCGGATTCCATTCCCACTGTGACGCAATTTTTTTTTTCATCGTTTATTTTATTCACATCTGTCTCAGCTTTTCCACCGTGCTCAAGATGACGATTTTTCGCTCACAACCATTGGCGTGAACACCGACGCCGCGATTCCTGCGAAACGAGATATTTAACGCTATCCTGTTAAAACGCCGTTGAACGAACCTTACAATGTGGCTGGATAGCAAACCTGACTTGGCAAACAGGCTCTCTGGTCTCGGTATACGTTACGAGGTCGGCCACCTGTACTTCTATCTCGTTAGACAGTGTCATCGCTTGAAAGGACACTGGAGTATAGTTCAGTTCTCGCTTGCTTTCGTGCTCTCCAAGCTTTCTTCCATTCGCTATAGTCGCGCCAAGAAGAAGCACAAAGAACCGTGACGGGGCACCGACGCTAATCAGTAGACTCGAGAACGGCCGCGATACGCCAGAAAAAAAATATATATTTTGCTTGTCGAAAAACTTTCATCGTTTCCACAGCTTCGCATCTGACGTGCGAAACGGAATGTGAGGCCCTTAGGACCCACTGGCACAGACACCTCTTTGTTTACTTCGGGGTCTCATACTTGTGGAGGGGTACACAGGAAGATGAATGCATGCGGGGAGCACCCAAAGTATGTTCGTGGAGCGTTGGGCCAGAAAAGTTTTCCAAGCATCTGGTACGTGAAGAATGTTGATACTAAATGGAGAAAGCGAACTGGAAAATTGTCAAGCAAGTATTTAGAGAGCAGCTGAATACCAAGCCAAAAGGAAACATAGGTTATGAAGAAAGTGAAGGAAACAGAGAGGGACATGTGGAAAATTGGAATGCTTACGATCGCTGGAGTCCTAGCGAACATTCAAGGGCGAAATTACAAAAGAAAAGGTCTACGATAATTATCGAGGTAGTTATCTGCTGTTCGAGGCCATAACTGGGGTATTGCGGACCAAGATGTACCGAGCCAAATGCGAAGGTACAGAAATGTTAAGTAGTGCGTGTGGAGAGGAAGAGGAAACGGCTGAATATTAGATAATGTTCTGTAAATAGCTCCATCCTATAGTCCAAGATAATGACGCGGAGTTTTCCAAATCACTGGGGTCTAGGGACAGTGGAGGAAATATACTTTAAACGGCTAGAAACAACCATGAGGTAGCTAAGTGAGTGTTGGTTACAATCAAGGCGCGAGTGAAATTCAGTCATTCAACACATAGTGATATAGTATATTTAATTTTATGGCTAGGTGGCGGGAGTCACCGACCAATCTAAAGGGCACAGCAGGATACATTTATCCGTCAATGAAAAGACGAGTTTTGAACTTCCGGTGCGATATCAGCCAGAAGTGGTTAGGGACCTGCAGGTTGGTTGGTTGCGAAACCTTTTGCGGTCCTGCAAGGCCCGCGTTAGCGCGCAGCGAGTGACTCCCTCGTCGGGACCGTTAGGCCAAGCCTTTCGGCCGCTCGGCGGGCCTCCTGGACTGCCCAAAGTCGGTCGGCCAGGAGAGAGCTGTGTAAGGCTGCCTCCCACCTGACCGAAGTTGTGTCGGGGTTAGTGTACACTGCCTTGCACTCTCAGAGCACGTGAGCCAGCGTGGCTACGTCCCCACATGCGGGGCAAGCGTCATTGGGGAACACGTCTGGATAGATAGCGAAAAGGGAGCTCAGGTTAGGGTACGTGCCCATCTTCAGTAGTATGAACGTAAGGGCCTATTAGGTTCGGATGAAGGAGTAAATATAGTTTTCGCGCGAGGTAAAATGTGCGGAAATCAGATAAGTGCGAATAAGTGCAACATATGCGGAAAACCAGATAAGTGCGTGATGATTGATACCATCACGGCCGCCACTCAGGAGTACACAGAAAATACAATCGCGCTTATCCGAAAAGCGAGGCCATGGAGGACCAGACGTCGCGTTCCTGCGTTTCGGCAAAGAATCAAAAGTAATGAGGCTGGGGTTGTACGCGGACGTGCACAAAGACACGATCCGCCACGCTTACTCATGACACTACACAACAAACCTTCACAGTGACAGAAAAAAGACTGCACCCTTCCTCCTTCGAGAGATTATCGTCTCGGTGTGAAATGTTTTGGGAGAGCTACTCCATTTAAGTGGACAGCGACCACATGCTCCAAGACGTCCTAAGATGTTCCACAGTTGCCTACCAATACACAAGAACACAGTCAGTACATAAATTAATAAAATGAGGAAAGAGGTTTGCAAACGAGGCAAGGCCCATTTGATCAAAAAGAGAAGAAATAAAGGACGCGTCATGAGTGGCGTTATTTAAGCTGAGAGGAGCAGGAAGCTGTCGAACACTTGATAATGTTCTGTGAAGGGCTTCACCCTATAGTTCAGGATGATGGCACAGAGTTTTTCAAAGCACTGGGGTTTAGGGAAGGGGAGGGCAAAAGAGACTTTGAGCGGTTAGAAATAACTAGAAGGAGGTTACCTGATTTGTGCCAACAATTAAGGCACGAGTAAAAATTAAAGCCTGCACTTGAGAATTGCCAGTCTTCAACATAACTATTTCAAGAGAAAAAAATAAATCTTGTTTTTATTCACTAAGTATTACGTCTAAGTGGCGTTAGCCACTCGCCGATTTAATTGTAAAAGCGAAGAAGAGGTATCCGAACGTATAGAGATACGACGCGGGCTTCGACAAGGAGGTCCCTCGTCACCTTTGTTATTTATGCTTTATCTACAGGAACGAGAAGCCAAATTAGAGGGGCGTTCACTCGGATTCAGCCAGTTTTTTTTTTTTTTGCCAAGAAATGAAGACACGTTGAACAGTCATTACCAGCATTGATGTATGCAGATGATATTGTATTAATAGCCGACAACAAGGAAGAGCTGCAGGATTTGAACGGCATCTGGGGTAATGAGGAAGATAGCTTAAATTTGAAGTTCAGTATGGAAAAATTGGCAATCATGATTTTTAATGATAACAAGGCAGCGACCATACGATGCGGGAAGTCACGCTAGATATACTGGATAAATACAAATATTTGGGCGTATGGATAAAACAACGGAGCTGAGTAGCTAAAAAAGCATGAAACATACGTAATGACTGAGGGTAACAGGAATGCAGCTGTTATAAAAAATAGGGCACTGTGAAACTGCAACAGGTATAACGTTGTGAGAGAGATTCGGTAAGGTGTCATGGTAGCGGGTTTGACGTTCGGCATTGAGGCCTTGTTCATTAAATGAGAAGTTCAAGCAAGATTGGAAATTAAACAGCATGTCATCGATAGACTTGCTTTGGGAGCACACGGGAATAACCCAAATCAGGAGGTACAGGGGACATGGGATGGAGATATTCGAGTGCAGGGAAGAGTAGCCACAAAATATAATTTGCTGAGAAAAATGGGAGAGGAACCCTGGGCTAGGAAAGTTTTCAGCTACTTGTACATGAGGAATGTTGATGCGAAATGGAGGAAGAGAACTCGAAAATTGTCAAGCAAGTATTTAGACAACAGCAGAATACCAAGCCAAAAGGAAAAATTCCTTAAGGAGAAGGTGAAGAAAACAGAGAGGGACGTAGGGAAGATTGGAATGCTAAGGAAATCATCACTAGACACCTACCGAACTTTAGAGCAGGAAATCTAAAAAAAAAAAAAAAGATCTACGATAACTCTCGGGGTAGTTCTCTGGTGTTTGAAGCAAGAACAAGAGTATTGCGGACCAAGACGTACCAAGCCAAATACCAAGGCACAGACACGTTATGTAGGGCCAGTGCAGAGGAAACCAAAATGGCTGAACTTCAGATAATGTTCTGTAAAGGGCTCTCCTCTGGAAACCAAGATTATGGCACGAAACTTTTCAAAGCATTGGGTTGTATGAACAGTGAAGGCAATATATACTTTAAACTGGTAGAAATAAGCAGGGGCAGGCTAACTGCTTGGTGGCTACAATCAAGGCGCGAGTTAAATGCAATCATTCAACACACAGTCGGTACGTCCGTCCGTCCGTCCGTCTATCTATCTATCTATCTATCTATCTATCTATCTATCTATCTATCTATCTATCTATCTATCTATCTATCTATCTATCTATCTATCTATCTATCTATCTATCTATCTATCTATCTATCTATCTATCTATCTATCTATCTATCTATCTATCTATCTATCTATCTATCTATCTATCTATCTATCTATCTATCTATCTATCTATCTATCTATCTATCTATCTATCTATCTATCTATCTATCTATCTATCTATCTATCTATCTATCTATCTATCTATCTATCTATCTATCTATCTATCTATCTATCTATCTATCTATCTATCTATCTATCTATCTATCTATCTATCTATCTATCTATCTATCTATCTATCTATCTATCTATCTATCTATCTATCTATCTATCTATCTATCTATCTATCTATGCACGTTCAACTTTTAGCTCTCCTGGCCATTTAGATAATGTTATCGATACCAAACTGGGTATGACATAACATGACTGTATGAAGAACATATTTGACTAGTCATAACATGAAAATAATGAAAATAATGAGATCTGCCCTTTTTTTTTCTTTCCGAAGCGGAAACCACACTGCCTCCTCGTCACTTACCCTCTAGATAGATAAAATTTCACGTGGTTTGCGGCATTATAAAAGTGGTTTTCGGCGTCAGGTCTATTCGGCATTTCGATTTACCTGCTTTTCGTTTTTAGGCGTTTCATTTTTTTTGGTATCTCGAATTTTCCACGTTCGGCGTTTTGATAGATACCTTTAAGGGAATATTTACCTCCGAGCCCGCAGTGGTGGTGTGGCGGTTACAGTTTTCAAGGGGGGGGGGGGGGGGGTATTTATTTTTTAGTGTACTGGACCTTTCTTGAAACGGGCCTCTTTCACACTCGGTATGTCATGGCGACAAAAAAAAAAAAAAATCAGTGGGCAAGATGGGGGGGGGGGGGCACGGGCCTGGTGTGCTACTCACAGGATACGTCACTGATAGAAGTCCATGTATTCTGCCATGTCTGTGCAAGATAAAGAAGTGTAGAATGTCGAGATTTTCGCAGTCAACTGCAGCGTTACTCGTAAGGACGTTAGACCCCAAATAATATAAGAAAGTTTTCCCGTAATACCGCCAATACAGAGTGAGCACTCTAAGCTACCAAATATGGTCGACAGCGTTTCGGTCAGGAAAAAAAAGCATTTTTTTCAGATACAACTCAATGACGGCAGAGTTCACACGACAATTTATCCGACCCTCCCTCTAATGAATTTTGTGCACCTATTTTGTCACTGTTTAAACGATTTTGAATCAACTAATCAGAATCGAGTGGGAGAACACAGCATGACCACTAAATTCGTGTCCTCTATCATAAATACGTTCAACAGCACCACGTCGGTAATCAATGAAAGCATGTGCAAGCTTACGCCATTTTGTAGCTCTTAGAGTAACTTTTCTGTGTGAGTAGTCCCGCTTAAATAACGATCCCTCGTGACGCGTTCTTTATGGCTTCTTTTTTTGGGCAAACGGACGTTGCCTCGTTTCCAACTTTTTCTTTCATCTGATTGATTTATTCACTGACTGTGTTCTTGCGTATTGGCAGGTTTTTGCGGAACGTCTGAGAATGTGTTGGACATGCGGTCTTTGCCAACTTACATGGAGTGGCTCTCCCAATACGTTTCAAACCTAGATGGTAATCTCTCGAAGGAGGAAAGGTGTCTTTTTTTTTTGCCACTGTGAAGAATTGCGGTGTGGTGTCATGAGTAACCGTTGTTGTAGTAGTAGTAAACAACTCTATTAAGGCAGCTGACAGTTTTCTAAGTGGCAAGGGCTGTCAGGTTATTTATGCCTGGTAGCTACCTTATTAGCACGTCTGATGGCCTGGAGCTGGGTGTCTCCGGAAGGTGTTTTGTTTCTGCACGCCCCGGTCCAACCGCACCCGAAGTACTTTTGTTCGACGAAACGCAGGAACGCCACGTCTGGTCCTCCGTGGCCTCACTTTGAGGACAAGGCGGATTGTATTTTCTGTGTATTTTCAAATCCCCCAACTCTTTCTGGCTACTCTTGCAAGAAAAGCTGTAAACTCATGATGGTTCAGGGGAGCGCGGGGGTAGACACAGACACAAAGCAAAGAGGAGGCACCCAGCATGAGCGCTTCATCTTTTCACGCACATATTTGGGCCCCCCTCCCGTGCATTCTTCTTCCTGCGTACCCCTCCACAAGTAAAGGACTGCGAAGTAAACAAAGAAAGGGTTCCGGTGTTAGTGCGCCAGAACGGCCTTACATACCGTTTCGCACGTCAGGAGCGAAGCTGTGGAAGCTATGAAAGTCGTTTGACTAGAAGAACGTGTTTTTTTTTTCGGCGTATCGTGGTCGTTCGAGTGTCAACTGATTAGCGCCGGTGCATCGTCACGGTTCTTTGTGATTCACCCTTCTTGGCGCTACTGGCGAACAGAAGGAAGTGAACTACAGCAATGTGCTTCCATGCACAAATACTGATAGAACGTCCACGTGGCCGACGTCGTAGTGTACCGAACCCAGAGAGCCTGTTTGCGAAGTCAGGTTCGCTATCCAGCCACATAACAAGGGACGTTTAACGGCGTTTAAACAGGATCTCGTTTCGCAGTAATTCCATCGTCGGTGTCCACGCTGATGATCGCGAGCGAAAAATCGTCATCTTGAACGTAGTGGAAAAGTCGAGACAGATGTAAATGAAATAAATGACGAGAAAACAGTGCGTCTGAGTGCGAATCGAATCCGGGTCGTTTGCGCGCCAAGGGGGTGTTCTACCACAGATCCACGCGTCTTTATTTTGTTTATTTGTATTGGGCAAATTATGGGAAGGTAGACTACGTTGGGGCCGGCTATCCAAACATCATGACAGAAATGCAAAAGATAAACACAAAATACGAAAAATTCAAGATAAAAAAAATATTCAGAGGCAACATGTACATGTATACACTACAGGGCTCACAAAGCATGAATGAGCACAGTGTACAAGTGTGGGATAGTCAAGTTTCTGTCGTGATCAGATGGCAGATAGAGTTAGTACAAACAGTGGCAAGGTATATTATGAACTAAAGAGAGTTAATCAAGTTTGTGTCGAATGAAAAACACGGAGGGAGCTCACAGCACGATTTATTTATCAGAATGTGGCCACGTTCAAAGTACTTTTCCAATCATAAATGGTCGTCAGTCGAGTCGGTTCAAGCAATCACTCCGTTCAGCGCCTTGTTCATTGATGATATTGTGGACATTCTATAAGAGTATGCTCCCCTGACGCATCGACATGACCACAGAAGTCGTAGTGCGCGGTTGTTCTTTTTTTTCTGGCATAAGAAGTGAGGTGCACATGTGTATGCAACACCTTATCGTAGACGGTGCAGTAGTGTGTCAAACGGTCTATCATCTTTCGACTGCTTCAAAATTAAAGAGACGGATATATTTGATATAAACTAGGAGCGAAGACTATGTATTATCGTCAAACCAAGCGTCCTTGCACAACTTGTGGCGCAGTTCGGAAAGAACCTTCTTACTTTTTGAGAAATATACGTGCACTGGTGCAAGTTTTACAGAACACGAAAAATAGACTATTTACACAAGGTTTGTTCATTGATTACACCAAGGATTTCAATTTCATTGACCATAACACTCTACTTCATAAGTTAGAAATCTATGGCGTTCGAGGCACTACTCTGGCTTTAATAAAATCACATTTATAGGGCAATCTCAATCTGCGTGTTTAGGTAACCATCACTAATCACCATTGCCTGTCAGTAGAGGTGTCCCACAAGGAAGTGTATTAGAGCTCCTTCTTTTTCAATGTGTTTATCAACGATATTGTCAATGCGAACAAGTGAGTAAAATTTAAAATATGTGCTCATAATGCCACGGTCTTCTTTTCCGGTGCAGATACAGATGCGTCGGTAGAAAGTTGTAATCGTTTCTTTTGTGATAATGCATCATGATCACTATCAAATAAACATAAAATTAACCCGTAAATTAATAATATTTAGAGCTAGAAATTAGATTCTGAGCGTTAAACAAGATATTATTTGTGCAGACCAAAAATAGATAATGTAGAATAATAAACTTCCCCCGTGTAACATTTTAATCTCATTTAAGTTGGGACTCTCACGTACGTAATTTATGAAACTTTCTTTTACAGTGGCAGCTCTGTCACGTTGTCGAGAAATTCTCCCCACGCAAATAAAAGTCAGCATGTATTCAGCACTGTTTCAATCACACATGATTTATTGAAGTCCAGTTTGGCTTACTACAACTCAACGCAACATCAATAGAATATTGCTTTTGCACAAGAAAGCTGTCCGTCAGATTGCCAACACTAGTTTTTATTACCAACATCGACATATTTTTGCAAGTACAGCATAATTAAGATCTGAAATATGTATGAGTTCTGCATCCTGCGATCATTTTATATGTGTTCTTCTTCATTTAAACACAATTTATCGAGTTAACTGCCGCACTGCAACGCAACAGTCACGCTATCAGTATATTCGGAATGTAGGAAGCTGGTCTATACCCCGCTTTCGCACCGACTATAAACTTCAGTCAATGAAATATAACCTCCCACGTATTCTTAACAAGCATAAACATTCACACAAACCAGCGCAAAAGTCATTACGTGAAATATTTATGAATCACTAATGCATTCATAAATTTTAACTATTTCTTCATGCTTTACTACATTTCACCGTATACACCTTTGTGTATGGTTAGCTACCATGCTTTCCTTCTGATATATTGTGTTGATATTTTTGTTTCGTGTAGTTTACTGCCAGAATTACAGGTGTACTATGGCTGTTTTTTTTTTTTGCACTTGTAAAATTACACATTTTTTCCTGTAAATAAACTTCCGTATTCTGCGATTCTTTGTTTGCTATTAGAAATGTATTCATTCAAGAATAATTTCCTGTTACGCTTATACAAGTATTGTTATATACATTGTTTTTGTAAATATTTTTTGCTACCTTGTGTGATTATGTCTTGTAAATTCTGGTGTAAATATTTTTAGCTGTCACTTGTTGTCATGTAATCGGTCATCTGGGCCCTAGTCAAACTCTTTCTTTACAGCTTTTAGCCCAGGAAACTATCCAGAATGTAATGTTTTCCTTTTAGTCTTGAAAATAAAGAAAAAGAAAGAAGGAAAGAAAGAAAGTGAACTTTTTTTGTGCTGCAGTGGCTCATCATAAAAAAAAAAAACTTGTCTTCTTGTAAATCTAAATAAAATTACTTCCTTTGTTCGAAAATGAAGAGAGAGTAACTTTCGTGCTTTGGAAACACAGGCGTCCCTTATACCTTCACAGTATATCGACAACAACTCTGTGCCAAAGGTAGGAATCCAGAATGTCAATTTGCGGAGCCCCTTTCGCGTGCAGCCTAAGATAACGGATAGCTGGCTAACAATGACAGTCATGGCTCGCAAGCTCTTCATGATGGCTACGTGAGGTACTGCACAAGTACATAAGACACTGTAGAGAAAATCAAGCTTCTGCTTTTTCCGTTCTTTCTTTTCGGAACATATGCACACCTGATATAAATACGTCCCTCGTCGCCAGTGTCGTCACTTCACCACAGAGCTCCTCGTGTTGTCTTCGTACATCGTGCACATTTAATTGTATTTCCTTTCTCAAATCGTACCGCCAAGTAAAACATTGCCTTGACATTCACTAAACGTGAAAACAATATGGATACGAACACGGCAGAGCAATTTCCTTTCCACGTACATGCGGGCCCACAGCTATGACGCTGCAAGGTTTAAAATCGACGCTTTGCAATGACCGACAAGGCCGATACTTGCGCAAGAGAAATATGTCACTACGCACAACTAACAGATGTGCACAAGCTTTTTTGGCACGACTGGTTTCTAGGTTTGGGTTGGTAGCTTGGGTGCTGCACACATTGGGTGATTTCCACAGGGTAGGAGATGCGACGCCACGGAGAGCTATTTCGCTCTCTTAACGAAATGTACCAGTTATTGTTTTTTTTTCTATTTAGGTAAATGAGGTTCTTAATATTGCGGGAATAAAAGTTCTCGTGATAAGAGCACACGCACATCCAGCTTCAGAAAAATGAAACAATAAACTTTCGGGTTGGAATTATTTGCAATCTTCATAACCACTGGCAGTCAATTTCACTGCCGCTAGTTGGCCGTCTGTATTTGTGGTTGTTTCTAGGGTTCAAAGTTGTGTCGCCATCCTGAAGGGCCTTTTCTATGGTTGTGCATGAGGAAACTACCTTATTATGTTAGCAGGTTTTTTTTTTTGTTTATGCTTGTGAAGAAATATCCGTAATCCCCTATGCCCCCCCCCCCCCCCTCCCTACGGTTCATCCTTCGGAAGCCAGTGAAATTGTGCGGTCATGAGGCCACCTGGATCGTGCACACCAGCTGTACACATTCCCCCTTTTATCTAATCTGCATATTAAGCTAAAATGTCCTGAATTGTATAACTTTATCTCCTGCCTGTGCGATATCTACTTTATAATTGCATTATTCCATACTAGCATTGTGCTAAGGTTCATGATGTTGCTAACATGTATTTCTTTGGTGTATTTCGTTTATTAGTAGTAAAGTTTATTATTAGTACAGTTCAAAGTAGCACTAGGCTGCTTAGTAGCACCAAGCATTGAAGTGCAAACGACAATTCTCACTCAGACGCCATATTGTTCACAACGTTTTCCAGCGCCTGGCGAAACAGCGGTCCCCTCACACGAATAGTCTGCTTGGAAGTTCCTTTCTCGGTTACTATGTTTAAGCCGTTGCTTGTTCGAGTGACCTTGAGTACCTAAGAAAAACAGGTTCTTCGTCAACAATGCGTGCGCTGACAGGCAACAATTAAGCGTGCAAAGTTCGCAGCATATTTTGCTGCACACAGCGTATTGACCTGCCCTAACTGGAAGTAGGAGAGCGAAAACGAGAACGAGCGAGAAAGGAGGAGGGCATTGTATCTCCACGACTTGCTGAAAGGCTCTAATGGCAGGTGTTGTGTGAGGGAAGAGAAGGCATATCCTCCTCAAAGTTGGAAGGAGCCGAACCTCCCGCGATGGCCGAGCATTCTGGCACGACGTCATGAGCTGGACGGCTGGTGACAGACTATTTCATTGGTCGCGCTTCCATCGCCTGGGCGGGGCCTACTGGGCTTCTTGAGAGGGCTCTCAGTTGCTGCTTGCATCTCTGACCTGACTTCCGACGACGTTAAACTGACTGCTGCTGCTGTCTGGACTATCAACCATCTCAACCCTGAGGATGTCGACTGCCGACAATGTCGCCCCCGGAGGACCTGGTCGTGGCAGAGGTCGTGGCAGAGGTCGTCTCAGGTATGTTTGTCCTCGTTTTTTTTAGGAGTTCCGGGGTAGGCGTCGAGGTATTTCATGTTTCTCCACTTCCAAAGTGTAACTTTATTCCTGTAAGAAATGGAACGCAATAGGCGATCTCTCACGGCACTGCAGCTTGCGGCCTCTGATGGTCCAGCCAGGTGAGGTGCTAGCGCAAGCAGGTGACACACCTGTGCATTTCAGGAAAGCAGCGGTTGAAGAAAAGGGCCGAGACCTGACCATAAATGAAGGAAATGTAGCCCAATGGTGGAGATTCATGAGGCTTTGCCTCGCTTCTCAGCCTCGAGTATCGCGCACTGTCTAAGCCAGACGAAGGGAGCAGTGATTCCGTGTCTGAAGACTAATGATCACCGTAGCAAATATGTCGTGTTCACCGCAGCTGCTCTGAAATTCTTGCTGGCTTTCGTTACGATGGTGTGGCAGTTTTGACCAACCCGAAGTTCGCGGGTTCGATTCCGCTCCCGGTAATTGCATCTGTAATAATTATAATTATTGGGATTGAACGATGCAAAACCGCAATATGATATTGAGAAAGACGTAGTGGACTCCAGAAATTTCGACCTTCTATGGTGTCCTTCAACGTGCATCTAAACATAAGCACACGGGCTTCAAGCATTTTCGACTCCATCGAGAATGCGGCCGCCGCAAACGGGATTCGATCCCGTGACCTTGCGGGCCAGCAGCTGAGCACTTGTCCTCCACAGGGGTGGGCAAGCACGACCACCTTGGCGAGTTGGCCGCATTTGCCAGGGAGGTGAAATGGTAGCGGCTCGTGTAGCGCGCGATGACTGGTCACTTTAAGAGGATACCGAACAAAAGTTTGAGAATTAAAAAACTGCCGACAACGTGGAAATTTTACTCAAAACATGGCCGTCTCAATGCACACTAATTGTCACTATTAGTGGAATGCCAGCACGCGTCGACTTCACGCCGTTACGTCACATCTGCCGAGGTGCTCAGAGAGTTCCTGCATTTTTCCCTCTTTTTCAAGTTTTCGTGTACCGACCGCTATTGAAGCGGCACCAATATATTTTATTACTAAAACATGCCAGTTTTCGGTTGTCTAATGCTTTTACATGGATAAATGGATGAATTGACATGGCTGTACCCAATGGATGGGGTGGCGGCTAACGCCACCTACCCATAATACTTATGGAACAAAACTAGATTAATCGTTTTTATTTGTGAAGTTAAGCACTGACATTTGTAATGAAGAATTTATTTTCACTCGCGCCTTGATTGTAGCCACCAATCAGACAACGTACTTCTAGTTATTTCTACTCGCTTATAGTTTATTTTGCCCAATTTGTCCCTTAACCACCGTGCCCTAAATTCCAGTATTTTGACAAACTCTGCGCCATCGTCCTGAACTTTAAGGTGAAGTCTTTCACAGAAGATTATCAAGTCTTCGGCCTTCTCCTCCCACATACACGCACTGTATATCGCGTCTACCTCTTCGTATTTCGCCCAATAAGTCTTGGTTCGCAATGCTCCTGTCCTGGCCTCAAACAATACAGAACTACCCCGAGAATTATCATAAATTCTTTTCTTGGCAATTTTCTGCTGATAATTAAGTTAAAAACGTTCGATAGATCTCTAGTGCTGACTTTTTAATCATGCCCACTCTCCACTTGTTGGTATCCGTTTCTTTCACCTTCTTCTTAACCAATAGTTCTTTTTAATTTGGCCTCCTGCAGTTTTCTAAGAATTTTCCGCCAATTTTCTCGTTCGCTTCCTCCATATTGTGTCGACATTCCTCATGTACAAATAACTGAAAACCTTCCTAGTCCTACGCTCCTGTCCCGTTTCTCGCAATCGCTCCTCAAATTTTATCTTGCTGCTAGCTTCCTTGCCTTCCAAAGATGCCCATCTCATATCACCTTGTACTCCCTGATTTGGTGTATTAGGTTAGATCCCAAAGCAAGCCTACCTATTTTATGTTGCTTAATTTCTAATCTAGCTTGAAGCTCTGATCTCATGCTTAAGACAACATTGCTGAACGTCAGACCAGGAACCATGACGCCTTTCCAAATACATCTCACCACATCATACCTATTGTAACTCCTCAGTGCCCTATTTTTCATCGCAGCTGTATTCCAGGTACCTTTAGTCATTACGTGTATTTCGTGTTCTCTTAGGTGCTTGGTCCCATTGTTAATACGCCCCAATATTTGTATTTATCCGTTATCTCTAGTGTGACCTCCTGTATCCTAAGCTTACTACCTTCATTATTATTAAACATCATGGTTACTGATTTTAAATGTGGAGCATTTCTTAGCGAACTTCGGCGACTTTGAGCGTATCTATCTATCTATCTATCTATCTATCTATCTATCTATCTATCTATCTATCTATCTATCTATCTATCTATCTATCTATCTATCTATCTATCTATCTATCTATCTATCTATCTATCTATCTATCTATCTATCTATCTATCTATCTATCTATCTATCTATCTATCTATCTATCTATCTATCTATCTATCTATCTATCTATCTATCTATCTATCTATCTATCTATCCGCTTACGTTTAGAGGCTCTCGTGGTCGCCCCTTTAACGAGGCGTAATACAAAATTAGCATGGGAGAGTAAGACGGTTTCACGAATGTGACGCGGTGGTCAAGACATGAATTATGTGACAATCCCGTCGCGTACGTCATCAAACACTTCTAGCCAGATAGCGGCACATACCCAGGAGCGGGTATGTGGCACTGGTATGTGGGTATGTGCATAGGTGATTGGCACTTAGTATCTACCCACGGACGACAATAACATACACGAGAAACTTTAACGCGCGATAGTCGAGAAGTACGACATCGGTAGCGTCGACCCGACGAATGCACATAATACATTTTAGAGTCGCCGGTGGAATCGAACCCAAGCATTTTGCGTGGCAGTCAAGCATTCTACCAGAGAGCGAGGCCAGGTCTCGGAACTACTTTTAAATAGACGCTAATCTTCGTTAAGCGTCAATAGTGGTTGTAGGGCTGCCTACCCAATTTTATAAACATTACATATGTACACAGCCGTTACTTTGGGTTAACGTCGATTGTGGATAGGTGCCATGCGCTAAGTTGATTTATGTAGCAGTGCCCAGGACCAGCCTATTCGCGAGCATCAGCGCTTCATATTAGCTTCTGGTGCTGCTAATACACATGTTCCAGTTGACATCGTTTCGCAATTGCAAACAACTGGTTATATAAACACCTTTAACTCTTCAATTTATGTCTGCGCATGCAACAATGGTACATATATTTAGCGTCCTTTCATAACGTATCGCTCAATAAAAAAATGCGACACGGTCACCTTGCGTCCACATGCTTTGCATAAAATTGATTCCCCAGTACGTGGGATCTTTTTAATTTTTTTCTTACTTAATCTCAAATCTAACCTATCTCCCTAATTCACGCACATGTCTATTGATTCCTGCAAATCTTTCTTGTTGTCGGCCATTAGCACTTTATCATCTGCGTACATCACTGCTGGTGGTGTCTGTTCAATGAGTTTTCCTTGTTCGACGAAAGAAAGGTTGAAGCCAAGTCTGCCCTCCTCTAACTCGGCCTCTATTTCTTGTAGGTACATCATCAATAACAATGATGACAGAGGACACCCCTGCCTAAGCCTCCGTTGTATACAACGGAGGCTCTATCTAAGCCCACAGAGATATATCTCTGTGGGCTTGGATAGATGTTTTCCGCATCCTATAAATACCTTTTTACTTTTACGTATATCCTTCAAAAGATTAGTGACTACATCATCCCCACCTAGTGTGTCCAGTATTAGCCACGAGTCCTCTAGAACCACGATATCGTATGCTCCCTTGATATCCAAAAATGCTAGCCACGGGGGCCTTTGTTTCTCTTCTGCTATTTCGATGCACTGCGTCAGTGAAAACAAATTGTCTTCCAACCTCCTTTGTTTCCAAAACCCATTCTGCAGTATTCCAGCACTTCCTCATCCTCTATCCATGCCTGCAGTCTTTCCTTTATAATCTGCATCACCAGCATGTAGACCACTGATGTCACTGTTATACGACGGTAGTTGCTTATGTGAGCTTGGTCCCCCTTTCCTTTATAGATCATGCTCATCCTGCTAAATTTCCATCCATCGCCGTCTTCACCACCGATATTGTTTTTCTCACTGCCTCTCTGAAACTTTGCTTAGACTTGGGACCCAAATCTTTTATCAGTATAAGTGGGATGCCGTCAAGGCCTGTTGATGTACTACTAGGAACCCTTTTCTCAGCCCTTTGCCACTTTCGTTGTGAAATCGGAGCAACTTCGCCACTTGATGCATAAGGCTCTTGTTGAAATTTTTCTGTCATCCTTGTTCTTATAAATATTCAATAGCTTCGTCCCCTTTTAGCCTAACACTTTCAGATGTAGTTATAAAACATCTGCTCTAGGCTTGTCTTACTTTCTTAAGCGAGTTTAGATGGTCCCAAAATTTCGCAGCTGCCTTTCTATCTTTTTTATGTACTTCTGCCAACCACTGAGCCCCTTTCAGCTAATCTTTTCATTGATCAGAAGAGATGCTTCCCTTCAACAACCCAGAAAGATATCCCATTTTCTTTCAACATCATCTGTCTGTTCACTCCACTGATTAGCATGTCTGTGTTCCCTAGAGACTTTCTGACGTTTTCGTATGGCTCTTTTAACTTCCTCATCCCACCGATTCTCGCGTTTGCGTCTCTTTTCCTGGGTTACTTGTCACGTCCCTTAGCAAGCCCTAGCTGAAACAGTCTAATTAGATTCGTGTACGTCCACACTGTTTCATTATCCTTAGAGATTGCTTTGTCAGTGTGTTTAGCAGCTATATATTTATATTTGCCTTTCTGAATAAAATATGTGGAGTGCCTCCCCTGATCACTATCGAATGGGCATTGACGAGACGAGAAAGGTGCATCGTGTTAGCATATTCTATTGCGAAAAATGCGTGGCTAATCTACCTGGACGCACGTAGCTCTGTAATCGTCCAAGCTAGGAATATAATAGCAGTAGACTTATGCTGGGCGTGAGAGAGGGCTGGCAGAGTGGACTTCGGCTGTTCGTGTTCTCTTACTCTATACCTGTCCTAATTTCACACTTTACCCCTTTCAATATATCGCTGATGATTATTCCCAACCGGACTATCAGCTAACACTATAGTCTGAGCTGAGCGTGTCAATAGACACGTCCGGCATTATTGGCAAGCTCATTTCGGCGTGTGTACCGTCAGCTGATTACGATGATGATGTTGTTGCTTTTGCCCTTTTTAACGGGTCACCGTAGTTTTTAACGGGTCACCGCCCAAAATCGGCATGCCGAGAGACTAGAGATGGTTCGTGGTCAGGTGGCACGATGCGGCTGCTTCATAAAAGTTGTTACATTTATTTATTTTTCTAGCGTCAGTCTGATTTCAAGAATGCATCAATTGATTTTCGTACGGAGTCATTTAATTTAGCTCACGATCTTCGCCACAACAACCTTGTTCAGTATCCCTTAAAGGAACAACAGAATGTTAAAATTACCAGAACCCTGCCTCCAAAAATTTTCGACTCCCCCCTCCCAGAACTTCCTGATAGTGCACTTAGTCAAAACATAATGCGTAAGTTACCTGCAAACCTGAAAGCATCTTTGTCGCAACTCCCCCCCCCCCCTCTCAACCCCAGCAAAAACTCCTGGCGTCACTCCTGCCATGCTCGCCGCTATCTTCTCCGCCCCTCCCCTTTATCTTTTCTCGTGGACTTTCCCCTCTATTTTCTTTTATCACCAAGCCACCCGGCGATCCCCTTCTGCCTTGTATCATCGTACTGAAATAGGGTGTCGAGGTGAAATCTTTACCGCTTAAGTTAATTTTTGGTTCATTCGCATAAGCTTTTCTTCCGGAACGAAAAAAAAATGTTCCGTAAGGATTTTATTTGGATGCAAAGTTTGAATATAAACACACTTTTTCCACGTTATGCAGAGGAGCACGTCCGGCATTCGTACCGAGAATTATTGTCAATTAGCGCGAACGAGTACCCTTCCAACTCACAGCATTAATTTCTTCAAAACAGAATTAATAATTTTTTTGGAGTAGGCTCAACAGTTAGTGTCGATAGTGAGTTTGACCTGAAAAGCAGCATCTCATCGAGTGTTCTCTACGGTATTGAAATACACATGGGTGAGCGCGACAGGTACACGAAAGTTCATGTCTGGTATATAAACGTGTCTCTTTGCCCCTGCTCCTGTTTTTCACTAGATTTCCGCTTGAAATGCGCGCTGTTATTGCATTCCTAGAAATGCATAGTTGCTCGACTTTTCCATGATCTCGGTAGTTTCGTTTTGGTTGCTTTTCCGCAACTAAAAAAAAACGATTGAAGAAAATTTGTTCATTCCGGAGCGAGAGAATAGATAACGTTTCAGTTAAGTTTTCCTTCGAATCAAAAATGGTTTTTCGGTTTTCATTCCATTCCGACGGATTGTGAAGGACTATGTTTGAAGTAAAAACGTGGGAGAGAGGGGGGCGGGGGTGGTGTGCTCTTCGCTTTTTGGCGTTGAAAATATGGCAACTTGTTAGTTTGTCCTTTCATCTTGTCCAATCCCGCGGCGCAATATTCTTCAGAAGATGATCGCGTTCACAGCACGTTCCCGCCTGTCAATTGCGACTCCTCCCTTTTCGGGGTTGCAAGAACGCCGCGACACCAACGTGCTTCTTCGTTTCCTTGTAAACGTTGTACATATGCGTCAACAGAGGAAAGAGCAAGAAAAGAAGGATAGAGAAAAGGCAGGAACATTAACCAGTTTTGCATAAAAATGCATTGCTTAGAAAGCATTTAAGTTGCCATGCAACTGACCAGAAGAAGAGAAGACTTCAGTCTGTCATGGCAAGTCATAAACAAGGGTGTTTTTCTGAGTTGATTTTAGGAGAACATTCGGCCTTTATCAGAGTTTACTTCTCGCGAATTTCCATTTCTCCGAAATTCGGTGTTTAATATTGCGTTACAAGATGGCGCGATGTGTTCTTTATTATCTATTTCCAATGAAAATGTACTGCACTTTCGCTGAAAGTCCTGTTTCTCTGTCTTTCTATATCTTTACCTTCGTGTTTATTGAATAATTATTACGGTTTAACGTTCCAAGACCACCATATGATTGCGAGAGACACCATAGTGGAGTGCCCCAAAAATTTATACCACCCGAGGTTCTTTAACGTGCACCCAAATCTGAGCACACGTACGGGCCTACAACATTTTCGCCTCCATCGGATACGCAGCCGCCACCGCCGGGATTTAATCCCCCGACCTGCTGGTCAATAGCTGAGTACCTTAGCCACTAGACCACCGCGGCGGGGAAGGCTGTTATGTGCACTCCTGTAAACCTACCAAAGTGTACCCTTCAAGGGCAGTACAGCTTTTCCCCCTAGGCTCCATCAACCTCCCCGTCGAGTAGTGTTCAACAAGCTCCGTGTGTGTAAGGTATTCTCAAAAGAGAGAAAAGAAGATAAAAGTAAGCTCCGTAACTGTCTGCATCAAGGTGCGACAACTCAACAGTGGCTCACGAGCGATGGGGGTAAAGAGGGGTTAAAAGAGACAGAGATAGAAATGAGTACACCCACATACAGAAGTAAAGAAAAGATATATAGAAAAATGGGGACACGGTCGATAGAGTCCGAGGATGGGGCACCACTCAGTGAGAGCTTCAGGCGAAATGTGAATTTCAAAATCGAATCGAATATTATTCGAATGGCTTCCGGATAGTACAGTATGGCGATAATTTTTCAAGCAGACTGTTGAATGGTAATGCAACCATTTTCGAAACAGCCCAATTATAGCACAGCGTGTAATCGTAACTATATATTAACCAACGTTTAACAGCAACAACAAAATTTACGACCGCTTTGAAGCAACAAAAATCAATACAAGACTAGAAACTGTGGGAAGCTAGTTTACAGCAGCAACTAGAGCTTTAGAAACATTTTTACCATCAACTATAAAAACTATAGACATGACTATAGCACTATAGGCCACACTTTTCCAACATTATTTAAACGAAGCTGATTCAGAAAAAGGAGCATATTTGTGTTAAAGTGATCACGAAAGTCATGATGAAAATAGCGAATTGATGAATCTCGCTTCGGCGACACTCGAGTAAACACTAGGCTTACGCAAATATTTGAATGCTCCGAATATTCGAACGAATATTACAGTATTCGGATTCATTTCTATACAAATTTAAATTATTGGAAATTTTGAAGTACTCAACATAAACAAATAAATGTAACTTTTTGTAAAGCTTTTTTCACTGCAGTGGTGAAATGCCTAAACGCGAAAGCACCTACTCAAAGGAAATCTGCACTGCCGCGAAGCTCCACTTAGAGGTTAAATAAACATGACACCCTCACATTGGTTCGTTATTTTTGAAGTTTACAAGCTTGTTATACCAGCTCATATGCCCTTATATTAAGAGAAATTGTTCCAATTTTCCTTGATATTGCGCAGGTTAGTTTCGTCATGACGAATATATCCACTCTTCTTTTAACAAGTGGTGTGTACTAATAGAATTTCATTCGAAATTATTCAACCTATATCACTACCCGTTTAGAGCCTGAGATTCACTATTCGCACAAATCAGTAAATCGTCGATACTCCCGTAAGACCTTTAGCTGCATGCGTATTAGTAATTGGGTATTAGTAATCCCTGTCTTTTTCGATACTTCTTCGAGCTTTACCAATCGGTGCTTATAATGAAGGCAATATTTGAAAAAAAAAAACTAATCGGTATTTCCAATGCGAATAATGCGACTCCCTTCTAAAAAAATTCGAATGTTGGACGTCGCCTTTACTCGTTGCAAAGGCGTCTTGCGTGTCCGTTATATAAATTCTATTATTTGATGTCAATTACTTAATTCACGCGGTAGCGCAAAAGTAACGATGTTCTACACGGTAACTGTTAAAGGTACTGTTTAAAGTGAGATGCGATTCGCAAAAGAAAAAAAGAAGTTATTTGTTTCGTAGTTTAAGGCAATAAATTTTTCGCCGCGTACATAAATTTTCATGCTGATTTCAGATATGTAATTAATGTTGTAGTAAGTTTAATAGTTTTCGTTTTCAACTACAACATTATGTTAAATATAACTCTTCTGGAAAAGCTTTTTCTGCCACTAAACATTTGTATTTATGGTCACTTCCAGCTCATATTGCTCCCCATTAACTGTAGAATGCCAAGAAAGTGTGTATGACACATTTAAATAAACAAGATAAATTGAAATGTGAGAAGTGTAAATGCTCAGCCCACACATATTACTTGCTCTAAATTCATGGTAAATATATAGTAGATATTGTATTTTACATAAGATGCGCCCTTTGCATGTTGACTCTTTTGTTACCGCGCGAAAATGGTTGTTTTTCGCATGTCTCGGGAAGATCACTTTTGCCGGCTTAAAAAGTACACCGGCACGCATTGAATCATACTGTGATGACTGCGACGAGTGCGCCGTAGGGGCCGATTTATTTATGATCGGTGTGCGGGGCCGACTTAGCATCTCAGGTGCGCGGGAATCACCATGATGGTGATAGTGGTGAAATTATGAAGCTCGCCAAGCGCGTACCTCGTGAAAAGCTTCCGAGCCACGGGCACAGCTCGGCTATCCTCAGAGCGGAAGGACAAGTTCGGGCCACGCCCCGACTGCTCGTTCTGACCGTCCGGGCCTCGTCTCGGCGTTCAAGTCCTCGGTTGCATTCTGGACTGGGCATCGCCCCAACTTAGCCTCGGCGTGCTCTGGAGCAACGTTCTTCACGGCCAGCCGCTGTTCTAGTCTCGGAGGAAAGGTACGCAGCCGGCTTGGATGGTTGTCGGGGCTTTCGACCCCGTGTCGTGGGCGCTCGCTTCAGTCGAGCGTGACCTGGACGCCAGCAAGATGGCCGGGTGCGGGACGTAAGCTCGAGCCAGCGAGCTCCACGAGAAGGTGTGTTCCCACCGTGGACGCTGCCGCGACGGACTCAACGCCACGTTGCCCGGTCACTCCAACGACGGTGCGCGTGAGTGTCGTCTTCAAAACTTGGTGGCGTGGAAGTTAAGATGTAGACTTACGTATCGCGTGGACAGGAACTTGCCAGTAGACTTTCTTTAGCCTCGTGTCGTCCTGATGTTCTTCGTGAGATTTGTTCGTGTGTGTCCTCGTCCAATATAAAGAACGTCCTCGTGTTATCAGGATGTCTTAAGTGCTTCCGATGACCTGGGCCCATTGAGTAAAACCCTTTACTCATCGCACATACCACACTTTGCACAATGAAATGCTCTTCCCCAAAAACATATGTCGTAGAGCAACAAAAGTAGTTTAAAATGAATTAAAGTGTCGAAAGTGTGGAATTTTCGGTCACCAGCTGGTAAATAAAGGAATGAAAAGCCATATATATGCAAAAAATTCAAAACAAAGAAAATTGAAATATACATTTTTGTAGGGAAATGACCAGAAACAGTACAAAATATAATGAATGTTGTACAAAACGTTTCTCCTCACGTAGACAAAGGAAATCAGAGCCGAGGTGTTGCTTCTTTGCTCATGCTATGCGGTGAAACATTTTGTGGGTTATCACGAGAAACACGTGTACTCCTGCACTTCTTCATAAATTTTTTTTTCTTGCGATGAGAGTCTCCAGGTGTTACAATATAGATGGATAACCGTGATGCGAGTAATGCCTCTATATGGGCCATCTCACTCAGCATGGGTTATCGTCCCAATATATGTATCCAAGCATATTTCTTTGCATTTTTGCGCATATCGTATTAAAGAAAGGGCAATATCACGCGCAGATCTAAATAGTTTCGCGCTGATTTGTAGTCAGCGTCAAGATCTGCTCCAGGGGCCTTCTTGCCGTTAGGAGAAGCTCTGCTGCCAGTGCCAGCACACCACGCCCCAGCGAAGTATAGATTACGCATGTAACCAAAGTAGCTATAAGATTGGGCACAAGGCGCAGCAGCTACACACTTGAGGTGAAAAATACAACTTGAGGCTGTAGACAAAACAAACCCATGAAAGGATGTGGATGTCTCGAACCTACACAAAACATGGCCTTCATAAAATTTGAATCCTCGAACTCTCAACTCGTCCTCACTCAATTCAGGTGGGGTTCGCACCCATGGATGCGTGACTACGATGTCATAGGAGCAACTAGGGACACTAGATGTGACCTTCCATTTGATATAACGATGCAAACAAAACCGAAAATGCTGGAAACTGACAGAGAAGGCCACCTCGACACTTTAAATGTGCGGAGGACTTTCGTGAATACTTTTTGTAGAACAAACTTTCCCCGACTCCTAGGAACAGCTCTCTGTTGAATACCTGGCACCGATTTCTGGCAATTATTACTGCTCAACATAGTCAAATAGCGAAAATGACACTTCAATTCGACATTTGGCTTGAAAGGGTTCTTTTCATTACAAAAATTTCATGTTGCCGAAACATAATCACGCGCAGCACGCCCTTCTGTCAAGTTTCCTGGCCTGGTGCACTTTTCCACAATACACACCCATTAGTCTGCGCTAAGGTCTGTCGAAAATCACTATGTTGCCAAAACGGACAAATTCAAATTGATTCTGAAATTTACATCAGGTTGTTATCAGTTTGATACATTGCATAATGAAAACTAATACAGCGAGATGCTTCGACAACGCTATATGACCTCCAACTAATGTATGATAAAATTAGTATCTGCTCCTAAAACAACCAACAGCTGCTCGCAACTATAGCAATTTTCCTGCTTCAAAGCACGCTCCAAAAAGCAAAAAGTCTATTCAATCACTGGCTATTGTTTCGCAATTAGATATTCTTTCAGTGCCCGCTTTTCAAGTCAGTATATAGGCATACTACACCCTTCACGCCTAGCTTGTGCTGAAAACCACAAAACTGTGGTTGCCCGTGCCATGGCCACGTTTAACTGAGGAGGTGAACCTTGGTTCGGAGATAGCAAACTGTTAGTAGAACTGCCGCTAGGCCTTCCGTCCAACTGTAGGACTTGAATACGCTTTAGGGTAACTGAGGTTGACGTGCCCGTGCAGCTGTAGGGCAATCACGGACACGGTGCTGCCACCTATAGTGCGATTTTAGGGCGAAGAAGGAGCGAGTACGAGCTTTGTTGGCACAACCAAAATGCTTCTACGTGGCCTGTGTTTATGAAAGTAGCAGGCGAAGAAAGTTCTCGACTCCAGCGCTACCTGCAGTTCACACTCACGTTGTGCCTTGCAATATTTTCTTTCTTTCTTCCTTTCTTTTTTTTCTTTCTTTCTTTCTTTCTTTCTGTCTTTCTTTCTTTCTTTCTTTCTTTTATTTTTCGAGTAGCATAACCCATTGAAACTCGCTGTGATGGAAGGGCTGCTTTTATCTGCTCCAAAAAAGAAATGTTGCTCCAAACATATAATTTTCTCTATATGTTTCTTTGAACATATGACTTTCTTTCTTTCATTCTTTCTTTCTTTTTATAGCAGCCCCTTATTGCTACATTTTCCATTAAAGACGTGGTGAGTCGCATGTGCTTCAAAGAATAGGTTAGCCGCGGCTTCTAGACTGAGTCAAGCACTGTAGTCTGAAAAAATAATTCATCCGTGTCTTGCCGCATTTGTAGTATTTAGTGGCCCCACTTTCGATGAATGATTGAAGTTGCGTGACACCTGTTATTTTCCTCACAGATGGCCTCAGCATGAAAATGCACCTGCGACACACGATATTTATCGAAAACATTTTTTATCGCAGTGGTTCATCAAATTAGCGATTACTAGTAGTTACGCTCTATATTTGTTCAGAATGGCCGTTTAAAAGAAAACAAAATGAACTGCTGTGTACTTGGCAAGCAGAAGTATTGGCCCTATTTACTGCTGCGCTGGAGATTCTCTGACGAATACATAGTGTTCATGTGACGTCACTTCCGCCGTTGTCGTCATCTCCCGCCATGCCCGGGTACCTCGCTGGGTACCTACAGCAGTTTGCGTGCTGCAGCGTGGTTTGTTGAGGGCTCGTCATCTGTTGCCGTGCGCGATGCTTAAAAAAAAGCCGTGTGGTTTTTCGTCGTGATGCTTTAACGAGCTCATCGGGTCAGGAAGGCCTCGCTTGTTCACTCGATGCAAGATCAGAAAATCAAAACGTGTGACACATATACCAGCCACCACGTACACCGGCTGCCCGCCACGATCTACGAGGACCCATTATCTCGCCTTCCCTGCAAATTGCTTGGCCCAAGAACAAGTGAAAGCTCAAAGTCTCTCAAGCCGCAATTTTGAAAGTGAATGAGCAAAGCGCACAGCTCCCATCGAAAACGAGTCGTCGTGCAGATCTAGGCAAGTTTACAGAAGATATATTATTAATAATAATTTTGATATGTTGCTGCGGCCCACACCACCAAAGTAGCAGTGCGGCTCCTCGAGTCTTTAGAACAGTGCTAATGTTGAGCGTCTTTAATATGAATTTGTGGAAACAGCCGAGGAATATATTATGCCAGGTATACAGACTTCGCATGGTGAATGCCACGGTGACGCCGGTCACTATTTTGCGTATGTTTTGACACATTTTTTATCTTGTATAATACTTTTGTTGTTGTGCGCTAATGTAAAGTAGAGTTCCTGAAAATGTTGGAGACAGCTTTGGGGAATCAATCGACCAATTTCTAAAAAACCTGACCCTCCAACTAGAACCGATAGGCTATACTTCAAATCGGTGGCGCATTTCGAAAGTCAAGAATCGGCGCTGCATGACGCACGTGCACAGTACTGAACACAATTTTCATGTAATCCTATAGAAAGGCTTGCTGCTTGATTCTTGCGGATGTCAGACACGCAACTTGGATAGTTTTGCCCCTTCGTTCGTTACGCGCGCCAAGAAAAGCCATAAATTGCCAAAGTGATGTTATTATATTTCATGAACATTTCAATACTGAAAAACAATTCTGCATTGACGTGATGCTCATTGAAGCGCAGAAACCCAATCAATATTGCTGTCCCCGCTTCATTGGCATAACGTTTACAGAGCTCGGCTGCTGAACCGAAAATAGCGGGTCCGATTTCAGCTGCGGCGACTCCATTTTGTTGAAGGCGAAAGGCTAGCGGCTCATGTGTCAATGCAAGTCAAAGAACACCAGGTGGTCAAAATTTCCGAAGCCCTTCACGGCAGAATCCATCATAATCATATACTCGTTTTGGGACGTAGACCGCAGATTTTATTCCTCAGTGTGCTGATTCCAAAAACCACAAATGCGCATCTTTTATTTCTTATGCAACAGTGAAAAATAACAAAGAAAAGTTCATGCAGGCAAAAGAGGACCAGAATGTACAAAAAAACATGGCTATGAAGTGACCGTTTACTACAAAAAAGCCACTATAAAGGCTTACTCTAGATACGATAAATTGCATGACAGCAAAAGGGAGATCATTTAATAACTTGTAAGACCCTCATCAACGTAAAATGATGGCGCATCACCCTTGGCCCACCCTTAAAACATGTCCAAGCCAAACAAGTCCCAGCCACATGGAACGCTGAAGCCTCAATGCGATTCTTTGTTTCCAGTCACAACCTAAACTCGTCCATGCATTTCGATTTCTGAGCCGAAATGAAAGCGAGGTGTCAGAAAAATAACGGTGAAACAAAGCGCCGATGAATGATGGCCAGGGTGGTTTGCGCCGTTGCCTGCTTTTTTTTACGTGAATCCTACCTGCAAGCATTCCTTTCCTCCTTTTAGTCTTTATATTTTCTTGAATTGCCCCTCATCTTAATTTGTTTTTTTTTTTGAATAAACATTCCAGTGGAGTGGAGCGCCTGGTTCTGTATTTTTCTCCTGTGTGTTGTCGCCAAGTTTCTTCTTACATTGTTAAGCCACAGACCGTTACCAGCTCTACCAGTTTTTCCCCATATTCTGCATCTCTTATTATTATCATTCCTTGCTTCTGTTTTTTTTTCAGGCTTAATCAGCCGATCCCGACTCCCGACAGCAGCTCGTGGGAAGCTAACGATGCCAAGCCACCTGTGGCTGTCGTCGGCCGCAGTGCACCATGCACATCAGCATCTTCAATGCCGGCTTGCAGTTACGCTTATAACAAGTTGCCACACAAGCACTCCGTTCTCGAAAATGAGGGACGTAATGGCCCTGCCATGACACGTGCTGTGCTTAACAAAAGGCATGCTGACCCGGCAATCAAGCAACCTGCAGTGCCGAAATATAATCGTTGGGACGAACCAAGTGTTTCGACGAGTGGTCAGCCATACTTGACCACGCATGGCAAGGGTACCCCCAGGCACGTTTCTCATCTGGAAGCCGACCAACGACAGTGCAAGCCGGCTGCGGAAAGCTTCCGAAATGACTTTTGCTCTCGCCAAACCGACTCGACGAATGCCGGATCATCGTCTATCCACCAGCACCGAACCATCCCAGGTCGACCATCCAAACCAAGTCCAGGTGTCAAACCGAGCCTGCCCTACAGTAGCAAGGCACGACATGACCGACCTGCTGCCGCCACTGTGACCACTGGCATTGACCATCAGTACGCTCTCAATCTGCACAAGAGCTGTCCGAGTTTGCCGCCAGTCGAAGACATCGCAAAGCGTCTGAAAGATCTACAGAGGAGGTTTCAAAGTACAGGACTCAGAGTGGACATGTCCTGCTCGATGACAGACACTGAGCCTTGTTGGATCTCCAACAGTCTGACGATGTTCAACCGCATTTTCTCGGAGACTAACATCGAAGTCAAAGAAGAAGAGCCCCGAAAATTCAGTGTCTGCTTCCTTGATGGGATTGAACGGTCGGACCACAACCGGACTTTTAATGCCTGCATTCTGCTCCACATTCTCCTCACGAGGCACAAGTGCGTACAGTCGCTGCTCCTAGACAAGAGGACCATCGCGAATCGTTTTCCCGAGATACTCTGTGATGCACTTGCCTGCAACAGGGGCCTCAAGCACCTGGCCATTGATTGTTGGGACATTTCACCCGGCTACGAGCATACGCTCGTCTCCTCGTTCTGCAAGATGCCGGCGCGAATAGAAACGATCGCAGTCTCCAATCTGTCTATGGGGCCAAGTGAAGCTGCACGGATTGGTGAGATGGTAGCGAAGACAGAGAGCGTACGCATCATAAAGTTCCTGGAGAATGGCATGCCACCCGGGGCTGGCACAGAGCTCATGAAAGGTGTGTGTCGCAACGGCAGCCTCGAGCTTATCTGGCTCAGAGGCAACGCCATTGGGTTCGGCGGAGCGCGCATCCTCGGCGAATACCTGTCCACGTCTTTGAAGCTTCGAGATCTGTCACTCAGCCACGTGCCATGCTTCGATGAGGGGCAGCTTGTGCTCATCGCGGAGGGGCTGAAGACGAATCGCAGTCTCGAAACACTCAAGATTGAATATTGCCATGTTACTCCAACCGGCATAGACACGCTTGCCGAAGTTCTAAAAACCAACAGCACTCTCAAGAACTTGGCGGTGTCCGCGTGCGGCCTTGCACAAACGGCCGCTAGGTCCCTCGGAATTCTTCTGGAGTTCAACTCTGCCCTTCTCGACATGGACTTGAAGGACAACATTATCGACGACACTGGAGCGATGCGGTTGGCTACGTCACTGAGGATCAACACGCACCTCGAGACGCTGAACCTCGAGGCAAACCACATTAGCTCAGTAGGGGTTCTAACACTCGTCGAAGCACTTGCAAGCAACAAAGTTCTGAAAGAGCTGAGGCTGGGTTCCTTTCCGGCACAAAATGCAGATTATGAGCAGGCTGTCAGGACAGCCTTGTGTAGCACTGCCGCTCACGGCCGGGTGCAACTGTGCTATAAACGGCTCTCATATGTCTTCGATCTCTCAGAGGGCCTGCACCTAAATGCAAAACGAATTACATCTATACATCTGACCGCCAGCGTGAACATTAAGGGAGATTGCCTCAAGAAACTCTTTGGTTCACTGGCTCAACTTTCGTGCCTTGAGTCCCTCTGCCTCGAGTCCCCAATAAGAATGGACGATTCAGCTGCAAGGAAGTTTGCCCGTCTACTGGTCACAACGAAGACGTTAAAGCGCATTCAAATAAACGACTGCAACGCAAAAAAAGGTGCCCTGGAAATAGTCATGCAAGGCTTGAAAGTGAACCAGTCTGTCTCTCACATGGACATGGAGTTCTCAGCCACCCGCAGCTCATGGACCAACGCATTTGTGAACATGCTGAAAGGCAACAAGACGCTGACACACTTTGGCCACATTACGACCAAGAAGTCAGAACTGCGTTACATTGCTGAGGAGCTGCACGCGAACCACTTCCTCACGTCTCTCAGCATCTGGGAGCAGCCTGGATACGAGGAGGACATTTTCGCAATCAACGAAATCCTTCGCCGGAACGCCGCCCACCTCAACCGAGCTGTCGAGTTCGCCCTGGACCCGGAGAAGTATGGCGCCGAGCGGGAGCCGGCGGAGGGTTACGAGGAGCTCTGCGACACTCAAACCTTCCAGAACCATCTCTCAAGGGTCGCTGGTCCGAAGCGGGCGTCCGAGGCCATGAGCAATGCACGTCGACACATCACCACAAACCTGTTTGCCATCGCGGGAGTTTGCCAGGGACCAGTCACTTGCTGGCCCCACCCGAAAGGTGCGCCACAAGCAGACTCCCTAAACATATGGTGTTGGATGGACATTTTTTCGTATCTGAAGTTGGCAGACATACCACGTACTTCTCCGGACTCGGTGACATCTTAAGCTTTATGTTTTTTTCCTTCTCATTGCCTTTTGAAATTCACAGCAATGTCTAATTGAATGAAAACATGCATCATTTTAACGCAAGAAGAACCATTTTCATAAATATATACAGTGAAAGCTCGTTTTATTTAAGTTTGAACAGGACCAGATAAAAATTTCCAAATGAACCCAGCTATCAGCAGTAACGAAAAATTAATGTGTACTACAAATCAATAGTGACTCATTTTCTTGGTGAATATGTAAATCCTACAACTATATTGCGTAAGACAAGCAAAACATTTACAATCTTTCTTCATCTAGCGGCATCGTTCTCAATGCTGCAATGTTTGACTAGCGCTGAATCCCCGTGTTTGACTCTTTTGTGTTTTATTAGGTCTCCTGAGTTGTCACCACCACCCCGCGTCGATAGTTTTTTCGCACGTCAAATGTACGACAACTAATGGTTCCTCCACGTGACAAACAAGTTTTATTCCACCAAACCAGCCTGAGAGTTTTTCGTCTCTTTCTAAGAGACGTAATTAGAATTTTTTTTTAGGGGGGGGGGGTTGAATAGGCCCCGCCTCTCTGAATTTTCGCTCTGTATGCCCCCACGAAACAAAAATCATTTCTGTGTGCAAGGAGGGGGGGGGGCGGGAACGGTATGCCGTTTTTAACATCTCCACTGTCTACTACAGGCATTCTGGATGGCGTAGTTGATTCATCCAACAGCTCGGTTTATCTTCCATGCATAGTGCATGTCCGAGTTTTGTCACGGGCGCATTCCATTAAAAAAAGGTTACCCAGTGCCGGATCCCCATGAGGCTAAAACTGCGGTATAGCCTGGTGTAACTACGGTCACTAACAGGGGCAGTATTACAGAAGGTTTGAACAATGCACATGGTGGCCAGGACCAGAAAGTATATCCAATCCAAATGTCCAAATAACGAGCTTTCACTGTACTAATTTGATTAATCAAACTTTATATTCAATGCCCGTGTGTACATTGAATTGCGAGTGCTAGGCACACTCTACAACAGTTATGCATATTGACAGTTTTTGTTATTCTATTTAATTAACACGTGGCCTGAGTTTGTGTAAACCTACGATGCTGCTTCTGAGAAGCAGCGTCTCCCTTGGTGTTTTTAGTACTAATCATTTTATTTTTAAGCGTAGTCATGCGGTGTTTCAAGGTTTCATCATTTTTGCCGAAATTCATTAGACGAGAAGCGAACATTTTTAAAGAAAAGAAGCGTTTCGTCATTTATTTCACTGATCGCTGAGTTGGTGGAAGTGGTGCCCACTTATTCATCTGTCAGGCTGTGATGCGTTCTGAAGTAGTGTTTCATATATCAGAAATATGTCTATTCTAGTCCCGTAACCATCTGTTAGTGCTTGATGAATTCGAACTAGTAAATCTTTATAGTAACACATCCAATAGTCATAGACCACACGGCAGCTTGTTGCCCTTTGAGATTGTGTAACGAAGTGGCGTTTCGTGCTGACAGATGCTTTCCAAGTGGTTGCTGTCTTACGGCTGTCTTGATAAACATGCCATCTTGGTCATTTACCTATTAAAGCTTTTACGTAATGAAAGGGAAACACCAAGTGTCTTTATTTATTTATTTTTGAGCAAGGCAACAATATGCGGCTTGCGACATTCCTCACCAGTTGCACTGGTCTCAGACGTGTGCAATCTTTTTTAACGTCAGACGCTCGAACGTAGAGCTTGTGATTGCTCTTGTGATATGACGACTGCTTGACATAAATTCGCAAACGTTTTTTTTTTGTATTCTTCTGTGCTAACTGCTGTGTCTCTGGTTGTCGTCGTGTTTCACCGATTCATGAGTTCTTGTGAGTACCTTGGCTGTACTGTTTGATTTTTGTGACCTCGTGATTTATGTTACGTTGTGATTGTCTTTGGAACATGACTGCATATTTGCCTGGCGTAAATTGGCGCATACGTTTGCATTTTCTTCTGTATTAAACTAGTCATTGTTGTGCGTGCAGTTTGAATTCAGTAGGAAGAGGACCAGATAAAATATCCAAATGAAGTTGTCGTTGTGTTCCACCGATATGTGTGAGCTTCTTGGCTGTATTGTTCAATCTTTTTTTGTTTCTTTTTTCGCAATTTTTCCTGCAATAAACATACACTTTTTGAATATCTTTTCGACAGTGCTTTTCTTATCCAGTACTGGTTGCTGGAAATTGCATCAAGGGAATACAACTAAAAAAATCAATAATGAAATAAATTGCGCCGAGGATGTATGCACATACAGCCAGTATTTGGCAGCCTTCTTCTAAAATTATGGAAATGCTTAGGTGGTGGTAGGCTGAATGCTTCAGTTCACTGACCTTAGCATTCCCCTCGAATATCCTACTGCTCATTATGTTATTTCTCTAACGACTCCCAGGTTGTTCTATCAACGCTGCGCTAGAAATAAGCAGAATTAAGCAAACTCTTCGTGGCAGCTATTCGGCGTAAGTGAATCAGTGAACCAACTTCATTCACAATAGACGGCAGACAAGTCGCATCCCACGTTGGCGTCTCTGCTCCCGGTGAGCCTTCGCAAAGCGGTAAAGCTTTGATCTGCTGGTGATATATTATGCATAGTGTAACAGCCAACAGCACGGGAAACCTTGTTGCTGGTAGGCTGAGTCATGTCATGACCGCCAAAGGAGAAACTTTCGCAAAAGTGCGAAAAAAAAACAAGACGAAGTAGTCGGCGCAAACACTGCCGCTAACCACGGCGTTTAAAAATTCACACACGGACGCGAACGCTGCCGCTAGAGGCGTTCTCGTCACGAAGATGAAGTATTGGGTCAACATGAAAAGAAAGTTTTCTTTTAATTTTTTTTCTTACGAGCCTGGTGGCACACATGTCACCGCCCCGTTATAAAGAGGACGCTCATATAGCATACATCCATTCACCTAGTCAGTAGAGTAGTGTGCCTATAGCACACGGTTGGCAAGTCCGTTTTTGCTGCAATACTTATTGCAATTACTTTAAATGGGTCGTGAGGAGCTCGCTCCCAAAACGGTAGTGCGGAACCACCGGCACCCACACGCACTGTGACGTTAGCGTAAGCAGCGTCGCTGGTAACCAGCGGCCGTGGCAGAGCAGACCTGCGCGAACGCTCTGCCAATTGATGAACGCTGAACACCGCGAGACCACGGCCACTGGTATCCAGCGGCCGTGGTGGTACTTGCAAGTGCTCGAAATTGGGACACCCCTCGGCGTAATTGCCATACGCAGTTCGCGCTAACGAACTCTGCAGCTCACGTTATATTAAGCAGCATTTTTGTCGGACGCGGATTGCGTGTATCAAAGACGCCGATGAGCGTCCGTTGCTTGCGCTGGCAGATAAAAAGGCAAAATATTAACTTTGTATTGTAGGTTACCTCAAATATTCCCAGAATCAAGCATTTCATGTTTTTTTTTGGAGAAATCTGTCAATTTGTTCTTTTGCAAAAAAAAATCAAAAGCTCAAGGAACATCATAAATAAGGAATAGAGACGCTCTCGCTACCGCAGCGTTTTCAAGCGTCCTCTGCTTAATACACGACTGCGTTGTACGGAACTCTCCGTTGTACAGATCTTTCACGCTCGATGAAGAACGCGTGAGCGGCGTCTCTTGATGCACGTCCATTAAATATTTGGAACCCCTCTACAATGCAAAAACGCAGTCGTGTGTCACTAAAAGAACGCTTTAAAGATATTGAAGTGGCGCCCTCTTGCGTGTGAAGTCAGAACAAGGACTCCGCTCTCAATCACGCAAAAGCCTCCGCGGCTCCTGCACGCGGATCGTCTGCTTCAGGCGAGAACTTTGTCGAGCGAGCAGCTTCGCGAAATTCAGCGAACACCTTCACCGATTTCGGTTTAGTGCAATAACGAACTCGTTTCAGTTGCGATCAAAACGACTCACTGGCTAGGAATAAACATGCTTCAATATGGTCAGTTGTTGGGCTCGTTGGTTCAACATCTACCTTAGGGGAGAGCAGATTTGGTTACGAAAAGAACACATGACAGAAAGGATGCTCGCTTGATATCGAAACATTTTACTGCTGTGAAGGAGTTCTATCTCATATCGCAGAGAGAGAGACTCAACAAGCATGTCATCATGCCATACATTCACACCCTTTAGCACATCCCTAAAGAGGATATAATTAAAGCATGGCGTGAACTTCCTCTTTACGGCACCCCTGAAGCTCTCACGTTTGTGCCCTCTTACCAGTGAAGAAAGAAAAAAAGAACAGCGCGCGAAAAAAAACAACATAAGCAGCAGTTTGTTCCCTGTGCAGTAGTTTACAAGATTCCACTGGAAAAGCTTATATCGGCAAAACGCAGCGATGTCTCTTAATGACAGATTAAGAGAGCACTCAGCTACGATCAAGGCTCGGAATGACGGGGCGCACCTTCCTGTGCATTGCAGGAAGTGCGAATGCACAGCACTTTCCGAAAAGGCTGACTTCGTGGGCCGAGAAAAGGCCAGGCGTGAAATAAAGTTTGGAGGTGGACCGAATAGAGATAGCAGCAGACGCGTGCATTAGCGCACTTTCGGTTCACCTGAAAATGAAAGAGACAAAATTCCTCCACGGCAGTTGAATGTTTATACAGCTTAAATGTACCCCCCCCCCCCCCCCTCCTTCAACATATCAGATTGCTACGGGGTTTTTTGGCGATCTGTAAAAGCTTTTTGCGACAGTGTCTGTTGCCAGTGCGCCTGGGCATAGGCCTTCTTGGCGTGAAGCGTTTTCGAAGAAATTCGGTTTCAAGTGAGCGTCCATTCTGTCCTGTGTTCTGTTCTGAACCAAATACGTGCTACCCTAAGCAAGCAGGGCAAGGAAATCACTCTAATGGCCGGCGCCGATGCCACCAACCGCGCTGTAGAAAGTGAAACTATATACTGGTGTTCTCGCTCGTTATCCACACATTCCGCCGTACGATACGAATTCACTCGGCGGTTTCTTTTGATAGTTCAGTAATGAAACGAGCCTTGCTCCAGCTTCTACAGGCACACAAAGCTTGCAAAACGTCGCGGTGTCTCACCGAGGGCGAGGCGGTGTACGACGCAGGCCAAATTGTTGAATGCGCGGTCGAGGCTGTCACCGGAGACCGCATCCCCGTCGCGGCTCTCCTCCTGCGAACAAGTGTACTTCCGAACACGCCACACAACGTCTCCATCGTGATCGACTGCAGTTAAGTGGCGAATGCTAGCTGTTCGAACAAAGCGGGTGGACTCAACGTGTAACATAACATCATCATCATCACCAGTTTGACTACGTCCACTGGAGGACAAATGCCTCTCCCATGTTCCACCAGTTAACCCGGTCCTGTGCTTGCTGCTGCCAATTTACACCCGCAAACTTCTTAATCTCATCTGCCCACCTAATTTTCTGTCTCCCCCTAACACGCTTGCTTTCTCTGGGAATCCAGTTAGTTACCCTTAATGACCAGCGGTTATCCTGTCTACGCGCTACATGCCCGGCCCATGTCCATTTCCTCTTCTTTATTTCAACTATGATATCGTTAACCCCCGTTTGTTCCCTAATCCACTCTGCTCTCTTCTTCTCTCTTAAGGTTACACCTACCATATTTCTTTCCATTGCTCGGTGCGTCGTCCTCAATTTAAGCTGAACCCTCTTTGTAAGTCTCCAGGTTTCTGCTCCGTAGCTAAGTACCTGCAAGATGCAGCTGTTATATACGTTCCTCTTATGGGATAGTGGCAATCCACCTGTCATAATTTGAGAGTGCTTCCAAATGTGCTTCACCCCATTCTTATTCGTCTAGTTACTTCAATCTCGTGATTCGGCTCCGCGGTTATTACCTGCCCTAAGTAGACATAGCCTTTTACAACTTCATGTGCACCATTACCTATCTCGAAGCGCTGCTCTCTTCCGAGGTTGTTGTACATTACTTTCGTTTTCTGCAGATTAATTTTAAGACCCACCTTGCTGCTCTCCTTGTCTAACTCCGTAATAATGAGTTTCAATTCGTCCTCTGAGTTACTCAGCAACGCAATGTCATCGGTAAAGCGCAGGTTACTGAGGTACTACTCTTCATCAACTCTTGTCCCTAACTGTTCCCATTCTAGGCTTCTGAAAACCTCCTGTAAGCACGCGGTATATAGCACTGGGGAGATCGTGTCCCCCTGCCTTACACCCTTCTTGATTGGTATTCTGTTGCTTTCTTTATGAAGCACTATGGTAGCAGTTGATCGCCTGTAGATTTCTTCCAGGATGTTTATATATGCTTAATCGACGGCCTGATTCCGCAGTGTCTGCATGACGGCTGATATTTCTACTTACGTGTAACGTAACATACCACGGCAAAGGCTAGCTGGTTTCTGCTCACGCACGAAAAACTTAACGAGTTACGATTTTTAAATAAAGCGTCTCCACTGCTTCAGGTGAAATCACTAGCAGCACGTTATCGCTTATAAATTGGGGATAAGCAGACCGCTATCGGTGTGCTTGTCATGTACGTGTGTGCAGTACACGCACACGATCTAAATACAGCCGTTGTCTGACACGTCCTACGCCGCTCAGCAGCGCTCACGAGACGCGATGCGGAGGCCACGTCATCAGAGGGGGTGGGGCACGATCAGGAAGTTTTTTCTGGGGGGCAGTGAGGCGGCGAAGTTAGACATTGTGTTATGAATATGTTCCCTCTTGGGAAGGGAGAAGGGGCGGGGGGGGGGGGGGGGGCTCCAGCCTTTTTTACCCATCCCTGGCGCCGTGACACACCTGGTGTATGTCAGTTATGCTTATAGCTTGCTCATGACCTGATTATAGCCCACTTTTAGGCTCGCTAAAGTACTTGCAAGGAACTCGAACAAGGTTACAAGCTTACCAAAGAGAGGCACGTGCTGTGGGTAGAAGAAGTCACTGCAGCGAAGTGCTTGCTGCTCACGATCGATGAAGTCGTGGGATGCTTTTTCATTCAGCGTTTCACTATCCACCTTTTCTTCAGCTACAGGTCTTCGAGTTAGTTGTGTCAGCTAACGTCCTTTTCACGAGCTGACGAAGTCCACTGAGGCACAAAACAGTATTACACCTGTAGTAAGACGGTAAGTTGGGCAAGTTGGTTAGGATCCATTGTGAACTTTCTTACAGCGCATCACCAGAAAAAAAAAATACAGGACAGGGAAGGAGTAGAACAAAAAAAAAAGCGCCGTCTTTTCTTTCTCTTTTACTCCTTCATAGTCCTGTATTTTTTTTTTCTGGTGTTGCTTTGTAAGAAAGTTCATGATGGACAGCATTACACTATTGCGCAGCACTCGCCATAGAGACAAGCGGCCGCAGTTCTAAGAAACGAAGAGCTGTCTTCTAAAATGAGCGTAAAAAGCAGAGTCCCACGGTTGTTCGAGCAGCGTCGCTAGCCACCACGCACAAGATAACCAACTGAATTGCCTCTTCATTGAATTTTATCACAATGGTGGTTCATACGGTTTGTATACGGCGCCAGGCCTACTTAGCAAAAGAAAGCGAGCGAAAGTCCGTTATGACGTCATACAGGCGAGGTTCTCAGCGCCACCATCAGTCATGCCCCAGGCTAGTAGGCATAGAGTTTCCCACAATACTAACCTGAGGGAACTCTGGCGCTACTCTCTATGGGAGCTGCAACGCACGGCACTTCAACGAGCATGGGAATGATGGGTAGTACACACATTTGTCTAATTTTCGTACTTCTGGCCTGCTTCTGGCTCCGTGTGTGTTCGTGTGGCTTGGAGCTGTTTTTCCACGAAAACATAAATTAGCAAACGTTCACCGTTTGTGCCTCACAACCTTATTGTTTTAAGCTTACTATTTCCAATCAAGTCCCTAAGTTCAAAAGGGTTCGTTTTTTCTTTCAAAACAAAACCGAAACACAGCAATAAACAAAGCCGCAAGTACGATTCACCCACCGCAAGAACGAAGACTAGGCAAATGTGTGCACTACCCATCATTAGGGTGGCTGGAATGGGGAGGTGAGATGAGCGGGGCGCTTTTCGCTTGTCGGAGAGGGTCACTCGGCGCGCCGATGCCGCAAGGGGCGCTCATGGCAGCGGCGCGGGTAGGGAGCGGCGCACTTCCCTGTGTTTGCTGCATGTGTGCTGGGATTTTCTTCGCAAGCAGTCGCTACATTGCAAGTATGCCATCAGTCAGTGTTTGCACTAGGTCCCTCTGAAATGCCCGAGGATGTCAATGGTAAAAAAAAAAAAAACGACCCAGAGTTGGTGCTTTGTGGCTGGGTGTCGATAGTGTCGATAGATCATGCATCGTACACTGCTGAGCGAAGTGTCTCCCGCCTTGTATATTATGTCGCAGGCTACGTTGCAAGAAAGCGTATACTTAGCAATAATTCTGATGAGTGCAAGAACGCCTGTTTTGTCTCGAGAGAAAATGTGCCAGGAAATCTCCCAGCCCAGGCAAGCAAGCTGTGGGATTTGGGCGGACATTAGCATTCGTCGAATTCCCTTTATACCCTCATCCTGAACCTTGAGGACAAGATCACTCGTTTATTGAGCTCAGCACGTCTTAACGCCAAGTCGGCCATAGAGATGCTGAAGGGGATTGGCGAGACGCAACAAATTGGCTGCCCAAAGCATGGTGCTCTCTTGACCAAAAAAAAGTGTGGTGCGATTTTATTGCCTCACTCGTGTCCACATTTTTTTTGAAAGGCATGAACCAAAAAGAAGACAAAAAGAAAGGGCGGAGAGTTAGGCCATGTGTACTCTAGTGGCAGAGCACGAATACCTCGGCATGCATGGAAATAAATTTATGTTTTTGTTAAAAAAGTGTCTCCTCTACTTCTGCTGCTGGGGACGATTCTCGAGTCAGAGTCTTCGCGAAATACGTAAGATTTAGCACTCTTAATTTGTTACTCATCTAAGTTAATGAGCCATGGTAGGCTGTTAAAACTTCTACGTTCGGAAACCGATAATTGAATGCCAAGTGAGAATTTAAGCTGTGACTCGCATAAGATTGTGCGTTCGCGGCGGAGCAGCAAAACGAGGCTCTTGTACCGACGTTTGTGCTTGTGGATGAAGGAGCTTAACATGCTCCAAGTAATATGAAGCCTTCCAGTAATCGCAACGTCTCGTAACACACCTGCAGTTCTACCATGAGTAACCGCAATATCACGAAATCCACAAAAGTTGGTGTCGGGTCTCGCTCATATGTCTTTTCGAGCATTGTTTTCAGAGGCGAGAAAATATAGAGATACTTAAGCCACGTAAGACATTACGAGGCTTAAGCATCTTAAGTATTGTCGTACATTGACTCAATAAAAAAGGTTTTCACTGAAAATAGGTGACGAACGGCTAGTTGATCATGCGTAACTTGCTTACACATAATGCCGCCATATTAGGCACTGTCTCGCTTCATACAGAGCTCCAATCTAACGGCGGACATCTAATGCACGTATACACACAAAATTTCAAGCCATGAAGGTATAATTGACAATATACATAGACCAAGGGAGGGGCGAACAAGCCAACCGCAGATTGCATCGAATACTAAACGCGTGGGTTCCTCACACATTCCACTTATTTGGGCGAAGTGTGGGCAGGTAGGGTGTATTGCTGTAAATATTAGCAGCTTCCCTAAATTACCACAATCTTCGAATTACCCTCGATCTGCCGTTCACACCTACCCCATCATATTCTCATTTTATTTTTCTCTTTTCGTTATTTTCCCCCTCTTTGACATCTGACCAATCTGACCAATCTAAATCATGACGCGCTGACCATTCCAAAGGGCACAGTCAGTTATACCCGTCCGTCCATTAAAAGAGGAGTTTTCTGTTTTCCGTGCGATAGTAGCCTGAAATGGTTAGGGACCTGCCGGTTAATTGGTTGCTAAATTTTATTGGAGTCCTGCAAGGTCAGCGTTAGCGCGCAGCGGGTGACTCCCACGTCGGGACCGTTTTTTTTAATTGAATTGAATTGAGTTTTATTGACATGAAAATAGTGTACAGTATACAACAGTGTAAAAAATGCATCTGAATCCCTAGCCAAAGGCTAGTGGGGATTCATTCAAAAAAGTAATTTAGAAATGGGCATGTCATTTACACACAAAAGAAAGTTTACAAATGCAAGTCTTTTACACATGGAGAACTGAACATGAATTTACAGTGCTTGGCGAGTGATCATGGCCATTGATGCAAAAAGAAAAAAAAGAAAGGTATGTATGGCATCGTTTAAGAACATATCAAACTTCACAACAAATAATTGAGCGCATTTTCATATATGAAAACTAATCATGACATATATATCTGTATAGCATAACAATATTGATTAAGGAGTGCAAGAAAATTGATTCTAATGCATAATACATACATATTACATAATTGCAGATAGGCGTGTACGTAAGTATTGTAAAAGGGCGCTACAGAACTTTTTTTGAAAATGTATTTAATATAACTATTCCTAGCATTGTATTATTGGGCGTCTTTATTTTATTTAATAATTATTTTTTAGTTCAAGAGAGAAACTCTTACTCTGTTTTATTTCTTGTGAAAGGTTATTCTACCCGGCGACTCCATTAGCAGTAAGTTTTCTTTTACCGTATACGTTCTTTGTTTTCTGAGTCAGCTATTTTCCTTTTCCTTTGTTGCGGCTTTCATAATTGGAACATGAAAAATTTGCTGAGGAAACTGGATAGTTAGTGTTTATACTTGAATGGACCATGAGAGCTGTTTTATAATCTATTAGTGCTTTGAACGGCATGATGTTTAGAATTTGAAAGAGTGGTAGTGTGTGTGCCGTATAGTCCGAATTCTTTATAAATCGTATTGCTCTTTTCTGAAGTTTTATTATCGGTTCTAGGTACGTGCAGTATGTGTGACCCCAGGTGACAACACAGTAGTTTAAATGACTATGGAATATGCTAAAGCAAATTACACGTAAAGTCGGTAAATCAAAAAGGTCTCGACATTTATATAGAAGATAACAAGCTTTACTGAATTTTTTGGCAGACTTCGCCAATGTGAGGTTTCCAGTTAAAATTTTCATCCAGGGTAACGCCTAGGTATTTTATCGTATGTACTCTTTGCAGCACTGAATTATTTAGTGTCAGTGTGTATGTGTGTTCCTCGAGGGTTTTGCGTGGTGAAGTAAACACAATGTACTTGGATTTGTGTATATTTAATGTTAGTGCAGTTGAAGAGAACCACTGGTGGATATCAACAAGCTCTGAGTTCGCAGATGCTATGGTTTGGTTAAAAGAATCTTGAGCGCATATAAGAGCTGTATCATCAGCATACATAAATATGGAGTAGTTTTGTGCCACGCTAGGCAAGTCGTTAATAAACAGCGAGAAAAATATTGGTCTAAGAACGGAGCCTTGGGGTACTCTTATAGTTGTATTAAAAAGCTCTGATTGGGTGTTGGCTAATTGCACTGTTTGTTACGGTTTCCCAGATAGCTTTTAAAGAACTCAAGACACATTCCATGAAATCCATAGCATTCTAGTTTATTTAATGATATCTTGTGATTGACAGTTACAAAGGCTTTGTTTATATCTAGAAATATACCTACCACTGTTCTGCTTGTTATCTAGGTGCAAATTGATAAGTTCGGAAAGTGACAAAACAGCTGTGTCGGTTGACCTGCCCTTTCTAAACACATGTTGACAGGTTGTAAGAATACTTTCGTGTTCTATGAAAGACATATTTCGTTTAACTATTAGTTTTTCAAACACAATATTTATGATACTTTAAATGGAAATGAGACGGTAGTTTTCTGGTAGGTTTTTTTCGCCTGCCTTGTAAATCGGGATAATCTTTGACAATTTAAGAAGTTCGGGATAGGTTGACGTATAAAATGATAAAAATAAAGATTTTTTCTGGAGGCACAAAAAGGATGTCAATGCATTCCTTTAGCGCTAAAGAAGGTATATTGTCGCATCCGACTGAGAATTTAACTGGCATACCACAAACTACAGCTACAATCTCACTAGCCGTTATATTAGTAAACTTAAATATGTTAGGGTTACGAGGAGGGTATTTAATGTATTCGTCGCTCATCACCGCGGCCGCCAGTCGAGAACCGAAGTGCAAAAGTACCGTTAGGCCAAGCCTTTCGGCCGCTTGGCGGGCCTGCATGCTGGACTGCCCAAAGTTGGACGGCTAGGAGGGAGCTGTGTAGGGCTGCCTCCCACCTGACCGAAGTTGTGTCGGGGTTAGTGTACACTGCATTGCACTCTCAGAGCATGTGAGCGAGCGTGGCTACGTCCCACCATGCGAGTCAAGCGTCATTGGAGAACACGTCAGGATAAATAGCGAGAAGGGAGCTCAGGTCTGAATACGTGTCCATCTGCAGAAGTCTCAACGTACGGGCCTATTAAGTTTCGGATGAAGGAGTAAATATAGTCTTCGCGCGAGGTAAAAATTTGCAGAAGACTGTTAAGTGCGGATAAGTGCAACATGCGCGGAAAACCAGATAAGTGCGTGATGATTGATACCGTCGCAGCCGCCACACGAGAGTACACAGAAAATGATATCCGCCTTGTCTGAAAAGCGAGGCCATGGAGGACTTGAAGTCGCGTTACTGCGTTTCGGCAAAAGAAAGTCATGAGTCTGCGGTTGTACGCGGGCATGCACAAACACAGGATCCGCAACGGTTATTCAAGACACCACGCAACAAACCTTCACAGCGGCAGAAAAAAGACGGCACCCTTCCTCCTTCGAGAGATTATCGTCTCGGTGTGAAACATACTGGGAGAGCCGCTCCATTTAATTGGGCAGAGGCCACATGCTCGAACACATCCTAAGATGCTCCGCAGTTGCCTGCCAATACACAAGAACACAGTTAGTGAATAAATTAATAAAAGGATGAAAAGAAGGTTGCAAACGAGGCAGGGCCCGTTTTATCAAAAAATAATAAAGGACGCGGCACGAGGGAGCTCAGCGTTCTTTAAGCGCAGAGGAGGAGGAAGCTGCCTAACACTTCATAATGTTCTGTAAAGGGCTTCACCCTGTATATAGTTCAGTATCATGGCGCAGAGTTTTTCAAAGCACTGGGGTTTAAAGACAGCGAGGGCAAAATAGACTTTAAGCGTGTATAAATAATTAGATGGAGGTTACCTGATTAATAACTACAATCAAGGCACGAGTGAAAATAAATCCTACACTTGTAAAGTGCCAGTCCTTAACTTCACTACTTCAAGAGAAAAAAAAATAAATCTAGTTTTTGTTCACTCAGTATTAAGGCTAGGTGGCGGTAGCCACCGGCCGATCTGGTTATAAAAGCGAAGAACAGTTATCAGAACCTCTAGAGATACAACACGGGCTTCGACAAGAATGTCCCCTGTCACCTTTGTTATTTATGCTGTATCTATAGAAACGAGAAGCCAAATTAAAGGGGCGATCACTCGGATTCAGCCTGTTTTTTTTTTTTTTTGCCAAGGAAGGAAAACACGTTGAAGAGTCATTACCAGCATTGATGTATGCAGAAGATATAGTATTAAAAGCCGACAACAAAGAAGATCTGCAGGAATTGATAGACATCTGCGGTAATGAGGAAGATAGGTTAAACTTGAAGTTCAGTACGGAAAAATTTGCAATCATTATTTTCAATGATAACAAGGCAGCGAGCATAAGATGCGGGAAGTCACGCTAGATATACATGATAAATACAAATATTTGAGCGTATTGATAAACAACAGGGCTCAGTACTTAAAGAAGCATGAAAGATACGTGATGACTTAGGGTAACAGGAATGCAGCTGTAATAAATATAGGGCACTACGGAACTGCAATAGCCACGACGTTGTGAGAAGGATTTGAAAAGGTGCCATGGTACCGGGTTTGACATTCGGCAATTAGGTCTTGTGCATGAAATCAGAGTTTCAAGCAAGATTGGAAATTAAAAAAACATGGCATACGTAGATTTGCTTAGGGAGCACACGGGAATAACCCAAATCAGTAGGTACAGGGTGACATGGGATGGATATATTCGAGTGCAGCGAAGCTAGCAGCAAGATAAAATTTGAGAAACGATTGAGAGAAATGGGGTAGGAGCGTTGGGCTAGGAAGGTATTCAGCTACTTGTACGTGAAGAATGTTGATACTAAATGGCGGAAGCGAACTAGAATATTGTCAAGCAGTATTAAGACAACAGCAGAACACCAAACCAAAAGGAAATATCCGTTAAAAAGAATGTGAAAGAAACAGACAGGGACATGTGGAAGATGGGAATGCTTACGATATCATCACTGGATACCTACCAAACTTTTAAGCAGGAAATTGCAAAGGAAACGATCTACGATAATTCTCGGGCTAGTTCTCTGCTCTTCGAGGTTAGAACGGGAGTATTGTGGGCTAAGATGTACCGAGCAAAATATGAAGGCACAGACACGGTATATAGTGAGTATGGAGAGGAGGAGGAAACGGCTGAACATTTGATTATGTTCTGGAAAGAGCTCCATCCTATAGTCTAAAATAATTGCGTAGAAATTTTCAAAGCATTCGGGTTTAGAGACAGTGAAGACAAAATAGACTTTAAATGGGTAGAAATGACCAGGCGGAGACTAACTGATCGGTGGCTACAATCGATGCGCGAGTGAAATGAAATCCTCAACACACAGTGATAGTACTTGACTTTATGGCTAGGTGGCGTGAGCCCCCGCCCGATCTAAGGGGCACAGCCGGATACATCCATCCATCCATCCGGAGGGGGCGGGGGGTCATCTATTTTTACAGGAGGAAAACCTTCTTGACATGGTCCTTTTTCGCACTCGTTATGTCATAATGACAAAAAAAAAACAGTAGGCAAGTTAAGGGGGCATGGGGGGGGGGGGGGTGCTGGTGTGTAACTCACTGGCTACGCCACTGATAGAAGTCCATGTACTCTGCGATGTAAAGAAGTGCAGATGTAAAGGTAAAGAAGTGCAGATGGTCGACATTTTTGTGGTGAACTGCAGCGTCCCTCGTAATCATATCGTGGTTTGGGGACATTAGACCCAAAATATTATAAGAAAGTTTTCGTGAAGCCACCAGAGTGAACACTTCAAGTTACTAAATGTGGTCGACAGCATTTCGGTCAGGAAAAAAAAGCATTTTTTCAGATACGACTCAATGACGGCAGAGTTCAGACGAGAACTTATCCGACCCTCCCTCGAACGAAATTCGTGCACCTACCTTGTCACTTCTTAAACGATTTTGCATCAACTAATCTGAATCCAGTGGTAGAACACAGCATGACCACAAAATTCGTGTCCTCTATCATAAATAAGTGCAATAGCACCAGGTGGGCAATAAATGAAAGCATGTGCAAGCTTACGTCATTTTGTAGCTCTTAGAATAACTTTTCTGTGTGAGTAGTCCCGTTTAAATAACGATACCTCGTGACGCGTTCTTTATGGCTTCTCTTTTGTGGGCAAAAGGACGTTGCCTCGTTTCCAACTTTTTCTGTCATCTTATATATTTATTTAATGACTGTGTTCTTGCACATTGGCGGGCTTTTGCGAAACGTCTCAGAATGTGTCGGAGCATGCGGTCTTTGCCAACTTACATGGAGTGGCTCTCCCAGTACGTTTCACACCTAGATGGTAATCTCTCGAAGGAGGAAAGGTGTCTTTTTTTTATTTTTTTCTGCCACTGCGAAGAATTGCGGTGTGGTGTCATGCGTAACCGTGGTAGTAGAAGTAGTAGTAAACAACTTTATTAAGGCAACTGACAGTTTTCTGAGTGACAAGGGCTGTCAGGTGATTTATGCCTGGTAGCTATCTTATTAACGCGTCTGATGGCCGGGAGGTCGGTGTCTGTGCCGAAGGTGTTTTCTTTGTGCACGCCCCCGTCTACCCGCACCCGAAGTACTTTTGTTTCCCGAAACGCAGGAACGCCACATCTGGTCCACCGTCGCCTCGCTTTGAGGACAAGGCGAATTGTATTTTCCGTGTACTTTAAAATCCCCTAACTATTTCTGGCTACTCTAGCATGAAAAGCTGTAGACTCATGATGGTTCAGGGGAGCGCGGGCGTAAACACAGACACAAAGCAAAGAGGAGGCACATAGCATGAGCGCTCAGCTTTTCACGCACATATTTGGGCCCCCCTCCCGTGCATTCTTCTTCCTGCGTACCCTTCCACAAGTAAGAGACTGCGAAGTAAACAAACAAGGGGTTCCGGTGTTAGTGCGCTATAACAGCCTCACATACCGTTTCGCACGTCAGGTGCGAAGCTGTGGAAACTGTGAAAGTCGTTTGACGAGTAGAACGAGTTTTTTTTTTTTCGGCATATCATGGTCGTTCGAGTGTCAACTGATTAGCGCCGGTGCATCGTCACGGTTCTTTGTGATTCACCCGTCTTGGCGCTACTGGCGAACAGAAGAAAGTGAGCTACAGGAATGTGCTTCCATGCACAAATACTGATAGAACGCCCACGTGGCCGACGACGTAGCGTACTGAACCCAGAGAGCCTGTTTGCGAAGTCAGGTTCGCTATCCAGCCACATAACAAGGGACGTTTAACGGCGTTCAAACAGGATCTCGTTTCGCAGTAATTCCGGCGTCGGTGTCCCCGCTGATGGTCACGAGCGAAAAATCGTCATCTTGAACGTAGTGGAAAAGTCGAGACAGATGTAAATGAAATAAATGATGAGAAAACAGTGCCTCCGAGTGCGAATCAAATCCGGGTCGTTTGCGCGCCAAGGGGGTGTTCTACCACAGATCCACGCGTCTTTATTTTGTTTATTTATATTGGGCAAAATATGGGAAGGTAGACTACGTTGGGGCCGGCCATCCCAACATGATGACAGCAATGCACAAGATAAACACAAAATACGAAACATTCTAAATAAAAAAAGAAAAAAAATATTCAGAGGCAACCTGTACATGTATACACTACAGGGCTCACAAAGCATGAATGAGCACAGTGTACAAGTATGGGATAGTCCAGTTTATGTCGCGATCAGATGGCAGATAGAGTTAGTACAAACAGTGGCAAGGTATAATATGAACTAAAGACAGTTAATCAAGTTTGTGTCGAATAAAAAAACACGGAGGGAGCTCACTGCGCGCCATGATTTATCGGAATGTGGCTACGATCCAAGTTCTTTGACAAGCGGAAATAGTCGTCAGTCGAGTCGGTTCAAGCGATCACTCCTTTCAGCGCGTTGTTCGTTGATCATATTGAGGACATTCTATAAGAATATGCTCTTCTGACGCATCGACATGACCACAGTATTGTAAGTGCGGGGTTGTTCTTTTTTGTTGTTTTTGGCATAAGAAGTGAGGTGCACATTTGTATGCAACACCTTATCGTAGACGGTGCAGTAGTGTGCCAAACGGTCTATCGTCTTCCGACTGCGTCAAAATTAGAGACACGGATCTATTTGATATAAGCTGGGAGCAAAGACTATGTATTATCGTCAAACCAAGCGTCCTTGCAGAACTTGTGGCGCAGTTCTGAAAGAACCTTCTTACTTTTTGAGAAATATACGTGCACTGGTGCAAGTTTTACAGAACACGAAAAACAGGCAATTTACACTATGTTTGTTCATTGATTTCACCAAGGCTTTCGATTTCATTGACCATAACACTCCACTTCCTAAGTTAGAAATCTGTGGCGTTCGAGGCACTCCTCTGGTTTTAATAAAATCACATTTAACCGGGCAATCACAATCTGCGTGTTAAGGTAACCATCACTAATCATCATTGCCTGTCAGTAGAGGCGCCCCACAAGGAAGTGTAATGGGGCTCCTTCTTTTTCAATGTTTTTATCAACGATATTGTTAATACCAACAAGTGAGTAAAATTTATAATATATGCTGATGATGGCACGGTCTTGTTTTTTGGTGCAGATGCAGATGCGTTGGTAGAAAGCTGTAATCGTTTGTTTTGTATTAACGCATCATGATCCCTATCAAATAAATTTAAAATTAACCCGAAGAAAACGGAGGTAATATTATTTAGAGCTAAAAAAGATTTTGAGCGTTAAGCAAGATATCATTTGTGCAGACCAAAAAATAAATAATGTAAAAAAAAATTCCCCCGTGTAACATTTTCGTCTCATTTAGGTTGGGACTCTCACGTACGTAATTTATGCAAGGAGCTTTATTTTACAGTGGCAGCTCTGTCGCGTTGTCGAGAAACTCTCCTCACGAAAATAAAAGTCGGCATGTATTCAGCACTGTTTCAATCACACATAATTTATTGCAGTCCAGTTTGGCTTACTACAACTTAACGCAACATCAATAGAATATTTTCAACATCAATAGAGATTGCCAACACTAGTTTTTGATCACCGACATCGACATATTTTCGCAAGTACAGCGTAATTAAAATCCAAAATATGTATTAGTTCTGCATTCTGCAATCATTTTATGTGTGTTCTTCATTTAAAACAATTCATCGTGTTACCTACCCCACTGCAACGCAACAGTTACGCTATCAGTACTCGGAATGTAGGAAGCTGGCCTATACCCCGATTTCGCACCGACTATAAACTTCAGTCAATGAAATATAACCTCCCACGTATTCTTAACATGCATAAACATTCACATAAACCGGCGCAAAAGTCATTGCGTGAAATATTTATGAATCACTAATGCATTCATAAATTTTAATTATTTCTTCATGCTTTACTACATTTCACCGTATACACCTTTGTGTATGGTTAGCTACCATGCTTTCCTTCTAATATATTGTGTTGATGGTCTTGTTTCGTGCAGTATACTGCCAGAATTGCAGGTGTACTATTGCTGTTTTTTTTTTGCACTTGCAGAATTACACATTTTTTCCTGTAAATAAACTTCCGTATTCTGTAATTCTTTGTTTGCTACTAAAAATGTATTTATTCATGAATAATTTCCTGTTACGCTTATATAAGTATTGTTGTATACATTGTTCTTGTAAAGATATTTTGCTACCATGTTTGATTATGTCTTCTAAATTCTGGTGTAAATATTTTTAGTTGTCACTTGTCATGTAATCGGTCATCTGGGCCCTAGTCAAAATGTTTCTTTACAGCTTTTAGCCCAGGAAACCATCCAAAGTGTAATGTTTTCATTTTATTCTGGAAAATCAAAAAAGAAAAAAAGAATGAAAGAAAATGAACTTTTTGTGTGCTGCAGTGGCTCCTCATAAAAAAACGCGCCTTCTTGTAAATGCAAATAAAAAAACTTTCTCTGCTCGGAAGTGAGCGAAGGTAACTTTCGTGCCTTGGAAACACAGGCATCCCGTACACCTTCATAGTATATAGACAGGAACTCTGTGCCAAAGGTAGAAGTCCAGAATGTCAATTTGCGGAGCCCCTTTCGGGTGCAGTCTATAGATAACGGATAGCTGGCTTACAATGACAGTCATGGCTCGCAGGATCTTCATGATGGCTAAATAAGGTATTGCAGATGTACGTAAGACACTGTATAGCAAACTATGTTATACTGCTTCTTCCGATTTTTTTTTTCAGAACACATGCACACCTGATATAAATACATCATTCGTCGCCAGTGTCGTCACTTCACCACAGAGCTCCTCGTGCTGTCTTTACTCATCGTGTACATTTAACCGTATTTCCTTTCTTGAATCTTAACGCCGAGTAAAACATTGCCTCAACATTCATTAAACGTGCAAAAAATATGAATACGCACACGGTAGAGCGATTTCATTTCCACGTGCATGCGGGCCCATAGCTATGACGCTGCGCGGTTTAAAATCGAGGCTTTGTAATGACCAACAAGGCTGATACTTGTGCAACAGAACAAAATCACTACGCGCAACTAGCAGATGCGCACAAGCTTTTTTGGCACGACTGGTTTCAAGTTTGGTTTGGTAGCTTGGGTGCTGCAGACATTGGGTAATTTCCACAGGGTAGGAGATGCGACGCCATGGAGAGCTATGTCGCTCTCTAAACGAAATGTACCAGTTATTGTTTTTCTATCTAGGTAAATGAGGCTCTTAATATTGCCTGCATGCCGGTTCTCGTGATAAGAGCACACGCACATCCAGCTTCAGAAAAATGAAACAATAAACTTTCATGTCGGAATTATTTGCAATCTTCATAACCACTGGCAGTCAACTTCACTGCCGCTAGTTGGCCGTCTGTATTTGTGGTAGTTTCCAGGGTTCAAAGTTGTGTCACCGTCCTGAAGGGCCTTTTCTATGGTTGTGCGTGAGGAAACTGCCTTATTAGGGTCGCAGGTTTTTTTTTTTTGTTCATGCTTGTGAAGAAATATCCGTAATCCCCTATGCCCCCCCCCCCCCCCACCCCATATCCATCCTTCGGAAGCCGGTGAAATTGTGCGGTCATGAGGCCACCTGGATTGTGCACGCCGGATGTACGCATTTCTCCCTTTTATCTAATCTGCAGCTTAAGCTAAAATGTCCATAATTGTATAACTCTATCTCCTGCCTGTAATATATCTACTTTATAATTGCATGAATCCATACTAGCATTGCGCTAAGGGTCGTGATGTTGCTAACATGATTTCTTTGGTGTATTTTGTTTATTAGTGATAAAGTTCAATATAGAACTAGGCTGCCTAGTAGCACCAAGCATTGAAGCGCAAACGACGACACTCAGTCAGACGCCATATTGTTCGCAACGTTTCCCAGCGCCTCGCGAAACAGCGGTCCCCTCACACGAACAGTCTGCTTGGAAGTTCCTTTCTCGGTCACTATGTTTAAGCCGTTGCTTGTTCGAGTGACCGCGAGCACCTAGGAAAAACAGGTTCTTCGTCAACAATGCGTGCGCTGACAGGCAATAATTGAGCGTGCAAAGTTCGCAGCATATTTTGCTGAACACAGCATGTTGACCTGCCCTAACTGGAATTAGGAGAGCGAAAACGAGAACGAGCGAGAAAGGAGGAGGGCATTGTATCTCCACGACTTGCTGAAAGGCTCTAATGGCAGGTGTTGTGTGAGGGAAGAAAAGGCATATCCTCCTCAAGGTTGGAAGGAGCCAAACCTCCCGCGATGGCCGAACATTCTGGCACGACGTCATGAGCTGGACGGCTGGTGACAGACCACTTCATTGGTCGCGCTTCCATCGCCTGGGCGGGGCCTACTGGGCTTCTTCAGAGGGCTCTCAGTTGCTGCTTGCACTCACTGACCTGACTTCCGACGACGTTGAACTGACTGCTGCTGCTGTCTGGACTAGCAACCATCTCGTCCCCGAGGATGTCGACGGCCGGCAACGTCGCCCCCGGAGGACCTGGTCGTGGCAGAGGTCGTGGCAGAGGTCGTCTCAGGTATGTTTTTCCTCGTTTTTTTTTCTTTTTAGGAGTTCCGGGGTAGGCGTCGGGGTATTTCATGTTTCTCCACTTCCAAAGTGTAACTTTATTCCTGTAAGAAATGGAACGCAATAGGCGATGTCTCACGGCACTGCAGCTTGCGGCCTTTGATGGTCTAGCCAGGAGACGTGCTAGCGCAAGCAGGCGAAACGCCTGTAGATTTCAGGAAAGCAATGGTTGTAGAAAGGGGCCGAGACCTTACCACAAATGGAGGAAATGTAGCCCAATGTTCGAGATTCATGAGGCTTTGCCTCGCTTCTCAGCCTCGAGTATCGCGCACTGTCTAGGCTAGGCGAAGGGAGCAGTGATTCCGTGTTTGAAGACTATATAATGATCACCTTAGCAAAGATCTCGTGTTCACCGCAGCTGCTCTGAAATTCTTGCTGGCGTTCGTTACGATAGTGTGGCAGTTTTCAACAACCCAAAGTTCGCGGGTTCGATCCCGGTCCCGGTGATTGCAATAATAATATTTCTTGGGATTGCACGTCCCAAAACCACAATGTGATATTGAGAAAGCCGTAGTGGACTCCAGAAATTTCGACCTTCTATGGTGTCCTTCAACGTGCATCTAAACATAAGCACACGGGCTTCCAAGCATTTTCGACTCCACCAAGAATGCGGCCGCCGCGAACGGGATTCGATCCCGTGACCTCGTGGGCCAGCAACTAAGTAACTACAGTTCAGAGAGGTGGGCAAGCACGACCACCTTGGCGGTTTGGCCGCATTTGCCATGGAGGTTAAATGGTAGCGGCTCGCGTAGCGCTTGATGACTGGTCACTTTAAGAGGATACCAAACGAAAATTCGAAAAACAAAAAAACTGCCGACAACGTGGAAATTTTACTCGAAACGTGGCCGTCTCAATGCACATTAATTGTCACTATGAATGGAAAGTCAGCACGCGTCGACTGCACGCCGTTACGTAACATTTGCCGAGGTGCTTTGAGGGTTTACACGAGGTTCCTAGATTTTTCCCTTTTCTTTTTCGAGTACCGACAACAATTGAAGCTCGCTTAAAGAATCCTTCAGGCGAGTTAACGGCGGGACTATCCCTTGCCCGATAATGCTCTGCTTAGACAGGAGCCTGGCAGATGGCTTTACTAAGTTTGCCCCTGCTTCGCCTCCCGTCTTCTTGGTGTAGGAAAGCTCCGTGATGTCGGAAAGTAGCGGTACGCATTTATCGCCGACACAACACCTTCGCCGCACCGTCAACCTCCTTCCTTACCACCGGCCCCCTCTTTCGCGCCGCCACCCTAGGCGCGTCGCGTGGTTAATATCACGTGATTACAGTGTACTAGAAGGAAGACTTCTAGTACACTCTAGCACGATTGTCCGGCTTTCTCAGATTTGGAAACCGTCGCCCACGTGCCGGATGTGCCTTGCGGAATTTGCCAGCAGCCCGCCACAGTCCTCAGTCCGGCGAGCCATCTATCGGCACGCCGAAAACCAGAACATAATCGGCCCTCCCCGCCAAGCGCTCGCTTCGCGGCGTTCGCTCAGCGAAAGTATTCTTGCACCATGTCCTAAACACTAGTGTTTTGTAAAACTATGCGCCATTGTCCTGCACTATGAGGTTAAGCCTTTTACAGGACTTTATCAAGTTTTCTGCCTTCTCCTCTCCACACGAACTGTATATTGTGTCCACCCCTTCGTATTTGGCCCGATAGGCCTTGGTTCCCAATACTCCTGCCCTGGCCTCAAATAAAAGACAACTACCCCGAGAATTATCATAGATTCTTTCGGCAATTTCCTGCTGATACTTAAGTTTAAAAAAAAAAACGTTCGAAGATCTCTAGTGCCGATTTATTCATGCCTATTCTCCACATGTAAGTTTCCGGTTCCTTCACCTTCTTCTTAACCGACAGTTTTTTTTTTTCTTGGTTTGGCCGCCTGCTTTTTTCTAAGTTTTTGCCCGTCAGTTCTCTGGTTCGCTTCCTCCATTTTGTATAGACATTCCTCGTGTACAAATAGCTGAAAATTATCTTAGCCTAACGCTCCTCCCCCTTTTTTTCATTCGCTCCTCAAATTTGATCGTGCTGCTAGCTTCCCTGCTCACCAAAGATGCCTATCTTATATGACCTTGTGCTCCCTGACTTGGTGAGCTCCTCAAGCAAGCCTACCTATTTCACGTTGCTTAATTTCTAATCTTGCTTGAAGCTCTGATCTCATGCATAAGACCGCATTGCCGAACGTCAGACCAGGAACCATGCCCCCTTTCCAAATTCCTCTCACAACATCATTCCTGTTGTAATACCACAGTGCCCTATTTTTCATCACCGCTGCATTCCAGTTACCTTTAAGCATTAAGTAAATTTCGTGTTCTCTTAGGTACTCGGTCCCAGCGCTTATACGCCCAGATATTGGTATTTATTCGTTATCTCTAGCGCGACTTCCTGTGCCCTAAGCTTATTACCTTCGTATCATGAAAAAAATCATGAGTGCTGATTTTTCCTTACTGAATCTCAAATCTAACCTATCGCCCTCATTCCCGCAGATGACTCTTAATGCCTGCAAGTATTCCTTGTTTTCGGTAATAAGCACTATATCATCTGCGTATACATCAATGCTGGTAGTGCCTGTTCAATTTTTTCCTTGTTTGACGAACTAGAGACTGAACCCAAGTCCACTCCCCTCTAATTTGGCCTCTAATCATTGTAAGTACATTATCAATAACAAGAATGACAGAGGGCACCCCTGCCTAAGCTTCTGTTTTATCTGTCTGGGCTTGGATAGCTGTTTTCTTCATTATATAACTACCTTGTAACTTTTATAGATATCCTTTAAAAATTAGTCACTCTACCTTCCACACCTAGTGTGTCCAGTATTTCCCAAAAGTCCTCTTGAACCATGCCATCGTGTGCTGACTTCATATCCAAAAATGCTATCCACAAGGATCTGTGTTCCTTTTCTGCTATTTCAATGTACTGCGTCAGTGAGAACAGATTGTCTTCCAACCTCCTTTGTTTCCAAAACCCATTCTCCAGTTACCCCAGCACTCCCTCATCCTCTATCCATGCCTGCAGTCTTTCCTTTATAATCTGCATCAACAGCATGTAGACCACTGATGTCACTGTTATAGGACGGTAGTTGTTTATATGAGCTTGGTCCCCCTTTCCTTTATAGATCATGCTCATCCTGCTAAACTTCCATCCATCGCCGACTTCACCACCGAATATTGTTTTTCTCACTGCCTCTCTCAAACTTTGCTTAGACTTGGGACCACATTCTTTTATCAGCATAAGTGGGATGCTGTAAAGGTCTGTTGATGTACTACTAGGAACCCTTTTCTCAGCCCTTTGCCACTTTCGTTGTGAAATTGAAGCAACTTCGCCACTTGTAGCATAAGGCACTTGTTGAAACTTTTTTGTCATCCTTGTTCTTATAAATATTCAATAGCTTCGTCCCCTTTTAGCCTAACACTTTCAGCTGTAGTTATAAAACATCTGCTCTAGGCTCGTCTTACTTTCTTAAGCGAGTTTAGATGGTTCCAAAATTTCACAGCTTCCTTTCTATCGTTTTTATGTACTTCTGCCAACCACTGAGCCCCTTTCATCTAATTTTTTCATTGATCAGAAGAGATGCTTCCCTTCAACAACTCAGAAAGATATCCCGTTTTTCTTTCAACATCATGTGTCTGTTCACTCCACTAAATAGCATGTCTGTGTTCCCTAGAGACTTTTTGACGTTTTGGTATGGCTCTTTTAACTGCCTCATCCCACCAATTCTCGCGTTTGCGTCTCCTTTGCCTGGGTTACTTGTCAAGTCCCTTAACAAGCTCTAGCTCAAGCAGTCTCATTAGATTCGTGTACGTCCACACTGCTTCATTATCCTTAGAGATTACTTGGTCAGTTTGTTTAGCAGCTATATATTTATATTTGCCTTTCTGAATAGAATATGTGGAGCGCCTCCCCTGGTCACTATCGAATGGGGACTGACGAGACCAGAAAGGCGCATCGCGTTAGCATATTCTACTGCGAAAAATGCGTGGCTAATCTACCTGGACGCACGTATCTCTGTAATCGTCCAAGCTAGGAATACAATAGCGGTAGATTTCGGCTGGGCGTGAGAAAGGGCTGGCAGAGTGGACTTCGGCTGTTCGTGTTCTCTTACTCTACCTGTCCTATTTTCACACTTTCCCCCTTTCAATATATTCCTGACGATTATTCCCAACCGGACTATTAGCTAACACTGTAGTCTGAGCTGAGCGTGTCAATAGACACGTCTGGCATTATTGGCAAGCTCATTTCGGCGTGTGTATTGTCAGCTGATTACGATGATGATGCTGGTGCCCTTGCCCTTTTTAACGGGTCACCGTAGTTTTTAACGGGTCCCCGCCCAAAATAGGCATGCCAAGAGACGATATATTGTTACTTGAAAATGACACGAGGCGTGTATACTTAGAATTTATATTGAAGCTGATGCGTATAGCGTTGACTATGATGCAAGACAGCACGCACAACCCATACACCAGTTCCTCGTTGTCGTTTTCTTACCCCTGATATGTCAGCTACGTAGCACTACGTAGTCAGGGGGCATGATACGGTAGTTTTTTGAAAGTCATTACATTTATTTTTTTGCTAGTTTCAGTCTGATTTCAAGGTTGCATGACTTGATTCCCGTACGAAGTCGTTTAATTTCGTTCACAATCTTCGCCACAAACACCATGTTCGGTATCCCTAAAGGAACAACAGATTGTGAAAATTACCAGAACCCCACCCCCACCTCCCAAGTTTTCGACTCCCCCCCCCCCCCCTGAACTTCCTGATAGCGAACTTAGTCAAAACATGACGCGTAAGCTACCTGCACACCTGAAAGCATCTTTGTCACACCTCCCCCCCCCCCCCCCCCAACCCCAGCAAAGACTCCTAGCGTCACTCCTGCAACGCTCGCCACTATCTTCTCCGCCCCTCCCCTTTATCTTTTCTCATGGACTTTCCCCTCTACTTTCTTATATCACCAAGCCACCCGGCCACGGCATTCTGCCTTGTATAATCGAACTGAAATAGGATGTCGAGGCAAAATCTTTACCGCTTAAGTCAATTTTTGGTTCATTCGCAAAAGTTTTTCTTTCGGAACGAATAAAAATTGTTCCATAAGGATTTCATTTGTATGCACAGTTTGAATATGAACACACTTTTTCCACGTTATGCAGAGGAGCACGCCCGGCATTGGTACCAAGAATCAATGTCAATTAGCGCGAACGAGTACCCTTCCAATTCACAGCATTCATTTCCTCAAAACTGAATTAATAATTTTTTGGAATAGGCTCAACAGTTAGTGTCGATAGTGAGTTTGACCTGAAAAGCAGCATCTCATCGAGTGTTCTCTACGGTATTGAAATACACGCTGGTGAGCGCGACAGGTACACGAAAGTTCACGTCTGGTGATATAAACGTGTCTCTTTGCCCCTGCTACTGTTTTTTATCAGATTTCCGCTTGAAATGCGCGCTGTTATTGCATTTCGTGAAAGGCATTATTGCTCGACTTTTATATAATCTCGGTAGTTTCGTTTTGGCCGCTTTTCCCGCGAACAAAAAAAAAACGATTGAAAAAAATGTGTTCATTCCGGAGCGAGGGAATACATAACGTTTCAGTTAAGTTTTCCTTCGAATCAAAAATGGTTTTTCGGTTTTCATTCCATTCCGACGGACTGTGAAGGACTATGTTTGAACCAAAAACGTGGGAGAGAGGGGGGCAGGGGTGGTGTGCTCTTCGCTTTTTCGCGTTGAAATTATGGCAACTTGCTAGTTTGTCCTTTCATCTTGTCCAATCCCGCGGCGAAATATTCTTCAGAAGATCATCGCGTTCACAGCGCGTTCCCGCCTGTCAATTGCGACTCCTCCCTTTTCGGGGTTGCAAGAACGCCGCGACACCAACGTGCTTCTTCGTTTCCTTGTAAACGTTGTACATATGCGTCAACAGCGGAAAGAGCAAGAAAGGAGAGATAGAGAAAGGGCAGGAACATTAACCAGTTTTGCATAAAAATTTATTGCTTAGAAAGCATTCAAGTTGTCATACAACTGACCAGAAGAAGAGAAGGCCTCAGTCTGTCATGGGAAGTGATAAACAAGGGTGTTTTCCCGAGTTGATTTTAGGAGAACATTCGGCCTTTATCAGAGTTTCCTTCTCGCGAATTTCCATTTCTCCGAAATTCGGTGTTTAATATTGCGTTACAAGATGGCGCGATGTGTTCTTTATTATCTATTTCCAATGAACAAGTACTGCACTTTCGCTGACAGTCCTGTTTCTCTATCTTTCTGTATCTTTACCTTCGTGTTCATTGAATAATTATTACGGTTTAACGTTCCAAGACCACCATATGATTGCGAGAGACATCATAGTGGAGTGCCCCAAAAATTTATACCACCCAAGGTTCTTCAACGTGCACCCAAATCTGAGCACACGTATGGGCCTACAACATTTTCGCCTCTATCGGATACGCAGCCGCCACCGCCGGGATTTGATCCCCCGACCTGCTGGTCAGTAGCTGAGTACCTTAGCCACTAGACCACCGCAGCGAGGAAGGCTGTTATGTGCACTGCTGTAAACCTACCAAAGTGTACCCTTCAAGGGCAGTACAGCTTTTCCCCCTAGGCTCAATCAACCTCCCCGTCGAGTAGTGTTCAACAAGCTCCGTGTGTGTAAGGCATTCTCAAAAGAGAGAAAAGAAGATGAAAGTTAGCCCCGTAACTGTCTGCATCAAGGTGCGACAACTCAACAGTGGCTCACGAGGGATGGGGGTAAAGAGGGGTTAAAAGAGACAGAGATAGAAATGAGTACACCCACATACAGAAGTAAAAAAAAGATATATAGAAAAATGGTGACACGGTCGATAGAGTCCGAGGACGGGGCACCACTCAGCGAGGGCTTCAGGCGAAGTGTGAATTTCAAAATCGAATCGAATATTATTCGAATGGCTTCCGGATAGTACAGTATGGCGATAATTTTCCAAGCAGACTGTTGAATGGTAATGCAACCATTTTCAAAACAGCCCAATAATCGCACAGCGTGTTATCGTAACTATATATTCACCAACTTTTAACAGCAACAACAAAATTTACGACCGCTTTGAAGCAACAAAAAGCAATACAAGACTAGAAACTGTGGGAAGCTAGTTTACAGCAGCAACTAAAGCCTTAGAAACATTTTTACAATCGCCTATAAAAACTATGGACATGGCTATAGCACTATAGGCCACACTTTTCCAACATCATTTAAACGAAGCTGATTCATAAAAAGGAGTATATTTGTGTTAAAGTGATCACGAGAGTCATGATGAAAACAGCGAATTGATGAATCTCACTTCGGCGACAATCGAGTAAACACTAGGCTTACGCAAATATTTGAATGCTCCGAATATTCGAACGAGTATTACAGTATTCAGGTTCATTTCTATACGAATTTAAATTATTGGAAATTTTGAAGTACTCAACATAAACAAATAACTGTAACTTTTTGTAAAGCTTTTTTCACTGCAGTGGTGAAATGCCTAAACGCGAAAGCACCCACTTAAGAGGAAATCTGCACTGCCGCGAAGCTACACTTGAAGGCTAAATAAACATAACACCCTCACTTTGCTTCGTTATTTTTGAACTTTACAAGCTTGTTACACCAGCTCATATGCCCTTATATTAAAGGAAATAGTTCCAATTTTCCCTAATATTGCGTAGGTTAGTTTCGTCATGACGGATATATCCACTGTTCTTTTAACAAGTGGTGTGTACTAATAGAATTTGATTCGAAATTATTCAACCTATATCACTACACGTTTGGAGCCTGAGATTCACTATTCGCACAAATCAGTAGATTATCGATACTACCGTAAGACCTTTAGCTGCATGCGTACTAGTAATTGGGTTTTAGTAATCCCTGTCTTTTTCGATACTTCTTTTCTTCGAGCTTTACCAATCGGTGCTTATAATGTAGGCAATATTTTAAAAAAAGCTAATCGGCATTTCCAATGTGAATAATGCGACTCACTTCTAAAAAATTTCGAATATTGGACGTAGCCTGTACTCGTTGCAAAGGCGTCTTGCGTGTCCGTTATATAAATTATATTATTTATATCAATTACTTATTTCGCGCTGTAGCGGAAAAGTAACGATGCCACTTCTACACGGTAACTTTTAAAGGTACTGTTTCAAGTGAGATGCGATTCGCAAAAGAAACAAGAAGTTATTTGTTTCGTAGTTGAAGGCAATAATTTTTTCGCCGTGTACATAAATTTTTAGGCTAATTTCAGATATGTAATTATTGTTGTAGTAAGTTTATTATTTTCGTTTTCAACCACAACATTATGTTAAATATAACTCTTCTGGAAAAGCTTTTTCTGCCACTAAACATTTGTATTCATGGTCACCTCCGGCTCATATTGCTCCCCACTAACTGTAGAATGCAAATAACTATCAAGAAAGTGTGTATGACACATTTAAATAAACAAGATAAATTGGAATGGGAGGAGTGTAAATGCTCAGCCCACACATATTACTTACTTTAAATTCATGATAAATATATAGCAGATATTGTATTTTACAAAAGATGCGCTCTTTGCATGTTGACTCTTTCGTTAGCGCGCGAAAATGGTTGTTTTTCGTATGTCTCGGGAAGATCACTTTTGCCGGTTTAAAAAGTACTCCGGCACGCATTGAATCATACTGTGATGACTGCGACGAGTGCGGCGTAGAGACCGATTTATTTATGATCGGTTTGCGGGGCCGACTTAGCATCTCAGGTGCGCGGGAATCACCACGATGGTGATAGTGGTGAAATGATGAAGCTCGCCTATGCGCGTGCGTCGTGAAAAGCTTCCGAGCCCCGGGGACAGCTCGGCTATCCTCAGAGCGGAAGGACAAGTTCGGGCCGCGCCCCGACTGCTCGTTCTGACCGTCCGGGTCTCGTCTCGGCGATGAAGTCCTCGGGTGCGTTCTGGACTGGGCATCGCCCCACCTTACCCTCGGGGTGCAACGTTCTTCACGGCCAGCCGCTGTTCTAGTCTCGGAGCAAACCGGCTTGGATGGTTGTCGGGGCTTTCGACCCCGTATCGTGGGCGCTTCAGTCGAGCGTTACCTGAACGCCAGCGAGATGGAAGGGTGCGGGACGTAAGCTCGAGCCAGCGAGCTACGCGAGAAGGTGTGTTCCCACCGTGGACGCTGCCGCGACGGACTCAACGCCACGTTGCCCGGTCACTCCAACGAGGGCGCGCGTGAGTGTCGTCTTGAAAACTTTGGGCGTGCAAGTTAAGATGTAGACTTACGTCTCACGTGGACAGGAACTTGCCAGTAGACTTTCTTCAGCCTCGTATCGTCCGGATGTTCTTCGTGAGATTTCTTCGTGTGTGTCCTCGTCCAATATCAAGAACGTCCTCGTGTTATCAGGATGTCTTAAGTGCGTCCGATGACCTGGACCCATTGAGTAAAACCCTTTACTCATCGCACATATCCAAACATTGCACAATGAAATGCTCTTCCCCAAAAACTTATGTTGAGCAACAAAAGTAGTTTGAAATGAATAAAAGGGTCGAAAGTGTGGAATTTTCGGTCACCAGCTGGTAAATAAAAGAATAAAAAGCCCTATATATGAAAAAAATTCAAAACAAAGAAAATTGAAATATACATTTTGTAGGGAAATGACCAGAAACAGTACAAGATATAATGAATGTTGTACAAAACGTTTCTTCTCGCGTAGACAAAGAAAATCAGAGCCGAAGTGTTGCTTCATTGCTCATGCTATGCGGTGAAACATTTTGTGGGTTATCGCGAGAAACACGTGTACTCCTGCACTTCTTCATAAATTTTTTTTCTTGCGATAGGAGTCTCCAGGTGTTCCAATATAGATATAAACCGTGATGCGATTAATGCCTCTATATGGGCCATCTCACTCAGCATAGGTTACCGTCCCATTATATGTATTCTAGCATATTTCTTTGCATTTTTGAGCATATCGTAATAAAGAAAGGGCAATATCACGCGCAGATCTAGATTGTTTCGCGCTGATTTGTAGTCAGCGTCAAGAACTGCTCCAGGGGCCTTCTTGCTGTTAGGAGAAGCTCTGCTGCCAGTGCCAGCACACAGCGCCCCAGTGAAGTATAGATTGCGCATGTAACCAAAGTAGCTATAAGATTGGGCACAAGGCGCAGCAGCTACACACTTGAGGTGGAAAATACGACTTGAGGCTGTAAACAAAACAAACCCATGAAAGAATATGGATGTCTCATGCCGATACAAAACATGACCTCCATAAAATTTGAATACTCGAACTCAAAACTCATTCTTTACTCAATTCAGGTGGGGTTCGCACCCATGGATGCGTGACTACGATGTCATAGGAGCGATTAGTGACACTAGATGTGACCTTCCATTTGATCTAACGATGCAGACAAAACCAAAGATGCTGGAAACTGTCAGAGAAGGTCACCTTGACACTTTCAATGCGCGGAGGACTTTCGTGAATACATTTTGTAGAACAAATTTTCCCCTACTCCTAGGAACAGCTCTCTGTTGAATACCTAGCACCGATTTCTGGCAAATATTACTGCTGAGCTAGTCAAATAGCGAAGCTGACACTTCAATTCGACATTCGGCTTCAAAGGGTTCTTTTCATTAGAAAAATTTCATGTTGCTGTAGCATAATCACGCGGAGCACGCCCTTCTGTCAAGTTTCCTGGCCTAGTGCACTTTTTCAACAATACACACCCAATTAGGTTGCGCTAAGGTCTGTCGAAAATCATTATGTTGCCAAAATGGGCAAATTCAAATTGATTCTAATATTTACATGGGATTGTTATCAGTTAGATACATTGCATAATGAAAACTAATACTGGGAGATGTTTCCACAACGCTATATGACCTCCAACTAATGTAGGATAAAATTAGTATCTCCTCCTAAGACACCAACAGCTGCTCACAACTAAAGCATTTTTCCTGCTTCAAAGCACACTCCAAAAAGCAAAAAAGTCTATTCCATCACTGGCTATTGTTTCGCAATTAAATATTCTTTCAGGGCCCGCTTTTCAAGTCAGTATATAGGCATACTACACCCTTCACGGCTAGCTTGTGGTGAAAACCACAAAACTGTGGTTGCCCGTGCCATGACCACGTTTAACTGAGGATGTGAACCTTGGCTCGGAGATAGCAAACTGTTAGTAGAACTGCCGCCAGGCTTTCCGTCCGACAGTAGGACTTGAATACGCTTCAGGGTAACTGAGGTTGACGTGCCCGTGTTGCTGTACGGCAATCACGGACACGGTACTGCCACCTATAGTGCGATTTTAGGGCGAAGAAGCAGCGAGTACGAGTTTTGTGGGCACAACCAAAATGCTTCTACGTGGCCTGTGTTTATGAAAGTGGCAGGCGAAGAAACTTCTCGACTCCAGCGCTGCCTGCAGTTGGCACTCACGTTGTGCGCTGCAATATTTTCTTTCTTTCTTTTTTTCTTTCTTTTTTCCTTTCTTTCTTTCTTTCTTTCTTTCTTTTTTTCTTTCGAATAGCATAACCCCTCGAAACTCGCTGTGATGGAAGGGCTGCTTTAGTCTGCTCCAAAAATGAATTGCTGCTCCAAACATATAATTTTCTTTATATGTTTCTTCGAACATATGACTTTCTTTCTTTCATTCTTTCTTTCTTTGTATAGCAGCCCCTTGAGGCTAAATGTTTCATTGGAGATGTGGCGAGTCGCATGTGCTTCAAAGAATAGGTTAGCCGCGGCTTCTAGACTGTGTCATGCACTGTAGTATGAAAAAAATAATTCATGCGTGTCTTGCCGGATTTGTAGTTTTTAGTCGCCCCACTTTCGATGAATGATTGAAGTTGCGTGACACCTGTTATTTCCCTCACAGATGGCCTCAGCATGAAAATGCACCTGCGACACTCGATATTTATCGAAAACATTTTTATCGCAGTGGTTCATCGAATTAGCGATTACTAGTAGTTACGCTCCATATTTGTTCAGAATCGCCGTTTAAAAGAAAACAAAATGAACTGCTGTGTACTTGGCAAGCAGAAGTATTGGCCCTATTTACTGCTGCACTGGAGATTCTCTGACGAATACATATTGTTCATGTGATGTCACTTCCGCCATTGTCGCCATCTCCCGCCATGCCCGGGTAGCTCGGTGGGTACCTACAGCAGTTTGCATGCTGCAGCGTGGTTTGTTGAGGGCTCGTCATCTGTTGCTGTGCGCGATGCTTAAAGAAAAGCCGTGTGGTTTTTCGTTGTGATGCTTTAACGAGCTCATCGGGTCAGGAAAGCCTCGCTTGTTCACTCGATGCAAGATCAGAAAATCAAAACGTGTGACACGTATACCAGCCACCGCGCTAACCGGCTGCCCGCGACGATCTACGAGGACTCATTATCTCGCTTTCCATACAAATTGCGTGGCCCAAGAACAAGTCAAAGCTCAAAGTCTCTCGAGCAGCAATTTTGAAAGTGGATTAGCGAAGCGCACAGCTGCCATCGAAAACGAGTCATCGTGCAGAGCTAGGCAAGTTTACAGAAGATATGTTATTAATAATAATTTTCATATGTTGCTTCAGCCCACACCACCAAAGTAGCAGTGCGGCTCCTCGAGTCTTTTGAACAGTGATAATGTTGAGCGTCTTTAATATGAATTTGTGGAAAAAGCCGAGGAATATATTATGCCAGGTATACAGACTTCGCATGATGCATACCACAGTGACGCCGGTCAATTTTTTTGCGTATGTTTTGACACATATTTTACCTTGCATATTACTTTTGTTCTTGTGCGCTAATGTACAGTAGCGTTCCTGAAAATGTTGGAGACAGTTTTAGGGAATCAATCGACCAATTTCTAAAAACCTGACCCTCCAACTAGAACCGATGGGCTATACTTCAAATCAGTGGCGCATTTCGGAAGTGAAGAATCGGCGCTGCATGACGCACGTGCACAGTATAGAACACAATTTTCATGTAATCTTATAGAAATGCTTGGTTCTTGAAGATGTCAGACACGCAACTTGGATAGTTTTGCTCCTTCGTTGGTTACGCGCGACCGAGAAAAGCCATAAATTGCCAAATCGATGTAATAGTATTTCATGAACCTTTCAATACTGAAAAACAATTCTGCATTGATGTGATGCTCATTGAAACGCAGAAACCCAATCAATATTGCTGTTCCCGCTTAATTGGCATAACGTTTACAGAGCTCAACTGCTCAACCGAAAATAGCGGGATCGATTTAAGCTGCGGCGACTACGTTTCGTTGAAGGCGAAAGGCTAGCGACTCACGTGTCAATGCAAGTCAAAGAACACCAGGTGGTCAAAATTTCCGAAGCCCTTCACAGCGGAATCCATCATAATCATATCCTCGTCTTGGGACGTAGACCTCAGATATTATTCCTCAGTGTGCTGATTCAAAAAACCACAAATGCACATATTTATTTCTTATACAACAGTAAAAAATAACAAAGAAAAGTACATGCAGGCAAAAGAGGACCAGAATGTACAAAAAAAAACATGGCTATGAAGTGACCGGTTACTACAAAAAAGCCACTATAAAGGCTTACTCTAGATACGATAAATTGCATGACAGCAAAAGGGAGATCATTTAATAACTAGGAAGACCCACACCAACGTAAACCGATGGCGCATCACCCTTGGCCCACCCTTAAAACATGTCCAAGCCAAACAAGTCCCAACGACAGGGAACGCTGAAGCCTCAATGCGATTCTTTGTTTCCAGTCACAACCTAAACTCGTCCATGCATTTCGATTTCTGAGCCGAAACGAAACCGAGGTGTCAGAAAAATAACGGTGAAACAAAGCGCCGATGAATGATGGGCAGGGTGGTTTGCGCCGTTGCCTGCTTTTTTTACGTGGGTCCTACCTGCAAGCATTTATTTCCTCCCTTTAGTCTTTATATTTTCTTGAATTGCCCCTCATCTTAATTTGTTTTTTTTTTTCGAATAAACATACCGGCGGAGTGGAGCGCCTGGTTCTGTATTTTTCTCCTTTCTGTTCTCACCAAGTTTCTTCTTACATTGTTAAGCCACAGACCGTTACCAGCTCCACCAGTTTTTCCCCATATTCTGCATCTCTTATTATTATCCTTCCTTGCTTCTGTTTTTTTTTCAGGCTTAACCAGCCGATCCCGACCCCCGGCAGCAGCTCGTGGGAAGCTAACGATGCCAAGCCACCTGTGGCTGTCGTCGGCCACAGTGCACCGTGCTCATCAGCATCTTCAATGCCGGCTTGCAGTTACGCTTATAACAAGTTGCCACACAAGCTATCCGTTCTCCAAAATGAGGGACGTAATGGCCCTGCCATGACACGTGCTGTGCTCAACAAAAGGCATGCTGACCCGGCAATCAAGCAACCTGGAGTGCCGAAGTATAATCGTTGGGACGAACCAAGTGTTTCGACGAGCGGTCAGCCATACTTGACCACGCATGGCAAGGGTACCCCCAGGCATGTTTCTCATCAGGAAGCCGACCAACGACAGTGCAAGCCAGCTGCGGAAAGCTTCCGAAATGACTTTTGCTCTCGCCAAACCGACTCGACGAATGCCGGATCATCGTCTATCCACCAGCACCGAACCATCCCAGGTCGACCATCCAAACCAAGTCCAGGTGTCAAACCGAGCCTGCCCTACAGTAGCAAGGCACGACATGACCGACCTGCTGCCGCCACTGTGACCACTGGCATTGACCATCAGTACGCTCTCAATCTGCACAAGAGCTGTCCGAGTTTGCCGCCAGTCGAAGACATCGCAAAGCGTCTGAAAGATCTACAGAGGAGGTTTCAAAGTACAGGACTCAGAGTGGACATGTCCTGCTCGATGACAGACACTGAGCCTTGTTGGATCTCCAACAGTCTGACGATGTTCAACCGCATTCTCTCGGAGACTAACATCGAAGTCAAAGAAGAAGAGCCCCGAAAATTCAGTGTCTGCTTCCTTGATGGGATCGAACAGTCGGACCACAACCGGACTTTTAATGCCTGCATTCTGCTCCACATTCTCCTCACGAGGCACAAGTGCGTACAGTCGCTGCTCCTAGACAAGAGGACCATCGCGAATCGTTTTCCCGAGATACTCTGTGATGCACTTGCCTGCAACAGGGGCCTCAAGCACCTGGCCATTGATTGTTGGGACATTTCACCCGGCTACGAGCATACGCTCGTCTCCTCGTACTGCAAGATGCCGGCGCGAATAGAAACGATCGCAGTCTCCAATCTGTCTATGGGGCCAAGTGAAGCTGCACGGATTGGTGAGATGGTAGCGAAGACAGAGAGCGTACGCATCATCAAGTTCCTGGACAATGGCATGCCACCCGGGGCTGGCACAGAGCTCATGAAAGGTGTGTGTCGCAACGGCAGCCTCGAGCTTATCTGGCTCAGAGGCAACGCCATTGGGTTCGGCGGAGCGCGCATCCTCGGCGAATACCTGTCCACGTCTTTGAAGCTTCGAGATCTGTCACTCAGCCACGTGCCATGCTTCGATGAGGGGCAGCTTGTGCACATCGCAGAGGGGCTGAAGACGAATCGCAGTCTCGAAACACTCAAGATTGAATATTGCCATGTTACTCCAACCGGCATAGACACGCTTGCCGAAGTTCTAAAAACCAACAGCACTCTCAAGAACTTGGCGGTGTCCGCGTGCGGCCTTGCACAAACGGCAGCTAGGTCCCTCGGAATTCTTCTGGAGTTCAACTCTGCCCTTCTCGACGTGGACTTGAAGGACAACGTTATCGACGACACTGGAGCGATGCGGTTGGCTACGTCACTGAGGATCAACACGCACCTCGAGACGCTGAACCTCGAGGCAAACCACATTAGCTCAGTAGGGGTTCTAACACTCGTCGAAGCACTTGCAAGCAACAAAGTTCTGAAAGAGCTGAGGCTGGGTTCCTTTCCGGCACAAAATGCAGACAATGAGCAGGCTGTCAGGACAGCCTTGAGTAGCACTGCCGCTCACGGCCGGGTGCAACTGTGCTATAAACGGCTCTCATATGTCTTCGATCTCTCAGAGGGCCTGCACCTAAATGCAAAACGAATTACATCTATACATCTGACCGCCAGCGTGAACATTAAGGGAGATTGCCTCAAGAAACTCTTTGGTTCACTGGCTCAACTTTCGTGCCTCGAGTCCCTCTGCCTCGAGTCCCCAATAAGAATGGACGATTCAGCTGCAAGGAAGTTTGCCCGTCTACTTGTCACAACGAAGACGTTAAAGCACATTCAAATAAACGACTGCAACGCAAAAAAAGGTGCCCTGGAAATAGTCATGGAAGGCTTGAAAGTGAACCAGTCTGTCTCGCACATGGAGATGGAGTTCTCAGCCACCCGAAGCTCATGGACCAATGCATTTGTGAACATGCTGAAAGGCAACAAGACGCTGACACACTTTGGCCACATTACGACCAAGAAGTCAGAACTGCGTTACATTGCTGAGGAGCTGCACGCGAACCACTTCCTCACGTCTCTCAACATCTGGGAGCAGCCGGGATACGAGGAGGACATTTTCGCAATCAACGAGATCCTTCGCCGGAACGCCGCCCACCTCAACCGAGCTGTCGAGTTCGCCCTTGACCCGGAGAAGTATGGCGTCGAGCGGGAGCCGGCGGAGGGTTACGAGGAGCTCTGCGACACTCAAACCTTCCAGAACCATCTCTCCAGGGTCGTTGGTCCGGAGCGGGCGTCCGAGGCCATGCGCAATGCACGTCGACACATCACCACAAACCTATTTGCCATCGCGGGAGTTTGCCAGGGACCAGTCACTTGCTGGCCCCACCCGAAAGGTGCGCCACAAGCAGACTCCCTAAACATATGGTGTTGGATGGACATTTTTTCGTATCTGAAATTGGCAGACATACCACGTACTTCTCCGGACTCGGTGACATCTTAAGCTTTATGTTTTTTCCTTCTCATTGCCTTTTGAAATTCACAGCAATGTCTAATTGAATGAAAACATGCATCATTTTAACGCAAGAAGAACCATTTTCATAAATATATACAGTGAAAGCTCGCTTTATTTAAGTTTGAACAGGACCAGATAAAAATTTGCAAATGAACCCAGCTATCAGCAGTAACGAAAAATTAATGTGTACTACAAATCAATAGTGACTCATTTTCTTGGTGAATATGTAAATCCTACAATTATATTGCGTAAGACAAGCAAAACATTTACAATCTTTCTTCATCTAGCGGCATCGTTCTCAACGCTGCAATGTTTGACTAGCGCTGAATCCCCGTGTTTGACTCTTTTGTGTTTTATTAGGTCTCCTGAGTTGTCACCACCACCCCGCGTCGATAGTTTTTTCGCACGTCAAATGTACGACAACTAATGGTTCCTCCACGTGACAAACCAGTTTTATTCCACCAAACCAGCCTGAGAGTTTTTCGTCTCTTTCTAAGAGACGTAATTAGAATTTTTTTAGGGGGGGGGGTTGAATAGGCCCCGCCTCTCTGAATTTTCGCTCTGTATGCCCCCACGAAACAAAAATCATTTCTCTGGGCAAGGGGGGGGGGGCGGGAACGGTATGCCGTTTTTAACATCTCCACTGTCTACTACAGGCATTCTGGATGGCGTAGTTGATTCATCCAACAGCTCGGTTTATCTTCCATGCATAGTGCATGTCCGAGTTTTGTCACGGGCGCATTCCATTAAAAAAAGGTTACCCAGTGCCGGATCCCCATGAGGCTAAAACTGCGGTATAGCCTGGTGTAACTACGGTCACTAACAGGGGCAGTATACAGAAGGTTTGAACAATGCACATGGTGGCCAGGACCAGAAAGTATATCCAATCCAAATGTCCAAATAACGAGCTTTCACTGTACTAATTTGATTAATCAAACTTTATATTCAATGACCGTGTGCACATTGCTTTGTGAGCGCTAGGCATACTCTACAGCAGTTATGCATATTGACAGTTTTTGTTATTCTATTTAATTAACACGTGGCCCGAGTTTGTGTAAACCTACGATGCTGCTTCTGAGAAGCAACGTCTCCCTTGGTGTTTTTAGTACTAATCATTTTATTTTTAAGCGTAGTCATGCGGTGTTTCAAGGTTTCATCATTTTTGCCGATATTCATTAGACGAGAAGCGAACATTTTTAAAGAAAAGAAGCGTTTCGTCATTTTTCACTGATCGCTGAGTTGGTGGAAGTGGTGCCCACTTATTCATCTTTCAGGTTGTGATGCGTTCTGAAGTAGTGTTTCATATATCAGAAATATGTCTACTCTAGTCCCGTAACCATCTGTTAGTGCTTGATAAAATCGAACTAGTAAATCTTGAATGTAACACATCCAATAGTCATAGACCACACGGCAGCTTGTTGCCCTTTGAGATTGTGTAACGAAGTGGCGTTTCGTGCTGACAGATGCTTTCCAAGTGGTTGCTGTCTTACGGCTGTCTTGATAAACATGCCATCTTGGTCATTTACCTATTAAAGCTTTTACGTAATGAAAGGGAAACACCAAGTGTCTTTATTTATTTATTTTTGAGCAAGGCAACAATATGCGGCTTGCGAATTTCTTCACCAGTTGCACTGGTCTCAGACGTGTGCAATCTTTTTTAACCTCAGACGCTCGAACGTAGAGCTTGTTATTGCTCTTGTGATATGACGACTGCTTGACATAAATTCGCAAACGTTTTTTTTTTGTATTCTTCTGTGCTAACTGCTGTGTCTCTGGTTGTCGTCGTGTTTCACCGATTCATGAGTTCTTGTGAGTACCTTGGCTGTACTGTTTGATTTTTGTGACCTCGTGATTTATGTTACGTTGTGATTGACTTTGGAACATGACTGCATGTTTGCCTGGCGTAAATTGACTCGTACGTTTGCATTTTTTTTTCTGTATTAAACTAGTCATTGTTGAGCGTGCAGTTTGAATGTTTGAATCCAGTTGGAAGAGGACCAGATAAAATATGCAAATGAAGTTGCCGTTGTGTTCCACCGATATGTGTGAGCGTCTTGGCTGTATTGTTCAATCTTTTTTTGTTTGTTTTTTCGCAATTTTGCCTGCAATAAACATACACTTTTTTAATATCTTTTCGACAGTGCTTTCCTTATCCAGTACTGGTTGCTGGAAACTGCATCAAGGGAATACAACTAGAAAAATCAATAATGAAAGGAATTGCGCTGAGGATGTATGCACATACAACCTGTATTTGGCAGCCTTCTTCTAAAATTATGAAAATGTTTAGGTGGTGGTAGGCTGAATGCTCCAGTTCACTGACCTTAGCATTCCCCTCGAATATCCTACTGCTCATTATGTTATTTCTCTAACGACTTCCAGGTTGTTCTATCAACGCTGCGCTATAGAGATAACTAGAATTAAACAAACTCTTCGTGGCAGCTATTCGGCGTAAGTGAATCAGTGAACCAACTTTATTCACAATAGACGGCGGACAAGTCGCATCCCACGTTGGCGTCTCTGCTCCCGGTGAGCCTTCGCAAAGCGGTAAAGCTTTGTTCTGCAGGTGATATATTATGCATACTGTGACAGTCAAGAGCACGTACGACCGCCACAGGAGAAATTCTCGCAAAAGTGCGAACAAAAGATGAAGTAGTCGGCGCAAACACTGCCGCCAATTGCTGCGTTTGAAAATTCACACACGGACGCGAACACTGCCGTTAGAGGCGTTCTCGTCACGAATGTGAAGCATTGGGCCAACATAAGAAGAAAGCTTTCTTTTCATTTTTTTTCTTACGAGCCTGGTGGCACACATGTCACCGCCCCGTTATAAAGAGGACGCTCCTATAGCATCCATCCATCCACCTAGTTAGAAGCGCAGTGTGCCTATAGCACACGGTTGGCAAGTCCGTTTTTGCTGCAATACTTATTGCAATTACTTCAAATGGGTCGTGAGGAGGTCGCTCCCAAAAGGATAATGCGGAACCACCGGCACCCACACGCACTGTGACGTTAACGTAAGCAGCGTCGCTGGTAACCAGCGGCCGTGGCAGAGCAGACCTGCGCAAACGCTCTGCCAATTGATGAACGCTGAACACCGCGAGACCACGGCCAATGGTATCCAGCGGCCGTGGTGGTACTTGCAAGTGCTCGAAATCGGGACACCCATCGGCGTATTTGCCATGCGCGGTTCGCGCTAACGAACTCTGCAGTTCACGTTATATTAGGCAGCATTCTTGTCGGACGCGTATTGCGTGTATCGAAGACGCCGATGAGCGTCCGTTGCTTGCGCTCGCAGATAAAAAGGTAAAATATTAACTTTGTATTGGAGGGCGCCTCAAATATTCCCAGAATTCAGCATTTCATGTTTTTTGGTGAAATCTGTCAATTTGTTCTTTTGTAAAAAAATCAAAAGCGCAAGGAACATCATAAACAAGGATTAGAGACGCTTTCGCTACCGCAGCGTTTTCAAGCGTCCTCTGGTTAATACACGACTGCGTTCATTCATTACCGCATTGGAGCTCCCTGTTGTACGGAGCTTTCACGCTCGATGAAGAACCGTGGGCAGCGTCTCTTGGTGAGTGTCCAATGAATATTTGAAAGCCCTCTACAATGTGCAAACGCAGTCGCGTATCAATAAAAGAACGCTTTGGAGATATTGAAGTGGCGCCCTCTTGCGTGTGAAGTCAGAGCGGAGACTCCGCTCTCCATCGCGCAACAGCCACCGCAGCTCCTGTACGCGGATCGTCTGCTTCCGGCGCGAACTTTTTCGAGCGAGCAGCCTCGCGAAAGTAACCGGACAACTTCACAGATTTTGGTTTAGTGCAATCACGAACTCGTTTCAGTTGCGATCAAGACGACTCACTTGCTAGAAATAAACATGCTTCAATATGGTGCGTTGTTGGGCTCGTTCGTTCAACATCTACCTTAGGGGAGAGCAGATTTGTTTAAGAAAAGAACACATGAGAGAAAGGATGCTCGCTTGATATCGAAACATTTTACTGCTGTGAAGGAGTTTATCTCATCTCGGAGAGAGAGAGACTCAACAAGCATGTCATCATGTCATACATTCACACAATTCAGCACATCCCTAAAGAGGACATTATTAAAGCATTGCGTGAACTTCCTTTTTACGGCACCCCTGAAGCTCTCACGTTTGTGCGCTCTTACCAGTGAAGAAAGAAAAAACAGCGTGCACAAAAAAAAAAACGTAAGCAGCCATTTGTTCCCTGTGCAGTATCTTAATATTGTCACGGGGTCGTGACGTGGCCGAAGACAGGAGACTTCGTGTTGGTATTTAACTGTTTATTTGGGCGAACATGTGCCTGGTAAACGGAAAGTCCAATTACAGCAGCAGTCTCGCACAGATAGCAGTCTCGGACTGATAGCGGCGAACGGAGCGTCAGCCTTCGATCAACAACTGACAAGCGGTGAAGCGCGTCGGCATTTGTACTCTTGCCGTCGAATGTTCTAGCGTTATCGCTGGCGGTGGCGTAGGTTCCAGAACAATCTGTACCGTTCGCACAGTGGGCGTGATCTTATCGAAATGATCTACTACAGTCCGGAACCTTCTCGAAAACTGCAGGCGCGGTTTGCGCTGAGAATCGTGTGGTGTATTGGGACGATAACAAAAACTTGGGAAATGGAACGTGGCAATATTTTTCAGTTTATATCGGCAAAACGCAGCGATGTCTCTTAATGACAGATTAAGAGAGCACTCAGCTACGATCAAGGCTCGGAATGACGGAGCACACCTTTCTGCGCAGTGCAGGAAGTGCGAATGCACATCACTCTCCGAAAAGGCTGACTTCGTGGGTTGAGAAAAGGCTAGGTGTAAAATAAAGTTTGGAGGTGGACCGAATTGAGATAGCAGCAGACGCGTGCATTAGCGCACTTTCGGTTCACCTGTAAATGAAAGAGACAGAATAACCTTCACGGCAGTTGAATGTTTATACAGCTTAAATGTACCCCCCCCCCCCCCCTCCTTCAAAATATCAGATTGCTACGGGGTTTTTTGGCGATCTGTAAAAGGTTTTTGCGACAGTGTCTGTTGCCAGTGCGCCTGGGCATAGGCCTTCTTGGCGTGAAGCGTTTTCGAAGAAATTCAGTTTCAAGTGAGCGTCCATTCTGTCCTGCGTTCTGTTCTCAACCAAAACCGTGCTACCCTAAGCAAGCAGGTCAAGGAAATCCTTCTAATTGCCGGGGCCGATGCCACCAACCGCGCTGTAGAAAGTGAAACTATATCAGTGTTCTCGCTCGTTATCCACACATTCTGCCGTACAATACGAATTGACTCGGGGGTTTCTTTTGATAGTTCAGTAATGAAACGAGCCTTGCTCCAGCATCTACGGGCACACAAAGCTTGCAAAACGTCGCGGTGTCTCATCGAGGGCGAGGCGGTGTACGACGCAAACCAAGTTGTTGAATGCGCGGTCGAGGCCTTGACCGGAGACCGCATCACCGTCGCGGCTCTTGTCCTTCCGAAGTGTACTTCTTCTTCCGAAGTGTAACAAGTGTACTTCCGAACACGCCGCACAACGTCTCCATCGTGATCGACTGCAGTGAAGTGGCGAGTGCTCGCTCATCGTACAAAGCAGGTCGAGTCAACGTGTAACGTAACATCATCGTCATCATCATCATCAGCCTGACTACGTCCACTGCAGGACAAAGGCCTCTCCCGTGTTCCGCCAGTTAACCCGGTCCTGTGCTTGCTGCTGCCAATTTATACCCGCAAACTTCTTAATCTCGTCTGCCTGCCTAACGTCCTGTCTCCCCCCATAACCTGCTCACCTTCTCTGAGAATCCACTTAGTTACCTTTAATGACCAGCGGCTATCCTGTCTACGCGCTACATGCCCGGCCCATGTCCACTTCCTCTTCTTGATTTCAACTACGATATCCTTAACCCCCGTTTGTTCCCTAATCCACTCTACTCTCTTCTTGTCTCTTAAGGTTACATATACCATTTTTTTCTATTGCTCGCTGCGTCGTCCTCAATTCAAGCCGATGCCTTTTTGTAAGTCTCCAGGTTTCTGCTCCGCAGCAAAGTACCGGCAAGATACAGCTGTTATATACCTTCCTTTTGAGGGATAGTGGCAATCTACCTGTCATAATTTGAGAGTGCTTACCAGATGTGCTCCACCCCATTCTTATTCTTCTAGTTACTTCAATCTCGTGGTTCAGCTCCGCGGTTATTACCTGCCCTAAGTAGACATAGGTTTTTACAACTTGAAGTGCACTATTACCTATCTCGAAGCGTTGCTCTTTTCCGAGGTTGTTGTACATTACTTTCGTTTTTTCAGATTAATTTTAAGACCCACCTTTCTGCTCTCTTTGTCTAACTCCGTAATCATGAGTTGCAATTCGTCCCCTGAGTTACTCAGCAATGCAATGTCATCGGCGAAGAGCAGGTTACTAAGGTACTCTCCATTAACTCTTGTCCCTAACTGTTCCCATTCTACATTCTAGGCTTCTGAAAACCTTCTGTAAGCACGCGGTAAATAGCATTGGGGAGATTGTGTCCCCCTGCCTTACACCCTTCTTGATTGGTATTCTGTTGCTTTCTTTATGATGCACTATGGTAGCAGTTAATCCCCTGTAGATTTCTTCCGGGATGTTTATATATAGTTCATCGACGCCCTGATTCCGCAGTGTCTGCATGACGGCTGATATTTCTAGTTACGTGTAACGTAACAGACCATGGCAAAGGCTAGCTGGTTTCTGCTCACGCACGAAAAGCTTAATGAGTTCCGATCTTTAAATAAAGCGTCTCCACTGCTTCAGGTGAAATCACTAGCAGCAGCACGTTTTGCTTATAAATTCAGGGATAAGCAGACTGCTATCGGTGTGCTTGTCATGTACGTGTGTGCAGTATATACGCACACGATCTAAATACAGCCGTTGTCAGACACGTCCTACGCCGTTCAGCTGCGCTCACGAGACGCGATGCGGAGGCCACGTCATCGGGGGGGGGGGGGGCATGATCAGGGAGTTTTTTCTGAAGGGACAGGGAGGCGGCGAAGTTAGCCATTGTGTTATGGTTATGTTCCCTCTTGGGAAGGGAGGAGGGGCGGGGGGGGGGATCCAGCTCTTTCTACGCATCCCTGGCGCCGTGACACACCTGGTGTATGTCAGTTATGCTTATAGCTTGCTCATGACCTGATTATAGCCTACTTTTAGGCTGGCTAAAGTACTTGCAAGGAACTCGAACATGGTTACACGCTTACCAAATAGCGGCACGTGCGGTGGGTAGAAGAAGTCACTGTCAGCGAAGTGCTTGCTGCTCACGATCGATGAAGTCGTGGGGCGCTTTTCCATTCAGCGTTTCACTATCCACCTTTTCTTCAGCTTCAGGTATTCGAGTTAGTTGTGTCAGCTAACGTCCTTTTCACGAGCTGACGAAGTACACTGAGGCACACAACAGTAATACACCATTGCGCAGCACTCGCCATGGAGACAAGCGGCCGCAGTTCTAAGAAACAAAGAGCTGTCTTCTAAAATGAACGTAAAAAGCAGAGACCCACGGTTGTTCGAGCAGCGTCGCTAGCCACCACGCACAAGATAACCAACTGAATTGCCTCTTCATTGAATTTTATCACAACGTTGGTTCATACGGTTTGTATACGGCGCCAGGCCTACTTAGCAGACGAAAGCGAGCGAAAGTCCGTTATGACGTCATACGATGATGGTGATGATGATTAAAGGCCTCCCCTTTGAATCGGGGTGACGGCATGCGCCATCTAGCCTACCTTAATAGTTCGAGTTTAAATTTTGTCCCTCAATTCGGATGTCTATTTAATTTTGCCCAGCCGCTACTCTTGGCTGGGATGTTGTTTTATCGACTTCTCTGCGTTTCCTCCACCAATACTCCAGCCGCTGCTTAGTATTACCTACTGCTGACCAGTTAATGCTTCCATCAACCACGAAGCCCAGCGCCTCAGGAAGTGTGACCTTCCCCCCATTTCTATCCGGCTGAATCTTTTGGCATTCCATGACTATGATGTCGATTGTTTCTTTATTTATGCCACATCCAACACATGTCTCATCCTGTGACGAATATTTGTTCCTGTAAGTTAAGAGTTCTCAAGCAGCCAGCCCGCGCCTCAAAGAGCAACGCACTACCTTTATTGTTGTCATAAAAGTTCTCTTTTCGGATTTCTTGTTTGCTTGCCTTGTAGATTCCCAGCGATCCCTTATTTTTCATCCTCTCTTTCCACATGAGCGTCTCTGTTTCCCTAACTTGCTTTTTAACTGGCCCCCTTTGCTTATTTGCCGCGGTCAAGTTATATTTAGTCGCCAGCTTTCGCGTCCTCTTCCGCCATTGGGTGTCCACACTTTTCAGGTACAGGTATCTGTGCACTCTGGCTGCCCAGTTCTTCTCATCTAAATGTCTAAGTCGCTCCTCAAACCGTATTTTACTTTGTGCTTCCCTCGCCTCAAATGAAGCCCAACCCATATCGCCTTGTACAGCCTCGTTTGTAGTCTTACTGTGAGCTCCCAGAGCTAACCTGCCGACTGCCTTTTGGTTAACCTCCAGCCCCGACAGGATATCTGACTTTAAGCATAATACGGCATTAGAGAACGTGAGCGCCGGCACCATTACCCCTTTCCAGATGCCTCGTACTACCTCGTACTTATTGTGTCCCCAAAGTTCTCTATGTTTCATTACTGCTGCATTTCGTCTCCCTTTCAGTTTGAGGTGTTCTTCATGAGCATTCAGGTAGCCTTTTCCTTTATTAAGCCAGATCCCCAAGTATTTGTACTTATTTACTAATAGTATGGCTTCCTGTTGTATCCTTATTGGTGCTACATGAGCTTCCTCGTTGAACACCATGACTCCAGATTTCTGTGGGTTAAAATGTAGGCCTAGGTACGTTGCCTCATCACCACAAATGTCAGCCAGTTTTTGAAGTTCTTCCGCATTATCCGCCAGCAGCACTATATCGTCTGCGTACATCAATCCCGGAATCCGTTGCTCCACTAACACTCCATTGCTTCGGTGTGACAAATCAAAGCCCAATCCACTCTCCTCTAGTCGTCTTTCCATTCCTCTAATGTACAGTGTGAACAGCAATGGCGAAAGAGGGCACCCCTGTTTTAAACCTCTTCGAATGTACACGGGCTCTGTGTATGTACGCCCTTCCCATGTAATGTGTGCCTTGTTATCCTCATATATTGCCCTTAGCAGCCCTACAAATTCCGACCCAATCCCCTCCTCTTCCAGTATATGCCACAGCAATCCCCTGTCCACGTTGTCATAGGCACCCTTTATGTCCAGAAACAGTAGCCATGTTGGTCTGCCCTGTGCTGCCGAAATTTCGATGGTCTGGGTTCTGACGAAAAGATTGTCTTCCAAGCGTCGACCCGGCCTAAATCCATTTTGCAGTTCCCCTAAAATACCGTTACTTTCAACCCACTTCAACAACTCGGCTTTGATGGCTTGTATAGCTAATCTATAGAGCACTGACGTGACTGTAATCAGCCTGTAAGAGCTCACCTTGTCCCTTTCTTCCTTGCCTTTGTAGATCAAACTCATTCTACTTTCGCGCCAGTGCGCAGGAATCCTCTTGGATTTTATAGCGCGCTCGATGGCTCCATACAAGTGCGCCTGTCCCGCTGGTCCCAAATGGTTGATAATCTCTATCGGGATTCCATCCGGTCCTGTTGCCGTACTTTTGGGAACACTGTGTTCTGCCTTTTTCCAGTCCAAAAATTCGATATTAAATTTTTCATCTGCCACTCTTTTATTTGCCACCTGTGTCCAGTTAGCCGCCCTCTAGCGTGCTTGGCCGAAAGTATTTCCTATGACTCCATGTAGGTACTCTAATGCGCTGTCCCCCAGGAGAACGTTACCGTCCCCGTCCTGTATCTGAGTCTGCATCTCTTTAGTCGTCGTTCCCAATGCTTTTAAATGGTTCCAGAATTTTTGGGGGGGCGCTCTTATCCTTCTTACGTATGTCTGATACCCATTTCTCACTCGCAGCTTTAATCTTCGCTTGTACTAGTTTCTGCACCTCAAATTTCTTTTCTCGGTACCGGCTCCACCGTAACTGCACCTCATCATCCTGATATCCCATTTGCTTTGCTTTTCTGTGCAGTCTAGAGGCCCGTCGTCGCTCTTCAATAGCCAGTTTAATTTCCTTGTCCCACCAGCTTCGTGGTTTCCGTTTACCCCTCCAGCGGTTTTTTTTCCTTACTTTGTTTATTTCCTTTTGTATACAACTAACAACCTCGTCATATTCCCACACCTTTGTTGGCTGTGCTTCTAATTCTCTTTCGATGCTATTGACGATGTCTGCTATCTGCTTTTCGCTTACTTTCGGGAGCCCAACCTCCTGTGTTTTCTTCCTAGCCCCCCCCCCCCCCCCCACTGTCAAATTTCAGGGTTATACGCCTGTGGTCGCTGCCCAGACTGTTTTCTCTTTCTTCATCTATCGTCATTTGGTTCAACCGCTCGTACGTGTGCTCTGAGACCAGGCCGTAGTCTATGCAAGACTGTCTACTGCAGCTTTGCCACGTTATCTGCCCGTCGCATTTATGTTCCCGGTTAACTATTACCAGTTGCTGGTCTTCACACATATCGATAACCATTGCACCGTTATAGTCTGTATATCCATCTAGATCCTCAATGTGGGCATTTAAATACAGGCGAAGTTCTCAGCGCCACTATCAGTTGTGCCCCAGTCTAGTAGGGTCTTCATTTCATATTTAACGTATTTAGCAAACGCATAGCTACCGTCAGCGCAAAAAATTAAAAAGGCGATTCTGCAGTCTACCGTACCATGCTAGTACAATATAGCAATTGTGCAGTAATTATAACTGGCCTTACTAGCCGTAGCCAATTTAAAGCGAATCCATAGCCAGCGTTGAGCCGCGATCATGGCAGCAACTTGCGGCCGATGCCTATTTCGATCTCAGAAGCCGGTTTTTATGTCCTACTGGGTGATTTGATGGCGATCGCGAGGCATCTGGAGCGACTTTCTCGCCCGGCCGGTTATGCGGAACACGCTCTGAATAATGCGTGGCCAGGTTGCCGCGTCTCGAATGAAACAGGGCATCAAGTACTCGGATTGCACGGCATTTTTCCCACTGACATATCTCGCGACGGACGCTTCGCATACAATCGTACAGTGACTGTTACTTGTACCCCGTTCGTTCTTGCTTTATTTCTTCAGCGACTATTTTCTGAGACCTCTACTCGTCACAGGCAGGTCTAGCGTGCCGTCGGTTAGTCTACAGAATGCACAGGCTGTCGACCGGAGTTCTACAGGTCATTGACAGCGATGTTGCCTAACGTGGAATGAAGACGGTTCTTTTGACAAACGAAGATTTGCGAAGTTGTTGCTTCTACGGAGGATGACCTGTGTGGTGAAGTTTCGCATGTCCTAAACATGACCGTGTTCTAATCTTGTTTTGTTGAATCGACTGTCGATTTTGAACCTTGCATTATCTGTCACTATGTGCTATAAACGTATCGCTGACATGGCCGTGGGCATTTCCCCTTTGGTCATGTTTATTTCACCTTGCATACGCGCTTGAGTAAAATATAAAGCTCCGAAAATCGGTCAGGAGCATCTTGAAATTGTCGCCTGTGACTTAGTCATGCCGTTTTCTAGCTACGGCAAACCGACGTTTTATTGCTGTAGACATAGGCGATCGAGATATTAGAATATACAACGCAGAAAAATTAGTGAATAGTGCACAGAAAGTTTTTTACTGCCTCATTTTTGTGCATGTCTGCTCCATCGTAAAAGGAGCACATGTCTTTCACATTAACATGTTTTTTTCTTTCTTTCCAGAATGTTGCGGGAGGCAAACGACAGCAATGTGTGGCGTACAAGTACTAAAATTTGAGCGAGTGTACGAATCCATACTTGAACTTACAACGCAAGAAGAAACCAGACAGGAAGTTCGAAGTCATGCACGGCGGCGCAATTTCGATCACAACTGTGTTCTTAGGTTTCCGTTAGATCAGCAGAGCTGTGATATTGCTTTATTAGCATAAGCAGGCCAACGAACGCGCTAGTGACGAAACATTTGATTTGCACTTCCTTGTATGCGTTGTGCAATGACTCTGTATTCCTGTGGCCTGTAGATTAAGGCACAAGTGTTCTTTGGCATAGCAAGGTTGGAGGTTCGAATCCTCTAACCTCCCTACAACAATGAACTAGCTTGGCCTGAGTTACCTAGGACATGCTTTATTTATAAGGTTTATATGTGCAGGAGGCTGTAATTTCAGTGCTTATAATCTAAGTTCAGTATAATCTCAGTCAATTGAACTATCATTCCAGTAAAATGCCTCTAATGCCCCTGAAAATCACGGTGTTTTTAGCACCTTGTGCTCTTTATCATTGACTAAGAGGCAGCAAAAACAAATGCTTTTGCAAGCAGGTCTGTGTTGAAATGGTAAAAACATTTTTTTTTTATTCTGTTCTTGCAGTTGGCACGTGATGACAGCGTGAGCTTCAGTTTGAAGTGTTTGCATCGACTGCAGTCACCCCACCCTGTTTTCATGTCGAAGTTTGCTCCTTTGTGTGTTTTGCAAAAACATGTTATTAAGACAATATATTTTTGACTGCAAAGCTTGAGCTTACATTGTTCATAATCCAAAGTGTACAGTTTTGCTGTGTGTCCATTGGGGACCAAAGAACACAGTCTTGTTGAAAGCAGCTGCAATCACAGTTCAGCTCATCTAGGTTGCTTACTAATGAAAAATGTGTACTGTCAAAAAAATCTTAACTTCGCTCTAGGGCTGTTTATCGTGTGATATCTTTTTATGGTGCTAGAGCTTAGTGACATTGTTTTTCAGTGAGCACTCCAGAATCTTAGCCCAGCCAAACATAAGTTGAACACAAGCTCACAACATTACAAAACCCCAATAAGAAAGAAAAAGTCTTAGAAAAAAAGGTAACTAGAGGTAAGAGTTGTACAAGATATATATTATATTGGAGCATAAGTTTAGCTATGATAAGGGCAAATTTGTTGTCAGGATAATTAATGATTAATTGAATTAGTTAAATGAAAAAGCACACAGCTTTCTTGTGAACAGCTTGCAGAGCAGAGCTCGGCTATGCACTTTTATGCGGCCTTTTTTGATCAGATTTAGCAGCGTGATGGCGCGCTGCCGAAGGCTGTTTTCATGAAATACATAAATCACACCAATTTAGTATCACTGACAATGCCTAGTTCCAGATAACGACCTTCTTGTGAAGTTTTACATTTGTTATACATGTGGATGTGTTTTGAAAAGCCTTATCACAGATGTTTTTGGAGAATAGTTTGGGAAAATTCCCAACGACATTGGTGGAGGCACTGACTTGACTGGGGGAGCTCTCTCGAACTCCCCTAATCTTGTTCCTCGGGGCTCCAGGGAAGTTGTTTGCTTGTTTGTTGGTTTTTTTTGTATGTATGTGTGCGCTATCTTCTTGGCACATACCCTCAGGAAAGCAGTCTGCTTTAACTGTAGTCTATTCAAGTGAACAACAAAAAGTTCACCAAGCACTAGGGGGTAGTGCCATTAAATGCAAATAAAACACTAAGATTGCCCGAAGATTTGCTTGTGAAGCGCGGACTGCTGAGCGAGTTGGTAATTCATATTAACAGATTGTGCAAAAAAAAAAAAAAAGGGGGAGTACAAAAGGAAGATGCGTGAACACAGTGCACACTAACAACTGTAACTTTATTAGAGGAAGCAGACACATATATGCGATTACGAGAACACTTGCGGTGAAAGAAAATGATTAGATGAGCAGACAGATTGTGTTAATGATTGTATTTGTGCTCTGTGTCCAGGTGTCTTCCTTTCGTACTTCAATTTTTTTTTGTGCTCTCATTTAAGAAAAAAAGCTTTAGTTCTTTTTTTTTTACAAAGTGCACCAACATATCTAGTACCTCCAGCTGTTAAATAGTAAATAGGCCGCACAACGCACATTGTGGCCTTCGAAATGTGAAGCCCACTAAAAGTGCTACTGCTCAAATCTCTTGAGGTCGTGCAAAGGCACTCAGCCAGTTTAAACATTGCAGGCTTGCTGTCACTGTAACAAGCCAATTTGCAAAAACGTCCATGCGCAGGCTTTTTGTAGCACATCCACTTGCATTTCAAGTGTAATACCTTCAAGTGTGGAAATATTATCTAGAACTAGACATTCTCAGTATTATAATTTTTTTGCTGCTTTTTATTCGCAGTGACAAGGTTTTTTTTCTGTCAACTTATATAGATTGGTTCACTGTCAGCAGCATTGAAATCATATCTTTTTCTGCCACTGTGAGTGATGCTTAGACTCTCTTTATGCCTATTCTTGATATTCTGAGTGCTTTTTTGTGATTCTACCTGCTTTTGAAAACATTCTGTAACGTGTCTTGGTGGTTATGTGGTGACTTGCCTTCTCTTTGACATGGAAGTGGACAAAACACAATCTTTCTGTTGGCAAGTGAGAACACTTTTTCTTCCATTTTGATTCATTTCAATTCATGTCTTAATTACTACACTCTGCTCAAATACAACTAATAATGTACCCTTTGCTTTCCTTAGAGTAATTTCTGTTCCATAGTTTTGGCTGTGTGTAGCGAAGAAACGAGCGCTCAAAAAAATTCCCCTTTAACCAGTTAATGCCTGAACTTTGAAACTGCTGAACAAAGTAAATGATGTTTTAATTTTCCAGCTTTCAATAGCAATCATTTATTCGTAGTTAAAGTATACTAAATGCAACTAGAATGAATGTTTTATGGGTGTTGCGAATTCTCCACATGCCACAGAAGGGAGGACCTTGCAACATGGAACTTACTGCGAAACTGCATAACATATTCTGTGCCACTTCTTGGGTGCATGCACACAAAATAAACAATATTATTAAAGATAGAACTCGCGTCGCCCAGGCTGGAAAGAACGAAAAATTGGGAGCTGTTGCACAGGCTTCGTGCTCTTCCATCAGCTACAAAAAAAAATTGATTCTAGCATAATATGTCTTTGACGAAACAACGCTATATTCGTCATGTTGAAAGGTACATTTCTCGTGAGTACTTGACAGCCCCCATTAAAGGTGGCACGCATTCCGTGATTTGCTTGCTTAGACTGTTTCGATATGTCGTGAATTCCCAACACTCTGCAGTAAACGGTTAATGTATGAAATCAAGCATGGGGCGCTGCCGATTGAACTTTCATTTCCTCTATCTCTCTCTTTTTTTTTTTTTCATTTCGTTTCTCAGTGATGGTGCAGCTCGAGAATGGCGTCATAACGAAACGTGCCCGAGGGGTGAGCCACTGGGTGTGCCGGCACTGCGACTACACCACGCGACACCGGGGCCACCTCAACCAGCACATGGTTGTGCACTCTGGCAAGCGGCCCTTCGTCTGCGACCTCTGCAACATGGCGTTCAGCCGGCGAGCCACCCTGTCCAACCACATGCATCTACACAACCGCGACAGGAAGTTCCAGTGCCGGTTCTGTCCCCTGATGTTCAACATAAAGACGGCGCTCGACCTGCACATCAACACGCATCTGGCACCGTGAAATCTCATCCGCCTGTCTCACAACTGAGAACGGAGGTCTCTATACTCATAGACAACTGTTCTTAGCTATGAATAATTAGCCAAATTGCCCATATTCTACCGCCAGTCAATGCAGTCCCGCAATTGTGTCCGTATTTTTTGCGTGAGATGTAAGAGGTACTCCCTTTATTTTCTACATGTACCTCTTTGAAACTGTGACAGCTTACACCAGTAGGATATTTGTATTTGTTCTACTTTATACATTGTCACCTAATGTTTCTGCGTGCGTGAGAAAGTTGCACCTCCTGCATGTACAGGGGTGGTCAAAAGTTCCCAGGCCACTATCCCATGTATATTTATGAAAGCATGGCCTGGGAACTTTTGACCAGGACTGTATCTCGAATGCTCAGTGCATGTGCATAGATATGCAGTGCTGACTGCGTACAGGCATCACTTTTCTATGGCAGTGCAAAACGTGCACTGTACTGGAGTACTTTGGGTAAGTGTGCGTTTGAAAAAGTTCCACCCTGTAGCTTTTCCTTCATTGCAAGGAATAGTTGCCTGCGAGTATAAGAGCTCTGATTTCTTATTTAGCTCAAACTTTCAAGACCAAAGATGTGAAAAATTTCGACCATACGAGCACTAACTTCCAACGGAATTTTCGTCGGGGTACGCATTTGTAAGGGTAACAATGCACCTGCGCCACGCCACCTTCACAAATCCCAAAACCCTAAAGTGATAACCGGCAAGCTTACATAGTGAAACCCACCGGTTACATTCAAAACTGAAAACTCGCAGAGAATTATTCATCTGTTGCTATCCCACGCTACACTTACAGGGCAATAGACAGCAGACTGATACACTGTTGATCAACCGAGGCTATTTCTGCTGCGTTTATCATTTCCCCCATTCTTCGGTCAGTAGGAGTGTAGAGTACTGCACACCTTTCAAATTCAGGCATACATCCACAGCTTTGGCAATGCTTCATATCTCGTGAGCTCGCTAGTTATCACTTCGGATCTTTGCGATTTGCAGAGTGGAGCAGGTGCACGATTATTGTTATAAATATGCGTCCAAACCATTAAAATTCAGTTGTAAGTTGGCGCTTACGTGTTTCGCAACGTTTTGTGTCCCTGCTCTTGGAAGCACGAGGAATATTGATGTGGCTGCAGGAGAGCTCTGGTAAGCGTGACATGTCACTGCCGTAAAGCATCACACGTGCATAGGACAACATTGACGCATCACGCCTAATTACCATGAATGCGGACTTTTGTAAACGCTGGCTTTGCAGACACTGAAAACAAAGAAGCGGGCGAACAAATGTCGTGGGTCACCAGCTTCAAATTTTTACAAGTAGTATTTTGGACATGGTCAGTTGTGACATGCTCAAATATTGAAGTACGTGACAAATTATGCCAGAAATGAAAAATCTCGCCTGTTTTTCGTGTGCCATTTGAGCTCTCTGTCTTTTAGAATAGTCGCCAAGTTTATTTATCTGTTTCTGGTGTCTATGTTAGTTTCGTGATTACGTCAATGATTGGGACCATCTGTTAACCAAGTGTACATCTTTCCAAATAACTATTTTTAACGTGTTTATGAGGTGACGTTAAATGTGACGCTCTGCAGCAGCTTTAGGAGTTTCTTTCACGTTACGACTGATACAACGGCTCCTGCTCATTTTTACCGATCGTGCAAGAACTGAGCACAATCTTTGTGGTCATGCCAGATCCAGTCCTTGCAATGTGTGCTGCGGAAGCCTGTCATTTTTATTCCTTGCCAAATGAGAATACTGCACTTTTCACAATGTCAACCACAGCACCATCATTGCACGAAGGTTCACTTAGCGTGTGTTCAGCTTTTCACTTGCGCTGAGAACTGACATTGTACGCGTATCTGTGATAAGAAATGAGGCAGGCAATTTCTCGCTGAACACATGTACTGCCATTACTCATAGTTTTCCCTACGAGTTCTTGGGTTGTGCCATGTTCCACACAACTGCTAGCTTTTGTAATATTTATTCCTGAAGCTGGAGCCTCCAATTATCATGGGAGTGATAGTCACACGAGTGATAATCACGCGAGTGATGACTGCACAGCATGTTTATAATGGCAAGGCGGTGATTTCAGCGACAGTTTGTGTAAGCCTGTAAAAGCACCCCTCACTGCTAGCACTGTCGGCAATGCTGCTCTCCTTGGGAGCACATGTACCCTGCCAGCGTTATCAAGGCACTTCTCATCACTAGGAAAAAAATATATATATTCGGAATAATCGAGGTTGAATGAATACAAGGTTCCTATTAGTATACCGTAATACTGCTTAGCCAGTGGTAACCAGCATTGGCAAACATTTAGTTGATGTTGATGCTTGCAATGTGAGCAGGTATAGTAGTTCATTTAGATTGTAAATAACGATTACAGCATGTCACCGTACCCTATTATGAAAAGCTGCTGAAACAGGTACAGCAAGACTCTGTCTTCAAAGTTCCGCACTAACAGGTGTACAACTAAAACATGTCTGTAACATGTTTGTCAAGCGTCTAGTAATACTGGTAATAATAATTGTTTGGGTTTTACGCCCAGAAACTATGATAGGATTAAAAAAGGCAGCATGATGAAGGACAGTATTTTGTCTACCCGAAGTTCATTAACATGCACCTAAATCCAAATACACAGGCCTCTAGAATTTCGTTTTCATAAAAATGCATTGTCATGTGTGTATACAACTCCATATTCACTATATATAGAAAATTTTGATTACAAATGTTTCACGAAGTCTTCCACGTTGCCCTTCCGTGATTAGACACTCTGACCGGTAAGCTTTCTGTTGTGCTGAAGAAAATGGGTACCGTGAAAATTGGTAGGTAGTTGGTTCCTTTAACAGAGCATAAGCGATGATTTTCAGTACCTGTTGTTGCATGGTGTTGGCTACTCATTTTTTGTCACTGGTGAATATGTCTCGATAACCTAGGCAGGGCATGCACAATAGAAAAGCAAAAGCCTAAGCCAAATGCGCTCGGGATGGAGCTGCATTGTGTGCTCTCTTGCTTTTACAAGGCATTGACATGCTATCTAGGCAATGCTCACTCAACACCACAAAAGGCAATAGTATTTAGGAAGCTGCTCTTCTTCGGGTTTACATTACGCATTTGCGTAATGATAAGAACTCGGCCTCTTTGTGGAGATGCATAGCATGAGGTTCTCTATTGAGATAGGGGTTGCTTTTTGTAACCGCAATCGTTCCTGTAAATGGTGGCTAACTATTGTGCCAAACTGAAGCATTGTTTTAAGACTCTATAGCTGTATTGCATGCGAGGCTCGCGAAAATGCAACTCGTGGGTGCTGACCAAGAGAAGTCGTTAATTTTAAAAGATGTGAGAGGTAAAGCTTTGTTCATCAGGAACAAAGCGGACTGAAACTACATGATCAGGAAAGCGTTAATAGTTAACTGAAAATTTCTGTTAATTCAAACTGACACCCTGGTCCCGGCATAATTTGAATGGTTCAAAGACGTTGCTATCCACAACAACTAATTCCAACTGGGAGCCCCCTGGCTTTTACCGTTCCTTGCAGCAGTCGCGCCAGAGTGAGGTCAATGTGTTGGGAAACTAAACCGAATTCACTAGAGACGAGAAATGGTGAAACAGCAGCGTTTCTCGGGAGATGAGAATTCAGACACTTTGCTGGAGCTTTTCGGTAAGCTGCAAATGACGTGCATGGAGTTCCAACCAAAGAAAAGCAAGCAAATGCAAATTACTGGTTACATTTAACATTGATGGCATTTACTCTGTCACGTAAATTAACATGTATTAAGTATAAATAGCATCATATATTTGACATTAAAACACACTGCTCACATAAGTGTATGTCTGTGCTTGTTTCTGGCATATCGCTGACTGATAGATTACCCCTATTTGCTGTTAGAGCTCCACGAACTTAATTTACGGAGTCACTTTCTAAGAACATGCAGTAGCTCCTAATTTGTCATAACGAGTCTAGAGGTCGCTTCTTTGGCTTCTGCCCACACAGTGTGGCACTATGTCCATTCATTCTGGAGCCCGCTCGCTAATTTGAACTGCGCTTAGTTCACAGATTATCATAGTACTCCTCGAGTTCCAATTAAGGAAACTCGAGCCAAAGTGATTGCGAGCCCGTGATTCTGGATAAGCGAACGCGCTCTCTAACCACCAGTGCACATCCCTTAGCTGCTAATGTAATACTGCTAATAAAAAGTTTAGACATCGGCAAGCTCCAGTATCACATACATTGAGTCTGTAATGACATGTGTAAAAATGCCGCATTGTGCATAGAGAATGGGCACAGAACTTCTGCTCATGCGCGCTATGCTAACCACAAGATTCTTACACATGCAGCACCATTACGGACGCAAAATACGGAGCACTAAAACTCACGGCTTACTGGCTTAGCAGCTTTATGAAAGTTTCTTCCATTCTGTGTGCTACTCCTTCATAATCAATTTAACCAAAGTGATGTTTTATTGAATTTGCCTGTGCAGATCGTTGAGTAATTTCTCCTCATCATATTTAATTCTGTGGTCTTTATTCTGTGGTTCTGCTTTGCTGTATCCCTGCAGAGATTCAGTGGCAGATAGGATGTGTGACTAATTATGGCAGCTGGGTTACCAACATTTGGAAATTCTGAATCACTACAGTGTGCCCTGAACTGTTAGACGTAGATGTTTGTAGCGACGTACGTCACTCATTGTTTGTTTTATCCTGACACATTTGATAGCTGTTCACAGAATAAGTGCATCCTGTTTTCAAACAGATTGTGACACTAGTAGAGGTGCGCGAATGTCGATTTCAGAGACATGAAAATTATGGTTTTTCTTTGGCAATGTTAGTATTCTAATGTCCATAACTGTAGCATTGAAATAGCATATACAGCATCGGGAGCAACTAAGCATATTCTTTGCTTGCTTCAGAGAGAGTGCAAGATCGTTGTGTAAGCATGGCTTCCCTAGCAACATGGCCTGCTGTATTGTGTGAGGCGTTATAGCTTATGTCTATGCTATGCCTGCACGCTTGCTGTGAGGAAGTCAGTTCTACTTTTGCGCAGACTTTGTGTTCATTTACTTTACAGCAGCTATTTGACTGTAAGTTGAAATGGGGTACTAATTGATTTGCAATTCAAAAATTTCAAATATTTGCACACCCCAGGAACCTGGACTTGATCTCAATGGGTGCATGAATGTTAGGCAGATGCATGCGTGCTGACCATCAGTCGTGTAGTCACTGCCGACATGATGGTGTGAAAGTGATTCTGTAAATAGAAAGTGCTTAGTGACTACCGTATCTCTAGCGAAGCATTTCATTCTACCATTCTTTCTGACTGCTTTACTTACAAAGGCAGGCAACACTGCGCAAGCCATTTGTTCTATTACTGCGTGTTTTAGTGTTGCTTTTATTTACTCGGCAAGGGAAACAGTTTTTGTTTATGTTATAATTTGTCAATGAACCAAAAGAAATGCAATTTTAACTCTTTGATGTGTATGCATTTGTGCCATTCTCTTGTGATTACAAACTTTGCAGCTATAATCACTTTACTTGCATCTCAGTGCTTGTGATAAATTGCCACAGTTTGCTAGGAAAAATGCTGTAAGGATTGTAAATAGTTGGCAAATTTACTCAGCCAACTTCGTGTGCCAACAGACTGGGCAATAAAGTGCGATGCGCATATTTCGTGAATTCAAAGCCTGACAATATGGTCTCCTGTGTTTCTCTTTCTTTTATCCCAGTGGCGATATTATCATACGACTGTCCACTAGTAAAAGAAGCGTCATGTTGAAGACTATCAAGTAAAAGAAAAAAAATTTTTTTGATAGACTGAGATAAAGGAGTCAGCCATGCGAGTGAAACTAAACATGAAAACGATACAGACTTCTTGCAAATGACCGAACCAGGACAAATTTTTTCGCGAACGATGACTCTGTTTCTGAGAAATCCATATGGATTTACTTGCAGCTTTGTGCCACAAACAAGTGGTCGTCAATTTTCTCTTTCATAACGTAGTCAAATGTGGTTGTCGTCAAACTTTTAGAAGCCACGAGGCTTAAAAGAAAATTAAATAATCTTGCTGCTTGGTCTGGCAGCCTTAAAACACGCTATCAACATGTACGGGTAGTCTGACTGAATAGTCGTAAATTGCTCAGTAATTAAATACTTTTTCAGGCCTAATGCGTGTCTAAACTTTTGAAGCCAAATGCAAGTTAGGGCACTTTGTGCGGTGCATTTAACGAGTGCATGTGCGACGCTGGTTGTTTTAATTAACGAAATGAACAGCGCATTGCAGAAGTCGGGGCGCATTTTGTTGCTGTGTGCACAGCTATGCAATTAAGAGGTCGTTCTCGATCGTGTCTCAGAATTAGGGGATCAATGCACAACAACGCATGTGAGTACAGGCTCAAGGGAAACTGAATTTGTGCGCCGCGTTTCAATATAGGTCGGACTCGTGTCGCCGAAGCACGAAATATTTCCGTAGCTGTGCTTACCTAGTCGACTACGCACAAAGATGCATTTTCTGGGGAAACTGAATAGAGTCGCAGCATGCGGTGCACTTTCCTCATTAAGTGCGAATTCATCTCTTAGTCGGGCTATGTCAGGCGTCCGTCGGGATCCGTCCACTGCCCTCTCCCTTAGCAATAGCTGTGTCACGGTTTTTGGCGTCGGCAGCTGTCAGCAACAGAAAACATTTTGTTTAAAGGCCAAACCTCATAAGCGCGAAAATGCACGCGACAGCGACAAGCGACGCGACGTAGATCGTCTTCGCGCGATCAGTCGCTAGCGCAGGCAAACCTCATTCACGCGACGGCTTCGGCGAGCGAATTCCACTGTTGCTGGCATGAGGCCGTCTACTCGCACCAAGAAAACCGCGTAGCGAGCGGTATGCAATTTAAAAATAAGATATATTGTTGTGAAATGAAACGGAAAGTATTTATTATTGCCTTGAAGCACTTTTTATATGCACATGCGTAATAAACATTGCGTTATTTCTTGTTGCGCATACGTGACTAGGGCAGGGTGACCTATGTAGTCTTTGTCTTTTCCGGTATTTCGCTATTGGCTGCTTGAGCCCAGCACTTCCGGGCGATGAGCGACGGTTTCCAAATCTGGAGAACCGAGCGATCGCGCGAAAACGAGCACGCGACACGTCGCGCGAACGCCCTGTTTCGTCGCTCGTCGCTGTCGCGTGCATTTTCGCGCTTATGAGGTTTGGCCCTTAACACAGGGTTCTCGCGTGCGAAACGCTGTTATGGACGCTACGCGATGCATTTCATTCGCGTTTCCTCACGATTCCCTTCGGGGAGGTGTGGGCATTTTCTTTTCTTTTTTATCGTGTCTCGGAAGTAGGCAGTCGGCTGTCTAGCTCTCTGCACAGCTCATCGTGCCGCGTTGACCGCGCGAGACGAGGGGGACGCTACGCTTCCCCTAGTTGTCAGCACACGATATATCGTTCGAACTCGCGTACGCATGAAGAATGAACGTACCAAGACTGTAAAATTGGGGTACGTCAAGTATACGCCCGGAAGGCCGCTTAATCGCCGCTACTAGAGCGAACTAAGCGCGTACCTGTAAATGGAACCCCGCCCGGTGAGCCGCCGTCACCTGCAGGGCTCCACCCACAAAAAAAAGCACGAACGAGCGAAATTCCAATTAATGAATGTTTATTGTCTCTCAGCTTGAAAAGTTCGCCTTGAGCGTGTACTCATAAGCGCCGTTGCGCGTTGATTCCCCACTTCTGAGACACGATCGAGACCGACCTCTTAATTGCAAAGCCGCACACATAGCAAGAGAACGCGCCCCGACATCTGCAGCGCGCCGTTCATTCTGTTAATTAAAACGACCAACGTCGCACTCGCGAAATGCACGACGGGCGACGCGTCGTTGATTCCTTAATTTTGAGACACGATCTAGGCCGACCTCTTAATTGCACAGCTGCGTACGAAGCAATACGGCGCGCCGTCCATTCCGTTAATTAAAACGGCCAACGTCGCCCGCACACTCGCAAAATACACCGCCGACAACAGAGTCCTCAGAAGCATACGTTTCCGGCAAATCTGGTCGCAGTCTGGCAACACTGACCCTTAAGTTTGGCAACTTATCAATGCAATGCAAAACAGAACATTGCCTAAGTTAGTACAGACTCGGCCTTTAAACCGCACACTCTCGGTAAAATCATTATGCCATGCAGTTGCACTGAACGTGCGATCTACACGAGTCGTCTTTTCGAAACCGAAACCACACACGGCTCAAAGCTGGCGCCATCGCCATCGCTAGCATGTACAAGGCAGCGTTTCTTCGCTTTTTGTTGTTGCTTGAAAGCGCTTTTCACCTGCGCTTTCTCAAAAGACCGTCCCTCGTCGAGGAGAAATTGAGGCGTCCCGCTGGTTGATGCGCTGGTATTTTCTTTCACGCGCTTTACCACGCGTGCGATTTCTTTCTCACGTAGCTCGACCGACTGCGGATCAAGCGACTCCGTGTTCGCCTATTCGCCGACGATTATGCTAGTGTTTGTAAACATAGCGAGCGAGTCAGCTGCCATGCGAATAAAAAAAGGTGAGTCTTGCAGGTAAGTGACATCTGCTCCGCTGGTTCCTTTATGCCGGCGGCGCTAAACAAAGCCAGGTGTTCGATCGAGGTCAGCCTTCTGCTTGGGGCCTGGATCATTTTTTTTTCGCTGCATCGCTACAGTTTGGCGTTAGCTAAAGTCGCTTTGCGCTTACCGCTTTTCAGTTCATCAGCGCTATTTCTTTGTCGTGAGTGCAAACTGCGACCTGGTCTCGCTTCTCTTTTGTCGCCCTTTAAACGCGGCTCGCTACAACAGCTCCCACTTGTAGTCATACAGTGCGATTTCTTTATATCGTCGTGCTTCCAAGAGAAGGTAGAGATTTCCCCAACAAAATCAAATGCGCGACATTACTCGCGCTAGCAGCTTTTTGAAGAAAGGTGCAATTTTCGGAAGGAATCGGCGAGCGTAGGACATCGCAAAAGCGATTCTTTTTCGCGAGATGTTATTACAAAAATTCTGCCGCGTTTTACGCTAAGTAACGGGCTTGTCGTTTGAAGCTCGCGGAGCAATGTCTTAATTACTACCGATGAAAATCGCGCAACAAAAAAAGGGTATTCAAATTGATATCACGCAGGGTCGCGCCCGCGCGTTCATCGGCGCGCAAGTATATGCTTCTAAAACTGAAAGTCGCTCGTAATCCGTAAAATTTTTCGTGGACGACCTTAGATTTATCGGACCAAGGCGTGGACGTTCGCGTGGCGTTTTACGAAAGCAACCCCGACTGTTTGTCAATTTTTCGATATATATTTTCGACTACTATATTGAAACAACCTCTACGTACCCTGCGTCAGCGAAGCAGTTTCTATTACACTCGTGAAGCTGCTTGAAAATCACACGCACACATTGTGTTGTACACAGTTTCTTCTAAAGACCATTACATGTATCTTTTGTGCAACTCACCATTCTAAAGAGAGCGCTTGCCTTTATGTATTTGTAGTCTGCGACAATAGACATGCCTCCAAGGCCTTCAGGAATGTAAGAGCCAGAAATTTTTTCTGAAATATATCCCTATGGGCCAGAAAATTTTTCTTGAAATATTTCAAACGAGGCTATGTTCTCAGGTTGTACTGCAAGATGAGCACTCCTATTGGTTTGCATTGAGACTGTGTGAGTAAGTGATTAATTGTAATTAAACAAGAGATGTTAGGCTGAAGTAAATGTATCGATAAGGGTATTTTGTTCCTTACATCTCTGATTAAGACAAACCCTCTTGCTTGAAAAGTTCATTCGAGCGATGTAGCATATTGATGAACTCTATGTTACTGTTGCTCCTTAAGGCTATCTTTTTTTTACAGTTACGATGTTGCATCAAGGCTGAAGCGTACAGCTGTCAGTATAGTTAAACATTATTTCTCCAGCTTTAGCTAACACATTACGCACAGTTCTTTATATAGGGGCCCATCATTTCTAGGATTTGTACCATTGTCACACGGGGCACTGTTAATCGTGATATGATAGAGCCTGATCGGGGTCACATTTGTTCCCAGCAATTGGCTTCCTTCTGCAGCTTCCACAGAACAGCCCACTGAGATTAAACGTGACACTGGCATCAAGATTTTTTGTGTCCCCATATCTTTCGTTTGTCCTCTTCCAGCATCATAAAATGCTGAGTATTTATGCTTCATTTTATAATATCCACTTTCATCATTGTGTTCGTGTGTGTTTTTGTGGATTCGCTCATACGTATTTCTATATCTTGCATTTTATTTGCAGGTGGACCAAGAACCACACTGGAGAAATGAGCGCTTGACTGAACAATAAGTTAATAGGGATAAACTAAGAACCTCAGTACAAAGTGCATTCCAACCTAGGGAGATTCTGTAAAAATAAGCCCATAATCTACTGTCCTGCTTATATCATAAAAAAAAGCAATTGCCATCATTTTTTCTTAAGCTTCTTCCAAATACCCCTTTTTTTCTTCAAGCATTTATCAAAGCGTTATTGAATGTTCTGTACCACAATTAATAGGATTTATACCTACACTCTTGTGTTGCTAGCAATGGCTATTGTGTTTCATAGTTCTTTTTATCGTACTTGTGTTTAATTCCTAGAATTATGCACTGCTTTATTTTTCGTATTGGATGGTTCATCAGACCATGTTGCTTAAGATGCTTTAGCTTGGAAAAACATTTTCTATTTTCATTTCCTTTATACAAACCCTCCCCTCAACCTGATGCTTAAAATATTAATTCATACCATTATAGTGAAATAAAAAAATCTGTGATGACAATCTTAATGGAAGATAGTGCTCATGTGAGTTTGGAACAGTGTAAATTATTATTATTATTATTATTGTTGTTGTCGTCGTTGTCACTTTCTCACAATTTGGCAGTGATCTGAGAGATTTTCCCAACCACAAATATCAGGCCTCCAATCTTTAGCAGCCCACTTAACTTACACTGCTCTCATTATGTAATCCTACCAATAACATAAAAGGAGTGTTACTTACGGTCACAGATGAAGCAAAAAAAAAAGGTAGCATATAAAGAGGCATTTCTACAGAATTGCGTCGCAACTTAGGTCAATCATTAGCAGTGAAGATAAGAATAAGAGAGTTGCAAAAAAAAAACTATGCTCATATGAGTCTGTTCCTGTTCTGGCTAAATCGGAAACCTTTGCCGTTTTTTAGACCTAAAAGGCAAGACAGTTTAGAGGAGAAGTTGAATGCCAGTAAAAGAATCTGGTATCAGTTGAAGTATGTCTTATTATTTTCAAGGGTCCCTGAAGTAGTCTTTTTACATCATGCAAGTTCTTGATTCTATTTTGTGTAACTGGGAAAGTGTGACATTATTGAATTACTTTGTTTCAGGACTTCCGAAAGGCCCACATCATACTTTTGATGAAGAAACTGGAAGCAGTTACAGATCATCGACTACCATCTAATCAGCACTTTTAAATATTGTTCTCAGAACTGTTCATGTCCCTGCCAACCATGCACGAATCTTGGCTGGACTGTTTATTGTTCACATCCTAGCACTTCATATATGTGTTTGTTGCATATTTTCATCTCTTACACATTCACTTCTGCAAACATCTGAAAAGGCGATACCAACTTTTTAAAAATTAACTCTTCATGTCAATGTGCTGTTTTCAATGTACTGTCACATCATATTCTGCAGTGTTGATCAAAATCAGGGCTGCCAGTGATTACTTTTTTTTTCTGTGTGTAAGAAGAAAGCATGCCCAGTGGCATATTGATAGAAAACAAGTAAAACTTTCGTGTAAGAAGAGAGAACTTTGCATGTACACAATGCAAAGCTTGTTTTCGAGATGCTGCATGTATTTACCTGTATAAGCAACAATTTCTGTTTCAAAATGCCAGTTAATGGCACTGCCAGTAGTAGCACCTAGAGAAACTCAGCGCTATAGAATTGTGCTGCCAGTGTTTCACATTGTCGGCAATAGTCCATGGACCGACTAAAACTACATGTTATCTTATCTCTTTGAGTGAGGATCTTGGGTGGGCCATTAGATAACAATTCCTGCTGCAAGAAGAGTAATGAGTAAGACAGTCAGAACAAACGCTGGCTGTTTCTTATGTAATATGTAAGAATATTGAACAATATATGAAAACAAGCGCAAACAATGTTAGGGTTATAACAGCAGATAGTGATTATTAGCCAACAGTAGCCATATCTCAACACTAGCTAACATTTGCCAAAGAAAAACCAACATTGGCCAGTGGAACGAATATGCGACCAAGTATGATAGGCTGCTGCTAGTATGTGAGTAAAGACCAGGGTACCAGTGGCAAGTTCTAAGCAAACAAGTTGGGAAAATCCCTCACAAATGAAAAAAATGCTTGCAATTGCAACAACTTGATGAATAGCTGGGTCGAGTTCAGAACAGAAGATGAATCTTTGTGACTAGAAGAGAGTGAAGGAACAAATGCCACAGGACGAGCACTTGTCATGTGGTATTTGTTCCTTTGGTGTTCTTGCTATAGTTTCACTGTTTCATCCTCTGTTTGAATAAAAACAACTCGCTTCCTGTCATATTTTCTTGACTAGTGCCTTTCTTTTGTCCTCTTCAGCAACGGTACGACCCGGCCAGGACTGGCATTTCCAGCTCAACTCGCACTTCCTGAGGCCGAACCAGTTCCGGTGCCACCGGTGCTCACGGATGTTTACGCGGCGCAGCAGCCTGGAGAGGCACGCTCTCATCCACACTGGGGACCGGCCCTTCAGGTGTCTCTACTGCGGAGCCTCGTTTGCGCTCAAGCAGACCCTCTCGCGGCACATCCTCACGCACACTGGCGAGAAGCCGCACAAGTGCGACTTCTGCCTGCGCACCTTCATCCAGAGGTCGATCCTGGTGCGACACCGCAAGAAGCACCTTCAGGAGCACGGCGTTGCTGTCAGCTGAGGAGCAGACGATTCAGAGTGTTGGTGCGACTGTTTCAGCCCTGGCATTACCCTCGTAGGCAGTGCAGATGCTTCAGCATGCATTTCCTTGCACTCTTAACTGCAGCCAGAGCATTTGCATGACATCTTCGAGAGCATGGTGCCACATTGTCAGGCAAGGAATAGACAGTCTCAATTTTTTTAAAGATATTCGACTGGTTCGCCACGGTGGTGTCCTCAAAGGTAGCATGTGATCATCTACAAAAATGTATGGTGGTGAACGTCTCGTCTTGGACACGACAATGGCTGCTGGCATGTTCTAGTTGGTGTCCAAAGTGGGCCATTGCTTTCAACCAATAGGTGAATGCTCTGTTAATGTTTCTATGACTAACGACTATGATATGCTGTCGTACATGGCTGCACACCTTGAACGTGAGGGTATCGGCAGGAAGCATCAACGGGGGAACAAGCACTAGACACGACGGCAGCTGCTGGTGGTTTATCTGCTGGCTTATCTTTTTTTACAGCTTGAACCTTTGTCACACATCAGTTGTCTTACACATTTTCTCAAGCAACAGCTGATGCTGCTTACACTCAATTCTTTCGCCACCACTAGCCAGGTGTATAGCATAGCTCAAAGCGTATACATCCTGGCATCTTATCTAGGCATGCCATCTCAGGGCACATCTTAATGCACACAGATTGCAGGTCACAAGTTTATAGCCTTTGGTGTCAAATCATTGTTTGATTTAGTGGTGAAATCTAGTGTAGCACTGCTAAGATTAAGGGACAGAGTCTTCAACCTACTTAACTTCTACAGCCTTGAATGATGTTACCAACAGAACAGACACTTACCTGAAGTGATGTATACTTACCTGAAGTGATGTATACAATAAGTGGACGCAGGAATCGTAAACAGTGACGGGATGCAATTAGCGGCAGGGATTCGGTGTCTCATCATGGAGCTTCTTGGTGTGCTGCAGCTGAATGGAAAAGTGTCTGACATCGCACATAAATGACTCTTATCTAGATGTAAGTGAGTACGTATTTTGTGTGTGGCATTGTAGCACAGTGCAGTCTAATGCTTGATAGGGTATTTCTGCATCTTTCTTAATGCCCGTGAGTTTACAAGATACCAGTGCATCCATTTTGCCAACTGATCTTGCTTATATTTGGAAGTGAGGCTTTGGTCAACGGTAGCATGGCATGTGTCTGCTGCCCACAGTTTAAAACGGCCCAGCAGTAGGAATGCGGCTAGTGAAAATCTAGGCCAGCAAAGGGCAAGAATAAGATTTGCTAGATTTTTTTTAAGCAATGAAACATCCAAACACAGCACTACTTCGAACTCTTCCCACACGTAAAATGACAAGCATTCGTAGTTAACTCTTCAAAGTAGGTCAAGCTAGACAGAAAGTACGTTCACACCTGGATATAAGGAGCATAGATATGAGTTATTGGTTATAACAAGTTAAATAAAGAATAGCCTTAGTAACAAGTACATCGGTTCAAATCTATGCTTATACATATTTTCGGACACAGTAAAGTTATTTCTGTGTCGAATGAAACTTTGTAATAATGAGGATTAAGTTCGTTTACGAGTCAGATTATTGCAAAAATTTGAAATTGTGGTGGCACCATCGTGAGATCAGCACCAACTCATTTGCAGGGATCTATAGAAGGTTTTAGAAATCAGGTCAACTCGTTCGCTTTGGCGTAAATGCTTCAAAATGTGTGACAAGACTTTCAGTGGCTATATTCTAAGTGACAAAGTTATACTCACCCAATTGCGCGGAGTCGTTGCCTGGTGGCCACTGGCTGAAGCACACATAGTGCGGATTGCTCCTTGCGTCAACTGCTAGCCACATAAGCAAGCATGTGTGCATATGTCATGCTTGTCCTGAAAGAGCGGTTCGTCCTGCTCTGTTAGCGCAAGAGTAACTGTTTGTACGTTTGCCTAGCACTGTGTACAGAATCATTTGGCATTGCTCAGCTGTATATGTACTGCAATAAGATCAAGTGCGAGTGCTGTGCATCGTCGTCATAGTCTCTGTTCGCCCGGATCATGACAGTGTAGGTGCCGCTTTTTAGCTGAAGCACATCAGAAAGTGCACTAAGCGTCATCCCAAACATGAGGAATATTAAATATTGTGTGAACGCAGCGTTTTAGTGACTCGGGGATAAACGAAGTTTTGCATAGTCGTTATGTGTCTAATTGTGGTGCTGCTGCTTATCGGTTATGCAACGAGCTTTAGTTGTGCGTGATAAAACCTTTTATTGTACGGTCCCCGTCTCACGACATTGCTGTCTAGTAAATTTCGACTCTTCGGTATTTAAATTGTCCCTTAAAGGGAACAGAAAAATGGAATGACATGGAGGAGATTAAATTTGAGTTGCTTTGCGCAATTTTTAACATTGGGCGAAATTCATACAGACACAACCCTGTTCTTAGGTTTAGGTTTGCTTAAAAAAACCCAGATTGCCAAAATTCATTCGGATGGGGCACCTAACATATGTCGCACGATTTTACGCAGAAAGTCACATTTTTTTTGCGTCATTTTGAGCACTTTCGTGGCATTGTGATGACTGACGGAAGGAGTGGACTCATATTGACTTGGAAAAAAAAAAAACCTGTCTCATCAAATATTCCAACCTCTGTTATATCGCTGTGATGCAAATAATCAATCCAAGAAAGCAGCGGGCTGAATTGTTACCTTTTTATACTGTTAGTGAATCAAAAACAAGCGCGTTCAATCGCTGTCAATCACTTAGCTCTCCTGAATAAACGTATCAACTGTTCTACCTTTATTTCATGAACTGAAGAAGACTAAAATGCGGATGCATAATCACGGTATTCTAGGGCCCGTCGCCAAGTAGTATAGAATTTTTTTCTTGCTTTTTTTTTCTTTTTTTGAGATTCAAGACCAGCGTCTATGAAGAATGAATTCAGTCACGCTACGTCAACACTTAAAATAATAATACAAGAACAGCGACCCAGTGCGATAGCGCAGACAGTCGTTAAGCACAAACTAATGGTACATTGCGCATTGCGTTTCTGTCTCAAGTAATAATAACGTTTGGCTAGCTTCGTGCATCCATTCAGCAAGGGACGGCATATATGTTACGAGTAGGCAGCAGTCAACACATTTTATTTGTTGACAGTCGGACCGCGCCGCTCAGAAAACGCACCGCCGCTACATTTGCGTGCGCGACGCCGTCCGCCTATCCACACCAGTGCGGTGACGGTGCTGCCCCCTATAGCTTGATCTCGGGGCGAATATCAGTGCATGGGATGCGATGACAGACTTCTAGACAAACGATCTACCGATCTAGCTTTACTTAACATTTTTTTATTTCTGTGCAACTTTAATGATGTGTCCTCGATTGATGAATAGAATACTCAGTTCGTAAAATCACTGAGCTTATCAATGTTGACTTTATCAGTGTTTATGCAACAAGTCAAATGCAGACATGTTACCAGACATGCACACGAAGGCCTCCTCTGGTTGGGGCACATTTTGCAGAGAGTGCTATTTGAGAGTGCTTTCATTTACGATGTAAAGGCAGCTATCATCAATTATTTATTTATTTTTGCACATAGTGTGTTACATATGGCTCGGAACTATAGACAGCACGCCATGCGTTGCACCCATTTTCTGGAAAAACAACTGAGGGATTATCGCCAGTACCCAATGATACAAGTTGAGATGTTATCTTGTCCAGCTTATCTGAAACTCTTATGGGCACACACTGCGTGCTGTAACACAAACACATTTCGGTCACATTTTATAAAGTAAGTATATATACCAGGCGGATGCTGATAGGCCAAATATATAGCAATTTTTTCACCGAATAGTGCTGGAAGCTATGAGAATGCATTTTTAGTACAAGATCGTTCGTAATAACAATATCTGTTTTTATGCCCCAAATAATCTGCAAGATAATTACGAGACATCGTAGTGGAGGGCTCCAGTAATTTCGACCACCTGGTGTTCTTCAACGGTCACTGACATCACGCAGTTAAGGGCCTCCACTGTTTCGCCTCCATCAAAATATGACCGCCCCGGCTGGGCTCGAACGTGGACCTTCGTGTCAGCAGCCGAGCACTGTAGTCACGGTTCCACCAAGGCGGACAGTACAAAATCATTGATGCTAATATTTGAAGCATAGAACGCGTCTAATTTGAAGAAAATGACAACACCCATTAAAAGAAAGAGTTGCAAAAGTCGTAGGCTGCCAACTCTGCTATAATCGACTTCGAGTTCTCTATAGCTTGCATTTACGTTTAAAAAAATGTGGCGAAGAGTGATTTTTTTTTCACGAAGGCTGCAATGTCTTTCGTTTCACTAGGTGAAACCCAGTGAGATGTGTTGCAACAAAAGTATCTTCTTATTGCGCTTGCTGTACTTTCCACTTCTAAGAGCCACTTATTTATTCTGGTCCTGCGGCAGGAAAGCAGAAGCTATTATATCATGCTTTTTATGCGCGTTTGCAACAAAACGCTGCCACTACTGTTTTTTTTTTCTTTAGGCTCTGGTACTGGAGAATCTCAGCTTAATGAGTGTGATGTGAAGAAAGTTTATTTTAAATAAGCCTGTTTCGTACTTCTGTGCCAACGAACCACACTCGTGGAATTTATTGTCGCGGCAGCTAGACTTACTCTTTACAATTTTGGTTGAGTTTTGTTTGTTAATGAAACACACGACACACACCAGTTGAGTGAGATGCGAGAAGCACTTATGGAGGACTCACCTGACATGGCAACCAAAGTAAATCTGAAAGATTATTTTGTGGTAGCCAGTTTGAAATAGCGAACAAATATCTTGTTGTAGCTATGCCTTGAAGGCTTAACGGCATCCACTCATTTGTTCTTGTAAACGTTGATGAATATGTATCTATCGTTTATGTTTTTGTTTCCTTATACGCTTCATTTGCCAGAATGGAACAACGTGCAGTCATGATCACTATGAAGAGGATGCCCACCTAATTCTTCTAAAGGAGTGATTACTCATGATGTATGGATATGAACGTGATGTACTAATTCACGAGAGGTAGATCACCACTTGAAAATTTAGTGTTACGGACACATTTGAGCGTGCCAACTGCATTCATACTCGGCGACAGCTTGTCTTCACAATGGAGCGAAAGCTACGGAGGCGAGGCTTCCACGAAAATTATGAATGGGAAAAGCATTCCAATTGTTCAGGGTACAATTTAGTGTCTTATTACGAGTTAATTTCTTCTAAAGAAGTAAACAGCTCGATTGCAGTCGCACACTGACGTCACGCATGCCATGTTTCCACGAAAAAGGGGTGTACTGAAAAGGTTGTGCTGTCTTAGAAATGCAAATAAAAGGAAAGCATTCTTACAAGGTGAACATTAACTATACTTTACCAACTTCCTCCAACTCTTTCAGTCTCATAATAAATACAGCAGTATTTATTTCAGTAAGGTACATGAGAAAATTATTGCTTAACTTGAGCACTATTTTTCTGGCATGGTAGCATGCATGCACTTTAGTTCTGTAAAAACCACAGTGCTGTCAAGAAAAGTTGTTGCTGAGTGTAGCTACTATGGTACCCTGAATGTAGTTTTAGTGTTCCCTTTCATATTGATCATGACTGTGCAGTTGAACCTCGCTGAAAGCTTATGGCTAGTGATCAAATACCTCTCAGAACAATTTTAAGTGTTTTTTTTACTTATCTAATGCACATTTGTGCACTCTTGCACATAAACTAAGTGCAGCCAAAGGCTTTGTTTATGTATAATATCCTTGCATTTGCTTTGTTCTATTGACATTCTTGCTTATATATTTGTTTTAAAGAACACCTTTATGTTCTATATTTGTGTAAATATTTTTGGTCAAATGTGACCCTAGAACCTCACTTTTGTTTTCTTTCTTTAAACGGCAGCTATGGCATATGTCGACATTTAGACATGTGTCACATCTTTTACAGGTACACCACAATGCTCACGTGTGACATTGTTTTTTTTTGTGTCAGTTAAGTGTTTTTCTACTAGTGAAATTGCACAAACACTTTTAAGAGTTCATCAGTTATGTGCATTTACTTTGTTGTCTAGCGTGGTGGTTATTGTTGTCCTCAAAGTAGCAACAGGAGACCAAACACTGTATTGTTACGGAGTAAACACATTTCTAAACGTAACAGTATCATTAGATTTGGGAGATATGGTAATGCCAGTATATTATTTACTAATGTATTGAATGATGCAAGTTGGACTTGTGTTGCAGCTACACCGTGAAGTAATAAATTTGCACAGCAATGTCATGCTACTGTGTTCATGATTTGTAACACCACACTGTGAAGCGCATCCACCCCACTGCAGCATTTACAGGAATTGAATTAAAAAAAAAAGTGTGCCACGTTACATCATAAGTTAAAAGGTTTTACTTAAAGTTGATAAGACTTTGGAAGTTCTCCTCAGCAGGCCATGGCATTCAAGATTACTCTTTTGCATAAATATAGCAGTGGTAACTGCGTTTGTGGCGCGTGGTTAATGCTGAATTCTGAATCTTAACAGTCACCACCCGGCAGCACAAAAAAGTTGAAAATCTGCAATTTGGGGTACTGTTTACGACTCGGCATTCCAGGTTGTGTCAACAAGAACACTGTGTTCGTGCTTGTTAGTAGAACAATGCAGGCAAGCAACATAAAAACGTATAAAAATTTATTTGTTCCACTGCTGAAAAGTGGCCATCCGGCAAGCAAGCTGCCACGAAACATTCGTCACACGCTTCATACAAAATCAACACAGTTTGATTCATCACACACAAGAAACATATATAATGTAGAGCAAACTTTCCACGCCTGAAATAATGCACAGCTGTTACGATTATAAAAGTAATAGAGAGATCAATGGATGCAATAGAAGAGGTGCCTCTGATCAGGCAAAAAATTTATTCAAGACAGGACGATTATTTCAATTGGAATCATGCTATAATAAATTACCTTGTTTTGAATAACATTACTATGCGTTTGCACCACACATGCATTGCACCGTTTCAAACATGCTGCACACTTCACACGCAGGCGTTTCCACGAGTGTGACCTTAAATTGTATGCCAAACGCTACGTCAGTGAATTAAATGACAATCAGAAAAGGAACGCTCCAGATAAGTACTGCCCGACACCATACTTGACACACTTTTAAAATAAAGTGTTGCATGTGTACGTCTTGCACAGACAAACTGCTTCATGTAATAAAATTTCAAAGTTTTTTGACAGTTCATTAAAAATTAGACTAGGGTATCTGTGCAAAGATTCTTCAACACAAAGTCTCGCTACTTTTACAAGTTTGGGATGAGTCATCCAACTAGTGGGCCAGCCTTAGAACGGGCTAATTTATCAACCATATAAACTTACGCGATCTCTACGGAAATAATACAATATGCCATGCCATTTGGTCCCAAAAGAAAGGTTCTGCAGTCAAACTGTCCTTTTTTTTTTGTAGCTAAAAACAATGACCGATTCGAGACAAATGTCTGCACATAACTTTTCTTTAAGGCATTGGACAACTATCATCAACATTTTTTATCAACCTCTGCTATCCCCGTACAAGTAGTTATGGCATTTGACATTGCGGTAATGTTTTATGCTTCTTCTCTTCTGAACGAAAGTGTACAGCAAGAATAACAATATATTCAACATATGTAAAGTGCAACAATTTTCATAATCTATATGCAAAAATATCGATATATACGTTTACGGATTCTTTAGACCTCTCTAAACCAGACCATTGGGCATTGAAGAGATTGGGAATGTCAACGTTGAAACAGTCACGATCCAGCCATTCTTTGGTAACAGTGAACTTGGCATAAACTATCATTAATCGCACTCAAACTAAGCAATTAAATGCATTCCCAACACGCATAAAATGGCATTTTTATCATCACAAACATACAAACTTTCAGATTTCAATAACTTGAGCATGTCATGCAATCAATGAGACAATGTCCCAAATCCATTCAACATAAACACTAGGCAAGAGTTACTCTAATTAAATAGTCCACACGCAATGCGTACATGTGCGGTGCTATCACCGGGGTTAAAGTGAATGTATAAGTATAAAAGAGTACAAGACTAGCAGATTAAAACCAGAGTCAAACAAGAGTATATAACAAAATAACTTAGTATATGCAATAATGGTCAGTGCTGTTAAGAAATAACCAAACACATGACAATCCTTACGAAGTTAGTACACGCATCTCAGTGCTGTTACAAGTTTCACTGGTTAGTCTTGATGCGGTACCATGTTTTTTTCGACCGTTCACTTGAAATTTAACAAAAGCTCGGGGACCTCAAAGTTATATAAAGAAATAGTGCTGATGCTCAGGGTGCTTTGAATAATTTAGTATAAGAGCTCAGCTACAAGCACTCCCAGTTTCACTTCCATAGGTTCGCCTGCATATGACATGATGACAGGCTGTGATCGTATGTTAAGAATGTCATGTGACATGTTGATGGTCGCTCTATCGTGTGCCACACTGCTACATCGGTATTGACCATGAGCATCAGCACTGGAGATCATAAAGTGAGCCAAAGCAGGCATCAAATAAATTATAGTGTCCAGCTACCAGGCATCGACCTCTTGAATTATGGCACCACAGTACTGAAGTATGCAAGGGGGAAAAGAAAATGAGACTGGCTAAACGAAAGTTGTTATTCAAGATGCTCTCGAGTGTTGCAGTATTGGCTTATTTTAGGTCCCGGACATTTCTGCAGCATCAGAGAAAAGAAAAGTAATATCTCCCGTGTCAACACTTCTTTCGACATTGCATGCACAAACAGGAATACGACCATTTGCACAGTATAACAAGCAAACATAAGCGCGGCTCTACAGGAAGGACCGCTGGTTATGTGCAACCTAAAGAAGTCGAGCTGCATTGGCTTATCCCATGCAACGAGCGCCGAGTGTTAGCAGTTGTGAAGTTCTCTTAAACACACATTTGAGTAATATAGCATTCAAAGTCAGTAAACATCGCATGACTGCATCGGCGAAGTGCACACACAGAGGCTTTTTTTTTTTTTTACAAGACAGCGATCGGTCTGGGACGGCGATAAATTCAGTGTCTTCGTCCGGAGAGCAAGCCAGTGGCCTCTGGCGTTAGAAGGCCCAAGAATTCTTTGAAAGAAAAAAATAAGTTTAGAAAATAGAATGAGAGTCAGAAAGGGTACTTATCAACTCGGACAGACTAGCTTCAGTACCATACACAAGTGAAATAGACACGCTAATTTGGCAACAGGGAACACAACTTGCCTTCTGTAGCCGAACAGTGTCTCAACTTTTCAGACAGCAGACACACTTTTCAAAGATACTTGAACTTAGGCAAGTATTGCGTAGCTATGTGCAATGTTTTATTCCATTCGGGTGTCGTCAGACTCATCACCATTGCTCACAGCTAGCTGATGTTATCGATAGTGCGAGTGGAATACTGTTACCATTGGCCCAGAACAGAGAGAAGCACCAGAAAAGGCAGCGTTAATAAATATATTGGTTCTAAAGCCACCCACACTGCCCTCAATCATTATTACTAACACATACATCACGACACCTTTCGAGTGTTTTCTTGACGCCTTGGAGCGAGCGTTCGGTCATGTATAGTTGGAGGACACCGATTCCGACTTTAAAAAGTGAGCATAACTATCAATAATAACATGTGTCACTCACCTTGGTTGATAAGTCCATAATTGAAATTCTTGAAGACATGAAGCAATTCAATGTGGAGATACACCCTCATGAGAATGCAGAAGCCACCTAGAAGAAAAAAAATTGTGCCATCAGGTCGACACACTATGATGAAAGAAATGCCTCCGCTCCCATTCCTTGCGTTTCCCTCGTTCTTACTTCGTTGTTATTGTACATCCAGCGCAAGAGGGAAATCGGAGACTTCATTACATCAGCTATGACTACGGCCATTTTAAATCGTGTGGCACTGTACGGTTGTACTTGGACAAACGTGTGCAGTCACTTAATTTCTGAAAACCACGTTAAGTTAATGTTGTCGGATCAAGAAAGCAAAATGATTGTTGAGATATGTGCTTTCTTCTGCTGCCATCTCTCGTCGAAGTTTCATGCGAAAAATAAAAAAAATTTCCAGTCTAAAAAAAAAATTGTTATTGGTTGTCAAGTTTTTTTTTTTTTTTTTTTGTGAGTGAGGAGCTATTTTTTTGTGGTCCCATAAAATATTTAATGACGGGGTTCCACTTTATACGAGAAGTGCTTCTGGCATGGCCGATCTGGCAGCTGAGTGGAACGTTCTCCATACAGGTTGTATAAGGAGTACCGACATAAAATTTAGTGGCAAGATAACTTCTGGGATAGAATAGTATCAGCAGATGCATCATCGATGAAATATCAACGGTTAAGATATTTTAAGACATATTTCAGGCACATTTTAAAGGGTGTGTCAAGCAGCAAGACGCACCAGCTCACGACACTGACACCAACCTCGTATTATCACATACAACCAATGTCTACGTACATCACGAGTTGGTATTGCTGCCATAATCCTTGCAAGCACTCTGCCTTTGTGGACCTTTTCCACAAAAAAAAGAGGGGGCACCTCCTTTATGGGCTTGCAAGGTAGTACTGTCGGACGCAAAAGTTTGAGAGATCTGCAGCACGTGGTGAAGCCACGAGAAGTTGCACTGCTGGGTCACCTAGTGTGATGCGGCGCGTTTCGAGGCTACTAGCTGCAGCGTCGTCGATTAGACAATGCGCCCCTGCGTGATCTCATTGCAGAGGCCATAACTGATATCCTCAACACCAAGGCGCATCATAGTAGATGTATCAGCAATGCAGTGTTTCATCGCTCCACCATGCACTGCACACCCCGCAAGCTTTTGCGGCCGAGAGTACAAAGACTAACATCCATGCCTCTATGGAGCATTTTTGGGGGGGGGAGGGGGGGGGCGCTAAGTGTCGCACATATTTAGAACATCCCTCCCAAAGGGAATTACAGCAGGAGCAGTGCTCATCCACACAACGCATACTAAGAGGTGAAATCAAGAAAGAAACCGCCAGGCCTCCTTCTAACACGCAGCGCAGTGACAGCAAAAACCAGAAGAGCGGCCTTTCGGAGCCTTTTCTAAATTGATTGGTTGGTTGATTGGTTGGACCCAAGAGGAATGGCTCAACCTACCACAGCAGGTCAGCCATGAATTGTGCGGCAGTGGGATTTGGAGGGAAAAAGAGGGGAAGGGGATTGCCTAAAAATATTTTTCTTTTATAGGAAAACAAAAAAAATTAGTTGTGCCAGGAGTCTATTATGAATTGTTATAGAAAAAAATAATAAAAATGATAGTAAAGAATATATGAAAAAGACTAACGACAATATAAGTAATGAGTATGTACTTGTGATATTAGCATGGTAGCCGTTTTGACTCTCTTATATAGCTATATACTGCTCTATATATGTCCCTGTTGCAAATGACCCAGTGATAAAGCCCCTAGGGAGAGTAATACTGTTTCTAAACACTGTTTGGGTAACTTCTACAAGCACACTTGATGGGTACCCACTACACCATAAATCATAATTTTTGTGTAGTAGGCCTGCATTCACTACGCTATCCTTCGTCATTCTTCGGAGAAGCGTGGTATTCACATGCGAGGAATTTCGTTTAAATTTTTTTATGCAGTGGCTGACGACGATGAAGAACTATGTCTGAAGCAAGTTACAAGCTTTTGTAATGGGTTGGACGGCCCACTCCTTACGTAACTCACATTGTGTGATGCCTCTTGTACCTTTGCTGTTCTAAAACACTTTATTACGCATACAAATGCGATTCCTTTCCCGAAACCGAGCCTGCCTAAGGAAAGTTTGCAATGGAGTTTCAAGCACCAGCGTGGCTCTGCGGAGGAATACTGGGCTGGCTTGCAGGGGACCCGGGTTCAAATCCCACTGTGTCCTTGATGTTTTTATTTACTAAGCTTTTCTTATTTAGTGAAATAGTGGTTACAGACACTGGCGGCGGCAGTGGACAACTACGGCGCTGCATGTGGCCCTAGTTGTGATCTCGTAAGAGCTCTCAGAGTAATTCATAATCGAAAAACTGAAAGACAACTGCCTCATGGCCACAATTTGCACGTTTGCTCTTGCAGACGGCTAGCCATAGCATGCACACGGTTCAAGAATGTTGCTGTTATACCACACACCAGACATGCTCTCTAAACAGCATGCTAGCCATAGCATGCACACGGTCCGAGAATGTTGCTGTTGTACCACATGCCAGACATGCTCTCTGATCAGCATACACATGAAAAACACATCCACAACCTCCCTGAATATACGTGCTCGAGAAATTGCATGTAAATATGCACATATGCCAAAACGCACCTGCAACAACGTGAACAATGGGTGCGTCGGCGATATGAATGCTTCTGTTTGGAAACCTGGCGGTGATCTGAAATAGAGGGATAAGAAAGTCTGCACACAATGCAGCATACCACTGCCAACAACTTGAACGTTAGTGCCGATTACTGGTGTGAAGAAAGAACAAAGCAGATACATGCACAAACAAAATTCATACTCAGATAAAAACTATCTCTCTCCACCAGTTCTTTGTAATACTAGTGGCAACAGTAAAGGGCCAGTAAACAGGGCCCGGCTTTTTTTTTCTTTTTTTTTTTGCGCCCCCGAAACAAGCTTGCCAGTTCGTATGGTAGACCACGGTGGTGATCACATCTTCCAAATAATACAGTGCTGCGCATTCTGCAGACCCTCCATTTCGAAAAACAATTCCTGTGCCTGACCGATTACTCCCATACGCGCAGTGATACAAACGTGCCCATATGTAACTTGATGTACCACTGAGCTCGTTGATTGGTCCTCTGCCTTACAAAATGGCACGTTGGCCCTGTGCTGATGCACTTTCGGCGGCAGAGTCCGCATTTTCATTTTCCTGTGCTGCCTTCTGCTGTTTCGTAGAGCCCAAGACTACAGGGAGAAGCGGTATCGCCAGTACGGAAGCCTCCGAGATAAAAGAGGCGTCTCCCGACTTTGATACTCAGGGAAGCGTGCTTCTCGCATAGGGCTTTCTCCCCGCGCCTCTATGACATGCGGTCACGTGGGGAAATCCCTGCTCAGTCATTGGCTGCACGCCGACGACGTTCACATTGCCGAAGTGGGTGGAGTCATGACGATGTGCAATGCCTTCCCCTTCCTATGGCAGAGAACAGTGACAAGGCCGCGCGAAAATTTGAAGCCAGTTGAAATGGATGTTCTAACCTTTGCAACTTTCTTATTATAGCATGTATTTGCAAAATTCTTGTTTAAGCATGTTCACATGGCAAAAGTGCACAAACTTCTGTTTATTACAATTTTTGTACCGTGGGCTTGTTTACTGGCCATGTGTTAGAAGAGCATTCTTACATTTTCATTTTTTCCCGAAAATTATCTAAAAAGTCATTATTTGACATTCTTCCACTTGAAAATACCGTATTTACTCACGTAATCCTCGCACTCGCACAATTCTCGCACCCCCCACATCGCCCAACAAAAATACGATTTATTTTTTTCCTCGAGTAATTATCGCACCCCCAAAACTGCTGCAATAATGTCGTCTGCTCTTTCCAACCACTGATGATGACAGCGCACGTCATCTGGTGCCATCTCTTAAGCATCAGGCGTACTATTGCACAGAGATTCAATCCAACTCAAGCGAAGCCGAAGTGGTCAGTGCGCATTGCGGCGTGTTTTGTATGTTGCGTCGGTAACCTTGTCAAGTTATGAGGCGATACTGAAGCTGTACGGCTGCTTTCAAGTTGCAAGTGATAGATAATGCACTAATAAAGAACGGCAACAGGGCCGCCGGTAGGCCCTTGGGATTGATGGTAAACATTATTTCTTAAGAAGGAAACTGCGGACAATTCTGTTAAATAGCCATCAGCCCAATACTGACGTCCCACGCTTACCTTTTGAGGGCTCCTGTTGAGCGACGAACGCTACCGCTACGCCCGCAACGTCCGCAAGCTTTACGTATGGTATTCTAATTCTCGACTATTTGCTTCCACTTTTTGTGTCTCAATTTAATCTTGTCTTGTGTTGAACCTCTGCTTTTATTGTTGAGGTAAGTTTTAATTAGTACTTCTTAAAGCTTGCTGTTAGTTGTTGGTGTGAGAATCCCGATTCGCGGCCACTTCATTTTCTTTTTCGCTCTGTACGTTTTCGCAGAAAGTTTTCCCCGCATGATTCTCGCACCCCTCAACTTTTCATCGGTTTTCCGGCAAAAAAAGTGCGAGGATTATGCGAGTAAGTACGGTATATCTTTCAAATTGTGAAGTCACCAAAGCACATTTATTTTATTACTAAGAGCAGAAGCCCACTGAGTATTAAATAAGTAGTAATTATGAGTGGTGAAACCTAAATGTTGCTACTCGCACTTACCAACAGTTGAAGTACTGACTGGAAGAAAGATATGACGAGACGTTTAACACTAAATGTTTGTGTCACTGTCTGCCTGAAAATGGCTATTATGCAGTCACTTGTGGTAGGTAACAAGATACCTAAGATCTGTTAGGCACTGTACAGTGAAAACTGCTCAATATTTTTTCATCAAACTGCTGTACAGTTGTTGAATTTCCTGCGCCAATCGCACAAGAAGAAAAAGAAAAACTGAAGACGAAGACAAGAAGCCATCAGCCCAATACTGACGTCCCACGCTTACCTTTTGAGGGCTCCTGTTGAGCGACGAACGCTACCGCTACGCCCGCAACGTCCGCAAGCTTTACGTATGGTATTCTAATTCTCGACTATTTGCTTCCACTTTTTGTGTCTCAACGTTCTGGGTTCATACGGACGCTGATAAACGTCTGTCTGAGTTCTCAAGTCCGTGTCGGCTGTTTTGTTGGCCACATATTTTACACAGTAAAAATTTGTTGATTCAAACTCAAAGGGGACTATAAAATTGTTCGAATCAAGCGGAGTTTGACGTTGTGGGCGAGCACTAGAATGAACAGACAGCGCACCACATTGCATGGCCAGAATCTAAAGAAGCCATCTCTGGACTCAGTATCACGAATTGCGCGTAACTACACATTCACAGCAAGAGATTCGTAAATCAAGTTCATGGAACAGAATCAATTGGTCGGCCAGTTATCAGCCAACAGCAAGCTTGTGCATGCAAACTTCTCGTGTTTGGCCTCCCTCTTAGTACAACAACATCCGCAAGCCTTTTAATGTTCACTCAAGCATTTCAATGCTCACGCAAGAAATTATCGCTCCATGTTACACCTAGAACACCATCACTCACCTCTAATACAAGAAATAGTGGTGCTATCATGCTGAGTGCCACATATGTGTAGACCAGCGTTGGACGTTCTTTCCTGACCTGTTGTAGAGAAGAAAGAAAGGCATTGGACTGAATTATGAGGCTTGATAGTTCTAGGTTTCAATGCAGCAAGGAAGATGCCAGCGAACAAAACACCTTGCTTATTGACTCAAGCTGTGAACCTATGCCTTTTATTTGCTGAAGCAGACTCTGCAAGAGCACATACCAGTGTATGTGCTTATGTATACACTACCGCAGTGTGCTTCAGCAAAATAAGTGGCAGAAATTCGTAGCTTGAGCAGTGAACGCGAAAAGGCACTTTGCTCGCTGGCATCTGAGTCTTGCAACCTCTGCCTCCTGTGTTGCTAAAGCACACTGTGGTAGTGTATGCATTAGCACATACACATGTATGTGCATGTGCTCATGCACATACCTTTGTATTTGCTGTTACTTGGGAGTGCACGCCTTGCCATTTCTCGCGAGTGACGACACTGTGAATTTATTATGGTCCAATAGGTCGCGCTATTGTCCTAGCCCTAAGCGGCCTGCTCCCACACTGGGACCGAAAGACCAAGCCTTTTGGCCACTTTGTAGATCCTTTCAACTGCCTATAACTGTTCCTCAAATGATGGACAGAGGAATTAACTGTTTTTCTTCGCATCCACCCTTAAAGTGAAACTCTTTGTATAGAATGTCTGAGGTACTCTTAATGAACAAATAAAAAAGGCGCATGCAGCTGCTAAAACAAGGCAGTACAAAATACTTCCTTTAGCGTGGCTGTTGCATGACAAAACAATGAATGAACGAATTACTAGTAAATCAACAAACTATTAAATTACTACCAAATTCCTAAAAAGTCATTTGATCAAAGAAATTCCTGATCACAAAATGGACACAATCAGCAAAGCAATTAATAGCTATATCTCCATATAAAACCACTAAAACAGTATTTCTTTGTAGAGGCATCTTAGACTGCCAATATATAACTGTAGGGAAAACAAAACATATTTAAATGTTCACTCCACTGATTTTTTTTTTCTGTAAGCTTAACAAATGCATCACTTTAGCACTGATTCACAAAAATACCCTTATTCTGAAAAGAGGAAGAGCAGGTTCTCAGTGGACATAGGCGGACTGATCAGGCTTGATCACTTCATGCAACAATAACGACAGCAAACAGCAACAACCAGAGGAGCAACGATGAGAAATCCAACAGCAAATGGTGACAATTACAACAAGAAAAATGGTTAGAAATGGCTGTAGTATTCATCCACAAAGCTTAAAAAAACACTTACGCCCAGAGACCCAATGAACCAGAGGGCAATACCGTATAGAAGAATGATCACCAGAGTCGTGAATTGCCACACAGTACTATTAACACCAGCATTCAGCACCAGGATCCCAAATATGACCTGCATCAATTGAAAATCAAACAAGTGCGCTTGTTTCTAGTGGCATAACAACATTGAAAACTTCAGAAATTTTATGTGCCAAAACCACATAAGGGTTAGTTTAAATGCCTGCTATGGCCAGGAGTAACCGTGTATTTTTTTAAATTCACAGTGCTGCACTGCAGCTGCTACAGCAGGTACTTAAAAATTATTTCACTACTAAAGATGGAGATTTAATTAAAAATTGCACACTTTCTTACGTAGGGATGCCATGTACAGGCTCTCAACAATAACCTGACGACTAGCTAAATGACCTCTACTACAGAAGTTGACCTTTCAAGAAGTTTCGGCTCCCATAATCACATGCTGAATCTGTGCTGCAGGTGCTATGTTTGGATAATCGCAAGTTCGAGAAATGACGCTCTGCAAGTTCAACAGGCGGTTAGTCCTAGGTTTATCACAGCAAGTTAAACAGGCTAAAGACTGGTGCGTTTTATAAGGGAATTGTGAGAGCTCGAAAGTGTGTACGAGGCTACTTACGTACGACACGAACTCCAGCTTCAGCATGGCAAGAAACTTGCAGAATGTTTTGTACATCGCTGGTGAGAAAAAAGTAAAAAAAAAAAAAACCTTTAAGTATTTGCGTAATTAAGCAATGCCTGGGATTATGATAACGACAATCAACAGCTGATGCAAGTATAGTATTGTTAGGATTTTGTACAGCTGAAGCGCCGTTATATGCAGAGGTGAAACAACTTGCAAAGAAAACAAAAAATTATGTAAATCCAACACACACTTTGAAGTTTGCAAGCAATCGATACCTAAAGATCATATACCTAAATCATAATGTAAATAAATGTGCTAATTGTTATTGAACGTAATGTATGGTATGATGCAGTGTAATGAACTTTTGTAGTGAGCATAGTCCGAGTCCCTCACTTTCAGGTTTGACTGTACTGTTCAGACTCAGCTGTAACGTTCTATATTGAATTCACTCAACTGTACTGCACTGCTCGAAGTTTGGTCTAGTGTTCTGACTCTACTGCATTGTTGAGGTTTGTATGTACTGCTTTGTTGGCACTTAACATTACTGTACTGTTTGTACTCCACTGTACAGTTCTGTTTCAGCCATACCAGTTTGAACTCGGCTGTTCCTGCACCATCTAAGCAGCTTTATAAATTGTGCATCATTCTTTTTCCAGCACTCTTTTTGAAAGACCTTGTGTTGCTGCAGATGGAGTGAACAGTACGCTGCTCTACTACTTTTTGTGGAACAAAAAAGTGATGACAAGAAACGGAAGACCTCACCTATCATCCCTTCGGAGACTCCAACAAGTACGAATTCTGTCCACGTCGGATGAAATACTGCCTTGATGGCAAGGATCGCTGATATGCTTGTCAGTGCCATAGAAAATAATGCTCGATACTGGAAATTACAACAATAATAATGTGTCTCTGCACCCCCTGAAAATATATCTGCAGTCATGTTGGTTTGAAAACAGGCTTGAGCAAAGAGCATTTTTAGATACTGCCAGTTGGAAAAGCTCGCTCTGAAGGCGGCACCAACTTGTATCCGCTCCAAGGAGTGGCGCTGGCATAGTGTTGAGATTGAGCCATCGCTGCCGACTTCCCGCGAAAGCGTTGAATTTTTTTTTTTTTTTTTTCAGTTCGCTTGCTCAGATTATAGTGGCGGGAGCTTGAAGGGAAGGTTAGATTTCGGTAATCTTCAATTGTACTCAACATGTTACATGACAATTAAGCATGCTTGAGTGAATAAGCAGTTTAACATAGTAAACACGCCGACCTGCGCTGTGCCGGGCTGTTGAGAAGTGGCCTCTCAAGAAAACACTTGCGATCGGCGACACATCTTCAAATTCCGAAAATTACCCTGCAGTTCAGGACCTGAACTGCTGCTATGCCACGAAAAGCCTTCCTGGTGGCATTCAACACATACATTGCTGATTTACATTTCGAATCCGAGGACCTAATCACTTGCTACGAGCACACCGTAAGGGGAAACATGAAACTTCCATGTGGTAGTTGGGCACCTAAGCGCGGTGAGTTTCCTAGAATTTTCCCTAATATTCCTGCACACTTGTCTATACCAGCAGCATTAAAGCGCAAAAAGAAACCACCGAAATTTAGAGACACTGCAAATTTCAAAGGCCGTGTGTCGGCAAGTGGTGGCTATGTGTCTGGCGTTAGCATGGAGAACAGTGATGTTGTCGAAGCTACTGGCGCCTCTTCTGATACGGAGTTGTGTCCAGGGGTAGCAACTTGGTTGCCTGCATTACAAGACTGAACAATGTTCCAATCCTGGAATGCCGAGCTTATTCAGAAAGAAGTTTTTTTTCTAATTCGCTTTTTGTGCTGCCCTAAAAGCTTCAAAGCGAAGTCAGCCAGAGGGTAGCGCTACGAAACCGAGTGGCTGATTACTTGCCTGCTCCTTAAAATATTGAGCCCTGCTGCTGCTTATAAGTTGATGTCGAAGGTGAACATATTATACTGCCTCTGCCGACATCGTCCACCCCTTAAACGAATAAATTATCATGGGAATGCATTGCGAATTTGGGTTCCTGGAGGTTTCGCTCAGCAGCATCCGTTGTTGTGCTGGAGGAAGGCAGGACATCTACTTAAAACTGGTAGAATCTTTTGAAAGCTGTGTTTTCATTTTCCAAATGCCGTTCTTCACTTTCTCTGCAAAGCTGTGGCCCTATTAACCGTCTTTATTAGTTCTTTCGGTTGTCGATATTAAGTTTTGGTGAAGCTTCATTCGTTTTGTAGATTTCTCCTTTTTTTCTCTTCTACCAAGCTCGCCGATTCTTCCTTGTGTTCTTGCATGGCGGGCACAAGTCTTTCCGAAACAGCCTGAAAGTGCTTTTCTACACGTCCCGAATCTCAAGGCTGATGTTGCAGTCAAAATCGAAGGGAATAAGCTGCTATGACAGCCCATGAATATCTTCATGTGATCAACATAACTGAGAAAAGTTGATACCACCATCTGCAAGCTCGTGAGTTTCAGCTGGCTTCTGAAATCATGTCCGTTGTATGTGCACGAGGAAACAAGCTTCCCCCTACAACTGAGGACAAAGGTGAAGTCTTTTGTTACCAGCATTGCCTTGTTTATTTCGACAATACTTTTGTTTTGAACAACTTTGAAAAAAAAAAGAACTTCTTCCTGGATAAGCTCAACCTTCCTGGATTGGAACTTTCTTCAGTCTTGTATTCCAGGCAACCAAGTTGATACCTCTGGACATAACTATGGATCATAAAGGACACCAGTAGCTTCGTCAACATCGCTGTACTCCATGATAACGTCAGACACATCACCACTAATTGCTCACACACGGCCCCGGAAATTCATGGTTTCTTCTAGTTTTGGGGGTTCCATTTCGCGCTTTAGTGCCGCTGATTTAGACAAGTGTGCAGGAATATTAAAAAAAATTCGAGGAACAGCAGTGGGCTTAAGTGCCAGCCTACCATGTTGAATTTTGACAACGTTTCCGCCTTATGTGCTCGCAGCAAGGAATTAGGTTCTCGGATTAGAAATGTAGGTCTTGACTGTCGCCTGGAAGGCTTCTCGCGGAATAACAGCTGTCCAGGCCTTGAGAACTGCAGGATTATTTGGAGTTTGAAGAAGTGCTGCCGATCGCAACTCGTTTCCTCGGAGGCAGGATTACTTCGACAGGCCGGCGCGCTACAGGTCAGTATGTTTATTATCCTACTGCTAATTCCCTCAAGCATGCTTGATCGTCATGTCACATGTGAAATACAAAGTGTGAAAGAGCTTTTCCAAAGAAAAGTCATTTAAATACTGGCTGCATGTCAGCTATTGCACTGCAATCTATTTTTTCTTAAATTATTCTTCCATCACTTTGGAAGCCCTCCTCCAAATCCCTCGGATAATTTCAGCTACAATCCAAGGAGTTTGTGTATGAAATGCATTTTCACATAATAAATACACCATTTATGTCAGCTGTGCCTGCGCCAGCTGTGAGGCTTGCAAGCTCACTCATATAAAGCACAACAGGATTTTGGCGCTAATTCGCACAAGACTACTTGTGTGGCCTGTCTATTTTTCTTTAGCAGTTCAAAAAAAAAAAAAAAAAAGCAGAGCCGTTTCTAAATAGAGTCTTACACACAATTTATACGATGTGTAATTACAACAGGCTCATTCGCTTAAAATCTTTCACAACCTGAAGGTGCAGATGAACCATATCTATTGCAGAGGTGCAGGCAGAATTGATTTCTTGGGGGGGGGGGGGCACCACCTTGATCTGAAGAGGTGCCGGACAGACAAGTGCGGTCGAGTGTCACTTTTTGCTCTGTACACAATAGCAAAAAGATTTTGATTTTTTTGGGGGGGGGGGGGGGGGTGAAACGGCACAGGCCCGGTATGCCACTTGCTGGCCACACCACTGAGCCATTGCCGGCAAAGAAATAATCATACATTTCTTAGGTACAGACGCAGCCTTTAGTTATAACTAAGTAGAAATCATTCGGCCCTCATCTAGCCGCTTTAGCGACAATCCGCATATTTGGAAATGAATTCCCCAATGTTTGGCATGCAGAGGTAGCAGACGACGCTCTTTCGCCAATCCCAAAGCGACAGCAGCGCTGTCGTTACGCGGGATACGGGAGGAAGCCGCTGCGACCGCGCAGGTTTACTCAACTGACCGTATCTAAAAACGTTCGCAAAGACTTTGTGCAACACATTGAAAGAAATGCTTATGCATTTGTTTCAACTGAACGTAACAAGTTGAAACAAACGCATCAACCCCTCTTTGAGCATAACTGACTTGACATATTAGCGCTAGTATTGTTCATTTCTTGGCTCATTGTAGTGCAATGTATATCAGACATTACATAGTGATAAGAACGATCTTTCTCTAAAAAGTGTTTAAGGTTGGAATGCAACATGATTCAATTTCAACATTTCGTTCTTCCTTTCAGTGCTTGTCTTTACCTCTATCACCGATAACGGCAAACAAGCGGGACGAATTAACAGTATGTTTTGATGGTGTTCCTGTGATGATAGTAACTACTACAAAGAAGAGTAATCTGGTTTTACTGGCAACCACTCACCACTAAAATGCGTGACAAGATCTGGCTCTGCGCCGTAACCCCTGAATGCATTAACCACTGAAATACAGCAGCCACAATAAGATGAGGAGGCTTTCATAAAAAGAAAAAACAAAGCGGGAACAGTCAGTATTAAAAATAGAAAAAAACAAGCACGTAAATCTAAGTACTACACCAACCTCGAGCAGTTTCACCGCTATGAAAATGCGGCCGGGATTTGATTCTGCGACATGCAGGTCGGCAGTCGAGCAATAGGCCAACACGGCGGGTCCTTGTTACTTACCATGCCTATTCCAAAATGTACAGAAAAAAAAGGTAATTTAAGAATGTATCTCTAAAAAATGATCTGCCATTTAATAAGTGCCCAAAAGGGATTTGTTTTGCTATGTAGATTACAACACCTATCACGATGAGTGAATCCACCCAAGGGCGACCTGCTCGGTCACTACTAATAGGATCTCGTTCAATTAAGTGGTACAAAGGTAACACTTCTTACCATAACGAGCAGAGAGTTGTGATACGCTCCGCAAACAAAGTACTCCGTGACGCCGTACAGAGAAGCCAACGCCATGCAGGCAATATGTAACCCTATCTCGTACTCGTGCTCCAAGAGCACTCCAGAGAGGCCGAACCATGCTCCAAATGCTGGCAAAGAAAAAAAAGAAAAAGAAACCAAAATGAGAAACTTGAGCAATAGCCACAGCTTCCAACACGATACCTACGATACAAGCCCCTGCACAGAACAGTGACCCTGGTCACAAGGACAAGTGCTTGGGCCAATCAGTTTACCGTTGTGAACACACATGCAGCGCCCGGACGGTATGGAGACTGGAGGTGATCAGAAGCCAAAAAAGTGGAATGCCAAATATCCCTTCACCGAATGCTTCTACAAAAGAACTTGTCTAAGCGTTAGCCATATCTTAATTATTACATTCAGTTACAACCTATGAAATGTGTATTTTTCCCACAGCTATTGCTATCCTTCTGACACAGAATTTGTATAGGCACTCCATCCAATAGCAATTACTTATGAAGTGTGGAAAGTTGGGCAAGTTGCTAGAACATGACTGAATATACGAACAGTGCAATTGGGAAGCAAGAAACAAGGACAGGAAAAAGGGCTGGAGCGCAGCGCTATTTCCTGTCTTTGTTTCTTGCTTCCGTAGTTATGCTGTAACTACTATCTGATTGCGCTATTCGTTTATGCAGTATTTACTTATTTTATGGTGTCAAGCACCTCCCCAGGGTTTCAGATAGTTCACTTTACTATACAAACACACATTTGCATGATTGGTTCTAGGTTAAAAACTTGAAAGTCCTGGTAAATCTATACAGCAATTTTGACATTGCCACTCAGCATTACGTAATGTTCTAGGTAGTAATGACAAACCCTTAACACTTCATATGCATCTTATTTATATTAACTGAGAGAATGTACTTGCAGTACAAGTAAAAACCAGCTAACACCAGCTTTTCACAGGCGAAGGAGCAAGCACATCGCTTGTAGCACCATTTTTAGCATGAAACCACAAGGAAATACATATAGATGTATTTCTTTACGGTTTCATGCTGAAAATGGGCGGGTCTCTCCATTTTCTCTTTCTCATTTAATACGAAAAGTAACCAGATAGAGTCTTTTTCATCACAAAGCATGAAATGGAATGGTGCAGGCACAGGAATGAAAGCCCAGTTTTATGCATGCAAGGTAAAGGTATCAACTAACCCACACAGAAGAGGACGATGACATCGAAAGCAAACGGGTCGTAGGGTTGCATTGTGACCTCATTAGCGTGAGTAGTGGTGGCATTGATGGGCACGACCAGGACGTCTTTTGCCGAGTAGACGAGCAGCGGGATGCCCATGCCGAGCTGAATGAAGACGTTGACGACATTGCAGAAAAGCAGCAGCAGCTCGTGCCAGGTGTACTTAAGGAACAGGATGCTCTGCAGTTGAGAGAAGTGTCGAAAAATCTAAAAACTCATACGACAGATAATCTCTCTCTCTTCAACAAACAAACACACACGTACACCAGCCTTGCTAATCATGTGAAGGGAACCTGCATCCCCAAGCTTACAGGTGCAACATCTTAACGGCTAAAACTGACATGGCAGTAGTGCAAACTCAAGCTTGTTGGTTAAGCTTTATGAAACAAACAGTGCACTTGTAGGACCAGGACGCAGAAAGGGCTGCACGACAGTGCTTACTTACAACAATTGTTTGGAGACATTTTTTTTTCACACATATGTAAAGAATCAGCCTCTTCATTGAACGTGTCAAAAGAAGATAAGCACTTTCCACCAACTTAGAAACCTCGATTGCAAGAAATGTAACTCTTTATTAGATAGCATGACAGTGTGAGAACGTATTTGTCACGTAATCTCTGAATGGGTTAATTTGCCCTCCACTAACAAAGAGCTACATTTCTTGCGATTGGGATTTCCAAGTTGGGGGAAGTGTTTATCTATTTTCAGTGTGCACAATGAAGTGGCTCACTTCGCATATATGTGTGTGAAAAATTTACTCAAATAAATTATTGTAAATCAGAGCTGTAGTGTGTTCCCTTTTGGTGTCCTGATCGTATAGGCGCACATCTTGTTTTATAATGCATGGTAGATGAGCCCCGAGTAAGAATATACCTAGTAACAAGGTCTTTGCCAATTCCTGTTCCAAGTTTCAAATGAGTATTCACAGAGCAAACAGGCTAGCACTATACTAAAAGAACATGTTAACATAACTTTAATGAGAAAAGTCTGTTTAGAGAACACGTACATCGCTACTGCGTGATATGCTAATGTGCACCACTTCTGAAGCAAACAAGTTTTTAAGCAAATCGTACGCTAAACTGAAGAGCTGGACTGTTGCTTTATCAATCAGGAACTAGATAAGTGTGTAGGTGTGACTTCCCTAGCCCTCTTGTGATAACGAGATTATCTTTCCGCGAGACAGCGTTTCATCTCGTGGAGGAAGCAATTATGATACGATATGCACATGTAATTAAGTCCTACTTAAGCCGTACTTCGACATAACTTACGATAGTTCGACAATGAAGTTAAGGAAAGTATAGGGGACGCTTTTAGACGTAACTGTAATGCAAATGTGAAGAAAAAAAAAGTGGCAAAACGATAACTTGTCACTTTTCGTCCACTTTTATTTCTTCAGACTTACTTCTCATTGGCATCAATGTCTGTTAGTTCTCATTAATACTGTGTTAATAAAACGAGGCCTTAAATTTACACTTTATTCAATACGAAGAAGTGTGTTTGCTTATTATGGATGCATCTCAGCTGCAAATTCGTGCGGCGATTGGTTTAACTGCTACTTCCTCGTCCCGTATGTAAACATATATCAGTGAATTGAACATGAAAACTTGCAAAGTCGGTATCTACTAACTACAGTTTGAGCAATTAAGCAAGTAGACAGCAGGGTCACTTAAATTGCTCAAGATTACGAAACGTACACCAGGATTTATTATGACAATTAGTCATTGCAGCAGTCACTCACCATAAGGAAAGGGCGTGCCCTTCCGCATTGTGTTTCTTATAATCACGCACTACAAACACCAACGAAATATGCCCAACTACACGCTTAATCATCACGCATGCGATGCACACTTCGAAGAAAAAAATGTCGCGCGACGATCGTTAAACTAGTTTTAAGTTCATTAGTAATTCCATGGGTAATGTATGGAAGCTGTAGTTGCTACAATTAACTTTACATTTATCCTTCTTACCACGAACGAAGGCGTATTGTGAAACAGTGAATTTAAAACGCACTCAGCGCCTGGTGTAGGTTTGTTTATTAAATCATCACAGAACTTATTCTGCTTGCAGTATTATTTCCATATACATGCTGTTTACCTAGCAGTGCGAAACAGGCAGCACGGAACGTACTAACGCGACGGTAAGTTTCTCAAACACGTGTGACAACTTTTGCGTAACGCATATCAGAAAGCCCCAAAGCCCGCTCGAAGTTCCGGGCGAAAAATTCTCATTCGGCAGTTCCTACGATCTCGAAAACGTAGGAAGGCCTAAGACCCCAACAGCGCCGGCTTTAGGCCGCACGGAAAACACATCGGAATAATCTCAGCGTATCGGTCCATCGGCGACACCGAAAAAGTTTCATCTCGAGCGAATAGACGTTCACTTACGCCGCGGTAGATTCTCGTGTATGAGCCAGAATTGTCGTAGGCTGGCAAGAAGTCCACCCGAGGCATTGCCGCCTCTTATCGCCATACACATAACTGTCATAAGAGAAGTCGCACGCTGCTGCAATCTGCCAGCGGTAGCGGGAATCCAGCCAGCGGCGAGGAAAGCACGTGGTTTCGTGTTTTGTTTGTGTTTTCGCAAGCACATTCCCCTCCACGGAGGAAGGAGATCCTTTCCTTTCTCTGTGTTCCCCTCTCTGCTTTTAGCGACGTCCTTGTTGCTTGACGCTCTTCGCGAAACCGCTAATGTTGGCTAAAAAAACGAGCTGCATCTTGAGTGCGGTAACGACAACCTATAATTAAATAATCGGAGAATTACGTGTGCCTTGGTCCTATTACGGTAGGTAGCCGTGAGCTTCCTATGCCCCAAACACGGATTGGGACGCCGAATTAGCGTTAGTACACTGACAGCTCGTGTGTGAGCATTCTGTGCAGTGTAGGAGTGCAACCAGAAATTTTTTTCGGGGGCAAGGGGGGAGGCTCAACCATATTTCAAGTATGTTTGTGCATGCATTTATTATGCGAAATTTTGAGGGATTGGAACGCCCCCTTGGCGATGCGCCTAGTACAGTCCAACAGGTGGTGAACTATGTATTTTTCATTAAAAAACAATGCTGTTATGAATTTATAATGCATAGTGCAATAAAGGAAGTCGAGCAAAATATTTCCTCGTGAAGTCAGCAAAACACTTTGTGCAACCATGTACAACTATGGTTTACACATCACACTACTGCACATGCTTGTTATAGGTATATGTTATGCATTTGGTTCCCCCTCAATGAGAATACATTGTTCTTTCTTTATCATTTGCTGAAACAATAACAAAACTGGCAAGCCTGTACGGAACGTCCAGCATAGCTATAGTGATATCTGGAAGAGCAGCTTTTCTATAAACCCTTTAAAAACTCTATTTTGATAACTGCTACAAGCTAACTTGCTGGGCACCTATTATGCTATATATCATTTTTTTTTTCGTAGTAGGAAGGCATCCACCATGCCACTCTTGATCATTCTTCAGAAAAGTGTTGTACCCACCACACCCTTGCAAGGAATCATTTGTATTTCTTCAATGCTATGGCTGATGACAATGAAGAATTATGCGTGTCTTTTGTAATGAGTTGAAACATTTGATGACCCTCTTTTATGTAAGTCGCATTGTGTCATGCGTGTTTGTTCCTTTGCTCTTATAAAATGCTTTATTACACATATTATTAACATAATTTTGTACCCAATGTGAAGCCTATCTAGGGTCAGTCTGCAAAGAACTTTCGAGCACCTGCGTGGCTCAGTGGTAGAATACTGGGCTGGCATGCAGGGATCCCGAGTTGAAATTCCCTATGGTACTTGGTATTTTTTTAGCTTTTTTTTTCTCACTTCAAACGACAGTAATTACAAACACTTGTGAACAACAACAGCGTCAAAAATTACCTTTTTGTGATCTCATTACAGCTTTCACTGTAAAGTGAAATCGTCTCAATACCTTAACAAGTTAAATGCAATGCAGCTTGCAGGGAATAAAATATAAGCACAGTTTTCTTTATGTACAAAGTTTATACATGCTTCAGATACGCAGACACACAGTCTAAAAGTCCATTGCACAGATACAATATTTCTTCAGACAAGTATTCGAAACTTAGTTTCCAGCTGTGCCACAACAGTGGTGCTTTCAAGGAGGGCCATGAGAAGTTCTGTTTTACGACACACTGTTCTGCATTCACAATGGCTTATCATCTACATGTCATTCATAAGTTTATCTCGTACATTTCTCATTTAGGTATTAATGAAACGCAGGAGTGCTTTGCTTAGCCACATCCTGAACAAGGTAGAGTACATATCACGATTCACATGTTTCTGCAAGGAGTGCAGTGTTTTTTCTCACAAGAAGTGCATCAAGGCCATTTTACAAAAACAATGCCACAGTCAAAAAGACAGGCCAGAAAATTGACTGGGCTGCATTTAACAATGAATCATTCCACACCGAAAGAATGGCTATAGCACTGACCACATTCCAAACACATGCTCACAAGTTCTATAGATAAAAATCGTGCATTTTTAGCATTCCGTTGCATCTCTGAGACAACGAGCAACAATAGAAGTGTACTTTCCAGTTTAATCACCAACAACTGAAGTCACCAAACTTTCCAGTCACTGCTTTCACTTTTTTCGCTGGTGCTTCAGCTTCCGCAGGTTCACTCACTGCCTTGGCAGTTTCAGCTGGATCGATGTATTTTCCAACTCCTTTGTGGAACTCCTTGAGGACCCTCTTAGCTTTCAGATTTTTTTCCATTTGCTCGCTGCCGTCCTGCTTCTTCTTCGCTTCCTCCTCTTCTCTCTTCTTCTTCAACTCCTCATTGACTTCCTCGAACGGATCCACGAAAACCACAGCCTTAATAATCACAATGTCTTCGATGGGACGGTCCTTATTGTCCGTCTCGACAGCCTCGATCACATTCAGCGCCTCCAGCCCACCGACCAGTTTTCCAAACACGGTGTGCTTTGAGTCGAGATGCCGACACGACCGGTAGGTTACGAAGAACTGCGATTTGTTCATGTTAGGCCCTTCATTTGCCATGCTCAGCATGCCTCTGCCTTGGTGGACGAGATTAGGCTTAAACTCGTCCTTGAATGGCTTTCCCCACAAAGATTCCCCACCTTTGCCCGTTCCCGTGGGGTCCCCGCCCTGTATCATGAAGTGGCGTATGGACCGATGGAACTTGGTGTTGTCGTAGTAACCCTTCTTGCAGAGTCCCACGAAGTTCTCGCACGTTTTGGGCACCGCATCGCAGTACAGCTCGAAGTTGAGGTTTCCGTGCGTCGTCTGGAGCTGGACGTAGCCCTTCTTCTTCACCATCGAGTAACGCACGACATCGTCGGCAAGGACGGCCGGCTCGTGGGCGGTCGCGACTTCCATGACGGTGGACGTGAAGGAAGCCGCCACGGCACCCGTCGAGTAGTGCGCGGCGTTGAACTTGTCGGCTTTCTTGACGACCTTCTCGGTCTTTTCAGCGGGAGGTTTGTACTCCTTGTCCAAGGTGTCCAGGATGGTGCGTGTCTCGGCGTTCATCTTTCTCAGGGTGTACTTGGGGTCCGACTTCATCCTCTCTTCTTCGGGATCGATTACCTTGAGGTTGTGCTTGAGGTGGTGAAAGCGCGAGAGGTTGAACTTCTCCAGGTCACTAGGGTCCTGCAGCGTGATGATGTCCTGCCTTGTGAACGGTTCGTCCGTAAGAAGGTCCTTGAAGTTCTTCGCGCGAAGGTTCAACTGGTCGACGGCGTCATAGGAGAAGACGTTTCCGGTCGTCTTGATGGCTACGATGTGGGTGTTCTCGTTGAAGACCTTGTACAGGACGGGGCAGTGGTACTTGCCGTCGGCGTTCTTGGCGAAGTTCAGTCGTATCAGCTTTTTGGCGTCGATCGGCTTTCCGCTGGCGGGGTCGATGCCGTATTTCTTGATGAACGGGACGATGTTCATGATGTCGTAGATTATCCCTTCCGGGGTGCATAGCGGGTGCTCGAAGGGCTGTAGCGAAAGCGCACAGTGGTCGAACGGCAGTCGCTTGAATTCGGAGCCTTCAGCCTGTCGTGTCGCGTTGGGACGTCGGCCGCCGTAGATGGTCGACCACTCGGTGGTCGTGAGGTAAAGCTTGTCCTTCTGATGCTGTCGCTTACCCATCTCGTCGCTTTGGTTGTCTCACGCTTTACGATAACGCGTGGTGCGAAACGTCGTACACTCACACGCAAACAGAAATCGAGATTGGAAACAGCGGAAAGTTGTCGCGTCGAAATTCACCCATGCAAGCGGCCATGACATTGATGTCGCTTTGCCTGTTGCTGCCACTTTGGCTACGCGCGAACGAAAAGGTTTGTTTCGGTTTGTTTGAAGTTGTCTTTCGCTAGCACTACGAAAATAAATAAACAAACCAACTGCACTACATTAAGGGGTGTAATGTAACCATTAACTTGGTGCACTGTTGGGTGATGCACATGCAGTATATACACGCAGTGACCGAGCAGACGTCCTATTACAAGCGCTGCTGAGCGTTGTGCCAGTTGTCCTAGCTACTTGAAAATAAGTTTGAGCCATTCACTAATGATTGTGATGAAACCAGCGAACTGGCACGAAACAACTGAGTAGGTAAGTCTTGCTTGCTTGTTTAACACCGCATTCACGACAAATGGGAATACCTGAGACACGTCATGACCAAGTACCCTCCTTGGTCTTGACTGTGCTTTACTTTCCTATGTCTAGATTTATACAGAAAAATACCAAAATGCATAGAAAAATTATGAATTGTCACTTGTATACCTCTTTCGCAGTTTGAACTGAAGTATCAAACCAATGGCTTGACAACCTTAGTATCTAAGTGGCACACATCAAGGCACAGCAGCATAGAATGGAATGGACGTTTTTGTTTTCTTCAGGCCACATTTCATACAGAGTTGGTGATAAACAGAACTTTGGTGACGCCATATCTATTCAACGAAAATCTCAAGACCATATTAAAACTCCAGTGCTCTAATGACCTACAACATAGATTGGGATTCTACCTAACAGCTTCCCAGAAGCTTCTCTTTAGATGCCTGGGATAATATTAGCAACCATGAGAAATGCATAGATGCAAAACTTTATTGAAAATTCTCATCAAGTTTGGTAGGTTTGCCAATAGTCCAGTTCTGCAAATTGCATTTACTGCAGCCATTTGTTCAGTGTGTCAACAAGTGTCGATGAGACAGCATCTTCCAGATGCTGCATGTATTGCATAGCATGTTAAATATTCAAGCCTTGGGGTGAATTTTCACCACAAAGACAAGAATGGCAAAATGGAGAGTTGTTATATTTGTTACAAGAATGATTCAGCATTAAAGGCAGCACAAGAACGCAGACAGAAAACACAAGCGCTTTATTTTCAAAATCTCAATAAGGTCACCTTATTCCAGAATCTATAGGCAGATTCCCAACACATTTCCAGCCATGTCTTTGTATCGTGTGTTTTGCCAATTTCCCTCATCGCGCGGTCCACATGTCAGAACAGAACTAGTATGTGTCCAAAAGGGGCCGTGTACCTGCAGTTTCAGCACAACTCTACCCACCGTCCTAGCTTAGTCACAACTGCCATCACATCTGAATCAGCTGAAACCTGTACAAACGCAAATCTGAACACATCTGCACAACGTATCAAATACAAATAAAACCAGCACAATATGTCCGTGTGAACAGTCTTTGTGCACAAGCTTCTTCATCAAAACTTCACAGAGAAAAAAACAGCCTTCGCAGAACGCATTTGAAATTAATTTATTGACATGCCATGACAATATGTCTTGGATAGAAAGAGTTTACGTAGAAGCTATGTCATTATACAAATATTGTGGAAGAACCACCTCTCTTTTTTATTCTAGAAAATAAATTATTTATGGACAGGTAAGTTTCACGGAGTTGCATGTCAGTTCCGTGAGAAGTTGTCATCTCACAGTACTAAGAGAGTGAGCGAACAAAGAGGAGCACCCCTTGGCGAGCCAAGGATCTTGGGCCACAGGATCCCTGCAGTCGTTGATAATCGCCCTTCTGTGTACACGTGGAAAATGCACAAACTTGAAGTGCCGACACTCAGTGCATAGAGCGGAGACGTTACCAGCGATGTGTTCATTTTGGCGATCACCCCAGTCGTCATGTAGAGTGAATGAGGCCTTGGCAAGCTTGCGAGGGCCAAGGAGCAATGCATTATCGAGCGACTGTCGAGCGTTTGAAAAACTATTTGAAAAAATATAGTTCTTGTGCGTTGTTGAGCGCTCTTTGAGAGACACTTTGAAAAACGGAGGCACCTAAGGACGACCACGTCCGCGTTGTCAGTTCTTCCCGGAATCCTCTTTTAGCGTCACCGTCCTGTTAAACACAATCTAAGGAGAAAACAAAGGGCATGGCTAAGCAAACAGTATGCATTTATTCAAACAAGCCGTGAAACTCCTAGCCTGCCGATAGTGTAACGATACTTCTTGAACACTGATATTATGGTGCTTCAATATTTTGCAGTATTTGTCCTAGGGTTATTAGAGGGCTTGCAACATTTGTTGAACAAAGAAAACCAGGGGTAACTCGGCAGTAAATCTGAGAAAAATGTTAATGTTAGGTTTAATGACCTCTGCTTACCTTGACACTCAAGACTAGACAGTTCTGGTAATATGCAAGCTAAGATAACCTACTGATAATAACTAGACCAGCGGTCACCGTGCTTAGCAGAAGTGTTAGGTTTCAAGAAGTAATTCTCTGCCTTTTCATTCAATGCAATATCTACTATGGACTGCAGGCTTTACTCGATAGTAGACACCAATAAAGCACAGAATACAGTCATGAACAATATAAAAGGAAACACCAAAATCGCCTTCAAGAGACCACAGAAGTTAAATGCAGTTTCCATACCCCAAAATATTTATAACACTAACAATTCAAGAGGAAAGATACATTTACAGCAAATAAATACGTCACACTTGTATCAACACATCACGAGTAATCGTGATGTGTTCCTCTCGGTGTTCCTCTACAAAGTGCTCACGACAGAGCGTGACACCTCAATGAAATCTCACCTTTTCTGGTGTAGTGTCCTGGTCGACGCAGAAGTATCCAAGGCGCTCAAACTGGAACTTGTCCAAGACAGAACAACTAGCCAGTGACTTGTCGATTAGCGAGTCACTGCAGATTGTCATGGCATCCTGGAAGTAGCAAGTGCAACATTAATCCTTCGAGGCTCGTTCCCTAATTGACTTCCGGAGCTCTACGTGTCGAAAACTATGATCTGATTATGGGACTGGCAACAGTCTTTTGATCACTGTCAGTGATGATAACCAGCAATCTTCATCGACAACACTGATGGTGGTTGGAACTGTCAGTCACGTTCACCAGTGACCATTACTAGCAACACTAACAACGACCACCGTCACTGATGGGCCTCACGCTGATGCTGATGCCCATCAGTGACATTGATATCATATAATAATTGTAGGTGTTCAGAGTTCAAAAACCACAAATAAATATGAAAAATGACGTAGTGGAAGGCTCCGGAAATCTGGTCCACCTGGGATTCTCTATTGTGCACTAAAATCTAGGTACACAGGCCTCAAAAGTTTTCACCTCCATAAAAAATGCGGCCACTGTAGCAAGATTCGACTCCCAACCTGCAGGTCAGCCATCAGTGACAGTGATTGGCGTTAAATCAGTGCTTTAAGAATTGTGGTGATTAGCTACTGAGGCTAATAATGAAGATGCATATTATTCTTTGTCAATAAAGAAGCACTCGGTCAGAGACTCACTCGATTGACGTCGTTGAGAAAGCCACCGACTGCTTCACTTGTGTCTTCTGGGTTCTTGTGGAAGAACCTTAAAATGTCATAAAAAAACATTTTAAACACACAACTTGACATAATCAACAAACTAACCAAGAATAACACCTAGCAACTTGTGCTAAAGCCAGATCTCGAACCTTCCACAATATATCAGTGAAAAAAACGTTTATGCGATTTTTCACATCCATCTTTGATGCTTGCAGTGTGGTCTGGCAACAGTAGGGAGGTAATTCTCTAGTATTAAACACTCAGTAGGCAATTCCATTGACAATACAGGAGTCGGAAGAATCTCTCTCCATTCACTTTGCAGAGGAGTTGCTTTTCAACCACAATACCGTCTTCATAGAATGACTACAGTAGACTCTCAGCAAATGTAAGTCTGTTAAATGGAACTGCTGCTTAAATGGAACAAGACCTTTGACAAAAGATTGCTTTCGTTTTTGCATTCCGCACCCCTGGTCGTCTCTCAGTAAATTGAACATCCGTTAAATGGAACATGTATTCCTGGTCCCTTCAAATACCATTTAACAAAGTCTACTAAATCTACTATTTTATATGCCATAACTACAACTTGCAGACATAAAATTACCTCACTGTACAAAAGGTAAATAGTTTACAACCACATTTTCAATATGCAAAGCACTAGGCTTTGGTCACGAGTGAAATGCATGTGCTGTAGCCACTGTTTACAAAGACTCGTAGCTCTGATAGCTCAGCGACAAACAGGTTCTGATCTAAATGTTTTTCATGAAATATACATGCCACAATTTGCAATGTAAGAGCATGAAACATGATAAAGTGTGCTTAATTAATTCCCGGATTGGAATAGTGCAACAACGAAGCACAAAAAATACTTGACAACACGAGCACTGGCTGACAACTAATTGCTTTATTTAAACGAAACAAAGAAAAAAAAAGCAAGGAAGTTAGAACAAAGCATGCACATGCAACTTCTTCACGTGACAAAAGACTCCACCTGTAGCATCATTACGTCTTCTACTAGTATGCCAATCAAGTAACGCAATCAACGGTGCATTTACGCATGCATAACCATTGATTGTGTTACTTGATTGTGAGCTGACGTACTTGGAGAAGACATAACGATGCTAGAAGTGTAGTTTTGTCACGTGCATAGTTTGCGCGCACACGTTTTGTCCCCCCTTTCTTCCGTTTTTTTTTTTTGTTTCGCTTAAATAAAGCAAGCAGTTGTTCATCAGCGCTCGTGTTTTCAAGCTTTTATTTGTGCTTTGTGTTTGCACTGCTCCAATATGAATGCAAACCAACTAGCCCAACCCTGCCTTTTGATGTATTTTCCGGATGCATACCAATATCATTCTTTCACGCACAATACATGCTTTTTTTTCCCTCAAATGCGAGGTGTAAGAGAAGCTTTTGTAACCATCATAGCTGATATGTATAAAATGGAATAAAGAAATTTGCTTCATCTGCAGTTTTAACACAGCAGTACTACAGCATTTAAATGGCATGAGGTCGAACAACAACAACAACAAAAAAAAACACTCACAGCCGGTCGTACAGCCGCACTTCACATTTGACGGGCTTGGAGACCCAGTGGATGAACGCGCGGGGCTTCTCGATGTCTTCAGATTTTTGGCACGTAACTTCCAACTCTTGAACGTTACCGGCAGCATCCTGCATGAGGGCCAACATGATGCAGAGAAAAGAGACCATGGGAAGAAGAATCACGTGACAATTCAGAACGCATGTTATTAAATATATATGTGTAAAAAAAACAGTAATACCAAAATAGGCCCTCATCACCTTCTATTCACAATCGTAAGCAAAACATTTATAAATTCGTAAACTGCAAAGAAGAAATATTTACTCGCAAATTATGTTTTACTTGTAAACATATGTTTACATGTAAACTGCAATGTTTGCAGTTGACAAGCAAACATTAGGAGTGTGCGAGTATTTGAAATTTCGAATACTTTTTTAATAGTTTTTGCTATTCTATTACTACTCCAAACTATTCGAACTTCCCGAAGACAAACACTGTCAATGTCCCATTAAAAGTGGCCCCTTCAGACTTTCAATAAGCTTCACCTCATCACATTCTCGTATTGCGGCAAAGCTGCCTTTCAAGCTCCAAGAATAAGGTGGTTGCAACACGGAGATCAGAGATGTGACAGAATTTGAGGCTCAATGCTATTTTGAACCAACAATTTGGGCAGTAAGTTCGGAAAATTGGACGTCAAAGATTCTTGGCAGGCAAAATTTCAGATGTTCTTAAGAGATGTGGAACTTAGGCCTTCAAATGAGTACATCCTTTCCTGCCACATAAGTTGGGCTTCCACAGAAAGCTGAGGAAATAGCATCTGTGCCTCTCACATGCAAAATGTTGTCAGCAACACTTTGGTCGCCCCAAATCACATTCAGAACTACAATTCAGCCTATGAAACATTTTCATAGGCTGAAAAAATTCAGCCTATAAGACAACTATGAAAGACCTCCCCGCCAGCACTTCATCAACCCAGCAAAAAGAAATACTTTCGGGTTGTTATCTCATAAGAATATGCTTAGGAATCCTCTCCAGCATTTTTTCTGCATCTTTGCTTTGAAGTATTGGAAAAATATTCCATAAATATTAGAAAAATATTCGATTCAATTCGCACTCACACTTTAATATTCGAACTTGTCTTGCACCTAAAGTTTTGCTATTTGCACAGCTCTAGTAAACATACATTCTTTCCTTCTACTTTGGCAAAAATATGAAGACTTTGCAGAATAGGGGCGGAAATGTGGCTTATTTGACTGCAATACGATTTCAGCCACCACAAGAATAGCACAATACACAATGCATACAGGTCGACACTTATTTCAAACTGTTCATGTTGCGATACCATTTTTTTTTTCAGTGTCGTAGGCATGTCAGAATGTTTGATAACGGGAGATGTTGCACTGTTGAATTAAGCCAAGAGCAAGTTTTGAGCGTACCTTCTCGAGAATTTTTGATAGCAATTAAGTATGCTTGAGCTTCGCTTTCAAGAGTGAAGCATGATACCACAATTGGACCCCATTTGCGCTGCCTTCTCATTCACTAGCTAGGCTTCAATTCTTATTGGACACCTCAACCATGCCATGAACGTCTACGTGTTGTAGTTTACACGTATCTCGAAGGAGTACGGACACTAGCATGGGTCCGGCCTTAGCGAGCCGCAGGGCACGCGTTAACCGTGGCCATGGCGAGAACACAGTACTGCTCAAGGTCGCAACACTTTAGCGTCTGTGGCAACACCAAACGCAGTACAGCCCGTTGCAAAGGTGCGACGGGAAAGCAAACGGGCTTTTTCACGCCACGGGCGTAAAAGTACTACACAGGGTGCCAGGAGCATGTCTTCGTGGTAAAGCTCATTCACGGAAACACCGGGACCAAGGCCCGGTTGCTCGAGCGAGGGCAAAGGCGCTCGCGTTGGCTTCGGAGGGAGACAAGTCGGCGTAGCTTGGCCATGCACTAGGACACCATACCACCCTTCGGCCGAGCGTACGCAGAGGGGCAACAAAAGGTGAGCGTTCGCCTCGGGCGCGAGGCGCCGTCAGCGAAATCCGACGGGCTCCGAGCGACGGGAGTCGACGGACGGAAAAGATTGCATGGCTCACCGTCAGCTGCCCCAGAGAGTATCTCACCCGCTTCCAACACACGCACGCAAAACCTCTTAGGAGACTCCGCGCGCGGCGCCACAGTCAACATCTGCTACCGGGTGAGGGGGTTAAACGTCACTCCGCTCTCCCAGCGTAGCAGGCAGCAAAGGAGGGCAGACATGTCGGGACATGAGAACGGCAGAAAAGGCGGCAAAGCCCATGCAAGGGCAGCGGGCTAGCCTCAATTTCCACAGTGTAACATTTAAACTATCCCAAAACGCCTTCTGCAAGTGAAGTTGCAGAGTGCCCAATAAACGTTCTAAGGCAACACCCGCACTTCTGTAGCTGCATGCGTTGTTGATGCTGTTGCTGATGATATTGATTAATTATACCTGAAGCACTTTGTAATGGCGGGGCCTTTAAACCACCCATTCGTTGTATAATTTATGCGATGTGAAGCCCCGTGCAATCTACCCTTCTACTGCGCAATACTGCATGAGTTAACCAAAGACCTTGCATCATATAACACCTGCATAGGTATCGCCCCTCCCAAACAGTCGAGTTTCAAGCAGTGGGGCGACTGCGATAAAACACCTACTTGCCACACAGAAGGCCTGAACACTGCATCCATCTTGATTACTATTCACTCACAAACAATGCCGCCAATGCCAACACCAGAATTTCTGTGAAACGAGCTTTTTAGTGGTACCGCGCTAAAGCACAAACAAACTCAAACTAACGCAGTCTTCTCCCTCCACTGACCTTGATGACTTTGCTGATTGAGATGACCAGCCCGGTGTGCCGAAGGCCGACTGACTGGTTGAGCGTGAGGCGGCGGAACGACTTGTCGGCAGTCTCCCGAAAGTCAGACACCTCGATGTAGACCACACTGGCTAAAGTAACTGTGTGTGAACCTCGCTCGGGTGAGGCCGGGAAGTCGGGCACCGTGACCGGCACTTCGACGTTCTGACCGTGTGGGAAATTTGTGATGGTCACCTTCATTGGCTCCACCACGCACATTACCCTGCACAATAGGGCAACGACATGACAAAGCACGCACATTTTGTAAGCTATATTTCATGATTGAGGAGTGTAGCAGCTGATGTAAACTCTTTTATGTAACTGAGCGACATCGTAAATGCCAGTATGTTTACAATGAACTAAAACTCAACCTGGAATTAAGTTCCTAAAGTTTGGTTTATTCTTTACATGTGTTCAACGTTCCTGTGCTAGCAGTTTGCAGCGATTACAATGCTTGATTCTCATAGATTTCATGAGCTAATATGCAGTGTGCTGGGGTATTCTTAAAGAGACAAAAACTTATAGAGAAGTAGCCTAGCAACTGACGGCCACTAGAAAGTTATGTTCATATTCACAGAAAACTACTATGCTTCGATTTGATCTACGTTAACAATTTAATTAAAAAATAGTTTTTAATCTGACAACAAAGTAGATACTTTGCTAACACTGTTTGAACTTTTGGTGACAATAATGCTAAAATCTATGATTTTTCGTGCACACAAATTTTTGAAGGAGTTTGTTTTGCTATGTTTCGAAACAAAGGTAGCATATTATTCTGAATTTTGCTTCTGTTTCTATGAAACTAGGCTCATTGTTTGAAGAGTACTTCAACACTCATTATTTTAGTTTTTCAAAAAGTTTGCAGTAAGCACACACACTTGATCATTGACAGTTTAGCTTTGGTAGCACCCCCAAAGCATTACCGGAGTATCATAGGAGAAGAGAGCATGCTTAACAACTGTTCTGGAGCAATTTTACAGGCATTATAAAACGTATGTAGAATTCTACACTAGGGTTATATGACATCTTAGAGTGAAACAAGACCACTTAATAGCCTAGGTACCACAACAATTTAGGACTGTTTTGCAACCTCCCACTAACCTGTATTCTTAAAGCAGCATTATTATCGCATAACACATGACACAACATTTATAATATTGTGCAGTGAACAAATATTTATAAAATTTACGGGAAATTTAGAAGTTAATCCACGTAGTCTAAAGCTACGACCCACCTAGGTGCGGTCAGGTTTAGAGAATCCCTGACGCAGGCCTCCAGCAGCTGAGGATCCACAGCCGACAGGGACCCTGTCAAACCGAGCTGTAAAGTAAAAAAAAAAAAAAAATTGCTGGAGACACAGAACCAAGCAAGAACAATGGATGACATAAACGTGCCTTTCTGGATATCCATGGTTCACTTGGTCCTTATGAGGTACGTAAAACTGTTGCCTTAAATTATACCTTATTTTTTTTCTCATTACTCACACAGAGCATACATTAAATTCACAGTTAAAATTTGAGGTGTGCACTATATATGAAATTTGGTGCACATATTGGCTTCATGGCATTGTTCCAGAGTAATGCAAGGAAGACAGCTTCATAGCAATAGGCAGGAATTTCATTTTTTTCCCCCCTTTTGCATGTCATCAGAAGTATGGGTTATATATACAGGAGTCGGTTATAAAACACAGTACATTTTATTTTATGCTTCAGCCTTCTAAACATCGACACTGCAGTACTGGTTGCATCATACACATGCAGACAAGTGACGCACCGTTTGTCACATTGGGCACGGCCCTTAAATAATGTGGTTATGCTAAGCCATGTCTTACCTTTGCACAGAAGTTATTGATGGCATCAGGGGGAAACCCGCGCCTCCTTAGTGCTGTCAGTGTATACAGCCGAGGGTCGTCCCAATCCCTGGAGAAGAATTATTGAAACAATATAAATGTGATCTGAAAGGCACAAAAAACAGTGTCAAGCATAGTTGAGCATTCGCTCGCAGTACATGCGCGACGACGGAAAGATTCCTCAATACCGGCATCTCATTATTGGGCAGCTACAGTAAACCTAAGAACTCGGAGGGACCAGGACAATCATGCTAACAGGAGTTTGGCTTATCAGAAGGACATGAGAAGCACATGGTCCGATTAAGCTACCGCGTTCTAGTGTTAGAGAGAAGCTCAAGCGTCCTCGAAGTTTTTTTTTAGAAAAGTTCTGCAATGTCGACGACACGCACCTGACGATGCCCTGCTCGATGAGCTTGGCGATCTTGCGCTTGGAGACGACGGTGTAGTTGAGGTTGAGCCGTCCATACTCCCACTGCACGGGGCAGTAGACGTCAACGGCGTTGCAGAGCCAGTAGTACGAGGAGCGGCGCGACTGGAACTCCTTGGTGCACAGCGAGTGGGTGATGTGCTCGAGCGAGTCGCACAGGCAGTGGGTGAAGTCGTATGTCGGATAGATGCACCACTTGTCGCCCGTGCGCGGATGCGGCACGAAGCGCACCCGGTACGCCACGGGGTCTTGTTTGCCTTCCTCCAGGGTCACCTTCATCCGCAGCGTGGCCTCGCCCTCGTTGAACTTGCCCTTGCGCATGTCCTGTAAAACGGCAACAACGGAGGATTGCATTGTAATCTGTATTCAAATTCCAAGCACGACAGAACTTCAGTATTGCTTAATAGGTTACCAAAGCTGTATTTAATGGGCCATAAGAAGAGGAATTGCATAAAATGGGCATACATGACAAGCGGCCAAGTAAAAACTCGCAACAGTCTATCATACTCAAGAAACAGGTTTATTTACTGGTTATATGCTCAATTAAAAAGTATTCGAATGCATTGAAATCCGTAAATCAAAACAAGACTTGGGAAATAAGAAAAAAGACAAAGAGGTTGGTAGAAATCATTAAAAAGAGGTTGACTGAAGATGATGCTGCTGTGTAGTGGACAGCCAACATAAGAAATACAGTAAAACCCGGATATATCGAACTCTCAAAAAACGCCTGTCAGTTCGATGTAGCACATAATTCAATATTAGCCTGCTAAAAAATTGGATGTCATAAATTCACGTATAATTCATAAAAGCACTTTATTGATGAAGCTAGCTTAGTTGCGATTGAAATAGTCCTCCACTTTCTTTCTGTTTTAACAACTTCACTGCCTCCGACAGCACGCATTTCTAAACATGGTCTGAAGAGTCAGAGCAGGTGAGGCCACAACCTCCCACATTTGTGCAGAAGCGCCCGAAGCACCTCTAAAGATGTCAGCAAAGGAATCTCATTGTTTTGGTCATTGTGCCCGCTTTCACTTGTACTCGATACAATGTCGGCGATGTAGTCTTCGTTTTCAAGCTCACCCGAGGTCGCGACGTTCAGGTCGCAGACCGAAAGCACCGAGAGCCACAGCAGCAACAACAACCATTGATCAATTTCCCGCCATTAGCTCCGAAGTTGAAGACGTTTTCGGTTCAACTACGCCCCACTAGATGGCACCACCTGCCCAGTGTAACTACGCGATAAGCCTGTTATACCTCGGTGGTGCAGGCTGAGGCATTTAATTTATGTTGTTTTTTAAGCCCCAATATACGTTCTGTAACTACGCGCAAATTGGATTTTTTAATCACTCGTCCCATTCCCCATTGTAACGTCCAGCGGTTCTTTTTTCCATAAATCAAACAGAAACGAACAAGGAGAACTTCATTGTGTCTTTTGATGCACAGAAGGTTCTTTATTTAATGCAGCTAGATCGATTAGAGCGGTCCGTTTTATGTCATCGGGATCATTTCGAAAATGCTCTACTGCGGCGCATGTGTTCTTGTGAACTTACCTTAATTTTTCGGTAAGTAGGGCACTGTTGTTCATAATATTGTCATTTTAGATGTATTCATACATTAAGCTTTCACTCTGACGTAAATTGTTATTTGACTTTAGTGTCCCTCCAACGGCAAAAGACCAATTTTGCCGCTTGACGCTAGCCATCACAAAAGCACATCACAAAAGCACAACGAACAAAAAATGCAGGTAGATAACTCGTACAAGCCACAGGCTCGCACGACGAGGGTAAAAAAGGCCTTGATTGGCTGTCTCAGGAAACGCTGCGAGCAGGTGAAGACCGTTTTTTGCAGGGGGGGGGGGGGGGGAGGGGGAGGTGAGGGCGGCTCGACTGACGCTGCGCGGTCACAATAGGAAGAGAAGGTCATGTGCTGCCAGGTTTAACCACTTTTGGAGTGAGTGGTGGAAAAAAGCGCCAGTTTCTTCGCAGCTATGAGAGAAAGCCAAGGGAGTAGCAGCTATTGTTCGACGTAACCGTAATTTTCGCTATATATTCTCATTGATACTATACCGTGTTCAGAAGCTGTTCAATATACAGGATAATTTGATGCGAATGTGTTCGATATGTGGTTGGATTTTACTCTACTAGCTAAGAAAAGCCTTTAATTGAAACAACAATTGACTCATGAGTTTCAGTAATCAAAGTTATCATCATTATCATACCCATTACAGAAGGTAAGTAAAAGGGGCCCAAAATGACACCATATTCAGAAACCGTACCTTTAAACTAACACGATCCCCCCCCCCCCCAAAAAAAAAGATACCTTCCAAATCGCTACTCACCTTTGATTATTAATGTTCCTGATCAGGTTTCATCCCAAAAATAAATGCCTGGGCTTGCTCACAACGAAATGCAATCAGACTAATATCGCTGAGTAACACTGGAGGCGAGAATGACATCCAAAAGAAAACATGTGCTTAGAAGTGCCCGCTACATGGAACAAAACACTTGCCTCGAACAACCGGAGATTCTGTTCGATGGTGCGATCCCGGTAAGGCGATGGTGGTGGGTTGAATCCCTTGAGCTCCTCCGCTGTCTGGTGACAGACGTAGGCCAGTCCGCGCTCTATCAATCGCACAGCCAGAACGTAGAGGTCATCGAAGTAGTCGGACGCATGGGTCACCTTGTATGGTTCATATCCTGCAAGCATTCTTCTTTTTTACCTCCCGATCGTCTTCAGACCAATTCAGCCGGAACAAGTCACAGTGAGTGAGTGTGCTTTTACATTTAAGGGGGGACGTGGCAAGTAAAACTAATTTTTTTATTAATGTACTGTTTGTGATGAAATTTGGTGTGTGTATGTGGATGATTGTGAGGATTCCAAATATGAAAACCGTTTTCAAATACCTCTTGTACTTTTTGAGTTACAAGCATAATTACACTAATTAATGCTCTTCACACTTAAAGAGATAATTATTGCTAAATGAAATTATTTTTTCATATTACTATGTTCCCAAAGCATCAACTTGTGCAAAGAAGCTATTAGTTGATTTTTCTAGTTCTTGTAACCATAAATAAAATTTCCAAAACATGGATGTTGTTTTGCGCACACATCGCAGTAATTATAAAATGTGTTCTAAAAATTTTAAATGATGAGTAAGAAGACAGATAAAGCTTTATTGCACTGCTAAAGGCCTCCTGAGCCTAGTGCAAAAAACGGAACGACTCTATCAGTCTTTGTTAGAAAATGACAGATGTTCTAGCGAAGGCACATAGGCGAAAATCAAGAGTTGAGAAAACTGACTTTGAAAGTTCACTCTTGTTTAGAAGTTCACAACATGCCTAAAACACTCAGAATCCTCCTGGGCAGTAATCCTGAGATGCTGTGGCCTTGGCCTCTGTAGAGCGCAACCCAGTTTTGCGCTTCTTTGTCGTGGAACAATGCGCCTTTTGAGCCCTCTTTACCCTTTTGGCATCCTTTTCGGCTGCTCGCCGCAAAGAGCAGTCTCCTGGATTGAAGCCCAGTTGAGCAGTGATCTCTTGCAGCGCACTCTTGCAGCCACCATTGAAACGGCAGACTGCATCTGCAACTGCACTTTCCACACTTCGAAGGGAGGCGAACTGGCTCTTGGACTGGAGTGACCAAATGAGGCTGTTCATACTCTCCACAGCGTTCTGGGTTTTTCCCTGCGCACACCTTTCAAGGAGCTCTTTGTTCGAGAGGCGCTTGTAGATTGGCAGCAGTGCCACTCGCACGTGAGGGGGCAGTTTATGTTTGTGAGGCGGCAGCGGCTCTCCCTTGGCCAATGCCTGATTGTGCGGGCACCAGGAGTCAGTCCCACTTGGGCACAGGTCGTGGTGTGGATCCTGGTCTGTGGATGTTACATGGTAATAAGTGGCCATGATGGCCCTCTCCATGCCAGGAACATCGTTGGGGTGGCTCTTAATGGCTCAGCCATAATAATTCGTCAACTTCTTTATCAGGCCCTGCGTCAGCCGGCCTTTGCCACCCATGCTCAGTCCTCGGCCTTTGGATTTGTGCTCATCAAGAAGGTTGCGCAAGGAAGTGCCCATTCTTTTTTTCACATGGTTCACACACTCCTGTTTCTTAATCACCATGTAGCTATACACCTTGTCTTGCGTGAGGGCAAGGTACGTACGGCTGTCACCGTCGCAGAGCACATTGATGTATCGAAGCTTGTACTTGGTAAACGATCTTTCAAACATGATCCTAGCTGCTTCTACTTCCATTTGGCCTGCATTAGCATCGGTGTTCTTTTGGCACTGTGGCTTGTGTTTCTCAAGCCACTCCTCATAGTTGTCGTCACCAGGCTTGGGGCCAACAGCACAGCCTTGGCAGTAGTTGGACAGGACACAGTGGTCCAAGACCAAGCCTGTGTACAGCTCGATTACACAGCCCACGCCAATATGACTTCTGTGCCCCCTCGTCATCCACGTGCCGTCGTAAATGACGTCAATGTTGCCTGGCACTCCTCCTAGGTCCTTGTAAATGTCATGCACCTTCTGTGCACTTTCTGCTTCAATGCGGGTGGCAGCTGATGTGGTGGCAGGGTGGCTGTACTTCCTTTGCAGTCTCTGGTAGGACTTGTGGTGCAGTGCTCGATGCGAAATGTCCATCGCAGAAAAAATGTCATTTATGGCAGATTGTTTTCTGCCAACTGACTGCACAGCCCTCAAAGCACGCACGTTTACCTCAAAGGGGTTCGTTTTTTGTTGCCCGGAGCACCTCGGGGACGACCACGCACTGTTCACTATGCCACAATTGTCACAAAAAAGTTCCATCCTCGCCGCGAGTCCAAGGCAGTGCGTAGTCTCGAGGCGTATCGACCCTTCGTCGCACTTGTTGCACTTCACTGACGAAAGCAGACCGTTCAGCATCTTCTTATTTACAATGAAGAATGTGGAGTCCTTACCGCCGTCATTTTCGTCGCAGCCTTCGTTCAGAAGCTCGAGCTTCCGCTTTGAAGCGGACTTCGATGCTACGGCATCCAAAACATCCCGCCTTGTCTGCGCCCGCTGCGCGATTTCTTCACTGCTCGGAATCTGGGCCGAAACTCGCGATAGAATGTTCGACGCGCGCACGCCCGGAGTTGCAACGGCTGCCGACGCGGTGCCACCGCAATCGGGTTCGCGAGAGCGTCCATCACGGTCGACGGCATCCGGCGGTCTGACATACGACGATGTGGCACCTTCCACACTCTCGGCCTCACAACAATCAGCGAAGGGTCTGAGTAGAGGCTCCGTGACGCTTGAAGAGCATGCTCCGTCCGGAACTGCGACTGGGACGGCAGCCGCAGTCGTCTGCCCTTTGTTCCAAGCTTTCCGACGCTTGCCGTACTTGTGGACGCTCCGGAACTTTTTTTGCGGCAACATAGCACCGCAGTATGAGCAAGCACTCAGAAGAGACCACCGATGTAAACAAAGTTTCGTAAAAAAAGCACGCGAACTATCACAAAAACAGCAAACTAGCAAAAAACGAAGCGCACGCCGGATGATATTTTATAAGTGGTTATAACAGAAGAAAAGAAAAGAAAGGTGCCGACCCGTAACTGTCTCTCCTTACAAGGACACCTCAACAGGTCAGCACAGGAATGGGATATGGGGAATAAAAGATATAGGGAGGGAAAGATTGGAAAAGAGAGAAAAAAAAAAGAAAGGCGAGGGTCATTCGTTCTGCTTTCGCAACGGACTCACAAGCCCCCACGCGCCATGCACAGCTGACTAGGAAGGCTCCCAAGGGCCGGAGAGGTATCGTCATCGAGAGGAGGACAACGGTTTGATTGGCGCGTCGTACAAAGCGCGTGAAGCACTCGCCGAAGCGCGTAATCTCTGTACGGAAAACACTGTACGGAAAACCGTAGCACTCACTAATACGAGTCCAGTGGACATCGATGGGGAGGCACTAATGTTCTTTCAGTTCACAAGCGCTCAAATAGCGCAGAAGTCCTCAGGAAGGTGAGGAGGGCAGCTTGCGCGCGCTTCACCAGGCATGCGTGCGCACGGGGAAAAAGAATCACATCAACAGTGCTGGTGCAGAGTCCCAGTTTGCTGTAAGCATCGAATAGTGATCTGCGCGCGTCCGAATACTCCTCACACTAGAAGATAATGTGATGGAGTGTTTCGGGCTGTGGGCAATGACGGCAGTTTGGGTCTCCACGTCCCGACTGTCTGTGAACCCGTTCCGCCGTGCGGTAGCAGCCGATGCGCAGGCGGAGAAGGAGGGCACGCTCCTCTCTCGAAAATCCTGTTTTCGGGAGTGGGCGTGGTGGCTGCCCTGCCGCAACTCGTGGGTCCGGGTGGCGAGCGGTGACAGAGCACCGTGTGCGAAGCCTTGCTACGTCGAATGTGCTCACCGCTGTAGTCACAGGGGTTCCCGGAGAGTGTGCTTCTTTGGCCAGCTCGTCGGCCACTTCGTTGCCGGATATTCCAACGTGCGCTGGTATCCATTGCAGCACAAGATCACATCCTAGGTCCTGCACTGCTTCGAGCTTTCGCGCGATGCGCGTGGCAACCGGAGGTCTGCGGGCGTCCTGCGCGAGTAGTTGGAGAGCAGCACGTGAGTCCGAGAGAACTGCAGCCGACGGAGCTCTCAGTTGAATGAGGGCATCGGCGGCGAGGTCAAGCGCGGCGAGTTCGGCTATCGTCGACGATGCCTCGCAGGCGAGGCGGCACTGATTGTGAAGCTCCAGCGAAGGCACCACACACGCAGCCGCGGCACACCCGTCGTTCAACACTGAACCGTCAGTAAAAACGAGGAGTCGTCCCGCGAGTTCGTCAAAAGTGGCAGCAGTTTCGTGCCGAAGTGCACACACTGGCGTCGTCCGCTTGCTTGCCACTCCCGGTAACTGTGTCCGAATCTTGAGAGGGCGATGGTGGCAGGGCGGGGCACTATAGTCATTCACATCCGGTGAGCTCGGGATGAGGGCGTAGAATGCCGCAGCGCATTGCCCCATTCGTGAGTGCGGAAGTGAGGAGAGCCAGAATACCAGCTGCTGTCCGTGGCGCGAGCGTTTCATACGCTCTATGTGATTTAGCGCTCGAAGATCGGCCCGGAGTGACAGTGGCATGTCTCCCGCCTCAGCAAGTGTTGGGCCGATTTGAGATGATCTGGGCAAGCTGAAAAACTGGCGAATCGCGATACGATGCGCTGCGTCCAGTGTCTCCCAGTTGGAACGCGTAAGCGCTGCGAGAGGAAGGCCGTACAAAATGCGCGCCGCAGCCATTCCGTTGTAGATGCGGAGAGCTAGGGACGGTGTGCATCCATTGCCGCGAGCAAGGAGCGCTCGAGCGGCGGAGGCGACCCTTCGCGCGTTTCGAAGCTGGTCGCTGACCGCTGGTGACCAGTTGAGGCGTTGGTCCAGCTGCACTCCGAGGTAGGTCACTCGCCTCTTCCAAGGGATGGGGATCGTTTGGAGAGTGAACTTCGGTGTGTGGTGCTGGGCGCCATAACTGGGGTGCAGCAGCATCGCCTCCGTCTTCGCCGGTGAAAGCGTCATCCCCCTGCCTGTGATGAACGCGTCAATAGAATCCAGGACGGTTTGGACACTGGTGCGAATACACCGGCCACTGGGCACAGGTCCCGTCGCGAACACCGCAATGTCGTCCGCGTAGACCGCCACGCGCACATCACAGGGAAGAGCACGGGGGATGTAATCGTCGATGTCAGCCAGGGCGAGATTGAACAAGAAGGGGCTGAGTACACTGCCCTGCGGAACACCGACACTCACGGGACGCGGCTCACTAAGGACTCCACCGACGCGCACACGCATGGTTCTGCCGCCGAGGAAGGAAGCGATGTACGTGAAGAGGAGACCGGTCACTCCGAGATCGCGCACCGCGTTCAAGATGGTGGGGTGTGGCAGGGAGTCGAATGCCGCCTTGATGTCTAACAGGATGAGGTACCCGGCCTCTCCTTTGTGCTGTGCCTCCTCTAGCGTTGCGATGAAGTCCGCAAGGGCGTCGGCAGTAGCACGCGAACGGCGGAAGCCACACTGCGAAGGCGAGAAAACATCCAGTGCCTCGGCAATCCATTCAAGTCTCCTCAGTGCCATGGCCTCGAAGAGCTTGCCCGCTGCAGAGGTAAGGGAAACAGGGCGATAGGACGCTGGCTCCGAGGCGGGTTTGCCCTTCTTGAGCACGGGGATGACGATGGCTTCGCGCCACTCTTGCGGCACTATCCCCGTGCGCCACACGTCATTGTAGGCGGCCAAGAGCACTGGGTGCTGGGACTGATCGATGTTGCGAAGCATCTGGTATGTCACGCCGTCAGCGCCTGGCGCTGAGCGCCGTTTGCGCGACGCCAAAGCCAGGCGCAACTCCCCGAGAGTGAAATCCTCAGTGCATAAAGCACGTACTTGATTGCGCATGCTGGTGGTGAGGAAAAAGCGGCGAGGTTTGTACCACTCTCGGCGATGGTGCAGCGGGAGTTGGGGAACCTCGGGCAAGCTTTCAGGAGCGCTGAGACAGAGGGTGTCAGCCAGTAGCTCGGCCAGTTGCTGGTAAGTGATACAATGTGCAACAGCAATGGCGAGAGCTGGGAAACGTAACTCAACGGGGCAGAGGACGGCACTGAATATCCTCCACGCACACGCGGAGCGTCGCGGGTCGTCCAGCGTGACGCATAGACTGCCCCAGGAGCGGTCGCGTCTTTGCCGTGCGTGTCGGCGACACACGGCGTCAAGGCGATTATACAGTGTCCAGTGCTCCTTGCGGTCAGTTTTAGTCGCACGGCGCTGGAGCCTCCGGCGAGCCGCGCGTAAATTAAGAAGTTTTATGTCCGGAGCTGGTGTTCCCACTGGCACTGTGCACTTGCGCGAGGCCGCTTCGACGCAGCGGGCGACGTGCGAGAAGTAGGCGACACCGGAAGGTGGGGAGGCAGCCGAAAGTTGCCGAAAACGTGGCCAGTCAGTGACAGTGTATGTGCGCGTGCCCGCGCGGCGCCGATCAAGTGGCTCTAGGTGGAGGGGGTAATGATCTGAGCCCCACGTGCCTGCCTCCCTCTTCCATTCGTACCGGCAATGGTCACTCACAAGTGAGAGGTCTATGGCACTGCTTTTTACGCCGCGACGGACGAAAGTCGGACAGCCCGTATTTATAATAAGCAGGCCTGTCGCAGCAATGGCATCCAACAGGTCTCTGCCTCTGCAGTCTATGTGGTCACTCCCCCAAGCCGTATGGTGCGAGTTGAAGTCTCCACAGATCACACAGTCACCTTGTAGGCGTCGCACCAAACGGGTCACAAATGTCGTGTCCCACCTGTGGACAGGATGGACATAAACACACGCCACTGCCGTGTCGCACTGCCCGAGGCGCACTTTAACCGCCACACATTCAACCTCACTGCACAAGGTGTCGGAAACATCAACAGTGCAATGTGAGAGTCCATTGCGCACGTAGATGGAGGCGTAAGAGCGGGCGGGAGGATGTGTGGGGTCGCAGCACACATCTAAGTCGCAATCGCGCACTTGACACCTCGCTGTACAGTGGTAGCTCGAGTAACCAGTGAGTCTACATTCGCTTCCGCGTACATAAGCCTCCTGTAGTGCGACGATGTCGTACTCGTTGAGCAGCAAGTACTCAGCGAGCTCACTGTGACGGCGGCGCAAAGAACGACAGTTCCACTGAAGGATGCGCGGCCGCCGTGCACAGTTTTTACTCGCCATGCTGTGTCAGAGCTTGTTGCGTAGCCAGCGCTGCTATGCAGAGCGGGCGAACCGGACAGTCGCGAGGGAGGAAGTCCAACGCGGCACGAACTGCGGCCGCGAGCACCGAGATCGCCGAGGAGTTCTCTGGAGCGGTGGTGGTGTTCGTTGATGCATCAGCAGTAGAGCCACCAGCGGCCGCCGCATATGAAAACCCTTCTCGAGTGGCAGATTTGTGTGCCATGGGGTTGTTCTTGCGAACAACTGCAAAGGCCTCGCGGCGTGTCATGGGGCGGGCCGATTGCGCGCGGACCTCTAGTAGCTGACGCTCTTGTTGCCAGCGAGGACAGCGGGGTTCTGTGGCCAGATGGGTGGCGCCACAGAATATGCAGCGCGGGCGCTGCGCGGTGCAATCGGCACGCGGATGTGGCCCGCCACAACGCACACAACGTTCGTGTGCTGTGCAGGTGATGTCCGTGTGGCCGTAGCGACCGCACCGTTCGCACTGCACAGGACGAGGGCGGCGAGCACGAACCGGGCGTCGTTGTTTGTAAAGTTCGATGTCCTGTGGAGGTTTACGTCCAGAGAACATGATCACGACATTGCGTCCGGATCGCGTGCATTGCAGTACAGGGAGCTGCGATGCGATGTTGTCGCGTAGTTCCTCCTCAGTGAGTGCTGGGTCGACATTGTGGATTATTCCACTGCAGGTGTTGGTTGACGCCTGCCTGGCACGCACGGGAATCTCGCAGATGTCGGAAACTGCGAGGAGGGGCGCGAGCGGTGCTCCCGCGGCAACGTCGACAGCGATAACATTGCGGCCGAAGTTAATTCGCACGCGGTGTGCCCCCTCAACTGCCGCTAGTTGTGCGGAGATTGCCTCTTGTGTCGCAGACCGAAAGGAGGTTTTCCTGGCGGTTGGCCTGTAGAGGACGGTCTCCAGCTGGGAAGTAGACCCAGGTCTCGCAGGTAGCTGAGTGGGTGGGGTACATTTTTGGGTTGAAACCGCAGGTTTTTGTACCCCCTGGTTCTTCTGCCGTGTGTTGGTAGTAGGAACCTGTGGTTCGCAGAGTTTGGTGCCGTTTGGAGCCCCTGTGGATGGCAGTGAGGGAAATGGCTCCTCGGGCGGCCCCAGCACACAGCTGTTGCGATCAAGGGGGCGCGGCTGCGTTTCTCGAGATGCGCTGGATTTGTTTACCTCCCGGCGTAGCTGATTAGGCGGTCTCGAAAGAGGTGTACTCGGGACCGAGAGGAAAACTTGTTTTTCTCCCTCGGCTTGTGGTGTAGAGAGGGCTGCCTTTCCAGGTGTCCCTGTGTCGTCAGTCACCAAAGGGGAGGAGGAGCCCTGCTCCTTGTGTTCCGGGCTGCTCTCTTCTACAGAGGTGCTGGGAGAGGAGGCCGGCGTGTTGTGTGACCACGACGAGGAAGAGGTGGGGGACGACGTTTCAGTGATGGGGGAAGAACCACTGCTGGCTGCGTCGCTCTTCTGAGGGGAGGGAGACAGCTCACATTCTGTCTTTTCTGGGTAGCCAACCTCATTACTGCTGCTGGCTTGAATTCCTGTCTCCTGGCACGGAGACCGGTTCTGCAGGATGGCGGGCGTCCCTAAAATGGCGGCGGCTGCTGTCTGCCTTCTTGTGACTGCGCGCTTTTTCGGTGGGAAGTTTTTCGTCCTTCGTGCGCGGAGCCTAGGACCAGCGTTGCTCGCGGTCTGCTGCGGAGGTTTGGACAGCAGGCTTGTGGCTGCCTTGAGTCTCCCTGCCCTGGTACGTGCGCTGGAGGTAGGTGAGGGACGCGGCGGGCTTGGTCGGCCGGCCGTTCCTGTGTGCAAAACCTGTGCCGCGGTTTTGAGCAGTAGGTCGCAGGCCTTGGCTCTTTCTGCCAAGTCGAGAGCATAACCTGATGGGAAGCCCTCAGGCAGGCCGTCCGCCATTAGCGATGGGATTGAGGGACCATCCAGGGTGGTGCCATTGAAATTAAAGTAAACAATAATAAAAAAAAGAAGAAAAAGGGGGCATTGAGAAATCACATGCTAAACCTTAGAGCCCTAAAAAGGGCTGCACTCGAGAGTGCTATTTAAGGTTTAGACGTGAAATAAATACGCCCACGGGAGTGAGCAAAAACTGCCAAAATCAAAGGACTGGGGACGGGGAAAAAAACACGTCTGCTCCGTGCGAGGCACACCGCGAACTCCCCCGGATGATTCTCGACACGGCGGCCGCAGATGCGCTCGCGCTTCCAAGGTTGCCAAGGTGCGCGGCGCAGCTTTGACCAGTAAGAGGTCGCGCCTGCTACCACGTGACCCGCGCAGCCAATTGCCGTTCTTCGTTTTCGTTTTTTTACTTGATCCTCGCGCTTTTATTTTCACTCGGCAAAATACGAGACCGCGACCATCGGGAAGCCGGCTTTCTCCTCTTTCCAAAGCTACCAAAATGGCGGCCCACGGTCAACAACTTGGCGCGTTTGTGCGGCGTGAACAACACCGTTTCAGGGGCTTTTTTTTCGCACTTTTCGGCGACTAGCCTCGGCAAAAACACTATTTGCGGGATTTGTAGCGCACGTTTCGCTGTAATATTTTAGAACAAGGAAGTTGAAGGTCTGAAGATTACGAAAAAAAATAAATCAGAAAATTGCATATTTTGACCAAAATCGGCACTTTACTTGCCGCGCCCCCCCTTAAGCTGACAGCAGCCTGTTTTTTAGTTCCTTGATCTCACTGCTCTTTTGAAAGCAAGAGAAAAGGATCAGTGCATTATGCAGACCCTCGCCTCTCCTTGGTCACTAATTCTTCTTTTTCCAGGAAGTTTAACACAATGGTCATGGATTCAAAGGAGTACAGTTAAAATTGATACAGTTAAGCTCAATCAAACAAAAGCCAATTCTGCAAACTTCCTCATTCAAAAGAATAATTTGAGTGTGGTCATCACTTTGTTTAATTGAGTTTCAACTGTATACGAAAGAAATGTCATGGTGCCATTGCAAAATTAAAAAGATATAAATTTTCAAAAAATAAATCATGCCATGAAGACATTCTCACAATGGATGTGGCTTCGTTAGTATAGGAAGGATTGATTGTAACTACCGCTATGACTGGATGTTGCTCACTGGTAGTACAGTCAACAAATATCCACGGCAGTCAGGCTGCTGGAAGTACACATCTAGACATTATCACAGCAGCCACTCTCACCTAGCCACTGCACCATATCCTGGATGCCCACAAAGAAACGCTCCTCCTCCTTCTCGGGGTTTGTGTCGTCGTAGCGCAAGAAGCACACGCCACCCTGCGACTTGGCGTAACCAAAGTTCACATTGATGGCCTTGGCGTGCCCGATGTGCAGAATTCCATTGGGCTCGGGAGGGAACCGCGTCCTAACCTGCATGAATCACACAGGAAACGATAGGGAGTTATAAGCAACGGCGCGTACCGAGTGGCTTTTCGTGTATAAGAAAGCCTGAACTCTGCTGTAGACCTTTGGCATTATTTTCGTACCCTCCTTGTGTTGAAAACTAAAAGCATAAAAAAAATCATCAGCATCACTTAGTCTAAAACAACTTTCTATCAAAACAACAAAACTTGGAGAGAGTGGCTATTCAAATCCTGCAAAAGTGGATATCCAGCGAAGATGTAAAAACCCAGAAATGCAACTGCAGAAGGGGGTATTTGAAAATTGAAAAGTGTTATGTGGCCTATGAAGAGAAAAATTTGGCATTAGTGTCTGACAGTACCAAAAAACATGTGAACAAGTCGTGACGTCACACATGACATTCAGACATTATAGAGAGCCAACAGCAATGATGTTAAGAAAAGTATAGAGGATGTTGTTAGAAGTCATTGTAATGTAAATGTGAAGAATGAAAAGTGGACAAAACCACACTGTAACTGAGTATTGACACCAATGGCTTTGCTGTGAGAAGCACAGGTTGGTGAACTCACTAATGAGTCGACTCACTCGGATATGGATCAAGCCACGGTGCAAGAATTCTTTAAGTGAGCCAAATCCGGGACTATCCACTGCCAGATAATGTTCTGCTTCGCAAGGACCCCAGAGATGGCACTATAAACGTTGTCCCGGCTTCCCCCCCCCCCAACTTTCGGTGTAGGAAAGCCCTGTGACGTAGGAAAGTAGCAGCGCTCATTTATTGTCGCCACAACACCCTCGCCACGCAGTCTACCTCCTCTCTTATCACCCCCTCGTTCGCGGCGCCGCTCTATGCATGTCACGTGGTTGATATCGCGTGATAACCCAGATTTAGATTTCTCAGACTTAGAAACCGTCGCTCGCGTGCCGGATCTGCTTTGCCGAACTTTCCAGCAGCCTGTCACGGTCCCCAGTCCGACGAGCCATATATCGGCATGCTGCAAACGAGAACATAATCGGTCCCTCCCCGCCCAGCACTCGCTCGGCGGCGCTCACTCACTTAAAGTATTCTTGCACCGTGGATCAAGCCGTGGTCCAAGTCTGAGTGAAGCCAAAGAGAGGTATATTTCATGAATGAGCCAGAGTGAGTTCCACTTTTGCCGACCTATGGCCCAATTTATACTCATCCTTAGCATTACTACCTTGACTGACGTTTATACTCGCACTTATGCACACCTATTCTGAACCAGTGTTGCTCATACACCAATTGCATATTTATTAATCAGAGGCGTGAATTACATAGGGGAGTGCCTTGAAGTCCCCCCCCCCCCCCCCCCGAACTCTTCTACAGAATTTCTTGATAAATATGTATTGTGGGGCAATGTTTACCAAGAAAAATGGCCTAACTGGTTTGCAAGCACTCATAACTCGTATTCGAAGATACTTTATCAAACGGCACTAAGAAGAGCACTGATACGTGAGATATTGGTGTTAAAGGGCATTGACACCTTAGTCCAGAAAACTGATGTTAGGCTAACGGATTCATGCGTCGACTCTTTCGGACTCGCTCAGAGTCGGATCTTGCCATGAGTCAGAAGGAGTTTGGGTGAGTAATATTCTGGTGAGTTTGGATCCGAGTGAGTCCAAATTGAAGAATGTATTTCGTGAGCCAGTTTCAGCGAGCCCCACAGGTTTTTCCAACCTATGGTGAGAGGTAGTGAGAGCAGATGTAGGACATAACACACCTGGCCACCGGTCACCTTGAGGTGGTGCTTGAGATGCGCCATGGTGTTCGGGGTGACGACGTATCCCTCGGTCTTCTGATTCTCGCCAGGTTTGTGGAAGTGCACTTTGGTCCGGAAGAGTTCCTCCATCGTATTGGCACCGGTGTCAGCAGACATCCCATCTGGCCAAGTCGAAACCAACGGAACTGTTAAACCGCCACCTTGAACCCAAGCTAGGCCAGCAGTGCTTTGACACTGCCCTCTCTGGTTAAGCTAAGAATGGGACAAATAAATGGCAACAAAATGCATGCAAATGAAGTGGTAATGCTAATATGTATGTCGCTACCATGGGGGAATAGTCAAGTGTGTCGTCCAGTCGTTTCGTTTCACTCGTGCACGTTCATTAGCCGTCAATACTTGGAAGCCAAAAGTGCTTGCTGAAATACACTTGTGAGAATAGTCTTGGCCCCATGCCCTCATTCTCGGAACGTTGTACAGGGACGCTAAAGAGATACAATAATTTCATTTAGATTAGCAAACTGCACTGTGAGAACTCTAATGCCATAAGTTTACTATGCTATAAGTTTCACTATCACTATCATAGCGAAGAAAATGAAGGTTGAAGTTTCATTTTTAAATTTCACGTCGAAATATCTGCTTGTGGCATCAAACATTTCAAAATGTATTTTTCGTCAATTTGCGACATTGCCTTGATATAAAACTTCCTGAAACTTCGTGTGCTATGTTTATGGCACCCACAATTGACAATGTACTTACTTTTTATCGACTTGGTTATGTAGGGCCCCGTGGACTACTTCAAAATCTATGACATTACAGTGTTTGGTGTGGGAATCTCAAGGTGGCGTCTCCACCTACATTTTCTTTTCGTGCGTTTTTCCGCATACCAAGTGTCGCCTCATGGTTAGAGTGGTGTCTTTGGGGTTATTAAATTGTACTTTACTAATATGTGCAAAATCATTTTTCTCTTTAGTCTCCGAAGACATTAACAAGCTGCAGCAGCATGTAACAAAAAAAAAAAGATGGCATTGGCAGTTTGAACAATTTTTGAACACCTAACAAATAATATAACCAATATTGTAACCGGAACGTTTCTTTGCTTTTATCGGAAAGAATTGGTTAGTTCACTCAACTGGATGTACTACTGTATTTACTCGTTCGTAACGCAAGGGATGACTCTTCATCGCACCCAGGAAAAAAAATTAATAAAATTTCGATAATAGATGGTAATGTGAGGAGCCAAACATTCGAGTAAGTAGAGTATCTCTACGCAAAAAATTGTCTACTAGCCTTTATAGCACTGTTACTGATCACAGGTCATAAACTGTCTGTTTCCTCTGACAGTAAATGTAGCTTTACTACCTTATGCATTTATGTATCATGCATTGTATATATCATGCATTTATGTATCATGCATGTATCAGTGCATTCTGAAGTCAGACATGTTGCCACGAGCAGGTGCTCTGGGAAAAAGAAAACTAAGTCAACCAAATGAGTACCATGCACATGCAAATTGGTTATATATGCTCATCATTGATTAAAATATTTGATTATGCAAATGTTTCTCTTTATACACTATGTCACCACTTCTGTGCAGGGCACTAAAGGCTGGTGTTAGCCAATTATTAAACATAGACTTCTGTATCCCAGTCGACCAATGGTAGTGGCCATGCGTTATGGAAAACGGGGATTTGCTTGCTACACGCAACCAATCTTTCCGTGAAGCTTCCATTCAGTTCACAATAGGTCGAAGGCATGGGGGTGAATGACAGTGTGTCCCTTTAAATTCTGTTTCATGGGTATAGATGATGCCACCCACAGCATTCATTGCACTGCACAAAGTTCCTGCAAGTGGATGCAGCGCTCTTCATAAAAAAGAATGATTGTGAGAAGCCCCCTCTCACCCAAAATTGTCGAATACCCTGGCTTCTGAGAATGACTGATATCTGACTTTGCTGCCCGCCCGCATACAGCAAAAGCGATCACGGACATGCACAATGTGATTGTGGTGGGTTGAGAAGAGAGAGAAAAAAAAGGGAGAGCGAAACGGCAATGCAGAAAGCAGACCACACATTGCAAGGCAGCGGTGCATGATAAAGCAATCGGTTAGAGCACAAATCAGTCCAAGTGTCTTCCGTATGTAGATGCTTCAGACCATTCGATGTAGATGCTTGATACCTGTGGAGCTTCCGACCATTCGGTCATACAACGAAGCATGTCTACTTCGTAGGTGGTTTAAGAGGACTGCACAACAAAATGCCACACAAAGCTTTAGAAAAAGATAGTATAGGGGGGGGGAGGAGGAAGCTTTGGCGTTCACCGTACGGAACACAACACGAACTTGGCAATAGACATTGGAAACCACAAGAACAAAAATGAAGGAGGCCGCTGATCACTCACCGCTATTCAACTGAACCTCAGCCGACTGTGTATCCCGAGGAGTGCAGGCTTTCGGGCGCTCCTTGCCTCCCTGCAAAGTTAAGATGTGTTATACCGGTGTCAGACAATCACTTTTAATGTCAAACGACAGTGCCAAATGACCACAATCAATATTAACAGTAACAGTAATTTGCATTTGCTTGCGCTTTTTAGTTGCGACTCCACCAGCGTTGTTAGCTTGCCAAGAGCTCCAGTGAAGCGCCTAAATTCTTATCTGAGGAGGAATAATGCTGTTTTATATTTTTGCATCTATACTCAAATCTCTATATAACGAATGCAGTTATAACAAATTATCATTTATAACAAAGTGGAGAATAGCTTGTAATAGATACAGTATTGCGAATAATAGTTCATAATGCATTTCCTGATATAACAATGTATTTTTGTGGCAGAAGCGACTGTTATAACGAAGTTTGAGTGAAGTACAATTTGGATTTGTTTGGTTTTGCATCACATTGCTATCACCTTAGGCCGATTTCTGCAAGAAGCAATGAAATACAGGTTTGTTCGAGGTATAGTGCATTCAGGACGGGACAGAGAAGAAGACACAGAACACATACACGGCGCTAACTTTCAAAAATGCGGTTTAATACGAGAAACAGCAATACTTATACCCAAACACTGCGCGTCACAACCACATGCTAGAACCAGAAAATTGTGATCTACTGCAACTCATGCGACATCCAAATAATGCAATTCTTTCAATGAGTTGCAGTAGATCACAATTTTCTGGTTCTAGCACGTGGTTGTGACGCGCAGTGTTTGGGTATAAGTATTGCTGTTTCTCGTATTAAACCGCATTGTTGAAAGTTAGCGCTGTGTAGGTGTTCTGTGTCTTCTTCTCTGTCCCGTCCTGGATGTGCTATACCTCGAACAACATGAATAACCAACAAGCCCGCCGTGCAACCTTAGTTGAAATACAGGGGGTTCCCAGATCAAATTAATGAGCGTAACGGATACAGACAAAATCGAAATATTGGGACTTTTCCCCCATAAAAATACACTGTGCCAGAACCAAGGAGTCATTTTCAACTAAACGAATTCGAATTAACGACCTTTCACTGCATTAAATCAGGAATTTAGCGTAAGTACAGAAACAATCAAAACATACATGATGCCTCTCCCACACTTCTACAATTATAACCTAGTCTCGTGATGCAGCCACATTATACTTTAACTTACAAGCTTCTTAATCTTATCTGCCCAGCTAACTTTCTGCCTCCCCCTCGTGAGCTTGGCTTTTTTCGGAACCCAGTCAGCAACACTCGATGACCAACTGTTATCTTGCCCATGCGCTACATGCCCTGCCTATTTATTTTCGATTTTGTGGATCGCCATTTCAACAATCCTCGTGACTCATTTCTTCCCTCAGTGCCCCTTCTACACGCATTTCTTCCCTGACCCACTCCACTTTCTTTTTGTGCCTTAACAATACATCTACACTCAAACCTCACTAAATGAAGTTGTATGAAACGAAAGTAAGTTTGTCACATCCAGAAATTCGTTATAAAAGTATGTTTCTAACACTATAGCTATATCAGGACTATTTTTCGTTTACTTTAATATAACTGATATTTTATCGTATCCGGGTTCATTATATCAAGGTCTGAGGGTATCACTTTGCTTTCCAACGCTCACTGCACTATCCTCACTTTCAATCATCTGCGGTTTACACACCAAGGTGCCAGCAGCCATAGTTTTCTAAGTATACACTAGAAGGAACTCTGGCGCTAATGTCTAGGGGAGCTGAATTGAATTGCGAGCATGGGAATGATGGGTAGTACACGGATTTGTCTTTATTCTTTATTCAAAAAAAGTTTTACAGGCCCCAGAACAGGGCATTGGGTAAGGGGGGGGGAGAGGAATCGGAATGGTACAGACAGGACATTTACAGGCAGGATCAGTGCAAGAACAACGAAAAACTATATATATATATATGAATGAGATCACATTTTAGGCTATACAGGGCGAGGTAAATTTGAGGGAATACAGCACTTGTTGATATGAACATGGCGACAGAGGGATACATTTTAAAATAAAAGACAAGGGGAATATAAATCACCGTTAAGCAATGCACTCAGAATACAAAAACAGGATCACATGGTGAACAGAGTGAGTAGCTGACGGCGAAATGTATCGGGATTAGATATGGAGGCTATGCAATCAGGGAGGTCATTCCAAAGATGAACGGCCCGAGGCAGTGGTGATGAATTTAATGCATTAGTTGACCCGTATATGCGCATGAGGCTGAACTGATTATGCAATCTGCGTGAAAAAGAGTGAGGTGTTTGAAGCTGAAGCCGCGTTCGTTTATTAGAGGTAATATATTTCTGGAATAGACAGAGAAGAGCAATATTGCGACGGCTATCCAATGACGGCAGCTGAAGGTCTGATTTAATTTGCGTTATGTTTGAAATAACGCAAATAGAGGTGACAAGCGTGCACCTCTATTTTGAATCCTTTCTACCATAATAATCAAGTAGTTTTGATGAGGAGACCAAATTGCTGAGGCGAATTCTAATATTGGCAGAATAAAGGTAAGAAAGGCTAGTTTTCGAATATTAGTAGGGGAATTTCTCAAGTTGCGGCGTAGGTAGCCCAGTGAACGTGATGCTTTGGCACAGGTAGACTCGATATGTGAGGCCCATGAAAGATTCTCTGTGAGAAGAACACCTAGGTATTTGTAGGAAGAAGTGTGGGAAAGCATGGTATTGTTCAAGTAATGGGAGAATTCAGAGTTTACGTGTGAAAGACATTACCTCGCATTTTGTTAAGTTCAGTTTCATAAGCCACTTGTCGCACCAGTTACAAATATGATTGAGATCTGCTTTAATGGTTAAGTGGTCATTACTGGAGTTTATAGAACGGTATATTATACAATCATCGGCAAATAGACGCATGCAAGAAGTAATCTCGGAGGGTAAGTCATTAATGTAGATTAAAAATAGTAAGGGCCCAAGGACGCTGCCTTGCGGTACGCCCGAACTAACAGAAGAAAAAGGGGACGCAAGATTGATTGAGATCTGCTTTAATGGTTAAGTGGTCATTACTGGAGTTTATAGAACGGTATATTATACAATCATCGGCAAATAGACGCATGCAAGAAGTAATCTCGGAGGGTAAGTCATTAATGTAGATTAAAAATAGTAAGGGCCCAAGGACGCTGCCTTGCGGTACGCCCGAACTAACAGAAGAAAAAGGGGACGCAGGATTGTTAACAACAGTGAACTGCTGTCGAAAAGAAATGAAGTTTCGAATCCATTGTACTGCTGGCTCCGTGTGTGTCCGTGTGTCTTGGAGCTGTTTTCTCAAGAAACAAAACAGCAAATGTTCAGTGGTTGCATTTCACCACCTTAACCTTTTAGGCTTATCATTTCAAATCCTGTCACGAAGTTCAAAATGGTTTGTTTTTTCCTTCGAAGCAAAACCGCAACCAGCAATAAACGAAGCCACAAGTGCAATTCGCCACTCGTAAGTTTGAAGAATAGGCAAATCCGTGTACTACCTATCGTTCCCATCGTCGCTGAATCATCTCAGCGCCAGAGTCTCTTTTAGTTAATTTTAGGAAACTCTACGCCAGCAGCAATGAAATGGCTTCCAAACACTGGGAGTGTATCCCCTTACCTTGGTCTTAGGACGAGACGCCTTCTGGAGATCGGCGTCCGACTTAGGGCCAAGCAGGTGCAGCACCTGCAAGTCCACCTCGTTCTTGATGTACTTGCCCTCTGCAAAGGGAAGCTTCGCACGAGCCTCCGCTGCGGAAACAAAAACACAAAGCAGAGAAACGTTGCGGGGGCAAACATTATCAGCATTAGAAATGCGTAATAAATGTAAGGCTATAAAAAAGAGAAGCAAAGCAACAGAAATATGGTGACGAGGGACAGGAAGACTAAAAATTTTATGAAAGCATACAACATGGAAAAGAGCCTGCAGAACTACACATATAACTTGGATGGATTACTGACCGAGCTGCAAGCAAACTGCCAAGTGAAGAAGCCAAGTAGGACGTTTTAAGTACAATAAAGAATTTCATTGTTTTTTTCCAGAAAAACTTTAATTTTCAATCACAAGAAGGGGTGTCGCAATATATTAGTAACAATAAAATTCTATTTTAAATACTGAAACTGTAAAACGCCAACACTAATGCTTGCACGAAGCAATGCATAACATGAAATGCCCGTGGGCAGTGCAGCCTCTAGGCTCGACCTCCTACATCAGGCAGAGCTCGCAAGAAACAAGCTGAGCATTTCAAAGGCCATGTTCGCAATTTGTGTAACTTGCTCAGTGTAACGTGTCAACCACGCCTGCTATGATTCAGTTTAAAAAGCTGAAAGTAAAAAGAAAAAAATCCAAGTACCAGTGGTGTACATTCGGATAGATTACTTCAGCGATAAGCAAAGCCATAGCGAAGTTTTTTCCAGTTCACTTTCGAACCAAAGTAACATTATTTGGGTATCGAGACCACTGCTTCCTCATATCAAAGCTGGGATATCAAAGGCAATGATAAAACTACAAACATCCAACACTCACTTGCCGTGCCTCAAGTGCCCATGGGCTATGGCAGACAGCATATATGTACACTGAGCCGCCGATCTACTTGAACAAATGACAAATATAATGAAACATTGAACCTTCTTTTCAAAGGATGTTCCTAGTATTACATCTCTAGACGTGTTTGGTGTTAAAAAAGCATTGCGAGACACTTACGGTAAGCTTTCCTATTGGGAGTTGAATGTGATAGCAATATCTGCATGCACGCACGGACACTGTCGCATGCACACACTGGCACACTATTGCCTTCCCAATCATTAGCCTGGCTTTGATTCTTGGGGGAGACCTAAAGAGTACTGCAGGAAAGCCAAGGCACAAACACTCTTCGGCTCCTATTTTTATTGCATCTATCCCGAATTTTCGCTCACAACCAAAGACTACGCCGACATCAGAAATTTTGTGAAACGAGCTCTTTAATGCTGTCACGTTGACATGCATAAGTACAGATGCATTTTTGTGTTCTGCTATTTTTGGTGCTTGGCTTCTGAAATGGAGAATCGATTGCAGATTGCCACGATCGGCAACTAAGTGTCGCAGCAATTGAGCGTCTCGAACAGGTTTCTGCTCACCTAGAAGAATGCCGACATTGAACTGGTACCGGTCTTCCACGAGCTTCTCCCGGTGATTGTTGATGACGTCCTCGACGGCCTTCTCAATCTGGTCAGGCAAGATGACCACGCCGACGCCGCTGTGCGTCTCCAACGCCTTTGTGTCCAGCGGCGGTTCCGGGTGCGTGAGAAGGTAGTCCATGGCAGCTGCATGAAAAACAGTGCAGATCAGCTATAGAAGCTGTGATGTCATCTCGTCTTGTAATGCATGAATATACGACATCAGTTCAAGAAAAAAATAAGAATGTGGGCAATACTGTTAGACTCTCTGAAAAACTGCTTTCCTGATACTCAGGACCCTACTGTGTATTGTGCCAAGTGACCGATGTCACCTATGAAATAGCCCGTTGCAGTCTTCATTTCCCTCTACCTCACTATCTACGGATATTGTTCATGTCTCCTGCCTTAAGCTCTACCGCTCCGCAACACCAGAGAAAGCACAAAAACGGTGCTTGAGCAACCAGGGGTTGAGTTATATGTTATAGACTATTTCATGCTGAAGAAGCAAGAGAGACAGTATGGAAGACGACGGGATCTAGGATGTGGGGGGCACTCTCTCTTGCCATTGTGGCTTACACTTGGGCGTCTTGTAAATATCTCGCAGCTATCACCTTGTTTTCATGTGTGTCAGCATCACAATATGTCAGCATTACCCTTCAGGTAACAAACTTGTTTATATAATTACTTGTCATTGCAACAACAAGGAAGAGGAGCACCTGGTTGTTTTTTGTGGTCAACAGCCACGAGTTATGCGAACACCATCTCAATAATTGTTTCTCCAATCTTCTGTGCATCTGTAATCTTCACGATGTATTTTAACATAATATAGATAGTGCAAGTAGCATGCTGTCATTACCGTGATCCTTAAATATTGCACAAATGCTTTCTGAAAGATTCGGTAGACAGTCATAACATCAACGTATCACAAGACTGCACGTGGTGACTGCGATCAAGTTCACAGTGGTGAGACGAGACACTTCTCCGGACAAGCAAGGAATCACATGTGCGATGTTAAAAATTATAGTCATATGATAGACGAGGCTGCACCATTTCCATTGGGTGGTGAGTTACATCGCCTGACCAGAACACTCAGTGAAGTACTAACTCTATGTAGTGAAAGCCTAAATATCAATCCTGCGAATTGATTTTTCTTCACCGATAAGGCAACATCCTCACGGTTATTTCTAACTGCTTACAGTGTCTTTTGCCTTCGAAGAACGCCGTTGCCAAGCATTCTCGAAAAGAAAACCACAGGACTAATCGTAAATGCAAGGAGGCAGGGGGGGATTAATCATCTCAACAGCTGTCGGAATCGGCGATTACTCAGTCGGGCTCCATGTACATTGAACCACACTGCAGGAAGTATGCCACCTGTTTACCTGCACTCGTTGCATCGCGCGAACGTGCACGTAGCACATGGCAACGACAGCTGGTATATGAAGAAGGAATCCACAAGCGATTTCGAAATTTCTAACATTTTTTTGGACCTAGTATAGATCGCGAGTCACTGATCAAACGTATAAAAACTAAATCAAGAGTTACTAAACACGACAAGCAAATTTAGACCCTCTTAGAGCACAAAAAGCATGTTGATCAGCTTAACGTTAAAACACGAAAGAAAACACGCGCAAGTTGCGAAAAAAAAAATGGAGACAAGGGTATAGAACGATTACTTCTTGTGGGATTATTGAGACGTTTTTTTTTCAGCATTTATTCATCGATTTGGTGATGAATCCTGAACCCGACAGGAACCGTCACTCGATTTTTTTTCTTTGTCTTTCAGTTTCGTTCGCGTTGTGAGGAGTCGCCTTTGGCAGTCGACACGCCTGCTACCTTGGTAAGCAAACCCAAAAAAAAAGACGCGCAAAAAAAAAAAAAATTGTCTGCTCTGCGAGATGCGACGAGCGAACGTAAGCGAGGTGATTGATTTGTGCCGGCCACGCGCGCGACACCCATAAAACGAGCGCATCGCGCTCTGGATTCCAGCAGGCGAATACCTGACAGCTTGGCCTCGGAGTCGAGCTTTCCCTTGGCGACGTATTCGATGAGGAGCAACTCGTACTGTTTTATTTGTCCCTTCATTTTGGTCACGACGTGGTACAACAGGTTCCCCATTGCCTTCGTGATCGGCTGACTTGCCGTCTTCTCGGCCTGTCAAGTGAATAAGAAGCGCGTCACATCACCGCAAAGAGACAAACGCAAAACGCACAACACAGGTTGACAAGTTTCGGGTTTCACAGATCGGTGACGCAAAGGCGCACGCGGTAGCGGCGTACGGAGCTTGCCGGCGAGCCGGCATCGACAGAAAGAGATCGCAAAGCGACAATATGTAATTTGGACTTACCGCCAAGATGGCGTCGAAAAGGCCTTGCGAAATTGTCGCATTCTTCGCCGTCTCCTTGGCCTTTTGCTCGCTGAGCCCGATTTGTACGAACTTTAGCTCGCGCTCGCTCATCGCCGCGATCGCCGGAGCTGCCATGTTGGCCAGAACAAGAACCGGAAGTTACAATCACCGTCTAGACGTAGGTGTTCTGTGGTACCGCAGCAGAGAAATGAGGAGAACCTGGAGAGAGCGACAAGTTACGTATGGTGGCATACAGTTATTAAGTCGGTACTAAATGTGCATATTAACTCTATGTATGTAGGGTATGATTTCTCGGGCGCGCTTAATATAATGATGCTTTTAACGCATGAAGGAAACTTCTTCCATGTTTTAAAGCGTGCTTTTTAATTTGTCTATTGTTGTGCCTTTCCTCCACGAGGTGACGACAGTTGAGTACGCGCAATATCGCCCTTTTAAAATCGTTTCCAACGTCCGGGTTGTAGTTTAGCCGCATTAGCACGGTTTAAGTTTGCTAATTTACAAGCTGGAGTAGGGTTATATATCTGGGTCACACACATAGATGGCCCAGATTGGTGTTGAGGCAACCTCTACGGAACTCGTGCTTCCACTCGTGTCGATAATTTGACAGTTCGGAACCGAAACTACTCTAAAGTCGGATCAAAGGCGGAGAGAAGCTACTTGCGAAGGCTTCCGCAACTTTAACCCTTAAGCGTCTCTCTCCAAATTCTGGTGACAAGTCGTTGGATACTTAAATCTTTACTTGCATAGAGGAACACTCCTTCTTCTCACCGAACGCGGCAGTGGTCGATAAACATTACTACGCAAACTCGAGGTGCTCGCACAGCTGTTTTCTGTTTCTCAAGAAAAAAAAGAAACATGGCGTCGTCGCGCCGTTGAAACTTCTTCCGTTTCATCGGAGCGAGAGAAACCCCGTGAAAGGCGACCGTTTCAACGACGCTTCTGGTCATCGACTCGGCCGCTCCGAGCAATGGGAGCCCTGTACCCGGGAGACTGCCTGGAGGACGACTTCGAGCCGTGGTTGGACGAGACGAGCCCCTGGATCGACCGGGTGTACGGGCTCAGCGGCGACGACGTCTCCGGGACGGACGCCGACATCACGCACTACCTGACGGACGACGAACTCTACCGGACGCTGGCGTTCCCCGCCGACTACGACTGGTCGACCACGGTGATCTTCAAGTTCGACGTCGGCTGTCCCGAGATATGGCCCAAGCTGTGCAAGTTCATCGATCTCTGCCCCGAAGTCAAGTTCGGCGGCTGGGCCCGCACCAAGGTGTCCTACGTGCACCTGATCAAGACGTGGACTGTCGACGAGGCGGACTTTTTGATCGGTAAACGGGAGGTCGACATCGAAGGAATTCACTGTCGTATTCTTCCCGTCAGGGTTGTGCCGGTCTGAGGCGCGCTTGTGCGCGTGGCAGCGCGCGATCATACGCTCATAAGTACTTCTTTGTTCGGTTCCGTTTTCGTCTCGTTCTGTTTTTTTTTTTTTTACCTGTGCGAGTGTTCATGCATGGGCGTCAAAGTGATTGTAATTAAAAACCTGCTATCGAGTAGTTTGTTGGCGAGTGTGTTGAGATACGTCAACAACATGCTTGCGTACGCGAGTTCTGGGAGCTTGCGAAAACGCGCGACAGCTTGCTCACAGATGCGCAGGCGAGAAATTAATCAACCAGTCAATCGGTCACACGTGTTGCCTTCAAACATTACACGTGCAGGCAGGACATTTACTGTAACACATGCTCAATAGACGACGTACTTGGGGATTTGTATATTGGAAGTTTTCGCACTGTTACTAATAATTTCAAACCAGATTAACGAGTGTTAGCTGTAAAACGCTTGGGTCTCGCATAAGTATCGCATATCTTTAAACTTTGCAAACGCGGAATTCCTTCAATACAAGCACAGCATTAGGCAAGCAACGCATAGGGACTTAAATAATTCAAATCAAGACTTCGTTTGCTTTGTGCTATTATTTTAAACAACTACAAGCCTGCCGCTTCAGTCCAGCTTAGTTCTCAGTTAACCAGTTGGTTTGTACATTGGTAATTTGCGACAGTGATGGTGATCTACAGTGATCGGCTGATATGCGCACTGGAATTTAATGTCGTTCCGAAGTGCTGCACGGATGCTTTCACAAAAGTGTTGACTGGAACACCACTGTATCGAGCGGCACACAGAAGCATGCACCCTGAAACACTACGGCCGTTTCACGTCTACCGAGCAGACTGCAAAGTTCGAAATCCGGAACTGTGGCATATGCACCATTTTCAATTAGTCAGTTCGAAGTGTCAAATTGTACTGCAAGTGTGTAGCTGCATAGACAATGCAAATGGTATTATTTTAATACGTAATCATACGTGTGTACAGAATAACCGCAAGCAGATATGCCGATCATTTCTAAGAGGCAACTGGAAATAGATGCCCATCACCTGCTAATTCATGTGCAAACTAATTTCAATGGCAGTATGCTTACCTACTCGGGTAACTAGGATGAATTGCACTGTGCAAACCTTTTTCATAAAATCTCATCAAACAAAAAAGAAATGGGTGTACTCCTTATCTTGGTCGAGTGTCCATTAAGTATCTCCTTTATGCAGCAAAAGGTCTTGGTGTGTCTGGCCACATGTAGCAATGTAATGCGTAGTATATAAGTACATGCCTCTAGTATCTCGTCTCCGTCGAAATTCAGCGTCAGCCGTTGGGATTTGAGCCCGCGACCTCCGAGTCGACAGTTCAGCGCCATAACTACTGGATCACCATACTGGGTCTGTACAGCGATAATTTTACGATGATGGCTCCTTCGTCTTCTACACAAGTGCATTCTGTTTAGTTAATAACTGCCAAATTAACCACTAAACAGTAATGCATAAACAAGCTTTGTGCCAAGTCAAGCTGATGGTTACTGTGTACAATGCCGCCCCCACAACGTGAGACATAACTCGGAGACGGCAATTTTTAAAGCAGTGGAGTTTAGCTGAGATAGAATTTTTAAATTAGGATTGGATGCTTTAGCGGCTTGTACAAAGGAGTCCCTTGCCGTCAATTTAACGGGAGCGCTTCCAACTCGTTTTGACCACAGAGATTTGTTATAGTGAATGTTTCCAGAAAACTGAGTGAAAACATTTCTTTTTATTCGGTGTGAAAATTCTACAAATACAAGAGAGAAACTGCTGTTCATGGAGGAGCATGTCTTCTAATGTCAGTTTCATGAAACATTTGCACAGTGTTTTTTTTTTTATGAGCACAAATAATATATTAAGTGAGATGCATGATCTTATGCACGTACAACATAAATAATGAACAGGCACACAAATTTTAAAGCTCCACAGACAACAGGATAATGTATGTTAATTGAAATCTGAGTACGCAATTTCATTGTCAGGATCACTCTTTAACCCTGCAAAAAAGTGTCTTCGCAATGTTTGTTGCTTTGTTTTCTACAAATTACAGCATATAAGATCTCCCATTTAATGCACGAATCCTTTTTTTTTCTTTACTGGTCTGAAAGCATAACCTTGAAATCCCCGACCAGTCAATAGTCAAGCGTACAGCTTTGCTCTACGCCGCCGCGGTGGTCTAGTGGCTAAGGTACTCGGCTGCTGACCAGCAGGTCGTGGGAACGAATCCCGGCTGTGGCGGCTGCATTTTCGATGGAGGCGGAAATGTTGTAGGCCCGTCTGCTGAGATTTGGGTGCACGTTAAAGAACCCCAGGTAGTCGAAATTTCCCGAGCCCTCCACTACGGCGCCTCTCTTATCATATGGTGGTTTTGGGACGTTAAACCCCACATATCAATCAATGTCAACAGCTTTGCTCTGAGGTTTGTGGAAAAATATACCCATCATCGATGCACTGTCCTTTGCCCACTCCAGGTTGAAGGCTTCTTCCAATGATTTTTGCATTAGCTGAATCCATTTTAAGCCTATAAATTTCTAATTTTGTGGCTCCACATATCCCTCCGACGTCCTGTGCTGTGCATTTTGTCTCCAGTTGGTGACCCTTGAATATGACAGATTCTGCGCTGTATCAGTTGTAACGAAGAATACAGAAAAAACGCACGAGTACAGTTCTTGGAGGGAGAGGAAGAAGATTAAACAGAATAAACAGTAGTTAAAAAAGATAGTGTCAAGATTAAATAACTATCCAAAAATTTTCCGGTCAGATTAATACATTGTCTGGTATGCTTGCACAATTGTACTAAAACTGTGTTTCGTTCATATATTAGCTTTTATTTCTTTTTTCTTCCTAATTTACAGAAAATTTTTTTATTATTATGTATTCTTCACGTTATCATCGAAATGTTACAGTACACAGTCCTGGCCAATACCCCACGAGCGGGTATGTGGCATAGCATTGCAGATTCAATCAATCAATAGCGACCACACCTGCATAATGATTACAATTCATGATGTTACATCAGTCATCTTCGCGCTGTCACGTATTATGTGCGGCTCAATATCATTGTTACGACGTAATAACCAACCCCCAGTCCAACACGCTTCTTCACAGGCACGCGTGCAAGCACACGAATGCACCGAAAAGATAGTCCACTTGAGCGTCTCGTAGAAGACAGCTACGTCAGCACGATCTCGGAGAAGACGCTCTTGGGGGCGCCAATGCCGTGAGGCTGGTCGTCCGAGCGCATCTCGGCCACGAGGGTGCGCGCCTCGTTGCGCGACATGTCGCCGCGCAGCAGCAGCAGCGACTGCAGGTGCTCGCCCGAGATGTCGGGGTAGCGCTTGATGAGTCCCGACACCTCGAGACTGAGAAGGCTGGTGTCCTTCATTTTGAGCACCTCTGCGAGCAGCGGAAGCGCGTCCAGCGGCGAGGAACCGTGGGACGAGCTCATGCTACCGCCTCTGCGCGAACTCGCTGTGGGCAACAAGAAAAAAATTTAGTAGTATTCGTATACCTTTTTCAGTCTCAGTGTACGCAACTACTATCAGTTGCAACTGCAGGGTTTGGAACAGTGCAGCTCTCGGATCAAGCGGACAAAGTATGAGCCGCTGCACAAAGATTATGTGGAGATCTATAACATTTTGCACAATGGAGCTCTCCAGCCAAGTTTAACATTACCTCAAATAACAGAATCAAATTCCAAATAATAATATATAACACACAAAGAACATAACTCGTACGTAATGCAAACGTGGCATTACCAACATTAGAATCGCCACAGGAGTCCACGGAAATAAACTGTGGTTTATGTGTGGCTGAGCAGTGTTGTTGGAGCGTCGGGCGAAATTTGCCAGGAAGTTAAATTTTTATACCCAAACCGGCATCAACAAATGTTCATCAGCTAGAGAATGTCAACTACCTGAAACATGTGAAAGACAATGTATGTCAAGAAAACGAGAAAATGCAATAGGATGGGGCATATATTTATTCCAAGGTTGCGGTTAACCATAAGTAAACTAGTTACACATAGAGTGCATGAATGAAAAGGGGAGGTATCAGCTTGCCCTGCTGGTGCATTAATTTTCGCTATTTTGCCAGCATCAGTTGTGGTTGGCCCTTGCTCCTGTGACCCATGCCAACAATAACCCATGCAAGCACTAAACCTTGCCATGCCAGAACAAGTGTCGACAGCAACCTGCCACTAATGCACCTCTCCATCAAGAACTTCACACGTGATGTTTCTGCTCAGTTCACAAGACTCTTTCACATGATAGCGACGGGAAGTTCCACTGCTCAACTCTTTAGTGTACAGCAATACACATTTGTTGTAATGGCCGGAGCGAGTGACGAAAGCATGAGCTTTAGTAAGCCCCATTTCATTTATGCTTTAGGTGTCAACGACTGTACAATGAGCTGCTTATGCTTCCTAACCTGCAGATGGCGGTGTGGCCTTCCTGAACAGCTCGGCAAGCTTGTCGCTCTCCCGATTGATCTTCTCGGCTGCATCCTTACGCTCTTCGTAACCCTGAAACGTTAGTTGCACCATCGTTATCTTGCCCCCTTGTAATCAGGTACTACAGTTGTACAACTGCGAACCCCCTCGCAAATAAAAAGAACAAGGCCAAAATTTTATTCCACCAACTTACAACACAAAGTTACGACCAAAACTATGCAGATTTCCCGGAAAGAAAGCTCCCTAACTGATGATAAACTTGTACTGGTCCGGGATTCGCAATTAAGTGATTCGCCGTTTAGTGTCCAAGTGTTTGGAGTTTTTTATTAATTGTTTTTGAACCCACCTGCAAGATGAAGCTGAAACCTGCTCATTTTGCATCCTGAAACGTGTGCGACACATGTGTGCACATTGCTTGAAGTTTGCATGTCTGTAAATAAAAGTAAAGCTGCATGCATTCAGACTGCAGTTGCATCTATCATAACTTCATAAGTGTCGTATCAAGCAACAGCTGTGTCGTTCATTTGCATAGATAGTGACCACGCATGTTCACACTGACCTTTTCGGGATACGCTTTTTATGACACGCTCACCAATCACCGCTATGTAGGTGCATTTGCATCCTCGCTACAATTGCACCGAGGCAAGATTCACGCGTTCAGCCACAGGCTTGGCTGGTTGAGCTAAAGGGGAGACGTGACGAGCACTCCTATTAACACGCTTCGCGTCTGCCCTCTAATACGGCAAACCAACTGCACAGACAATGCTACTGCATTGATTTCAAGACGCGCATGAAGGCACGGAATCTGGGGAGGCTGGAAGCCCCACAAACAGGAAGTGAAAACCTAAACTGCTTTGCCGATTGGTAGTACATAACAGTCGCACCAGTATTTGTTGTAAAAGCAGTGGGCCCGGCAACATTTTTTACGTTACGCACTTCACGCTAAATACGACGATGTCTGAACAAGCTCATTACGTTGCTTGTGTTTACATTTAAAATCTTTACCAAGGATCTGCATGCAGCGCACGTAGTCGGAACATGGATTAACGACCATCACAGTTTCACCAACAGGGCAAAGCAATCAATGCAATACCAACCAATTGGTACAAAGTAAGGCTAGCACAGCTAACTGTTTTGGATCTGACCTAGTCTAACTCTTCAAAACGCTGGTTAAAACGAAAGTGGCCGCTCTAGGGAGACAAATTGTTTTCGGGCTGTTTGTCGTATCAACATGAAGTGGTGAGAACCACAACAAATACCAGCTGTCTAGTAATGTCTTTTTAAATAGTGTGTGCACCAGCACCCTTATGTTCAAAATGTGCAGTTGCTGCTTGAGAGACTCAAGAGCTTGGGATGCCACGTCTAGGTATGTGCTCTATGTATAAACTTTGTGTGACATGCACAACTATAAATGAAGGAAATAAGACTACATCTAATGGCTGGCTCTCTTTGTTAGACACAATATTAAAGAGATCTGACAGACAATCATACCTGAGGAAAGTATAGGCGATGTTATTAGAAGTCATTGTAATTTAAATGTAAAGAAAGGAAAGTGGATGAAAAGATAACATGCCGTGAGAAGGGACCAAACCTGCGAACTTTGAATAACGCGTCCAAAGCTTTACCAACTGAGCTACCATGGCAGCGATTCCCCGTCCACTTTTAGGGGTATATATGTGCATTAATCGTGGGAGTCTCAGTAAGCACCACCAGTAGCCATCATGACGGCGAGTGTGGAACACTCTTTATCTGCCTGTTGGGAGTCACGTAATGCGTGAACTTATTATGAACTGGCAGCTGGCCAATAATCTCTTGTATATACTATTTGAAGGCACCAAGTTTGCCAGAACAAGACCCTTGCTATGAATAAAGGAAGTGTACATCTAAGGGCTCGCTCTCTTCGTTAGACACAATATTAAAAAGATCTAAAAGACAAATCATGCCAAGGAAGGTATAGGGGATGTCATTTGAAGTAATTGTAATGTAAATGTGAAGAAAGAAAAGTGAATGAAAAGATAACTTGCCGGGAGAGACCGAACCTGCGACTTTCGAATAATGCATCCGATGCTCTACCAACTGAGCTCTTTTACATTACAATTTACGTTACAATGACTTCTAATAGCATCCCCTATACTTTCCTTGGCATGATAGTCTGCTAGATCTCATTATAATGCACAGCTATAGAATTTAGCAGAAATTTTCATAATTATGTTTGCTGTTCACGGAATGCAGGTTTCCCCCAAGCCTCAGAGGTGGTTCAGATATTGATGCACACAACACTAATGCCAGCTGTGGAAACCAGAGCACCGGCATGACCCTGGTAGAGCAGAGTGAATGCGTCTGCGCATATGCTTCGTTTTGTTATTTTTGCAGCCATACGTACTGCATGGAACAGCATGAATATGTGAGCACAACCCCTCTCCTCTGTCTTCTCATTTCTGCCGAGTCGCTATGGCAGCTCAAGTACTACCAGAAACCCACCTTGAAGGTGATCTTGCGCTGCAAGATGGCGTGCACGTACGACCGAGCCAGTGCCCACTGCACCTTGACTGCCAGCGTCTCAAGGTTCTTAGGCAGCAGGCGGGCATAGTCACGGAAGTAGTCCTCGACCGTGGCTGAGACTGTGTCGATGATGTTCGATCCCGTGAGCAGCCACTTGCGTGTCATGACGTCCATCAGCTCCTTGTTGAGGTCCAGGAAGAGCTCGTCACGCAGCGTGTCTAGGGTGCGCTCTTGTAGCCGCTCTAGACTCTGCTGCAGCCGGTGGTAGACCTGCAACGTGGACCTCCGTAAGTAGGAATCTCTTAGTGCAATAATTAGTAATTGATAGAGCTTTACGTCCCGTAGCACACTACAATTATGAGAGACAACATAGTGGAAGGCTCTACAAATTTTGTCCTGACACGTGATTATGAATTATGGTTTATGAGATTAGTGACTGCGGCTTTTTAACTGCTGACCCAAATGCCGTGGGATCGAACCACGGCTGCATCAGCAGCGTTTCGATGGAGGTGAAATGCTACATGTCCATGTACTTAGATTTCTCTGCGCGTTAAAAAACCCAAGATGGATAAAATTTTCACAGCCCTCCACTATCACGTCCCTCATACTATTGCACTTTTGAAGGTTTTATTAGGAAATTTCGACTGCCTGAGAATTTTTCATATGCGCCTAAATAATTATCTATATGTGCCTATAACATTTTTGCCTTTGTCAATAATGCAAGTGCTGGGATTGAACTGGTGACCTGTGGGTCAACAGCCGAGCACCATAGCCACTGTGGCAGCTAATTAGCAATCTCTTAATCCAAACTGACAGGTAATTCAAAGCGATTGATTGATATGTGAGGTTTAACATCCCAAAACTATCATATGATTATGAGAGATGGCGTATAGCTGAGGGCTCCCCAAATTTAGACTAGCTGGGGTTCATCAACGTGCACCTAAATCTAAGCACATGGGCCTACAGCATTTTCGCCTTCATCGAAAATGCAGCTGCCACAGCCAGGATTTCATCCCATGACCTGTGGGTCAGCAGCCGAGTGCCTCAGCCACTAGACCACCGCGGCGGGGCGGGTAATTCAAACTGCACAGCTGGTCCCTGCAAAGCTGTACTAACTTTGCTTCGTTTAGTATACCCCTCAGGGCCAGAGTAGGAGTGATAAAACCATAAAAAAGAAGAGAAGAGAGGGATAAACAAACAGCAGAAGCAGTAAGTTAAACAGGACCTAAGTATACAACTTTAGCTATTTTATTGCAGAAAGGCTCAAAGTCCTTAATGACTACAATGCCTGTAGGAACGTTGTTTCATTCGCGTGGGGTACGCAGCAAAAACGGGAACATCATCCTATACAATGCTTGGGTGTGCACACATAATGAAGTTTATTTCATTTTTAGTTTTGCCATTAGGACTATGCCATGTCCACTTATGATTAGCCTATTTTCTGTAGAAGGTATTAAAGATTGATAAACTATTGCGTTCTGTGAACTATACTAGTAACTGCCCTCTGGCATTTCAGGAGCCGATGCTATGTTCCCTTACTGCATGGTCTCTGGCCCATTTCTTGCCTACTTTGGCATTGAAGTCGCCCATCAGTATAGTATACTGTTTTTTTACTTTATTAAATGCTGACTCTACGTCTTCATAGAAGCATTCAAATAAATGATCATCATGGCTCGATGTAGGCGCATAGGCCTGTACCACCTTCATCTTGTACCTTTTGTTAAACTTAATTACGATACTTGCCACCTTCTCACTAATGCTATAGTATTCCTCTAGGTTGCCAGTGATATTCTTGTGTATAAGAAACCACACCCCTAGTTCTTTTTCATCAACTAATCCATGGTAGCATAGCACAGTTCTTCAGCACTGTATAAGCCTCATGGTCCTCCTCAATTCGCTGAGCCCTATTACATCCCATTTAACACCCTATAATTCCTCAAATAGCAGAGCTAGACTAGCTTCACTAGATAGACTAGAAGTCCAGAATCCAATGGTGGCCTGTCCGGACCCAGCGATTCTTAGCACCCTCCACTGCATCGCAGGTCTGACCACCAGCTTAGACAGTTGCTTCGCAGCCACTGGCAACTGAGGGCCGAGGGTTAATTGGTGTGTTCATGTTGGAGATAGTGGCCAAGTACTGCACAAGGGAGGCCAATCCTCCTCAGGTGAGGGAGTGCATTACCGGCAGGGGGTCACCAGTGAGGCCGCACCCAGACCTTTTTTTTCTTTTCTATTTTTTAATGATTCCTTCATGACTTATTTTAAGTAAATATACTATTGGAAATGGTGCGGCATCAGCATTCGAACGAAATTTGGTCATAGTATGCTAGGCTTATGCACTATCTCTAGGTAGGGGGTTCTGTTGCACTTTCTTAGCACTGTAGATTATACCACCTGACCGCCTATCAGTTCTCAACTTCACATTACTTGTAGCTCGCCTGGTCTTCCCTCAAATGTTTGAAACTTATATTTGTTAAAAATAATAATAAATAAACGACGCGGCTTCAAACTTCCGACCCTGTGAGCTTAGCTCAGCTTAGTTCGCTAGATGATCCTTCTTTTCATGTGTTTATTCTGCTGTAGCCTCTTTCGGTCTTGCTCAATTTTGATATTCTTGGCTTTAAAATAACCCCAATGTCGAAGTTCTGCTGCTTCAGAGGGGTAGCACACCTAGTTTGATGTTTCTTGTCAACTGACGAGTTGTGCGCTTTTTTTGCGAACTAATCGGCTACTTTTATGTGATTGTTATGTTGAGTGTATATGTCGTGGGCTACTTGAGTGCATGTAAAGTAAACGCGAAAAGTTTCTAACTGCTAAAGAATAGACTGGCACTGCCTTAAAAGCTTGTTGTATTTCGTTGGCGTTTTGGAGTAGCGATTAAAACTCTGGTAAACAGATATAGTATAGTAGACAATAGTCATCAGTCTGGAGTCAGATATATGTACTAGTTAATTACGTCTATGGCTAGCCTAATGATGTAGAGTAGTGGATGAAAAGGTAAGGACAAAATCATTTCTAGCTCTAGAAAGCGGCCAAAGGCAACAAACTTCGTATAAAAGTAATGACGTGCTTGCATCACTCACCGCATAGCGGAAGCTTGAATGAATAGACCTTGACGGCTTCCTTCGTATGCTGTCCAGCAAACGACTATTAGAACTACACACATACACAACCATAAGCCTACATGACACGTACAGCTTCAACTGTAACTAGGGGCAATCATCTTTGGGGAGCAACTGTAACAAGAGAAAACTGCGTTAGAGGATGACGGGAACAGGGAGACCATCGTCTCTGGGGGACAACTCTAAGACTATCGTCTTCATGGGACTAGGTGATTGAGAGACAATCTTGTAGGCAATCGTAATCGGGGGACAACTAGTGTCGGCGGTGTCCTAAAATTCTTGTAGGAAGCTCTGGACCTGGGTGTAGGGCTTCAGAGCGAAAGAAGGCGGTGTCACCCACCTGTGACACCTCGTTGTCTCCCTTGGCCAGGGCACCCTGGCCACTGCAGCAATCACTGTAGGACTTCTCAAAGAGTTGCTGGAACTGGAGACAGTTGTTGGCCACAGCGATGACGTAGTGGGTGAAATACTCTCGCACGCTTCGATCCTCGAAGTGGCGGTCCCGGAACTCGGTCACTGCCTCCATGTATGAGGCCACGAACTTAGTCGTCTGCTCCAGGCTAATGGTCAGCACCTTGCGCACCAGGTCCGGACCGACCGTCTTGGCAACCTGGAGTTCAGCTACGAGACCGTTAACTCTTTGTGGTCTATTTTCAGGCCCTTCTTGACAACACAAAATGGCCACAGAGGTCTGGGGTTGGGCAACACTTTCATGGTTGATTCGAACACTGATTCAAGTTATTTGATGGTTGATTGATGTCGCAATTTCTCGCTACACAATGCGCCACTTCTAAAGGAGTAAGCAAACTCTGTTTACCTGCACTTCATTTTCTGTAATTTCAGACTAGAAAGGACAAAAAATGGGTAAAGGTTTTGGACCACAAAGGCATGACCCTTTACTTTCCGAATTTGTGGAAAAACAGTCTCACGTTGCGATTCTTCTTTTTTTTTTCGTTGCTCTTTGAGATAAACATGAAAAATACTAAGCACAATGCATTGCCAACAACATCTTTATAATTATTTATGTTTAGGAGAAAGCTGGCTTCACTTTATGGCTAGCAGACAGTTTCTTCTTCGGTGATATTGAGGATGAAAATGGTACTATGGTATTACAGCCTCACCTGTGAATCATAAAGACAATTAGACTCGTGGACTACTTTGAGCTACGGGGGTGGAGCTTCTGCACATGTACTCCTACACAAAGTAGTCCAGTGTGGCAAGCCTTTCGCACAACTGTGAAAAGGGATTGCTGTGTAGAATAGGTGTTGTGTAGCATTCTATGTGTCTGCTTAGACGACCAATTTAGGTAAAATTCATTGCAAGTTTCTTAGGCGAGAAGATAGAAGAACCAGAATGAGATGGACGCTCACCAGAAGATGCAGATGCCATCTAGTATTTGAGGTGTACGTGAAAGGCATGACTTTCTCATGCATACAAAAACGCGAAATGACAGTGTCGAATTTTAAACACAATTGTCTCACTGGTCTCAAAAAGCTTCCTGCACAAAATGAAAGAGTTTTGTTTTGTTTCTCATGCAGAAAACATGGACACGATTATGGGTCTACATTCATGAGCGGTAATGTTCATGCAATAAGGCTTTGTAGCCTTCGCTTCATTGCTAACAAAAGTAGTCCACTAGTATAGATGCATGCCGGGCCATAACTAGGAGGGAATAGAAGGGACTCTGGCACACCCCCACCCCTCCACTTCGAAATTCTTTCACGCTTTAACTTTTCAGGTGATAGTAAAGCATTCGCACATCTTCATATTGACCACCAGTTTCCAAAGTTAGCTGGTCTACACAAAAACGCCCCCGAGAAAAATTCCTGGGAACAGCCTCGGCTGTACACACTTTCTCGTGTCACCTTTGGAAAAGAAATGTAGGCATTTTTGCCATAAAACATTGTCATCATCATTAACAACAACACCAACAACGCCTACGATAATGACAACGGTAACAATGATGACAACAGGAGGGTCCCGCTCACATTACCTGCAGATGCTGGTCGACCATCTGGAAGACGATCATGGGCGCCGAGGTGTGGTAGCAGCCGCGACTGTCCATGTCGGGCTCACACTCGCGGTGCCAGTCCTTGACATCCGACTGAAGCGCGTTGCGCAGCCAGTCCTGGTAGTTGGCCACCAGCGTGCCCAGGTACTTGTCGATCAGCTGCTGCACGTCCTGACGACCCAGCAGGGGCTCCAGCGAGTGGGTCTCTAGGGCCAGGTCCGGGTGGCCCATCAGCTCCTCGCTCGTGTACACCGTAAGCCAGCCCAGCACTGTGATGTACTCATTGCCCTCCAGCTCATTAGCAATGATGCTCTGCAGGTGGCGCGACAGGCAGCTGTGGTACATGCGCACGTACCTGCCACAGGACAAACAGAACAAAGAAAGGTAACAAGTCGTTTTGATATCTACTGTCAACTCATTCGTGCCAAGAACATTGCAAGACTAAAACCACCTCAGCATCAACATCATCATCAACCTGACTACACTCACTGCAAGGCAATTGGCCTCTCCCATGTTTCACCAATAAACATGGTCCCTTGCTTGCTGCGGCAACACGTCATCACTGCACACTTTTTTATCATATCTGTTGAACTAACTTTCTTCCTCTCTTCATGCAGCTGCCTTGCATGAGCTATGAGCGAGTTATGGCAGTATTACCCACCACTCGTTCTGCTCCAGAGTCTAAAAAGAGCAGACGTACCTGTTGAAGATGTCATATTCAGGCGGGAAGCAGGGAGCGCAGACAGTCTTGACAGTCCTCAGGTCATCCAGGACAATCTGCCGCGTCACCTCCAGGTGTCGCACCAGCCACATTTTGTTCTCGTGCCGGTCCTCAAACTGGTTGCCTTCGATGCGGTCCTCGACTGCGCTCTCCAGCACCTGTTGAACACAGTGTTCCAGCTTAGATAATCACGAGAAGTCTGGAAAATTGGATCCATTTGAATTGTTAAGTGGTAGGCCACTAATTATACTCCTTCAGTGAAGACACCATAGAGATTGTTATAATTATGTCCCCTTCAGTGCTGGATCATACAATTGTACACGTCAACTATGGAGGTGGGTCAGGCACTGCATGTTTCTTCAAGTGGCTTAAAACACAGGTTGCACATTTATACAATCTTCATTTAACTTTGTTGTTCTGCGTACTGCTGCAGAGAATCACTTTGCTGGAGACACTGCCACGTGTGACGTGCTGCATTCCAAGATCTGCCAAAAGATTTTTCTTTGCTCAAAAACGAATGCAACCAGAAAATGAACTGGGCAAGCATTTTGAGCATGATATTTAATTATACAATGCAAAAGTTGAAGCTGACTGATAGTGAGAAAATTAGATACCCAATTACATGCTAATTAACATCAACCACAGAAATTATCACAAAACAACGTATTGCTTCATTTTATTTATTGGGATGTACTATTAAGGGCCTCGAAATTTTGTAGTGTGAATTTGACCAACGCCTCCTAGAAAAATACTATGCCTGGGACATCGCCAGTTTTGCCATTAGAGGACTGCTGCCGCACGTTTCGAGCGGGCGCTGTGTGGTTGTGCTAGCGACTGTACCGCCGGACCTGGTGAGAGCTACGATGTTGGCAACATAGTGCCGATGGAGTGGCACAGCTGGCTGCTTTGTGCGGGCGGTTGCTTGCACATTTGTGAAGCGCTCTGGAGGAGCGCCAGTTCAATAAATGCCAGTAATTTCTTTGCAGTAAGTTCAGCTACAGCTTAAGAGCTTTTCGCAACAGGGTTTTTTTTTTCAAGCAGTCTTGGGGCAGCACTCCAGTCGGTTAATTCTCAGTGCACACTACAGCGTTACGTGTTAGCACCCTCTCATCTCTCAAAATTGCTTCAAGTCACTGGACACGCAGATAGCTCTCCAGGTATCTGCGACTTTTTTTCCTGAGGCTCGACAAGCACTTGGGCATGCAGCAAAACTGGATTTTCAGGCAATATGAACGCACGGCTCGAAAACACATCTCATTTTCCCTGAACACATGGAGCTCCCCAAGAATGCGCGTTGTAGCTTTTTCCTCACAAGTTTATTTCTCTCGATGCCTGTTTATCTGCGCAGCATCATTTTAAACTCGTTTACCATGTCACATCGCTAGCGCGTTCGAGATGCGTTTCGTCGGGCTCTAGTTTGATTAACTCCTCCGTTGGTTTCGACACTGGCATTGTTTCCGTCAACACGCGTCACGTCGCCTGCTCAGTTACCAACGGTGTTGCTGCAGGTTGCAAGGACTCGCCGCGAGAGGCTCTAACGACTGTACCGGTTGGAAAGGGTAGGGCAGCGCTTTTGTGGCATAGTCTTTTCTAGGAGGCATTGATTTGACACATTTTTAAACAGTTCATAATAATTTGCACCTGAGCGGGTTATGCACTAAATATTCAGCATCCTTGTCAACTGTAGCAATTAATAGAGCATTCATTGCCCTCCACATGTGATGTAGCAAGCTATCCACTTAGAATCTGGAAATCATTTGAATCAGCTGTTACCAGGGTGATGTAAAAGGTCCCATCACTTTGTGTTCTTTTGCATAATGCGAAGGTTGTATATTTGCTTCCCACTGATGGTATGCTTTTTTTCATTTACTTTCATTTACTAATTCCCGCTATGCTTCCCTTAGCCTTATGTAAATGGCATAAAATCAGTGCATATGAGGGCTCCTGTATCTTGATACAGGAGCCCTCATATGCACTGATTGCATATGCACTGATGAGCCTCATATGCATATGCACTGATGAGAACTGTCTACAGAGATGCATAAACACAAAAGCATTATAAGCCTGCAACCTCTTGAAACTATATAGTGGTGACAACTTAACGGTGCCAAGGGGCTGGCACAGTCATGTTAATTAAAAAAAAAAGAAGTTCCATAACTTACCCACACCAGCCAATCTGTAAACACCAAATTAAAAAAAAAAATACTTTCACACATGACAGAGGAAGAAACACTGTTTTGTTAATGTGTGCCCCGAGCACAGAAGAAATTTTTCTAGTTATATACACGCTTATTCTACGATAAAATTACAGTTAGACGTAGCACAGAAGGAGCACCAAGGGTGGCACATCAAAGACAAAGAAACTATGCAATGTTTTCAGATCCCCGTGATAACATTTTCAGTGGCATCTCGGCATGCTTCAGCTTCTTGTCTGAATATATTTTCCAAAGCGTTCATGCCTCTGAATAGGATACTTCAGCAGTGCACAAGAAACAGAGTGACAGGTTTTTGTCAAAGACTGCTTGATATCTCTCGAACCCACATACACTTCGCTCAAGCTCTAAGATAAACACAGTGTGTGCGGAGTATTGCTGTCGTGTATTTACAATTCTCTTGTATGTCATGTGCTTTCCTAGCACTTATAATCGTTACCTCGGCATTTCAAGGTCACGAACGACATACATGCTAGCAGCATGGCACAGCATTCTTGATAGAAAATGGCAAGAGCCGAGTTCTTAAGAAACAAAATGCGGGCAAGCGAGATGACGATTCTTGTTCTGTGGCAAAAATGATCCACAAATAGTAAATTTTTTCTTCAGTACGTTAATGGAAGTGTGAATTCAAGAGCCTTACCTCGAAGCAGCGCTTCCTCCACTGCTTGGGTCTGCTCGGTGGCAGGAAACCGCCCGAGGACTTTTGACGCTCTAGCGCCGCCTGGTCGCGCCGCTCCTCGCGTTCGATGATGCGCAGCGCGGTCACCACTACCTGCGGATACATTTATGGGTGACGCAGGTCAATAAAAAAATTGCTTTTATGTACCACAGGACCACCCTGCAGTTCCACACAGGGTGGTCACAGAGGGCGGTCGCACAGGTCAGCATTCAATCAGGAAAACTAACTGTTCAGGTCGCAAATGGCTATAATCCGTTGCGGTTATCACTTGTTAAGATGCTGCTTTTTAGTTGACTCTCTCGCAAATGTGTCTTGTTAGCACCGCATGACCTGTGTTCACTGTTGCATTTGCAATGTATAAAGGCCGGGTGATTTTGAAATAATAAACACAGTTGTATCTAGTAGCACCGCGTCTTCTTCAAGATAGCTTCTAGTAACCACTAGGCCACCGCTGTGGCACTTCACAATGAGTTTTCCAAAACTTCTCCGCAAAACGCACACCTACCTGCGGTTCCTTGCGCACCGAGTTAAGTGTCCTCTTGAGCACCAGCCAGATCTGCTTGCCCAGGTCGTCCGACAGCTTCTCCACATCTGCGAAGTACTGCTTGAGCATGTTGCGGTCAGTCACACTCTGGCTGGGCAGCTTGTGCAGCTCGTAGAGAAGATCATCGCGGGAGTTCTCGAGCTCAGACAAGGCCTGGTGGGCATGGAGCAGCTTGTCGTTGGCAATCAGCTCCTGCGTCTTCTGCACGCTGCCCGGCACATTGAAGATGTGCTTCAGGTTCTCAATGGCTGCGCCATACTGAGAGTGCCGGATGCTCTCTTCTTTCACTTCCTGCATGACATAGAGTGAATGAATGAATGTTCCAAAAGAAAGAGAGGTGTATTCAAATCGAGCGTAACACTGTAGGTTTTAGTGGCCACACAAAGCTTAGGAATGTAGTCAAAACCTTGCCCAGGTGATCAGCATGCAGTGCCAGATGCCTCTGCGACTACAGATTTTTTTTTTCTTTCTTCAAACCGTGACGTTAGCCCAATCAATTTGATGGCTCAAGTTTTCTGCGTGCTCCCTCTCTGTGCATGCTTCACTTACTCAAGCTTTTTTCATGCTCTGGCAAAGCATGCAGAAAACTTGAGTGAGCAAAGCGTACACATAACCACATAACCACTGCTAAAGAAAACAGTTGCTTGAACAAGGCAAAGGTGTCTTTAAACCATCTTTGCATATACATGAAAATTTTTCTTCTCCAATGTGGTGCTTAATTTGTAAAGCACCAGACACACAAGCGTACACGTGTCTTATAGGCTCACAGCTATGGCAAGTTGTCCCTTTGTATACTGTATTTTCTGTCGTTATTTTAACACTTAAATTGAGCAGATTAACTTGCTTCCAAAAGAACTTGTTGTTGGGCTAGTTGGTAGAGCATTTCGAAAAGTTAATTCGAGCGCGAAAACTTGACACGATCACTAACACACGCACACACCCATGCATCAACCACACACAGCGCACAACTGCATCAAACACACACAGCGCACAACTTGCTTCCCCACACTTTTTCTGGTGTCCTCCCCCCTTTCCTTTGCAGCAGTGAGTAGCAAATATACAACCACTCGAAACCACCTTGTATACAGCTCATTACTCCTAGAATGTCACATCATGCGTCTTAATGCTAACCATGCTGAGCTTCAAATGTTTACTAAGCTTTGGGCTTTACACTGACATGGTTCTGCGTCCAAGCACTTTCTGTGGGTTGCATTGCAATTTCGAAGCATTATCTAATTAAGACACGTGACACTTGGATCTCAGCTACTGATGTATGCGTGCATTTCAAAATGAATGGATGGATGGATGAAAAACTTTATTGGTGTCCTGAAGGATTCCACCCCCATTTTATAGGGGTAGGACCGCGGGCCGCTCCCAAGTAGGGACGGGGAGGCCTAGCCTCACCGCCGCATCGTGGGTTTTCTGGACAGCCTTGAGTTGTTGTATGAGGACCGGACTCGTGAGCATTAAATGAAAGGCATTTTCGAAAAATTCTTGATTTTTTTCCTGGTAAAGCAGGACACCTCCAAAGCATGTGGTTAAAATCACTGCGATTATGACAGTCCGGACAAAGTTCTGATATGTCGGTGTAATGGCTATAGGTAACAAGGCTAGGATATGTTCCTGTCTGAAGCATGCAAAGAGAGAGATTGCCTGTGGCCTAGACAACTTTTCGTTAGGCAATGGAAAGGACCTACGGCCTAATTTATGGTGCTTTTTGATCTCATTGAAGGTAGTCAAAATGTCCCTAAAATGAAGGTTGGGGGCCGATTCCTCTGTCTGAGAAGCACAAGTCCCGGCACGATAAGTGAAGCCTCGCACCTTGGAGTGGGCTAGCTCTTTGACATAGGGAAGGCCCTTGACCTTTAAGCCAAGGTGAGCAGGGAACCAAATAATAGTGTGGTGGGTGAGTTCCTTGTGAGTGAGAGTTCTAAAAACTTCCTTGCACACGGAACCAGAAGCGAGGGCCCTAGCAGCGGATTTAAAATCCGTATAAATATCAGTTCTGTGTAGATCAAGGGGAGCTAGTGCAATGGCTATCTGCACTGGTTTGTAAGAAGTGGTTCGAACCGACGCTGCGGATAAAATCTGACCCTTAGCATCTACGAATACTACTGCAAAGTGAGCGGAAACACTGCACTGGGTGGCATCAACAAAGCATGAAACAGACGATTGGGTGCGAGCTTGAGCTAAACGAGAGGAGATTCGAGTGACACGCCTGCCCACGTTGTACTAAAGATGCATATTTCGTGGAAGGGGACACACTTGGATGCGAGAACGTATGTAATCATCAAGTGGCGTGTTTTGCACTTCGAGCATCAGGGGGGTTGTCTCCAGTGTCAACCACCATTTTTCTCCCCCCTGGTGTGATCAAAAGCCTGCCAACCTGTGCCATTTGTTGAGATCATACCAAAGATTAAGGACACAACCTAGTGACCACTGGCCACTTGAGTGATTTAACTTTATGGCTCTTGGTTCGTTATTGGCAGTGTGCACTGGCAAAAAGAAATGTCTGTCATTGGACTGGAAAATCATTCAATCCCGTATGTTCTTTCAAAGCAGAGGTCCTGCAACTAAGATGTTTTATTGTCTGTCATGTGGGCTTCCACTTAATTGAAGCCTAATAATAATATGTTCACCAAAGAGGAAGGTTACAGAAAATGCAGGTCACCAGCTGTGCACGAAATCGTTTTAGGTGGCATTCTTCGGGCCATGGAGAAATGTCTATAGCTGTGTGAGCTCGAATGAATTGTGAACTGATCCACTGGTCTTTCGTATACTACTGGCTATCAAGACAACTCTTGGCCACCTATTGTAAGACATCTTCAAGATTACAGGACGGCGACGTCTTTTAGCTGTCTCTAGTAGTTGTCGACGTCCTAGCTCACTTTAGAATTTATGGTGCCCAGGAGCTGTAAGAGACTCCAATGACTAACTAAACTTCTGCGCTGACCTAGTTCTCGTGTAGGATCTCGGTGTAGTGCTAAATCCTGCGCCTGATGCAGCTCCACTACCGTGAAACCAGGCGGTGCAATTTCGCGTTTACCGAGGCGGTGGCGCCTTCTTACGCAAGGCGCGGGTATCAACCGGACGTTTCAGAAGCGCTTTTCGCGATTAGAGGCATTTTTTATCAATTCTTGGTTATTTCTACTAGTTTATGTTATTTTAGATTTTGTCAGTATATCTCGCATCAGTTTAGCGCGCTGTTAGCCTTGCGACATGGGATACTGCTGCAGTGGATGGACAAGCCAGGCTGCTAAAGTGCTCACTTTAGCAGCCCGCAGGAAATAAACTTCGCTTCACTAAAACGGTTATTTAAATATACCTGCAGCCGTTCAGTGAGGCCTGGCAGCGACTTGAAGATTTCCTGGACGTCTTCGTTGAGGTTGTGCTGTATTTCAAGCAGGTCGTCCGGGATGGACTTCTGCAGATTTAGCGCCGTACGGAAGCCGTCGAGCTGTGACTGTAGGGCCGTTTTGAGCATAGCATCGATGGACGCCTTCTTGCGACTCACGCGCTTCTTGTACTGCTGAACTTTTTCCAGCTGTTCGGGCACCTGAAGCATCGTGACGATGTGCTTGATCGCCGTCGCCTTGGCCTCGGCCTCCAAGGCGTTCACGTCCATGGCTGATCGCGAACGGAGAGAGCGTCTGCTCGTGAAAAAGTACCGTTCTGTGAAATCCCCTTAGAAAGGGCGTCAGCACGCGCTCATCACAGATTGCTCAGCAACCGCCGTCTGTGACCGGCTGCTTTTCGTCACTTGATCGGCATAACGTTGCTTAAATGTGAGGACGTAGTTAATAAATAAGGGCAGCAGGAAGCGACGGTAAGCACAAGTCCAACGCCCCCAGCCAGCTTTGCTCCTGACGGACTGCCGGCGTGTTTTATAAACCGACTTTAGTACGGCAGTTTGAGCGTACCAAACCATGTCACGCAAGTAGTCGGTAGGTGTTCTGTGGTTGCATCACGCGTACGATGTAACTAAGTATCACGGCTAGGTGGCGTTAGCCGCCGCCCGATTTAAAGGGTACAGCCATATCAATCTATCCATTCATCCGCGCGTACGAAGCTGCGTCCGAGGCTTAACGAGCATCTTTCTTCTCTCTCCACGCCGTCCATCTTTGGCTTACACATCGCCAGCTCAGGCCTCGCACGCTGCCTGCCAAGCCGCCGCATCAAAGAAAAACCTCGCCATGGCCCCACCGTGCTATGCAGACTTGGGCAAGCAGGCTCGCGACCTGTTCAACAAGAACTACCACTTCGGCGTCGTGAAGCTCGACTGCAAGTCGACCACCCAGACGGGCGTCGAGTTCAACGTGAGCGGCACCAGCCTCAATGACACCGGCAAGGTGAACGCCTCGCTCGAGACCAAGTACAAGGTTCCCGAGTACGGCCTCACGCTCAAGGAAAAATGGAACACCGACAACACGCTCTCGACCGAGATCTGCAGCGAGGAGAAGCTCGCGCGCGGCCTCAAAGTCGCCTTCCACGCCAACTTCGCGCCCCAGACTGGCAAGAAGTCGGGAGCCCTGAAGGCGGCCTACAAGTTCGACAACGTGCACCTGAACGGCGACGTCGACCTGGGACCTCCGGGTCCACTCGTGCACGGTGCGGCCGTGCTCCACTACCAGGGCTGGCTCGCCGGCGGGCAGGTCTCGTTCGACACCACCAAGAACCGGCTGAGCAAGACAAACTTCGCCGTGGGTTTCCAGGCCGGCGACTTCGTACTGCACACGAACGTCAACGACGGCCAGGAGTTTGCCGGGTCCGTGTTTCAGCGGGTGAACCCGCAGTTGCAGACGGGAGTCCAGCTGGCCTGGACCGCTGGCACGAACGCTACCCGATTCGGCCTGGGTTGCGTCTACGACCTCGACATGGAGACATCGGTTCGCGCGAAGGTGAACAACTCTGGTCAGATCGGGCTCGGGTTCACGCACCGCCTGAGACCGGGCATCAGCCTGACCCTCTCCACCATGCTGGACGGCAAGAACTTCAACCAGGGAGGACACAAGCTCGGACTCGGGCTCGACCTATCGGCGTGATCGCCCAAGTTGGCCGACCTCTGATCGCCGGTGCAACCATTTCAGCTGCTTAGGCCCAACAAGCGCACCCACGGCTCTACCGAAAACCCCTTTACTTTTTTTTTTAGTCACGGGAGAGTGAAAAAAGTCTTTGACCACGCATTGGGACTACCAAATAGCAAAACCTGTTTGCATTTTGAGGACAGTTTTCTGTTCTTTCACAGTATTTCTTTATAGAGCTCGTCTCTTGGCGAGCGCTCCTGAATGTGTGCAGTATCTTGTTCCATTGGGCACTATTTAAACATGTAACTCCCTGTACTGTTGCTTTTTTTTTTTTTTTTGTTCCGGTGTCCTGCGAGTGAAGTCTAGTTGAGTGACTGAAGAAGATATAGGTGTTATCACTGTTTTTTTTTATTACTTTCATTTTGTCGCATCTCCTAGGAGAAGCACTGAAAGGAGAAAAAAAAAAGGCTAATAAAAACATGTTGGCGGAGCTCAACAACAAAACTGTGTGGAGTTCTTGTGAAAAACTACTTTGCTTGCTGCTGAAAAATGCACTTGGATTAGTTGTGCAATATAATTTTACCACAAGCAGCTGATGAAGCAAGTCGCAAAGCATTTGAGGGGTTAAACCGGATCAGAACTTGGCCATGTCAACCACTTATGTGCAGTAGAAGACTGGTTGGTTCTTCCATCTTTAGTGCAACCCTCCACTACGGCGTCTCTCGTAATCCTATATTGGTTTTGGGATGTTAAGCCCACCATGTCAATCAAATCATCCATCCTTGGTGCACTGGGAACAAGAAAAACCATGAAAAAAGTAAAAACAGTGCATTGTGCTAGTGCAGTGATGCGTCTTTCTGTCTTGTCAAGTGCTGTAACTGCATGAAAAAAATAAATTTGAAATACGCTGCCCTTTTAACCTGCAGTGCTTACCCAATCATATGACCCAGATATTAGAGATTCTAGCGTGAGACTACAATTTCACCAAAATGACTTACTGGATAAGTACCAATATGAGTGCATATGGTCTCCCTGGCGATACTAAGCAAGTTTTGTAATGTGCAAAACTAGCCTCAGTAGCTAGAATCGATTTGAGAGCCTTGTTCACAACATTCTCGATGGAACCATTCCAGATTCCAAGGACTTGTTAATCGTCGTGTCAGGTGTGACGATGTAAGGCTGCAGGAACCCTATCACGCTTGAACCATAACCATCATCTGGGTTCTGGGAAATGTGAGCTACAAATATAAAGAATTCATGAACTGAGTACTGTTAGCATGGGCAAACTGCATCCTTAAGTTAAAGAATAACAAGTAGCATAAGTCCTTGAGAGCCTCATCACTCATAGCTGTCAGGCAAGCACACTTTGTTCTTGCATCATCCAAGTCCTTGAGCTGTCTTCTAGACATCATGTGGCAAATTGCTTGCTGGACAGCAGTTGAAGACACTCTCAATACAGTGAGGGCTTTACTCTTGGACAGATGATTGGAGACATCCCTCTGTTTTTCTTCTTTTGCAGCCTGCACACGCTTGCTTAACTAACATAGTACAGCCTATGTGACTGCTTAACGTATTCAATTTATTGGAACGATTTATAGTCACTGAGCATTGGTAGTGCATTCTACACGTGCTATGCTTTTGTACAGTTGTGAGAGTTGGGAGTTGTAGTAACACGGATGAAACTTGTTTTTCACTGCCTCGGTGTACTAGCCATAAAGTAGGACTATAAGAGCAAGTTTGACTGAAGCAATGTGTTGAAGTGGATACATTTCATTGCAACATGCTTCAACGAATTTTTAGTTCATGCTGGTTCCATTTTAACTTTCACTTAAATCATTGTGTCACTCAAGGAACAAAACGACACTCTCAGATGGCTAAATATAGAAGCATAAGCATAGTCCCTCAAAAGGTTTTGTAGAAGGCTGGCATGCCATCCCATTGTTGAGCCCCCTTTGGTTCACAGCTGATACTGGAACTTGTTATTTGGAGTTAAGTGTATGTACTAGTTTTGAAGATCATATGGGTAGGTACTTAATTATGAAATTGTTTAGCCTGCAGAGAAATCGGAGGAGATAGACAAGTTAATCATAGAATGAAGGTAGCAGGACACTTTTTTTTGGGGGTCCCCTTGGCCAATTTTTCCAATTTCTTGTAGCTCTACATGAAGTTTATAACAGTGTTAAGCATTGGTGAGCCTGTGAACTATGTTAGCTGTTTTGTCAGCTCTTAGGGAAGAGTTTGCCGTCAGTAGAAACGAAGTAACAGAAAACGAGGGTGGTGCTTTTCCGCATTCGTTGTGCCAAGAAGCTTTGCAGTTTGATGCCGGTTTAATGTGACAAACTATACGACTAAAGCTTGTGGAAGCAGGGTTGCATCAAATAGGAAAATATTTGTATGCCATGTAGTTTCAAGAAAGCGAAAATCTGTACTTCGTTTTTGTTGTGCGCTACAGCGGTCGTGGTTGCTACTGGTGCACCCCAGTGCGTGATTTACTGGTGGCCCCACCTGCTCTTTGGTAACGTCACCTTTATGTTAATAAAGTTCCGTCTGCATTCTGGCCATGAGCTGGTCATGGATGCACGCCCCCGTCCCGACAACAACCTCTACTTGTGCAAGCATACCATTCTGCTTGTTCGTGGCACAACTCGTTTTTGCTGAAGAAAAGCCTCATATTCTGCAACAATAATTTTAGTTAGCACAGCATGGAATTACTTGGTGATCTCTTACCCTACCTTCATTACATATGTGACACAAAGTTACATTGGGTCCCGAATATGAGCACTAAAAATTTTTACAGGATCGATAGCTATATGAATAAAATTTAGTATACAGTAGGCTCTTGTTAAACAGAACCTGAAGGGACTATAAAATAGTGTTCTGTTTAACAGGAGCTTCATTTCAGTGATGTTTTCTGCTTAGATGAGGCCCATTTACCAAGAGATCAGTGCAGAATTCAATAAGAAACCAATCATATTAGAGGCAGGTGCACTGTACAGGCAGAAGTTCTGCATAAGAGATTTTCGTTTACCGGTAGTCTTTTGTACAACACCTAGGCATCCACATGGTTACTATAAGCAAATCATTCCATATGTCATGACCAGCTCAATTTCCTCCTCTCGCACTGTATTTGACAGGCTGTTCCAAAGATTTCTAACAGTGTTACTTAGGCTGCTTGCATTAATAAGCTTACTTATCAATGCTGATTAGGCATCCCTGTCACCAGCAGAGCCAGCTTTACGACTTCATTCTTGTGCCCAAGCAATACACGTCATTTTCAATTGAAATTAAGCCTGATTGGGATAGATTTTCTTGATCCGGACTGGCTTCCCCCTACATCTTTTTTTAAATAAAACCAAATAAGATAGTGATATTAAACCCCAATTGTTATATCGCACCAATTTAACCATGATTGAGCCTGAGCACAATTGAATGTGGCCCCGGAGGTTTGTTGCTGCCCTAAAAAACTTCCCGAGAACAGCATAAAACCAACGCCTCCTCTAGCGAGATGCTCAGGACGCCGCTGGCTATCTCGATTGTAACAGTGTTGTCTTGAGTTGTTGTCGTTTGCCGAGGGATGGCATCACGTCCTTCTTTCTTGTACCAGTTCCCCTGTAGTATGCATGTGCATACTACCGGGGAACCGGTAGTATGCACATGCTCACGAGTGTTGCAAGTTGCCACGACAGGGATCACTAGCAACTGCCCTCATCACAAACGAAGAAGAAGAGAAAAGCAGCAAGATTTTGGCTCACACGGCATGCATATTTCTATGGTAGACAAACCAACGATGCAGCTGACTGTGCAATTAATCTTATCTGAAATATCAGCTACACAGACTTCCTGCTTCTGGTCTCTCTTAACATAGCGTATATCATTCAATTTATAACTTGCTGCGCTGATCTACAGCCATTTTCTTATGTTTCTTCATTATCCTTAACGTTGCCTTGCTTCCAAGGTTTTGTTATGGTGAATGTCATTGGCAGATTCGTAGTGGCCGATGACCTCTGGGACGGGGCATTCCACTTTCTGGCGGAAGGCAGCTGAAAGAAATCTGCTAATTACACAGGTGCTCTAGCCAGCGCAAATGGCGGAATGCACTATAATACTTCCACTTCCAGAAGTGGTCCGCATTCCTTGCATTTTGCGCTGTTTTCTTCTTCGCAGGTTCACACCGAGAGAACAGACGTGCTTGGGCAGCACATTTTTTTGGTCGCATGTAGGCTTGCGGGAATATTCAGATACTTTAAATATTCGAACAAATATCACGGTATTCAAATTCGCTTAGGCTCGAATTTAAATTAATTAAAATTTCAAAGTATTCAAAATGATATGTCCGTATGTGACACCCTTCAGAGATGGTTTCACTGCAGTACAGGAGTGCTAAGCCTAGAAAACACCTACAAAAAGAAAATCCGCCCTGTCGTGCAGCCCTATTTCCATGGTTAGACGAACATATTATTCTCACACAAATTAATTATTTATTAAATTAAAATCTTGCTATACCAGCCCATATAATCTAAAGTATAGTACATTTATAGAATGTAACAAATTTTACAGATTATCAATAGCATTCTATTGGAAGTCAAATCCCGCTTACTATTCAGAGTTGTTTACATTTCTTCAAACCAAAAAAAGTGGCATTTGTTTCAATTTTTGAAAAATAGTTCGCAGGTTAGTTAAAAGGCCACTCACCAGGTTTGACAATTTTGAGCTGACAAGCGCAATGCGTAGACGAGGCGTACATGATGACGTCTGCCAAAATGTGCAACGCTACGCGCCGCGGAAATGGGTCGAGTTTCAAGATGAATGCTGCTCCCCTTCCCTTCTGCCGGCAAGCGTTTAGAGAATGAAGGCATGACGTGCGCGTATGAATGGCCCTACGTACATGGCAATGCAGTGACGTTGGTCCTCTATGTAGACGACTCTGCTCTGACGTTGCACTCTAGATAAATAATGAGACGCAATAAGAGAATGTGATCGTCTTTTTTCCATTTTTCTCCCGTGAATTGCAATGAGATGCGGGGCTAATGTGTCGGCGTTTCACATGCGTTCGTGTCCCCGGGGTCAGCGCATCGAGCAGACAACCGCCGTGGAACGCTCCTACGCGTTCGCGCACTCATTGTGCTCATGTATTCTACCGCATCTAAGCCAGCGTTTCCAAACCATCCCGCAGAAACAGGCAGAAGACCGCTGGTCAACAAAGCAACGCCGCTCACGTGCTCAGGAGTTGGACTTGTTTGGGCACGTCATGCGCACGTGACCTTTTTGTCGGATGCCTAAGAGGATGGGGAAGAGATTTGGCTTGCGAAGGCTACGTGGAGGAGCGGCAAAGGTTTCGAGTTTGCCTCCTCTCATCCTCGTTTTGGGTCGCTTCGAAAAATTCGTTTTCTCCGCTCGTAATGAACCGATTCAAAAACTTTTTGTGGCAAAATGTTCCTCATCGAACACCCAATAACTTCCATTGTCTAACTAAAATTTGGTATGGGGCCCGGTGAGTGGCCCTTAAGTCATGACAAGTATGCCCATTTTTTAAAAAATATAATGTGTGATATACTATTACGGATGATATGGGTTTATTTACAATGAGGTCAATGAAGCAGCAGGCAGAAGGCAAGGGACGGTAAGATGCTGCCGATCAGCAAAATCCACAAAGCCTGTCCTTCCTCTTCGTTCGCACGCTTCTGCCGCCACATTAAAATATACATACCATCTGAATTCAACTGGAAATTATTCGAACCAAATCACCATTTGCTTCGAATTTGCTTTGAACCTAAAGTTTACTATTTGCACAAAGCTAATCACGTGGTATGCCACACTCTGCGAGCACACGCGGTGCTCGGGACTTTTGGTCGAATTTCACAGTTTTTTACGGAGAAAGCTGCTCTCTGAAGTGAGTCTGGCAGCGGAGATGCTCTGGATATGCTAATGAAACACACAGGGAGCGCTCTCGATCTGCCAATAGCTTCACATGGAGCAGAAAAACTGCTTCCGAAAGTGCTCCGAATCTACCAATGAAATTCACCATTAATGAAACAATAAAAAGCAAACAAGACAAGTTTGTCGAGATTGACAGGAAGTGGTCCTCTATTCCTCTTTCTTTTCGTCGCCACCCTTTTTCTCCATGCCCTCCCGGTGCTTGCGTTGCTTCTTCGTCTCGGCCTCGTCGATCGGTGCAGGCTTCACAAAAGGAATCATTTCCCGGTATGCTGCAAATGTGAGTGGACACCATCTTATTACAAGTGCAATTAGCAAACAAAAACTTGTGGAAAGTACTGAGGCATACTTGGGTTATAACACTCGTGAAAACGCCGAGTTCTCGCTTATGCTTCGTAGGTAGCCTCTAATTAAAATTTTGTACCTCTTGTAGGCTTCGTGGCTAAGAAATTAGAAGGCTCACGCTTTGACGAAGCAGAAATTTGCATTTATCGTAAAGCCAGTCTCCCCGAGCCTTTTGTCATTAAGGGCACAGCTGAATTGTTACTATTCCACTTACTACAACTCAAGTTTTCGGCTATTTCAACTGTTCCACGAGACTGTTCAGCAACACTTGCTGGCAATTACCCAAAAGGCACCAGCTAGTAGACGCACGCAGCGATAGCCATTATACAGTGAAAGTATGTATATATGGAGAAAGAAAGGCGCAAGACGCAACCTTGAATTTCTAGAAGAGTTCAGAGAAACACAGAGCAAAGTGGGAGAATGTACAAACAAATAGAGATGTGCGAGTGCTCACCGGGTGGCATGAACGGCCTCAGGGCTTCCGGCACGATGACACCCTCGTCTGTTTGGTTGTTCTCCAGGATGGCGCAGATCACCCGAGTCGTGGCGCACATCGTTGCATTCAGCATGTGCACGTATTCTGTCTAATGACAAGAACAAAAGGTTAAGATACAGTATATGCATGTGCTGCGCATGTGCATGTATGTGTGCATCTACATGTACTGTGTAGAGCTGCGCGAGTAGAAAAATTTTGGGTGCGAAGCGAATATCAAAGTGCGAAAGTTTTAGAATATTTCTAGAATACTTTTCTAGTACCGTATTCACTCGCGTAATGAACGCACTTTTTTTCTTAAAAAATCGGAGCAAAGTTGGGGTAAATTACCCGGGGTAAATTTTATGAAAGCTTTTTCGGGAGAAGAAAAAAAATGTGGTAATGCAAAAAAAAAAAGTTAGGTCGTTTGGCCTTTTGGCTTTTAGTACGCGAACACTGTTTGGAAACAGCTTCTTTAATGCATTTTACTCATTTTCGGTGGTTGATGGCACTATCTTCTGCAAGCTGACCCTGGGCCTCCCGCACACACACGCCATAAAAACGCTTTACGACTATCTTTTCTTGCAATCCTTTAACTGCAACAATGGTATTTGCTTGTGAGTTGAGGGGCGTCTAAAAGGCGGGGAACGGGGAATGAAGGGACAGTTAGAATAAAGAAAAAAGAAAGGCTAAAAAAGAAAGGGAGGGGAGTCGCAAAAAGCCACCAATGGCGGCAGTTTGGTGACCTTCGCTTGCTTTGTGCTTATCAGCTGCCATGTCTCTACAATGTCTCTACACTCGCACCACTGGTGAACCCTGCTGGTGAACTTTGCTGTGGCGCACAGATAAGACGCAGATGCGGACATCCAACAAGCGAAGGGGGGGGGGGGGGGGGGGGGCGAGCGCCGAGGTGGTTGAGTTGGGTCGGCAAAGTAATAGAAAATGGAAGAGAGCCAATGGGTGAGGAGGCGCCAGGTGTCAGTTAGCGGGATTGCAGCGGATTAATGTAGGGGATGCATTTATTATTTCGGGGGAAAAAAATCCAAATTTTGATGACTGAAGTTGGCGGTGCGTTTATTATGTGAGTGCGTTCATTACACGAGTAAATACGGTAGTTCAAAGCGAAATTGGGAGAAAAAAAGTTGGACAAGATTCCTAGGCATATTCTAATGAGATATAGCAACATGAAAGCGTTTCTTTTTGCTAGGTTGATGAAATGCTGACGAAGTGATGTTTCATAGTTGTCTTATCGAGAATAAGACAATGCAGAGGCCGAATGGTATTAGAACATGATTTGATACAAGCAAAGTGTTGCCAACAACACTCTGCCTGTGAAAGGCAAAGATGCTATTTCCTCAGCCTCTCCTTCTCTTACAACTGCTGTGGAAGCCCAACTGATGTGGCAGATAGCGTTGTGCTCCCTTTGAGTTAGGTGCTCCAAATCTGCCTTGTAGACCTCAACACAAAAAAAAAACATTTGAAACTTTTGATTATAAAACACGTCGGCGTTCAAAATTTTGAACTTCCTGCCAGAATTTCAGGTCGAAAACCACATTAATTGAGCCTCCACCTCTCCTATGTCTATCATCTCTATATTAGAAATAGCGTTATCGCGAGTCAATATATTTGCGACCGTAGCTGAGCGTGAAGGGTAGCTTAGCCACATTACGAGAATGTAGTGAAGTGAAGCATAATAAAATCTGATGGGGTTGCTTTAAATAAGACGTTGACTGCATTTGTCTTCAGGAAGTACGAATAGTAAAAATTCCAGTGTGAATCGAATCAAATAGAACACATATTTATTTAGAATCTATTTAGAACACATATACATGATACTGCTGTCATGACGTCAAGGTGACTATTCATATTGAAAAAACAAAATTAAACACAAGCACTAAGTATTATCATAAACAGATGCGATAAGTTGCGAACAAAATATCGTGGCACATGTGAAGTGCTACAACATCAAAGAAACGGCACATAATTTAGCAGCGATTCGCAAGACAAGTTTCCTGTCGTCTATGGCACTGCATCGCCCTCAGCGGAAAGACTGTTTCTAAGGTTCAGAATAACCTCCACTGCCTGCCACACAGTTTTTGCCATGGAGATTCCTGGAAAAATTACAGCACTTAAGGCACAGTCCGCACTCTAAGGAGAGTTTCTTCGCCCTGCACCTTACGCATACTTGGGGTATGTTTCTACCATGCATCAATAGCCATCATCTAGCTCGCTTGTGTTTCTTTTTTTTTTTTTTTTTTTTTTTGAAAAGGGTGCGCTTTACAGTTTCCCAATGTCACAGCGATAGTGAGCATACCATACGTGACCTGAAAGCACTGGGTGTGCCGTGAGAACAAAGGGAAAGCGCTAAAGACCTAAACTATGCCCTTCTTCCTTTTAATTTTTTTTAGGAATGCACATCAATACTCGTTATCTGGCTCATGTGTTTCCTTATTTGGTGTAGAGGTTAGAAGAAGGCAACTGCCTCCTCTAACCTATTGATAGCTAAAGCTTTCTTTAGTAATTCGTGTAAGAATTATGCATTCTCCAAAAAAAAAAAAGAAGACCAAGGGAAGAGTCTTTACCTGCGCGTTCATCTTTTTGGTCTGGCCATACCGGACCAGTAGGCGGCGCGCTTGATAGTCGAGGCAGTTTGAGCAGGACACCAGCTCTCGGAAGGCACCAGACCCAGGAAACCAGGCTTCCAGGTCATGCTTCTTGGCCGCGGCATTGTTCAGCGCTCCTGGAATGCAGGGGGAAAGAAAATGTATGGCGAAACTTCTGAAAGCAGCCTGCCATCACCGATTAGAAGATTGACTGCCCGAGTGTTAAATTACTGATCATGTTCTTAGGACGTCTATTTTCTGTGAATGGTACTTCATTTATGTAATTTGCTGTTGTAAGATATATTTTGATCACTACTGTCCAAATTACAAGTCTACCAGTATTTTTTTTATGTTTGGCAATTTATTTCTGTGACTCTTGTGGCCCCCCTCTTCATATTTCTTTTAGTAACTTCGTTATTGCAAGACCCAGTTTTTGTGATGCCTAAAAACTCACCCTGAGACAGCCTCATGACCAACACCATGATGAATAAAAATTAAAAACAAAATCTACTGCTTGCTTATGAAAACAGGACATACATGACTAAATGCAATTAGGCATTAGAACAATGTGCAAAACAATTCATGCCATCAAAGTCCAGAAAGCGCATTGTGAAGATCGTGGAGTACCAGAGCAGCTCACTAACGATCGCACTGTCACTCATAATCTGCATGTAAAGATACTGCTTGTGACAAAATTCACAGTGCTGATTCCCCATGTTATAAAGTACATCAAAACTGCGATTTGTTGAAAAGTTTCAACACGGTCAACAAGCAAGGCACTTAGCTCACTCAGTCGTGATTGCATCAGCTGCATATACATATAATAAATAAAAAAATGCATAGCACAAAAATGGTTAAAACATTAAACAGAAAGCCATGCAGCCATCCTTTCAAGGAAACCATGATTTGACTGAGAATGGAAGTGGCACATATACATTATGCAATGGGGACTGTATGGAATATCACTAACAATAGCACATGACTTTCGTTTTCATCCAATGCCAAATGCAAAGCTACTGCTGAAAATGCAGCACAAAGTGAAATAGAAATAAAAGAAAGAAAGGGGAGGTGGGGCTTCTCACACTGACATAACGGACTCCCTAAAGAGGATGTCCTAGAAGAGCACAGGAATCGTACATACTGTTGAACCTTGATTTGATGAGCTACTAGTTATATCAAAGTAATTGAGTAATAGTACTGCTTTTAAGAAAGAGACACGAGCATATGTTCACAATGAATTGTTGGATATAATTAGTTATTGAATATAACAAGTATGTAAGCATATGCAAATATTTTACTTTCTATACCTAAATAAACATTTCAGTTATTCGATTTCGCTTTGACCCAAATTTAAATTATTCGGAATCCTTAAGTAGTATTCTAAATAAACAAATAAGTATATATAAACCGCATGTAACCCCTGTAAAGGTGGTTTCATTGCAGTGAAGAGACATACTGTGAATACGTCCATTCAAAGGAATCCGTATTGCCGCGAAGCTTTGCTACAAGGTTATACGAACATATTACCCCCACATAGATTCATAACTTCACATAGAAGCTCGTCATACCGGCTTATATGGTCTTAGTGAATTTTAAATTGTTACACATTTTACAGGTTATCACATGCATTCTACTTAAGTCAAATCCTGCTAATATTTAGGGTTGCTTCCGCTTCCTTTTTATGAACCAAAAAGGAGGACATTGGTACATGCCTTGTTTCAAGTTCGAAAAACAATTGTGCAGGTTAGTTTGGTCGTTACCATTATGCAGATTTTTTTATATATAATATGTGATACATGCCATTCGAATTCGATTCAAAATGATTCAACCAAATCACCCATTGCTTCGAACTTAAGATTTCCTATTCACACATGCTTACAAATATATTTCTGTCAGATGCGCATTTTTATGATGAGATCTTGACTCCAACCGGCCGGCACTCACTCAGGCAATAAGGAAGTGGTAATGGTGACTTTGCCCCCCAATGCGGCATGGTAGTCGGACAGTTCACATATCATCCAACTCAGACAGCGAACTAGAAAAATTATTTTACTAAACTCCATGGATGGTGCCTCACTATTCCCAGTGCGCATCAGAAATTTGCAAAGGTGTTCTTTTGGGCCCTCACCTGACACAATGCTGACGACGCGATAAGGAATGCCCAGCTTCTGGCAGAACTCCTCTGCGTTGCCGATCATCTCGTCGAACATCTCCCACGACTTGTTGTCGTGCGGCGAGGTGATGCAGAACTGCTCCACCTGGGAGAAAGGAATTCAGCGGTGATGTTTCAGATCCACCTACAGAGAGCGGACACTGCAAGCTGGATACACAGCACACTATTTGTGTGATGATGAGAACCTTCGTTAAAGCACGTTAGGGCTTGTTAACTTGCCAATAAGCATGCTCCAAGCTCACCAATTCATACATAAGTCCTCAGCTACCACATTTTCTACATACCATTCTGCACTGCGCACCACGCAGACGCTTCAACTAAAAAAACAGTTTGTGCACCCCTGTCCAGCTTCTGTACAGTCTTCGCCCCCTGAAGTGACATAATATTGCCCATGGGAAACTTTACACAGCACTGGCTTTGTCGGTTGGTCCTCTGCAGTGAAAAACAATGCCTTGGCCCTCCAGTGATGTGGTTTTGGCCATGTAGTTACTGCGTATTTATCTACCTGACCAGTGCCTCACATCGCGCTTCCTCACTGTGCCACTTTGATATTAGTGACGTTTGGGGAAAGCCTTGCTCAGTCACTGGATATGGACTGTTGACATAATGGCTGACTATGTGTTACATTACCGATGAGGATGGAGTTGCAACAAGCTACGCCTACCCTACTTCGTGGTGATAGCAAGTGAGGAACAGAAACTAGCTGGAATGATTGATCTGTCCCAGGTATCTTTATAATTACATCCCTTATTCGCAAATTTCTTGTGGCAACATGTTCACTTGTACAAAAGCACAATTATTTATTCACTACAAATTTAGGACTGCGAGATCGTTTAATGGCTCTTTAAGCATGCATCTTGCAACTGACCTTCTCGAACTGGTGAACACGGAAGATGCCGCGGGTGTCACGACCGTGCGAGCCAACTTCCTGACGGAAGCAAGAGGAGATGCCGGCATATCGGATGGGCAGGGCCTCAGGCGACAGCCACTCGTCCCGGTGAAAGGCAGCGATGGGCTGCTCGGAGGTGGCGATGAGGTACTTCTCGTCCACCGCACCGTCACCGCCCTTGCCGATCACCTGGTGGCAGAGAGAAGGGAGCACACAGCCACGTGGTGCAATGGCTAAAGATGCAAATATCAAGCTGGTAAAGATGGAAGTTTTTTACTGGGCATGCTTTTGCCTACAAAAAAAAAAGAAGTCAAAGTACAAGCAACGTTCGCAGTGATATGATTACAGTGAGCATGGACGTCGCTCGTGAATAATTTGATTGTCTTTAGAGCATGTCGTATTTTATACATGAGTAACCGAAAATTCTAGCACCATTACGTATGCTTGTGTTAGCTATAGAGTAATCTTGATTACTCGCACTATGCACGCCGTCTTATTAGAACAGCCTGGTACATCTTGGGTAAACGTGCTTTTAACCGAACAGGGACGGACTGAACGCACCACAAACACAGAGCGCAGACTAACAACTATTTCATTTTCAAACATTTTCTTCGCATATATACACAAAGGAAAGGCATAGCAAAAAGACCTGAGGCAAGATAAAAACGAAGTAGTCAAATGGGCATGCACATGAAAAAATTGAGTTGTTTCTATAAAATGAATTTCTTTTGAACGAAGGTGCACTGATACATTTGTTGGCATGTATCATATCATAAAATAAAGTAGTTGTTAGTCTACACTCTGTGTTTGTGGCTGTCCAGTCTATCCCTGTATGGTTAAAAGTGCGTTTACCCAAGATGCAACACCAGCTGGCCCATGGCTCTTTAGTCCTGGTACAGTTGGAACAATCGTTCCAAACATTCAGGCAGGGCCTGTGCCAAATAGATTTATAAAATTTTGTGAGCAAAACCCGATCACGTAAACATAAGGCAATAAAGCATAGCCATGCCATTCACAACAACCAATCGAATGATCGTATGTTCTGTTTAACTGTAGCTTCAAGCGTGGCGTACGCACGCAGCACAGCTCGTCTGCCGCTTACCTTATACAGCTCCTCGTCGAATTGGCTGAGCTGGGCCACCTCCTGCATGACCTCCTTGCGCATGAAGAAGGGTGTATACAGGGGCGAGTAGCCCTTGGCGTGAAGCATCTGCAACGCCAGCTGAAGCAGGGCCTGCTCCAAGAACACGGCGGCGTTCTGCACGAACATGAATGTCGCCATTTTCTTAAGAAAGGGTGTGGGAACAACCTTGTTCAAGTTACAGCCATGACTTTGAAATGGGATGTCAAAGCACCTGCATTTTTAAAAAAGTCCTATATCATACAGCGGTTGTATCAATTAGAAAAGCTGGTCAGCATTTTGACAAGAGGACCTATACAGTTGTTAAGGCCTACCTCTCGGTTTCGTGTCTCGTCCGAGTTCTTCCACCTTCTACTTTTGCGCTAAAAATATATCGCACGCTATGCGGTCATCGTCATCAGCATCAGCCTGACTATGCCCACTGCAGGGCAAAGGCCTCTCCCATGGTCTGCCAATCAACCCGGTATTCTGCTTTCTGCTGCCACGTTATACCGGCAAACTTTGTAATCACATCGGCCCTCCTAACTTTCTGTCTCCCCTTCATGCGTTTGCTTTCTCTGGGAATCCAATCAGTTACCCTTAATGACCAGCGGTTATCCTGACTATGCGCTACGTGCCCGGCTCATGTCCATTTGAATCTCATGTAAAAGGAAATTGGTTAAACGGACTTGCTGCTTAAATGAAAGAATTGTCTCTGATATCACTGATTTAGTACTTGTATTTCAACTCTCTGTTCATCTCTCGCTAAACGAAACTCCCGTCAAATAAAACATATTTTACTGGTCCCTTTAGGTTCTACTTAACAAGAGTCTACAGTATTTTATCAAACATTGTGTTTAAAAGAAAGAGCTAGCTCAGCAACACAGGAAGAATTAATAATAATGTCTAGGGTTTTACAAGCCACAATATGGTTAAAAGGCATGCCGTAGTGGAGGTACCATAAATTTAAACCATCTAGTTTTCACACTACGCGTTGATACGTCTATTACCCTGATCGATCTTTAGCTGCGCCCTCTTTTTTTCTTTACTATCGCTCAGCAGTATTTTCCCTGACAGTTCTGCTTTGGGACCTTTTCGTGTACTTACACAGCCTGTGTGCATGTAGTCCTGTACGACACTATGCTTGGCAAGCTCCAAATTAGAAATAAATTAAAAGGCTGCAAGACAGACAAAGTCTTACTTTTTACCACACCATCATGTCAATAATGATGTAATCGATACCACTCCGACACGATCTCTAACATACACGCTTAATAAGCATGATCATCCTATATGTGAGAAGCTTATTGTTTTTTTTTTTTTCACTCAAAGTGCGAATGCCTTGAGAGACTTCTAGGTGAGAACGGGAGGCAGGTGACCTCCCACACAAATGGCGCGGTAATAACAAGCCCTCTCAAAAATGAAACTGTGCACTAACCATGAGGTAGTAGCCACGCCCGCCAGCCGTGACGGAGCCCCTGTCGCCATCCATGCCATTGATCATGACGATTAAATCAACGTGCGAATACTTCTTTTTTGTTGCGACGTCTCCGTGGGTCTTTATCACAGCATTTTCATCCTGCAGAACAAAAAGTTATTACAACATTCATTTAGAGTTCTAGATGCTCCACTTCCTCACTCCCTCACTGCCATTACAAAATTTGAAATACCATATATTTTATGACTGCTTTCAAAACCCAAAACAAATATCTTCTGAACAGACATGAAACAATGTGAATAATCATTTCAAGCTCTGCGTGGCTGTGTCAGTAAAGTAAGTGTTACACTGCCAGTTTCTTCTTGTTCTTGAATTGACCTTGCTAGGTTGTCCTTCAATATCCAATTATTGCTACTCATTTGAATAACCCTCGTCGCATGGGCATGTTTGTTCGGGATCTGACTGGCCAACCACAACTGGGTCATTTTTGAAAACCGCAAAGGGAGTCAACCAGAGTCATGAAATGTGAATCGGACTGGGCTCGGTGATGTCCAAATGTGCCTTGAGTGACCGGTCGAGTGCCGGAACACGATCGGCTTCATGGTTTGTAGTCTCCCAAAGCGACTTTGAGAGACGCTGTAGACGAAGGCTCCGTATAATCTCTACCACCTCGGTTCCCTTAACATGCATCGACCTTACAAAAGCCTATAGCATGTTTCTTCCCTCAAAATGCAACAGCTGTTAAGCAGTGCAATCACTGATCCACCTCAGCGACCATGGTGTATCAGAAGTGAAAGAGACATGGGGCCCACACCTCGTCGTTGGAGACGACACACGACTCATGGAGCCAGTTGCCCATTTCTCGGAGAGCGGCATTTCGTTCCGCCTCGTAGGTGTCCAGGTCCTTGTTACACTGAACTATGGCTTCGTCGATGAGCACCCTGATTCGCTTTATCTGGTTGACAGTGAGGCTCTGGAAAAAGAAACAGAAACAAAAGTAGAAGCGACAAGGCCAAGTTTGGAGAACGTCTCTGAAGACGTGTAGAAAGGAAATGCTATGCACCAGATGCCATCTATCCATAATCGTTGCTAGCAGCTATAGTTTTCTGCTGTTTAGCATAAGGTGACGCACTCTGTTTTCAGTTGCTGTGTTCGTATTACGATTGAAGCAAAATGCAGAAGAGCTACACATTGCAAATTAGCGGGACCACAGTGCCAGAAGGCATGCACTGACGATAATTAGAAGTTCTTCAAATACTAGCGTAAAGCTTCTCTTGTGGTCCAAATGTAGCTTTGGGAAGGTAAAATAACTTTATCATTAAAACAACAAATGCAATAGATGGCTCTGCTTTGGTATTGTCTTGATGTGTATGAGTCATGAGAAAAATGAAGGGGAATGTTTTTAGGGCATCCCAGAACTGTTCCTTTAAAAATGCTGTTTTAAGAACTGTGTTAGAAACGACAACTGACATGACTTTGAGATCAACTGTGATGGTTTAGTTTATTGGAAACGTGGTAAACATTGTTACTGTTCATAGCACTGGGTTGAAGATTGCTGCAGTCTGTGTAAACTGTAGCATTTTTTTAGCGAAGCTTGTGAAGGGCTCATTTATAAGACGGTACAGCAATTTACCTGTAACACCTCCGACGTGAGTTCGCTCAGCTTTTCAACGACGCTGTCGGGCAAATGGTCACCTTCTCCAACATTCTCTTTTTTCTGAAACCAACAGCAAAAAAAAAAAAAAGAGCACAATGTCTATTAGGCGTGCTCCGCTGGCCGTCCAGCGATGACAAGACAATGGGACACAAGAAGAATGCTATGAGACAGTACTACAATAGCACTTTCAGACCACGATCTAACATAGAAAAATGAAAACGTAGGCGACGTACAACCGTGGCAAACGTTGTCGTCGGTAAAGGTTCAGAGGCAAAGTCGAAATCGGAACCTTCGTGCGATAAGGTCATGCGTAAACAGGTCGCTACGAACTCCTGAAACCGAGACCACTTCGAGTTGCGTTTTGGGGTTTCAGAACGGACCTCAGCGTAACGAAGTACGCTAGGTGGTTTCGTGCGAGCAATACAAACAGTCACTGATCGGCTGTCAATGACTTACCTTCATCTTCTGGCCGATCTCCTTGCTGCACAGGTTTTTCAACTTGTTCCAGTTGTCCAGTTGGTGCCTCACTGTGGGAAACGAAACGCGGGCAGGGACCGTCAGACGTGCCGGTTGGAAGCATTTTACACACGTCTCTGCTTATATCCCGCATGGCATCCGAAAAAGCGAGTGACGAAACGCGGAGCCGCGATTGCCCGATACACCACGCGCACGCAAAGCGCAAGAAAACGTGCTTTCGCTAGCCGCTTGTCATTCACACACAACTCACGTTTTCGCCACACCGTATCGGCATCCACGACTTTGTCCACGAGCCCGGGATCCTTAAAACGCCTCCTCTGGTTCTGCCGAATCTTCTCGGGGTCTCCACCCTTGTCGGCGCGAAATAGTTCTAGGTCCAAAACCATTTTTACGTTTTGCCGGCTGGTCGATCCGTAACGTGAAGTTGGCGAGGCGAGGCAGAAAGGGAGGAAACGAGTCGAACGACAGACAAACAACGCGTGGCAGTTTCTGAACGCTTGGGGAAAGCACGGACACTACCGCTTCTTAGAAGTCTACTAAAAGTTTACTATGCTTATTTCTCTATAAAAAACTGCAACGTAAGTGTTTGTGATTGCTCATAGATGTCCCTAGGCGCCTCAGTTGTTGCGGCGTTGTTTTTGAGAGCGAAATGCAGCGGTCGCATCCGAAACCAACTAGCTTTTATCGCGTAAAAAACTAAATTGCCGAGCTATCAAGTGTTTGAGCCTGCACCTACAACTATGGGTACGTTGGCTTCACCGTCAATGTTTTGCATGTTTCGGATTCTTGCTGAAAGTAGGGATTCATGTGTCGTACGACCCCTGACACTTGCAGTTGTTGTTACGACCGCTCAGTTAAAAGCGCTATCACCCAACCTATATAAAAAAAAAACTGCCGGGAGGCCGTATTGCCAGTCATTTCCGCTCTGTTCTTACTGCTGTCAACTTTCGGTTTCCCCCCTTACAGCTCTGTCCGCCATATCTCTCAGAGCGCGAGCCAAGTTGCACGAGTTGCTCGCGAGGTCGTTTCTGAGTTCGTCGGCATCGCGCAAGATGTTTAGCTCGTCCACTTCGAACGGTAACCTCGTCGCCGTGTGCCAAGTGACGTCCACGTCGGATAAGGCGGCCAACTTTGAAACGTGCTCCGCGCTCATCCACAAGGCACAGGAGAGAGGAGCCAAGGTGAGAGCTCGACATCGAAACAGCTAGGAGATCGCTCATTTGTTAAGCTCAAACATACAAGTTTCAAAAGCGTTCCCGCGACACGATATGTGCACGTGTTATTGTTGTTTTAAGTGGCTGGCTAGGTGTATTGGTCTAGTCCTAACTTTATTAACACTTGTTGATCGAAACATTCATATCTTGTAAAACGAACCGAGTTGACCAAGCAAGTGTCTCTTCGATAAGACCGTACAAGTCAGCCGCTGCTGACTCGTGCGAGCTAAAATTTGGTTCAGAGATCGCATCGCCCGGTGTATTCAGTAACATGTTTACTATTATAAGATTATTAGTGCACATTGTCAGACCCAACGCCACTCTCAAAATGTCGATTTCATTCATTTTGACAATGACTCCCTCCTGGCTCCACCTTTCAACATTACGGTGAAACATGGCGTGCGTGTTCGTATTTCTTGAGAATTCATATTTAGGGAGGCGAGCCCTTACCTTGTGAATATTCACAGTGGCAATGTAATTGACCAGCATAGCTAAAGGCATCCGTGCCATGTGCTTTGAACTTCCTGTTCTCTTCCAGGTGGTTTTTTTGCCAGAAGCAGTCGACTTCATAGCGGAAAAGAAGGCACAAGCGTATGAACTGGCAGAGCCGCTGGACGGTCCAATTGTTACCCAGTACAAGGAACTCGCAAAGAAGCTGGGTGTGTGGCTCTCACTTGGCAGCGTCCATGTTAAGGTACATGCTGAGCCGCCTAAAAATGAATATGTGTATATAGGACTTAATTGGGAAATTAATACGCAAGCGAATCCGCATTACCATGCTCTCTTCCTACATTTTGCTCCATGATTCGTATTTCAATTTCTTAGCAAGGGCGTTTTGTGGTAGATGTCTAGAACAAGTACAGGGAAACCATTTCCATTGAAACACTTATCCATTACTTCAACCAGCTAACTACTAGGTGAGGCCGCCAACATGGTTTTAACCTAGCTGCTTGGCAAACATCATAACGTGTTCTGCAAACCTGCCTCTGTAATTAAATTTTAAAAAGGTTTTCTGTGTACAAGTTCTTGAGCGTTTAAGTTATTCCTTTACAAAAATATATCTGTAAGGCTCATACGTGCGTACTATATGTTGTGTGGGATACATAATCTAGCTTGCACTCCATTTCGTGCGTAGTCAACCCTTACTTTATGGCAGAGGAGCTAATATGCAGTTTTTAAGAAGACATTACGGAGAAGCAGCCTGAATGTTCTGCGGAGCATTGATGGGATAGTACCTCTTAAAACTATAGCTGTGCAAACAGAAAAATCTTGTGTGCAAAGAGAATTCCAGTATTGAAATGTGAGTGAGAACTGAATAGAATATTTTTTTAATACTTTGAAGCAAAGAGGATTACTAAGCGAATTCTTATGAGATAACCACATGAAAGTGTTTCTTTTGGACGAAGTGCTGACAGATGGTGTTTCATATAGTTTTCGTATCAATAATGAGGCAATGCAGAGGCTGAATTTCATTTATGTAGATGATTTGGCGTATCCAAGGTGTTGTGGACAACGCTTTACACGTGAAAAGCAAAGATGCTATTTTCTCCTCGTCTCTTGATCTTCAAAATTCTGTGGAAGCCCAACTGATGTGGTGGACAAGGTGTGCTCCCTCTGAGTCTGGAGTTCCAGATCTGCCGTATAGACGTCAATATATAAGAACCAGAGCTGTGCGAATAACAAAATTTTGTGTGGGAAATGAATTCAAATACATAATAAAGTACGAGTTCAAATAGAATTGAATATTTTTTGAATAAATGTCGAAGATTTGTTCACTATTTTTCCAATACTTCGAAGTGAGAGTACGTACAGAAAAAAGGTTGCAGAATACATTCTTATGAGGTAGGAACCATGGAAGTGTTTATTTCGGCTAGGTTGATGAAGTGTTAGAGGTATGTCTTTCCTCAGTTGTTTAATCAAGAATGAGGCAATGCAGAGACTGAATTGTATTTATGTACATCATAACATGATTTGGTGGCAACCAATGGGGTGTCACAACACTTTACACATGAAAGCAAAACCTGCTTCTTTCTCCTCTCTCCTTTTCAACTTCTGTGGAGGCCCAACTGATTGACGGGAAAGGGCATGCTCCCTTCGAATTGGAGTTGGTAAACTGATCTGTAGACAACAATGTATAACACATCAGAAATGTCGAATGCTGGAAATCTTCATCCGATTTTTTGGGGGGCTTTCTGGATCGCAACAGCAGAAATGGCATTAATTAAAGCTCCCATCTTTGCCATGTAGGTTCGAACCAGTGTTTCAGTGAGTGAATCCATTTTTAGCTGTAGTGTAGCCATAAAGGCTGATTTGTTGCAATATCTTAATGTGATGCAGTGTAGTATATTTAAAAATATGAAGGAGCCATTGTAACAGTACAGTACTTTTCCATGTTAGACCAAGCGTTTTCTTGAGTCGACGCATTTGGAACCGTAACAAAGTCTGAAAGGCAGGTTCGCTGCGATTTTAGAGTATGACCGGGTGAAGCATAATAAAAATCTGAAGGGGTCATTGTCAATAGAACGTTGACTGTGTTTGTCTTTGGGAAGTTGGAATACTTCAAATAGTATGATTCCGGTGCAAGTTGAATAGCAAAAACTATTTGGAAAATACTCAAAAGTTCGAATATCTGCTCGCTCTTAGTAAAAAAAAAAACAAAAATTTTTTCAGAAATACAAAGCTTGTGCCAGTTTCGCAAAAGAGAGCAAATATAGTATATGAAGCATTTAGTGGGATGAAGTAGAGGTGGATTTATTTATTTACTAACACAAGCATCGCAGAAGCATTGTGTAAGGGGGGTCAGATACAAGAGTAAGAACAAAGTAAGTTCACATTGAAAACAAATGGCAAAATTCAACAGTTCGGCAGAATAGGTGTTACCGTGCAAGTGCTGAGCTAGTGATATCAGACGTCAGATTACAAGGCATTTTAACTCGGGATGCACATTGTGTTACGTATGCAATGTATACACAGTACACAAGTTACGCTAATTACCGGTATTAGCTCAAATAGTGGTGCATATTACAGCCAATCCTAAACAGCAGCATTGGCGAGCATGCAGGATGCATAATGGGCTATATTGTGTTTGGTCTTTATAACAACACCTTTCAGGACCCAAAAGAAGCAAGCAATCGCATTTACAACACGCATGTGATCATCAACAGCACGGGAGACACGATAGGAACGTATAGCAAGGTGCACCTCTTCGACGTTGATGTTGGAACGGTGAGGAGCCGAGAGTCTGACTACACAGTTGCGGGCTCAGCGATCCCCACACCTGTCGCCACACCTGCTGGAAAAGTAGGCCTTGGAATTATATCCTTTCTTGTATTTTTTTTGTTACATTATATGTAGTGCCTAGAACAGGTGTGTGTCTTTTAGCATACGTTTTTAACATGTCATGCTATGCCGAAAAGCTTTATTTTCTCTGTGTCTGGCTCTGGTTGACTTTTTAACACAATGTCGTCAAAGAGCTTCTTTTTCAGAGATTCGGGCATGGTGTTGGCGTCAGTGGTTGGTATTGAAAAATCATTACCTTGTCTGTGCCAAAAAATTTAATAAGATGCAAATAAAATGAATAATAAAAATTTTCAGTTTGAAGTGAGGATCAGACCTAAGCCGTCCGTGTGGCAAACATGTGTTCTACCAAAGAGCCATGTCATTGCTTGCAACAGCTTTGTTAAAAAACAATATATAAATTTGACGTGGAAGGAGTCGCATTAACGTATGCCATCTGTCACGGCAAAATTCTAGAATCGCAACAAGCGTCAAAACTTGTGAATTGCTCAACGAGTGCGTGGTTTAGAGCTGCCCACTCATTTTAAAGTGTGCAAGTACGCACATGTATGTGACATGTTATGAACGAGTAGTGGGTACTTTGCCAATTAGTGAAAGGAAGAATTATGGCGTAGTGTGTACTAAGCAGCTGTACAATCAGTAGACATTCCAGGAAGTTTACTAAGGTTGCACGGCGGGCTTGCTGTTGTGTCTTCTCTGTCCTGTCCTGAATGCGCTATACCCCAGATTCCAGAAAGGTTTGAAATGGCTGACGTTACGCACACAAACGCTCCTGTCTTTGCAGCATGGTTGAAGGCGACGTGCATGGGGCCTGATTACACTATCACGTTGTACTCTTGAAGGCGAAGCTCAAATGTCCTCCCAAGTTAGTTCGTCCTTTACTTCTCTTGTTTAGTTGTTGTAGTCCTCTTTTTAAATTTTTACTTGGTATGTGCAGACTTTCATTTTGTGTAAATAAAGATTGCTAGTTTAGGTTCAGAATCGCCATTGTTATATGTATAAGACTAAAGGAAAGCAGCACAAAATTGACAGGACAAGGGAGTGGTACCAGGTAGCTCCTATCCTTCTTGCCTTGTGTGTTGTCCTGTAAGTTTTCTGCTTTTATTTAGTCTGATATATAACAAACATAGTGCTTCATAAAGAAAGCAACAGAATACCAATCAAGAAGGGTGTAAGGCAGGGGGACACAATCTCCCCAATGCTATTTACCGCATGCTTACAGGAGGTTTTCAGAAGCCTAGAATGGGAACAGTTAGGGATAAGAGTTAATGGAGAGTACCTTAGTAACCTGCGCTTCGCCGATGACATTGCATTGCTGAGTAACTCAGGGGACGAATTGCAACTCATGATTACGGAGTTAGACAAGGAGAGCAGAAAGGTGGGTCTTAAAATTAATCTGCAGAAAACGAAAGTAATGTACAACAACCTCGGAAAGGAGCAGCGCTTTGAGATAGGTAATAGTGCACTTGAAGTTGTAAAAGACTATGTCTACTTAGGGCAGGTAATAACCGCAGAGCCTAACCACGAGATTGAAGTAACTAGAAGAATAAGAATGGGGTGGAGCACATTCGGCAAGCACCCTCAAATTATGACAGGTAGATTGCCACTATCCCTCAAGAGGAAGGTATATAACAGCTGTATCTTGCCGGTACTTAGCTACGGAGCAGAAACCTGGAGACTTACAAAGAGGGTTCAGCTTAAGTTGAGGATGACGCAGCGAGCAATGGAAAGAAAAATGGTAGGTGTAACCTTAAGAGACAAGAAGAGAGCAGAGTGGATTAGGGGACAAACGGGGGTTAAGGATATCATAGTTGAAATAAAGAAGAGGAAATGGACATGGGCCGGGCATGTAGCGCGTAGACAGGATAACCGCTGGTCATTAAGGGTAACTAACTGGATTCCCAGAGAAGGGAAGCGGGTTAGGGGGAGACAGAAGGTTAGGTGGGCAGATGAGATTAAGAAGTTTGCGGGTATAAACTGGCAGCAGCAAGCACAGGACCGGGTTAACTGGCGGAACATGGGAGAGGCCTTTGTCCTGCAGTGGACGTAGCCAGGCTGATGATGATGATGATGATGATAACAAACCTGAATATAAAGAAATATTGTTTATAACAAAGTAAATAATGAATAGTAACGGAATAAATGCAGTGTTAGGAATAGCCTTTATAACGAATATTTGGATATAACAAACTTGTTTTTGCTTAAGATGCAACTTCGTTATAATGAGGTTTGAGTGTACAGGAGGCACTTCATAGTTTATACTTTGGGTTAATGCAAACATATTTTTAAATTTTGGACGACCCACTGTGTTTTAAATTTATTTTGATGCTGCTTAGTTGAAATTGCTCCGTATGCTACAGTACACTGATGTCATACAGGAAAGCGCACAAAGATAGGGGCTACCAGGTCATCGCAAGGCAGCACATTTTGCCCATTACACAAGCACGCTGTGTTACAGAACCTTTGGCATGTACTCGGTGAACTGCTAAAAAAAATTTTGAAGTTGCATTGTGGCCTTAACGCTTTCGCTCTACTGCTATGACCTGCGGTTTCCCGAATTCTCTCTCAGCCTGACCAAAATGGGGGCCGAGATATTGACGTACCCGTCGGCGTTTACAGTGCCCACCGGAATGGCTCACTGGGAGGTCAGTTTATATGCATTGGTGTATGTTTGGCGCCTGCAGAAGGCATGTGAACGTGGTCTAATGAGAGTTTTTTTAATTAGTTTTTTTTCTTCTTTGTTGCAACAGCACAAATATTATTTCAGTATGCCTTGAAGTGTCATATTCCATGTGAGTATATGAAAAAAATTCGATGGTACATTATCATGCCAGAGTTACCTGGTAGTTTTTTTTAAGAGGCTTACTTAAGCATTGGGGAATTCACCAGCACCATCGCACATATTTTTTTCACTCATCCCAGTTGTTTATAATACAAAATGGACACTTACAAGATGAATGAACAACTGGAACATTTGTTGACATTTGATGCCCCGCCGCGGTGGTCTAGTGGCTAAGGTACTCGGCTGCTGACCCGCAGGTCGCGGGATCGAATCCCGGCTGCGGCGGCTGCATTTCCAATGGAGGCGGAAGTGTCGTAGGCCCGTGTGCTCAGATTTGGGTGCACGTTAAAGAACACCAGGTGGTCGAAATTTCCAGAGCCCTCCACTACGGCGTCTCTCATAATCATATGGTGGTTTTGGGACGTTAAACCCCACATACCATACCAATTTGTTGACGTTTCTAAGCTGGCAATACTCTTGGTTCAACTCGAAGTTAATGAGAGAGAACAAAAAAGGAAAATATTACTATTAGAGTGTTACACATTTATTTGATCTTAAATTCATATACTGCAATGGAACATTCTGTCAAGATTATTGATCCCCTTTTATTCTTGCTCACGATGTGCAGTGTTATCCTCATGTGCCATACTACTGTCAGTTTTGTCCTTTGACATTCTTGGACCACCATGCAACCATGCCACTGCTTTTAAAGTTTCGGCACCATAGGTTTATTAACAGATGAGCAAAATCAATGCCAGAAGTCTCGCTTTTGAATTTCCTGCCAAATTCTTCAATAGGGACATCACAGACTTTATTTTTTTAAAGGTTTTTTTTTTTAATTCTGGCCTCATTGCCTCTTTGAAATTTTCTGAAACTTTGTACGTAAAGTTTCTGGTGATCTCAGAGGACATTGCGCTTCATTTTTACCAATGAAGAACTACATAGGCCCTATACTCGCGGGCAACTTTTCTTGGCATTGAAGCGAAGGCTACAGGAGCAAATTGCCTGCAATCTACCACCACTGAATGTAGTTCCCCAATAGCAACCATATTTCCAACATGAAATGTAAATGTTCTTCCTTTATTTTCTGCATGGAGCTATTTGAGACAGTATGCAGCCCCCGTCAGCAAGACAGCTGTATTTGCTTAAATTTACAGAGTTTTCAGACCCATGAAAAAGCGCCACCTTTTTACATGTACCTAAAACGCCAAGCAGTGTCTGCACGAAACGCTGATGGTGCGCCCCCATCACTTTCCGCAGCGTTACGAGACACGCTCCGCATCAGACTACTTCGCATAAGGCTGCATGGGCAGAAGCACCGCCCCCTAGCTTTTTTTCAAAGTCGAGAAAAGTTGTCGCCAAGTATAGTAGACGTGGCCAAAATCTATGACATCACGGTGACTGGGACGGAAACTTTGCAGTGATGTTTTCTTCTTGCGAGTTTGCTTGCTTACCAAATGTCTTCTCGTAGCAAGCATGGCGTTTTTAGTATCGTGTTAGAGGAATATACTAGCAACACAAGCATCTATATTTTTTTTCTAGGCTTTTTTTGAGAATAAAAAGCAGCATATCAGCATCATTGTGAGAGTTCTTGCTTTCTTTCATCTTTGGCGGCACAGGCGATAATGCGAGCACGTGCCATTGAGAACCAGTGCTACGTTGTGTCTGCGGCTCAAGTTGGACAGCACAATGCCAAGCGGTCTTCTTACGGACATGCACTGGTGAGTTACCGCAATGTTAAAGGGGCATTAAATTAGTGCACACTGACAAATTATGGCTTGCAAACTTCGCCTTGGATTATTTTGGTAATCGCAGGTTTATTAGTAGAAGAAAAAAAAAATGAAGGTCAAGCTAATCGTTGAATTTCATGAACCCCCATGCTAGAACAGCAGTGTGTCACAAATTTCGAAATATTTTTTTTTATATTTTGCCCATCTTGAGTCTATAAAGGGTCTCAAAAGTTCGTGACTGGCGTATTGCTTTTTCAGAGGTCAGTGCAATAAGTTTGAACTAGTTATAAATTGTATAGAGCTTTAGAAGATACTGTCAAAAGCTGTTATGTCACAGTCCATTGGTGCTGAAGCATCATGACAGTATAGCCACCTTGAGTTTCGCACTTCCTGTAGCTTTGAAGTGTGTTCACATGCCAAGAAGGACGAATATGGCATTGCAGTATGGGTTGATTTACTTACTTACTAATGCACAAGAAAATTTCAAATAGTTTGCACGGTACAATCACACATGATAAGTCAACTGGCTTTCTAGGGCATTTCAGATTTCGTTAGTGTGTAGCGAGTGCCCTGCTAAGTTTCTGTACGATACGTGTACTAGTCTCAACTGATTCGCTGTTTTTTTAACACTCTGATCGAACGCACATCCTTTCATTTTATGTCAGGTCGTCGATCCGTGGGGTTGTGTAGTGGCCCAGTGTTCAGATGGAATCGGCCTGGCATTGGCCGAGATCAACCACGATCTGCTCAAGAAGGTGCGACGGGCCATCCCAGTCTGGGAGCACCGGAGGACCGACCTCTATGGTAACCTCTCACCATGTTGGGACTCCAAAGACAAGGGCAAGTACTGGCAGCTGTTAGTCCTCATTCGTGCACTCTGTCTTTAACGTAGAATTCTAGTGGCAGAGTCAGAGCAACTTTAAAGCAAAAGCTTTACTGGCCTAGTAAAGCGAGTTTTGCAATGTATCTCTGTGTCGCCTTGAAACAAAGAACGGGTATCCTGTGGCAATTCATGCAAAATTTAGTTGTGGCGTGCAGTTATGCACAAGTCTTTAGCAAATGTGTTCATTGGCTTGTCTGTCTACCTCTCCAAATACCCTTCCTCACTATCTGAGGTAAAAACGCAAGGAGCATGCGAGCACAATAGTCTGGTGGTGGTTTAGGCACCTCGAATTTTGTTTGAAGCTTTTGTTTGCTGTAGTTGTTCGTGGGTCCAGGAACTGGGACGCTCAGAGCCGTGACAGTAGACACAGAAAATTATTTTATCAATTCAAACGAAGCACAACTGAAAGACGTAGGCAACTGACACAATACACATAAACTGGTCACTTCTAATACCAAGCATATCTATCCAATACCAAGCATATCCAAGCATATACCACAAATGCCAAGCATATCCAATACCAAGCATATCCGTCCACAAAGTGCATGGCGCCGTACACCCGTGACCCAATGCTTAAGTCGACGACCGCTCACTCACGCCGTTGTGGCGAACACTGGCGCCGGGTAGCACAATGAATTATTAGAGCCGAGCTTTGAAGCAGCGACATCCTGGAGACGTCTGCAACCATGTTGTTGTGGCGAATACGGGCACAGGGCAGCATGATCACCTGCTTGTCTTGATCTTGTTAGAGGGCAGGTCGCAGGTGCTCGTGATGGCTACTTTTTCCTGAGGCCCGCCGGCAATGTGGGACTGTTGTGTCATTGATGCAAGCCCGGTGGTGCCCGCATAGTCTGACTGGCCGAGCGCACGAAGTTCGCTGCCCCTAACCACCCAGTCAAACGCGGCGATGGCTGCCCGCCCAATTTCAACTCTTTGTTCACTTGGCTCTTTTGCATTCGAAGGCGGCCAAACAGAAACTGAATCACCATACTTGCACAACGGGGTCTTGCTCGAACAAACGTGCTTGTTTTGGAGCAAATTTGTTCCACTTGCAAGAGCGAAGGCGAGAATCAAGTGTTGTAATGCAGGAGCAGAGCTGGAGTGCCTCAGTAGAGTGCATGATGTTGCCCTGCCGAAATCTGTGGAGTTGGCCAGAACTCTGCACGATGCACTTTCTATTAGTATGTCAGCCTGCTTGGGGGCACTGCTGATAGTTTCAAGTTTTGGTACTAATGGGGAAACAACATGGGCGACTCGGTAAATTTCATCGCACTGCTTTCACTGCTTGATAGCGACAGCTCGAAGTCTTAAAGCTCCAGTTCCTGCATGAGCGTTTCATTGGGTAGTGGCAATAATACTGAAACTGCCTTATACGAGCGGGTATCCAACAGTGGAAGAGAATGATTGTACATCTTAGTCAATCCAGTGCACAAAAGATATAACTTCTGCTTCTGCCTTGCTTCAGTGGCACGAGTTTTGCTCGACCCATTGATTTGAAAGCCCTCGATTGATTCCTCCTCTTTTGTTCGTAATCGTACTGTACTTTTGGCACATAGAGCCCAGGAATTTAAGTGTTCCCCAGCTTGGTGCACGTTTTCTTTCAATTTTCTAGAACTGTAATTCTACTTTTTGCAGTAATACCAGACAAGGCCCAGTACCAATTTGGCCAGGTGACGTTGGAGGCATCGCAGCTCTTCTTCAAGACTTCACTGTCAATGGCCTTTGTTAACAAGATGCCTGTGCTTCTAGGACGTATCCTTGTTGCCTTTGACGTTGCTTTGTTGTTTATCGTGGACGTCTTTAAGTCTTCGAGATGTTCAGGAAGAAGTGTAGTCATGATTTAGTTGGAACGCTGGACAAACAAAGCCTGCACTGAATAACTGTGCATTTGTAATTTGAATGCGAAACAAAAAGTGGACAAAATGATAGCTTGCTGACCGAACCTGTGACCTTCGAATACGCGTTCGATGCCCTACCAACTGAGCTCTACCGTAGCGGCTCCACATTTTTGCGTAGAAAAAGAATTAAGTAAACATAAAATTATGTGGTTCCCCTGACACAGCAGAATGACACAAGCCATCTTGCTTCAAAGAAAAGACTATTTGCATGACAAATCAGCATAATGCCGTTTTAGTGCTTTCAAAACGGTGAGCTTCCTTATGCACCGCAGGGTTTCGTTTTGAAAGTGCCGTTGGCCACCATTGGTGACAGAATAAGCATCCTGCACAAGAGAAACACCAGGATCATATAGTGCATGCCTTGTTATTCACTAAATATAGTCAATAATGCTAATACTATTTAAATTCACTATAGCAACATACATTATATGAGACCCGACTACAGTTAAAGCTTCGCTGGACTTTCTTGGATATCTGTCTGTCGCCTATTAGGACCAGACCTAACGCAGGACCATGCTATTATCTGGTGGCCGGGTCACGCAGGACTCGATGCCACTGAGAGAGCGGACGGCGCAGCTCGTGCTTTAAGCAACCGAGTGGCCTACCACTCTGACGACAGCTTCTTTTTACCGCGAGATATCCTTGAAAACCAATGGCTTGAGCGACGAAGGTACAGTGTACCACACACAGAATTAACTGGGCGGCGGAACTCTTATGACTGGTGCCGTATACAAACGAAACACATATCAAAATCTTTCGTTGAAGCGTGCCACTCAACCTGCGATGTACAGCGATAGTTGTCCGTGGTGCAAAGGCAGGCCCACTCTCGCCGACATAACGTGGGATTGTCACAACAGGCCAACTGAAATTAACTCGCCGCAAACAGCCGGCGAAATTTCCGCAAGGAAGCAGTGGGAGACTTTGCTCGCCAGCGAGGATCTGGACGTCAGTTGAAGTGCGACCATGAAGCCGGACCATGATAGCCTAATTTGGATTGAGTTTGGCGCAGATGTCAGTCGAATTGCGACCATGGAGCCGGACCATGATGCGTAGGTTATCGTTTTAATTCCAATTCGGCCTGGTCGTCATTAAATGTGATTGTGTAGCGTCACCCGATCGAGCTTGGCCCTGATCACAATTAAATGTGCCCATGTGACACTGGTATTAGTGGATATTGTACTGTAAGAGTGTATGAAAATTCAAAATTTTGAATAACAAATCGAATAGCTTTCTATTCGATTCAGTACTTGAATCGAATAGTATATGTTTGAACTAACGAATATGTGGTGACACACCTGCGCACAAACCGGCGCAGCCAGCGTTATTCGGTCGCATGCTGCAATGCACATTTCACCGGAGGCTGATGTCACCACAGGTGGCTATAAGACCCAAGCTACCAGGCTCGCTTTTCGAATTGTTTCTCTAATAGTTCGAGCGCAGCGTCGGCATGATTTCCCCGCTGCTGCTACCAAGTTAGTAAACAATCGGTACGTTTCATGTTGGGATTCGTACATAATTTTTGAATAATCAGCATTGATGGCAATTGAAATTTTGGAACTACCACAGGTCATTTTTTTCTCCTTTCTATAACCAACTCACCAATCAATATGCATGAAGCCCAACCTTTTATGAGACTACCGGAGCTATGTCGTATAGCGGATGAAGGCATTTTTTTTTGCAATCCCCACTCTTAGTTTTTACTATGCTGCAGGTGCATCACAATTTTTCAGTTTGTTTTTATCTTGTAATAACTAAAGGAAGAGACTGCAGCATCATTAAGTTTCATGAATAACTGCAGACGCCGGAGTTGTGTTGGGTAAAATTGTTCTTGCAGATACAGCTTTCAACACTGATTTTTACGTGCTTTCGATTCCGAAGGTCACGTTGTTATGACAGGTTTATCTGTTTCATTACAGCTTTAGCAGTATGTGTGGTATATGGTAGAATTTTTTTTAGTTTATACTATCTGTTAGTTTTATTTAGAGCTGGCGAGAAAGTACCACCTTGAATACTGAAGCCACTGCTCTATTTTATCGTAGAGTTACAAAATACCTCAGAGGCTCTAGTCAATGTTGCATACGAGCTTACTTCACTTTTCATAACTGAGGTAACCCGAGAGGGTTAAAAGCAATCGTAAAGTTCTTTGGGGAAAGCCAGTGAATATTTGTTTCAAATAATATGTTGTGGAATTCTAGAACTGCTTTCAAAATGGTTGTCTTACTATTAAAAAACTTTTTAATTAGTATTTATATTCAATTTGGTCTCATCACTATTTGATTCTTATTCAATTTGTTTCTGAAATTTTCGATTCGCATACCCGCAACAATGACATGAGCAAGCCGAATATTAAAACTCGTATTTGACACGAGCCGCATGTGTACGTTCTGGTTTACGCTTCTATTGCCAAGTTAAACAGTGGTACATGTGTGTTACTTCTTTAGCTTCTTTTTCCGTGACTTCGCCTACATCAGATGTCCTGGTGGCGCCAATCAGGCCAGCACTTCGGTTGAGTGACCTATCCACTGAAGAAGTTCAAGACCTCTTCCTGGTTGTCCAGAGGGTACAGAGTGTGGTAGAAAAACACTTCGGTGCCAGTTCTTCTACAGTGTCTATTCAGGCAAGTTGACTGTCGTAGATATTTACATGTGGTTGGAACGTCGATGAAGGCAGCCATTGGCATGTTCAAGACTAAACTTTTAATTCAGGCAAACTTTGCCCGAAAAATGAAAATACGATGAGCCAGTGATTCATGCTGTAAAATGACAGTGGCTTGGACAACCATCAACCATAGAGTTAAGTGACGTCCGCAATTGCACATGCGGCGTCGAGCATTTGAGTCTTATCGCTGGTGGCCGTGTTAGTTTCAGGATAATCTCTAGTGCTTGTGCTTGCATGCTCAAGCCTAAAAGAAAATTTCAAAGTAACCTATAATTTTCTCGGACACTCGGGTGCAGTTCTGCGCAACGCAGTAGGCTGGTGCGAATATTTGAGCACTTGGAACATTCGAATGAATATTGAAGTCTTCAAATTCTCTTTCATTTCAAGTTAAATTATTGTGAATTTCGACATACTATTCAAAATAAACGAATGAGTGCATGTTTGCCCTCATGGAACACCCTTGTAACAGTGGTTTCTCTGCAGTGGAGGGATGCTGTACTGCGAATACATATTTCCAGAGTAAATCCGCACTTCCACAATGACTCACTTCAAGATTAAATTAACATATTACCCTCACATCTATTCTTTCTTTAATTTTGAGAGCTTGTTATAGTGGCCTATATGGTCTAAATATAGTAACGTTTAAAACAGCATATTCCACATGTTATCTTTTACATTCTACCGAAAGTCAGATCCTACTACTACGTATTCAAAGTTTCTTCGACTTTCTTGGAACCCCCCAAAAGATTGCATACGCACATGACTTTTTTCAGTTAAAAAAGGAATGATGTGCAGGTTAGTTGGGTCATGACAAATGTGCTCATTTTTTCTTATAAAATGTTGTACATATTACTTTTCGATTCGAAATTATTTGAACCAAATCACTATTCATTTAGAACTTGGAATTTACTTTTGCACAAGCCTACAATGCAGCAATACACGTTTAATGGGCTGGTAACATAAAACATAGCAAGCAGTGTACAATGCATATATCTGGCCTCTTTGAACATCACTTGGGCATGACGGTGTTGGTTCGATTAACGATAGCAGAATCATCATTTGTGCCGAGTTGCTCGCAAGCATGGGACATTAACGTGTATTTCTATAATACTTAGCAGCACAGAGAACAAACTATGCTTTGTAAAGAGTAATGAGCATGCCTTTATACAAATTACTACTTCATTGTTTTGTGTTACCTTTGTGCAGTACTCGTGGTTTAAAGCACGGAAATTTAGAACTAAGTGATGTACACACTTTCATTTCCGTTGTCTACAGTTCGTGTCATATTGGCATAATTTTGCGCGACTGCTTTTATGCGGCTTGCTGTGCAAGATTCAGGGAAGATTTCAATTTTTCCAGGATGGTCCTGATGCAGGCAGATCCATAAACCACATTCATGTACATGTGCTTCCAAGAAAACCGGGTGACTTTACTCATAATGACAATGTCTATGTCAAGGTAAGTTCAGTGGCTAAACCTCTTCGTTACATCATCTCGAGTATTCATAACTTTTTCACACTTGAAGTCTTGTTATGATGATGATGGAGTTGCATTTGACATGCAGATAGGCTCTTTCTACCTGATTATGTATGCATTTACACAAAAGAAACAAAGATAACATAACCTTGAGTAATCATAATTCTTTTACAATGAAGTCGCATTACATAATGAAGTTGCATTTGAAATACAGATTGAGTCGTCTGATCTTCGCATTCATAGTATTCGTTCAGGCAAACGGCCCCGCCGCGGTGGTCTAGTGGCTAAGGTACTCGGCTGCTCACCCGCAGGTCGCGGGATCAAATCCCGGTTGCGGTGGCTGCATTTCCGATGGAGGCGGAAATATTGCAGGCCCGTGTGCTCAGATTTGGGTGCTCGTTAAAGAACCCCAGGTGGTCGAAATTTCCGGAGCCCTCCACTACGGCGTCTCTCATAATGATATGGTGGTTTTGGGACGTTAAATGTTAGTGCAAAATTGTGAGTGCAAACAACGTGCTGATATTGACAAAAAGAATGGAGTACAACTGGGTTTCTACAAACAAGTAATGGAGGCCTGATGCTTTCGATAGGGCAATTACAATTGCTGTTGTATAGCTGTTCGTATGCAATCACCCAATTGGTTTCATCACATTGGACTCTTGGCATGTCGGCTGGCTGGCAGCAAATCAGCCAGACTAAGTCATTCACAGAGTCTTGAAAGCCCATCTTGGTTGTGCCACATGGTTCTGCTCTTATCGAGTACATACAGGACTGCGCGTAGTTATTCTGAACAGTAAGCCTACAGACATTCGCTTTGATGAAACTAATATTGTCCCAAACAATGAATCTTTAGTTCCAAATGACTACAAAGAACTTATTGAAATAGTTTAGTGAGTTGAATTTTGCGTTTGCCTTGTCATAATGGTCACTGCATTTATGTTTGATTGCACCAATGAATAAAGAAAAATGGTGCTGCAACAGCTTTAGTGTATTTTATGGGTTAACTGGCGGCACTGCCGAAGCATAGCTCAGAGGCCACAAAGAACGATGCATGTGGTTATTATCCGCTCCACCAGTTGCTGCTACTATTCGAGTTTCTGACTAGAAACCTTTTGCTATTTCAATAAATTAATTTTAATTATATATCCTGACAGTTTAATGACCCTATAATTAGAAAACTTATGCTCAAATATTGTATATATGCATTATAACCTTTAACTTGAACCAGCGATTGCATACCAGTACAGTTGAACCCATTTACAAGAAACATTGATCTAGTAGACAATGGGGTATAAGAGACACAACTGTGCCCATGCAAATCGGGGTTGATCAGAAAATGCTAAGGCCGTACCCTGCTTATAAGAGGCACCTCTTATAAGCGATATCAACGGCTCCCTGGTCCGACTTCATTATCTTTAAAATTGTTCCTTGAATACGTGTTCACCGAAAGTAGGTGCTCGATCGGAAGTGCTTGAAGAAAAATTACAGTATTGTTGCGGATGTTGACCCCGGCGGTTGCGATTATTTTTAGTTGTGTGCGCATACCAATTGATATGCCAAGGCGCACTGCGCATGCGCAGCCGACGTACCTCACGTTATCTCTGGCTGCAGGAGATATGCAGCCACACCTCTTTTGTGTTATCGTGCTTCTCGAAGCCTGTTTTTCGTGGCAAATAAACCAGTTTTGTCCCAAACTTGAAGAAATGTAGAAGTGCTTTTTTTCGCTCCTACTTGGGGCGAGTGCACTACAGTATCGCTTGTTCCTCGTGCCTCTAATAATTACGGCCTTTTGTTATTACAGAATTAGATGTTCCTCAGTACAGCAGACATCTCGTCCCTTTATTTTATTTCTCTGTGGCTTACACCATAAATGGTAACGTCAAGTGGTATGAAAAAAAAATGAGAAAGACACATGAACGCCTTCAAGCATTGCAACTAATACGTGCACAATAAGTGATAAGAAAACACACCACAACATATTGCGTGGCTTCAAGTCTTTCTGTTGCCAACTAGAACTATTATTCTAGTTCTATTCTAGTTCTGCTACCAGCTAGCCCAGCTGCCAATTCAATAAAGAAACGGCTGTTTACCAAATACCAGCAAAGAAAAAATACCAAGTGCTCCTTCTCAGCTTCACAGTATTTGTTGTACTGCTTTGCAGCTTCAAGAGCATGACAAGGACGATAAAAAGCCCAAAAGGTCTGTTGAGGAAATGGCGGAAGAAGCACAGATGCTGAGGGCGCTATTTCGATGACAAATGTCAACCTTATGGTTCTGAAAGTACGCCGCCTTATTCGCATAGTTCCTGCACATTAACTGACAGATATGTGTAATTTTTGTTAATAAATGTGACATAATGGCTTTCTTATAAATGTCTTTAAGTTTTCATCATTCTCTTGTCAAGCAGGCTAGCGCATATGTGGTAAGTCTGTTGCAGTTGTACTCAAATGCTCTACACAGTGTACGAGTAACTCATGCGTGATGTACAGCAACACTGCAATTCGGTCTAAACCTTTTAGGTGCAAATTATGATCAAATGTCTGCAAATGTATCATATTCACACAGCATAGGCACTTGATATTACATTTATAGGGGAAAAAAATGAAGTAACATAAACCCAAAATTTGTCCAAAACCTGACAAGCACTTCACTTGGGCATACCTCGCTGTGACGAATTTTTTCTGCTGTATTGGACTTTAGTTATAAGCATGTATTTGTTGAATGCCGAGGGAGAAATTGCATCTAGTTCGTTATATATGTTTGTTCATTACGTCTGATAATTCGATATATGTGAGTTTGGTATAGCGAAGTTTTTATATATTTGGTGCAATTGGTCCACCATACCAGCATATCTTGAAAATCTTTCAGTAAATCCATTCATACTTTTTTTTTATTGTTTTCTCTGTGTCACACACATTTCTGCATGTAGCATTGGCTCTACTGCACTGGGCCTGGTATCGCACGTCGCTGGCACGGAAAGACCAGAATGGTCAGGGATCACTGTGATCACATAATGGTCTCCGTATACTTCTGATGTGTAATTTCACAGGGGTCACTTTTGCGCAAGTTACCATAATGAAGCTTTTATGCAGCTCTGCTGTGGAAGAAAGAGTTATTGAAATAGTACTACTGAGGAGGGAGGGGTGCATGATACAATGCCATTTTTCTGTGTGTAAGTGGATGCTGTGTTTTCTGCACAAACGCGGCGTTGAGTTTCGTGGATATAAATACTACGGGGAGCTGCGTGAAATCTGGTCTGCAAACATCATGGCAAAAGCCAGCCGTACCACAGAGAAGCTTCCAATCATGTTACCTCTGTATGAGATAAAAATGGCATCTTCAAGTTTCTTGAACACATGAGACATACCTTCATTTTTGAAAGTTATGTGGAAGTGAATTAGTGCAAGAATGTGTTTGTTCATTATTTTTTTTAATTTACAAAGATATTTGCTTTTGTAAAATTGTGGCAGCTGCAGAGCAAAAAAAAAAAGAGATGAGAAGTTGCAGTCCTCTGTCCTGGCTAACTGTGGCTCTTTCTTCATTGTTTTTCTTTCCAGTGGGTTATTAAATGCAAAGAACTTAGCATATATATCTACGCATCTATTTATCTATCTAGCTATTTATCTGGGTGCTCTTGTGATAACCTCCTTAGTTTAGTGGACTAAAATTAGTGCGGCAGGGTAAGAGGGTTTGAAAAAAAGAATATGTCTAGATGGTCATGACACGAATAACGTGAAAATACCATTGCTCACATTGTCAAACGCTTTGCTAGACATGTGTGGCACGTACACACGTACCATAGGCTGCGGTATGCGGGTATGCACCACTGGCAATGGAAGTTATATTTGTCCATAAATGGAAAGAATAACAGACATTGGTAGTTTAAATGTTAGAGTGTTAAGAAATAATTTGACAATGGCAGCGTTGACCCGACGAATACATGAAGTAAATATCAGGGTCCGAGTCCCGCAGATGGTCCGGGCCCGAGGGTTCTTGCAGTAAAGAACTCTCCCACCCTCACTTACAAGCCTTTATACAATAAATGTTTTCTCTCTCTCAGTACCACTGAGCCCATCTACCACTGAGCCCATCAGGTCTCAAAACTGCTTTGGAAAGAGACACTATGCACGCTTAATATTGGTGAGACAGCCAGCACTGCAGTTGTGGTTGTAGTGCTGGCTGTCCTATTTTATAAACATTACATATGTGCTAATATGATTCTGGCATCACGTCGGGTTGGCATCAGTTGTATACTTAAGTGCCGTCCACTGAAGGTGGTCTGCGTAGCACTAGCCAGGGCTACCGTCCTCGCCAGTACAAGCATTAGTTATTAGCTCACCACTTCTGGTGACAGTAATACCCATGTTGCTGTGGGCATCGTTACGCCACTTTAAACAACTGGTTATATAAAACATATGCAACTGTTCAACATATATCTGTGAACACAAAGCTTGTACTTATGTTTAGTCTTGTTTCATAACGTTTCGAACTACACCTTGGTCAATCCCCCACCGCATGCTTCGCATAACATCGATTCCCGTGGTACGTGGGATCTGGCGAATTTTGTTTCTTTGGGCAATACTGCATGCCTTCCCGAATATGTTTGCATATGACATAGGTGTCTCTGAAAGTGACTTTTGCATAAAATGTTGCCTGGTTGGTTAGCATTTACAGGTTTAACAGGCACCACATGCAGTAACTGAAACAGAAGGGAGTAGACAAAAGGTAGGGGCTTGAACCACCTGAGCCGTATTTAGTGTTCGTTTCACGTCTGCCAAGAATTCTTGTCCAGTGAAATTTTGGTGTCTTGTGCACCTAGGCCACATTATCATTATGAAGCACACTGTGGCAAGGAACTCTAAGCAAATTTTCAACACCTGGAATTCTTGAGTATGCACTCAACATAAGGCCAATGCAATTTGATGCTACATAACGTGGCCAACATTACCTAGTCATAACTATTAAATTGGGAGGGTGAGCACATAGCGTCAGTTCTTGAATGTTTCTGCAGCTGTTATCATGAAGTAACCGACAATAATTTTGGAAAGTTGTTTGGGACAACAAGGAAAGTTTGAAAGTCTTCTGAGGATGCAGTAAAATAGCGAGGCCAGCTTGCATAGAATAAGAGTTTTGGAGGGAAAGCAATGCAGAAGTGGACAGTTACTTTTCATCAATTGCTACATCTGTATAGGAGCACTTCACATACTATGGTGATCTAGTGGTTATGGTGCATAATTTGATTCGAGGGTAGCTAGATTGAATGCTGCGGCCAAATTTTTGGTGGAGGCAAAAATGCATCTGGCCCGTGCACTTGGATTTAGGTGCACGTTAAAGAACCCCGGGTTGTCAAAAGTCCCAGAGCCCTCATCTATGGCGTATTTCACAATCATATCATGGTTTTAAAATGTAAAACCTCTACAATTGCTCATTAATTGGTCTTGAAGCACTTCACTCTAATTGTATTTTTTATTTTTATTTTTAATTTACAGAATACTGTCAATTCCCCATGGGGATTATTACAGTGGTGAGCATCACTGTCACAACTTTTGATGTTTGAAACAAGAAAAATCAGAATAATAAAGAACACATAATCACTGAACACATCAGTACGGCATAGAACAATCATACATAGTTATTTGAACCATAGCCAAGTACAAAGTACACCAATGGTACTCCGACAAAGAAACAAAGGCCGAGAAGAAACGAAGCATAGAAAGAAGAAAACACAGATTGTGTATTATTATCAAGGAACCGTATTAAACAATAAATATATGCAGACAAGTGCTTTGGTATGACAATTGGAAGCAGGAAGGACTGCGTGACGAAAAACAGGTGATCACTATACATGCTAACTAGGTTAGAATAGATCAGTACCTTCAATTAGTTTCATAAATTTCTCTAATGCTGGCTGCTGTGTAATGACTGGATTCAGTGTGTTCTATTCTCGAATTACGCACGGAAAGAACAAATAAGAAAAAGTGTTGTTACTAAATGAGTATTCTTTGAGTTCCCATGCATGCCTTCGTCTCCTCGGTCTGGCGTCTCCAAAGTTCAAGTAAAGATCTCGGTTTATGCGGAATGATCTGTATAAAAGTAGATAAATAAATTTAAGCCGGAAAACCTTTGCACGACTGTCAAGAGTGGCTAGGCCAGCACAGTGTAATGGAGCAGTAGGTGAGTCGTTGTGCCCGTATCTGTTGAAGATAAAGCGCACTGCTTTCCAGTATAGCGATATTATTCACAGTGTGAGGGAACCACACGATATTAGCATATTCTAAGACCGGGCGGAGAAATGTGATGTAAGCAAGAAGCTTCGTTTCATGTGTGCGAATGACAGGGCCTGTTTAATAAAAAATAATTTGCTCGTCGCTTTTTTGGACATTTGATGCACGTGCTCTGTCCAACTAAGATCAGACGAAATTGTGATACCAAGGTATTTGTACTAATTAACTCTTCGTAGTGGCATATTATTAAAATGGTATTAAAAATCAAACTTAGACACCTTGTTGGTAATGGACATAAATACAGCTTTGTCAATGTTTATAGTCATTTACCAATCAGTGCACCACTGAGCTATTTTGTTTAATGAATTACTTAACTTCACCTGACCATCGTGATGACATATTTCATTGTAGAGCATACAGTCGTCTGCAAAGAGTCTGAGTTTAACGTCTGCGTAGTTATGTCATTGATATATATTAGGAACAAAACTGGAGCTAGTACAGACCCCTGCGAACACCTGACAACACCGGAGCTAGGTCAGAAGCATGGATGCCATGCTGTATGTATTGGTGACGGTCAGTAAAGTAATTAGTTATTCATTGGAAGATGGGGCCATCGCCTAACAAGTGATTATGTTTAAGTAGTAGTTTACGGTGCGAGACGCGGTCGAATGCCTTCGAGAAGTCGAGAAAAATTACATCAGTTTGAATACAATCATTTATGCCGAAAGACAGGTCATGAAGTGTTTCGACGAGCTGTGTAACTGTAGATTTTGGAAAATACTTCATTAAAGGTGCACTGACACCAATTTTCAGAGATTAATTCACTCTGCCATTGGATGTTCTGAGTAAATGTCAAGCTCACTAGATGCTTATGATATATCTTATTTTGACATTAAGGTTTTCTTATTGCACACCTACTGACACCAACAATTCGTAATCCCACGCTCCAGCTACGGCCAGTTGCAACATCGGTTGTTAAAAATAGTAACATTCAATATGGCCACTTGTGCATCACCAACGTAGCCGCCCAGTGGAGCAGTCGTGGAAATATTGTAACGGGTGCAAGAGAGGAAAAGTCAAAAACTAGTTTATTATGGGCGAACTTGTGCCCTGAAAATTAAGTGCGAAAAGATGGAAGAGTCCGCTAGAGCGTTCCAAAAACAAAAACTGTTCCTCTGCCCACGCACTGTCTTCTTCTTCGCAGCTCCAACCCACACTGGCTCGTGCCTGTGAACAAGAGGCATGAGTCGTGCGGCCCCAAGCAAGAGTGCGCACAAGACTGTGGACGCTGATTCTTCATAATGTCGGATATTGTAAACAGTCTCTGTGGCATTAGTCCCCCTTCGAAATACGCATCGTCCCGATGCGCGATGGAGGGAGGCAAACAGAAAAAGGGAGTGCTTTCATTCCCTCTCATAATAGGGCTTCATATGAACGACGTGTACGACTTCTGCGCTGTTTTGCCGCTTTGAACAGATGTGTCCATCGGTGATGACTTCGTAGTTTAGGTCACTAATTCGTCGGAGAACCTTATAGGGGCCAAAGTATCGACAAAGAAGCTTTTCTGATAGGCCGCGGCGTCGGAGTGGTGTCCATATCCACACTCGCTCGCCTGGGTTGTACTGAACTTTTGTGCGGCGCAGGTTGTAGTGCCTTGCGTCCTTGTTTTGCTGTCGATGTATTCGATGTCGTGCCAACTGGCGTGCTTCTTCAGCCCTTTGCAAAAAGTCAAGTTCAGATGGCTCGTAATTGTCGTTGTCTACTGGCAACCTGGCATCGAGTGTCGTAGTGACAGTGCTACCGTAGACCAGCTGAAATGGTGTGACGCGGATGGTCTCCTGCACTGCCGTATTGTTGGCGAAAGTTGCGTATGGCAAGATTTCGTCCCACAATTTATGCTCAATGTCAACGTACATCGACAGCATATCAGCGATGGTGTGGTCCAGGCGTTCTGTCAACCCGTTGGTTTGGGGATGGTATGCAGTGGTCTTCCTATGGCTGGTGTTAGTCATTGTCATTAAGGACTGCATCAAATCAGCTGTGAACGCTGCTCCTTGATCAGTAATCACGACGAGTGGGGCTCCATGGCGAAGAACAATATTCTGAACGAAAAACTTCGTGACTTCCGTTGCCGTTCCTCGCTCAAGGCAGCCGGTTTCAGCATATCGAGTCAAATAGTCAGTCGCAACTATTATCCACCTTTTTCCTGATGCCAACATTGGAAACGGTCCGAGGAGGTCCATTCCAACCTGTTGAAATGGAGTCGCAGGTGGCTCTATGGGCTTGAAAAGGCCGGCCCTCTTGAGGGGTGGTGTTTTTCGCCTTTGACACTCGCGACATGTCTTGACGTAATGCTTTACGGATGCTAGCAACTTGGGCCAGTAGTATTTCTGATGAATTTTGGCGAAAGTTCGACTCGCGCCCAAGTGACCCGCAGACGGTTCATCATGGCAGGCTTGTAAGACTTCATGCCTCATGGCTGATGGTACAACGAGTAAGAACTTCTCCTTGTTGTGTTCAAAATTCCTCTTGTAAAGTGCATTATCTCGCAGGCAGAATGAGGATAACCCTCTCTTAAATACGCGAGGAACTTGTTCGTCGTGCCCTTCGAGATACTTTATTAATGGGAGCAGTTCCATGTCAGCCCGTTGATGTTCGGCGACTTCTGAGGTTTTTATCACACAAAGGAGTGGCAAGTCCTCTTCTTCTGAAAGAGTCGAGTGGACTGGTGAACGTGATAAGCAGTCAGCATCATCATGCTTACTGCCAGACCTATATACGACCGTAATGTCATACTCTTGGAGCCTGAGACTCCATCTCGCAAGCCGTCCTGATCGGTCTTTTAAGCTCGCCAGCCAACAAAGTGAGTGGTGGTCGCTGACGGCACGGAACGGCCTGGCGTGGAGGTATGGCCTGAACTTGCTGATCGCCCATATGACTGCCAAGCACTCTTTTTCTGTTGCAGAGTAGTTTCTTTCTGCTTTTGAGAGGGTGCGGCTAGCATATGCTATTACTTTCTCTTCTCTATTCTGCCATTGCAGCAGGACCGCACCTAGGCCAAGATTGCTGGCATCTGTATGAATTTCCGTATCTGCGGTTTCGTCAAAGTGGGCCAGGATAGGTGGAGCTTGCAAACGTTTCTTTAGTTCGTTGAATGCACTGTCTTGTTCGGTGCACCAAATAAATGGCACGTCCTCTCTTGTGAGTCTTGTTAAAGGTTCGGCAATTTTCGCAAAATTTTTCACAAACCGCCTATAATAAGCACATAAACCCAAATATCGGCGTACCTCCTTGTTGTCTTTTGGCTTGGGAAACAGCCCCATGGCCACAGTCTTCTCCGGGTCCGGGCCAGCACCTTTAGCGCTGATTACATGACCGCGGAAACGAAGCTTCTCGAATCCAAACTGGCATTTTTCCGGTTTAATCATCAAGCCGGCTGACTGGATAGCCTGAAGTACCGAACGTAGTCGCTCTACATGCTGTTCAAACGTTGCTGAAAACACCACAACGTCGTCCAGGCAGACTAAGCACGACTGCCATTTGAGGCCTGAAAGAGCGCTGTCCATCATGCGCTGGAATGTTGCAGGCGCACAACACAAGCCGAATGGGAGTGCTTTAAACTCATATAGACCATCCGGGGTTAAGAAAGCAGTCTTTTCACGGCCCCTTTCGTCCACTTCAATTTGCCAATAACCGCTTTTCAAATCCAATGAAGAGAAATACCTTGCGTGCCGTAGCCGATTCAACATATCATCAATACGCGGCAAAAGGTAGACATCCCCCTTGGTCACGCTGTTCAGCTTTCTGTAATCAACGCAGAATCTCAGCGTGTTGTCCTCTTTCCTCACAAGGACTACAGGCGACGCCCACGGACTATTGGATGGCTGTATGACATCATCCTCCAGCATCTCTTTCACTTGGCTCTTTATGATCTCACGTTCCTTCGGTGATACTCTGTAAGGATTTTGGTGTACCGGCCTTGTAGCTTCATCTGTTATTATTCGGTGTTTAACAACCTGGGTCCGCCGTACTTTTGACGAGGTAGAGAAACATCCGGTGAAGTTTTTTAGGAGGTCTTGAATGATTTTCTTCTCGGCTGGGGATAGATTTTGGCTGATTGCAACTCTTGCCACGACATCGGGCGCAGGTTCCGAAGTAGGTGGCCCTGACACCAGACCACATAAATCTATCACTGTTTGAAAACCGTGCAGGAAGGCGATAGCAGTGTTCTTTGCAACGTGCTGAATTTCGTTTCCGAAATTCGTGAGGAATACATCGGCACATCCACCATGTAATTGAATAATGCCTCGAGCTACACAAATGCCTTTCTTGAGCAGTAGTTCGATGTTTGCATCCGCTATACCTTCAGAATCAACGAATGCTTCATTTCTTACACCGACTATTACGCTGCATCGAGGCGGCACGGTAATATCACAATCTACAAGACGTAATGCAGTGTATTCTGGCTCATTTGTGTCAATGGCCAGTTTGGTCGAAAAAGAGACACTAGAATTCTGCAGGTCGATTACAGCTCCGGTTGCTAGCAGAAAATACATTCCGAGTATTAAATCTCTAGAGCATTCCCGAAGTACGACAAAGTCAGCAACGTAAGTAGCGCCTTGAATTCCGATTCGTGCGGTACATCTTCCCACAGGTGTGATGAGATGACCCCCAGCCGTGCGTATCTGGGGTCCACTCTAAGGCGTCAGGACTTTCTTTAAATCCTTTGCGGCAGCGTAACTGACAACCGAATAATCAGCACCTGTGTCAACTAAAACGGTAAATTCACACCCGTCTACGGTAATGCGTAAGTCTGAAGAAATTTTGTCTTTACCTAACCTAGTTGTAGTGTTCCGCTCGTCGTTGCTGCACTAGGACCTTGACGGAGGATCTTCAGTTGGTCGGACATCAGCGGCCTTGCCTCCATAGGTCGCTGGCTTCAGTTTTCCTGGTGGGGACTGCTTGAACGACGGTGTGTTGAGGTTGAAGATGGAGAAGGTGAACTAAATCGTCGAGGGCTTGGCGATCGATAGCGAGCAGGCGCTGGTGATCTAGGCTGATGCTGGAAACCGGCAGTTAGAAACAGATGGCCGGACAAGTAATCTTCAATTTCAACGGGTCTTTCGCCATTTTGGGGGCATGGCGCGTTTGAAGAAAACCCACGGAGATCAACTCGTCGATATGGGCATATTCTGTACAGGTGTCCAGCTTCGCCGCAGTGAAAACAGAGAGGCGTCCTGTCGGGTGTGCGCCACACGTCGCTTTTTCGGGGCCTCGAGTTAGCTGGATAGTTTGAGCCACGCGAAGCCGGTCGGTAGCCACTGGGAGCTGCAAACGAAGCAGTATGCACGGCGGGCTGGCGCACAGCATCGGCGTAAGTCGGTACGGGGCATTCCTGCAATTGCTGTTCAAGTCGAACAGGTTGCGCTTCGGGTTCGGCTTGAAGAATGGCGTGGTGAACTTCATCTCTGATCAGGGTAGTCAGAGACGAAACTGGCGTTGCGACTTGTTGGGGCAGCAGCTTCTGGAGCTCTTCCTTCACAATGGATCGCACCATTTCCCTCAATGCTTCGCTGCTGCTTCCCAGGTTTGCTGAGAGGACATCCGCAGGAACACTACTCGTGTCATGATTGTAGTGACGGGAGCGCTGCTGCAATGCCCGCTCAATGGAGGTGGCTTCGTTGCGGAATTCAGCAACTGTACGAGGTGGGTTGCGTACCAAACCGCCAAATAACTTCTGTTTGACACCTCGCATCAAGTGACGCAGCTTTTTCTCTTCGTTCATGTTCGGGTCAGCGCGCTTGAAAAGGCGGGACATGTCTATACATGCCAACGCTTTCGTTCGTGCGCTGGTTTCTGGACTGTAGAGCGTTCTCCGCCTTCTCCCGACGATCAGTGCTGGCATATGTAGCTACTATTTGTCGTCGGAATTCTTCCCATGTCGGTACGAACGCTTCATGGTTTTCATACCACGTCCTCGCTGCATCCTCCAATGCGAAGTACACGCGACGCAGTTTCCTTGCTTCATCCCAGCCGTTGGTTTTCGCAACCCGCTTGAAGTGTTCTAAGCAATCCTCCACATCCTCGAGCGTGTCGGCGTGGAAGGGCTCAGGCAAGCATGGTGGGGACAGAATAAGTTCCGATGATGTCACCTGGTAAGCCATCGTTCCGTTGTCTGTGGATGCTGCTTGTGTTGCTTGAGCACTGGGGAGAGGTGCGAATTCAGGCGGCTCTCCTCGGAGGCGGCGGCTTGAACGCTGGTGTACCGGAGTCAGTTCGCCAGGTTCCAATCGTTGAAGATCGGGGCTTCGCTCTCTTACGCCAAGGGGGCTTCCAATCATACCCAGCACCTCCACCAGAATGTAACGGGTGCAAGAGAGGAGAAGTCAAAAACTAGTTTATTATGGGCGAACTTGTGCCCTGGAAATTATGTGCGAAAAGATGGAAGAGTCCGCTAGAGCGTTCCAAAAACAAAAACTGTTCCTCTGCCCACGCACCTTCTTCTTCTTCGCAGCTCCAACCCACACTGGCTCGTGCCTGTGAACAAGAGGCATGAGTCGTGCGGCCCCAAGCAAGAGTGCGCACAAGACTGTGGATGCTGATTCTTCATAATGTCGGATATTGTAAACAGTCTCTGTGGAAATATCACGACATCTTGCATGACTGCGTCACGAGAAGCTCATACCGTGTTGTCACGGGGTATACAGTCGGAACAATAACTTTTAAAAATATACTGCATATACTTTTTACATTCACGCTTGTCTGGACGTTTTCCATGCTCTCAAGAGCTTCGCCTTTCATTTGATGCAACGAAAATACAACTGAAAATTTTCATTTCGGTACCTCTAACGCGAACGGTTACTTTTTTCTGTACAAGCTCTAAATCATGACCGTTGTCTTCATGGAACCACTTTATTCAACCGAGCGGAGACATCTATTGGGTGACGTAACGACGCGAAGCTCGGGAGATGTGACCCGCGTCACATGATGCGGCACTTCCGGTTCGTTAAAGCCGGAACACTACTTCTGCTGGACAGTGCGTCTGAGTTCGCGCTCATGCGCGGTCGGCTGACCGAGGTCGATGGGGGGGCGGCCGCCTTCTCGACGGGCTCGGGCGCGTCCGTGTAGACGCGGAAGTAGAGCACCACGCGAGCTCGCCGCTGCGCGGCCCCACCAGCGTTGGTGGCCGCCATGATCTCGGACTTGCTGGGCGCCGATGCGTTGATCTTGCTCGGGCCGCGCCCCGATGGGTCGTAGTCCACAGTCAGCGACTCGGCACACAGGATGTTGCCCCCTGCGCGTCAGTCGATGTGACAGTGATTGGCCTGATCAGGTTATATTTGCAATTGCCTCATGCATACTTGACAAACCACTGACTTCGTGCGTACTAAGGGTGACGTTTTAGAAGAAGGGACCAGGACACCTACCAAGATGATCTTAAAACTAAATTTTAATGTGACCTACGGATTATGGCATGCAACCTATAGGACTTGATATATACCAGCTATAGTTTATGTAAATCAAGCTTCAATTAAGACCTATACAAAAGTGCCTTATTCGAAATAAGTACCGTTTTATTCCACGCTTTATTTAGTGTGCGGACCAGATTACTATTGATTCCCCTGATGTTGCAAGAGAATTGTTCACAAATAACGTTCTATTCCATGCTTATCTGCTGTCGACTGGCCATATTGCAGCCATTTTTTTTTTATTCTTTGCTGTCCTGCTCGCTCATATACCTGAATGATTAAAATTAGTCGTGTGCGTGCTACTGTCGCATCCATTCTATTTTTCTGCAAGTTTTTTTTTTCGTGTTCGACCGCTCTGCAAGAAAAGCAGCTAGCTCAAGCTTTTACTTAGCGGAGTCCGTTGTCCGCCTCTCCCGACAATGCGACACCACTGCAGCGGTCAGTTTCACTGCTTTACCTTAATAGTTGATTGACGTAGAACATCTTTTTTTCTCTGCATTATCGTCCATCGTTTAAACGAGTAAGGAGACTCATTTTTTCTATACTTTGCTTTTTTTTTCTTAGTTTCGCAGGGCGGGAGGGGGGGAGGCATTTTTAAAGATTTTCGCTTGCACCCCCTCCACCCTAAGAACAAACACATTCAAAATACAGCGCATAAGTTTACAGCGTCCCTACCCCCTTACAGGGGCTCTGCAACACATTTTTAGTATAGTCAGAAAACTTTGCCGATCAGTAGTAGAGGCTCCCGAGAACACGCGAGCCAAATATTATAGAGCTGCACGGGGCCTGGAATTCACAGTAAATTGTCAAAGTTAGCTGAAAATTGCTTTCTCTTCTTTCGACAAATAATGGAAGAAGCTGAAAAATCACTCGTAAAAAGCCATCTATCAGCCATTGGCTAATTTGAACATGGCGCGCTCGGTCGTCGCAGATCGCCGCAGGAGGCCGCCCCTTGTCCGCGCGTAGAGCTTAGACTTTTTTTTTTTTTCTCGTAGTGCAGGGCTCGAGTTTAGTAATTATTGAGTATAGGGACAATTGGTGTCAGAAACGCATGGTTAAAAAGACTAAAGTGTTCAGGATGTGGAGTGGGTTTGAAAGTGGACCCAAGCGTAGAAGCGGATGGAGAAGAGGCTGACGTGAAGTGTAGGCAATGTGAAGTCGAGGAAAAAATGGAGAAAATGATGGTTGCCCAGAGTGAACTGCTGATGAGAATCGCCGAGCTCGAGTCTGCGTTGGCGACAGAGCAAGAGAAAACGAGGGCAATGGGAGAAAGACTGAAGTCCGCCGAGGAAGCGCTAGCGAAGCTGAACAAAGAAGCAACCTACCGAGAGAACAGTAGGGATCTGGCAACCAGAACGGTGGAGAAGGAAAAACAAGCAAGTTTGGAAAAAACAGGTTTAGCCGGTTCAACTGTCGCAAGGCCCAGCTTCAGCGAGGTAGTGGTGGGGCAGGGAGGGAACAAAGCAGCCGGTGTCACAGGTGCAAGTAGCCCACAGATGCAGAACGCTCCAGCTGAAAAGTCACAGCATGTGATAATCGCCGGGGATTCGAATTTAAATCGATGCACAGAAGCCATAAAAGAGAGGGTAAGAGGTGACAAGAGGGTTGCAGTAGGGACGTTCCCAGGACGCAAGCTGGAAGCAGTGATGAGACAAGCGAGCGCAAAGCTCAAAACAACAGCAAAGGCCAGAGAGGAAAACCAGGCAATGGTAGAGTGTATATCAAAGGACATTCAGGAGTTAGGAAGAGAGTGCGAGATAATTATACTAGGAGACATGAATGCGCACATAGAAGATATAGATGGGTATACCGACCCGACAGGCAAAATGATCATGGATATGTGTGAAAGGCTTGATTTGATCATTTGCAACAGTGCCGAGAAGTGTGAAGGGCAAATAACATGGGAGGTAGGAAGGCTTCAGTCGACGATAGATTATGCACTGATGTCACATAGGATGTATGATAAGCTCAGGGGAATGCACATAGATGAAGGTGGCTCCAGAAGTCTGGGTAGGGTAGTGATCACAAACTTATCAAGCTAAGTTTTGGAAGAGCAGTGAAAGTGGGAAGGAGATAAGATGAGCAACTACAGGAAAATTTTTATCCAGAAAGGCAAATTGAAATAGCCACTAAACAAATTGAGAAAGTAATCACGGAGGATAGTAAGACAGTGTGGACATACACGAATCTAATTAGACTCTTTGAGCTAGAGCTTGCTAAGACGCGTGGCAAGTCACCCCGGAAAAGAAGACACAAACCCAAAAGTTGGTGGGATGAGGAAGTTAAGAGAGCCATAGCAAAACGTCAGGAAGCCTCTAGGGAACACATATATGCTAAGCAGCGGGGTGAACCAACAGATGATGTTGAAAGAAAATGGGCAAACTTTCTAAGCTGTAGAAGAGATGCATCCCGTCTGATCAATGAAAAGATTAGAAGGAAGGGAGCTCAGTGGCTGGCAGAAGTACATAAAAAAGATAGAAAGGCAGCTGCGAAATTTTGGAACCATCTAAACTCCCTAAGAAATGAGACGAGCCCCTAGAGCAGAGTTTTATAACTACAGCCCAAGGTGCTAGGCTAGAAGGGGACGAAGCTATTGAATATATAAGAACAAGGGTGACAGAAAAATTTCAACAAAGAAGTACTTTATGCACCACAATAGACAAGGACGAATCAAGTGGTGCAATGGCTCCATTTTCACAACAAGAGTGGGAAAGGGCTGAGAAAAGGGTTCCTAGTAGTACATCAACAGGCCCAGATTGCATTCCAATTAGGCTGATAAAGACATTAGGTCCGAAGTCTAAGCAGGCTTTGAGAGAGGCAGTGAGCACAATAATAATCGATGGTGAAGTTCCCGATGGATGGAAACTTAGCAGGATGAGCATGATCTATAAAGGAAAGGGGGACAAAGCTGACATAAACAACTACCGCCCTATAACAGTGACATCAGTGGTCTACAGGCTGGCAATGCAGATTATAAAGGAAAGACTGCAGTCGTGGATAGAGGATGAGAGGGTGCTGGGGGAACTGCATAATGGGTTTCGGAAACACAGGAGGTTGGAAGACAATCTGTTCTCACTGACGCAGTGCATCGAAATAGCAGAAAAGGAACACAGGCCCCTGTGGCTAGCATTTTTGGATATCAAGGGAGCGTACGATAGCGTGGTTCAAGAGGAATTGTGGGGAATACTGGACACACTAGGCGTGGAACATGTAGTCACTAATCTTTTAAAGGGTATCTATATAAAGTGGGAAAAACAGGTATCCAAGCCTGCAGAGGTAAAACTGGGGCTTAGGCAGGGGTGCCCCCTGTCACCCTTATTATTCATGATGTACCTACAAGGATTAGAGGCAAAATTAGAGGGAAGTGGACTGGGCTTCAACCTCTCTTCAGTGAAACAAGGAAAACTTATTGATCAGGCACTACCAGCATTAATGTACGCAGATGATATAGTGCTAATGGCCAACAACAAGGAAGATTTGCAGAGATTGATGGACATCTGCGGTAATGAGGGAGACAGGTTAGATTTTAGATTCAGTAAGGAAAAATCAGCAGTCATGATTTTCAATGACAACAAAGGTAGTGAGCTTGGAATACAGGAGGTCACGCTATAGATAACAGATAAGTACAAATATCTGGGCGTATGGATAAGCAATGGGACCGAGTACCTAAGGGAACACGAAATATATACGTGACGACTAAAGGTAACATGAATGCAGCAGTGATTAAAAACAGGACACTGCGGAATTACAATAGGTATGATGTTGTGAGAGGAATATGGAAAGGGGCCATGGTTCCTGGTCTGACGTTCGGCAATGCGGTCTTGTGCATGAGATCAGAAGTTCAAGCAAGATTAGAAATTAAGCAACGTGGAATAGGTAGGCTTGCCTTAGGAGCTCACGGGAATACACCAAATCAGGGAGTACAAGGTGATATGGGATGGGCATCATTTGAGGGCAGGGAAGCTAGCAGCAAGATAAAATTTGAGAAGCGATTGAGAGAAATGGGGGAGGAGCGTTGGGCTAAGAAGGTTTTCAGCTACTTGTACATGAAGAATGTCGATACAAAATGGAGGAAGCGAACCAGGAAGTTGACTGGTAAATACTTAGAAAACAGCAGGTGGCCAAACCAAAAAGAACTATTGGTTAAGAAGAAAGGGAAGGAAACGGAGACTGACATGTGGAGAATGGGCATGATTAAGAAGTCCGCACTAGAGATCTATCGAACTTTTAAGCAGGAGATTGCCAAGGAAAGGATCTATGATAATACTCGGGGTAGTTCTCTACTGTTTGAGGCCAGGACGGGAGTACTGCGAACCAAGACATATCGGGCCAAATACGAAGGGGTAGACACAGTATGCAGTGCGTGTCGAGAGGAAGAAGAAACGGCCGAACACTTGATAATGTTCTGTAAAGGGCTTCACCCTATAGTTCAGGATGATGGCGCAGAGTTTTTCAAAGCACTGGGATTTAGGAACAGCGAGGGCAAAATAGACTTTAAGCGGGTAGACTTAACTAGAAGGAGGTTATCTGATTGGTGGCTAAAGTCAAGGCACGAGTGAAAATTAAACCCTTCACTGCGAAGTACGAATCCTCAACTTCATTATTTAAAGGGGAAAAAAAGATAAATGTAATGGTTAGTTCACTAAGTATTACGGCTAGGTGGCGTTAGCCGCCGCCCGATCTAAAGGGTACAGCCACATCCATCCATCCATCCATCCATGTGGTCACAATGAAAAAAAAAAAAAAACCCGCTCAATCGAAGAAAAAGTGTTCAAGGTCACGAAGCGCGCGTGACGTATTTTATTTGCCCCTGCCATCCCTCCCTGCTTAGCTTCCAGGTCTTCTGTCGCGACGAGAGAAGCGAAAATGCAATTACAACATGCGACAAATCTTTGTAACTTCACTCGCACTGGACGGATTCTTACCATTTTTGGGGCGTTAAATTCGTGAGACAATGAGATCTTCCAGCGAATTCATTCGATGGTTCCTTGAAGAAGTGTTTCAGGGCCTCTTTAAGAAACTCGCCTGCCACCGATTATAGCCCCCACCCCCCTCCTTGTGAATCGTGGTGGCGCCCCTGACGGAAGGTGCAGGTTTCGGACCGCAGAAGTATGGTGGCTAGATGAGGAATGGGATACTCACGCAGGCCGACGCTCCACAGGCTCATGTCTGCCTTCAACGCGCGTATGGCCTCGGCGACGGGCAAGTCTCGGCCGTCGCGGGTCAGGGCCGGCATGAACACTCGGTGAGACATGCACCGCGGGGAGCGCAGGCTCGCGAAGTCGGCGGCGCTCTCGGGAAACGTGCTGTACACGATGCGCAGAACCTTCAGGTAGCGAACCAGCGTGCGCACCTTGCGCGACAATGCCGTGCCCGGAGGAACGTCTGCGTGCAGTGCGAAACCTGTTGCTGTATCGCTAGAGGCCCTGCAATCCACCCTGTACGTTGGGCTTGTCGTGAACTCGTTTACAGCGCAACACCAGAAACACAGACAAGGAATGAGCAAAATGAGAAAGAAAAGACGGCGCTGTCTCTTTTGCTCCTTTATCCCTTGTCTGTGTTTTTGGTGTTGCGCTGTAAGCGAGTTCACGACGAATCCTAACCGACTAGCCCAGCTTACCATCTTACTGTGTTGGACTTGAACTGTTCTTTCCTTCGACTGTGAATAATCGTATATCAAGAACAACTTAATTGTCGCAGTTCTAGTTTTGTAACCCAACTGGAACTGCATGTCTCTAGTTGGACTGGTTATGATTTTCTACAGAAACTTGCTGGTACCAGTTCAACTGATCATAGTTTGATTGTAACTGGATCCAGCTGCCCGCCTGTTGACTCCCAACTGGAAGCAATCGTTTCCAGTTGGAACCAGCTTGTTCCAGTTCGACGTCAGTTGAAACCAGCTGGAAATCCCAGTTGCACATTTTTATCTGGGCACACATCTCACGTTAAAAAAAGGGCATTCTAACATCTTTTGTTAGGTCACTTAAAGTAATAAAAAATACTTGCTCTTACCGATCAATGCGCCGTTCTTGCTTTGATTTCGCAGAAGCATCGCGTTTTATTTTTTTCTAGTATCGCCAGTTGGTCTAAAGTTTTCTCACCATTCTCCTAATCTCTACTAAATTAATAATTGAAAAGTTGGTTTCGTGCAGTATGCTAAAATAACATTCTAGTATGCTGTAATCACCGCGTAACAGCATTTACAGAAAGCAGCTAGCCGGTCTGGCAGTGTTGTTGCTTGTTCTCGAGAGCTCACCGATCTTTGCCTTGACGAAGAGTGTCTGTAGGTTGTACAGCTTGAGTGGGCTCTCGCTCTGCAGCCATTGGGAAGCCCTCTTGAGTACGCATGGGAACTCCTCGAATGCGTAGTCGTCAAGTGGCTTGGGAACCACGTCGCGAATCTCTGCAATAAGCCACCCAGGTTAACAGGTCTTATTAACCACACTAAGTGCGCAGGGTTTCATTGATGGTAGAAAGGAGGGGGGGGGAGGGGGCAAGTTTCAACGCGATGAGTTGGAAGTGTGTTGGAAATATGTATGTCGCACAGTAACAGTGGCGTAGCCAAAGGGGGGAGGGAATTAGAGGATTCAACTCCTCCCCCTGAAATTTTCAAATTTTCTTGCGTCCTAATGTCCATAATGCTAGCGTTGAAGTCGTCGACTAGTATAAAGGGTTTGCGCTTGTAGGTGCTTTATATCGTTCGATCACAATCATGACTTGTTCGTATACCGTAAACCATTTAAAAATTATAACGTACACACATATGTGTCGCCTATAGCAACGGCTTTCTAACCGCCATGACAGCGGACAGTGATCGACGATAAAGCTAGGTCCCGGAGGCCACGTTGAATTCGCTGACAAGTATAAAGGGCCTGTGCTTCTAGGTATTTTTATTGTCCCGTTCTGTTTGTTTTTCTTTTAACCTTTTGTTAACAGTGCAGTTTTTTTTTTTTCACATCAATGTAGTAGGTGTGAAACGGGGTGGACGCCGATACATCGGACGACAACAAGACCAGCCCCTAAGGAGCATTGCCACTAAAAGTATGTACGCCGAAAGCACGAAGTGTTTATTCAAACAGTGGGTGCTCTTGTGTTTTGCACGTGCATTTTGTTCGTTTGATCGGACCTGACATTTCGCTGACGCCGGTCACGATGCGCTGTTGCTTGCATCACATACAGTTGTCTACCGAGCTATCTGCGTTTCAGGTGTCTGTCGCATTGCCGACGAGTACAGCTGTTCCTGCTTTCGCCGATCATATTAAGCACTCTGAAGTCGTGAAAAAAACAAAAACAAAAAAACACCATATCCCCGGAGTGAATGATGCGTGGGGCGAAACGTCCGTCCGTCCGTCCGTCTGTCTGTCTGTCTGTCTGTCTGTGGATACGCTGTGCTGGCTACTCCGGAGGGACGCATTGGCGGATCCAGGGGGGGGGGGGGGCGGTAGGGGTGATCACTCCTCCTCCCCCAAAGCCTGTCAGTACCCCCTCCTCCTCTCTTCAGTGCTCGCCATCCACCTGATATCATCAGTTAGGACACATGCGTGGGGCCACTGTGAGCACACAATAACAGTATTTATGTCATTACAAGGTTTTCGTGCTAGTAAAAAAAAAGAAAAACGGAAAGCAATGACCGCGCCACCTTTCCGGTGTTCATTCAAGCGATCCCCCCCCCCCCCCCCCGCTCCATCTCAAATTGGGTAGCTGGATTCGCCCTTGGGGACGCGGAACTGCTTAGACCATAAAGAGCTTCGCCCATAAAACAAAAAAAGAAAAATCTCGCTTCGCTTTTTGCTAGCATTGTGAGTCTCCTAAAAGTATTACTATTACCGCGAAGAGCTAATAATCGAGTCCAAACTGCGTGCTGTACATACAGCCTCTCGTCATTGCTCACAGCGTCTCTCAGCTCATCTCAGCGCAACCAACCGCATTCGCTGACAGCATTGTAAACTGAAACTAGACATAGAAACCATCGTGAGGGGGCAAATAAACAACACACTAGGGTGCCTTTATGTGGCAGGAGACATCGAGGCACTACAACACACAGCTATAAAAGCTATAAAACACACATCTATATAGGAAGAGACAGGTGAGGACAGGCGCGATCCTCGTCTGTCTCTTCCTGTGTGTTGTGTTTAGTTTCGCGCTCACAATGGTTTCTATGTCAAAGCATCAACTCGCCCAACAGTAATCTCCTTTGCAAAAAGTGCACGCTTCTGGCGACTTAATGTCAGTTTTTACCTAATGACCTGTTAAGTCAACCCCTGACGTAGGTAGCGTGGCCGAGCGGTCTAAGGCGCTGGTTTAAGGCACCAGTCTCTTCGGGGGCGTGGGTTCGAATCCCACCGCTGCCACTAGTTTTTTTGTTTCCAAATCTTTTTTTCTTTTTTTTTTTGCGACTGATGCTATGTTTTGACATCACTTACAGATAAAATAGAAGAAATGACAAGGAGTTGCATCGAATTTAGAAGTGGGGTACAAATTCACAGGCCTTTCGTTGGGTTTGTTGGTTGTTGACCGCTCACTACGTGGGAACAGCGCAGGAATATGGTGAAGTGAGGCGCTTAGAAGAGACAATTCCTTGCTTCAAAAAAAAAAAAAGAAGTAAATAAAAAAAACGAATTTCGTAATTCAGCTGGCTGATGTCTACAGTAGCCTATAGCCAGAAAACTCAGTGTGCACGGTGATTTTTCTACCACCTGGAATTCCGGTGATGAAAAAAAAAAAAAATCTTGCTAATATTGGCAATTTGTAACGCAGTTTTCGAAGTTGCAAAGGCGGGTATCTGACTCGGCGATGGGCAGTCGGTGACAATGTGTCAACCCGAGAGATTCATCTCTATAGATCTATGGATTTTCAATCTCTTTCGCGGATTCGGCGTCATTTAGTGGAATGTAGAGATTTTTGTAAGGTCGCGGAAATGTTACTATACGCGGAACGATGGGAGTTTCTGAACGAGTGGTCACAACTCACTGCTATACGCCCATTACTCCTGCCATCACTGCCTCTACACCCAGTACTCCCATTATTACTCGCAAGTGCTCACTGTCTTGCCTGCGTAATCGTGCAAACCGGAATTAAACTTCGCAGCGGGATATCCCGAAGCACCCATATATAGAATAATTCTTCCTGAACAAATGGAACTGTGCAGAAAAACGACTGCCTTCGACTTCATTAATACGAACATGCCTGCTTGCTGCAGACACTAAAAAGAGTTCATTATTCAAGCTTTCTCAATTGTGTGGCTGACAGCGCTAAATATTCCCTCGCTTTGTGTATCTCTGAGAACACTATGTGGATTTCGCGTACGTCACAGCGCTTAATCTTGAGAACAATACAAAGCTTGATTTTCGACACCCCGCATTCCATCGCCGTGCTGAGCTGTCGTCTTCTGATACGCTGCTCTGTCCAGCCATACTCAAATATTACGACCCAAAAATAAGTGGGCAGTGCCAGTACTGTGGGGAAGTGGTCAACACTTTCCATATGGTCTGGGCCTGCCAAATGAACCCAAAGTTAACCCCCTTTCCCAACCCCACCAAAGAGGACTGGGAGACGACCCTACTCAATAGCTCCACACTAGAGGAACAGCGAACTCTAGTCCAGCGGGCTCGGGTGGCGGCCTCGACTAATGACGTCCCGGACTAGGGATGTCAACCAGCCCGGTGGGGATAAGGGCTATCTGGCACAGCCAGCATCAATACAGGTTTTTTCCTCCTCCTCCGCGCCGCCGAAATACGGGTCGCACAGCACTCACGTATCCTCTCCCGAGTGGGCAGGCCCCGGTAGAAGAAGACGCGCAGGCTGAAGAGCTGGAAGTAGCCGAAGCCGTCCCCCTGGTCCACGTCGCGGCGCATCTTGTCCGGTTGGCGCACGTCCCGCGACTCGACCCCGATCACCTTTCCGGGCACGGACCTCGCCCCGGTCGCCTGCTCGGCGTTGAACCTCTCCAGCAGGTCGGGCACCGTCTCGTAGCGGACGCATCCTGCCGGCCGCTCCACCAGCTGGGGCACCAGGTCCAGGTAGCCCAGCTCCACGCCGCCGTTGATGTGCGCCTCGCAAGGGAACAGCCACACCCTGCGCAATCCGACAGGGTCGTCTTATTCACTGACACAAAGAGGTGAAAGGAAGACATGTCTGAACGACTAACTTGACGTTTAATGAATATTAGTACTTACATATGTTCTTGGACAGTTCTTAGACAGGTACTGCATATGTCCTTAGCCATTTTTGTGTATCTAGATCTGTGTAGCCCAACCTTGTTCTTGGCTGCACGTGATTTATGTTAAGTATTGGTTCATTATTTCTCTTGGGATGTTAAACCCCACATCTCCTCAATCAATGCTTCATCATTTCTATTGGTTTCATATATCTCAACTGAGATTTTTTTGTTCGTTGCAATTTTGCTACTGCTGTTTTTTTCATGTCCGTGCTGGGCTATGATTTCCAGGTTATTTTTTTTATCGGACACTCACTCACTCACTCGCATACACTTAGTGTATGTATTCATGCCATTGGGATATTTTAACCGTCGTTAGTATATAGCGTAGCATACCTACTGCATACTGTATCACTCTAAACGTGGTAACAGATAAGCGTGATTTTGAGCACCGATAATAAAGGTTACTGCAAACAGCGAATGTATGCACTCTTAACTAGTGTTACCCTCACTATTTAGTTGCAAAAATTCACACTTATCCGTTGCAATATTTAGAGCGTAGAGTTACATTATATAGACCCGCTGGGATCACAACTCCCCCCATCCAATTTCTTTACATTTTGGATGCTCATATATAAGGGAATACAAACACAAATCAGATCTTGGAAAGAGGGGTTGGATCCCTCCTCCTCTTTCGGGCTCCCTGAAATTGTTTCTGGCCACGCCGCTGCCGTCGTTTTCCCATGTTGCCATTGTTGAACAAAAACCAAGTAAAAAAATAACCAGAGTTTCTGTATATACTACCTTTAGGTAGTATAGAACATCTCACTAAAGGCTCCCTTGGCGCCGCCTTAGTCCTCTCTGCTGTTAAAATGCGTGACCCCCAAAAATGCACAGCTGAGGCTGTGACGTAAGCTCTTGTATCCCTGCGTAACAGACCAGAAAGAAGAAAATTCTTCTCTCCGTAAAAAAAAAAAAGTTCCATATACAGTGACTGTACAGCACAAAATAATGTCACTCTATATGCTCCCGTAAGCAGCATGTACAATGACTCTACATGATCAGCACTGCCTGACAGCTTGCCTGAGCCCGTCGCCGTAGTAGTGCTTCTGAGCCGACAGCGGCAGCCTGGTGCCGTCTTCGTCCCAACGCAAAGAGCGCTCTCCCTTCGCTTCTCCCGAGCTGGAAGAAGACGAGGCCGGATCCCGGTCTCTGAACTTGAACTGCACCGTCTCCATGGAAACCACGCGGTAGCCGCAAATCTGCCGGTACCAGTCGCTAGCACGCTCCACTACGTCGCTGCGTGCATGGTCAAGGCAAGGGCATCAACATTGGGAGGAGTTGATTTATTTTTTATGCTGAAAATGATAGTGTTTCTAGGGATACTTGAACGCAGAAATTCTGATCTGTACATTTGTCTGCCAACTTCTGCCAACCTGCGGAGCCACTTTTTACCTCTGTGGAGGGAAAAAATTCCCTAGATTTCTCTGGATTTACGTCTAGAGTGGTTTTTTGAAGACAAATGTGTTTGTGCTGGGGAAAATGATTTCGAAGTTCAGTTTTATGATGTGATGGTGCATTCGTTTGAAAGTATTCACTGATATCACCGTTTTGAAGGGGGAAAGTGTCGCAGCACAAATTGCAAAGCTTTAACCAACTTTTATTTCATAGGAAATCACAAAGGCAAAATGGTCATCACAATGGGGGGAGGGGGGAAGGACACATAGTATCGCAGTATTTTATACAAATCACCAAGCAAAAATCAATCATTCCAGTTACACACAACCATAAAATAGTTCAAAAAACAGTACATATATTATAGAGAATTGCATATAGGCTGAAGAAGCGATAAATTATCAAAATAAAATTAAAGAACACTGTTAGCTGTTTCATGCAAAACACGAAAATGTTACACTACAATGCAGAGCCCTAGTAATAGTACGCAAGTGACATAAATAATAATAATAATAATAATAATAATAATAATAATAATAATAATAATAATAATAATAATAATAATAATAATAATAATAATAATAATAATAATAATAATAATAAAAGTACCAGAACGAGCGTATAAACCGCAGTACATGAAGTATTCTGGCGAGCAAGCTTAGAAAATTCATCATTTTTGTTATTTTGCAACTTTCCCGAGGAACATGTTTGGTGGTAGATGAAGTGAAGCACGCTTACACAAATAACTTACAAACAATGTCTTGAAAAGCGTACTTTCAAGCTTTGTGATAATAAATGATACAATATTTTGTGACAAAAAAATAAACCATGAAAACATTGCTATGCCAGTTGGCAGTTCAGCTCTCGCAACCTGCAGAATGGTTGCGAAAAGCTATGTTCATTATAAATGTTGACTGCCATATATTTGTTTCAAATATAACCTTGCAGTCTTCCTCCAGTCTCTTTCTTTATTCAATTTTTTTTTCCAGCTCTGCAAGCAACCGCATACATGCAGCACTGCTTTGGCCACGCTTTTCACAGAAACCTTGGTGACCACAGGGAAGCCACATGACCCCACATGGCAGCTCACTAGCAGCGTGACAGCATTCGTAACGAGGGACACTGATAAAAACAAAAACAAACCTGAGAAATAACGCCGCTGGTGAAAGACGAGAAAAATGGGAGGTTGGTTTAAAGAAAAACATATACTTAGTGGGCTCGGGGGAGAGCACTTTTTTTTTCTTTGGTTCGAACTGGGATTTAGGCAATCGACGTCGAACACGGACGGTACAGAATGAAGTAAGGGAGAGCAGAGCGCTGACACAGCCTTGGCGGTGGAGACCAGCCCTGTCGCCCCCTCGCACCCCTCGGAACGACTACTGGGCAAGACACAGCACCTTTAGATGAGTGTAGAGGATGCGTAAAAAAAGAAAAGGTGGATTAAGGAACAAAAAAAAAAAAGATATCGCGCGGGAGGTCCCTCCGTCAAAATGCTCGCTTCACGTGGAAGCGAAAAATTTCGCTAGATGTTGGCAAATTCCTCTTTTCCCCCAAGTACAACGAAAATCCCCTAGATCTGTGTTTAGAAAAAAAAAAAAACTCCCAAGCATTTCCCCGAGGGTGAACATGGTTAAGTGCGAATGTACGAGGTTATGCTATGAGGGGGAGTAAAGTTAAAATCCGTTGGCATTCGCCAGTGAGTTAACGTAAACTCCCCCGTGCGATCACATTGCGATCCCCAGGAACCATTAGGCCCTCTCGGGAAATCTTGGTGAGTTTACGCGTATATGTGAGAGTAAATTCGCGCTATAATGATGTTTATGTCCGCGGCCCGCTTCGCCCGCTTGCGCTCGGCATCACGGACCCTTCGCCGCGCTGCCTTGTCTTCAACCGGCGCGACATCTTGAACGACGCGTGCAATGCTCGCGTTCGATCGCGCTGTACTCGTTGTTGGAGGTATCGCAGTCGAGGTTGATGCCTGCGATGGATCCATACCTGTGACGACTTGCCGATCTCGAGCAAGTCGTGGCAGCCACGGAGCGGAAGGCGAGCAATCACGTGGTGTGTGACGTCGCTACGCCGTTGCTAGGGGAGAGGAGGCGCGCCGCGGACGGCGTGGGTAACGATTGCGAGTACTTCGCACTCAACTATGGGAGGGCAGTCAGCCGTCCCGATTTGTTCCACGCATTTCTACGAATTGATCTTGTTTAGAAAAAGTTTATTTACAGCATGTACAGAACACAAAGGCTTCATACCATTCCAGTAACAGGGCACATACACTTCGGCACATCTATATTTCACGACTAACATCACTACGTTACATTGAAGACATTTGCTCTAATATACATGATTATGTTGGCATACATGTACACAAAAATTCAATGTGATATCACGATACAAGGGTATAACGATACAATAGATCCAAATGAAACACAATTTGTAACAAATGAAATCATATATAACAATTGATCTTGTTTAGAAAATGTTTATTTACAGCATGTACAGAACACAAAGGCTTCATATCATTCCAGTAACAGGGCACATACACTTCGGCACATCTATATTTCACGACTAACACCACTACGTTACAGTGAAGACATTTGCTCTAATATACATGATTATGTTGGCGCACATGTACACAAAAATTCAATGTGATATCACGATACAAGGGTATAACGATACAATAGATCCAAATGAAACACAATTTGTAACAAATGAAATCATATATAACAATTGATCTTGTTTAGAAAATGTTTATTTACAGCATGTACAGAACACAAAGGCTTCATACCATTCCAGTAACAGGGCACATACACTTCGGCACATCTATATTTCACGACTAACACCACTACGTTACAGTGAAGACATTTGCTCTAATATACATGATTATGTTGGCGCACATGTACACAAAAATTCAATGTGATATCACGATACAAGGGTATAACGATACAATAGATCCAAATGAAACACAATTTGTAACAAATGAAATCATATATAACAATTGATCTTGTTTAGAAAATGTTTATTTACAGCATGTACAGAACACAAAGGCTTCATATCATTCCAGTAACAGGGCACATACACTTCGGCACATCTATATTTCACGACTAACACCACTACGTTACAGTGAAGACATTTGCTCTAATATACATGATTATGTTAGCGCACATGTACACAAAAATTCAATGTGATATCACGATACAAGGGTATAACGATACAATAGATCCAAATGAAACACAATTTGTAACAAATGAAATCATATATAACAACTCAACGGGCGCTGCTTAGCACCAAGTCGGTCGAAAAATGAGTTGTATCCTTTCGTGTTCCACCTTGACGAAATGGCACGACCAATGCCGCAGAAACTCTTGCTCCCCGAGGAAGGAAAGCTCTTCGGACAGGAACGCGAGGATCTCTCGTCTCATTCTCCCCAGTATCGACCACAAGGCACGTCGGCGGCAATTGGCAGCTACGGCCTCACATCGGTTTCTCCAAAGGCTGAACAGCCCCGCAACTATTAAGAGAGCGGAGAAGCGGCTACGCGGAAATCGGCCGTTGGACACGAAAATTCGCACACCCTGTCCCCAAAAACCAGCATTAACCGCACGCCAAAAAAGGCGGGAAACCACACATTCAAACGTCGCATGTCGATTGGTCTCTACCATGACGCAGTTGGGGCAAGTGGAAGTGCGAACCACCTGCCATCGCTGCAACCGATCTCGCGTGGGGAGCAAGCCCCAGCCCAACCTCCAGACAAAGTCTCTGAGATGCCCTGGCAACACTGCGGCAGTTATTGGTTTCCAAGCGCGGTTCAATACAGATTGACGATGCTGGGGCACTAAGGGCCGTAGAAAGGCGGCCATTGTGTCCACCACTTTAGAATCGGCCACCTCTATCTCTGGGCACGTAGCTTCCAAACGTCGGTGAAATGCCAGAAGGGCTCGATACAAAGATGGTAATTCAGTTGATTGGGGACCTTTGTTTATTTGGTTATCCGGCAAGAAGACACGTAGTGATGGCCCCAGATGGTAGCGAGCCAGTGTCTGAGCGGGCATGTCATCATTGCTTAGTATTCGCAATAGAGTGCGGAGGCACAATGTAGAAGCCGCGACGGAAACGTCAGGGAATGCAAAACCGCCTTGATCTCGCGGTTGAGCTAACGCTGGACGCGATAACAATTCTGTGCCACCAGACCAGAAAAATGAACTGATGCAGCTTTGCACTTTCCTGCAGACGTGGAGCCGTGGTTTAACAGAATGGCAAAGGTACCAAAATTTTCCTAGGTACACCGTTTGAGTTAAGTATCGGCGTTCCAAGAGGGGGAAATCGAAGTGTCTGGCTGCTTTGATATCATTTAGAAGAGTTTGTACAACGGATGACCAGATGCTATCCTGTATACCAAATACAGTGAAAGTAACTCCGAGTATTGAACTCTCAGGAGACCACTGTAAAGGCGACGTGATGTTGATACGACCGCTGGGGTTGCCAATGAAAAAATACTGGCTTTTAGAATCTAAAAGTTTAACTTTGCACCGGAGATAATACCGAAATCATGGAATGTATCAAGAGCATGCTGCAGCGACTGTTCATTATGTACATATAGAGTAATATCATCTGCATATGCAGCGACATTTACTTGAGTGTTACCGGGTAGAGGTAAGCCACGAATCTGCGGGTGATGTTCAACGGCCCTTAAAAAGGGCTCTAATGCAAGGATAAATAACACTGGGGAGAGGGGACACCCTTGACGGACCCCACGCGTGACTCTAAATGCGTGACTCTCACGGGAATCTAAGTAAAGGGTACTTTCTAAATTAGTGTACATCGCGTTGATAAGGTCAATGAACTTATCCGGGAATCCGTATGCATGTAAAACATTTCGTATGTAGCCATGTTCTATGAAATCAAAAGCTTTCTCTTGATCTAATGAAACCAACAGTCCTTGCGCACATCAGCTAATGGTGTATTGAATGATGTCCCGCGTTAACCACGTATGGGTGTGTATTTCTCGGCCCGGAACAGAACAGACCTGGTGGGGAGCGATTAATGTTGCAAGAAATGGACTGATTCGGCGCCCCAAAATGTTAGCCAAGAGCTTGTAATCTACATTGAGCAGGGTAATAGGGCGCCAATCTTCTGGTCGCGTGGACATTGGGTCTTTCTTGGGAACTAGTGTTATACGGCCTTTGTGGAAAGAAGTTGGAAGTGTAATATCTTGGAAACACTTTCGAATGACGCGTGACATAGTTGGACCAATGATAGGCCAGAACTGTACATAAAACTCTGCAGGGAGTCCGTCAGGCCCTGGGGCCCATCCCTTTTTCATTGCGTCTAATGCGCCTTTGATTTTGTCATCAGATGGCGGTAATAGGAGGACGTCATTTGACATGTTGGAATCATGAGGTAAATCTGTTAGCAGAGGATGCGAAGAAACGGAACTTGGGTAACAGACATTAGCACCAGATTTAGCCATTGACTCAAAGTGTTGAGTGAATTCCTGAAAGTCGCGCGTACCCGCAGCAGCTGGGGTGATAGAGTTCAGCGAGTGGGCAGGCGAGCCTGGTGGACAAAGCAGAACTCTGCGTGCATACCTTAGCACCTCAGGGTGCGCACAGGGTGCACGTCTACAGCGCCAAGCTGCAGCCTAGAGTGAAGAAGCGCGCATAATACGCTGGTACCGTTCAACGAGCTCCTCTTGCCATGCCCGCATTACAGTGGAAGGACTGGGATCTCGATTGGCAATGCGTATCTTCTGGATTAACAATGACGCATCTTTTGACATACGGTTGCAAAGTCCTCTGCCCGACGCACTGCAATGATGCCGCCACTGTTCTTTGAGGCGATCCCAATCAGCTACATCGGCCCCAATGAGCGATGCGCGTAACGCTCGGGATAATTTCTCTGTAGCCTGTGAGCCCTGGAGGACGCGGCAATCGAGACGCCATGGTCTGTGAACCGTTGGCGTCCCCGCTGACAGGCGGAGAGAGAACATAACCGGCAGATGGTCGCTTTAATGTATACTGGTGTCGGTGGCAATGACATTACCCCGGTGTCGTGAACGTAGGTAATGAGACTGGGGGATGCATACACGCGATCAATTCGGCTGCTCGACGCCAAGTATAGGCATAATTACTGCCATGCACACTTTGATGAATGTCACTCAATGCCAATTGCTGCACTAGACGTTCGAGTTCTCTGGCATTCCAGTTTGGCCGGCCGCGACCCGGACCTCGAACGTCTGCGTGTGAGTCTAAGACACAATTGAAATCCCCTAAAAGTACCACATGTCGGGAATTTAAAAGAAACACATCAAGAGATTGGAAGAACGCGTTTGAGTTCTCGCGTGCCGCTGGGGCATACACGGCAACAAATCTTATTCTTAACGAAAAAAAGGTGCAGTCGAACGCCAGCACGCGTCCGAAGGCATCGAAGGAAACATGATGGTCACGTAAAAGACCTCGGTTAAAAATAACGACTCCGACGCCAGTCGAATGCGTGCTGGCGTACGAAAAGAAACAACCAAAATTGAACGCGCGCTTGAAAGCGAGTACATCAGAAAGCTTGACTTTCTTAGAGTTGGTAGCACTGCGACTGAGCCACCTGGCTAAAGTTTAAGCACTTCCTGAATGTCCAGACATCTTGAACTGGTGGCAGTGTACATACTTGTGAGCATTGTCGATCAAAAATAAAGTATTACGCATATTTGAGGCGCAACATCCATGCGCAAGTGTTAGGTGGTATGTTCCTTTACTACAAAACACGTAGGTACGCAATTCTGAAGACCCCGGTGTTTCTTATGCTGCCCTAAAAATGCGACGCTATGCACGAAAAAGCGCTCTGCCGGCGATACGGTGCTGCCTGCTTCGGCAGGCATCTTCATCGGCGCACCACTAGTACACGCGCACAGCCATTGACCCTTCCACGCAATAAAAAACATTCATGTGTCACAAATGGTGGTTATTTGCAAACCATCATGCTGTACAGTACCACACGCGACCAAAACATTGCTGATATGCAGTGGTAGGCACGAACACATGACATTCCAGCAGTGACAATGCGGTAAAATGAAATCTGTTCAAACAAAGATCTATTCATTTATCATTCCAGGACGGAAATGGTACGATAACAGCATCACGGGTGGCCGAGGATGAGAACTAGGACTAGTAGTGCTGCCGGCAGGAGACCATCGTCTTTCGATGACATTTGTAGTGAAACGCACAGATAAGCGCTCAACTTTATTTATTTATTTATTACAATACCCACAGCGCCTTTCGGCATTTCAGTGGGCGCGGTGGGAATACTAACATAACCGCCATCATTATTGTCATAATCCTACCTTGCGTCCAGTTCGGGACGGAGGCCTTCCCTGACTACCTTCTAGTACTATTTCCGATGGAGGCGGAAATCTTGTAGGCCCGTGTGCTCAGATTCGGGTGCACGTTGAAGATCCCCAGGTGGTCGAAATTTCCGGAGCCCTCCACTACGGCATCTCATATTCATATGGTGGTTGGCGGACGTTAAACCCCACATATAAATCAATTACCTTCAAGTACACGTGCTTTCAATTTGGCTCATCTAGACTACTACAAGTTTTACAGCGCCACCATGCCACTTGACTCTCTCCTAAACATGTCGTGCAGAGTGCATGTACGTGAAGTGCACGCTTGCGCATCAGACCACAGCGCACAGAAACGAGCCGTTGTAGCTCACCTCTCATTATTGCAGCACGCGTTGTGTGTATACAACTTCATAGTTGCCACAGACGGAAAAACTCTGGTTTTACATGATTTACAGCGTCGTCCGCGGTGCCATTCCTTGATTACTCTGACAGGTAAGCGGCACCTTGCACTAAAGAAAAGAGGTGCAACGAAAGTGGTTGTAGGTCCCTTAAAATGGATTGTCTGCCATGCAAGTGTGCTGTAAGAACGAAGAATATTTTATGTCGTTTCTGTAACCCCCTGTCCGCGAATTCATTTTTTGTTAGAACTGCTAGAGTGGAATGAATTGTCTGCCATGCAAGTGTGCTGTAAGAATGAAGAATTGTTTATGTCGTTTCTGTAACCCCCCTGCTGTAACGCGTTTGGGCGATGCGGGGTAACATTTAAATAAAGAGTAAAGAATAAAAGAAATCGTACAAGGATGTGTAACTTACTTGAAACCCTGGAACTCCAAGAGGCCCGTGGTTTTCGACCGACGCACAAGGGGCAGAAACTCGTAGTACAGCAAACCAGGTACCACCTCGTCACCTTTGTCGTGTTCCGAAGATTTTGTCTTGCTAGATGTCTGCGACGAGTGGTGCGACGACTCGCTGGGCTTGGACGACGCTAACGATGCGCTCTGTTCCATCTCGCCTCACTGTCACAACTATGTAGTCGCACAGCTTTACAGTCCTGGTCGCCGCCTTCCTGACGTCTCCAGACCGCTTAGTAGCGGGGCCTTCCACTTCAATCGGAACTCGGACCCTGTAGCGTCAGTGACGTCCGCTTTAAGTCGCCTTAGTAATGATAACGTCTTCTTTAGATCATCCGCGTCCGGGACTTCTGAGCAACGTCCATAAGTCAGCTTGGTGAAGACTGAACTAAAGATGTTTCCCAGCAGCTTGTTTGCCGTAGCCCGAATGTTGTCCACTCGCAAATACGTCAGTCTAGGTTTCGCACGTGTCGACGAGATCGTCCACGACGAACGTGGCGGTTCAGGTCGCGTCGTGAAGGCGCAGGCAAAGTCGCCCCGATAGTCGGCGGATGCTGGAGCGACGCTCATTGAAAAAGGTCCGCAGATTCGGAGCTCACGGACGACTCTTGGCCCTTTGTCGAGGTGCGGAGGTCGGTACGGGCTAGCCTCATCGCGTACCTGGTAAACAGTAACGGCTTGTGGCACAGTGAAGAGCAGATTTTTGGCGCTGCGAAGGACGGGAATGGCGGGGACCGCGCATGGAAGCCACCCGGGGGCGGCCGCGACGAAGTTGCGCGTGATGCGCGCTGGTTTATTGGTAATTGGTTTATACCCATTAAGGGGAATAGGCAAAGAATCGTCTTGGTGCAATAACACTTTAAATAAAATGTTATCTTTGAACTTTGGCTCACAGTTTCGTACATGCACAAGGCCGTTAAACCCTTACTACGTTTCTTGATTTAGACCGGCCTTTGCGAGTGCTTACAGTGAAGCTGTTTAAGGCAGCCGCAATTTGTGCAGCCTATCTTATGTGGCCTATCAGGGTATGTGCAGCAGAAATCGGGTAAATGCCAACACTCATCATATAGTCCACTAACATTATGAAGACAATGAAGATGTTAGCCCAACACTAAGGAAATGGAAAGGCAACAGCTGCTGCGAGAAGACCTCGAAGCGATAGAAGGCTTATGCCAACGATGGCCTGCCCGATCTATGAGAGGTAGTCAAAGAGCTCGACGAAAAGTTTGGTCAGGTATCATGATGAAGATGTAGATGCGGTCACTGACCATGCAAGTCAAGGTAGAGTTTGGTCAGGTATCATGTTGAGGATGTAAATGCAGTCACTGACCAAGTCAGGCTGGAAAAACACAGAGACGTTTCGGGATCCATACGGGTTCCTTCACATTGAACTCCTCGAAGTCAGACACATCGAATATTAATTTAGCTGTGGCCGCTTCTGCGTAAGGCAGATGGGCCGCTGTGTTAATGCGACAAAACTAGTTAACGAGAGGCACGACCATCTAATCTTTATTGTCAAGAATGTAAATGCAAAATTCGACGAATATGCAGTGTTGAGGCGCAGTAATGAAGACTCACTTTTGATGCCTGAGGCTAAAGCACTCGACGCAGAACCGTCCTCCGCGTGGGACACCTGCTGTCGAAAGAAGTGGAGCTCGGGCAGCGGGGTGCTCCTCAGAGATCCGTTCTCTCGTCGGCGCTCTTCAACATCGTTATCGGGCTTTCCGAACGACTCCCGAAAAACGACGGGCTAATTAAATTAAACCACACTATCTACGCGGACGATGTAACCATATGGTGCTCCACAGGGTCGGATGGCTTCAAAGAGTCCACTCCGTGGGAGGCCATCGAAACCGCCGAGTACTGCCGCTCGAACACACACGTCTCAAGTGCTCCCCCGCCAAGTTGAAGCTGTTGATATGCTTGCCAAAACGCTGGGGCGCCAAACCCAAAGGGTGGAAACCCCCGGCAGAACGCAACATCACCCTCCACACCAGACATGGTCGTACAATCCCCAGGGTACACAATATCAGGGTCCTGGGCATGATCGAGTCCCGTGGAGTCAACACCCAAACAGTACAGATGCTCATGGCTAAGACTGAGAACGCCATACGACTCGCACGTATATAGAGTGGCCAACCGGCATCATGGCCTCAAAGAAGACAACCTGCTACATATCGTAGACGCGTTTGTTTTGTACGTTGCCGCTCTATGCAATGACTACGTATTGAGCTTGATCAACTCAACGCCCTTATTCTAAAGGTGGTCAAACGATCCCTCGGCCTCCCTGTCACCATTACGACGCACAAACTCCTCGAGCTTCACGTACACAACACGCGAGAAGAGATGGCCGAGACTCAGGAACGGGTGCAATTGACCCGACTAACCACCACCAAGGTGGGCCGCCATATTCCGCGGGAGTTCGGCTTCTTCTCGATGGCCAGCGATCCCCCAGAGCTGACACATGATTCCCCGTTAAACCCACCACCTTATCATGATCGCTCCCATCCCGCGAAATGTACACCCCGAATACAGCAGAGGCAGGCACCTTGCGCGGGCGACCGCCATTCTTAAGCGCATATACATGGAAGCGGACAACGTCTCGTTCGTGGACGCCGGTGCCTATGGCAACAACCGAGCCTTCGCCGTGGTCTCATTCGCGCAGCGGATTTCTAGCTCCGCCACGATCCTCACCCGAAACCCCGACGTAACGAGCAAATAGCTATAGCCATATAGATGTGCTCGACAAAAAAAGAGAAGTCACCTACATTGACTACAGACCAGCCATCGAAGCCTTCGAACGAGGCGTCGTCTCCGACCAGGTGTTACGCATCCTCCACAGCGTGGACCCGAAGACCCTGTATTGTACCCGTATCCCGAAGGAGTAGGGCCACTAGCGTGACTATGGTCTTAGCTAGCCGCAGGGCACGCGTTAACTGTCGCCGTGGCGGGAACACGTTACACGGTACTGCTCAAGGTCGCAACACTTCATTGTCTGTGGCAACACGAAAGCGCAGTCCGTTGCAAAGGTGCGGCGGTAAAGCAAATGGGCTTATCCGCGCCACGGGCGAGAAGTACTACACAGGCGTGCTGCGAGGACGTATCCGTGGGCAAAAGTGATTCACGGTGACACCGGGAAAAAGGGCCCAGTTGCTCAAGCGAGGTCAAAGGCGCTCGCGTTGGCTTTCAAGAGGTACGGGTCGGCGTAGTATGATCACACCGCGCCGCTCTTCGGCCTAGCGTTCGGAAGGGGTGACAAAAGGTTCGCCGCGGGCGCAAGGCGCCGTTGGCGAAGTCCGAACGAGCCCCAAAACAAAGGCAGCCGATGGCAGCCGAAAAATAAATGCGTGCTTACCCCATGTCGTGCTGGAGAAGTTTGGACTCACTCCCGACGCGTGCGCGTGAGAAGTCCCGAGAAACTGCGCACATGGTGCCACAGGTGACATCTGCTACCGGGTGAAAGGGGTTAAACGTCACTCCCCGCTCTTCCAGCGCGACAGACAAAGGAGGAGGGGAGTCATGTCGGGGCATGAGAAAGAAAGAGATGGCAAAGCCCACGCAAAGGCGGTGGCCTAGCCTCGATTCCCACAAACCTGACGCACCACACTGCCTGATTCCCCGCCCATCTCGGCCGCGTGCCCCGTTCAACCTCAACGAGATAGCCCGCGATGCAGTGCGCGCACTTACTGACCGCGTCGTCACAGGGCAACCCCATCTCGTTGAGTTAGAGACCAGTCGGGACGCGCCCATTACGTACAACGACTTCGCAAAGAACTTTTACATTAAACGCTGCTCTTTTCCGCCCTCACATCCCAAACATAACAGACCGCAAGCGCTAACCCTACGCTTATTACAAACTGACACGTACTCAAACCTTGCTAAGCTTCACGTTTTCTATCCCGATGCGTACCCGAGCGACACGTGCCCCTCGTGTGGATGCACGGCGACACTCACATGCATGCCCTGGGAGTGTAGACACGCTCATGTCGACTCGACCTCAAACAAGTGGGAGAGGTTTCTCAGAAGCTCACTTTTAGTCGACCAGCAGTGGGCCGTCCAGAAGGCCCACGAAGTGGCCGCCAGGTATTCTCGGTCTGTCCTTACTTGGGAGACAACCACTAAGCGCGTCCTGCGGCAAAAAATGAAGTTTTTCCATTTCATTCTGGCATATCGAAAGTGATAGCCGGGCATACGGGAGATAGCCGCCAGTTAACTTGCATGAAGAAGGCATGGAATGCCTGACTAGTTTATCACTCGTGTAGAACGACTCGTGCATCAAATTGACAGGCAGAGCCGCGCATGCTCAGATAAGTTTCGTGTCTTTCTTTTCAACCGCAGTGCACACATTCACTTGTTAGTTTGGTGTTTGTTTCGTTGTGATCTCTTGTGCGCTCAGGCCTATATCTTTTTTCTCTCGATGTGTACACTGTCCTTCTTTACGAGATGGAACACTCGAGCGTGTGGCCTGCACTTTGCGGTGGCTGGCTGCCATACTATCTAGTAACACCTAAAGAAAGCGTGCCTGTCTTTGGCGTGATAAATTCACGTAAGGTAGCCTGTCGAACAAAGTAACGAGTCATGGCCATTGGACAAGCGATGCTAGATTACGCTCGCACTACGGCCTTGCAACGGGCGATACCACCAAAAGTGGATGCGCTTTCCTTAGCTGTCTTTTGATAGGGCTTTAGGCAGCCGCCGTAGAGCACAAGCCTTTAATAAAAAAGTATAGTGCACTTCCACTTCGTGTATTACCTGTAGTTCTACTGGATGTGCTGCTTCGTGCTAATTGGTACCAGAATGGGTTCTGTTACTTGATGTATCAGTTCGTGCTTGTGTGAACTATACTTAACGCCTGTAGTGCACTTCTCGGAGCACTATACGACTCGGTGGGCTACTACTTGGTGTACCACTCAGTACACTGAACGTCTTGGTGGACTACCGCACTACTTAGTGCTCTACTTGGTGTACCACATCTTGGCAGACTACTCAGTGCAGATACTTGGTATCACTTGACGGACTATGTAACTTCCTATGCACTCAGGACTTTTCGCGTATCACTACCACGCACCACCGGTAATAGGCCGTCGCCTTGCGCAAAGAGGAGTGCTCCGCGACAAGCCCGAAGGTTGACCTGACGGCATCGCTGAAGGACGACGTCTCGTGCGGCTCACTCCTCTAGAGGTCATACCCCGAGCTCGCCTCAGCCGTTGACCGTGCACACGTTAGCGCTTAGGTTCCGCCAGGGGTCGGCGCTGTCGTTCGTCGGACCACTCCCTGAGCCGACGGGACGCCAGGCCTATCTCGACGGCCTCGTCGTCGCGACCTCGAGTCGTTCGTGGCGTCTTCGTCAACGCCCCTGCCTGCACCACCTGCCTATCCACGTTCCGAAAGAGGTAGGATTACACTTAATTTTATAGACGATAGTCATTTTTGGGGATCTTCGACGCAAAAATTTTGGTCTGTATGTCTGTAGACTTGTCTGTTTGTCCGCCCTTGACAATATCCTTAAAGGCACGAAACTATATTCTAAATGGCCGACTCCATCCGCAGCGCCCGCCAATATTGCTCAAGGTTTAGCGTTCTTACTTGTGTGATTGTCAATTAAAAAGCAATTATTGCGCATATATGAGGCACCATAACAACACGATGTTTTGTATGTGGGCCTTTATACTAGGAAATGCATACATAAGTAATTCTAAGGACCGTAGCACTTATCACGCTGCTCTGATGATGCCACGCTTGCACTAAAAGGCAAGTGTTTTCATCGCTTTGCTAAGACGACACGGTGGGGGCACCTACCCGTCGCCTTGCGTTCTACACCTTATCGCCTCCTAGACGGGCGCGCACCCAAGGAGCTTCGTTTTCTAAGATAACTGCCAGATAGCGCATATGTCTCACGTGTGACGTCACTTGATGCGCTCGTTCGCCTCCGCTGCACGATCGAGGCACTCTAACGCAGCGCCTCCGCAATACCGTTCACCGATTTTTTTGCGCAGAACATCAAACTAACGTCTGTTCACTCTCTCCAGATGCAAGACTATCGTCTTTCGATGACATTTGCAGTGTAACATGCAGATACGTACGGGACTATTTTTTTTGTTGTGGTATCCCGTACCTTACTATTTTTTTGTGAGTTTTCATTGTTATTTCATTATTGTTGAGCGGATCATTTATAACTCGCATATTTAGGCGGTGGTATCATGCGCGGAAAAATCAGGTCATGTGGGTCTGCTGAACAGCGGCTCTCGAAAGTACAGTCGCACGCAATACGAAGGTTATCTCGTGAGCGTCGACCTGCCTAACGTCCCAGGAGCCCATAGCTGAACAGTGAAAAGTATAAGATTGCGCATTATTCTACCCATAGTTGGATGTTCTATGCTACAACAAACACTCCTGCGATGAACTCTGCATCCTTTCTTTATATTCTGAGGCTTTCGTTCTTCGTGATCAAGTGTATTCTCCGCAGGACAGAACAGCGGAGAACGATGCGTTAATGAATTCTGGAGCTTTGCACTGCTTCGTTTAAACAGCTTCCTAAGACGGGAGTGATTGCAGCCCTAAGAAAAGCGAAAAAAAAAAAACGGGTCAGGCTTGTATGATACGACCCCCTCCTCTATAGAGTATTCTGGGACGGGGCGCGGTTGTAGTTCTTGCTCGACGGTCGCGCGATGACCTTCAAATCGCGCTCGAATGTATGCATGGTAGCGTGCGCATCCGTACGTGCTGTTTCCCAATAATTTTCAGAGGCCATTGAGGAGCTCTTTAGGCTGCGTCGTTGTCGCAAACCTTGCGGTATAACATGACGCAAAATCGCGAGCCATGGAAAATCGCGAGCCATCTTGTTTCGGACGTTGTGTGAGTATACCTGGGGGCTATTACCCTAAAACGTCGCTGGTGTGCCCACCGATGACCGAGAAGCCTTAAACGAACAACTCAAGCTGTCCATCTATCTCATGGTTACTGTAATATGCTTTCTATTGCGTGGTGTTTTATTGAAGGTTTTGTGTGTCAACGCGAATCGGGCAGGCCAACCCTTTCTTATGTTTATTAATCTTCCGTGTTTGGGGGGCAAAACACCTTTTTTTGTAAGCTTGTTGATGTGTCATGTCGTCGTCACGATCCATCGTAATTCGTATGCGCCACAAAAATTTACTAAATCCCACTGCTTGTCCCAGTTCCAAAATATGGATATGACGAGTTAAAGGATCGTCGCTGCTGCCCTAAAATATTGTTTAGCTGAGCGGTGGTCACGGAGGATTCCTCCGTGGCAGCGGTGTCAGAATACCCGACGGAATTTGCCAAGACACTCGAGTTTATTTCAGAACAGAGACTCGAGCGTGCATCTCTACGGTAAAGTCATGTGTTTAAAACACCACTTCTTGAGACATATCTGCAAAACGATGGTGTGGCGATGGACCTGTGGCGAGTAAAACTGTAAAGATTTTCGCTCTGGGAAACACCAGTGCATATGATTAACGTTAGTGGAGCCGAACCACCATCTCCTCTCGATTGCATAGACTTCCTTTTATAATAAGTTACACCTAACTGATTATAACCGACATGAAAAAAAAAGGAAACAGGATATTACTCGACCCATCAAGAAATATGAAATATTTATTAGATTTTATGGTTCGCCGACGCTGCATGAATGAGCGGGCAAGGGTACACGAGCTGTCTGTAAACGGTGAACACGTAGTGCACTTGTCTGCGAATTTCCATGCACGTCAGTGTATTCCACGGCTAGACAAGATGATGGTTCTCGGCGGAACCAAGCATACGGCCTCACGAGAATTATCGGAGGTCTTTGCTACGAGGAAACTGGGCGAATCATGTATAAGCGACACATCGATTTTCTTTTTGAGAGTCATGTCTTTTGAAAATGCGACGAGATGCGCGATGGTATGCTGTTTTGCACATTTCGCAACCAAAATATATCCTATGCACTTTGTTGCGATAAAACGAGCGAAACTGAGCGCTAACCTTGCTCCTTTCACCTGCTTTTAACACTGAAGTGTTTGCAAACCATTTTATATACACCGTACACCGTTCGGCGGTTCTCAGAGCTCCGCAACTTCAGCTCGTTCTTGTCACCAACGAGATGTCGCGACGAACTCGCATTTAGTATAACGTTGGGCGCACTATAGATCTCGTCGCCTCTCGCGTTTCGACGAGCGCCGCCTCCAAGGAGCGTGCTCTCTCCTTCGCGAGCGGTTATCAGACTCGGGGTTCGAGACCATAGAGTTTCCCAAAATTAACTAGAGGGCGCTCTGGCGCTGCGATCGTCCAGCGGCCATGGGAATGATGGGTAGTACAGACATTTGCCTAGTCTTCGTACTTGCGGGTGGCGAATCGTACTTGCGGCTTCGTTTACAGCTGGTTACGGTTTTGTTTTGAAAGAAAGAACGTGCCCTTTTGAACTTAGTGACTTGCTTCGAAATGGTAAGCCTAAAAAAATAAGGTTGTGAAGCGCAAACGGTGAACATTTGCTAATATTTGTTTCGTGAAAAAACAACTTCAAGCCACATGAACACACACGGAGCCAGACGCAGGCCAGAAGTACGAAAATCAGACAAATGTGTGTACTACCCGTCATTCCCTTGCTCGCTGAAGCGCTGTGTGTTGCAGCTTTCATAGACACTAGCGCCAGAGTTCCCTCTAGTGTACATTAAGAAACTCTATGGTTCGAGACAGCACGAAGGTCCCTTCGTTTGCTGCCGGTACCGAGTTTACTGAAGGAACACACAGCTCACGCGAATAAGTAAGAACTGCGACAGTCGTTCGCACTTGTCCTGTGTATACGCTTGTGCGTTCCTTTCGTGCGTCTTTCTGTTTGAAAAGCGCGCTTCGGGCTGGGACAGTTGTTAGACCGCGCGCGTCTCTGTAGGCTCATTTCATGCGTGCATTCTGCTCTATGTGCGCGCTACGAGGTTAGAGCTGCTTGCTGTTCTTCGCGTGACTTCGCAAGTTGTTGATGTAGAATTCAATTCATCGCTTTGGCGGCAAATAAATGCACAATGAACGTTCAGCTACCTTCGGGATGACACGTTTCACTTTCGTGTTATACCGATTCCTAGACAGTGGGATCAGCCACGTTCACGGTCTTTTTTTTTTGTCGTTGCATCGTGCTAAGGATGGTAGTTTTAGGGTCAACATTGCACATGAACAAGTAGCCGAACAGCATGCGCAATTTTAAGTGTCCTCTGGATGCTGACGTGTAGAAGGGTGAAGTAGTACCAAGTCGGCTGTTTCAACAGACGTGATTTGACATTCGCATTACATTTTAAAAACAGCATAGCAATCAATAGCGCAAGCACTGCTATGGTTGACGAAAATAGCATAGTGTTTAAAATAAGGTCAGACAATTTAGAGCACTGTGTACTCAACTCTACGAGAGATAGAAGCCGCCCCTACGAGCACTTATAGAAGAGGGTATGAGGCATTTCATGGTGTTCAGAAAAACTAGTTATCACATGCGGTTACCAGAACATTTCTACAGAACGTGCTTTTGCTAGACATAGAATTGGAACAAATACAGTACTATGGGAGGGCATTGAGCCGTCCTAACGCAGCAACGCTTTATCTCCTTGAGTAGGAAGCGTGGTGTTCAGAAAAAAAAAGATTCTGCTACAAACACTTGAACCACGTGTGTTCTCCTTGAAGAGGAAGTATTGTGTTCAGAAAAAAAAATCTGTTAAAGTGTTTAACGATTCTGAGTACTTCGTACTCAACCATTGGAGAGTAGTGCGCCGTGCCTAAAAAGAAATGATTAACAGGGCTGCGCGATTGGAAAAACAGTTGACGATTTAGAGTACCTTATATACTATACTACGGAGCGCTTTAGAGCACTATATACGCACTCTACTATGGGAGACCCATAGGCTGTCAGGGTAACCGCCTGGCCGTATGTGTGTTGAATAAGTACAATTTAAAGTACGAGATACTCTACTATGGGATAGCATAAAGCTGTACCGTGGGCCTCACACTTGATGAGGCCGTGGCGACAAAGATTACGCCGTGAATGATCTCACGACCAGTGAGTGAGGGTCAAACCACATAAGCGCGAAAATGCACGCGACAGCGACGAGCGACGCTATGAGCGACGAAACAGGGCGTTCGCGCGACGTGTCGCGTGCTCGTTTTCGCGCAATCGCTCGGTTCTCCAGATTTGGAAATCGTCGCTCATCGCCCGGAAGTGCTGGGCTCAGGCAGCCAATAGAAAAAAACCGGAAAAGGATATACATCAGTGACGTACGGCCGGTTGTTCTCACGTGATTTTCAGCGCTCTGTCACAACTCGCCAAGGATCCACTGCACGTGACCCTGCCAAAGTCACGTGGGCGAAACAAAAAATAACGCAATGTTTATTACGCATGTGCATATAAAAAAGTGCTGCAAGGAAATAATAAACACTTTCCGTTCCATTACACAACAATATATCTTATTCTTAAATTGGAAACCGCTCGCTACGCGGTTTTCTTGGTGCGAGTTGACGGCCTCATGCCAGCAACAGTGGAATTCGCTCGCCGAAGCCGTCGCGTGAATGAGGTTTGCCTGCGCTAGCGACTGATCGCGCGAAGACGATCTACGTCGCGTCGCTCGTCGCTGTCGCGTGCATTTTCGCGCTTATGTGGTTTGGGCTTGAAGTATCAACTGATTGACAACCAGTGTTTAAAAAAAAGCACACAATGATTTAAAGTACTTGGTGCTCTACTATGAGAAAGCATGTATATAGCCGGCCAGTGGGCCCCACACTTGATGGGGCCCTGTGTGTTTAAAAAAAGTGTTTACCGATTTTGAGTACTTTGTACTCAACTATGGCAGAGTGGATCGCAGCAATGTTCGTTGTTGAGAACAGTCTGTTTAGAAAAAGGTGTTAACGATTTACGGTACTTGGTACTGTACTATTGGAGAGCTGAAGGCCGTCTCGTGGATAGAGCCTGTGTTTAGAAAAAAGGGGGTTAACGATTTAGAGTACTTTGTACTCTACTATGGGAGAGCATAAATGCCGTCCCAGGAACTCGTACGTGACCAAGGAGGTTACGCCAAGTGAAACACCTCTTCCGCCATATACTGTTAAAGACTGTATATCGTGAAAAGGCACACTTAGCTCAAGTCATGCCAGGAAAGCCTCCGTGTAGGGTCCGGTTACACATCAGAGCTTTGCTGTATATCCAACATACCATTATTGTAACCTGGACAGCATATTGTTTTACATAAGTGAGTTATGTTTTCGTTTTATCCTTTAGACAATTGACCGCAAGGTAAAAAAGATGCTTGGAAGGCTGTTTATTATACATATATAAATTCATCTCCAGACATGAGCCAGAGTCTACCAAAAGGAGCACTGATGAGATATAGTAATGAATGAAATTAATAATTGAATGAAAAAGAGTGGGGCGAAGCATCCATCCGTCCATTCGTTCTTGCTTCCGTCCGTCCATGCGTTCATCCCTGCGTCCGTCAATGCATACATATATAAATTCATCTCCAGACATGAGCCAGAGTCTACCAAAAGGAGCACTGATGAGATATAGTAATGAATGAAATTAATAATTGAATGAAAAAGAGTGGGGCGAAGCATCCATCCGTCCATTCGTTCTTGCTTCCGTCCGTCCATGCGTTCATCCCTGCGTCCGTCAATGCATCCGGCCCTGCGTCCGTCCATGCGTCCATCCGTCCGTTCAGCCATCCGTGCGTCCGTCTATGCATCGGTCTGTGTGTCCGTTCGTCCATGTAGTCAACACTCCAGGTACCATCATCTCGCATCTTTTCATCAGATATTCCGCATATTGAAGCACCGCCATCCAGTGGACATTCCAAGGACTAAACGAGAGGTGGCACACGCACACTTTCTTACGGCTTGCGCTTCGTGTCTACTTCCCACCTTTAACCACGTCGAGCTCATGGTATATACTAGTTCACTGTATTCATGGCACTCCCTTCATCTCTTCCCCAGTGCAGGGTAAGAAAGAAAGAAAGAAATACTTTATTTCGTCCACAAGCGTGTGTGTTGTGGAACAGGAGGGCTCGAGAAAAAGTGGATTTATCCACTTGAGAAGCCTCGAGCCCCCGTTTTACAAGGCATACAGCGAGAGCATGGAAGTGATTATGCAGTACAGATATAATACAATACTTATACTAACACAATATTACATTATTTACAACAAACACTATACAATACAAAATGTGCACACTATCTAATGATAAATCATTCACATAATCATGAGATCGCAATCAGCATTTCTTCATGCAAAAAGGAAAAAAACTGAAAAAAGACAAAAAGAAGAGAAAGCAGTTAAGACTTGAAAACTCGTTCAACAGAATATATACTTTTTTACAAAAGAAAGAGCATCAATCCCTGGCGGCAAAGAATGCTTTGATTGCACTGTTTCCAGTTGTCTCTAAAATGATTTCACATTGATGGAGTTCATTTAACAACTTTGGAAGCGTATGACGAAGCATTCGTTTTGTTATCATAATGCGTGAAAAAGGTATTTTCCAGATATCATCATTGCGTGAATTATATGACCTTGTGAGTGGTGTCAACTCGGAAAATGTACGAAGTAGTCCGTCTGTATCGTGCTTGTATTTTCTGGCTAGATTTAATGGATACAAATTGTGTACGGACGTGATGTTATATTTGATAAACAGGGCTCTTGTGTGCGCAGTTTTTTCCACGCATGCAATGTGGCGAAGTGCTTTCTTTTGTAAAACAAACAGGTGGTTCAGGTTTGTTAACGTTGTTGTGCCCCAGACTAGACAGCAATAATTTAAGCGAGAAAGAAATAGTGAATTATAAATATGAAGCTTGACAGCTGTTGGCAAGTGGAATTTGAGTTTCGCCAGAATTCCTACTACCTTTGCTATTTGTGTAACAACATGATTTATATGAATGTCCCATGATAGATGCTTTTGAAAAAATACACCAAGTGATTTTACTGAGTCAACAATCTCGATACGTGAATTTCCTAAGGTAAGATTCAGAGTGGGTGCAACAGGTGATTGTCGGGGTGTGAAGATAATAGCTTTTGTTTTGGCTGTGTTGATTTCAAGAGAATTGATTACGCTCCACTTGTGTAGGTCGCGCAGAGCTATGTTAACGTTATTTTGAAGAGTTTCGTAAGAATTGCTGAGAAAGAAAATAGTTGTATCATCTGCATAAGTTATGTACTTTGCTCCATAATTAATTTTAGAAATGTCATTTATATAGAAGTTAAATAATAGTGGTACAAGTATGCTTCCTTGAGGTACACCTGAGGTAATTGCCTTGTGCCGAGATAAATTGCCTTGAATACAAACACATTGCAGTCTGTGTTGCAGGTAAGACGTTATAAGAGCGAGCGGTGTGCCTCTAATTCCATATAATTCAAGTTTTTTAGTGAGTGTTAAGTGGTTTAGGTGGTCAAATGCCTTAGATAAATCAATGTACATGCCAGCTATTAGACTTTTTTCATGGAATGCTTTTAAAATGATTTCTTTTTGCATGACAAGGGCAAGTTCTGTTGATCTCCGTTTTCTGAAACCAAATTGAGTTGGGCTAATTAAATTGTACTTGTTTGCAAAACCAATTATTCTGGCATTAATTATCTTTTCTAAGCCTTTGGAGAACACGGGCAGTATGGAAATTGGTCTCTAATTTGATAAGCTATTTTTTTCACCGCCTTTGAATATTGTAATAACTTTTGCTACTTGCATTTTTTTCGGAAAGACGCCTGTAGAGAGAGCAAGATTATAGATATGCGTAAGCTGTAACAGTATGATGTCAACAACATACTTGACTGGCCTAATTTGAATGCTGTCATTATCGCATGTTAAGCTGTTCTTAAGAGATTTATAAACGTTATCTATTTCACTATCAGTGGTGGGATTCATATATATGCTTGCCGAGTTTCTGCTGATCCCCTTTATTGCCTCCGGGGAATGAGAGCTAGAAACAAGATTTACAAAAAAACTATTAAATTCTTCAGCTAATTCTGCTCCTTGTATGACTTGATTGTTCAACTTTAGTTCATGAGTTTCTGGGTTTTTAGATGCACGATTTAGTAGCTCATTAATTTTTCTCCACATTACGTCCAAGTTCTGTTTATTTCCGATGTCAAAATAATTGTACAGATAGTTTCGCTTTGCATTACGTAATAAGACATTTGTCTTGTTTCTATGTAACCGAAATGTATCCCAGTCGGCAGCGTTACGCGTTTTGAGAAATATGTTAAAAAGCCTATCTTTCTTTTTAATCATTTTAAGGCACTCCTTATTTACCCAGGGCTTACGCGCTTTTTTACTTTTTTATGTGTGATTAATGGAAAAGACTTTGAGTATGCTTCAAGAAATAGGCGCAAAAATTCATCATATGCATTATCCGAAGTGGTAGACATGTATACAGTATCCCATTTTATTTTTTCGAGGCTGTTGCGAAAGTTCCGCAAGGTTTTTTCATTGATGTCTTGAATTTTTTTGCTCGTTATAGAGGGACGGCCAGAATTAGGCTTTGTGGTCAACAAAAAAATGGGCAAATGATCACTAATGCTCGATGCTAATACACCACTGATGACTTCGGGCTCTGGTAAGTTTGTTATAAACAAGTCGATTAATGTTTCCGTTATGTTTGTCACTCTAGTGCATTCTTTAATCACATTATTTGAGCAGTATGAAGATAGCATTGTGGATAACTTGTGTTGAGCATTTGAGTAATTTAACATGTCTATGTTAAAATCACCAGCTATAATTAATTCTAAATTGTTCTCACTTGCATAGCTCAATAAGTCTTCCAAATGTGCAATGAATGCATCGACGATTCCATCTGGAGGGCGGTACATTACAGCTATGACATAGTTCTGTGATACAATAGTGAGACACTCTGCATCATGAGTTATAAAACAAAATTCAGGAAGTAGGTCACATGTTTATGATAGGCAGATCTGATGTTTAGATGGAAGCACGTTAGTCCAATAATGCTTTCGGAAGCTATTAGTCGGTTGACATCTTCGGGTTGCAATGTCATTTTCGGTACAAAATCGTGGTCGAAGGCGTGTCACTGTACATTCAGATTATTTTTGCAATGTCACTCTCACAGTGTACGCGAACTACCCTGGACTGTTCGTCCTTGCGGGCAAAAATCTTCCCATCCCTTGTCCAAACAAATTTCCATTCACATGCTTTTTTCTTGCTGATTGCCATCCCGAGCAATCTTTTGAGAGTAGGGCAGAGGTGCTCGTTAACAAATACTGGCTTATTCATTGAGCGACCGATGTCACTTGTTGATAGCCTAGTTTTCCTAGCCTTGAGCAAAAAGGCGTCACGCTTTGAGCGGCTCTTAAACTGCACTACGATGTTCGAGCAGGAAACATCGTTCTTGGTTTTCACTCTATGGCAAACATCAATGTCGCTTGCTGTTATTGGCTCATTCAGGGTTGTTCCCATCTGACACAGAATTTCATGCAGATTCTCATTACTACCCTCCTCAATTCCCTTGATTTCCACATTGCGATTTCTAGAGTATTGCTCGCTATTTGTGATTCTTGTTTCATGATCATTCAGTTGTTTCATACACTTATCACAATCCTCTTTCAGTGCTAGGTTCTCTTTTTTGAGGGCCTCGTTTTCTTTTTGCAGCGTTTCATTGTTTATTTTGCTCTCATCAAATTGCTTACTTAAGAATTCAAGACTTTCTTTGACTTCCCTCAACTCCTTTCTGAGCTCACGTTCAATTTTAGATTTGAATTCTTTAAGTTCTTTCCTCATCTCTTCTTTGAAACGAGCAGACATGGTTAAACAGGAGATAAGTCAATAGTTTTGGCAGCAGGGAGCAGCAAAAAACAGGAAGGGGAAAAATGCGTATATATAGGAGCGATATCCCGCCTGCGACGATAAGAAAGATGTGTCTTCAGGCGTGTTCCACGCTGCCCACGCTGCTGCCAAGTGGTCCGGTGCACGATGGTGTCCGGCTTATGTTGGCTTCAATAGCCCCTGGCGGCAGAACGATGAGGCGGCTTCCAAAAGATACTGTGGCCACACCCCCAACGTAGGCACGTGGATTTGCAGCAGGAGCAGCTGTGGCTTGTTTGATGGGGTTATCTGCGACGATAAGAAAGATGTGTCTTCAGGCGTGTTCCATGCTGCCCACGCTGCTGCCAAGTCCACGCTGCTGCCACGCTGCTGCCAAGGGTAGCAAACCAGATGTGCGTTTGGTTAACCTCTCCGCCTTTCCTGGCATCGTTCTCTCTCTCTCTCTCTCTTTCATGGCACTGCGGCTCAACACTCGCTAAACCTTTCTAAAACCATAGAGGTTACGCCCAGCGAGTATAACGTAGCAACCCTTTCTTGTCAGATAGTGCTCAATGTACATGTCAATGGCTGCTAATGCGGAATGAGAGACAGGAGAATTGGGCTTTTAGTTAACGCGCACGGTGCGAATTTTTTTTTATTGTTCAACAACGCACAGGAGAAATTTCCCACCGGCACCACCTTGCAGGTCAAAGCGTAAGACATGCTACGCACTACTACGATGGACGAGCGGATGCAGCTTCAAAAAGCTTCGCCCCTAAAATATACACCCAGAATCGCGTTTGAGAAATGTTCAAGGAGATTTTTAAAGACTGTAGCCTTTAAAGTTCGGTCGAATCCGCCGATTTTCGCGGAGTAGAAACAGTTGCTCTGTGGAGTAGATCTTGCGACGGAGCTGCTCCACATCTACCAATGGAACATACAAGGAGCACTCTCAATCCGCCAATGGAATAGACTTGCTCCGCATAAAGCAGAAGAAAGTCTTACTGGAAGTGCTCCGAATCTTTCAATGGATGACACCACTTGAAACCGTTTATAGCACTTTGGTATAACGTTTGGTATCGGGGGAATCCACATTTCTTGGGGCGCATCTACAAACCGCCTGCGGTGAAATCAGCTCGCCGGTAAGCCTCTAATTGATTGATTGATTGATTTATGTGGGGTTCAACGTCCCGAAACCACCATATGATTATGAGGAACGCCGTAGTGGAGGGCTCCGGAAATTTCGACCACCTGGGGTTCTTTAACGTGTGCCCAAATCCGAGCACACGGGCCCACACCATTTCCGCCTCCATCGGAGATGTAGCCGCCGCAGCCGGGATTTGAACCCGCGACCTGCGGGTCAGTATCCAAGTACCTCAGCCACTAGACCACCGCGGCGGGGCGGTAAGCCTTTAAGAGAGTTGCGCTAGATGATTTACGCTCAAACAACAAGTACTAGTTATTTGTCCACGTATAAAACACTATGCATACCGAATAAAGGTTTGTCGTTACTGTGAGTGATTGTTGTTTTTGGCGCAACAGCAATGCAAGAATACTGAACTAAATTTACTATGATGTTCAAATTTCCAAAATCCAAGCAGTGATCTTATCGTGTATCTGTATACAAAGGAGAGATAGAGTGGCGTGTGTGCGGACGTGATCATAAAATGTCAGTCGCTTTGGCCATCAACGTACCCAAAGTAGAGTACCTGTAGTACTCTGAATCGTTACCCACTTTTTTTAGACACACACGTATTGTAGCCCTGTAGCCTTTGTGTTCTGTACATGCTATAAATAAAATTTTCTAAACACTGTAAATTTTTCTGTGTGCACATAAGCTGTGTAAGATATATCCGGAAATAAAATTCTCTTATACCAGTGATGCTTGTTGTGGCCGGTGCACAAGCGGGGCGGCTCAGTGCTCTACCATGGTTGAGTACGAAGTACTCGAAGTCGTTAAACATGTTATCTAAACACAGATCGAGATTTGCTACCTTTTTCGAATTGCTCCCCTGTAAGATTTTCAGAAAGTATCAATGAGTGGGCAAACTTAGGTCTTGCTAAATTTCATGACTGCCCAAGCCGCCTATGCAAGGAGCAGTCTCGTCATCTTTGCTATCGTCTCAGGGCGTCCCTGGGCTGGCGGACGCCCAACATGGCAAGCCAGCCCCCGAAGAAGGCACTATACTTCAATGTCGTTATCACTGAGCGGACTAGTCCCGAAAACGTCGGGGACGTGACGTCTTCTATAGTAGTAATCGAAGAAGTGCACTGCGTTCAGCACTTTGGAGGCCGGAGCTACCGAGTTACCGTCAACAGTACTGGCCCAAATCGTGGACGCGTCGCACCTCGTTATCTGAGGAGAGCGCGTTGTCATCGTACCCCTGAGACCCCAAGTGACTCAAGTTACCATCCTGTTCCTGCCGTACCGCGTCCCCAGGGAAGTGCTCGCACAAGCACTGTCCCCCGACGGAAAAGTGCTGCACATCAGCAGAGGACTGATGGGGTCGCACCCGACTGTGACCACTGGAACGTGATAGATTCGGATGGAAATATAATGGCATCGTCACCGGTGCCGAACTACCTCAAAGTCGCAGTCCACTGTGGTACTTGTGACTAAAAAATACAGCGAGTGTGCCGCCGCGATGTGCTGACAGCGGGCACTTCCGTATGAACTGCACGTCCCCCATTTGGGGACGGTGCGGCGTCTATGTGAAGGAACGGTCGCTGCCGTGCCGCCGCTGCGGTTACCCACATGTCCCCGTCGCCTGCACCATCTGACAGTCGTATTCTGAGGTGACATCCAATGACTTCCCGCCACATCAGCCAGGAACTCTGTCCAAAAACAAGAGTGAGGGTTCGTCAATGCTGGCCCCGGCCAACGGCCAAAACGACCAAGGAGCGGAAATCGCAACGCTGCACCAAACGCGTATTGTATCCTCAGCCAGCCCGGGCTCGGTGATTCTTCCTGGTTTTGTGGATTCGACCTGTGCGCCACGTCTGGTGATCATGGCCGCAGAACAGGCTGAGCCTTCACCAGACAAGGCGCCTCTTGGGGAGTTCGTCGCAGAAGAAGATTCTGCATCTGCCGCTCATCGTATAGCTGCATAATCAAGCTAAATTCTACACGTCTTCGAAGAGACTTCATCCTAAGACGAGGAGGTCTCTATCTACGAGAAGTCGAGCAGTACCACGAGTGAGACGCCCCCACAAATCGACCCACCACCAGCGACGCCAGCCAGGATAGTTTAGACGCATTTGTTCCGTCCTCACTCAAGAGCCCTGGCACCAAACGCCACAGAATATCCAGTAGTGATTCGGAAGCCCTCAACAGAGACAGAAGTCTCCTGCGGACTTCAACGAGGCGCCGGAAGTCCCGTGCCTCCGGCGGGTTGCACGGCCGTAAAAAAAATGACAGAGCCTCTCGCAGGGCAGCCGGTCCAGCGTCTGCCAAAAGTACCTCTGCTTTTCAGTGTTTTCATGTTGGATTTTACTTCTCGCCATAGCTCTAACTTGAAAGGTTCTAACCTTTCACGTTCAGGGTTTCCGCAACCCACGAAAACAGGCTGCTGTATTTGCTTTCGCGTGTTCAGTCTCCTGTGACTTACTATTCGTGCAAGAAACTAATTTTTTAAAGCTCTCTGACGCACTCGCTCTCAAACGCGCGTTCGGTGTTGATTGTTTCTTTTCGTACGCCAGCACATGTTCGACTGGCGTCGGAGTTATTATATTTACCCGAAGTCTTTTGCTTGACCATCACGTTTCTTATCGATGCCTTCGGAAGGGTGCTGGTGTTCGGCTGCACCTACTTTTTGTTGCGTACAATACTTGTCGGTGTGCACGCCCCAGCGGCGTCTGTTAATCCTAGCGCATTTTTCGCTCTCTTGATGCATTACTTTTATATTCAAGACATGTGGAACGTTTAGGGGACTTCAATTGCGTCTTCGACTCACACGCAGACGTTCGAGGTCCGGGTCGTGGCCGGCCAAGCTGGAACGCCTGAGAACTTGAGCGTCTAGTAGATCATTGACTGACATAAATGAAAGTGTACATGATAGGAATTACGCCCATACTTCGCGGCGAGCAGCGTCGAGCAGTAGAATTGATCGTGTGTACGCATCCCCCGGTCTCATTGCCTACGTTCACAATACTGGGGTAATGCCATTGGCACCGACACCAGCGTACATTAATAACCACCGCCCGGTTATGCTCTCTTTCCGCCTGCCAGCGGGGATGAAGACAATCCATAGACCATCGTGTCTCGATTGCAGCGTCCTCCAGGACTCTCAGTCTATACGGAAAAAATTGTCCCGAGCGTTACGCGCATCGCTCATCGGCGCGGATATAGCTGATGAGGATCGCCTCAAAGAACAGTGACGTCACCATTGCAGTGCGTCAAGCAGGGGACTTCACGCCAGCGTGTCCAAAGATGTTTTATTGTTAATCCAGAAAATACGCATTGCCCACCGTGACACCAGCCCGTCTCCTATTATGCGGGCATGGAAAGAGGAGCTCGTTGAATGGTACCAGCGTATTATGCGCGCTTCTTCGCTCTCGGCTGCAGCTTGGCGCTGTAGACGTGCACCATGGGCACCCCCTGAGGTGCTAAGGTATTCATGCAGAGCTCTGCTTTATTTACCAGGCTCGCCAGCCCACTTGCTAAACCCTACCGCACCAGCTACTGCTGGTACGTGCGACTTTCAGGTGTTCACTTTACACTTTCAGACAATTGCTTAATCTGTTGTTAGCGTCAGCTATCCAGGATTCCTTTCTTCGCATCTCCTGCTGAAAGACTTACCACATGATTCCAACATGTCATGTGACATTCTGCTATCACCGCCATCTGACGACGAAAGAAGTAGTGCATTGGATGCAATGAAAAAGGGTTCAGCCCCTGGGCCTTGTGGACTCCCTGCAGAGTTTTTATTACAGCTCTAGCCTATAATTGGTCTACTTATGTCACGCAATACTTTTTTGCAGACTAGTTGGTTCATACTTGAAAAATTGAATTGCTGCACAAACTTGAAGAAAAAAACAAAGAAGACATGAAAGAGCGCAGCCTGCGCTATTTCCTGTCTCCCTTGTTTTTTTCTTCAAGTTTGTGCAGCAATTCAATTTTTCAGTTATGTCACGCGTCATTCGCAAGTGTTTCCGAGATATTACCATTCCAACCTCTTTGCACATAGGCCGTATAACACTAGTCCCCAAGAAAGACCAAATGTGCACGTGACCAGAAGGCCAGCTCTTGGCCAACATCCTGGTGCACCGAATCAGTCCGTTTCTTGCATCATTAATCGCTCCCCACCAGTTCTGTGCCGTTTCGGGCTGAGAAATGCACATCTATACAGGGTTTAACGCGCGATATTATTGAGTACACCACTAGCCGATGTGTGCAAGGTCTTTTGGTTTTCTTAGATTAGGAGAATGCTTTTGATTTCATAGAACATGGCTACTTACTAAATATTTTACATGCATTCGGGTTCCCGGATAAGTTCATTGACCTCACTAACGCGATGTACACTAATTCAGAAAGTACCCTTTACGTGGCTTCTCGTGAAAGTCAACAATTTCAAGTCACGCGTTGGTTCCGTCAAGGGTGTTCCCTCTGCCCAGTTCTGTTTATCCTTGCATTAGAACCCCTCTTAAGGGCCGTTGAACGTGACCCGTAGATTAAAGGCTTACCCTATATTTGGCAACATTCAAATAAATGTCACTGCGTATGCAGATGATATTACTTTATATGCACATAATGAACAGTCGCTGCAGTATGCTCTTGATACTTTCCATCATTTTGGCATTCTCTCTAGTGCAAGTATTTCTTTATAAGAAACCCCAATGGTCGTACCAGTTTCCCGTCGTCTTTACAGTGGCCTCCTAACATTAGAATACTGGACGCCACTTTCACTGCATTTGGTGTACATAACAACATCTGGTCATCCGTTGTATGAACCCTTCAAAGTGACATAAAAGAAGCGAGACACTTTGACATCCCCCCCATGGAACGCCAATACTTATCTCAAACGGTTTACCTCGGGAACTTTCGGTATATTTGCCATTCTGTAAAACCGCTGCTCCACGTCTCCAGGAAAGTGCAAAGCTGCATCAGTTCAATTTTCTGGTCTGGTGGCGCAGAATTGTTATCTCGTCCGGCGTTAGCTCAACCACGATATCGAGGTGGTTTTGCATTCCCCGACGTTTCCATAATGGCTTGTACCTCCGCACTTTATTGTGATTACTAAGAAATGACGGTACACTCACTCAGACTCTGACTCGCTACCATCTGGGGCCATCACTGCATGTCTTCCTGCTGGCTAGCCAAATTAACTAACGTCCACAATCAATTGAATTACCATCTTTGTATTGAGCCCTTCTGCCATTTCACCGACATTTGTAGGATACGTGCCCAGAGATAGAGGTGGCTGAAGCTAATGTGGTTGACACAATGGCCGGCCTTCTACGGCCCTTGGTGCCTCAACATCGTCAATCCATAGACCATTCCACTGTTTACAAACACAGCCCCTTAATGACATCCGGTTTCGTTCACAAATGTGCCAAAAATAGCATCGGTGGGCAAAAAGAGCTTTAGAAAATAGCCCGCTAATTTTATGCACTTTCTTTCACTTAGCTGGCAAAATATATTCGAACAAATGTTCTTATGAGCTACATAAAAATTGCAAGATATTTCCTGGAGCTTTACGCACGTTCCTTTTATCTGAAAATTTAAAGAGAAACATATATTACATTTAAAAGGAACTTGAAAACGTGCTTTCCGTTTCGACGTTAGTAGGTCGTAAATGAGTTGACCGGAAGTTTTCTGAGGTACAACGCTTGTGACCGCCCTTGGAAACCAATAACTGCAGCAGTGTTGCCAGGGCATCGTCGGAACTTTGATGGTTGGGCTGGGACTTGCTCGGTTGCAGATGGGGCTTGCTCGGCTGGGGAGTCATACTTGCTTGGTTGCTCAGTTGCAGATCGGTTGCAGCGATGGCAGGTGGTTCGCACTTCCACTTGCCCCAGCTGCGTCATGGTTGAGACAAATCGACATGCGATGATTGAATGTGTAGTGCCACCATCACCATCATCATTTCTCAATCACCGCGCCGCGCCTCTCGCGCAGCTGATGCTAGCTCGAGCTGCGCGAGGATTAGAACAAGCTAGCGCACTTGGCGTATCGGACGTGGAAAGCCACGAGGCTCCGCTTCAGGCGTGGAATAAAGTGGCGAGAGAACGACACGACTACGTTGGCCGCCGTCCCGTCTTTCTCTCTCATCTTATCTTCTCATCTTATTTTCAGTTCGACGTATTCAATGGCCCAAGCCAACCCCCGTGTTCAGGCGCTCAACCAGTTCCAGAGGACCTGGTGGGACACCAACGAAGTGATAGCCCGGGCCTTCAAGCAGCGCAACTACCTCGAGCAGCTGTACCGCACCACGACCTATATTCCTGGTGGTGCTATTGGCCTCCAAGCGCACATCATTGTGGCCCGGGGTGCAGCCATTCTGTACAGGGCTGAGGACATCGAGTCCCTCACCCTGTGCTTGGCAGTGGCCAACGGTATAGCCCCAGGACTAACCCACCTCCCCGTCGAGGCTGCCAATGCTCGGGTAGTCAGATGCCTAGTACAGTTCCTTCAGACAGAGATCACAAAGCGCGGCCTTGTCGAAGTCAGCGAGGCCAAGTGGGTCGAGCTTACCCAGCCGCGATCTGAGCAGCCGCCTCACCCTAAGGGTGTGCTCGCCGACATCGCGTGGCTCCCAAAAGCGCGCGATCAGCTGAAAAACATGGCAGTGCCAGACAGGGTCGGCGACACGGACGTGGACCAGATTCTCTCTGCACTCAACCTGTGCGGCCGACGCTTCCTCACGGTAGAAGGCGTGAACACCCTCTACGCTGCGGCTTTCCTTGGCTTCGCCAAGAAAGGGCACATCACAGCCAGGAAGCTTGAGGCTGTGCTCGCTCACATGCAGGAGGAGATAGGGTACACCATGTCCCTTACACCACAAATCATCAAGGACATGTGGAACTACGTGGGATCCCACATCCCCTACGATGTCCTGCCTCAGATGTTCAAGACCTGGGAGGAAGCCACAGAGCTGCCACTCCGCATGAGGGTGACACTCCAGCAAGCTGCGTGGACCGGCCTCACCCAATATGCAACCATCCTCAAAATGCTCGATGACCACCCCGAGTTCCCCTGGGCCAAGATCGCCAGTCTCCTTCCTGCTGACTGGACAGCATTCATCACCGCTGTCGAAACCGTGGGCAACGACCCGTACTATGGATTCAAGCGCAACGTGGGGGATGCTGCCGCCACGAAGTTCCTTAACCTTGGTTACGTGGCGAAAGAGATGGTGAGGAAGCTGGGAGGCCGTGAGGCCAGCGCCATCGCCCAGTACAAAGGCTGGATCAGCACCCCCAGGAGCCAGGCAGCTCTTGATGCAATCATCCAGGAGTGGGTCCCTGGAAGTGGAGGAGGACCTGTGGTCCCAGGTGAACAGGCACTCACCACCCTCCGCAACAAGCTCCGTGAGGCCCGGATCCAGGGTCCTCCCCGAGATGAAGCACTAATGCCTGCTCCGGCGCCTCAGCCAACAGCTGCCGACGCACAAGCCGGAGCCGCCGAAGTTCCGGTTGTGCCAGCCCAAGCTGACGAGCAGCACAGCCCCCGTCAGAGCGGGCGCGGGCGGTCAGGTGCTCAGCCCTAAACCATCAGTGTGGAGAAGGACATCCAGGCACTCTGACCAATGACCATCGCCCTAAGAGCAAGTAGGGTAGCCGTGGTGTCCTTCCCTCCCTCCACAGGGCGATCCCAGATCTGGCACCTTCCTCCGGAGTGGCGGAGGGCTAAAACTCACCGCGTTTGGAGGTGGCAGCCCGAGCCCCACCGCTGCTCTTCCTGTGGCTCTTTCGTAAGCAGGAGCAAGCGTCCTTCTTTCGGGGGTCCTCGGGTTGCCCTTGCCTCTCCCTTCTTTCTTTTCTACTATCTTTGTTTTTGTTTTTGGTTTGAAAAATTGTCGTATGTGTGTTCGTGTTTCGTCCTGTCCGTGTGTGTGTTTGCTGACGCCTCCCACAGTCCTCGGGCCACACAAGAGAGCCGAGAGATCCCAGGAACAAAGGAATGAGGATCTCTATCCTCGTGGCCCGCCCCTCGCGGTCTTCTGGATCGACGAGGGGATTTTCCTCATTAGCCAACCTCGGCCTGAGAGCTCCATCCAGGCCCAGCCCGAAGTAGGGACAGAGAGGGCTGTCCGGCACCAAAATTGCCAAAAAAACAAACAAAAAACCTGTAGTGCCACCATCACCATCATCATTTCTCAGTCACCGCGCCGCGCCTCTCGCGCAGCTGATGCTAGCTCGAGCTGCACGAGGATTAGAACAAGCTAGCGCACGATTCTTGGCCAATCCCCCACAGTGGGTATGCGCCACTAACAATAGGAGAACAACAACAACAACAACAACAACAACAACTTGGCGTATCGGACGTGAAAAGCCATGAGGCTCCGCTTCAGGTGTGGAATAAAGTGGCGAGAGAACGACACGACTACGTTGGCCGCCGTCCCGTCTTTCTCTCTCGCTATATTAGTGACCCGGAGAACACGCCCTTCGCCGAGCGGCCCGCTGCCATGTTCCCGCAACTCTGCCCGCCAGTGCCGCCGTTCCAATCGACCTGCCCCAAGGTATGGTTCATGCAGCTCGATGCCGTTCTTGCGCTGAATGGCGTCACGGACCAGCCGCTGATGCATGCCATTCTTCATGACGCCCTTCCGGTAGAGTTGCGTCATCTCTCTGCCACTTCAACCTCCAGCCAGCAGCCTTACGATGACCTCTGCTCTGCGGTGCTTGCCAGCTATGGCATCACCTACCACCCGCTGCCGTTTACCCGTGACTTTCAGGTTTTCCCTGCGTCGCAGCCTGCTGGACCCTCCGGCCTGCAGCTCTCATCTGACCGCAACCTAACTTCCCCGACAACGTCTCCCTCCACTTTTGGTCCGGCCATTAGCGCAGTGATTCTCGCACCCGGTCACAGATCCGACGAGGTTCTTGAAGTCGTTCCTGCTGCCGACAACCTGTCCACCACAAAGTGCGTTTTTTCGAAGTCCTCGGCCGAAGGTCCTTCTGGCACGCTTGCTACCTGCACGTTTTCCACGAAAGCGATGGCACGCGACACCGTGGTCCCACCAGACTCCATGACGACCACCTTGCCGCCCACCTCGGAGTCTGGCACAGGTGACCTTTCGCCCGTTATTGACTTCCCGACCTCGAAGCTTTCGCCTTCAACAACGTCCGATAAACGAGACTTAACCTCTCGTCTGGCCACTAGCGACGCGTGTCATGCGCCCGACTGCTCATCCGCCAAGGTTCTCGACATTTGGGCTGAAGACAACCAGTCAGCCGCGGGGTTTGTGTTTTCATCGTCCTCGGCCGACGACACTGCAAGCATGCTTACCACCGTCTCGTCTCGGCCGACCTCCATGGCTCACAACATGGCTGACACGTCAGGTTCTACGACGGCAACATCACCGAACGCCCTGGTGGCTACCACGACTATGGGCATTATCACGCCCGCTATTCACCTCCCAGTTGCAAAACCTTCACCCTCCCAGATGTCCAAAGGCGACTGTCGACCAGCCTCAATGCTCTGCACGTCCTGCCAGCAACGACCACCATCGTCCTCGCAGTTTCCCGCAGCTGAAGTTAAAGCCACCAGCCATAAACCGCGGCCAAGCTTCCAAGACGCTGCAGCTATGACTGACGTGCTTGAGGACGACGTGCCCGGTCCGCTTCAGACAAGGCTCACCAGACATACCACACCTGCGGTGGAGCAATCTAGGGAGTGTTCGCTAGAGGCAGCCATCAATTATGCAGACCTGCACGCCAACCCTCGTGCGCGGACTACCGGAGGTCATTACACGAGCACAGGTGTCCCGTTCAATACTCCGGGCGAGCCCATGCTGACTGGGTTCCACCACCACCATTCCCCGGAGCCTTTGCCTCCGGACGGCAACAACCAGACGTGTGTCCACAAGGCCAGCTCGTGTGTCACAACCGCGACGACGCTCATACCTCATACGTGTCTACCACCCACTACCATACGTCGGCGACGACAACGTGCATGGCGTCACACATTGAGGCCACTTTTGAGCCGCCCTGCTACGCAGCCACGAGTTACAGTCACAGCCCTGAAGACAGCGCAAGCGCCTACTCGGCCTATCCAACGCAATGTCCCACCACTAGTCGTGTACCCGACTACCCACCGTACACTTGGCGGCACTGTTAGGACACGTTCCTGCGTGCGTCGGCACGTCTATCTATACCGGCACGCCAGGCGCCGCTCAACTTTGAGGTGTGTGTTGCGTCTACCCCAACGTCAAAACCCGCACTGCCGACTTTCTGCCGACGTTAGCAGCATGACCTCGCGACACACTGTCCACTCTTGGCCTGTCCGACCAGGTCATCCTGAGACCCGCTTGTCGGCAACCACAGCGACCCGGCACTTCCTTCTTCGTCCCTTGCGCTTCTCCCAGAGTCGCCCACCGGAGACACACTGCTTACCGATGGCCTATAAACGTTGACAACCTGGACTTGCCAAATGAACACTTTATGGATTGTCATTCATGTATATAGCATGTGTCGCTCTCTTTCTTTTTTTCATATGCCTTCAAATCGCGCAAAGCGCTAGAGGGGGAGCCCTGTAGTGCCACCATCACCATCATCATTTCTCAATCACCGCGCCGCGCCTCTCGCGCAGCTGATGCTAGCTCGAGGATTAGAACAAGCTAGCGCACTTGGCGTATCGGACGTGGAAAGCCACGAGGCTCTGCTTCAGGCGTGGAATAAAGTGGCGAGAGAACGACACGACTACGTTGGCCGCCGTCCCGTCTTTCTCTCTCGCTACATTTTTTCTCTCTCGCTACAAATGTATGGTCTCCTGCATTTTTTTTTTTGCGTGTGGTTCATGCTGGTTTTCGGGGACAGTGTTTGTGAACATTCGTGTCCAACGGCCGATTCCCTCACGGGCGCTTCTCGGCTCTTTTAATAGTTACGGGCCGTAGTTACGGGCCGGTTTTTAATAGTTACGGGCCGTAGCTTCAAAGTGCCGCCGGCGTGCTTTGTGGCCGATACTGGGGAGAATGAGACGAGAGATCCTCGTGTTCCTCTCTGAGGAGCTTTTTTTTTTCCTCGGGGAGCACGAGCTTCTGTGGCACTGGTCGTTTTCGTCAAGGTTAATCACGAAAGGGTACAACTTGTTTTCCGACGACGTGGTGCTAAGCAGTGCCCCTCGAGTCGTTATTCATGATTTCATTCGTAACCGATTGTGTTTCATTGCACCTATTGTATCGTTATACCAATGTATCGCGATATCACATTGAGTTTTTGTGTACATTATTGCCAACATTGTCATGTATATTAGAGCAATGACATCTTCTCTGCAACGTAGTGATGTTTGTCATGGTACATAGATGTGCCGAAGTGTATGGACCTTATTACTGGAATGTTATGAAGCCTTTGTCTTCTGTACATAGCGCAAATAAAAATTTTCTGAACACAAATTGGCTCCATATGATGTAACTTTTGTCGACAGGGCCTCAAGTGTAAGGCCCACGAGATGGCTATGTGCTCTCCCATAGTAGAATACGAAGTGCTGCAAATCGTTAACCATCTCTAAACACATAAAGACTTAGTATAGTGACGCCTTTCTGCTCGCCCGTGCGAAGTACTCTAAATCGTAAAACACTTAAAGGGGCGAAGCTGTGTAGTGCGTCCAATGTCGTCGTAGTCGTAGCCAGTTGCATTGAATTGCATGTCAATAAAAACTGTGTCACATCATATCCACGGAGCAAATGATGATCAGTGGGGCGAAGCGTCCGCCCGTCCGTCTGTCCGTCCGTGCGTACGTTTGAGACAGACAGACAGACAGACAGACAGACAGACAGACAGACAGACAGACAGACAGACAGACAGACAGACAGACAGACAGACAGACAGACAGACAGACAGACAGACAGACAGACAGACAGACAGACAGACAGGCAGGCAGGCAGGCAGGCAGGCAGGCAGGCAGGCAGGCAGGCAGGCAGGCAGGCAGGCAGGCAGGCGAAGTACTCTAAATCGTAAAACACTTTAAGGGGCGAAGCTTTGTAGTGCGTCCAATGTCGTCGTAGTCGTAGCCAGTTGCATTGAATTGCATGTCAATAAAAACTGTGTCACATCATATCCACGGAGCAAATGATGATCAGTGGGGCGAAGCGTCCGCCCGTCCGTCTGTCCGTCCGTGCGTACGTTTGAGAGACAGACAGACAGACAGGCAGGCAGACAGACAGACAGACAGACAGACAGACAGACAGACAGACAGGCAGGCAGGCAGACAGACAGGCAGGCAGGCAGGCAGGCAGGCAGGCAGGCAGGCAGGCAGAAGACAGAAGACAGAAGACAGAAGACGGACGGACGGACGGACGGACGGACGGACGGACGGACAGAAGACAGACAGGCGGACAGAAGACAGACAGACAGACAGAAGACAGACAGACAGACAGAAGACAGACAGACAGAAGACAGACAGAAGACAGACAGACAGACAGAAGACAGACAGACAGAAGACAGACAGACAGAAGGCAGACAGACAGAAGGCAGACAGACAGACAGACAGAAGACAGACAGACAGACAGAAGACAGACAGAAGACAGACAGACAGACAGAAGACAGACAGAAGACAGACAGAAGACAGACGACAGACAGGCAGAAGACAGACAGACAGACAGACAGACAGAAGACAGACAGACAGATAGAAGACAGACAGAGAGATAGAAGACAGACAGAGAGATAGAAGACAGACAGAGATATAGAAGACAGACAGAGATATAGAAGACAGACAGAGATATAGAAGACAGACAGAGATATAGAAGACAGACAGACAGATAGAAGACAGACAGATAGATAGAAGACAGGCAGATAGATAGAAGACAGACAGATAGATAGAAGACAGACAGGTAGATAGAAGACAGACAGGTAGATAGAAGACAGACAGGTAGATACATAGATAGATAGATAGATCAAATTTTCGCATTCAAGTATGCCAAAACAGACTGTCGCCTTGAAAATATTGGTCCCGACCTATGGTTTTCTGCGTCTGTGAGTCTCTGCGCGTATGGAAGACTTCAATTCCAAAACACTTGACATATTTCCGCAGCCTGCTAGAGGTAGTACGTGTTAGAGCGCAGTCTATGCTTTTAGAGCGCTCCAGTTACTGCGAAGGGTGGCATCCGTCGTCCATAGTTGCAACCTAGCGAACTAGCGCAGCGAAAGAGATCTGGGTTTGGACGCCTCAGCCACGTAACGGTCGTCTTTTCGCCGAAGTGGCCTAAAATAATCGAGAACGTTTGCCATCCAAACAGAAAAACTCACAATAATGCAAAGTTTTCGTTTACAAGCACAAAAAGGCTGTGCGTGTGGGATTGCACTGAAATCTTATCCCCAGAAAAAAAAACATTAATAGCTAAAATAAAAAAATTAAAATTTCTGTAGCATCAGTGCACGCCAAAAAATAAAAAAGCAAATTAGTTACCAAACTACGTGATAAATCTAACACAAATAAAATAACCACTGATAAAATGAATGCTCAACTGCACGTACAATATGCCGCTCTGAAACTGCGGGCCTCGAACAACAAATCGCTGAATGAAACACTTGCGCAGTTGCACTCGCATTTTGCATAAGAGAACAACGTAAACGTCTGCAGTTTTTGTGTTTAAAACACTACGTGGCTTAAAAAAAGAAGAAACACAAAACGAAAACTATATGCAGCCCAAACAAGCATGATGTTTACTTGACGCTCTTTGCTAAGGCGCGGCGGCCTTATTTTGGCACCTTTGCTGAATTCTCCGTCCACATCGTCCTGTTTTCACACCTGTAGTCAGTTCAGGTCGAACTTGAAGATCTTATTCCAGCGCTCTCTACGCTGGAGTCGGACAGCTCAGTGTGTGAGCGTTATTATCGACCGAGGCCGGAGATGAGGCGGCGCAGCCTAGCCCGAGCGGAGTAGAGGCTGGAGCGGGAACGGTGCCAGCAGCGGCGCTGCGTGCGGGATGAACCTCCTTCGTCGTTTCGTCTTGCCCTGCCTCTTTGAACCTTCGGGAGGCAGAGGTCCCGGCCCGGATACCACCTGCTTGCACGTTGGGCAGCGCCACAGCGTGGCTGGAGGTGGTGCGGGCTGGTACCTCTGCAGCCACTTGCCAAGCCATGTGATGAAAACCGTGATGACGAGGGCGGTCAGGAACGTAAATGCAGCTGTTGGACCGGAAAAATGAAGACACTGTTCGTTAAAGGAAGCATTCGTCACTCCGCGAAAAAAAATAAATACAAAAAATGGCGTCATCCGTCATCCCTCTGCTGAAGGGAACCATGTGTAGGTGCGAAGCAGCGGGTGCAACTGTTAAGCAACCTGACTGTACCTGACTTCGCAAACGTTATAAACAATGGAAAACAAACAGACGATATATTCATGGATTTTTCGAAAACTTTTGATAAAGTGTCTCATCAGAAACTGCTGTATAAATTAAACATAATTCTTAATACTCCGCAGCTGAATGATTGGATTTTCGTCTACCTTAATGTGCGTAGTCGATTCGTTACTTTTAAAAATCACGACTCTAATAAACTTTCCGTCGACTCGAGTGTTCTCCAAGTTTCGGTTCTAGGCCCTTTGTTTTTTTTTTTTTGCTGTGTATAAATTATATGACAAATGAATTACCTGTTAAGATTAAATTATATGCCTATGACCGTGTCCTATACTCCGAAATTGATAGTCATTCTGATCAAATGTTACTAAATGATGCATTTCAGCAAGTTGTTGCCTGGTGTGAAGATTGGCAAATGTTGGTTAATTTCGAGAAAACTGTTTTGGGCGCATCACTAACAAAAAAGACCAGCTAAGTTTCAATTACTCGGCTAACAATATTTTCCTCTCTGAGGTAACAGAATATAAGTACCTTGTCCTGTACATAACAAACACACTAAAATACAATCGGCACATTGAAAAAGTGACTGCTAATGCCTACCGTAGATTTTTTTTCTTAGGAGGGCACTCAAACTCTCAATACCTTCCGTTCGCTTGTTTCCATACAAAACAGTTATACTTCCAGTACTCGATTATGCCGCAATTACATATTCTAGAGCGACTAGGCATAACGTATCACACGCAACACGGCGTTAAGGTGGACATTTCAAAAGAGACCAGGGAAACAATGATGATACCACCCTTGCCAAAAAACATGCACCCCGAACACAATAAAACTAGATGAGAGACAAGAGCAAAACAAATGCAAAAAAAGTTCGGTAATGACAAGGACGCAGTTTTCGTAGACGCTGCTCGATACAAGCGCAAACGGGGGTTTACCGCAGCCGTAATCGATAGCAACAAACGCTGTACGACATGCGTTACGATACGCACCACAAGTACCGAGACAGCGGAAGAGGTAGCCATAGCGCTCGCTGTAGCTCAGACAAACGCAACCGTGATAGTCAGTGACTCTCAAACGGCAGTGAGAAACTTTGCCAACGGCCGCATCTCCCCGGAGGCACTACGTATTCTCAAAGGAGGGTGTCGAACAAGCCCCAGAAATACATATATTATATGGACACCTGCTCATGCCATCGCGGGGGACAGCAACAACGGGGCTGTACATGACGCAGCTCGAGGGCTCACCGACCGAGCTGCCCTCTTAAGTGCCGCCCCAACCTCCTCCGGTGATTACGGCGTGGCAGACGAGTGGGAGTGGGAAGACAGAATGACCAGATACAATGAAATTACAAAGCATTATAGATTACAGAGGGGCATATTCCCGCCCCTCACCCAAAATTAACAAAAAGACAGTGTGTCGAATGGCGGCAGTTACAAACTAGGACATATCCGAATCCTGCACTATCGCACATTATATATCCTGATATATACAAAACGGACAGGTGCAAGCGTTGCGACTCCAGAGCCACTCTGGAGCATATGTTATGGGAATGTAGAGGGATTAGTACTCTTAACAAGTAAGCGGCCTCTGCTGACAGCCTTCGCGCGCGCTGGGAAGCTGCAGTGCTCAGTTCCGTCCTCGAAGACCAAATGTGGGCCGTCCAGCGGGCCGAGGAAGCCGCCAGGATTCAAGGACTCCTGGCCGTAACCTAGGCGGGGCCAATCGCCCACCCCATCTACTCGCCGGACTCTGAATAAAGTTCTTTCCTCCTCCTCCTCCTCCTCCTCCTCCTCCTCCTCCTCCTCCCTTTACTCATACTAATATAAAAAAAAAACGCTTGAGTGGGTGCAATGGAAGGCAGTTCGTTTTATCTGCAATAACTACTCCCGTATCTCTGCAACAGAACTAAAACAAACCGATTTGCGCGCACCTACAGAACGCAATCGTGTTTGCCGTTTAAAATTCTTATTTCAGCTTATAAATAAACATTATAATATCAATATTTCTGGCATTATTACTTTTGCTTCTGGATATGCGACAAGACAAAGGCATCACCTAACAATAACTCCATTTCGCGTAAAAAAATAATTGTTCCAAATATTCTTTTTTTAAGGACTGTGACTGAATGGAATAACCTGACTAGCACTCAAGTTGCTCAACCTTCACTGTCTTCATTTGCTGTAAATTTATGTTCATTATTTTGCAATCTGCAACATGATGTCGTTCAAGTATGTATTCTTTCGCCATTTTTATGTAGTAGATGTTCTGTATGCGTGCTCTGTATTTTTCTGTATTGTATATTTTTGGAAGCAATGTTCGCTACCCTTTGTCATTTTGCTGCCTAATTTTTTTACCATGACGATATATTTACACCCTGCTAAAATATCCAATGGGGATTGCAGTATCTGTAAATAAAAATAAATAAAAAATAAATCTTGAAGGTTAGTGGCAATCAACTAGTCATGATTTGAGAGTGCTTGCCAAATGTGCTCCACCCCATTCTTATTCTTCTAGTTATTTCAATCTCGGTTCGGCTCCGTGGTTAATACCTGCCCAAGTAGACGTGAACATTGACATGGGCCGGCCATGTAGCGCGTAAGCAGAATGCAGAAGGCAAGCTGGTTAGGGGGAGGCAAAGTTAGGTGAGCAGATGAGATTAAGAAGTTTGCAAGTACAAAGTGGCAGCAGCAAGCCCAAGACCGAGTTGACCGGCGGAACATGGAAGAGGCCTTTGTCCTGGAGTGGACGTAGTCAGGCTGATGACGTTGATGATGATGATAAAGTAACAGTGAAGTAAAACATCACGTGCTCTGGTTATAAAAAAAAAGTCAGACGCATAGAACAGTATTAACAGACGCGGTTCATTACTCTGACGACTGGTACGGTATTCGATTGGTACGGGATTCTCAAGGTGGCGTCTCCACCCCCATTTTCTTTTCGCGTGTTGTCTCACTTACCAAGCGTATTGTCACGGTAAGAGTGGTGTTTTCGGGATTGGGAAATTGCACTCTACTGATACGCCAAAGAATGTTTTGCTCTCTAGTGGTCCCCATGGACCGCCTCAACATCCAGGAGGCATATTTCGCAGCAAATAACATTTATTACGGACCTAAACAACAGAAACGTGTCACCGCGTTTATGCAGCGCGCTGATGTTGTGTTAGTGCGAAGTAACTTTGATATATGCGAGTGTTTTATTAGAGTAACACTCACGTAACACACGCTAAAAAAAGAGAATCGCCTGTCGCCTTAGAACATAATGCCGGAAAGTCGTAACCCCATAACGAGATAAAAATTTACCGCTTCTGCTCACTTTGACAAACGTGATTGTGATGTACGCATACTTACGTTGAAAGTTTAAATCCACGACCAAGACCTGAGGCACCGCGTCGTCGTAACGAAACCATGGAATCTGTGCATAATAAGTAGATAAATTAATTACTTCAATGTATGTATAAATAAATTGTGAGGCTGAAGCTTCTTACTCAGTAATCTTACCATTTGCAAAGTGCGGAACACTTCAAATTCTGCGTACCTCTCAACACTTTCGCCTTTACGTTCCTGCCCAGGCAAGAAGGCTAGGCGCGATAAAGCAAAGTTCACGACGCTCGTCACGTACTTGCTCACTTCCGAGATCGACTCACTTTCGGCCCAAGGTGGGGCGCCAGGGGGAAGGGGGCTTTAAGCCAGTCTTATACATGGACATTACAGGGAGGGTACCGAGAGGGGGGGCGCAACACGAGTTTCATACACTGATATGATAGAGGGGGTCGCTGCGACCAACTTGAAGCGCCCCCCTCCCTCTCTGGAGGGTGTTGTATCGTGCGTTCGACGCGTGACGCACGGAGAACACTAGGCCCGGCGCCCGAAGCACGGGTCGGGAAGAAGAAAGTGGCACACACGAGACCTGGATGGGAACTCGATATGTGCAGATGCGCGCGCGCTCAACACACACACACACACACACACACACACACACACACACACACACACACACACACACACACACGCGCGCACACGCACACGCACACGCACACGCACACGCACACGCACACACACACACACACACACACACACACACACACACACACACACACACACACACACACACACACACACACACACACACACACACACACGTACGGCCCAATCTATTGGTAGGTACATCCCTTGTGGATCAGCAGACGCTTCCGTGACGTCCTCCTCGTCCGCAACGCACATACAGGTGCGGGTCCTAGCAGTGCAAGCGGCAGCGTCGGCCCAGCACTTCGACGAACCGCAGCAGAAGCACGCTCTCACGCGGGTCGACGGCGACGATGACGAACCGGAGTCGGACGTGCCGGTAGCCGAGGGAGCAGTCGCAGTCGGTGAGCAGGCGGCCTCGGCTTGCGAAGCACCTGTAGAAGGAACAACGCTCCGAAGGGTGGAAAGAAGGTCACCAAGTCGCGTCTGACGCGAAGAAACAGCGTTGCCCGAAATGGCATCCAGCTGTCGTAATGCGCGGTCGGCGCACTCCTGCCTTCTGAAGGGAGAATTGCGCTTTCATTTTGAGAATTTTTCTCCGTAGATTTGGGGACGCTATTCCTTCTACAATTTGGTCGTTCGCCAGCATGTTGGTACTCGCGCCGAAATTGCCGAGTCCAGCAAGCCGTTTCATTTCTAGTCAGCCAGACAGGAAAACTTTATTAGCATGTGTGTTTGGACCCCCCGAGACCCTGGACAACCGTGCGGTCCCGCACCACGTCTACACGGTCATGCCTCTCGCCGCAACGACATCGGCTGCCCTAGTCACCGCAGCAAGGTACTGCACTGCGGTCCCGCGGCCAGTTCTTGCCGTATCGTCACAGACACATCGGATCGACGTGCTCGTCGAAAATCGCGCCCAACTGCTAGAGCGTCGCAGCATGCACGCCTTGCACGGCGTCCGTCGGGATCGCATGGTTCACTGCCGGAATCGGTTCGTCCTCCACCACACGCAGGTATATAGGAGTTAAAACCTTCAACGCCTGATGCGTCCAGTAGCAACGCCTTCTTGTGCTCTGGCGTGGCGTCCCAGGCAGCGGGAGCTGTAAACTTGCAAGACCGGACGCCACTGTCGCCATGGAATAGAATGCCGACCGGGGCACTGCAGGAACAGGAACATACATTCCTGTGGAGAAAGGTAGCCGAACAGGAGGGCCGATTCAGACGCATAGCCCCAGTATGCATGGTCTCGGTGGTCCCAAACTGGAGATCGCCAGAAAATGTAGTATTGGCGGGCCAGTATCCAGGGTGCTGAACACGGTAGCACTAGTAGCAATGGCCGTATGCGCGCCTTCAGCCTGATGCACGTGGATTCGCCGCCTCGTCGCCAGATTTATCGGGACAGGTGACGCACGAAGAACACGAGGCCCACGCCCGAAGCGTGGGCCGAGAAGAAAGTGGCACTCACGAGACTCGGACGGAAACTGTATGTACACAAGCAGCATATTTATACCTTTACACAACGCTCTCTTTGAGGTCAGAGAACCGGTCCCAAAACCAGAACCGAAAACCTCGGCACCACAAAGGGGAACCATGCATGCGTACGCTTGCGCAGCTGGCTAACGCTAATTGCTTGGCAGTTGACCCCCCTAAGCTTGGCAGTTGATACCCTAAGCCTCGCCGAGAACTGGGCAGGGGAGAACAAGAGTAACGTACCTGTATCGCCAAGCCGTTCAATTTAACGGGGTACCACTCGACAGTGGACCCATTAGCGGTGAACCATTCCATGGCCATCCAAGAGCGCTTTCTTTCGTCACGTCGCGCGAAACGAGCTGACCTTCTCGCAGTCCTGTGACCTGGGCGGCAGCTGCTGGCGGAGTCCACTGGGTTGTGCTGGACAAAGGGCTCGACCCACTGCGGCAGGGGACTCAGACACGCGGCCCGCGTGCTTGCTTGTTCCTTGCTTTATTGCTCCTACCCACCATTGGGCATTGACCATGAAACCAGTGGGGAATGTAAAGAAGATCTGTAATTTTCTAAACGGGGGAGGCCACAGGAATAAACAAAGATTCAAGAATGATAGGTCACTATGGAATAATACAATGACACCTGAACACGTGATAGAAGGCGTCGCTACCGACTACAGCGCTGAGCGATGGCACGCGCTCAGTGGCCGCCTCAAAGGGGAAGAAGAACATGGAATAAACATGATGTATTCGTTTGCCTGCATCGCTCCCTGCTCAGATATACTCCATTTTCGATTTTCGGCTTTTCTTTCTATATATTTTTTTCAGCCCAAAATTACGTTGTGTTTGCAAAACCATAAGCCTTTTAGTTAAGATCCTGCCGCCCGGTTCTTGGCCGATCCCCCTTTGTGGGTGTGCACCAGAGTATCAAGGATCATCATCATCATTATGATCAGTATGCTATGATGTTTATTATGTGCGGTGTAACCTGCTCGACCGTTTTGATTCGGCTCTTACTTACTTCGGGGCATACGCCAGGAAACCGGGGGTTTCGTGGCGTATGCCCCGAAGTAAATAAGAGCGTAGTGAGATTATTACGCCTCCCACATATCACTCCTCTTGCATTGACCACAACCACAAGATTAAAGGCACTTTCTGCTGCACGTGTCATGAAGATACCGGAGTTTTCGAGCAGGTTCTTGTTCTTTTTGCGTCACTTCTTTTATTTTACATTTTTTTTCTAGTATTGCATAACTTTACCACATTCACTAGTATCATTGTGATTCCCTTATCTTTTTTACGTTTCACTTTTGTTCCGTTTAACTGATTACAGGTGTTATTTTGCTTTATTCTTGTTCATATATAGCACGTTTTGTTTTACCGTTTCGTATTTTTCATATTGTAACCCGCTCTTATCTGTAATGCTTCGGTGAATGAGGGTAACAAAAATAAATAAATAAAAAGTATAGCGATAAAGAGTGGACTTGAGACTAATAAGAACAGAAAGCTAGTCTTATCTCTATTGCGACACAGGCTTGCTACTAAGACATGATTTTAAAGAACCCCAGGTGGTCGAAATTTCCGTAGCCCTCCACTACGGCGTCTCTCATAATCATATGTTGGTTTTGGGACGTTAAACCCCACATATCAATCAATCAATCTAAGACATGATTTTTTGTGGCTATGCGTATTAAATATGCACCGTTGAGCCGGTGTTCTGTATGAAGTGAGCAAGTGTCTTATGGAAGGTGCTGTCATGTTTCCAGTGGCCGTAACTGGTTGCACCACTGTAGCGGAGGCCGCCTTGCAGAAGAGGACGGGAGCGTTCCGACTGTAACCTTTGACATGTCCATATAAAGTGGTATGCGTCTGCCATAGAGTTTCTCAAAAGATACCTTGTGAGAAACTCTATGGCGTCGGCTTGCATCACTGGAGTGGTAAAGAACGGACACGTATCGCCAACTGGTAAATGTGACCAGTTCCACGATAACAGCCGGTTTAAGGTCCACAACTGCCAAAAGCCTCCTATAGACTGGGAAATATAGAAAAAAATGCGAATCACATCGCGGGCCGCAAGCGGCTTTTGAGGTCCGCTGCGTTTCACAAGAAATAAAATGCTTTTGACTTTTAAAAACGCTACTCTAGGTATTGACTAGCTTATTACGAATAATAATTTTTTGATCGAGTAAGGTACAGAGTCAAGATTAGTTCCAAGCACCTGTTTTCGAGCTGCACCCCGTGGGGTATCGTGTTGAAACATAACCACAGAAAAAGATCGCCATAAAATTCATAATAGGCATTCATATTTGAATTGTTTTAGAGGCCAGAACTAATGTTTCAAGAACCCTGACGCCGAAACCCCTTCAGAAATGATGCAAACAATAGTCATTGGAAATGCGCTCTTCTTTCGAAATACGGCGTTAGTAATAACTGCGTCCCTAAGCTCCCACACCTCAAACTGAACACACGAGCGGACAACACTTCCACCAGAAATCACCTGGCCACGCCTCTTACGAATACTGCAGTCAGTGCGTTTTAGATGCGAAGAAGCTCTACTGCTAGCCTGTGTAACGCCGTCCATACGTGTCTCCGTGTCAACGTGCCGCATCACGCTCCTCCCGCCACAGGTGTTGGGGTGGTGCCAAGTAGGTCCCGCCTTCCCTCGCAGTGCATGGTGACATCACTCTCTCCCTAACCTGCCGCGTGCTCACTGCCGTCAGTGAGCACGCGGCAGGTGAGCTTCACCCTCTCCACCGCTTGCAACGTTCGAGAGCACATGGAGTGAACCCTCTTTCAGCTAGTTTATCTGCGATGAAGTGGATGTCGGAAGCGAAGCTTCATTTTCCGCTGAAACATGCGCCTGAAGCGTTTTGACACAACTCGGCCGTCACCGGCGTTGAGGGGGTTAGCAGAGAGAGAGAGAGAGAGAGAGAGAGAGAGAGAGAAGTAACTTTATTGGGTTGAAAAAAGAAGGGGTTTAGAAGCTAGATGGGTGGGGCCCCATGTCCAAGGCTCCACTAACTTGCGCCGCCAGCTGGACGTGGTCCAGGAGTGCTAGTTGCACTTGTCAGAGCTGGCGAGGAGTGCCTCCCACTGCTCCAAAGAGTTTTCCATTCTATACATTCGCTGTAAGCGATCGAGTTCATTTGGCCAATTAGCACAACTCCACGAGATATGGTAAAGGGTCAATTGCGAGTCGCGACACCACGGACAATCTCGCCCATACAAAGTTGGATGAATTTTGTGCAGTCGTAATAAATTTGGATAAACTCCCGTTCAAATTTTACAGAGGTCTATGGCGTCTTTCACTTTCGGAAACTTATAGAGCCGATCGCGTTCGCGAATGGCGACGTCGCGCTTGCAACATCGAGGCACGAGCAAGGGAAGCCAAACGCAAGCGTCGACAGTGGAAAACCAACGACACTGACGAAGTGCGAGTCAAGCATGCTGATCGCGTTCGAGAATGGAGACGGCGCAGGGGTAACACCGACGAGACGCAAGTCAAGAAAGCCGAGTGGAAGCGCCGACAGCAGAGGGCCAACGCCGGCGAATCGTCGACGTCGCCGTCATCGGCAACGCCTCGACGCGCCGCGTGCCCTCCGCCGAAACTCCCGCCAGCAAGCGCCGGGCTCCGTCGCCCAATCCGGAGGCGTCTCGCCACCACAACGCGAATCGCGTTGCGCGTGGCGAGAGTGGTGGTGGTTGTAAACTTTTTTATTTTGAAATGAACTAGAGATAGAGCATTATTGTGCGCCTGAGTGGCAGCCCATAGTCCGGTCGCCATTGGAGATCACCGCTGCCCGGGCGCGCGCCACCAAGGAGCATTGAGCATCCAAGGTAGAACAGCCGAGCAGGTACTCTTCCCAAGCCTCTCTAGATGGGATGGGGAAGGGGAATGAGAAAGAGAGTGAAGTAGCAGGACACGAAGCCACAACGTGAAAGGTGTCGGCTAACACTTGACAAGTTGGGCACGTGGCAGAGATTCTCTGTATGAAAGGCTGGGCGACCACCTGACTAAGGAAACTGTTAGTCTGAAGATGGCGTAATAGTCGTTCGTCCACTTTCGCCAGACCACATGCGGGGCCAGGGTAAAGTTGGTGCGAACTGCGATAATAATCTTAAATATTTTGGTGGTGTGTGAGACTGGAGTTTCCGAGATCCGACTCAGGACATGGAAGGGCAGCGGCCCGGAGAAGAGAAGCGCGGGCAGCGGAATTCGCCGCTTCGTTGCCGGGAAGACCTGTGTGGCCTGGAGTCCATACTGCTCTTGCGGAATGAGACATAACGCACCAGGAAGCGGCTTGAAGAAGACGAGCAGCCAATGGGGTGATCAAACCCTGGATGTATCGAGAACAGGATGAGCGCGAATCTGTTAAGATATTATGAGCAGTGTGATGGGAGGCAGCCAAAGCGATGGCAACCTCCTCTGCATGAGTTGCACTGTCAGCTCTAAAGGAGAGGCCATCGACGTGGCGGCCCTCTAGGATCACAGCGGCCATGTAATGATTCAAAGTGGAAGGGCCCGAGACGTCTACATATAATACGTCGAGGCGATTGGAGTGACGTGTCTCAAGGGCAGCAGTACGCGCTTGCCTACGACCAGGATGTTGTTCGGGGTCCATGTTACGGGCTAGTGGCTCCACCAATAACTTCTAGCGCCAATGTTTCGGTACTGGGGATGGAGGGACCAGGTCAGCGATTGTGCTCATACCAAGTTTGTGGAGCAGGCGGCGCCCGGAAGGCGTCTGCGATAGACGATTTAGTTGGTTGACGCGATGGTCTTCTCGCAGCTCCACGAAGGAGTTGTGCACACCCAGAGCCGCAAAGCGGCTATCGGAAGTGGCTATGGGAGAGTTATCGATAAAGTTGAAAGTGGATTGTGTCAGTGAAGCTTTCGTAGATGGCTGCGTTCTGTATGAGGGGTAGCATGCTTCAAACTACGAAACATTATGCAAGTCAAGTATTTTAGAACTTGCTGTTTGCCGTCTACGCTGCCTAAAGGGAACACGTGCTGTAACGCGTGTGCCTTTCGTAATGGGTGGCTGGCTTTAAGCCATGAGGCAGTCGTGATAGTCACCTGTTTTGACGCCAGATGGCAATGTACGCTTGTACCACATGGCAGCCACCTGTTCTGACGCCCGATGGAAATGTACTCTTGTACCACATGATGTCACAGTTACATGCTGTATTGTGAAGTTTGTAAATGGGACGCGTGTCTTTGTAATGCATGAATTATTTTCACTGCATCTTCTGGCAGAGAAAGTTATTTTTACTGACGCGTGGCTGTGGGAGAACACCAGCTTGCCACGCAAACGGCCCTGGTTCAATTCTCGCTCGGATCCAGAAATTTTTATTAATATATTAGTGTTTTTCTCTAATTTTCAGCCATGTTCAAGATGATTTCTCGCTCGCAACCAATGACGTTCACGCCGTTACCGATGCCGGAATTTCCGCGCAACGAGCTTTTTTACGGTATCGCGTTAAAATTGTAGCGTGAAGCGAACACAGGGATCTACAAGGGGCCCAGTGTGTTGTCGATCCATAGATCTGACAAGGCATGGACTAATCAAGGGGTCGATACAGGCCTAAAACAAGGGTGTCAATGCTTAAAAGTAAAAGAGGGTTAAAGTAAGCGAACAAGGTTTAAAATTGTCCAGAAGTAACCGAGTAGTAGTCTCAAAGCCTAATCTAATATCGCTAAAGATTTTTCGAAAACGCGTAGATGACTCCGGCGCCGTGCAGGCAAGGACACCACCACCTCGCTAAAGAAGCGACTGCTTCTCTTATATATACTGGCTATTCTCCGTCGCTGAAGGGGCATGCATTCTGGCGCTGCAGATGACAGGTGTCTTGAGTGCTTTAACAGGCAAGGCGACCATAAGGAGTCGCGGAAAGTAGCACCCATGTCGCACACTCAGCTCGGCAGCTTGCTAACCTCGTTAACAAGAATATACTTGTGTTGGGGAAACCCTACCTGTTTACCAGAAACTTTGGCGTTATCAGCAGTTTGACAAACGGGACAGTTTTGTTACCATCTTCGTCAAGCGAGTCTCTTCGAACCGGAATCACTTGAGATACCAGTGCTACGCTTCTCCTCAGCTTTAACATTAGCGGAAATGCATTTAGGGCAGGTTTTAGATTTACACCAAGAGTTGCCCAAGAACGACATTTTTCTTACTCTTATTCCGAATATCCGCACATTTCAACAAAGCGAGCTACCTACACATTTTTCCAAACTTAACTTCCATCATCTTATGATTATTCCCGAGCCTAGAGATTTGGGCAAGTTGCTGTTGATGCGCGTAAGGCGCCTTTATGCCAGCGTTTCTACATCCAATGTGGCACGCATTGACCATGCCGCTGCCATATTGGATCACACACTGGGTGCTGTCACCATCCTCTGCAAGGGGGTGAAGGAACAGCGCAATTTAAAAATTACTCGAGTGAAGACAGAGTCAGCATCTATAGTCGTATTTCGTGGCACCGTGTAGTTCCTACGTGCTGCCATCCTGAGACAATGAAAGATGCCATAATAAGCCAGTCGGGAAAGGTGTGACAACCCATTAGGCCTGTAAGACCTGACAGTATGACAAAATTCGACAATGCCTAGATTTGCACCCAACCATAGTTGGGCAGAAGATTTGATTGGCATCGAAGCGATGCAACAGCACCGCACTGTAGCAGCATTTGAGATGCCCAGCGTACGAAGCCGGTTAACGTAATACACAAGTATTTTATGTTTAACGAAACAGAAAAAGAAATTAACTATTAGTGAACATTGCTTAGAAAGGCCACGGTACACTGATCTTACTCAAAGCCTGCCAGGTGGCGCAGAAGGAACCACGTGTAATGAGTCGTAGACGCCAGCTTTGGGTTTCCTCCTAAATGTTATGTACGCAGTAAGCGATGTTATGTACGCAGTAATTTATAACTAAAACGGGAGCCCTCGTCGAGTATCCCAGCCTGTACTCCTTCGAGATCAGGGCGTGCCTCCTTTAGAGCTCGGAGGCCCCCGCTGATTTCTCGCCCAGCTACCAGACGTCGCACCGGTCGCGCGTGCTGTTCCGCCAACCGAGACAACCGAAGGCCTCCGCGAACTCAGACGACCGGCGCGCCATGAGGTTGCAGCGGTGGTTTGCGGAGTTGGAGGTCCCGCTGTGGTCGTCGGCGCAGAAGAGCAGGCAACGGCTCAGGAAGAACATCCGGCTACGGCTCTTGCGCTTCGTCGCTGGCAGAGAACGACGGCGCACGTCATGGGCGGCCGCATTCCGGAATGATCGAAGCAGGGCATGACCACCGACGGATACGCTCGGCGGCCCGGGCGCATCGCTCGTGAGGTCCGCAGACATTTGTCTGCACGTCAACCTGCAGTAAAGACACAGGCGATTTCTCAGTATGGTCCTTTATGAGATTGAAATTTAGTCATTTCGCCTGTGACATGGCAGCCATCCCGTATTTCATAGACTTTTGCGGTCAACATCACTGCGCACTGTTCGTGATGAGGATCTTTATTTGTAGCCTTCAGTCGCCAGCCTTCTTTAACGTAATACCTCCCAACAGGGAAGAAAAAGAAGAAGAAGGTGTTTAATGAGAAGAAAAAGGAGAGGTCGGCCTGGAAAGCGGGTTTCTAGCCTGCTACTACTCACGGGGGTAAGTGGAAAAGAGAAAGAAAGAGGAGGGTATGATGAGAGGTGATTGTATTAAAGCACAATGAGTCACTGCACACGATTTCTCGTTCGGTGTGGGACACGCACAAAAGTTTCTACATTAGCCGATGCTCCAAAGACGGGAATCCAAACCTGTCTTGCTTAGAAATGCGAGCAGGCCCTTTAAGCTGCGTTGGGCGTGATTCACACGTTCCCAAGCACCCAAAAGATTCTCCTCCGAAAAGGATTAGCAGTCTAGATCAACTGTGAGGCGCTTGAGAGATTGTCTTTCAACTGCGTATAAAAGGCACGCACACAGGACATGATTAATAGTCTCTGGCGTGTTACACAAGTTGAAGTTATGATTTTGCTCTTGTCCAATCTTGCATAAGTATGGTCGCGGGTATGTAACACCCAGCCGCAGTCTATGTAGTTGCGTTTCTTATTCTCTCCTCAGTCGGAACGGAAGACGAAAAGCACGACAAGAGTCAAGCTTATAAGTACGCTCGTGGCGATAATCCGGATCATTCCATATTCGTTGCACAGATGCCTTCATATCTTTGGACCACAAGGCGTTAATGTCGTATCGGGAAAAGTGAATCGATATCATTTCGCCACTATTGTTCGCCATTTTCACTTCTGCATCAGCTTGTTCATTCCCACGCCCAGTTATGACGCCATATTTCGACAGGCAGAACTATCAGCTACTCCCTTCCTCTTTAGGAGGCCTCTCCTCGGTGCCCTCATCCCCTTTGTTTCGGTGAGGGCACCTCCTTGAAATTGTAATTTTTTGCGCTCTATGTCATGGTGAAAAAATATCGGGGAAGGGGGCTATTGCCCAGTGTGACACCCCCTGGCTACGCTTCTGACTCCTACGAACTACGTGGCCGGCTCATGTCTGCTTCTTTCGCCTAATATTCAATAAGATGTCACCCCCACACGATTGTTGTTTGCCCGATCAGACTGTATAGCGATCTTTTAATGTTTGGCCCCCTGCGTTTTATTGCACGTTGCATGACCCGTATCCTTTTGAAGATTGTGTTTGTTATTTCCAAGTGTCCTCTCATATTTACGAAAGTAGAGATTTTCAGCTTCTCTGGCGGCGCTTCGTGCATCCTCAAAAGGTACGTTTCGCCTATACTCGCGGATAACTTTTCTTGGCATTGAAGGGAAGGCTGTGGAGCACAAATGGGCTTATGCCGTCGCTAAAGAATATATACCCCTAAATGCTTTCATCTTTTCCACGTGAAAATCATAAAATAAAACATTATTTTGTATTATACGGGATCCTGTTTATAAAAAGACACCGTACCAAGGAGATAGTCATATTTTGTTTGCTTAATGCAGTACAATTTCGTGTTTTGGCACGTGTTAAAACTTCGCATATTTTATGTGCTTCTCAAGTTTGAAATGGCATGTGCTTCTCAAATTTAAAAATGGCACCTTCATTTTTACGCGAGCCCTAGCCACCCTCCAGTATTTCCAGCGACTCACCGAAAGATCTTGCGACGAAGTGCGCTCGCAAGTTCCCTCCCTAGTTCAACTCCCTAGTTCTCTCACGCTTAGTTATACGCAACCGGTGTAGGTAGGACATCCGGTATAACTACTTCCGCTCGAGGTAAGCGCCAACGCAAGCATGTTTTCTGTCAAACAAAATCGCTCAAATGTTACTGTCGCTCCGTGTATACCTTTCGACGAACTGCTTGATAGTGTGGCCACTCCAAGCTACTTTCTCGGCTCTTTCGTGTTTAATTCTGGCTACGTCCATGGCGACGCGGGCCATGGCCTTCAGCAGGACCGAGCCGAGGAGTCCGTAGTTGACCTCCGGCAGGCTCCTCGCGTCGAACATGGGCGGGAGCATGGAGGCCGCCGGAAGGACGACCCTGTTCTCAGAAGCCACGTACCACGTCTTGGAGCTGGGCGGCTCAACGTAGGCGAACCGTGCGTGTACGTTGTAATCGTCGTGAAGCGACTCTAGAAATCTGCGCATGCGCTCCTGCCTCGCGGCTAGATAGTCTGCCGCGAAGACACCCGTTGCGGTCGGGTAGCCCATATAGAACCTGAAAAGCAGGAATGAAAAAAAAGGCTGCATCGATTAAACGTGGTCATTTTGAACCAAAACCTCTTCAGACCTGGAAATTTGGTTTGTTACATGTAGACGGCGGAATTAAGGTGCATTCAAGTCACTGCCTTCGATATCATCATTGGATAACGTACGTGTTCCAAGAATCCGGAGAGGCTGGGACAAGGACGAGCCTAGTCAAGCTTCCGCCTGTCAAAATCTCGGATGTCGTATTTCCAATAAGGCTGTCAAGGATATTCATTTATTCACAACACTAGAGGAGAATTGCCTTGTATTATATATTGCAGAAAGGAAGTAGTAACGGGAATTGAGCGTGAGAAGGAAAGATGTGATGATTAGGAGGAGAGAAAAGCGAAGGGGAGAGTAATGCATATCGTAGAAAAATTAGAAAGAGAAATAGCGAGAAAGAAATAAAACAGAAAGAAAGAGAGAATCAAATAAGGTGACAGAAATAAATTGAGTGACTGATAGAGAAAGAGAAAAGGAGAAAAGAACTGGAGGAGCAAAAAAGAGAGAGAAAAAGAAAGAGAAAAAGAAAGAGAAAAAGAAAGAGGGATTCAGAAGTTAGAAAGAGAGAAAGGGTACGAAAGACAAATATATTGAGAGAGGGGGAGTGAACAATAAATAATTATAGATCGACAGATATAAACCATATGAAATAAAAGAAAGAAATAAAAGAAATAGACCCGTGTCTGCGTGTTTCACTGCAAATGTTGAAATCTTGCGTCTACGAGAGGGAATAAAATGCTTATTTGATGTTCTGCGCGAGAAAATCGGTGAATGGGATTCCGGAGGTGCTGCGTGAGACATAAGTGCCATCCGGCAGTAATCTTGGAAAGCGAAAGGATGGCCTTCGATATAGAGCGCGCGGCGTTTGTGTGCAATCTCGGAGGCTACGATTTGCAGAATGCAAGGCGACAGGAAGGTGCCACCGCCGTATCGTCTCAGCAAAGCGTAGTAAACACTACGTTCCTTAGAATTACTTCAGTATGCCATTGAAGCATAAGGAAACTCGCCACAGGTATTGTCGTGTTGGGGTTGCGCCTCAGGTACGCGCAATATATTTCTTTAATTGACAATACGCAAAAGTATGAATGCCGAAACCAGATCAATATTGGTGACGTAGTATCCTAAGAAAGACTACCGCCTGTAAAGAATGGCACACCCGAACTAAACATATGAAGATGCCCATTATCTCTTCTGTCTTTTTAGCGGGGCGCCTGCAGTGCAAGCTATGTATTCTTTAATACATAATTCATTTGTGTGTATTCTGCAGCCGCATACACATCTACAACGGCAATAGTCTGCATCAATAGGAGAACCAAGAATGGTCCGCACCACTGCAACAATTTAACAGCTGCTGGAAATTACCGTACATTCTGAACTTTTGCAGGCAACACATTCGAGCACTGCATGGGATTGTCACTGAGCCTACTGTGCAAGATGGACTAGATATTCGGAGGAACAGAGTACCCGAGAAGCTAGTAATACGCTCAGTTTGAAATTACACGTTAAATGCCTGTTTCACGTTTGCTCTGGCATTTCATTTTCTTTTCTCTACCTAGGGTTACGAAGGGTCGTATGCTACATGAGGGATTCACCTGTCCAATCCAGTCCACTGGTCCAGTCGAGGCGCGTATCCCAGCATCCACCGCACGCGGTGGACTCTGTTCTTTACCTCCTCCCGAACACTGACCGGTAGCCACCGGGTGCCGTCGATGCTCGCCACGAACTCGTGGACGATGCCTCTTATCATGGTCTTGACCTTCGCCAGCCTGTTAGATGTCAACGCCGAGTAGTAGTACGGCGCTCGCACCACGTGACCGTAGTCGACAGAGGTCAGAGCCACGCACCGCGAAGACTTCCGGGGCGTCGGCGTGCTCACGTTCACAAGACGTCGGCACGCCTCCCAGGCGACGTACAGGGCGCGTCCGGCATCGCTGACACCCTGTCGCGACCGCATGTCGTTGAAGGACATCGCAGCGTCGGAGCCGACGTCGAGCTCGAAGTCGGCCATGAAGGCGCCCCCGGAATGAGCCTCCAGGGACGTCTTCCAGCTATCGTCGATGGAGTCGTCATAGTCATGGACTTCGCTTTCGGTCTGCGCCGGAAAAAGGGGGCACATACTCGTATAAGGATCATTCACTCCTGCAACTAGCACCGGTCACGTGATCATGTGTGAGCTGTGAAAAAACGTCGCGGCGCGACCGACGTTCACAGCTGCGAGTTACTTGTAGACATTTTTTCATGTGTGTAAACAGCGGTAGGCACCGTCGACATACCGAGGCGCTTGTCGCGGCTCGTTCGCTTCTGTTTAGGCCAAAGCTCGCTACCGCTACCGCCGTCTATGGTCACTTGACCACTGGCACAGCATCTGCAAAGTTACTTCCGAGCTCAAAGCGCTGCAGAGCATCTCGCGTCTTCCCGACGCTCTGTTGTCAGAGGCACCTGTGCAGATGCTGTGCCAGTTGTCACGTGATCATTGAGGGTGGTGGCGAGCTTTGGGCTGGGTGGAGCTTGCGCGTGGTGACGTCACTACAAGCGCCTGAGTATGTCGACGACGTCTAGCACTGTTTACACACACGGAATAGGTATATATACCAGGCGGCGCACAGGATCACGTCTGATCACACTGTTGTTGCCCCATGAAATAAGCTAACGTCCACTTCCTGCGCATGTGAATGGTCCAGAGGTTGGCGAAAGCAGTCACGTGGCTGAAACAGTGATTGATATGTGGGGTTAACGTCCCAAAACGACCATATAATTGTGAGAGACGCCGTAGTGAATGGTTCCGGAGATTTCGTCCACTCTTACGCTATTTAACGTGCAGCCAAGTCTGAGCACACGGGTCTACAGCGTTTTCGCCTCCATCGGAAATGCAGTTGCCGCAGCCGGTATTCGATCCTGCGGCCTGCGGGTCAGCAGCCGAGTACCTTAGCCACTAGACCACCATGGCGGGGCATAGCTGAAAAATCGAGCAACGAGCGACCGTGCAAAGCCGTTGCTCACTACTCGTCTGAACCAAAGCAGCCACTTGCGACCAGTTTATTGGCGATGAACTTGGTCACGCGAGTGGTGCTATAGCCGCATCTGTATAAGTACTCCGACCAATTTTAAGGCAACCGTGAAGTGGTGAATCAAGGTGTGATGGACAATATTTATGACCTCGCCCAACTTCAATAATGAACAAGTTATCTAAGTCTTCAGTGGTCTATCGACGAGGTCTTGGAATCAAATTTCGCCCAACTGCGGTTGCACTTGAATGAGATGGAAGCTCAATAACGCTCATTCCTTGAATATTAGAGCATTCTAAGATCGATTCAGGGTAATCTAGCTAGAAAAGAAGTGGATCGCAGCGTTTTACAGATGTATTAGATTTCGCGTGTGAGTACCTTGACAAGGAGTTTGTCTTCGAGAGTCCATATGCGGTGGGCCAGCTCTCGAATGCGCTTCTTGCTGACGCCGCAGGACACGAGCGCGTCCTCGGCGAGAGGGCCGTGCTCCTTCCTGTTGCGCATGACGAAACGCCTTTCCTTCCACTCCTCGAAGTCCGGGTCAGCTACGACTCGGACGTAGCGGCGTCCGTGGTCGGGGAATGCGTCCGCCCGCAGCTCGAAGAACAGCCTGAGGTCGTAGCGCAGGTGCAGCTCGACCGTCTTGTCCAAGAAGTCGGGTGTCGCGGTGGAGCCGCCGTTGTCCCTGTCCGACGACAGGGGCAGGTCGTTGTGTTCGAAGAAAGACGCGAGTGCTTTTACGTTCGTGGGGTCCTCGGGGTCCTGCGATGAGAATTTGACTTTGACATTTTGCGCACTGCCCAAAGGCACCATGATGACTGTGTGTCTATTACGGTGGAAGAAAAAAAAAGTCACACTACCCTTAAAGTCACATATCCTTCTCATTATTATTGTTTAAAACGTAAATAAAGAAAGCTATGGACCAATAAAACAACAACCTTGGAATAGGGGCTCGACCATTTGCAATGTTTGGCATCATGCGAAAATACGTTCCCTCTCTCCGGCCATTCTTACGGCGTGATAACCCTCGGAAAAGTTAAGCTGTCGCCATTTTCGTCCACGGGATTATATATCGCACCTAAGTTACGGCAAAGTTTTCACAAAGTACTTTATCTACTTGCTATATAGATGAAGAAGTAGTGAAAAACTTTACCCCAAGAGGGAGGGCTGTGGTGGTTGAAGGAGCAGAGGGGTCTACCCGGAGTAGGTCTTCGATGCCTTCATGGGCCAAGCCAAAATCTGGTCCTATAGCTCGAGTGCCGACCCCCAGCTGCCGTCCTCCCTCAACTCCGCACTACGCATATCCAGCGAACCCGGGAAAGCGCCTCTTCTCCTAAGTTCTTAATGGTACCGGCTAAAGGACCTGCATGGTCATCGCCGTCGTCTCGTCGCTTCGGCGTCTCTTGACGCACCATGGCTGCTTAACGAACACGACTACTTCGGAACGAGGACGACTTCCAAGGACGCTTGCGTGATCGAGGGAGAATCGCGCGCGGACCACAGCAGACGCCCGCCCCTCACATTCACGTGCTTTTGCACCCGCCCTTGTACTCATGTAGTACAAGCGTGGGTGTAGAGCTCAATGTTGCTGACACACGTCTTCGGACCGTGAGGACCCTGGCTGAAACTTTGTCTCCGCGAGGTAATTCACTTGTTTCTGTTGTAGCGAAGTGGAACGAACGCTATAAAAGGTCACGCTCTACAGTGACATATTTGGTGGACCTGTCTCTACAACGCGTTGTTCGTGGAAGCCACTACCTCTCCGTGCCCGTCAATTGGACCACGTTGATCCAGCGACCTCTCCACTCTTACGCCAGCGTTCAAGAAACACCTCTACAATTGGTGGAGAGTGCCGTGCCCTCAATGCAACTTCGATCCCCCCTTCGACGCCCCTGAAACTTCGATCCCGTATAATGTTATGTGCCATAAGTGAAGACATGTAGCAAGACGTGTGTTTGGGCGAGTTGGTTCACCCTTGATGCATAACAGACGAACGCTATGGACATAGTCAAGAGGTGCACGGGACGGGTGTAGATGGCACCGATGTGGAGGATTGGTTTGCCGTTTACAATTGTGAGAGCGTACAGAATAAATGAGATGAGGTCTTTACGCTGTAATCCCGCCCCTATCAGTTACACCCCTTCTGTTTGGTCAATCACGTGACCTTTTTCATCCTCCTAATATCACGTGCTCACCCTTTCTCCTTTGTCACATGACCTTATTAGCGAACATCGTCACCATCTGAGTGTCCGGACAGGCACCTTTCTGAGTACTATGCACTCCTTACAAGATAGTGGTACGTTGTTTCTATATAGAAAAAAAATATTGTTACAAGAAATATTTACTAAGAAAAACATTATATGACTCTTCAAAAGTGATAATGGACGTCAGTGTCGGAGGTGTTAACACCAGTGGTGGAAAAAAACCAACAATAAATGATGACGCTGTGATTGCGTCACAACGTCATCATTTATTGACGACGTCAATAAACTTCATCAATAAATGATGACGCTTATTGACGTCATAATTGATGACGTCACATTTATTGATGACGTCACAACGTCATCAATAAATGATGACGTTGTGATGCGTTGTGATTGATGTTACCAAACCTTGTGACGCCATCATGACGTTGAAAGTAGAGGACGTCACACGATGCTGTCATCACATCGTCGCCTGTTCGAAGGTGGCTTGATCACCGAGGCACTGTAAAGGCTCATTCACAACTGCCGCTTGCACCGGTCACACGATTATACGCGAAGGGCGACCAAAAAGCGAAAAGCGACTCAACACGACCGGTGTTCACACTTACGTGCGACTTATATCTGCCACCACCAAGGTGGTTTAAAAAAAATGCAGGAGTAGAAGGTTCCTCCGCAAAGCTTTGCCAGCAATAGTGAAGCCAGCTTTTGCCCCCCCCCCCCCCAATCTCAGAAACATGCTATGTTCTGGTGGTGCCCACTAATATATCAAGTGGCTTTAATCTGTTAGTTTAAGGAATACGTTATTTATACATTAAATTACAGTTGTTTCCAATAAAATAACCTACAGAGACGAGTATTAGTGACTTAATCTTCAACGAAATTTGCCTTGACTTCGAAGCTTACTAGAGAAAACCAGTAACACAAGGACGCACTTTGAGCACTATCTAACCCGAAATGGTTGTCATGCTAAAGTTGTTGGGCGTACGAGAAAAACGCTTCTTCGCCAACAGCTCATCATGCCCCTAGTAAGATGGCGGCCATAGCAGATATCTTACGGCGGGTATGGCTTCACTTGGTGCCAAACTTGGGGCTTCTAGTTTGTGCACTGCCAGGCGTACTACTTGCTGCACCGCTTGGTGTACTTCCTAGGGAATAACTTGGTGCAGTATACCTTGTCTAGGCCTACTATTTGATGTTCTACTCAGTGCGAATCGATGTCACACTTGATACTGCTACTTGGTGTAACACCTAAAGTACGGGCTATAATGCATTACGGGGTGCAATAATGCGTGCACTACCTGGCGTTATACTACGTGTACCAATACTTGTAGGACAACTACTTGGGGGGGGGGCACAGCCACTTGTTGAACCACTTGACATGACACTGGGTGCACTGCCATGCTAACTACTTGATGGACTACTGTACATTCAGTTACTTGTTTTAATTATTAATTACTCTACGCACGACCTGGTGTACTATGTGGTGCTCTAGTTGAAATACTGCTTGGTGTACTACTTTAAGTGATGCCAAGTGCACTTGCCCGGTGTGCTGCCTTGTATTCTACTGGGGCGTATTTCCACCAAATGGACAACTTCTTGGTGGGTCACTAGTCGCTTGAGGCTCTACCTTGGTATAATACCTGGTGCAATACCTGGTCTACTCGAAAGTGTACTACTCAGAGCTGTTCGCATACCGCGTCCATGCACGACCGGTACAAGGCCGCCGCCTTGCGCAGAGAGGAGTGCTTCGCGACGAGTGCCGACGAAGAGCCGATGGCAGTGCGGAAGGAGGCCTCGACCGCGTCCGCCACGTCTTGGGCGGCTCGCTCTACCAGAGGTTGTCCCCCGAGCTCGCCTCGGTCGTACCCCGTGCACACGTGGGCACGTAGGTCGTGGCACGGATCGGCGCTGTCGTCCATGGACTCCCTGAGCAGGCGGGTCACCAGACCGACTTCGGCGGCTTCACCGGCGTTGGCATTAGCGGGAGTCGTCTTCGGCGTTCTCGTCGACCTACTCGCCGGCACCGTCTGCGCACACCAACAGCGTGCACAGACGTGAAATCGAAGCACGGGATTCAACAACCAAGTTCAGACTCACGCAGGCATTGTGGTTAGGTTAAAAGCAAACGCAGAGGACAGATACATATGGGAATCCACCAATTTAAAAAAAAAAACTTGCAGTGATACATTCACTGCTGGGCTCGGCAGTTTGTCTAATGACCATACAGCACTTCTTCCAGCAAACTCGCGTGTAAGCCCGCAATTAGCGTGACAGCCGGACTCCGCAAGCGCTCTAAGGGGCACTATCAAGTTTGTGCACGCCTGCTGTGACTGTAGCGTGGGACAGCGTTTTACACATTTTTGAATTACCGTCAATGCTGCATTGGGAACTGTGTGTTCAAAGCACACATGCACTTGCCTTCGCGTCGGTGTGGAGTGCCCGCCGTGATTTATGAACTTTGGTCTCACAGTAGGGTGCTCGCTTTGGTAGTGCTCGCTTTGGTGCTCGCTTTGCTCGAATTTATAGTAAGAAGAAGGGGGCGGCGGACACATATTTCTTTTTGTCGCAGAAACTAGTGCCTTAATAGTCTTGCGTGTTTTTGGTATAGTTTCGTTTTTCACAAATCGCCACACACCTGAATTGCATCGTTAAGGTCAACGCAATGGCCACTCCCTCTAAGTAACATAAGTGGTTTCACGGACTTACGAAACGTTGTATTCCAACATCTTGCCTTCAAAATAGAGAACAAAGGGAGGAAAACAAAGAAATAAAGAAGGAATGCAAGAAGTAAAATGAAAAAAAAAACGGGCAGATTTATTGTTAGAGACTTGGATCTTCAAGAAAAAAAATCTTGGAGACCACCTGAGCTTTGCCTTCAAGAGTGAAATGCTACGGCGTAATTGGGCTCCTTTCGCATCTCCTCCTGAGTCATGATTCTCGCTTTGCTCTTCGGAAGAAATTTCATCCGTAACGCGATGTAAGCAACGTCTGTGCGCCTAATATTGCCCGTTTCGAACTATCCTTGAGTGCCTATATGTGGCCGGACACAACTTCCATTACATACTTCAGCCATACTTCCGATCCGCAAGAGTCAGAAAAGAAACAGAAAAAAAAGTGCCGCCATGTCCACGAAGTGAATGATGATGAGTGGGTGAAGCTCCGAAGGTAAACCTGGTAAACCACGAATCCTCCGTACATTTTGCCCACTCTATGTTATTACAAAGCTCCTCCAGCGTACGTCGCCGCAATAAATCGAACGATTGCTTTCTACAATGACACGCGCCATATGTGACATCGTTCCTATTTTATAACATCTCGCATCTTTCATCATCAACTACAAGTACCGCCGTCTAGTTTATAACATCTTGTATCTTTTCAGCATCAGCTACAAGTACTGCCATCTAGTTAACACTGCAAGAACTAAACGAGAGGTGGCAACATACAGGGTACGCACAGCCCATGCCTTAAGGAGCTTCGCCCCTAAAATATATGGAGTCGCACCTTATTCACAAGTTCAATACTCTCCATCCGGTAGGTATAAACGTTTCTAAGGGTACGGTCAGATGTTCTACACTCTGGCCGTATACTACAATTGTCCCTTCGAGTTGACCCCTCAGGAAGTGGTGCAGTTCAATGAGGCGCTACTATTACTACAACTGCTTGAACCCATTTAGAATGGTACATACACATAGAAAACCACTGCGAGTTTAGCCCTCTGTCTAGGAATTCTAAGCCTGCTATTGTTAATTTCTGACAAGCGGTTAGACAAATGGCTCGGGCTCAGCGACACTTGTACATCCTCACCTCCCCACCGCTTCCTTATTTCCTTTTCATTCCCTTACTGCCTGTTCCATCTTCACTCACAAAATTTGCCAAAGCACCATGCCCTCCCTCCCCCGCTCTCTCACACTCGCGTATCCAATGTTCCCCTCACCCTCCTTTAATAGGATAGAGGAGAGGGTACGAAGTGTGTACACAAGCTGGCGCAGAAGAAATCAGTTCTGTTCTGTAGCCGTAAAGAAGAATAGTCCGCTTGTCGAAATGTCGGCTCGACACAACGTCTCTTTACGGATTTTTCACCTCAAGCTTCTATCTTCCCCTCCTATAGAGTTTATTGCAAACACAGTAGCAAAGTGTCCACTATGCCATAATTCTGCCTTTTGCGATTGGACAGAATGTACCGACCACGTATGGCAGGGAGTGCGCATCCGCTACGGCCACCGCACCTGCGCATTTGTTGATGCTGCCGCTGATAATTATTTATTATCTCTGAAGAAGGCTTCGAGCCACCTGTTCTTTCACGGAAAGTACTGGGTGTGGCTCCTGGCATGATTTTACAATGCTGTCTCACAATGTCACACAGTACTGCATGCGTTATAGATATTCCTTTCACAATATGAAGTTCTTATAGAGCTTTTTACGAAGTCACTTCAAGCACTGTCGTGGCTTTGTGTTTGCCGCGTAGAAAACCGGAAGATATGCCTTCAATTCCCGTCCCAACCGAACATCTTTATTGCTCAATTATTAACGTCTATATTGATTTTTCGACAACGGGCAACGTCTGCTTTCCGCTCGCAACCAAAAACGTTGGCGCCAGAATGTTCTAGAAGCGAGTTTTTTAGAGTTGTCGCCTTAGAATAATTTAACAAGAATAAATAATATATGGGGTTTGACGTGCCACAACCAAGATATGATTACGAAAGACGCCGTAGCGGGGGGCTCCCGGAATTTCGACCCTCTGCTGCTTCTAACGGGCACTGACATTGGACAGTAGTACACATACACAGGCCTCCACCGTTTTGCCTCCATCTAAACGCGACCGCCGTGGCCAGGATCGAACCCACGACCTTTTGGATCAGCAGCCGTGCACCTTAACTACTGCTCTGACGTCAGACACGCCTTGGAACGATTTAAAACTTTGTCTAAGGCGCCGAGTGGTTCGAAGTCCCAAAGTACAGCGTCATCGAACATCACGAACCTCAGAACGGGGCTGGTCTCGATCGTTATCCAGATAGCTACGGGCTAACCCTAAAACATCACGGGTATGTGCCGCAACGAGAACTGAAACAAAAATATCAAGTGAACAAGCCTTATCACCTTGGTTGCATTCCTAAGCAAAGGCTTCGTCGTAAGGTGTGATGTCGTTGAGACGTCGGTCGCTACGCCGTGGAGGAGGCCACCGCCGAAGCCGCCGGAGGCTGCTGACTTGGAGAGAGCGGCACGGCCTTGTGCAGACATCACCGAACCCACCAGCAGCACCGCCAAGGTGACGATTCCAACGGCGAGCGTGCACACGGCCGCCCTGGTGAACAGGTAGTCGTCGCCGTAATACGGGGTCGTTGAGAACGTCTTGAACTTGGACATACTGTGGAAGGGAGCTTGGGGCGACTTCCTCGGCGCGCCTTGTGATGATGGCAAGCAGTGGTACGTACCCACAGCGCGATATCGCGAAGAAGAGTAAGATGATGATGAGTGAACTTCTGTAACTTTTTTACATTATTTTTCTTGGCAAGCAATAAAGCAGTTACCATCCACAGGCTATCAAAGGTTTTCTCGGCCAATCCCCCAGGGAGGACTTTGTGCCACCGTATCCAGGCTACAATCAATCAATCAATCAATCAATCAATCAATCAATCAATCAATCAATCAATCAATCAATCAATCAAACTGTGAGGAGGTTTATTAGCCGTTAAAGACAGCGACGAGGCAGCGTGAAGAACCGTCCAGCGATCGGCACAGCAACGAACCGAAGCACGAGCCGAGAGAGCCGGGCGTTGGCGATGCTGCTTGCTGCAGGCACATCTTCTTCTTCACAATCGCCCCCGCTGAAAAAAAGAGCCATCCTGGAGACCTAAGAAGTTTCAGGGAGAGGCTCATGATACGGTTTTAGGCGGGAAACATGGACGATGTCACGTGCACGCCGGCGCATGTCATCCGATCGGGAAACTGGCTCAATTAGGTAGTTAACCGGAGAGGTTTGCTCTAAAACGGTGTAAGGCCCCTCGTACCTGGGGACAAGTTTTGATGAGAGTCCCGGAGTTTGGTATGGGATGGCAAGCCACACGAGAGACCCTGGGGCATAGTTGGGATCCGGAAGAGAGGTGCAACGGTTTTCTTTCTGGCGTTGCTGCTCGTCCGAGGTGAACGCACGGGCGAGCTGGCGGCACTCTTCGGCTTGTAGAGCAGCATCGGAGATAGGTGGACATTCGGAAGCATCAGGACGGTAGGGAAGTAGGGTATCAATTGTATGGGAAGGGTCACGTCCATAAAGAAGAAAGAAAGGTGAAAATCCCGTGGTTGTTTGTATTGCAGTATTGTATGCAAATGTCACATATGGGAGAACACGGTCCCAGTTGCTATGATTAGATGCCACGTACATTGAGAGCATATCACCCAGCGTGCGGTTAAACCGTTCCGTTAGCCCATTAGTCTGCGGGTGGTATGCTGTCGTTTTCCGATGAATGACGTGGCATTCCGAAAGCAGAGCTTCGACGACCTCGGAGAGAAAAGCACGGCCTCTGTCACTAAGGAGCTCTCGAGTTGCCATGTCGAAGGATAAATTGACGTAAAATGAAAGAGGCGACATCCTGAGCGGTAGCGCTCGGTAAAGCGGCTGTTTCGGCGTAGCGTGTTAGATGGTCGACCGCCACTATAATCCACCGATTGCCATCTGATGTCAATGGAAGGGGGCCGTAGAGGTCAACGCCAACGCGATCAAAAGGCTTGGCAGGGCACGGAAGTGGCTGCAATTCGCCAGTAGCACGTAGCGGTGTTGATTTGCGTCGCTGGCAGTCAGGACAGCACTGCACAAATTTGCGTACGAATTTGCGTGCTTCGGTTCGTTGCTGTGCCGATCGCTGGACGGTTCTTCACGCTGCCTCGTCGCTGTCTTTAACGGCTAATAAACCTCCTCACAAAGCAAACGAACAATCAATCAAACGAACAATCAATCAAGCAAACAAACAAACAAACAAGCAAACGAACGAACGAACGAACAAACGGACGGACGGACGGACGGACGGACGGACGGACGGACGGACGGACGGACGGACGAACGAACGAACGAACGAACGAACGGAGTGGCACCAGACATGGTTTGTTTAGTGATTATAGTGCTTGATTGCTGACGCGAAAGTCGTACTACCGTATCCCACACGCGGTGGTCGCATTTAAATGGAGGCGAAAGGCCGAAATTTCCGCAGCCCTTCCCTATCACGATAATGCAATCATATAGTGGTTTTTAAGACGTGAAACCCCCAACAAATGTTGCTATACAGAGGTTGTTACACTGGACAGATCACCACCTATATACTCAATCAAGCCATGAGCCGGGTGCGTCAAATGGTCTCAATTTTTTTTTCGAATCGTACAACAGGCTATGGCGTCAATTAGAAAGATGAATTATCATTACTGACCCCTAATTTTAGACCACTTAGTAAACCATGCCTTGTAACTTTTGAAAGAAAAAAGTTCAATCACTTCCACACAATTGGACAGCGAAGCTGTAATGATCAAGCCGATGAAGCCTTTCAGCCCAGAAGGTCACAGTCATTGGAGCCTCTTAATAATCATGGTTGTTTCGTTGACTTATTCGAAGGAAAGTCTCGTCAACATCATTTCGTTTCATTTCTTTTTATTCAACCTTTCCTGTCGTCACGTGACTTGCTTGATGACTCCTCCTCCTCTTCCGACTACTACTACTACTACTACTACTACTACTACTACTACTACTACTACTCCTCCTCCTACTACTACTACTGCTACTACTACTACTGCTGCTACTGCTGCTACTACTACTATTACTGCTGGTACTGCTGATACTAATATTTCCTACTACTACTGGTACTGCTACTACTGCTACTACTACTAATATTACTGCTGCTACTGCTAATACTAATATTTCCTACTACTACTGGTACTGCTACTACTGCAACTACTGCTAATACTACTGCTACCACTATACTGCTGCCACTGGTACTACTACTACAACCGCTACTGCTACTGCTACTACTAAAGGGTGTGAACTATGCTAGCAATAAAAAAACCACGTTGAAATAACTACGAGTGTTGCATCTGGGCTTGCAAATCTGTAGTCTGTGAATCAGGTCAATGACCGAAGGTAAAATGCGGGCAAATAGGTATCTTAATTCAAATTCTCCGGAACAGAAGGTCAAAGAGGCATACTGATTGTTACAGAATGCTGATGGTTTGGCTATAAACAAGAAATGAAAGTAAGAACAATCACAGTGAATCGTCAGCACGCGTAAGGGCGTCTTTTTAGCCTCGCATCAAAGTCCATCAGACAGCGGGCATGCCATTAAAGAGAGCACCGAGGCTTCTTCGCCATCGGCGAATCGGCCGGACAGCCAAACACCGAGGCAAAATCTCCGGCATACATCAGCGCCTCATTGAACTGCACCACTTCCTGAGGGGTCGACTCGAAGGGACAATTGTAGTATACGGCCAGAGTGTAGAACATCTGACCGTGCGACATTTCTAGTGAACCCCAGGCCGGTCGCATCAATTCCCATTTCGGACGACTGAAGGCGTTGAACACGGTCGACAAACCTAGAACCAGGGGTGCCGAAATGTTCCTCGCCTTACCACGCTCGTCAGTGTTGAAGCAGGAACGCAAGCGTTCGAAAGCGGTCGCAATCTTCGGCGACCACAAGTCAGCGCTGAGGACCACCTCCCAAATGGCCCTCGCTACCAACCAGCCCAGCGCTGCCATGTTAGGAATCTCCAAGCTCTCCTGCGAACCGGTCCGTACCATGTCGTACATGACTGGTGGAATCCAAATATAGCGGGCCGGTGAGAGGTTTCGCGATTTAATACCCATTCGCCTCTCCCTCCGGATGTCGAAGTCGTAAGCGCGTCCCCTCAGCAGGTTCTTGGCGAACAGGTCACGAGAGACGTCGGGCAGGGTGACGGTGCTCAGTTTGGCGTCCATAGTGACGTCCAGGGTCAACCTCTGGACGAAGTCACCGATTCGCACCGAGTCCTGATCGTCGAAGGCAGCGCTCGCGGCGCAGTCGTGGTACACCGCGTCTTTTACGGCCGCGAACATGGCGCGCAGTTTGTTCTCTTTGTCCACGGTGGCCAGGATTTCGGCGGTGAACATGTCCCAGATCTCGGTGATCTCCTGCACGCTCGCCTTGCAGACCCTGCGTACTACTTCGTCCGTCATGACGATGTGCTGCGTCTCGTATATTTGATGCGTGGCGCTGGCAACGCTGTGCAGGAGCAGGTAGGCAGCTCTGGCGCCATCGTGACCGCTCTGCGTGAAGCTGTCGTGGGTGGCCAGCACTCCGGCGACGCCCTTGACCCGCATGCTCGTCGTCTTCTCGTCCGTGTCGTAGCCGATGGTGGTCAGGGCGGACCGCAGGGCGACCACGTTCCAGAGGGTCGCCTTCAAGACGTCTGCGGTGCCGTGCCAGGCCATCCTCTTGTTGCCTGACACGAAACGGTGGCAAATGCTCTCGGCCAGCTCGGCTACTTCTTCGGGCTGAACCTGGTGGCCGGTTACATTCATGACGGCGCTGGTCGAATACACAAGGACTCTCGGAGGCAAGCTCTCAAGCTTGCAGATGGCGGCGGCGCTGATCTCAATGAGAGCCGGCTCGAGGCTGATCTCGATGGCGGACGGAAGTCTGTACTTGAGCAACGTGGTAGCGGCGAATATGAGGGCGTTCCGAGGATCCGGCTTGACGAGGAGTTCGCGCGTGGCCATCGCCAGCTGGTGGGCCAGTTCCCACACGAAGTCCGCCTTGTACGGGATGGTCTCGATGCAGGACTTGTAGTGCCCGATGAGGAAGCGCGTCGCCTCCGCCGCTCGCACGCCCCTCGGCACGAAGCCCGTGGTGATGATATCCTCGAGTTCGGTCTGACGGGCCATCTGCTTCCAGAGCTTGAACTTGAGGCCCTCGGCGCAGACGCGCGTGTAGAAGTCGTGGCACGGATCGACGCTGGTGTTGACGAACTTAGCTGCCTCGCGGGCGTCTTCCGGACAGCAGAAGGCGCGTCCCGCGATGGAGTCGAAGAGGTAGCTCTTGTGTTTCACCACGTATCCACCGAGAGAGCCGACTGCCAGGAGGGACGTCACCAGGGTCGCGGCAACGCGCACGGCCGTGTGCAGGTGGTTCGGAAGGAGCCTTAGGTAGCTGCCGAAAGCCAGCGCATGGGATACCCTCGCCTGAGAGGGTGCAGCGGGGGTCGTTGCCATTGCTGTGTTCAGCTTGTTATTGCTGTTGTTGTTGATGATGATGGTGATTATGATGGTGACATAGTATGAATGACACTCGTTCGCAAAGGTGGATGGGCCAACAATGGGTAGACGAATGTCCGAGTTAGTTGCCTATGAAGCTAAAGATAAATACTACCTTCAGACAAGACGAAAGCATAGCTAATAAATGAAAACTTCTAAGAGCAAACAGTCAGACAATCAGATGGAGTGTTTGATTGACTTACAAGGGGTCGTTATTCATAATGTAAAAGAAGCAAATATACCCTTGTTCAACTGTTAACTGTGGCTCACGCCCACTACCTCCGATGCAGACGAGCTTCTCGCGCTGCGCGTGAAAAGAGCTGTATTAATAACTATGATACCACACAAAAACACCTTATAAAAACCCAATAAAAGTGAGTGTTCTATATTGTTTGATTACTATTTTCGACAGTTCTTAGTAGTGCCTGTAGAGAAAGTCAAAGTAAAGATGAAGAATGGAACCATGGATTGACTGTCATCCTCTGCATTGGGTATGAGCCATGAGAGGAAGAGAAGACGAATGTCATGTTATGTGTGATATGTTATGTGCCGTAACTCCACTTCTTATGAAACACCACAGAATGCCTTACACAATAATGCGACGTTACTCTCGCAAGCTTTCGCTGTAGAGTTGCCCAGTTAAATTATTACCTTCGCAAATCTGGTTTGTCATTAACTAGCCTCTGTGCAGTTTGCATTCAATTGGGAACTATAGATCGCGTTTTCCTTTCAGGTCATCATTTTTCCCCACTCCTCCAAATGTTTCTTAAATGGTGAGTGGTGTACTGGGATCAGCATTTATTACCTCTAAACTGTTACCGTTTGAAGCCGGCCAGTCTGGTGCAAGACGCAGCGCCGTTCTAGCTGCGTTGCATTACTTTATTCAAGCAACCAGTAGGTTACGCTGCTTGTTACCTACCGATGTAAACCATTTTCGTCTTGTTTCCTGCCTTTTTATGGCTTTTTGAAACTCTTTACCTGACTCACTTTTTTTATCATGCCCAGCAATCTGGGACAACGCTGGTGCGGCAAAACCGACCCCAAGGGGAAGCGCTGAGCGTAACGCTATGGGGAGCATTTAAAAAAAATTACTGAGCAATGCATGATTTTTCGCTATTAGAACTTCATGCACCTAATGCTGACAACGTCCCTATGCTGTACAACGTGATTAGTTTTACTTGGCCGGCAAAACTTTTTTTCCCGAGATACTTTTGTGTATTCAGCGCACCATGAAGATGGCATATAAATCATGTCATAAATGGCATACATGCCATAATTGCTAATACCGGCTCTTTAAGGTGGTCATACGATCTTGACAAGCTTCACTGTTTTTTTCTCACCTTAAACTAAGAAACTACCGTGAGAACGCTAATAATGTAGCATATAAATCATACCGTTCTTGATATACGTGTCGGGAGTTTCATGTTACGACCTGTTTTTTATATTCTTCATGCAGTCATGTCATGTCACAGCAATTTTAGAATTTTATGCTTTCCAATCTGTATGCCATTTCGGACACTTTTCGTGTGACATAACTCATCACACAAATAGCTTATAATTAATTATTGTAATTAGCCTGAACTCCTCATTAATGAGAAAAATAAACAGTACAAATCAATGATATGAAATTGTTATTTACCACCTTATCGCAACTGTTCACATTGAAACACTATCTGTACTTTGCTACATATGTTCTTTCACCCCGCCGCGGTGGTCTAGTGGCTAAGGTACTCGGCTACTGACCCGCAGGTCGCGGGTTCGAATCCCGGCTGTGGCGGCTGCATTTTCGATGGAGGCGGAAATGTTGCAGGCCCGTGTTCTCAGATTTGGGTGCACGTTAAAGAACCCCAGGTGGTCGAAATTTCCGGAGCCCTCCACCACGGCGTCTCTCATAATCATAGCGTGGTTTCGGGACGTTAAACCCCACAAATCAATCAATACATACGTGCTTTTACATTGAGAACTTCCCCCCATAACTTTTAATTAAATGGTTACTCTAGTGATAATTATTTATTACAGTTATGAACTTTCTGATGCTTCATTTACATAATTTACATAACATCTGCAGACTTTTTTTCCGGTTTAACCATAATCAAGGTCTAGTTTCTCAACGATTTACCGACACATGATTCTTTTATCCATGTAATGCTGCTTTTCTGCTCTATTGATTTGGGAAAGCTCTTCAAAAAAAAAAAAGTCCAAGCAGCATAATACCGCAAAATTGCGAACACGAAAACAATTTGTCTTACCGTACATGCCACTAGAGTGCAATTAGCGAATATCTTATCGTTGCGCTACAATTAGTTTTTCAAAGTCACCCCATGCATTTTCAATAGATACACAAAAGTGTCCCGGAAAAAAAATCCAGCCAGCCAAGTAAAACTACTCCCATTGTACAGCATGAGGACGCTGTCAGCATTAAGTGTCTGAAGTGCAAATAGCGAATAATGAGGCATTGTTCAGTAATCATTTTTTTGAAAAATGATTCCCATAGCCTTACGCCCAGTGCTTCCCCATGGGGTCGGCTTTGCCGCAGTAGCGATGTCCCAGACTGCTGGGTATGTATCCTTTTAATACTTTTTTATTTTTGAAGTGTCGCTTGGCGCTTATACCACTCTGTTTAAAATTGACAACATGACCACCGATGCCCTTGTAGGAATGAGCCAATTTCATACGCGCACACACACACACACACACACACACACACACACACACACACACACACACACACACACACACACACACACACACACACACACACACACACACACACACACGCGCGCGCGCGCGCACACACACGCACCCGCACACTCACACACACACACACACTGCAATGTTGCATTTTCTGATAGTAATGCTAGCGACAAGTGTCGCTGTGTTACAACGTGACACACCGCAGCGAAAGTTCTCGCAGGAACACTGGCGTAACTAAGGTGCGCTCGTCGCTACCATTACTCTAATAAAATGCAGCATTGCATTTGCACCCTCTCCTCATCTCGATCGGCAGTTATAGCAGTGGTTATGTCCTTTCAAGCGAGCTCCATGAGCAATAAATGATGAATAATGCACACCTGTAGACAGAAATCGCCCGTATATCACTTTTCTATATTGGCTTTAGCACTCGACTCCTGAGCCGAAGGTTGCGAGTCCGAATTTCGGACGTGGCGGCCACATTCCGACGGAGGCGAAATCTCCGGTGCGCTTAGATTTAGCCAAACGTTAAAAGAAGCCTGGATGTTCGAAATTTCCGTAGCTCTGAACTACCTCGTCCCTCAATTGTGTAGGGGATCTTGGACGTGAAAAATCAATTCTTACGAGCTACACTTGGTGTATATTCGTATATGCTCGGAGCAGAACACAGCGCCCGTCCGGCGGTTTTCTGTGGTTAATATTTCACCGCTCGTATCCTCGTGCACTGGCAGACACCCGATTTTCAACGAGCAAAGTAAAGAAACAGAGAAATAAATAAAAAATAGGCAAAAAAATTGGCCCCGTATCTGCATGTTCATCTGCAAATGTCGACGAAAGACGATAGTCTTGCGTGTGAAGAGTGAACAAAACATTTATTTGATGCTCTGCGCAAGAAAATCAGTGAATGGTATTCTTGGGGCGCTGCGTTAGAGTGCCTCAAGCGTGCAGCGCAGGCAGTCACGTCGATGGATGGAAGGATGGATGCTATGAGCGTCCCCTTTATAACGGGGTGGTGACAAGTATGCCACCAGGCTCGACAAAAAAAAAAAAAAACCTTTTTTTCTTTTTATGTTGGCCTAATGCCTCTACTTCGATAAATTCTATCTTAATGGAAAAAAAGGTAAATTTTCAGCTTAAGTTCTCTGCCATTTACCGCACACTGTCCATATTTTATTTTTCCAATATTTATTTTTGTCCTTTCTCTCTAATTTTCTGCCACCAATACTCTAACCGTCTCTTACTTATTTCAATCGCGGGTGTGTTCAGCTTTCCATTGTTGTCCCTAAAACCCAAGGCTTCCTGTAGGCTCGTGCCCAAACGTACACCTGGGTGGATATCTCCACATTCAATCAGAACATGCTCCGCCGTTTCCTTATCTTTCCCGCAGCATGTGCATTGTTCTTCTTCTTTACTGAATCTTGCTTTATAACTACGCGTTCTAAGGCAACACGATCTCGCTTCAAACAGTAAAGCGCTTCCCCTTGAATTATCGTAAAATGCCTCCCTCCTTATTTCATTTTTGCCCTTTCGGTAGTTACTCAAAGCCGGTTTTTTCTCCATAGCTGCCATCCAGTAAATCCTCTCCGCCTCCCTGACTTTTCCCTTAACGCTCTTTGTTGACATACGGCTTACAATACAAGCCGTATACTTACTAGTGAGTCTTCTAGTTCTTTTTCTCCACTGTGTGTCCACGCTCTTCCTATACAAATAACGGAACACCTTCTCTGCCCATCTACTCTCCTTCATATTTCTTAGCCTTTCTTCGAACCTTATTTTGCTCTGCGCTTCCCTCGCCTCAAAACCTGCCCACCCCATATCGCCCTTTACAGCCTCGTTTGTCGTCTTCCCGTGAGCACCCAACGCGAGGCGTCCCACAGTCCTTTGATTTACATCCATTCCCGCTTGCACCTCTGCCCTCATGCACACCACTGAGTTCCCAAAAGTAAGCCCTGGAACCATTACACCCTTCCACAGACCTCGAAGCGCCTCATACCTATTGTATCCCCACAACGCTCTGTGCTTCATTATTGCCGCATTCCTCTTTCCTTTTGCTGCCGAGGCTTTTTCCTGTACCTCCATGTATCTATCACTCTCATTTACCCATACTCCAAGGTACTTGTATTCACTTACCCTCGGTATTTCTTGGCCTTGTATGGACACCGTCTGATCACAGGGATCATTGAATACCATCAATCCACACTTCGTTACACTGAATCCTAGTCCAAGAGCTTCACCTTCCCTTCCGCATATATTCGCCAGCTGCTGTATATCATCTCGACTGTCCGCAAATAAGACGATATCGTCCGCATAAAATAAACCTGGAAGCTTCTGCTCAATCATCATGCCGCCCTGTTTGTGTGACAGATTAAAACCAATGTTGCTACCTTCTAGCGCTTTTTCCATACCCACCATGTACAGCATGAATAACAGTGGGGACAAAGGGCATCCCTGTCTCAGACCCCTGCTAACCTCAACGTTCTCTTTGCTACGCATTCCTTCCCACTCTATGCAAACTGTATTTTCTCGGTATATCTCCCTCAAAAGCTGTATACAGTCGTCGCCCATGCCCATTCCTTTCAATATATCCCACAAAATTTCCTGATTAACGTTGTCGTATGCCCCAGTGATGTCTAGAAAAGCCACGTACAAGGGCCTATTCTCTATTTTGGATATTTCTATACACTGAGTGAGAACAAACAGGTTATCGTCTAACCGCCTGTCGACTCGAAATCCGTTCTGAAGTTCTCCCAAAATATCGTTATGTTCGGCCCATGTTTCTATTTTCATTTTTACTGCTTGCATCGCCATCCTGTATAGTACCGATGTAATGGTTAGTGGTCTATACGAGCGAATCTTGTCCTTTTCTCCCTTGCCTTTATAGATTAAGTTCATTCTACTTTGTCGCCAACTGTCCGGTATTTGTCCGTCCTTTAAGCTTTTTTCTACTGCTTTTAACAATGCTTCTTTAGTGTTATGTCCTAGTTCGTTAATGAGGCTAACGGGAATCCCATCTAAACCCGCGGCAGTGCGCTTTGGAATTTTTCCTTCGGCCTTTTTCCAGTTGAAATTATCAAGTACTAGCTCTTCCTCTGTTGCTTTCTCCGCCACACTTTTACTCACCGGGGAGATCCCCTGGACGCTCTTTTGAAACGAGTCGGCTGTTACCTTTTGGATGTAACCTAGCGCTTCGTACCCTTCCAATTGATTTCCTCCTTCATCTAGAATATGTTGTTGCGTTGTGACAGACTTCCTACCTAGCGCCTTTATGTGGCTCCAAAAAATCCTAGGCGCGGCCTCCTTTTTTTCGTGTATCTCTGTCATCCAGCGTTCACTTTCACCTTTAATTTTTGCCTCTACCAATTTCTGTACAAGGGATTTTTTCTCTAAATATATTTCCCATATTTTTTTGACTTCGTCCTGCGGCCGCTTCTCCTTTTTTGCCTTTCTATGCTCCCGTGAGGCTTCGCGTCGCTTCTCGATCGCCTCCCGGATTTCCTTGTTCCACCAACTTTTTGGCTTCCTTTTTCCTTTCTAGCAAACAGTTTTCTTCTCTTTCCCTATCTCCTTCGTCATTAGATGTAACAGCTCACTATACTCCCAGTCCTTGCCTGGTATTTCGCCTACTTCTTCCTCGACTCTTGCGGCTATATTTATTATTTGTTTGTCATTTAAATACGAGCTGCCAGACTTTGATTCCATGCTCATATTTTCAGTTTCGTATCCCATTTGTAATGTTATTCGTTTATGATCACTACCCAAGCTGTTAATGCCTTCCTCGTCTATCCTCATTTCTGTCAGTTTGTGGTAAATTCCTTCAGTCATGAGACAATAATCAATACTTGATTGCTTGTTTCCGACTTCCCATGTGATCTGGCCGTCACATTTAGGCCCCTTGTTAACTATCTCCAGACTATGTTGCTCGCAAAGATCTAGTAATAACTTCCCATTGGTGTCTGAATATCCGTCAAGGTCATGTATGTGGGAATTCATGTCCCCTAGAAGGATGATTTCGGCCCCATTACCAAATTCCTTAATATCCGCACTCATGCAATCCACTATCTCCTGATTCTTTTCTCTGCAGTTATTCCCCGTCCACAAGTAGGCTACCCCTAGCCACGTTTCCTTTCCACCTACTGTGCCCCGAACCCAGAGGTGCTCTGAACACGTCTGTTTCACTCTAACCCATTTGGCTCCGCGGTGAATTAGCATTCCTACACCCCCACCTTTCCTTTCCGATATGGTCCTGTTACACCCTTCCCAAACATAATTTTTAATATGTGGTGGCTCTTCCAAGTCTCTAAGGTGTGTTTCTGTAACCGCATACACGCCTATCTGTTCTTTGTTTAACTGCTCCTCAATCTCTAACCATTTTGCCTTCTTTCTGCCACCCTGCATGTTTATGTAACTAATTGCAACACGCGCCTTTTTCCTTTTTCTTTTACCTTTTTTCTGGTTTTTCGCAATTCTACCTGTCAAAGCGTCCTCCTGGTTGCTTTCCCTGTTACGAGCTACCCCGGACTCCGAAGGGCCCGTGAGCCCCCCAAAAAAGCTACTGCGCGTCCTGCCAGTCGCCAGCCCACCTCGTGTCCAAGCCTCTTATCGAAATGAATCCTGTCTCTTTGGAATCCACCCCACCTGTGCACTTCCCTGTTTAAATCCACTACCTCAAAACCCTTCTCTCGACTAATCCGCCATATCTCCTTGTTTGCGTCGACAACCGCTCTTCGCAGGTTGACGTTGCGCACCGGTACTTCCGGTACTGTGCATACTACAATTTGCACCTGGGGGGACACGGTGCGCATGTCATCCACCCCTCTCGCCAAGGCCGTCGCTAGTCCTGACGATTCTTTTTTCAGGACGTCATTTAACCCTCCCGCAATTACAACGAGGTTACGATTGCCAGCCTTAGCTGCGAGTTGTTCACCCGCTTGACTCATTACTGTCCCCAGCGTTTGTCCTGGGAACGTCCCTATCGCAACTCTCTTGTCGCCTTTCACCCTTTCTTTGATTGCCGCTGCGCATCGGACCAAATTTGAGTCACCGGCGATGATGACCTGTTCAGACATTCCTTCTGAAACCTGCACCTGGCTGCTGACTAGGTGACTAGCGTGAGTCACGGCTGCTGGTTTGCTCCCTCCCTCCCTCAAAACTACTTCCCGGTAGCTGGGCCCTGTGGCCAATGTATCTGCCTTTGTCATGCCTGTTTCCTTCATCTCTCCCGCACGGGGGGTCGTCGCCATAATGCTTCCGCCGTCACCTGCGTCTTCGTTCCCTTTCACGACCTTCGATAGGCCCTTCTCGGCTGCCCGGAGCCTTTCTTCCATGGCTGACGTTTTCTCTCGCTCCTTCGCCAATGCATTCTCCAGCGCTGCGATTTTCTCCATGAGCCCACTCTGGACCGCCATCATATTTTTCATTTTCTCCTCGAACTCGCACTGTCTACACTTGGCGTCATCTTCTGCTTTCTCCTCCGCACTAATTTCCACCTTCCGCCCTACCCCGCACTCAGAACACTTTACGGTCTTTTTGACCATGGCTAGCTCAGTTTACCGATGCCCACGTGTTAGAAAACTGTACTAAAATACACTGGTCTAAGCCAAAAAGAACCACAATAATAAATAAATACGCTACACTTCACAGCACCTGCGCATGCACGTGGTCGGTCTACGCGCAGGCTTCAGCCACGTGGTGGCTGGAGAAAAAAAGACACAGTACAAAATACTAATAAAAAAAAACCGTACACCGTACTAGACCTAATCAAGCCTTACGCTAGCGCCTTACGTTCTCATAACGCTACATATAGAGGCAAGCTGGAAACATGCAAAAACACTTATCTGTAGCTGTCATTCCGGAGCTCTCCAAAAACACGTCCGACCTCTACCACTCAGCTCTACCACTGACGGAGCGAAACTGCGCTCTTCGTTTTGTTCTCGCGCTATAACTATCGTCAGGCAACCGGGAAGTTTGTGCCCGATTCGTGCTATACTTATATACTTTTCTGTTCACACGTGAGACATGAGCGCCATCTGGCAGTTTTTTTAGAAAACAAAGCACGTGGCTCTAAGACGGGCGTGCACGCCCGTCTTATCCTCTGAAGCCGTACAGAGTACCCGGTACTGTAAAGGGTGGAGAAACAGAAAATTTACAGATAGAAAGACAATAACTTTCGCGTCGAAGATCCCCAAGAAATACTACCCTCTTTAAATAGGCCGCTCAGCTTCGCAATTCTTTCAGGCTTGCAAGCCCTAGTGTGAGGTTGCCTCATTTTTCTTTTTGTGGCCTTTAAAGCACCGCGTACGCCATACAAGAAATCTATGGGGGACAAGACCGTTTAAAACGTGCACCCTCTTTCCTCATTTCATTCTCCTTTCTCACCGCACAGCGCGTGCTTAGTGGCTCCCTCTACATGCGAGCCACGCAACCAGCTCTGACGCTGTAGACCATAGATAGCCCAGTAGTCGAGAGTTCGACGGAATGCCGTCTGGTCAGGTAAAGGCATTGCTGAAAAAACAGGTAGCCCAGTAGTGTTAAGGTCCCCATATTAGACGGACTTCGAGTCGTGTAGGGCTACGGAAGCCCTTTCTCGAACCAGCGGGGAACTCGCCGGAAACGCCATCTGGATCCCACCTGCGAGGGTGACGTCAAGTACGGCGCACAAGGTGACATCCTGTTTCGCTGTGAATAGAAAAGTATATAAGTATAGCCCAAATCGGGCACAAACTTCCCGGTTGCCTGACGATAGTTATAGCGCGAGAACAAAACGACGACACAGAGACAAGAAGGACACGAAGGACAGGATTGATTGATTGATATGTGGGGTTTAACGTCCCAAAACCACCATATGATTATGAGAGACGCCGTAGTGGAGGGCTCCGGAAATTTCGACCACCTGTGGTTCTTTAACGTGCACCCAAATCTGAGCACACGGGCCTACAACATTTCCGCCTCCATCGGAAACGCAGCCGCGACTTGCGGGTCAGCAGGCGAGTACCTTAGCCACTAGACCACCACTGCGGGGCACTAAGGACACGAGTCCTTCTTGTCTCTGTGTCGTCGTTTTGTTCTCGCCCAATAACTATCGTCATGCCTTAGCAACTAGCCCAAGCTGCCACACTTCTAATTCAGTGTTGCGCTTTAAAGGATGCAACGGGCATATCTTAGGCGATCGTCGCGCTAATTTCACACGTGCGAGTATGCCAATCAAATATGAAGGTTGTTCGAGTTCAGCCGCGATGCTTGATGCAGGCAGTATACTGCATCCGGGTGTAACCGACCGGGGAGGGAGATTGGATTGCGTGCAGATAGCGTGGCAAGCGGGGCGAATTACTAGAGCCGCAGGGGTGTCTGTGTGGATGCGCTTGTGCGGTCTTCTTTTTCCTCGTCTCAGACTTCCCGGCGAGCCACGGTTGAAATTTTGTTGCAGTTCGGGCAGCGATGCATCACATCTCTGGGAGGTGCGGTGGGGCATAGCAAACACTGGACGAACGACACAGCGACGAGAACAGCCACGATGATAGCTTCCAGGGTTGGACCTGAGAAATAACGACACTTTCGGGTCAGAAAATGAGAAAACAGAACACACAACACTGGACGTGCGCAAAACGGAAAGAAAAAAAAAACTAGCAGGGTATATTATGCATTCCTTTGAGATTACAAGCTGAAAGTCACATTATTTCTCTGTATCAGTTTAATTCCCCCCCCCCCCACTTCTGGAAACTTTCTGCTTCTAGCATGATCTTGCATTGACTCCGGGATCGGAGCCATTGGAAACTTTTTTCCCTACACGTGTCTCCGGGATGAATCAGCCCACATAATATCAAGCTGTGATGAGAGTGACGCTGCCTGAAATTTTTTTTCGGGGGTGGAGGGAGGGTGGTTTCAACCATACTTTATATATGTTCGCGCCTGCGTTTGTATGTGTGCACCCACATATACGCAACCAAAAGTGAAAAATTCAAGGGGGAGGGCTTGAATCCACCCCCCCCCCCCGAAGCCCCTTTCTTTGGCTACGCCCTTGTGCGATGACGTCACAGAAATGTCACACTGACGTCCCACATTTTGACTATTTCTGACGTCGTGATCAAGTCACAGGGTGACGTCACTGCATCATTTCTTTTTCACAGTCATCTAAACGCCGATGTCAATTTCAGGCGAATCATCGCCAGGTTTCGCCAAATCGCGAAGACGTAGGAGCCGCTGGCCCATTTTCGCGTTTGATTAGGCATCTAAGGCTTCCGCTGTAAAAGAAAAGATCAAAGGTTCCCTCAAGGTTTAGACCGACGTCGAACCAAGGACCTAGTGGCTCAGCGACGAAAAACGTATGGCTTTTTCCTGCTGCTCAAAAGTAACTTACAGAGATGAATGGCAACGTTACGCATAACGAAGCTTTTCTACCAAGCCGTAGATGACAAAACAAAAATGTAAGAAGAAGCGTCCTCCCATTAAGACAAATGCGATGGTGATGCACGTACCGCAGATGTTTCTCTCCACTTCCCGGACCACAGCTCTGCAGGTCTCTGAGTAATGGTTCGTCTTCCTTAACCACGGGATCTGCATGTAATGAATAGATCAATTAAATAATCAATCAAATGAATAATTGATATTACGTCAGGCTTTTCGGCGTTCGTACAATACATTGCTTGCGCTGACGTCACTGAAGTCACCACCTTGGTGCCCCACGTGGCACACGCAAGGTTCTTGTTACCACGTGTTGAATACTATCATTATCAAACTTGCCACTTGTTTATTCTTAATAGCAATTGAGGCCAATAGGATTTTGGCCACACCCTTGTCGCATTGAATCAGATTAAGCGTGATGTGATTAGGCTGCCTCTACGTCATCAAGGGTTTCATATGTTGATGTACGAGTACGTTGTGGTGCTTTGACTATGACGTCACATGCAAGTTAAGTGCACTCGAACTTTGAACATCATGCACTTTGCCTCCTGGCCATAACTTCCCTGCCTTGGAAAAAAGGCTATGCACAAAGATTCTAAGCGCGTGACCCTCGGGGCATATAATGCATAATCAATACCTCTAAGATTGTCCCAGTTAGCGGCAACGTGCGTAACGTTGGAGTCCATGTGGCCCTAGCTTGGACCGTGCATATGGATATTGACTTCTTGCGTCAACGCCATTCAAGCGCCCGGCCAATGTCGTCACAAAACGCCACTTTCGATCACAAAAATATCCGTTATTTGTCGGACTATAGTCCGAATTATGTTCTTTCTTTGTTGAAACGAAACGTGACAGTTTTGCTTCTCGTGTTGCCACTTGCGCTACGATATCTCTGAATTTAAAAGTTACAGAGGAAGCAACGAAAACGGCACACTTAGTTTTGGGTCGCAGGGCCCCTTTAAGATGGCTCGGCCTATACATCATTTTAGGGGACAATAGAGGAAAATATTAGGTTGGTGTTGTTTGCAAAAATAGCGGCCCAGAAACCTCGTAGTGCTACTTTCGTGCCAAGGAAATGCTTATTTTAAAACAAAATTATGTTTTAGTATACAGTCCACACGGTGTTCCCGTGATTCGCAAATCAACCCGGTCTTGTGCTTTCTGCTGCCTCGTTATGCTTGCGAACTTTTCAATTTTTATCGCGCCAACTAACTTTCTGCCCTCCCCCCCCCCCCCCACCCTCGTGCGTTTGTCTTTTTTTGGGAATACAGTCATTTACCTTCACTGACCAGCGGTTATCATGCCTATGTGCTTTGTGCCCGGCCTATGTCCATTTTTTCTTCTTGATTTCAACTATATGATATCCTTAACACTGCTTTGCTCCCTGAACCACTCTGCCCTCTTCTTGTCTCTTAAGGTTATGCCTATCATTTTCCTTTCCATCGCTCGCTGAGTCATCCTCAATTTAAGCTGAACTCTCTTAGCAAGCCTCCAGGTTTCTGTTCCAAAGTACAGGCAAGACGCAGCTGTTGTATATCTCCCTCTTAACGGTTTGTGGTAGCTTACCATTTATGATTTCTGAATGCTTGCCAAACGTGATCCACCCCATCCTTATTGTTCGAGCTGTATCACTCTCGTGGTTCGGCTCCGCGGTTACTGCCTGTCCTATGTACACATGTTCCTTTACGACTTCCAGCGTCTCTCCACCTATCGCAAATCACAGTTTTTGGTCGAGACTATTGCATATTATCGTAGTTTTGTGCATATCAGCTGTAGGTTTCTTCCAGTATAGGGTTCGTCGATGCCCTGATTCCGCAGTGCCTGCATTACTGCTGATGTCTTGACCAAGTCAAACGCCTTCTCGTAATCTATGGAAGCCACGTATAGAGGTTGGTTGTATTCAGCGAATTTCCCTATTAACTGATTGATAGTATGAATATGGTCTATTGTGGAGTAGCCTGTACGGAATCCTGCTTGATTCCTTGGTTGATTGAACTGTAGTATCGCCTTAATTCCATTAGTAATTGTTGTTGTAAGTGGTTTGCAGAGATCGGACAGGAAGTCGATTGGCCTCAATTGAATGTTTGGGGAGGAGGGGCTAGTTTGCGCCACCTTGCGATGTATTTTACAAAATGTCATAGCCTTCCTCTCTCGAGGTACATATTTATAGCTGATGACCCAGATTAAGTATATCGATATGAAGAAACGTCCTGTTAATTTTACACGGCCTTTTTTTTTCGCTCGGGCTCTCTTCTCCGACCTCGTCGTGGTCTATCATTGATCCAGGCTAATTTCTTGACACTCGGCCCGCAGTTAATCAGAAGGGCACCTAAGCTTCACCAAAACCACGCAGATGAGGCCAAAAGCAACCTACCGGTACAGTCCATTGGTTCCAGTCGAGTGTGTACCAGTCGACTGTAAGCCACTCCTCCAACAAGTCCTGAACGAACCAGTGCATGGTTGCCAGACGACCTTTTTTATTTCCTTGTTTTCGTTAAGCGGCGCGAAACGAGCCGACCTCGTCGTCGTGATGGCCGCTGGCAGTCATCAGACCTTGGCTATACAGCTGCTTCCGGAGTCCAACTGCCGAGTCCTGTATGGATGGCTCGACCCACTGCGGCGTATTGGCCACCACGCGGGCAGCAGTAGACGTCAAGAAAATAATAAACAGCTCTAAGCTATCAAAATAAAGGTATTTCGTTAGAACTACCCGGTTCTTGGACAATACCACAGCGCGGGTTTGTGCCACAGTTTCTGTAGTGGGCGCGTTTGAGCAAAGGGGGCCAGGGACGGAGGCCGAAGCCCGAGGGTCGCAGTAACGAGACGCACGCTCCGCGTTCCCAACCCAAGTGACCCCGTTGATTGGTACACCATCCTTTATGTACCCAATAGCATAGAGGGCGCCCCAGATGCAACAACACTGGAGTGATTAATATCACACGCCCTCTACAGTTTCCAGGCACTTCTACTTCTTGTCCTATCAGGTAGATGCAGGCAAGCGCAGCTTGGCGTGTGTGGGCATTACCTACATTTTCTTTCTTCTTGATTAAGTAATTGACTAATTGATTCATTTATTTCTGATATTCTATGGTCGAGCAGGTAGGTTGGCTGATGAAACCTTATTGGTAGTGTTGACCCCCGTATTCCCAAGCGCTCTTCGACTCGAATTTCGTCCTTCTCTTCACAGAGTTGAGCATATTATTATAGTGCCTGTGCTCGACTGAAAATGACGTTTCGCTCTTCTCAAGAATCGCCGCACATGAGCGCTCATACACAGTGACTTGCTCTGCCTAGAGGCGACGCTCCCACCAACTTTCTCAAGTCCATGTGAAGTGCGGAGTGAAGAAATGTTCTGGAATACAGATGTGCAGAGACGCCACTAGCGCGCAGTGGGCTCCTCCCACATTATACGGGCAGGCTGATCCCGACTGCCGCATCTTGGGCTCTCTGGACCATGAGTTTCTTAATGTTTACTGGAGGGGACTCTGGCGCTGCGATCGTTCAGCGACCATCGGAATGATGGGTGGTACACGAATTCGCCTAGTTTTCGTACTTGAGGGCTTCGAATCACTGTGGGTTTGTTCACTGCTGTGTTTTGGTTTTAGGAGCGAAGCTTCTTAAGGCGTGGGCTGTGCATCCCCTGTATGTAGCCACCTCTCGTTCAGTTCTAAGTATTACGCTAGCCACCGCTCGATCTAAAGGGTACAGCCATATCCATCCGTCCATCCGTCCGTCCGTCCATCCATCCATCCATCCATCCATCCATCCATCCATCCATCCATCCATCCATCCATCCATCCATCCATCCATCCATCCATCCATCCATCCATCCATCCATCCATCCATCCATCCATCCATCCATCCATCCATCCATCCGTCCGTCCATCCGTCCGTCCGTCCGTCCAAAAGATGCAAGATGTTATAAACTAGACGGCGGTACGTGTAGTTGACTATGAAAGATGCGAGGTGTTATAAAATAGGAATGATGCCACATATGGCGCGTGTCATCGTTCGATATAGTGCGGCGACGTACGCTAGGGGGAGCGTTGCAATAAAATTGAGTGGGCAAAATGTACGGAGGATTCATGGTTTACCAGGTTTACCTCCGGAGCTTCGCCCACTCATCGTCATTCACTTCGTGGATATGGCGGCATTTTTGTTTTGAAGGAAAGAATGGACGCTTATAAACTTCGTGAGCCGATTCGAAACGGTGAGCCTAAAAAGTTAAAGTTGTGAAGCACAACTGCTGAACATTTGCTAATTTTCGTTTCACGACAAAGCAACATTAAGCCACGCGAGACCAACCGGAGCCGAAATTACGAAAATTACACAAATCCGTGTACCACCCATCATTCCCATGCTCGCTGAAGCGCCATGAGTTGAAGCTCCCGTTGACCCTAGCGCCAGCGTTTCCTCTAGTGTACTTATAGGAAAGTATATGCTCTGGAGGACCCAAAGGCGATCGCCTTTGTTGTCGCTTCTGATGACAGGGCACCTCGTGGTTAGGTTGGCCCGATAGCTACCCAGTAACGAAAGGCATTGCTAGAGCGTGTGCTCAAAATTACCTGCCTCTCCACAACGGCGGTACGAGCAGGGAGGTGGTGGAGATAGTTACAGTTGAGCTTTAGCTTGATAGCGGGAGTTAAGGAACTATAGCGTTACCGCGCCGGAAACGTTCGTTGAGGACAGCGCGTTATGTAGTTTAACGGGATAGCGTTTAAGTGCCTAAGCTGGGTTGGTGGCGTTACCTAGCGGAGGGTGAATGCATTGAAAAGAGTGAATAAAAAAAAGAAAAAATGCTGACCTTAATCTCCGCATATACCGTAATATCACTAGTTTTTTAGTAATAATAAATGTAAAGAAATATGAAACACGCAACAAAAGCGAGAAATATATGTTGCAGATGTGTTTACATGGATCTTCTTCGTAGGCCTAGGAACGTTCCAAATGAGAAACGATCTAGAAAAATTCCGCCAAGCTATCCGTAATATATACTCTTTAAAGGCACTTGCTTGGCCGAGTTGGTATTTATTTATTGTTACTGTATTGCACACCGCTTAAAAGACGACCACATGGGAGATGTAAGACTAGAGGGACACAAGCGCAATTCAGCATTATTACGAGCCTTACCCGGATCTACGTTTATACTCACGTCTACTCGAACGTATTTCCAAGCAGTATCGTTCATACAGCATTTCAGCATTTCTTGATCAGAGGCATCAACTCAACCCCCCACCAACTGCTCCAGGGAAGTTCTTGGTAAATATATCCCGTGTCGTCATTCGTGAAGAAAAGTGTTCTTACTGGTTTGAAATCACTCACAACTCGTATTCTAAGGTAGCATCAAAAGGCACCAAGAACAGCGGCGATTGCGTGAGATGCATGCTCGCGTTAGAGAGCGCTAACACCATCCATTATCGGACAACATATTCATGACTCGACTCTCTCGGATTCACTCAGACTCGGATGAAGCCATGAGTTGGAGTCGGAGTGAGCTCGGTTAAGCAATATTTCGGCGAGTTTGAATCCGAGTGAATTTAATTGAAGAAAATTTTTTTGAGTGTGGGTTCGACTGAGTCCCAAGCACAACATATATTTTATTAGTGAGTAAGCGATCTCCACAATTTTTTCCGAGCTATGATGCGGACTGCCACCTTGAAATACCACCAATTTCTCGGCCAGATTACAAATATTTTTTTTCAGAAGTGGAGGGGCTATATAGAGCGAAATACCAGGGATTAACTTATCTCAGGTTAGACATATGGACAAGGTTGGCCACTCTTTCTTTTGGACAATGTTCGGAAACTTTCGAAGTGGGGTGTGGTGGTCGTGGCGAAGATCGCACAGAACTTCCCCGAACTTGCTAATGATTTAGACTTAAGAGCGTCCTTCTGAGCACACGATGTCACCGGGCAGCGTACTCAGATTGTGAAAATATCAGCTTAAGAATGTTGTAGACGGCGTGGTTCAGAGAGCTCAGGGTTGCGTTTCTATCTCGGTATCCTATCTGTGGCACGCCCTGATCGGATAACAAAATCCGAGATTGGGCTACAAAGCCAGACCGTGGCTGGCATCTTCTTCCGTCCACTGTCCCATGGCGTGGACATCTACGAACGGACGTTGCGGTAGTGTGTGCTAATCTCCATGCTCTGACCTCGGAGATATGTACCTGGCAAGCTCCAGGAAAAACCGGAACACGTTGTCAGTCAAGATGCGTGCAAACTTGAATTCATCTGCGCTCTACTGCGCATGCGTGTACGACCAGATATATGGAGAATTTCAACTGGGGCAGATCGTTGGGGGATTTAGGCGGGGCGCGGCAACGTAGAGGCAGATCGTTGAAGACTCGAGTGGCAGTGGTGTCCATGACCTGCGTTGACACCTGTGCTTATGTTGTGTTACGTGAAGCGCTGATGATTTTTGATTGAAAAAATGCGTTTGGTGGGTACAATGAAAAGCAGTACGGTCGGTTCGAGGGAGAGGAGACGGCAGTCGTTGAAGGCATGCTATTACGACTTGCCGTTTTTCTTAGTCTCATCTTCCGACTCCTCCTCATCCTCTTCCCCATCCTTCTTCTTTTTCTCGGAATTGTTAGCTTCCTTGACGGACCAAGCAGAACCGCTGGCTTCACGAAACTTCACTGTTGCCGCCTCCTTGCACTCCGGGCAGAGAAGATTCACAACTGCTGGGGCCATACGGGTAGAGCCGAACCAGTGTAGCCTTAACACTGCGTACGCCAGAATGAGGACGACAATGGCGGCCAAGGCTTTGGCCGGACCTAAAAAGGAAGGAAAAGTCCAGAGCCACTCAGGGTTTGGAAAAGGTGGGCGACCAGTGAAGCTGTGTGGTGTGGCATGGTGGTCTAGATGCACGTTTTGTACCATCACCACGGACAGTCTCGAGACGCGCGCTCGCTTTTTCGCTCAATACTAGCCAGTTTTCTAGACACGCTTACAATGCACGAAGTTTCCGTCAGGAACTATGTTCAGATACAACTTCAGGAGTCCGACCGAGGAAAAGTTCAGTGAGAGTGAGCATGAATGAGTCTGGTGAAGGAAAACATCGGTGAATGTGAGCCCGAGTTAGTACTAGAGGAATGTACGTTTCATAAATCTTGAGTGAGTAAGCTCGAAATTTTTCGCCGACTTATGGTGGTAGTAGTTGGTAATATTAGAAGAACCAGTGGTAGAAGTAGTACTAGTATATAGTGTTACTAAAAAGTCACAGCTTTGCCGCAAAGGTGAAGCAATGATCGCAATTGCAACAAAGTGGAAGGTCACGCGCAGAATGGCAAGCAGATCGAAACGTACCCCGCGTTTCTCAAGCACAAATGACGAACCAAACGTACTGACAGGTACACATGAACGCGAATAAGCGTCTAAGTTGTGACTTCGCTGTGTCTCAAAAGCGCGCCCTTTTCGCAAACGGAGACTGTGCAACGATTGCAGTGACCTTTGTGCGCTCCGTAACTACAATAGAATCGTTCCGGTGAAAACCCAAGGCAAGCCAAGACGTACGATCCTCCCCACTGCGAGGTAAAGGCGCGCGAGTAAGCGTCTACCCCCTCCCCCCCCCCCCCCCGCCTCTGCGCGGAGCAAAATGCGCGTTGGAGGAGAGTGCGCGCCGCCGCGTCGTGACGATGTGGCGACGCGCGCTCATTGCGCCATCTTGCTGGTAAGGCTGAAAACACGACAGTTCTCCCCGTGATGTCCGTCACCAGCGGTAAGGTGTACATATAAATAGCTTGCTGTTTGAACATTAAAAGCACGGGCTCCTCCGTGGCTAAGTGGTTAACACCTCACACTCGGGTTTCACAGGTCCCACGTTCGATTCCGCACGCCGGAGTCTATTACTGAATTATTTTTGTTTCTTGTGTTTTCATATATATATATATATATATATATGTAGATACGCATACATATACGGTGAGGGACGGCGTCACCGATGCTGACGGCAAAATCCAGCCCAAAGTGTCCATATAATTGCTATCGCAACAAAAGTAGCAGTAGTAGTAGTATAGTAGCGGTAGTTGTAGTACAAGTAGTAGTAGTCGTAGTAATAGTAGTAGCAGTAGTAGTTGTTGTTGTGGTAATATTAGTAGTAGTAATAGCAGTATATAGCCGTGAAGTAGGTCGTGTGACCAGAGGAGTAGAATGAATAAAGTAAATAAAAATAAATGACGATGACGATTACTTTCGCTACAAAATACCCCCAAAACTATTTGCGCTTTCTTTATTATATTAATTAGATACGCTAATTCTAATAAGCCAAGACAAGGCACCTCAGAGTGCCGTGTACATCACAGGCAGCGCACAAGTCGGTTCTATTCGCGGCCAAGGCAGCCGCATCTCGTTATATGCAAACTGCAGAAACGCCCATATAGCGAACCCCTACGGTTGTCGAGCATCAGCCGAAGTTCAACACTACGATACGCCTCCTAACAATATTCACGGTTTCGGCTCATAAGACCTTCGAAATTAAGTTCCCTAAATCGGGAGCCACCTGCACATTGAGGAGCAATCTTTCGCGATCTCAGAATTTTTTTATGGACTGAATCAACAAAATGTGTGGCTGCATACGTGTGACGTGATATTCTACTAGCGCAGAGCAACTTCGTTACGTGACCGTTTAATTGCGCGAAGCACACGGAATGTCGCCAGCACGCTGAGAAAATATTACCCGTCACCGTTTTAAGAAAACTTGATAAGAGAAAGCGCAGAGCTTCTGCTCATTGTGCCGAACTTATGAAGTACGTACCGCAAAGGCTTGCTTCCAGTCTTCTAGCAATAGAACAACATGTCGCTGTGTACTGGCTTTGTCTCCTGAGCCACGGGAACTGTATAGGTCAAATAAAACAGTCAATGAATTAATTTGTAATTGGAACGGGAACTGTATAGATCAAATAAAGCAGTCAATGAATTAGTTTGTTATTGGATATAATGTCAGAATGAAGCTCTATGCTGGGTGGGTAATTATAGCGCGTGCGCAGGTCGTGGAAATGAATCCCAGCTGCGGTGGCTGCATTTTCGATGGAGTCGAAAATGCTGTGGGTCCGTGTGTTCAGATTTGGTGCACGTTAAACAACCCCAGGTGGTCAAAATTTCCAGAGCCTTTCACTACGGCGTCTCTCATAATCATATGGTGGTTTTGTGACGTTAAACCCCACGTATCAATCAATCAATCAATCAATCAATCAATCAATCAATCAATCAATCAATCAATCAATCAATCAATCAATCAATCAATCAATAAATAAATAAATAAATAAATAAATAAATAAATAAATAAATAAATCAATCAATCAATCAATCAATCAATCAATAAATCAATCATGGCATATGCGAAAAGCGGAGTGCTCAATTTTCGCGTCTATCACTTAACCGCTTCACCACCATTACGCGCCTGCCCAGGCAAGAAAGCCAGACGCGAAAATTCTAAGCACGTGATCCATTGGACGTATATTGCATAGTGCTTCCGACGCATCGGTCCACTTAACAGTGATATTTCACGCCGCTCTGGGAGCATTTTTTTTGCGCCTTCGATAAAGCGGAGCTTTGTTCACGACGGCGTCCAGGCGATGATTGGGTGAAACGACGTACCAGGTGTCATTTGATGGTTACAACTGGCCTAAGCGCTCGCATGCGAAGACGAAAGTGGACGGACGACAGGACAAGCGCTCTCCCGCAACTAGAAGATTTATTGAGCAAGAAAACATATAAAATTAATACAACGAATTGACCGACGCATCCGTGTCAAGACAATGGTTCTTGCAGGCAATACATAAAAAGTGCGGATTGACTGTGGTGACAAACCATCAAGAAATGCTGTCAACGAAAGCAAACTCCTGCAACAAAACTGAAAGGTGGCTGAGGCTACGATGAAGGGAGCATGCAAATAAATCCAATAGCTGATCGAAGCACGTGTGTCAAGCAAAAAAGTAAAAGAAGTTTGTTTTTCTTGTTAGGATTTCTTGACAGTTGATCACCGCAACGGACTCGCACTTCGAATGTTATGCCTGCGACAACCTTTATCTTCACACGGATGCATAGATCAGTCCGTTGTAATTATGTGCTTCTTTGCTTAATAAATATTTTCGTCCCGAATAAGCTCTTGGCGGGTTGCCACCCATTTTCGTCTTCGTGTGTGCGCAGCTGTATCAGTTAAACCATGCATTTTAACCAACCGGTCCAGTTATCAACTCTCTTGATAAATTAGCCTTGTGATAGCGTATAGTTAATGAACTGGAAATGACTGAGTTACCGTGTCGGTCTTCCTTACGACTTATTTATAAAGGTATAGCGCACCACGACAGACACAAAAAGGGAGACGCACACACACACACACGGCGATGTGTGTGTGTGTGTCTCTTTTTGTGTCTTTGTCGTGGTGTGCTATGCCCTTATAAATGGTGAACCCCAACCAACTAGCCCAGCAATGTGTCTTAGCCACTCACGACTTATATATAGTATATCAGCTGTATGTAGTAACAGCAGCCATATATGAACCATACAAACTAACAGCAGCCATATATAGCGCATAAGGCTTTTTTAGAAGTCGTATATTGCATATGACTCCCGAAGAAAGAATATACAGTAACTCATATGCAGTAACACCGGCTATGGAAGCCATATACAGTAACATATAATCGAAATATCATATATGGCAGCAACTCAGACATATGCGGTAGCTTTGGGATTGGGGAGGCGCCTACGTCGGAGGTTCGCGAGTGCGTTTCGTATCGATGCGTATGTATTCACATGCCGAATTGAAAATTGTCGAGGTTTTGTATTACCCCCTCTCCTTTCAGGACAGGCCAATAGGTCAAAACATGAGTGTCTTAACTTTCCACTCTCGAGCTACTTTTCTACTCTTTCCTCGTGGGTGTACGTAGTGCGAGAAACGTAGAAGGAAAAAACGAGAACCGCACAAGATAGGCGCTACTATCCTCACCATCTAGCTCAATTTGCAATGTGCTCCTCCTCTTTTGTCACGTTGTGTGGAATGACCTGACCTCCTCGTAGTCCTGGCCACCCTCAGTCATCACTCCTGGACGCCAGCTAGTGCTGAAGATCAGCTTCCCCGAGTACTGGATGGAGGGTTCAACCCACTATATTGGCCACAAAGTGGAAGGCGTAGAATACAAGAAAAAAAAAGATCACGATCTCCACAAAGAGGACGGCACCATATTAAGAGGACGGCACCAGAACAAAACGATGACACAGAGACAAGAAGGACACGAAGTCACGAGCGCTAACTACCAACTGAGTTTATTGCGCAGAGCGCGAAAATATATAGAGGAGACAGTAACCATGTGACAAAAACCATATGGCACAAAGAGCAAAACATGAGTAAGGAAAAAAAAACAAAGGCACAGAAAAAAGCGAAGAAAAGTCTATACGGAAACGAAACAGAAAAGTAAAGATAATATAACTACTTAGGAACCTTAGTTCCTAAGTAGTTATGAACCTTAATATAACTACTTAGGAACCTTAGTTCCCTCTCAATTCCAATTGATTACAATTTATCGGTTACTTGGAACATTTTACGGACAACACTAGTTGAAATCACGAAGAAATGGACAGGGCACGTAGTGCGTAGGTAGGATGACCTCTGGTCATTCAGATGAACAGACTGGATTCCAAGAGAAGGCAAACGCGCTAGGGGCCGGGAGGCGGACGGTTAGAAGCACCAAATAAGATTAAGCTTGCGTATAACGTGTTATACTGTGGAACATTCATTGCAGCCTGATGAATTCATTCCATTGCAGCCTGACTATGCCCACAGAGGCATTTTGTCTGCCGTGGGCACAGTCAGGCTGCAATGGCGTAGCGAGGGGATGGGACACGAGGCTCGTGCCCTCCCCTTCCCCGAAAAAAGAAATTTCTGCCTGCACCCCTGTCAGCCTGATGATGAAGTCCAAGTACACAGGTGTTCTTTGGTTTGGCCCCCATCAATATGCAACTGCCGTAGCCTCGAGCCTGTGTCTAGGCCTTTAGCAGTCCCTATTTCTTTCGCGTTGGTTGTTATCCAGTGTGTACTGACACGAAAAAAAAAGTGACTTGGTTGCTAGTGAGCGCTTTGTTTGTGCTCTCCAGTCACTTAGCCTCGAAGGATGTGAAAGCGGGGAAACTTACCTGAAATCCACCCACTTCGCAGCCTAAGCGGCCGGAAATTGAGGCTGCCGACCACGTGATTGATTTGATTGATATCTGGGGTTTAACGTCCCAAAACAACCATATGATTATGAGAGACGCCGTAGTGAAGGGCTCCGGAAATTTCGACCACCTGGGGTTCTTTAACGCGCACCCAAATCTGACCACGCGGGCCTACAGCGTTTCGGCCTCCATAGGAAATGCAGCCGCCGTAGCCAGGATTCGATCCCGCGACCTGCGGATCAGTTGGCGGCCGACCGCTTTGCCGCGTGCATGCATTCTGTCGTAAAATTTAAATTGTCGACCAAAGTGTCGGCTGTTACGCTTATCAGTACGATCAAGAATCATCCAATGCTGTTAGACAAGGCGCACTATCGTAATAAGGGCATCCGTATTACAAGAGCAAGATTGGAAGCCACATCGCAGAGGAGTTGAGAGTCGAGCGAGTGGATTTCCGGTGCGCTTTGTCACATCGCGACCTCTTTCGAGGCAGAAGTGTGAACACGCCGTCAGTGATGCCACAAAGAAACTGCGCATGTGCAGTGGTTCATGTTAGTAGAGGTCACTGATAGCACCACATGTCACTCTTTCCCGTGCTGCCAACTTTATGCGTCAGTGGCAGTTTGAGGGATCTAACCGACCTTTTCAATGATAATTCACAACTCACTACGCAAAACCTTAAATTGAAACGCGCGCTATATTTTGTTGCGCACGGAGCATGCGCGTTTTGATGTCGTTTTGGGACGTCGATATTGATGTCTCGCTTGTAACGACGCTCAGAGAAGTGAGAAAAAAATCCTGCGCGGTCGGCGTCGGTTGGCTGGCAGAAAGGAAACACTGCAGTTCGCCGTTTATAACTGGCGAGTCTGAACCTTGATACCGTGCGCCCTGGGTCGTAGCTATCCTTGGACGAGGAGCATGCCCTACTATTTTTGAGAGGCATGGATCAGTGCGGACCATCGCGGACGAGCCGGACGAATGTCATGGAAGGCGTTGGATCGCGCGTGATCCGTGGTCCCGACTGGAAATGGGGCAAGCAGGATGGTGGCGACGGACATCTGGGTACCGTGCGTAATTTTGAGTCTTCCGAAGAGGTTGTCGTCGTCTGGGACAACGGCACAGCGGCCAACTACCGCTGTTCCGGAACGTACGATCTCCGCATCGTTGACAGTGCACCCACAGGTGTGTGTGTGTTTCAACTTCTTACATGACGCGCTTGAAGAGACGACTTTAGTGTTCTGCAGTTTTGATCGCCGAAGCTCGTTTAAACATTCGCTGCATTCTCACCTTGTCGTTCTCACATTAAGCTAAAACCGTCTCCACGTGCGCGCTACCCAACTTCGTTCGTTGGTCCACGAAAGATAAGGAAACTACTACAATTGTGTTGTTTCGTCATGGGCCTTTAGCGGCGTCTTTTGCGCCTTGTTGACTGTTTGTCAGCAACGTTGGACATCATGGAGAAGCTTGAAATTCTCAGAACAGGCGTTCAGGCATCACAATTGGTTACGCTTGCGCACCGTTTAAGTATTTAATGGTTTTGCCAACATCTAAGCTCCTACCAACTTTGTTGTCAGTGTCCATTGTTGAAGCCCCACGGCTCCCAAAAGCCAGGTGCAGCATCAGTTCCTGAGGATCTTGGTTGTATATTTACACCAGTGCACTGAAGTTATTGAAAAGAATGTGACAAAATTCTTTTCAGTCGTTTCGGTCGTCGAAAAAGATGAGCTGTCAGCCGCGAAAAACTGCAGTTTTCATTCATTCGTCATCGCATTGCTACTGTTAGTTTCTGGCTGTGTTTTTATTCAGTCCCGTCGCCAACTGCGTAAGGCCGTTCTCAGTTCTTTCACTGTGCGCTTGTTTTGCATGCGAGACAGTGTTTATGTAAAGCTCGTCGCATGTAAGTGAGTAGATAAAGTTTCGCGTCTTTGTTTCTTCAGTTTGTTTGTTTAGGAACCTTCTGCGCTTTGACAACTCCGATGTGCTTCACCTACTCGATGGTCTAGACTGTTACGAACTTGATGTAGTCGAGACCGTATAATCGCTGTTGCTCAGCGTGGTGCGAGAGTTGTGCCAGCCCTTTTGTAGCATTGTCCCGAAAGTTGATTTTGTTAATTGGCTGATTCTATGACTAGTACTGAGCGTTTTCTTACGTGTATTTTGTCTTGGCCCATTCAATTATGGTGTCGACTGATGAATGTGCTACTTAATTTTGATCACATTGTAGACTATGAATGTGCAGGGCTGTTAACAAAAAGCACTAGCAGGAGCAACTTAAAGAGAGGAAAGTGATGCAAAACAGCATTGTCAATAAAATGCGTAACACTAGGTCGACATGTACGTCTATATCCTTAATATTAATTTAGGCATCTAGTCGTGAATGATAGTTCAGGTGTCTTTCATAATGCGATATATCATCAAACTTTTAAAGGTCAATATCTGTACTGAACGAGTTTGTGTTGTCGTGGCAACTGGCCTAATGTGATAAGTTTTCAGTCTGTGAGCTGAGACATATTGCTTCAATGTTTATATAGCATTTCTAGAGAAGAAATTGAATGCTATAAGACGATAGATATAATTCCATACCCAGGGGGTCATTGTAGCATAGATGATTATGCAGGATAGGGTGAGGGAGGGGGCATTTTACCGCAGTACTGAAGGTAAAATATCTGCGACTTCCCTTTCTTTTTTTGTCGCAACCTACACACATCATAGATTAGGTTTGAAGAAATTGACTGCTTGAATCAATTTATTGCTTTATCAGAATGCCAGTGTGAGAAAATCATGCAAAGGAACGATCTTGCTAAAAATGTCCTGAAAGGGTTGATCACAGGCCCAGCATTATGGGTATCAATCAACACTGGCTATCAAGTGCACATGAGCCCTATTAGTAATCAGTATTGATTAGTACCCATGAGGCAAAATCCTTTGCGAAGTTTGCAGATAGTCTTGCAGTATAATTTTCAAAAAGTGTTTGAGGCACGATAAAAAAAAAGTTGATCTATGTTTATAGATTACCACTCATTAGTATAGTAAAAGCCTATTTTGCCGTAAATGGAATGTTGATATGCCAAGAAAACAACTTTCAAATGAGAAACTAGTCTGACACTGCCCTTGCAGTAGCAATGTTTACTATGCCTGTTCATATCTGGTTGGCTTAGGAGGATCTGATTCAACATTTTATGATGACTCACGGCATTCCTGAGATAGAAACACGTAGAAGACGTATGTGAATCATTGGATTCTAAAGGAGGTAAAAGTTTGGCTTAGTAAGGTTTCAAATTCCTTACCACACCGCAACAAGCCAAGCACGAGAAAACCAAGCGGTACCGTTGATGCCAAGAAATGGAAGATGCGCCTTCATTTTCTGTTCTTATTACAGATATAATGAAAATGAAGTTGTTGAACAAAATGTGATGATCCTGGGCTGATTCATTATTTATATTCTATATACGCTTGTTGACGTGCTTTACATGAATGCTCTGCAACATAGCCTGTACTAGTTTGACTGACGCTGAGATGTCATCTTGTCAACAGCGCGGAACACTTCATGGCTGGCATCAGTCAAGCTGGCCCGGGTCACGCCGTGGAGCAATAATGTAAAGCATGTGGACACGGCTATACGTTCAATATATTAAGCACTGCAGGCACACAGATTTTTTTTGCATAATGGGGAGGCTCATCAAGGACTTTTACACATACCTTCTTGTCAGGTTTCTTCAAATTAATTTATGGACGTATAAAGTCACTTCATAGCTTAGCCAATGAGGATACAGTTGAACCCCTTTGTAAGAGACACATATATAAGAAACAAATGGATATAGGAGACACTGGTGTGCCCACATTGAAATAGACATTGATAAAAAGATGCATATGCGCTACCCTGCTTAAAAGAGGCACCTCATATAACAGACAAGAATTGCTGCCCAGTGCATGTCCCTTATAAAGGGCTTCAACTGTACACGGGACGTTAGAAGGTTATGAGGCTGTTCAACTGACTGCATTTTTCAGGCAAATAACAAACTAGATATAAATGAGGTTTTCGACACATTGCAGACAAGCTTCTCTCGTGCTGAATTCTGGGTGTAGAAATTCCTAATTTGCTATAGCTGGACTGTTGGAGAGGCCCAACATGGGCCTCTCCGACAGCCTACTCTGCATTGCCATACAAGCAATAATAAATGGCACATCTAAACCATTGCCTACTTTTATTTTGTTTCAGTGAATAAACATTTAGAAAACACTCTCTTCGTGAATGGTTCGAAGGAAAAGTTGATGTTTGAATAAATTGATTTAGGTCCAAAATGAATACAATGCGTTTCAGAAGAGGCGTAGTGTTCCGTACAAAAGCTTTGTCTTCATCTTTACTTGCTGGCGATGAATTAAATATGGCATTCTTATTGTGCTTTTGCTTTAAGTGAGCATGTTGTTGCTCTACTCCTCAGGCATCAAACATGAAGGCACCATGTGTGACACGTGCCGCCAGCAGCCCATCTTCGGCATCCGGTGGAAGTGCGCCGAGTGTTCCAACTACGACCTCTGCTCCATGTGCTACCACGGGGACAAGCACCAACTACGACACCGCTTCTTCCGCATCACCAACCCGGGTAGTGAACGGTGAGCTACTGGTTCATCCTGTGGTGCACTTGCAATACCGATTTGCTCTTTGAAGAATGTTGTGGTAGATATTAAAAGATTCTACCATAAAATTCTAAGCAAGCAACCCCCCCCCCCCCCAATTATAAAAGATAGTCTGACATCACTTGAAAGTAGATCAGGGATGGAAATTCGAAATGGCAATGGGAAAATCCTCTAAGAAGAATGAACATCTGTCCTTTTAACGAAATGCCTAATTGAATATGCATGCATTTGCTGTTCTTGCGGAACCAATTGGTATCGTCGTGTGAAATGAAATTTCACGTGTTACGTCAAGGGGCGATGGATGTTCAAGTGTTTGCGTGCTTGGGATTTTGTGGTACTGTGTGCACCACATTAGCAAAGTATCTAGCCAGCCTGAAGCAGAGAGAGATAGCGTAAAGGAAAGAGAGGAGTTTTTGTCAGATAAGGTTTTTTTTAGTCGGTGCAATACTTTGTGAATGGAAATGGGGTGTTAAAGGATGGGAAAAACGTAGCGATTACCTGAACGCGCTGGGCCGCCGATCGCTGCAGTTTCGTTTTGCAGGACCGTATTCAAGCGTGCACCACTTTACAGAAACACAAGCAGCTCGCTGTCACGGAGTTTAGCGTTGTGGATCGCGGGCACCGAGAAACCTTGCTGTATTATGCCAACACGCACCCCGTACAGCGAGCGTAGCGCTGTTGTTACCATGCTGCACGGTTTTATTTAATGACACCCCAAATGCGCCTCTGTGCGTTGTCCGTCGCAGAGAGCACATTGCTTGGGGAAAGCTCCTTGTCGCCGTGTTAACCCAGCAGGCTACTCGCCGAATCTGTGCATGGTCTGAAGCGGAGAGGGTGTAAACAGCAAGCAAGTCTGCAGTCGCGGTTTGCGCAGAGTGAGCGAAGTGCTGCATGCAACTAGCCAAACAGTAAAAGGTTTGGCTCTCAGGGACTGTACCGCGTTTAAAAAAAAAAACTGCATCAGTTTTCTCTTAGAAGCAGACCGCAGATCAACTATTACGAATCACGAACAGCCGATCGTGTCCGTTTTGTCGCTGTACCATGCTGCGTATCCCGGATACTGCAGCAGTTTCAAAATGCTCATCGGTGTCGCCACCGCGTGCTATCAGGTGGTTGTGCGAGAGTCAGAAACTTTTCTGTACTTTTGGCTGAAGGAAAGAAATGGCTTTGCGGTGGGCATTTCAGGCAATATTTCCAGTGGCACAGAGTTTCTTTTTCTTCCTTTGTTGGCGGCGATGGCGCATGAGAGGAAGTGGAAATTTGTAGCTGGTGGTTAATGTGTAGTATGTTTAGTGCATAGTTATCGTCGTCCCCGGCAGGTATGTATTAATGGGGTTTCACTGTACTCTAATTCGCATGGTGCATTTGTTTGCAGCGCGCTCATGGAACCCCGTCGTAAAAGTAAGAAAATGGGAGTCCGTGGCATGTTCCCCGGTGCGAGAGTAGTCCGAGGTGTGGACTGGCAGTGGGAGGACCAGGACGGTGGCAATGGCCGCCGGGGGAAGGTCACCGAGATCCAGGACTGGAGTGCAGCCAGTCCTCGCAGTGCCGCCTACGTGGTGTGGGACAACGGGGCCAAGAATCTCTATCGTGTGGGTTTTGAAGGCATGGTAAGTGCACATTTGTTAGTGCCTGAATGTGTGGGAAGACGTGAGGCAGTTGCCTTCCTGCATATTTTATTGATACTTTCTCTGCAATGGAACACCACAGACGCTGTCGCTCTTGCGGGCGTCTTCGTCTCTTGTGCTCGACTCGAACGCGGGGGGGTGCTGAGGTGAAACTTCTTTCTCTTCTCCTAGACGCTGACGGCTTGTCTTAGAGCTCCCCCTTTTCTAACGAGGTAGCCAGTGTGCGAAGGAGTGATCCTTAGGAGTAGCTGGTAATTTTGGTTGTTGCGGAGCATGTTCGTCTGGTGTTGGCGGATGGCTTGTGGTCTGCAAAGTCGGTATCTTCCCACAGTTTCAAGTCGTTTGGTTTGCAACCATAGGTAGAACAGCAAAAAAAAGAAGGCTTTTTTATTTTCACTGAAAAGATGTATAGCTTGTTTCACACTTACGGGAAATCTTAAAATGTGCGGCATCGCAATCTGGCCATGATGCGGCCGACACGGCAGTCGCACGCTGGCAGCAGCATGTGCGTACCCAGACGCTTGAGGGTCGTAGTGCTGAACGGTTGAACTGCGTCGTATGCTAAGGCGGCGTGCGCTGGCCGCTTTGTCGGGCAGCAAGCAAATTTTATTGCTTCTGCGAGAACTGGGCCGATATCGTTCATCGCGTCACCATATATCTCACTATACTGTCCAAAACAAGCACCTTCATCACTGCAGCTGGGGACGTGATGAGGTATTAGGGGAAGTTGGAAGCTTCACGCGTGCTTTCGGCGGCGGCGAGTGAGGCACATGCTAAGAGATATGTCACATGTAAGGCTGAAGCTGTCCACAAGATACCGTCGTCTTGTGGTGGCCGCTACGTTGGTCAAACGGGTCGCTGCTTGAACGACTGGCTCCGAGAGCATAAAAATAATCTCGAAGACAAAAATGGAAGCAATCTAGCAATCCACTGTGCCGAGCGTACATGGACTCCGAGTTTTGAACAGATGCACATGTTACATAGATATTGTAACGCGGACTGAAAGAGCGAGAAAGAAGAAAAGGTAGGATGCTCTCGAGCGATGCTGATTCGGCAGTGACGGTTGAGCGCTGGCATTTTCAGTGTAAATAAACCCATAACATCTGTAACAGCTTTGGTGGAGTGGTGCTGGGTAGTTTGCCATCCTAGACCCCGCAGCAGAAGTTCTTCGAAGAAGCAGATGCTTAGCTGGCCTACCCCCGGACAACATCAGCATGAACGACGACACAGCAATCCCGCTGACGTACTACGCTGCTGCATCCACCAGTGCCACCGACATGGCACAAGGTGACCGTCGACCTCGAAAACCAGACTACTGGGCACCTGAACCACGGATATTCTCAGGTACAACTGACGAAGACCTGGATGCTTGGCTAAAACACTACGACAGAGTGAGCCGCTACTACGAATTGGGTGCGCCGGCGAAGCTCATGAGCGTAGTATTCTTATTTGCTGGGACCGCCTTGCTTTGGTTTGAACGTCTTCACCACTTGAGATATATTTGTTGAGTAACTGAAGGCCTGCTTTGGGGACAAGAGTTCTATGAAAAAAGAAAGCTGAGCAAACGCTATTACGTAGGACTCAGTTGCCCGGCAAAACGTGCACAACCTGCATTGAAAAGGTATTGAAGCTTTGCGGGATTTTCAACGCAAATATGTCTGATGAAGACAAAGTCAGCCATTTGTTAAAAGGCATCACCAAAGACGTGTACAATTTTCGGATAACGAAAGAAAACTTGAACACTCCTTCTATTTTCAGGCAGAAGAATCGCGCATCTGAGGCGTTGAAGACCCGGAGAATTTTACCCAAGTTCAGGTGCTTGGACAATGTTCCCACTATTGCAAGTATGAACGTCGCCTCCTGCGAAGACATTCCATTCCTTGTACGTCGGGTAGTTCAAGAAGTGCTTGTACGGCTTCAAGCAGGTGACGCTCACCACCAATGCTCATTTGCTGCGTGCCCCGAACCACCTCCCTACTGGATGCGAGATCGCCACGTCGAAAACCGACCACGCACAGAAACTGCAGATTTCACCCCGCGGCTTCCGTTTTCCCTGACGGGTCACGGCCACCACCGGATGTCATCATCTCGATGTGCCGCTGCGGTCCTCTGACTGTCGTCAACCAGGCCTTTACCGGAAGACTACTATGCGTCATCACGAAATGTTCCTGCGGAGTGCGACCCGTCTCCGAGTACTTCTGCCACCTCTGCTCCTGCTAATCTAAGCCGACAAGTCCCCGTTTGCTACACATGTGGTCTCCCAGAGCATATTTCGTGCTTCTGTCCCAGCTGGCCGCCTGCGCTGCCACGTTTTTCGACGTACTCGGCTTGTATGCACGAAACGCCTTTGCCGCCACGTTCTTCAACGTACCCGTCTCGTATGCACGAAACCTGGACCTCTCACCCGGCGGACCACCGTCCCCGACAGCAATGGCCTAACGAATTTCGCAGCGAGTCCCCCATCTCGGAGGGAAGCCTGCCACCGCTTCCGACACGTTCCCACCGGTCACCGTCTTTGCGTCGTCGGTCGCCTTCCCCACATCAGCTGGGAAACTAGCCGGTGCGACCGATGGAGGTGCGGTCGTCGGATGGTCAGTTTCGCTAATTCCTCCTCCTGCTGTGATGTTGATGAACAAAGTGCATGTGTGTATAGACGGTGTAGATACTCTTGCTCTTGTAGACACTGGTGCTGCTATTTCGGTTATGAGTCTTTGTTTCAAGCATCGTTTCTTGGGTCACAAAGTTATGTTCACGTCGAATCGTAAAGAAACTTTTCGTGGAGTTGGAGGCGAAGCATTATGCCCTGTTGTTATTTGCTCAGTTGTACTCACGATTGGTGGACAAAATATCCGAGTTGCATTCACTGTACTGGCTCGCGCAACTCATGACGTCATTTTAGGAATAGACCTCCTTCATGAATGCGGCGCTATGCTTGACTGCGGAACTGGAGAGATTCTTTTACAAAGTACGTTGCCCGCTGCCATAGTTGACGATTTTCCGACTCTGCCCATCGATACGCTTTCGTTGTCTGAAGATGTGACGATCCCTGGTCGGACAGCAGTGTTTGTTCCCGTATGCTCTTCTCACGTCTGCTCAGGACCCTGCACTGGACTTGTCGATCCTGATCATACAAACACCATCAAGAAGAATGTGCTGGTCCCATGATCTGTCCTTACAGCCATCGACGGACATGCTTGTTTGTGGGCGCTAAACGCAGCCTCAGAACTTGTTGTTCTACCAGCTGGATTCAAACTGGGAACGTTTCAGGAGCAGGCCACAGTTGACTTCAGAATGGTCTCAGAGTCTCCAGCTATCAGTCAGACTGCGCCCAACTACTCAGCCGAGATGAAACGCATGATCAATAAGTCGTTGCCTTCTTCCGAGCAGCATGTCCTTGAGGAGGTGCTTACACACTACGCGGGAGTCTTTGATTTCGCTTAAGACAAGCGTTGTTCCATGTGGACCGAATCCCGTATGCACCACCGCATCAACACGGGAGATGCTACACCGATACGCCAGAAACCCTGTCGCATATGCCCGTCAAAGAGGCAAGTGATCGCCAATCAGGTCAATTACATGCCGCAGAAAGGCGTTATTCAAGAGTCAAGCAGTCCCTGGACAGCTCCTGTTATATTGGTAAAAAAAAAAAAGACAACTCTTGGCGATTTTGTGTAGACTACCGCCGTCTCAACGCCGTCACAAAGAAAGACGTGTATCCGCTACCACACATCGATGATGCTGTTGATTGTCTGCACTCGGCCGCATACTTTTCGTCCGTCGACCTAAGGTCTGGATACTGGCAGATACCAATGCATCCGTCTGACAGAGAGGAGACTGCTTTTGTCACACCTGATGGGTTATTTGAATTTGACGTTATGCCGTTTGGCTTATGCAGTGCCCTAGCTACCTTCGAGTGATTCATGGACTTCATCCTTCACGGTCTCAAATTGGAGATATGTATGTGTTATCTCGATGATGTAATTATTTTCGGCAAGACATTCCATGAGCACAACCATCGGCTTAGCGTTGTTCTAGATTGCGTCAAACAAGCTGGTCTCGTTTTAAACGCAAAGAAGTGTCATTTTGGTGAGTGTCAAGCCCTTGTGCTTGGATATCTAGTCAACAGAGACGGTATACGGCCAGACCCGCGAAACATCAGTGCTGTCCGAGACTTCAAGCAACCAACATCTGTGAAGGATCTCCATAGCTTCGTAGGCATGTGTTCTTATTTTCACCGTTTTCTCAAAGACTTGGCCCAGCTTTCTCATCCTCTGACAGAGTTGCTCCACAAAAATGCTCCATTTCGATGGACCATCGAGTGTGAGGCTGCTTTCGAGCAGTTGAAGTATTTGCTTACTTCCGGGCCCCTCTTGCACCATTTCGACCCGGAGGAACTCACGGAACTGCATACAGATGCTAGTGATATCGGTGTTGGTGCCGTGCTAGTTCAGTATCACGACAGCTGCCAGCACGTCGTGGCGTATCCAAGTCGTACTTTGACCAAGGCAGAGATGAATTATACGGTCACCGAACTGGGATGTCTTGCTGTTGTTTTCGCCGTCCAAAAGTTCTGACCTTATTTGTGCGGCCGGCAATTCAAGATCGTCACAGATCATGATTCTCTTTGTTGGCTCGTCGGACTACGTGACCCAGCTGGCCGGTTAGCTCGTTGTGCCTTACTGCTTCAAGAATATAATTTTTCGGTGACATACAAGAGCGGTCGATGTCACGCAGATGCCGACTGCTTATCTCGTCTTCCATCTCCGACTGTGGATGCTGCTGATGATGATTTCGATAACTACGTGGCTGCAGTCTCATCCAACTTCCCAAATTTGGACGTCTTCCGTCACGAGCAACAGCGTGACCCTTCGTTGAAACGAATGATCGATGTGGCTCGTAGCTCTAAACGTGCCACGCCATTCGTGATTCATGACTCCCTACTATATCGCAAGAATTACTCCAGCCATGGTTCCACACTACTCCTCGTCGTGCCAGAATGCCTGCGTTTTGCGGTATTCCAAGCCATACACGATGACATCACGTCTGGGCACCTTGGATTTGCCCGAACACTTCACCGTATCCGACAATGTTTTTAGTGGCCTCGACTCTGGAAGACCACCAAGCACTATGTCGCAAGTTGTGATGTCTGCCAACGCCACAAACAACCTACCACGCTATTGGCCGGCCCACTGCAGCTAATTATGCCACCGACATCACAATTAGAAAAAGTCGGCATAGATTTACTGGGCCCTTTCCCCAAGTCTACCACCCGCCGCCGCTGGATTATTGTGTGCGTAGATTACCTGACGCGATATACTGAAACGATGGCGGTCGCTTCAGCCACATCATTTCATGTGTCATGGTTTCTTCTTCACTCGATCATACTCCGTCACGGGACCCCTCGTGTGGTGATAAATGATCGCGGCCGGCAGTTTACCGCTGACGTTGTCGAAGAGTTTCTATGGCTTTGAGAGTGCCAGTATCTGCATTCCATGCCATACCACCCTCAGACCAACGGCCTCACTGAGCGCACCAATCGTACCATCATCAACATGCTTTCAATTTACGTCGCAGCGGATCACAAGAACTGGTATGCCGTATTACCTTTTGTTACATATGCCTTTAATACCGCGAAACACGACGTCACAGGTTATACTCCTTTCTTCTTTATGCTCGTAATCCCCAAAGTTTCCTTGACATCATATTTCCTTTTTCGACGAATGAAAACGCCAATGTCGCGCAGACTTTGTGTCGCGCCGAAGAAGCTTGTCGACTTGCTCGGCTCCGAACTCTTTCTGCCCACGCTCGCGCGAAAGACCGCTACGACGCAAAACACCCGCCTGTGACTTTCGCTACGGTTGATTTCGTCTGGCTGTGGACGCACGTTCGAAAGAAGGGGCTTTGCCAGAAGCTTTTTTCCAAGTACGCAGGACCATTCGTCATTACTCAGTGCCTGAGTGACGTCACTTACGTTGTTGCGAAAGTGACAGCTCAGAACCGGCGTTCGCGTAAGACGCAAATTGTCCACATTGCCCGATTGAAGCCCTATAACAACCGACCGCTTCTACTCTCTCGGTGAGCTTCGTCTTGCCCGGAAGAAAATGTAACGCGGACTGAAAGAGCGAGAAAGAAGAAGAGGTAAAACGCTCTCGAGCGATGGTGATTCGGTAGTGACGGTTGAGAGCTGCCATTTTCAGTGTAAATAAACCCATCACATCCGTAATAATATTATGATTACTATGCCCGGGAGATCTATGAAGCGTTCAAGATCCATTCCATTGATCCATCATGTGTAAGCACACGGTCCATCGTGCTGACTGAGATCAGTTATCAACGTGATTGAACGTTTCTGTTTCATCTACTAGTTTGAGATGCAGGCGCAGTGCCGCCTTTCGTTCATTTGCCTTCTTTTCCCTTTTCTAAGGCATATATTTGTGCTCGCATGAAATAAATGCTCATGTTGTTAGCTCAGCGATCTGTCCTGTTGCCTTTCTTCTTCTCTCATATAGCCGTTTTTTTTACTACGAATTCATTTCATCCTCGTGATTTAGACTATGATGTCCTTAACACCTGTTTGTTTCCTAATATACTTGTGACACTAATGATCGTCAATCAAAGTGAATTTTCTTTTTTTTTTCATCCTTGAACCTTTTATCTGTCAAGTGTAGGCCCCTGTGCTTAGCTTTTTGTTTTGTTAGTCATATGCTTTGAATAAATGGCTTGTTAAAATTGATTTGTCTTTTGGGGGTGTGGTGTTAAAAATACAGACATATAGGAGGTGCTTGTCACTCAGTGGAGGTCTTGTGCTTCCTCTTGTTTTCAGGCTGATCTCAAAGTTGTGAATGACGCGAAGGGTGGCACAGTCTACAGGGACCACCTACCTCTCCTAGGTAAGCTGCCCATGCCTTAAAGTGACCAGTGTAAACTGTTCAGTGGTGAAATGCTGTTGTGCTGGTTAACAAATTGCTCACAGATCCTGACAAGGGGCGTTGTACCCAAGTAAAAATGAAGTTAATAGTCACTTTTTTCAATTCACTCTTTAAACCGAAGGATGGCTATTCAAACCTGTAATTAGTATTTCATTACATATACAATTTCATTATTTCATTACACATACAATTTTAGCCTGTGTTTACACTTTATTTGCTAACAACACAATGCAATTGGTGGAATCAGGTTTTGTAAGTAGCTGTGCTCAAATTTTGCATTGTGTAGTATCGTAATTGTTGGCGAATTTTAAGTGCAAAGCATTTCTTTGCTAACCAAAGGCACTATGACCATTGCTATTTATCTATCTAGCTACCTACATCTGGGGGCTTTCATGGATGCCCTCTTCACTCGGTATATACACCTGAATTGACGTGTGAGAACGTGAGGCCATGACAAACAGCAGGTCACGACATGAATATTATGACATGCCTGTCTTCTATGTCATGATGCCCTTGGTCCAAGTCTCATGTGGCCCATACTGCATTTACTCGAATCTAGGCCGACCCTGGTTCTAAGCCAAATCCTAAAAGTTCGAAGCCTGGAAAAAAGAAACAAATAAAAAACCTTATCTCGACTGTTGGCCGAACAAAACAGCTAAGAGAGCATTCACAAAGAGAAAACATATATTGAACATGAAGATAAAACAAAGCAGTTGGTTCATCATGCAAATAACTTGAGAAACACACAACCGCTATTCCTGTTGTATGTTTATTTGTTGTTTTTTTTTCGCATTGTTCTTAGTTATTGACATCATAAAGATGACACGCTTGCCGATGCTGCACTTATTCCGAATCATTGTTGCTGCTTCCCTCATCGGTGACTTCAAACAGTGTGCAACCCTCAGTGCCATAATGTGCATTGGATATGCCACACTTCTTAAAGGAGTGCACAATCGCACAATCAAAGTTCCCGGGTTGTCATCCCATGCTGCAGTGCCTTCAGCGATGCACATTTTTTTCTTCCACTCTTAAGTCCCGCCTGGCTTGAATGTTGGACAACGACTCAGCAGCTAGGACAACTTTCCTTTTATAAGAGGCACTAAAATGACACCAACTGTTTGGCGCCATTGAGCTATGCCACACACAGACCACTCGAAGCGCGGCTAGAAATGACAACCGGCTCGCCTGCCTCAACACTCACCACGAAAATCAAAATGGCGGCCTCACGTGTGTACTTAAGCCAGGTGTTGGCTTGGCTAATAACGTCTACAATGCAGTCTAGGTAGCGCTAGTTGTGCGCCATTTTTCTCAATGAAAAATAGAGAGTTTTTAAAAATCTTCACACCTAGGCTGACCCTGGAGTTTGATACAAAGAAATATGAAAAAAAAAAACTATTGACCTAGATTTGAATAAATACAGTACCCGCATACCACGGGCCATGCTACGTGAATGTGCGCCACAAGCGGAAGCCAAGAATAGCCAAAATATGCATTCAAGATTTAAGGCAGTGTTAGTAATTGGTGGGTTTTCACATGACAAAAGCATGATGTCATCATGAGGGATGCCATAAAGGGCAGACCATGTCTTAATTGTGACCACGTGAGGCTTCATTTTGGTCACGTGTGCTCAAACATCATTATAAAAAAATTTGTATCTAACAGCAAAATAACTTTGTTATATCCAAAAATTTATTATAAATGTGTATTTCTAACATAAGTATTGCAAGGCTATTTTTATTTACTGCGTTATAACCGATGTTTTGTTGTATCCGGGTTCATTTTATCGAGGTTTCAGTGTATTGCCATAATCTAAATGTGATTGCTTTCATTGGGAATCGAACCGACGACCTCAAGCTTGGCAGCGCAACACCTTACGTCCTAAGCTACCACAGCCGGTAATTGGTCAAGATGCCTTGTGGGCCCTAAATAAAATGAGTAGATACCGTTTTTCTTTCTTTTTCATGTGTTTCTATGACGCTCTGTATGTCAGTGGGGATTATCATTTCACAATTTTTGAGCATTTAATCGCCTTACTGCAAACGTCTTTGTATCTCTCACTCTTAGGAGAACAAGGACCCGGTCGTTCTGGAGGTGTGGGCTTCCAAGTCGGCGACCAAGTGAATGTAGACTTGGATCTTGAAATCGTTCAGTCACTTCAGCACGGCCATGGTGGCTGGACAGACGGAATGTACGAGGTGTGTGCGGTCTGCTCGGCATGCATGCTGCTGCGAGGTTTCATTATCAGGGGGCCCTGTTATTATCCGTAGAGTTTCGTGTCAGTAGACTACAAGGAACTCTGGTGCTAGTGTCTATGGGAGTTGCAAGGCATGGGGCTTCAGCCAACATGGGAATGGTGGGCAGTACGTGATTTGACCACGCTACGTTCTCTCGTCTCAATGTGGACTGCTGCCAATCTGTTGAAAGTGAAAGTGCGAGTAGTGTAGCGAATTGGATAGAAAAAAACAAGGAAGTAAGATAAAACACACAGAATGCAACGTTGCTCTGTGTGTGTGTGTGTTCTTTCCTTCCTGCAAGACAAAGTTTAGCAACAGTTCAGCAGTCCCATTTCAGCACCTTTGCCTTTTTTGGGCTCACGTATTCATATTGACTGTAGAGGTTCATATTGAGCTGTTTTTTTTGCCCGAAACAAAAGCTGAAACACGAGAGTAAACGGAGCCACAAGTGCGTATCAAGCCGCTAGCATAAAGAATAGGCCAATTCATTTTCCTAACCATCATTCTCGTGGTGTCTGAATGATTGCAGTGCCAGAGTTTTATCCGGCTAATATTGCTAGAAACTGTGCTGTTGTCAGTTTAACACGCTCGCTGACGCATTACCTTTAAGCAGGATGCAATGTCCAGTGCGAGCCTCTTTTAAAGTGATCACAGTCTTCTCTGCTTGTGGACACCGAAAATGATACTGCAATTGTGCGTCTTTATCGATTAGCAGTAGAACAAGCCACTAAGACAGTGTGAAAATGTCTGGTTTAGTAATTCCCAAGCAGCATTGCTGCCAGCGTTTTCTTCTGAAATCTCAAATCTATTTTTTCAGTGTGAATGACTTTTTCAATATTGTAGAAAAATAACTTGGAGATGCAGTGTAAACTGTCTGTCTCATTGGTGTGGCTTTAAAACAAAGTAACGTTTCAGTCTTCTCACTTGCAGTTTTTGAAGCTCCAGTCATTTGTATTGGTGGCATGAAACACTGAAACATGGCTGTGAGCAAGATCTGTCAAATGGATGATTCTGTCATCTCGTTGTTGCGATTTTTTTGCAGTAAACACTGAAACGTCTGTGAGCAAGATCTGTCAAATGGATGATTTCGTCATCTCGTTGTTGCGATTTTTTTGCAGTGTCTCGGAACAACAGGCACAGTGATTGGCGTTGATGAAGACCACGACATAGTGGTTTCCTATCCAAGTGCTAACAGGTACGGAGTGTTTTGGAGCTTGAAATTGTGCATTCGTGAACACCAGGCTTGTGTGAATATTCGAATGCTTCGAATGTTCAAATGAATATTGCTTCATTTGAATTCACTACGATTCAAATTTAAATTACTCAGAATTTTGAAATATTTGAAACGAACAAATAGATTTATACAGTCGAACACGGATATATCGAACTTGAAAGAGATCACGAATCAGTTCGAGATTTGAAAAATTCCATATAAGAAATATACAGGCCCCGAGAGCTTATCTGTAGCGAACGATCACCTACAATAGGCGCATTCAAGAATGACAACTAATTCCGCACACATGCCGCAACAGAATAATTTATTTGCGCGAAAAAATCGCTAATCTTGGCCTGCCTTTTTGTTTTTGAAATGTTGAAGACACTAGTCTCGATCTTATCAAGGCTGTCCAGGTGTGACAGCCCGGTTTCCTCCATGTGGCCGATACAATAACGAATGATGCCAAACGCTGCCGCCTCTTCAGCGGCAGAGTATGTGCGTGTAGCCAGGGCCTTGTCCGAACAATCCTCCTCGTCACATGAGCTGTCGGCCTGGGCATCCTGGGTTCCTGCGACCGTAGTTACTAGGTCGTCGTCAGCGAGGCCTGCAACTGCCTGGACATTGCAGTTCGCTTCCACAAAATCGTCCGCAGACACTTTGTGTGACGACCACTCGCGAAATGCGTAGTCCTTGTGCTCGTCGTCGTCTTCACCAGTTTCCGCAAGTTCTGCCGTCTCGTAGCTTGCCTTGCGGAAGCAGTTGACCACTGTTTCCGTCTTCACGTCTCGCCAGGCACTAAAGATCTCCAGGCCACTCCTTCGTCATCCACTGCTGGATGTCCTGGCTGCTGACAGCTTCGCTTTTGCCAGAAGTGGTTATGCCAACGATGTCGTAGCGCTGCACAAATTGGTGAAACCACCCGGTGTTGTCAGCGAGATTGTTTCACTGTGTGCAGCTTTCACTGTGTGCAGCTTTCACTGTGGGCAGCTTTCACTGTGTGCAGCGGCAAGCCATTTAGCCTTGGCCATCCGCGTTGGCCATTCATCGGAATGTTCGTAGTATCCTGAAGTCGTCCACGACGGTCAAACATTCCTCACCCGCCTCAACACGCTGAATAGCCTTCAACTTCGTCGCAAAGTCAAGGGTCTCGCGCTTCTCGACGCTGGCCATAGCTACATGAGAAGTCGACAACAAGGAGTCCACTGCGGTTTTGCACACTACGCACGCGAAAGAAAAATGCTGCACATGCGGGCTATCTGCGAGGTCAACAGCGAAAGGGGCGAGCTGTGGTGGTTGGCTGACCAAGCTCGCAAAGCAGCAACAAAAAATAAAAGAAAAGGCAAAAGGAGGAGGACGTCGGCTCCTTCGTTCCTACTCTCAAAGCCGACGGGCGCGTGGAGAAAACCTGAGAGAGAGAAAGAGAAATGAAAAAAAAAAAAAACAAGAAAAGAACGGTTCCGCCCTGTCGCCCTTATCTTTTTTTCGAGCGTTTCGGGTTTTGAGGGAGGCATGGTGCTGTGCGGAGGTCGCTGGGCTGTGAGTGCCAAAATGCACCTTCCAACTGGCGCGCGAAGCTGGGCTGCCGCGGAAATCGCGGAGCATGGCGAGTGCCGAAGTGCACCTTCCAGCTTGTGCGGTGTTCGACATATTTGAAGGGGGATGGAAATACTGTTCAATATAAACGTGCGAATTTCTATACTTTTACGAAGGAATTTCAAAGGGATAACTTAAGAGTTCGATATACGCGAAAATTCAATATACAGTAGTTTCGCAATAATTCAAACTCTGATAATTCAAACTTTTGATTAATTCAAACAAAATTCAATTTTTGGTTGGTCCTCTATTTTTTCAATGTATTTAAAAGCCTCTTAATTCAAATTCCATTATTCGGTTATTTCATACTTTTTGCTGGTCCATACCAGAAAATATCAGTTGCTTTCCCACTACCATTTAAAAATTTGTCTGCTTATATAATCCGAACAGTCTAAAAATGAAAAATAAGCTCCTCAGGCCTTCAAGGAAAAAATGCTTTGCAAGTAAACAAATGTTTGAAACAAAGCACACGCATGGTAAACCGTGATGCTTCTCAACTGGTATAGAGAGCTTCGTGCTGAAGGCTCATACCTATAGCAATGAAGCAGTTGGCAATTGACAATTGCTTTGAAAGGTCTAATCTGCAGTAAATGGCCAATAAACTTGTCGACTTTACACCTCTGCTTTCTGTTCACTGTGTGCATGCAGTTAGGGCTTAAAAGGAAACAATTTTAAAATGTGATATAATCAATGCCTAATCATGATTTCGGGTGTCAGCCCACCCAGAGTCATCTATCTGAGAACTTTGATAATTCAAACTCCTTGATAATTCAAACAAAATTCAGAGGTTCCTTTGAGTTCGAATTAACAAGAGTCGACTGTATGTGGGTTCGATATGTCCGTGTTCGACTGTATTAGTCCTGATGTAACTTTTCTCTAAAGGTGGTTTCACTGTTATAAAGGAGTGCTAAGCGGTGAAAACATTTATACAGGAGAAATTCACATTGCCGTGAAGTTTGACTTCAACGTTAAATGAGCATATTACCTTCACATCGATTCATTATTTTTTAAGTTTTAAAGCTTGTTATATTGGCTTATATGCTCTAAGTATAGTAAATTTTTAAGAGTAACATACTTTACAGTTTATCACTTGCATTCTATGAATATCAAATCCTGCTACTGGTCATAGTTGATTACACTTCCTTCGAAAAAAAAAAAAAAGCATGGCATTTGCGCAGGCCTCACTTCAATTTGAAAAAAAAAATGTGTTGGTCAGTTGAATCATAAAAAATATACACAGTTTTTTTCATTATATGTGATATCAATTCGAGACCGAAATCGCGAACTTAAATTTCACTATTCACACAAGCCTAGTTAACACTTTTGAATTGTTGAGTTTTCCTTCCCTGGGGGGTTTACTTATTCCCAACCCGATAGCCCAGCTCTTCTGCCAGGAAACAAAGGATCGTTACTTTTGAGGGATCACACTTATTTGTGCGTCAGTGACCACACTGCCACTGTTCGTGGAGCTTGATCAGTGTGTCGTCTCAACATTTACCAGATGTAGCAATTTGCAGCATCATTTAAAAAGAGTGTGCAGACTTCAAGGAACGAGCAATGGAGCCTTCGTAAAAGATCCAGTGACATTGATAGCGCATTTTGTGTGGGCATAAGTTATTTACGTCTTTAACTCGCACGTGTTTTCACAGCAAGAGTGTTTTTGCGGATGTCATTTCCGATGGAGGCGGAAATGTTGTAGGCCCGTGTGCTCAGATTTGGGTGCACGTTAAAGAACCCCAGGTGGTCTAAATTTCCGGAGCCCTCCACTACGGCGTCTCTCATAATCATAAAGTGGTTTTGGGACGTTAAACCCCACATATCAATCAATGTTTTTGCGGATGTGGCGAGGTTTTCATATGTAGCTTTGCTAAGATTGTTCTTTTAATCTCTGAGTGGTAATGAGCGTCATGAGCGTAGTGCAGTCGAACCTTGCAATAAAGTTGCACAATACACGAAAATAACTTTGGGATATCCAAGTCATTGCAAGTACATACGCTCAAACCTCATTATAACAATGTTGCTTCTTACTAGAAAATAAGTTTGTTATATCCAAAAATTTATTATAAAAGTTATTCTTAACACTGTGTATTGCAAGACTACTTCTTTATTTGCTTCGTTATAAATAATATTTAGTTATATCCGTTTTCGTTATAATCAGGTTTGAGTGTATTATCTAAAGCTGTAATAAGGGCGAGATTATTCATCATTTAGGGATAATTTATTATATGTTTTGTTATAACATGGTGTGACTGTATGCTCTTTTTCATATTTATTTATTTATTTATTTATTCAATACTGCAGACTCAAGGTCCAATCAGGGTGGTAATACGTATACAAATATAAATAAAATATTTGCAAAACGAAACAATAAAGGGCAAAGAAGGTTGTCTGGTAGGGTAATTCATTACTCACATGTATTAGTAAGACAGTTCTATTAACATATGGTTCTTGGAAAGTACTTATACATCAGTAGGTCTGTGCGAGCAAAATATGGGATCAAGGCCTTTGGGTGGTGGTGTCGGGTGGGTCGGCTACTAAGTGGTGTCAAATACGGGGATGGGTCTAGAGCTAGTTTTTTGTTCAAAAGTTGATCAAGGAATTCTAATCTAGCTTTTTGTCTTCGCGTCTGCAGTAAGGGAATGTTGTTGGCTAGCATTAAATCTCAGAGTGAGTCTAACGTGGAGTACTTGAATATAAAACTAACAGCTTTTCATTGAATACGCTCAAGAGTGTATATATTACGTTTTGTATAAGGGTCCCATACTATGTTCGCGTACTCTAGTTTTGCTCGCACAAGGGCAGTGTAACAAAGTAGTTTAATATTCGTGGGAGCACTTCGAAGTTTATGTTTACGAAGACATAGTGAAAGGCAGGTGAACAAATATTATCAATATGGAGATTCCAAGATAAGTTAGAAGTGAGTGTCACACCAAGGTATTTGTGGGAGTTTACTTGTTGCAGTGGGGAAGACACTAATATGTATGTATATGATTGTGGATTCTTTTTGCGAGTCACTGGAAGGCATATACATTTGTTTGTGCTGAGAAACATTCCCCATTTGTTGCACCATTCATATATATTGCAAAGACTAGTGCTCAGATCGTTGAAATCGTTATTCGAACGTATTTCTTTGAACAAAACACAATCATCTGCAAACAATCTTATTTCTACACTAGGGTGAATAACATCAACAATATCATTGATATACAATAGAAAAATCAAAGGGCCTAACACACTGCCCTGTGGTACGCCCGATGTGACTGGAAGACAGTCCGAATATTGGCCCCCTACATCAACGTACTGTTTGCGATTATTTAAATATGCAGAAATCCAACAAAGGAATATTTCTGGTATACCTATTGTGCTAAGTTTGGAAATGAGTTTCCTATGGGGAACTTTATCGAAGGCTTTGCAGAAATCTAAGAAGAGAATATCTGTCCTACCGTGCCTATTGATGTTTAATGCAAGAGAGTGAAACAGCGTAACGAGTTGAGTTACAGTATGCCAAAGTACTAACCAGTAAGCTTTCCTCTTGAAAATTTAATCTTGTTGAGAACATTTACGGTTGACTTTGTGAGCTTGTTTTGGTGATCGCGACCCTTTGGAGGCTGTGTGTGCACTCTATTATTGCATGTTGAGGAAGGTACTGCGGTCTCAAATGTTGGATTCATCACTGTGCCCATACGGATGCTTCGTCGTTGCCCTCAGGTGGACGTTCAACCCGGCCGTGCTGACTCGCGTCAACACCGCATCGACTGCGTCAACGTCGGCAGCGAGTGGCAGTGGCGTTGGGGATGCAGCCTCATCGCAGCAGTTTGCCGTCGGTGACCTGGTGCAGATCTGCAGCGACCTCGAACGCATCAAGATCCTCCAGCGGGGTCACGGGGAGTGGGCCGAAGCAATGACTCCCGTGAGTTGGGCTTGGCAGCATTCGTGGACATTGCGCTTTTGGGCTTCGCTGTTTAGAGTTTTGGTGCATGCAGGATTCTCACTTTTTTTATTTTTTCATAAAGAATTTCAGTAGTTCAGCAACGTATACTGCTGTACATTTAAAGGTCATTGTGTCTGACGATTCAGAATACATGGTCTTCATGATACCAAAGTGAGTGCAGACTTGAGTTGTCTAACTGTTCCCCGTGGCACCTTGCACTTTTTTACACCCCCCCCCCCCCCCCTGCGTAGTACACGCACCCCCTACATTCATTCGCTGCAGTCCTGCTAACCGACACCAGGCGCCTTCTTACCCGTTGGATCTCTCCTATTTTTAAAAATAATTATGCAAACCCCCTTGGCCACCTCGGCTCGCTCCCTCACCTTTGCCTGTTGCTGCATGCTGTAGTGTTTTTCTTACTGTGTGTGCGCGGCAAGTTTCCCATCTTTTTTATCTGTGCGCCACAGCGGGGTTCACGAACGGTGCAAGTGTAGAGACGTTGCAGCTGATAAGCACACAGTGAGCGAAGTTTACGAAACTGCCTGTACTAACCGATGGTCACTTCCTGCAAATACGTTTGAAGCTTCAACGCTCAACCTCGTGCAAGTGATTTTCGAGCAAAGACAACAGGATTTGCTGCCGTGAAGGATAATTCGTCCCTATAGAAAACCAGAAAAAATCGCTTGTCGCCCAGAAAAGATAGTGACAATTTTGATAGCACCCCCTATTCTCGCTTCGCTTGCTATCCGAGCGTACAGGAACTTTCATGTGGAAGCGAGGTGGCGGCCCTATTTTGTCGTTAATCTTGTTATCGATGGTTTGTTTTGATGCTTCGAAAGTAGCTTGCTACAATGTTGGTTACTTGCTACAATGTAAACGGCAGCGACGGAATCGTCGTCGAGGTCGTCGTGTGAGCTTGCCGCAAAGTTGGCAGAGTGCGTCGTAGTGCACACTTCTGGGCTTTCTTCGAGATCACAGCAAATACCACTGTTGCAGTTAAATGATTGCGAAAAAATAGCCGCAAAATGCTTTTACGGTGTGCGCAGGCGGTGCAGGGACAGTTTGAAGAAGATAGCACCATCAACCACTGAAGTTGAGTAAAGTGCAACAAATAAGCTGTTTCCAAACAGTGTATGCATATGTCAATAGTGAAAGGCTAAGTGACCTAACATTTTTTGCATTACCGCATTTTTTGCTCCTCCCGAAAAGTTTTCATTAAATTTGCCTTGCATAATAAATGCACTTCCAACTTTGCTCCGATTTTCTGAGAAAAAAGTGCGCTCATTACGGGAGTAAATACGGTATATTTTTAACAACATTTAAGTAAAATGTAAATAAAATTCTCAGCAATCTGGTTTCAGTACAGTCCCATGGATGGACGTGGTTTTAACCACATTCATTCATGAATAGATATTTGAATGAATGTGGTTTTAACATAACAGCATTAATGAGCAGTGCAGCTCATTTAACAGAAATTTGGTTGCTTGTGGCCTCTTTAGTTGGGTGCGATAAATCAGTGTTGGCCATGAGTGAACATTCGAAGTAGATGCAAATCAAGGTAGGAACCAGAGTGTGTGTGCACTTTGTCTTTTCTTCCAAGCACAGTTTAGGTCTCCACCAATAAGCGAAGGCAGGCTAGCGATTGGGAACGCGATAGTGTGTGTTGTGTATGTCCGTGTGCGTGTGAGCATGTGCGTGCACAGGTGGAGACATTGTTTATTGCATTCGAATCTTAAAGGCAAAGTTTAAAGGTCCCCCAATATTTTTTTCAACCTCCCGCTTGCCTCCTCATCGGTTGTTCTGCGCAGACCCTCGGCAAGATAGGCAGAGTGCAGCAGATTTACCATGACAATGACCTCAAGGTGGAGGTGTGTGGTACCTCCTGGACCTACAACCCTCTTGCCGTTACAAAGATGGCTTCAGATGGCGCTGTTGCCGGTGTGTCCAGTGGAGGTGAGTGCCCTATTTAACACAAATTATGTCATTCTTTAAGCAGGGGTTTATAAAGTAAGGCCATGGAGTGTTAAATAAAGTGGAAAAGCAAAGGCGACTACATCAACTCATTATTGTAATTGATTAACTATTAAACAGCCACGGCATTATGCTACTGGTTGCGAGGAGGCGGGTTTGATACTGGGCTTCAGCAGTCTAATTTCGAAAGGGTTCAATTTCTAAGATGCACGTGTTCATGCATGTGCAAAGCTCCAGCAGACTAGACATTTACGTTTTCTTTTCGTTTCTGTTTTTGTTCAGAGCGCCTGAGCGCGTTGCTCAAGAAACTGTTCGAGAGCCACGTTTCCGGAGATGTGAACGAGGAACTGGTCAAGGCGGCCGCCACCGGCGACGCGCAGAAGTGCGAGGAAATCTTGAAACACCCGGAGGCCAACGTAAGCGGAACTTATCAACTGCCATGTTATGTTTGTGCAGTCGTTCACGAGTTCGTAAAATGTATCTCTGCTCACGACCACTGCCGTCACACGCACATAGAATTTTAGATGCGGAGCATCTTATACTCGCGCCTTGTAGTGCGCCGTCCGCACCGCTTCTCGAACATTCGACAGCTGACGCACGCGCATGCGCCGTCGCGCCGTCGCCCACTCTTCCACCATCTGTGCATCCCTTCCTCCTCTACACACCGCGCGCGCTTCACTCCTCCACCATCTGTGCACCCTTCCTCCTCTACACACCGCGTTCGACATCTACAATTCTCCTGATTCTCCAGTGGACGCGCATGTGGCGTCGCGCTTCGAGAACATTCAACAGCTGACAGTGCATGCGCCGTCGTGCTGTATATATACTCAAGGTCGGCGCTCGCTCGCTCAGTTGCCGCTCGTCGGTTGGTTTGTACGGCGCGTCGACGTCCAAGGTCGCGGTGAAATGAATTCCAACGAATCCACAAACACAATGATCGACGTCCCTTCGACCAGCGCCGCCCTTTCGCATACGTGTGTACGTGTTCACTCATTTACCACCCCCTCCTACAACCACGTTAACCAATTTAGCCATCGACCCAAGTAAGTCGCAATTTAACACCCCATTTCACAACCACGTTAACCAATTTAGCCATCGACCCAAGTAAGTCGCACTTTAACACCCCGTTAACCAATTATATGGTCCGCATCCTCCTCAGTGTTCCCCCGAGGGAAGCTGCGGGCAATTTTTTTTATAAATGCTCCATCAAATAGTGCTTGCTTACCTTATTTACGCGATTATATGTCGACTTGAATGTAAATCGACCCCTTAATGTCGCACTGCACAAGAAAGACAAAAAGTAAGACAGCATGAGCACATTTCATTAAAAAAATTTACTTACGATGTCTCCGAAAAAAAAAAAAAAAAAATGTTTCACGGTGCTGTGCTAAGGTGGCTTCACGGCATTACTTGAAAGCTGCGCAGAAAAGCTAGCTTTTTCAGAAACTTTACAACCGATATTTTCAGAAACTTTACAACCGAAACTAGTTTTCAATTCTAGGTCACCCCCAACTTTGGATTTCAAATTAAAACAAAATGGGTCGACCTGCAATCGTGTAAATGTGATATTTTTTAAGCACATCTTCATTGGTTTCAGATTGTTGATTTTCCCATACTGACACATGTTGGATCGCTCATTAGAGGTTGGAAATCAAGATGGGACCCGACAGATGGAAAAACATAGTGGGATAATCAGGGTGAACAGTGGAAGTGCCTCAGACAGGCTGGCCGACATTTCGATAGGAGGACCTATTTTTGTCAAAAGACTTAACTTTGATAAAGATAGGTCCTTCTATCGAAACGTTGGCTAGCCTGTCTGAGGCACTTCCACTGTTCATCCTGCTTATCCCACTTGTTAGAGGTTGCAAATTTAAACGTATTAGTAAATTTTATCCAGGATTGCTATGTCCTTTATTAGGCAAACTTCAAGCTTTAGGCAGTAAAAACGAATTTGTAGTTTTCAGTAGGTGTAATATTTACACCAGCTGTCTTTTACGTGTAAAGGGAAAGTGTGCTGTAGTTCTGTAGATAGAGCTTACATTTTTATTTTAAGCTTTAGCCGATTGTAGATGCTGTGTATGATTCTTTGAAAGGGGTCGCCAACCTTTTGTGGTGTAGGGCCAAGTTTCACGAAGCTGACACAACGCAGGGCCGAATGGCGAAACGGGGAAAGGTGCGAGGCTTGGCAGTCAAAACGAGAAAGTTTGGCTAATTGACAATAATTTACAAAACTAGATGAGAAATCATTTTTGTATTCAGCATGTATGTCACACAGTTGCTATGAAGTATAGGTGACAAGTAAAAATATTATCTTAGGTCTACACTGCCATGTTGGCTTTCGGGCAACGATATGGGAAGGGCAGCGGGGTTCGACGTCATGCCGGAGACAGCATAACAGTGCCGCATAACAGTCGCAAGCTGCAAGCCCACGGCTTGCAGCTTGCGAATTTCTGGTTTAAAATATACTACCCTTTGACAAGTGTTGGTAGACTACATTTCGTGCTTGCGAGTGTTTCGATGTTATTGCACGGTATACCATATATGGTAGCTACTACTAGTTTCTCAGCTTAACTTATGCATTTTGCTGAGAAACAACAAACTACGCCTTTTTGTTGTTTACTGGCGAGTAGGCAGTAAAAAAAAAAATGTGGCAGTACATAGCTGTACTATTGTGCACAACAAGATTTTCCAAATTTTCTAATACAGTACAACGTTGTTAACTCGTATCTCACCGGACTGGCAAAAATTTCCTGAGTTAACCAAATTCCACATTGTTGAATGTGCCATGAAAACAAAAGGAAAATGGGCATCAACAAACCTTTATTTAATGGAAAACTGCGTTATTTTTGTCTGCCTCGTCATTGTGAATTAAGATAGAATGATCTTCTTCAACCCCATCAGGTGATAGTGTGCACACTCGCTTTTGCAAGATTTGATACGTGAACCAATGCGTCGTTCGTGCATTTCACTTTTAATAGACACTGGATATGCCAACAGCATAAGGGCTTCCGCGGGATAGTGCCTAGTGCCACCTAGACACTTTACTTTCATTCACTATCATCACGATCATACTCTGCTGCAGTTGTTCGTGCTGTTTTGATTTCTCTAAAACTCCGGGACTACTGTTGGTTGCGGCAAGCAGTGCTTGAGCCTCCAAGCCACTGAGAACGTGCAACTCGAAGCATGGAGTGCCAGTGGCTCTCTTTGGAGTTGTCCGAGTTAACTGGTGCGCAGCTGAATTCCTCCGAATTGACGAGCATTTGACACAACTGAGGTATACTTAGTTTTGCCGGGACAGCACCGCGAGTTCAAGTTGACTGAATCTTGGTGTTAACAAGATCCTGATAAACAAGGTTTTACTGCAATTATGCTTGGTTTGCTCAATTGGCGCATTTCCTTGAAAGTTTGGCATAATGTGCCGTTTACCATGCGAGGCGTAGGAGGAAAGCTCAACTGCTCACGTGAAATACTGAGTAATTCGAAGGCTTAGCTATGGACACTGTGTGGGAACGTTTGTTCATATACGATTTCCAAACAGTTATCAGCTCCCCTTTCTCTTATTAAGTAATTTGTTTGATTCTGTAAACATAATTTCAGATTTAAACTTAGCCACACTCTTGCCTTGATATAATTAATGGAGACTTAATGAATTATCGTTTATAAACAAGTAGATGACAAATTGTCTTGTTATGATACAGTGTTATAAATAAATATTCATGACAAATTTTCAGATATGATGTACTTGTAGTCTTGTGAGTTTAGGCTTCATTTTAATGAGGGCTGAGTGTACACATAGCTTGCCATCTGTTGTTGATTTGCTGAAATGCTTGTTCTGTGGCAATGTGGTGAATCGGTCATTTTTAAAAGGACACACAAAAAGAAAAGGCCACAGGGAGAGCACTTCGAACTATAGGGAACTTGTTTTTCTCGATGCCCAGGTGAATGGGGTGTTTGCGAGTCACACAGCTCTTCAGGCGGCCAGTCAAAATGGGCACGTTGAAGTCGTCAAGATTCTGCTGCGTCACAGCGCCGACGTTGAAATTGAGGTGATATGTTCCTCCATGTTGAAGTGAACTTACGCTTTCCATCTTCTTCTCCATACAATCTTCTCTATATACTTTTCTGGGCCATTTTAAAATTTTCAATCCAGAGAAAAAAAGTTCTATTCTGTGGCTCTTAATTATAAGTAAGTAACGACTGGACAAGAACCTTGAGGGCAGTTGATAAGCTAACGGTGCGAAAGTGAACATTCAATGGAAAAATGAAAGCCAGGGCTCACTTCCAACTAGTTTATCTTTTCAAAAAAAAAAAAAAAAGGGAAGCATTTAAAGGTTGCATGAGACAATTAGAACAATATGGCAGGCACCAAGTAATATGAAAAGTGAAATAAATTTGACACTGAAAGTAGTACACAAGAAATTTATACGAAATGCTCCAAAATGATGAATGAGAGTCAATATAATGTGCATGGTAACTTGTGGACTTTCCACATTTTTCCAAACTCATAACCTTTAATTGCTTTTTAGATGGAATGCTTGAAGCTATATTGACATGCGATGCAACATGCCATTATGACACAGTGTGAGATGACTTGGCACAGGTCGTGACACCAAATGTTTTCTGTGGGTGACATGTTGATTTGATAAGTCACCAGATGACGCATAGTGACACCGAATGTGTTTAAACATGGTGCATTTGGTGACTTGTGACAGATGTTAAAACATGACGCATTTGGTAACCTGTGACAAGCGTCACATGGCAGTGGCATGCATGTACATTAAAGCGCAAGATAACACGGGACTCCAAAAGTCTTACAATGTGCCAAGTTTATTGTCACGTGCCATCTTGGGGACGCAATGTGTCGATATGACACAATGTGTCGTGACATTGAATGTTTGACATTGGTGACACGTTGATTTGATGACGTGTCATCGAATGACACAGGATGACACTAAGTGTGTCACGACACATTTGGTGACCTGTGACAGATTGCTTGTGTTATGTCACACCAAATGACAAGATAACACTAGACTCCAAATTTGTCATCTTAGATGCCTCGAAAATTTCATCCTTCGCATGATTGGTCTGTCCTCAGCATGATTTATCTGCTCTTAATTTTTTTCATCATCCTGTGACAGGACAAAGATGGTGACCGAGCCGTGCACCACACTGCTTTCGGAGATGAGCCGAGTGTGATGGAGCTTCTGGCTCGTGCCGGTGCCGACCTGAATGCGCGCAACAAGCGTCGCCAGACTCCCCTGCACATTGCAGTCAACAAAGGTCACATGGGCGTCGTCAAGACCTTGCTCGACCTCGGATGCCACCCGAGTCTACAGGTGAGCTGGGCCTTGTGTTGGTTGAAAGAGCTCTGAACATGTTTTGACACTCAACAAAGCAACGAAATTGTTGGTGTATGTTCTTGTTGAAATATGCTTAGTATGACAGTTACTTGAAGGACTAAAACACAATGTAGAAAAAATTAATGGATGTATGTGCCACGAACACGTGCTCCTCTTCCTTCGTTGTCTTTTAGTCCATTGAGTAAATATCATACTAAGTGCATATCGACACCAATGTTTTAACTTCAAAGAGCAAATGAAGGTTGTAGGAGATAGAACTATTAATTTCAACTACAATTACAGAACTATTAGCCACCGTATTTACTCGCGTAATGAACACACTCACATAATAAGCGCATCCCCAACCTCAGTCATCACAATTTGGATTTTTTCGTCTCCGCGTAATAAATGCACCCCCTACATTCATTTGCTGCAGTACCGCTAACCAACACCTGGCACCTCCTTGCCCGCTGGATCTCTTCTCTTTTTTATTATTATGCCGACCCAGGTCGGCTCGCTCCATGTCACCCTTCGCCCGCTGTCGCACATTGTATTATTTTTGTTTTTATCTGTGCGTGGCATGTCGCCTGTCTTTTTCAATTATCTGTGCATCACAGCGGGGTTCACAAACGGTGCGAGGGTGAGACATCGCAGCTGATAAGCACATAGCGAGCAAAGGTCACGAAACTGTCTGCCCCAACCGAGGGTCGCATCCTGCAACTCGATTTTCGAGCGACGACGAAAGGATTTGTTGTCGCCATAGCTGTAGCGAAGGGCCATTCGTGGCCATCGCGTTGCAGGTTTCTGGGAAACCGGATGAAAATCGCTTGTCGCCCAGAAAAGATCGTAACCAATTTCGCAACATGATAGCACCCTCGATTGTCGCTTTTGTTGCAATTCGCTCTTCATGCTTGTTATCCGCACGTACTTCAAGGAATGGACTTCTCGTGTGGACAGCGAGACGGCGACCATAATTTGTCGTTAGTCTCGTTATCGGCGGTCTGTTTTGAGGCTTCTGTAGTTGCTCTCTACAATGTCAAACGACATCGTCGTGGTCGTCGTGAATGCAAGGTTGCCATGAAGTTGGCGAAGGGCATCGGAGCGCACGCTTCTGGGCAGCCCCTGAGATCACAGCAGATACCACTGTTGTGGCTAAAGGATTGCGAGAAAAGGTAGCCGCAAAACGCATTTATGGCGTGGGTGGGGACAGCTTGCAGAAATACAGTGCCCTCAACCATCAAGCATAAGTGAAGTGCAACAAGGAAGCTGTTTCCGAATAGTGTAAGCTTATGCCAGTTGCAAAAGGCTAAGCGACCAAACTTTTTTTTTTTGCAATAATGCAATTTTTTCTCATCCCAAAAGAGTTTTCATAAAATTTACCCTGCATAATGAATGCACCCCCAACTTTGCTCCGATTTTTCTAGAAAGAAAAGTATGTTCATTATGCGGGTAAATACGGTATGTCTGTCTGGCGTTAGATGATACGCTCTACTTAGTTACTGTCGTGGGGAAAAAAAGAGTTTGAAACAGTTATTGGGGGGGTGGTGAAGCACAGACTTGAAAGAAAAATCCACCTGCTTTGCAATGGGACTTCTTGGGAAAGTTTGGTCTTAGGTTGCTTAGGTATGCGTGACTGTGACACGACATAGTCAAAAGTGGACAATAATAAAAAAAGAACAAAAACGGTAAAGAAAGAATAAAAGGAAGGTTGTGTGTGTTACACTTCCATGAAATTGTATTCTTCAGAAATGTGTTCCTAATAACATGTTACGTTGGCCATCTGTGACCTATCCAGAAAATTTTTTGAGGGGACGGGGCTGGGTGCCATTATTCTTTAAGCATGTTCCCGCATGCATGTGTATGTGTGCATGTACAAATTAGACATGTGAAATCTGCAGTCAATCATACCTGAGCAATCGCTTGCTCTGTTATCTACAGGACTGTGAGGGGGACACACCGCTGCACGACGCCATCAGCAAGAAGCGGGACGACATGCTCACCCTCCTCCTGGACCACAGTGCCGACATCACGCTCACCAACAACAATGGCTTCAATGCTCTCCACCATGCGGCGCTCCGAGGCAACCCAAGGTTTGCACGCTTTTCCTTCTGCATGCGCTCGCTTCTTTTCTTTTACAGGTAATGAACGTGATGTGTGGAACGTGCCATCGCAAGCCTTCCTGCATAGCTTGGAACTTGTCGGAATCTGACAATTCGCCATGTTGCTACTGAAGTTACGTTTTCATGTGCATTGTACTCTTGCGAGCTTCATGAACTACAGCGTTAAAGTTCCGAGCAGTTGTCTCCCCCCCCCCCCTCCTCCTTTCAGAAACTTAATAACTTAATATAACTCTCCAAGGTAAAGGAGGGTGTGGGGATAGGGGTGGGGGTGGAGCTGGACACCGAAATTCAAAATGACGTGGCAGTCTTCTGTCATCAGAAGAAAAAAAAAAGAGATACAGTGAAACCTGATTACCGTATTTACTCGCGTAATCCTCGCACTCGCATAATTCTTGCACCCCCCACATCGCCCAAGAAAAATACGATTTCTTTTTTCCTCGAGTAATTATCGCACCCCCAAAAACTGCGCAATAATGTCGTCTGCTCGTTCCAGCCGCTGATGATGATAGCGCACGCCATTTGGCGCCATCTCTTAAGCATCAAGCATACTATTGCACGCAAATTCAATCCAATCCAAGCCAAGCCGAAGTGGCCAGTGCGCGCTGTGGTGTGTTTTGTATGCGGTGTCGGTAATCTTGGCACGTTATGGTGTGATACTGAAGCTACACGGCTGCTTCAAGTTGCAAGTGATAGATGACAATGGCACTAAACGACGGCAACAGGGCCGCCGGTAGGCCCTTCGGAGAATACGAGTTTTGTGATCGCTACTGGTGACGGCAGCTGAAAGCCACCAAGACGCGTTGGGCCTGCCGTGGGCCTAAAATTGGGATTGATGGTAAACTTTATTTCGTCAGACGGAAACTGCGGACGATTCTGTTAAATAGCCATAAGCCCAATACTGACGTCCTACGCTTACCTTTTGAGGGCTCCTGTTGAGCGACGAACGCTACCATTACGCCTGCAACGCCCACAAGCTTTGCGTATGGTATTCTAATTCTCGACTATTTGCTTGCACTTTTTGTGTCTCAAATAAATCTTGCCTTATGTTGAACCTCTGCTTTTATTGTTGAGTTAACTCTTAATTAGTACTTCTCAAAGCTTGCCGTTAGTTGCTGGTGTGAGAATCCCGATTTGCGGCCATTTCGTTTTTTTTTCTTTTTCGCTCGGTACGTTCTCGTGAAAAGTTCTCCCCGCGTAATTCTCGCACCCCCCAACTTAGCATCGCTTTTTCGGCAAAAAAAGTGCGAGGATTATGCGAGTGAATACGGTAGTACGTACTTGCCGGGGAATAACAACGCACTAACCGTAGTATACATTAACCAGCAAGTACATATTCACATCGTCTGACATGTGCCATCCCGCCAACAATGGAATAAGTACAGTGGCACAGCTAATGTTGCCAGCAGTTCCCACCACAAATCTCTTTCTTTCTTTTTACTGAATTGCAGAAAAGATGCTCGCATGAAAGTCCGATAGCACGCGGTGACGATGCCAATGAGCATTTAGAAACTACAGTCGATCTCAGATATATTGAACTCGAAGGGAATTGTGAAATAGTTCAAAATATTAACAATGCGAAAGGCAAAATCTGTATATTCATGAGTGTTGAAGATTGGGCGAGTTGGTTCGTCGTACTTGAACTGGTATAGCGCATCATGGGGAAGAAGAAACGGCCGAGCAGACCGACACAAGAGGACAGAGCACTACTAGCGCTCTGTCCTCTTGTGTCGGTCTGCTCGGTCGTTTCTTCTTCTCGTTTCTTCTTCTAGTGTCGGTCTGCTCGGCCGTTTCTTCTTCCCCATGATGCGCTATACCAGTTCAAGTACTGTATATTCATGGCCTTAGCTAAAGCTTCTAAGGCCCAGAAAATCGTTACTAGTGCTAATATAACGGTTCGCTCGCAGTGTGTAAGACAAGGTGTGAACTGCAAGTTACTGCATTTTATTTTGCACGAAAGTAGTCCGTAAACATGTCTTGCGTCTTGCACGCTGTCAAGTTCTAGCCATCCAGAATATCATTTGAGCTTTTCAAATAAGCGAATTCAGATCCTTCGGCCACAGCAGTGTTGATTGACGCAGAATGTCGGTGCAAGCTTTGTAGCGAGGTGAAAAAATAGCGACGGCAGTGAAGGCGCTGGCATATTTATAACAGCACGGGTACACTTCAGTGGCACCGGCAACGGCAGCCATGATCTCAACATCAATGTAGTCAAATACAGCTACTACGATGAAGTTTCTCAAAGTCATCTGCAACGATGAAGTTTCTCAATGTCCGAGACGGTGCCCAAAAATACTGATAAGTAGGCTTGTGCAAATATTCGAATGCTTTGAATATTATAACGAATAGTTGAGTATTGAAAGTCGCTTCGATGCAAATTCAAATTATCGAATATTTTTGAAGTATTAGCTATTAACGAATAAATGTATATTAATACCCGTGCCACTGCTTGTAAAGGTGGTTTCACTGCAATGTAGGAATGTTAAGTCGTGAAAACACATAGAGAAAATTTACCTTGTCGCGAAGCCTCGCTTCAAACTTAAAGGGGCCCTCAACAGTTACTGAACGTGGTCAGAAAACGCTGCCGATCGGTAGTCAAGGCTATCGAGAACACATGAGGCAAATATTATAGCGCAGCACGCGGCCTGTAATTCACAATAAATTTTCAAAGCTAGAAGATGCTTTCTTCCCTCGGCAAACGACACTACAACCTGAAAAATCACTTGTCACAGCCAGGAACGAATATACGGCTCTGGTCACAGCCATTGGGTGATTTGAGCATGGCGCGCTCACCGTTACTGAGGCTGCCGCTTGTCCACAAGTTTGTGCGCGATGGCACTGAAAAGCTGCATATTCGAAGGAAAAAAAAAAAAAAAAAAAAGAGGTGCTCAAAGTCACGAGGTGCATGTGACGTATTTCATTTTGCCATGCCATTTCTTTCCGCTTAACTTCCAGCTATTTCGTTGAGACGAGAAGAGAGAATGCAATTACAGCATGCGACAAATTTTTGGAACTCCGCTTGTACTGGACTGATTCTAGAAGCATTGCGGCGGTAAATTTGTGAGACAACAAGCATGTTTACTGGCTCCATGGCTACTTAAAAAAGTGTTGCAGGGCCCTTTTAAAGGAACATATTACCCTCAAATCAATTCTTCATTTTATTAAGCTTGTTATGACGACCTATATGCTCCAAGTACAATAAATTTTGAAGTGTTAGGTATCTTGCAGGTTATCACTCGCATCTTACCGAAACTACTACTGAAGGTTGTTTCAACTTCCTTTGAACGAAAGAAAATTGCATAGAGCCCCTATTTCAATTAAAAAAAATATTGTGCAGGTTAGTTACATCATGATAAATATTACTTCTTTTTATTATGTCATACATGCCATTTGAATTTGATTCGAAATTATTCAATCAAAATCACTATTCGCTTCAAATTCGCTTCGATCCTAAATTCACTATTCGCGCAAGCCTACTAATAAGTCACAGAATTCACTGAGGCATCGTACGCTGTTGTCAGCGGTCATGACACACCCAAAATCACCACCTGGCCCATAAGGTAAGTTTTCGGCGGTGCTTTACTTGACGTCGATCCAAGTGCGAATCATAATTTCGATTGCTATGTGCGGGTCAAAGTTCTGTTCAACTCCCGAATGAAGATTTATCAGAACAAGGTTTTGAAAAGCACACAAGTCCACAAGGGGCAAAGAAAAATGCCGTGTACCCACCTTCGACACGTTGGTGATATCGATCTCAATTGTGGCTTTGTAGCTGGCAGTCGCTGCTTTCAGCTGCATAGATTCGAAAACCTGGAAAAAGAGTACCCTCCGAGACATGCATTTCAAAACCGAAAACACGAAAAATATGTCGCAAGGTTGCACATCTTGAAGGCTCGCATGCGATTGTGCGTCAACAAACAAGGGAGGGAATGCAAACATTGCCACGAGATTGCCGAGTCACTTTGCATTCTCATTTTGGTGTGCTCAGCAATCTGTCTTTATGAAAAACTCTCCCGGTGGACTCGTATACTGGTGCACACTCGCAAGTGCGGCACAACAAACCAGATCGATGCGATGGAATAACACTGCCTCTTTGTCACCTGCGTGTGAAAAGGGATTGGAAGTTGCTAGAACGCAGCCGAAAATTGATCAATATTTGCTAGGCAAAATGCACTAATTGCTCACCCTCCTCCTGGACCACAGCGCTGACATCACGCTCACCACCAACAATGGCTTCAACGCCCTCCACCATGTGGCGCTCCGAGGCAGTCCAAGGTTTGGGCGCTTTTGATCAATATTTGCTAGGCAAAATGCACTTTATGGGCTTTGGCCCAGCGCAGTGTTCTATATAGCGAATGTTCCGCTGTGCGAGAGTTCGATATACGGGTGCACTGGTCCCATACTTATGCATGGGAAACTCAATGCGGTTTCTCAACTGTTCGATGCAGCCAATAATTCAATATATTTCAGTTTATTATATCCGAGATCAACTGCATATAGGGTAACCTGAGATCCAGGATACGCAGTGACTGACACAGCAGCAGAACGGACATAATCGGCTGTCTGCGACACATGCGTACTGTGGGAAAAATGACATTTTTCTTTTTCTATCACGGTATGGTTGTAAGCAGCTGATCGTCTACTGGCTAGTTGCGGGCAGCGCTTTGCCTAATCGACACTCGCCGTTACTGGTGAGCCGCTTGCTGTACGATAGGTTCACCTTCAGAATGCACATGTGCGCACCTGCTATCAACCTTCTGCCCTTTACAATATGCAGCATCTTGGGTTAATGCAGCATTGATGAGCCTCCCGAAAGCGATGGACACTCCGCGACGTTATAATGGTCCTGATGGCAGACGGAGGCGTGTTTGGGCTGTCTCATAATATAAAGCGTCCAATATGGTTACAACAGCGCTACGCTCATTGCGCCGCACGCGTGGGCTCCGCGCAAGGTTGTCAGAATAGTAGAGTTTCTTAGTGTCCGTAACTTGCAACGCTCAACTCCGCAATAGTGAGCTGCTTTCGTTTCTGCAAACACTGTGCGTACTTGATTACAGTCTTGCACAAAGAAGCTATAGCGATAGGCAGTCCAACGCGTTCAGATAGTCTCTTATTAAAAGCGTTCAGTAGGCTTCAAGTCGCGCTACGCCACACGCATGCCCTAACGAATAGTGGAGAACACTTAGTGTGATAATGCGATTTGTCGACGATAAGTCATATTGGTGTGTTTGTTGGTGGTCGCCACTATGCTTCATTCTCTATCAAGGGTTACGTATACTAGCCAAGGCACTGCTCTAATCGTGCTAGTCGGAATAGTTGATCGGCTGAGTTCTGCACATTTCAGAACGACGAAGAACCGTGTGGAGCACGCTGCGGCGTCAGAAGATCAGCAGCGCAGTAAACTTCAAGGCAGACAAAGTGATCGCTGTGCGCAGCTGGTACGCCTTGATTGGTAGGCAGGTGTAGGACGAACCACTCAGGCTTAAGCAGTCACGGAATACACCAATCTGTATGGGACTCTGTCGGGGATTTGTCGCAACTACGTTTTAATCGTTCATACGATTAAAGCGGTTTTGCATTAACAACATTTGACTGTAGTATAACGCATTACAATGACGATTTACGAACATGAGAAACACAGAGGCAATGCGAATGGATTGTGGGAAGCCAGGCATGGAAGCATTTCCAATGATGAGTCCATGATACACAACAAATCTGCGCATCAGACACATTTTTTATGAAGGCCTTATTTTGCGAACTACAAATGTCGTAGGTCTCATCTTTGAACTACACTTGTAAATGTCGCGTATGTGGAACTAACCTTTTTTTTATGCGGGTTGTTTGACATAGTCACGGGCAGATTGACTTATGACAATACTAGTTTTAACAATATAATGCTTATAACAATAATTAGCTGCTTCACCATCAACTTTAACCTTTTTACTGTTAGACATTTCTAATTGTGATGTGCCACCAGCGTATGCTTGGTTTCTGGATTATCATGGGTGCTTGAAATGCAGAGAAATGACACATGATGTCAAGATGACCGATGGGAATGGAAAAGATGTACAAAAGACCTGTTTGCTGATGATAACAGCAAGCGAGGCCACGGGGAACGTGCAAAAGGCAGTGAGAGAGTCAGGTCACATGTTGGTTTCTAGGAACGTCAACAGCACGCCCCTTTGAACTTGACGGGCCGTTAGTGAACGTGTGAATGACCACACGTGTCAACACGCGTGAATTACTATGTGTGACTGACTACGCCTGAGTGACCACACGGTGCGCACGTGCACTGTGTGGTCACACTCAGCTTGAGAGGGTAGCATGCGCGTAGTGACCATGTCTTCCAGCAAACATAGACTGGTGGAGTCACTCCGTACTATTCAATACATGTACCAACACAGGGAGGGAAGTAAGTACATGTTTCTAGAAAAAGTTTGCGTATTGTGCAAGCAGTAAAATTACCCTAAAATGCAACATTTGTGCTAAGGCACAGAACTTTGAAAGCACAGTTAAGAACGTACGGTTATGTCAGTGAAAGCGAAAAGGCAGGGTGTGATCTGTCGGTAAATAGCCCGCTTACCACAAGGCTTCTACTATGCCTGTTGGTTATAACAATGAAATCTTTGGGGAAAGGTAATGGAATGCAAAAGTCTTGAAAAAAACAACAACAACAGAGAACGAGAAGTTTGAGATGCTGCTGTTTTATTGCAAGAGGCTTGCAGATGAACTGTTTCCTACAACGGACCTGCGCACAGTGTAAGGTCATAGTTAATGCACAAAACAGTTGTAGAAATGAAGCTGCCTAAATTGTACCATTAAATCTCATTACAGTGAACATCAGATGGACGATTTTTTTCAGATTAACGACTTTTTTGAAAATCGCCTTCCAAGTGTCCATTGGCTTAATATAAAAATATTTCACTGTTACGGATTTCAGAACACTGAAAGTTTCAGAATAACGTGTCGAATTTCATCCTCCATATACCTACACAACACTTCGAAACAACAAATAGTGATTTTAGAAAGCTACTCGTGGCTATGAAAATAATGCCCAGCTCAGTACTAGCCACTATCATCATCATCAAAACTTCCTTCTATTTCTCTGTGCTCGCCCCATTTAAACGTGTGATAGCCCTATCGTCATCATCCTCACCTGGTACTTTATTTTCTTGTCAAGCTTCGCCCTGTTACCTTTGTTTTTGTTGGGCGATTTCGCCTGCACATCTGTTACATGGCTCTTTTCTAGCCTTTCGGTTGGTGGTTGATTGTTTGAGATGAGCTCCGAAACCAGCGTGAAAGGAATGCTACGACAGAGAAAAATGCGATGCGATGGACCTTTTGAAAGAAGTCGCCGATGATTACCCATGCATGTTTCACTAACACTCGAACGCTGCACAGTGTGTGACAACGAAGCATGCAGGTTAGTTTAACTGACCATCGATAGGATCCATACCATATGTCGTGATGAAGAAACGCCAACGAGAGTGAAGATGACGTTGAAAAAGCATGCGTGAACCAACGTGAAGAATCTTTATTCAACGCCGATGCTTCACTGTGCGTAAAAAGGATGCGTGCGCTTAAAGGGGTGGTGTAACTATATTTTTGGCTTGTGCGTTCTTTGCGGCAAGCGTTTCTTAAAGCTCCAAGAAGCATGATACACACTAAGTTTAATGTATTCTCGCCGAACGAATTAATATTGCCTTTTTTATATGGAACACTTTCGGTTTCGGTTTCTGGGTGCCGAAATGGACTGTGACGTGGCATTGTTGGTGGTGTACTCACGTGACCACACAAGAATGTGATGCACACCACGCTGATTATCGCCTGCTCTCGCCCTGATGTGCCACATGAGTACCTGCAAAGCAAATGTGCAGCAGCCGCGCTGCTTTGATGGTACATACGTAGCGGAGGTCTCCAGAAGTCCCTCACCTTACTACAATAGGCGTGCACACGGTAGGGGGGTAAGGCTGTGGCCACTCCTGTAGCCACCTACGAGGGGGGTGCAAACACAGCCCCACGCATTTACATAATAGGGAGGGACACTGCGACTTGGGGGGGGGGGGCTGGCAAAGTCAGCCTCATACATTGACATAATAGGGAAGGGGTGCGTTGCGATGAACATTTTTTCCCCCTGAAGGGGAAATGCACTCCCGCCTATGCTCACCAGAGACCTGGTGTGACATCACTGCGACTTCCATTGGCCTTCCTAGAGAGCTACGACAGTTGCTCTGGACACCCTTGCGATGGGCTTCGATCGGAAGAATGAGCAGTTGGGGACACTTCAGAGAGAAATTTAAATATATTCTATACGTTTGCTTTATCCGACCATTTATGTGGAGTATTCTTGCATACAGAATAAACCCGTACTAGGTTTGTTCTAGCCTCGAAATTCGGTGGCACCACCCCTTTAAGAGTTCCTTTTTCAGCAGTCAAGCTGCCCCCATCAGGATAGATCTCACTCTTCCTCAAGTAAGCGCAATATTTTGTGTGTGTTTTTTCAAGCCTATTAGAGCATAACGCGGTCCCAAATATACAGCACAGGTAGGTGACTCACATGGTTGAGTTTGCGATATTTTGCACAAATTTTTAATGCTTTCACTACAACGATTTTGAAGAATGAAAAAATGTTTACTAGTCTCTTGATATTTATTGTATCGAGATTTTGCTTCGATGTATAGCAGAACCTGGTTCCTTTAATCATACTGCAACCATGTAAAGATTTTGTTATCAAATGGATTTTAAACTTAACACATTCCAGAGAACTTCTTATTAAAGCGAGATACTTTCAGCAGCATGACAGCTTCTACAACTATAAGAGTGTGGAGGTGTGACAGCTTATTGGAAATTTTGTGCGCCCCTGGCCTGCACCTTTCTTTTTCAGCTTTAGTATGTGGTGCTCCAGTGTGCATTCATATCCAAACTATGAACAATAAGTGCAATGCGTGGAAAGTCGACTGCTGTGGTATGTCTTTTAGAAAAGACATGTCAGACTGCATGTGCATTTTCTGTCTCCGATAAGTGGGGAGGCTCTCCCCTAAGTCAGTGATCGGCAACCTTTTGAGTTGGAGAACTGAGTTGTATGCAATCAACTTGGCAGGTCAAAGGGGCGGGGCAGTTTTGCAGGCAAACAGAAAAAATTCAGTGCCTTCACATGATGTATAAAACTGGATTCGAGGTCTTGTTTATTTTCAGCAGGCATGTCATAAGGTTGAAATTTATAAACTCAGGCTGGAAGCAAAAACCTTGAACCGTTTCTTAAAGGGAACCCTGATGAGATGCGAAGCAGCAGCGGTGCGCACAGCATTGACCCGGTTGAAACGGGTGTCGGCAAGGGTGCTGGAGGCACAGTTTGAAGTGAAACTCGGTGTAGCGTTTACTCAAGTGAACGACGTCGCCATTTGCGAAAGCGCTCGGCTTCGATAATCCTCCCAACGCAGGCGACGGCTGGGTTAGGCGTAATCGCATTGGTGGATGTTTCAGCGGGTGAAGGAGCGTCATCTTCCAGCGTCCCTTCCATCACTGATAAACGAGCCGAAAGAGTGTTACCACTCGATGTGCGATCGAGCTTTGCGAGCGGTGGAGAGCGTGAAACGAGAGAGAGGTCACATGTACAGACATGTTTCAACGCGTATGTTATGCGCGTATCAAGTTTATTGTGTGAACTTACGAGTCGGCAATGTAGCGAGTAGCGATTGCGGTGGCGGAGCGACCATGCGGCAGGCGAGGGAGAGAGTGACGTCAGCGCGCAGCTTTTTTTTTGTACTGAGAGGCAGCGTTACACAAACTAGTGAGAGAGCTGCTTCGCATATAAAAAAAGTGATCTTTGAATGCGACTTTTTGTGATGAACGTTCTTTGCCAGCTTTGTTACAAATATTTACATGTAGCTAATATCTACATTAAGTAAAACATGTTCTTGGTCTAGTGTCTTAGACATGCTTGAAATCAAAAGGTTGCTCGAAAGTAAGACACATTCACAAGCAACGGCACAGGGACAAGCGCAAGGATAGGGACAATGATTGTCCCTGTGCTCTCATTTGTGAACATGTCTTATTTTTGTGCAGCCTTTTGATTTCTAGCAGATCTACATCAAGAGTGTTTAGGAGGGGTGCAGGAACTCACAGGTTAGTTGGAAAGAGAGGGGTGTGATATTACTTTGGGCCGGGGGCCAAATAATACAACATTGTGGGCCATGGGTTGGCATCTTAAGTTAAACAGTAAAAGGGTATACGGTGTCATTTCTGTGGGAGGAACCTAGCGCACGGAACTTACATTACAAGTGAGCTTGGTGCGTATCTGTTACTCCAGAGCAATATATGGCTCTGTGCTACTCCTGCTGACCTCGTTGCTTTTGCACCGCGAGTAGGTGTTAGCCAGCTAATTGATGAATGCTCGCACAGCATTGTTTGAAACTTTGGTGAAAGTATTTTCAACGTATATTAAAAACGTCAGTTGGTGTTTTGCATACCTGTCTTTAAGACAAGAAGTTGCCCCATACACTAGTAGCACATTGTCTCTTGGCAGTTCGTCGTGGACATTCCACCAGAAATTACCTTTTTCCCTTTTCGGGTTATACCAACTCTCATATGATAACAAGCAGCCCCCCCCCCCCCCCCTTCCTCCCTACCAACGAATGACTCCTTCAACCTGAACAAAGGGATTCCTTGGTCAAGTAAGGTCAACAATGCTAAAAGCAGAGTAATGTCTGTATTTGGGACTTGCCTACTAATTCGTGCATATGTATATGTAGTATACGTACGTACACATTCGAATTTCGAGGGGTGTGAGTGTCCCCCCTCCCCCCAATCCCCATCGCCCTTGCATGCACCCGCCCATTTCTTTCTCCCGTGGTCTGCTGTCTTTGCTTGCAGCTTCAAAACATTGTCGAACTTTTTTTTTGTAAAATGAATTTACGCTATCTTTGCATAATTGTCCACGTATCTCGTGAATCCTTTTGAACCGGGGAGGTTATTTTACTTATTGATTTGCTTTTTGTAAACCGCGAGCAGTTCTAGGTGAATCAAGACGCCGAGAACAACAGTCAGTTCGACGCCGTGGCGCCAGCCGGCGCCGAAAGATGGCGCCCACCCGCCTTCCGTACTCGTTTATTGGTCCGACAGTAGTACCTCGCAGCCACCTCGGATAAAAAAAGGAAGAAATAATGAAAGCGTGAAAGATAATAAAGGTCAAGCGCGAACTAAGCTGTTCTTGGTATATACGCTGCATGGCTTCCCTTTGCTGCACGTCAGCGCGTCCAACTCTGCTTTTACGCCTCCGTGCCTATGCCCCCCTCCCCCCTTTTTTTAGCCCGGTAATTTCAATCTCGCAGCTTTCCCAATTAAGCGGCCGAATGAGCTTCGTCTTGTCCCGTTTTGGCCCATTTGGGAAAGCAGTAGAAGAAAAAAAATGATAAATTAACAAAGAAAACGAGCTACAAACGGAAGCCCCGAAAACGAAAAAAAAAAAAAAGGAAACCGGTGTTCTTGGTCTCTGCACTACAGTACTAATTCGACCCGTTGTTTGGGGAGATAATGCCTACACGTGTAGAATATACCTCTTGCTTCAGCGTACGCTGTTAGGCTAGGGGGACGAAAAAATGTCTAAAAAAATGATCTGACCAATTAGTGGTTTGCGTGTACAGAAGACGAACGACTCGTGGGTATAGGCATTTGGCCCCGACAGACCGCATCGTTGTCGCCCCCCCCCCCCCTTTGCCGTAATTAGGGCGCGTGTAGTTAGGCTTGCGGCAGTTGTACTACAGTGGCTAGAAATAGTTGTACTTTTCTTCCCGCCTTTTTTCCTTTTTCATCTGTCCCCTCCTCCCACCCCCCGTTATTCACTACCTAGACGTTCCTTTCCTTCAGTATATAGTTACCCGGTATACACACACACCGATGCCATGGGGTGATGCTTCTTTTATGGAGCGGCTTCGAATTGTTTGCGTTCTTTCGTTGATTGCCCCGTCGCGTTCCTAATGTGGTTCCCAATGCACGCTTTTCGTTTGTCGTCTGGCCACCACCGCTTAGTACGTGTGTATACCGTATGCTCGTTAAGGTGTTTGTCGCGGGGTCGTTTTTTTTTTTCGCCGTACTCCGTTTTTACGTAAGATGCAACGCCGTGGAAGCTATCCCTTCTTGCAGTATATCCGCTGTGTTTGCACCAAGAGATGGTTCAATAACTTTACCAACCTTCGTGTGAACTTTTTTTTTCTTAATTAACCGGCAATTGGTCGAGGCGTTCATGTCTGGGGGACTAGCGTAGATTGTAGTTGGATTTAGCATCGGTAATTCCAGTGATGGGATTTTACTTACTGTGGATAAATCCCTCTACGGATGTGTGCCACTCGTCCCACTCACTTCCACTGCCCGCTATACTTCCATAACTCACTACTACGCCCACGACTGCTCCCGCCACTTCATTCCGCTTCATTCGCCATCTTTATTCCCACTTACACAAAGGTTGCTTGTTCGATCCCGACCGCAACGGTCGCATTTCGATGGAGGCGAAACGGTGGTAACCCGTGCACTGTGCGATGTCAGCGCACGTTGAAGAACACCAGGTGTTCGAAATTTCCGGAATCCTCCATTACGGCGTCCACCATATCGTGGTTTCGGAACGTAAGACCTGTGTTGTTATCATTCCTAAGTCGTTGAATCTCGCACCACGCGCACATCTTTACGGTTTCGTTAGTGCCCGCCAAGTGGAGCTGACCGAATTTTTTTTTCGTTTGTTGTTTGGCCGAGAAATGAAAGTACTCTCTACCTCCGAAATAAATGCACAATGCATGTTATTTATTTAGGTTGTTATTGGTCGTTTAGAGTCTCTTGGTGTTCGCACAGTAGCCTCCGTGATCAGTTCCGGGAGAGTGCGCCCGGAGCCAATCGTGGAGGCCACTATTACGATTACAACGATGAAAACTGATCCCGGCATGCGCGGCCTTGCACATTTTGCTGACCGAACTGCTTGAATAATTTTGATAGCATTGTACCTCATTTATTAAACGGAGTATAGGTAGCTTAACAGCGCGATTGATTGGCGAATTGTGGGAAAGACTTTTGTCCTGAAGCGTCGTAGTCATGCTGATAAGCTTCCGCCACGGAGTCATTTTAGTAACGATAGGGTCAGAGAACCTCTGAGATTTAAGTACGGAGCACTTGAATGATCCTGGCTGTCGTCTCATGTCGTCGCTCAGTGTCACGCTGAAAGCTCCAAACTATATCGGAAGATGGCGCTACAGGTAAAGTCAATTCCCCAGAGGAGGATCCCGGTCTAAGGATCCCAATCACCGATTTACGCGTGCAGAAAATCTTCATTAATCATTTTATTCCCTCTCGCCAGAGGTGGATCATGTGGACATTCCTTTACTATGAGGTACAGGGTGGCTGTTTTATTGGCTCAGAACCTGCACTGTGGTGTGTGTGCGTCGGAACCTCTCGGAAATTGTGTATGGGTTGGGGTATAGGACAGGGTCTGCAGGCGACGTGGCGCTACCTTTGATTCCTTACTGAGGCTTGGCCCTAGGGGTCGGAAAACGGTGGCAAAAACGCTGCACATAGTTCAGCCTTGAAGGCCTGACCACGTGCCCGCCCTCTCCATTGAGAGAGGGAACGACGCCGTGTCAAAAGCTCTGCACTGGCGCGCTGCAACGGGTTTGTGTGGTCAGGCCATAATTCGGGTGTTCGAGCCAGCGAAGTGATAGCAGAATGCCAGTGTTGGCACTTAGGCGCAGACCTACCGAAGGGAAAATAGAAGCGAAGGCGACACGCCAGCGAATGTGAGATAACCTTAAGTTTCGTAAGACTCGGACGCAAGCCGATCGCCAAGAAAGACAGGCGAACCTGCACCTTCGATTCGGACCAACCCAAGCAAGCTTCAGCAGAGGCAGGCGAATCCTTAGATCTGCTACAGAAGTGTGTGCTGTTTTCACGCTGTAAAACTGCCGCTAAAGTTTAATGCCGAAACTCTTTAAAGGGATCCTTTAAATGTTTTCTTACATTTTGTCTGCATTCAGGCTAGAGCATCACGAAGCCTTTCGCACCAAAAGTTTAGCGACACGCCGTGTACCAAGGCCGCTACGGACAATTATATCATAACATTCCCGGCGTGCCTCCTCAACCCTTGAGACACGCTGGCATCGCTGGCGATCGCAGAGCTGTCATGAGCGCACTAGGGTACACGACCTTCGCCTAGTTTAGACACCCGAGATTGCACGCCGACAGGTTGTGCACAATCTCGGAGGCCGTCATCCATAGCGCCCGGCAGCACGCACGCCGTCTGGGAATAAGGACGAACGAAGATCGCGTAGTCGTTGATATTTGCTCAGACAGATGTCGCCACCGTACCAGGCGATCTTCCGCGCATTCCATAGCCAATCAGATCAGCACCCACGGGTGACGTCGCGCTACCAGAGAATGTCATACTGTGAACGAGTGGTTGAAAACGCGTTTGGCTGAAGCGCAGCGATCTGCAGCGATTCGCAGCTTCAAAGGGTTGTAATAAATGACACAGTTTACGCAGAGAGCTTAAATTACTGTGTAAACGACCGTTAGGACTTGGTCTACCGGCCTGATGTGTTTTTAAAAAATCGTTGAAACGGTTTCCGGGTCTCTTCAAGCCACCGTCTAAAACGTGTACGTTTCACAAAAAAGGTAGTCGCGCCGTAGCCACGTAAATCCGTGACGCCGCAGCTGCTCCAAGACTAGCATAACCTTCTGACGTAATGTCAAGCCGCGCACGCCCAGTGGCGATAACCACGCAGCCTCTATTGCTAAGCCACGCCCAGTGACGGAGACAGCTCGCGCTACCCAGTCCCGCCGCGATTTCGCCGCTCGGTCAGATACAACCATGGGACGCGCAAAGAAAGTACGTACTCCCGAAGAAGAAGCATCGCATCGTGAGCGAAGCTTGTCGCTGTACAAGAACGGCGGCGATGAGCTGATACAGAATACGCGGCCAGGTAAAGGGAGTGCAAGAGACAACGAGAAAGTGTTCGGCCGATCACTGTGGAATGATGCAGCTCGTATGCGAGCTGCATCATCAGGATCCATCCCATTCACCTTTTCATAAACGCCTCCATGGGCGCCGCCATAGCCCTCCTTGGGCTGTGTAAATTGGCGCGTCCCCTCGAAAATGCACTGGCAACGCTGCGTCCTTAGCCTTTGTACTCCCGCGCACAGCCCATCATGGCGGTGTTTTTTTCCTTCCTGTGAAAAGGTGTATACAGGAATGCAGAATACGAGCTCGCGGAGTGCTCTGTCAGCTTCGTTGATGATGATGATAATATGTCTCAAGCATTGCACCGCTAAGCGCAACCTTTCGTCTTTTTCTTGAGGTCGCAACGTACGAGTGCGCCGAATCTGTCGTAATTTTTGTTCGGTGCTCCGCACATATATGGCCGTCATGGGCTGTCGCTGCTTTATTGGCTGTCCTCGTTTTCGTCGGCGTCCATTATCCTCCTCCGCAGCAGCAGCACACGCACTTGTCTCCACACTAGTCACGTGCGAGCGGGTTCTTCCCTGTGGCTTGTCGTCGTTCGCCTTCATTAACGCCATATTGCAGCTGGCGTTCTCATCGTGTTCGTGATCTGCACTCCTCGAGGGGCTTTTTTCCCCCCTTTTTTTGTTTCGCTCACGTCGGCGGCGCGACAGCGTTCGCTTTCTTTTCCACCCATGATCACCGCCTCGTTAGGGATGAGCCGCCATCGTCTCCGCACCGTGCTGATTGGCACTGACGTCCTCCTGCGCTCGCGCTGCACCCTTTCTGCCTTGTTTCACGCGAGGAAAAAGAAATCAGTTCCATGGAGCGAGAACCGTCATACAGTGAAACTGTCGGTTAGCGACAATCTATGTGGGGACAGACTGGGGCTTGTGTTGTCTCATTTTGAGCGTAATCATCGTCATTCGGAACCATCGTGATAATTTCTGGTAAAGTAAGCAGTAACCTCATCCTCCCCATCATCGTTTTGTTTATTTATCTACACCCTTATCAACGCCCTCCACTTCTGGTCACGCGACCTCGTGGTTACTACTACTACTACTACTACTACTACTACTACTACTACTACTACTACTACTACTACTACTACTACTACCAATACTTGCCGCTTATCTAGTGATACGCTGGGAGATGTCTCTTACACCGCCTCCTTACCTCGTGCACCTACCAGACAGAAGAGCGGACTGCGACCATAGTAGGCTGGCGGGATGCATTGGTTATCAAGCCTCTGCCCCAAAGCAGGAAGACTCACGAAGGCAGGTGAACACTATGGGTATGGGTAGACTTGGTAGGTAGTGAATCAACTTATGCAAACGGGTGACCTGACTTGCTGCAAGACATAACGAGTCGCCGTGTGCGTGCACACGAGTTAAATTACCCTGACGTTTCGTATCGATTGCATCGCTTATGCCTCACTTGAAGCTTTTCGAAAGAGGCCGAGGAAGAAGAGGGAAAAAGGGAAAAAACAGGGATGGACATTGTGCTTTTGCACTGCCTCGGTGATTGGTAGACGCTTCACCACGCGAATATGTAATGTCATGACGTCATCACGTGGTTTGGCACGTTGTCACCCAAAATTTTTGCTATCTGTTGCGTCATGTGATCACGTGATGTTAGACGACGCATATCACAGAAATTCGTGACGTCATCCTGTTTCGTCTCGTGATCACATGACGGGGACATCATAGGCGTCGCGGATTGCAGCAATCTGTTACGTCATTATGGTACGTCACGTGATCGCATTACGGTGACGTCAAGAAGAAAAGTGTGTGAGATCATCATATTACGTCACGTGATCGCGTGACGTTACACAGCATGATGTCACCACTTCCAGCCTTGAAGATGACAAGACCGCTTGTCGAAACGTTGGCTACTGTGACACGCCGTGCTCAATAAATTGTCATTACGTCATCATAAGCGACGTAGGTCATGCGGGTTTTGGCACCGTTTCATTCGCTTCTCGTCTTTCGCACAAGGGGCCGCTGATCGCGATCGAACGTATACCGCGTGACGCGCGTTTTGAAAAAAAAAAAGATTAAAAAAAGGCCGCGTATAGGCGTGTTTCACTGCACGTGTCGCCATAAGATGAAATTCTTCTGCCAGCCGTACTACGTGAGTCCTAGTCTCCGCGGCAACCCGTGATGCTGTTTTCGTACTATTGTTGTCCTGGCATGATAAATGAAATGGAGGTTTGCTTGGATATATTTTCATTTTACCGTGTTAATTACCGCAGGCATGCCATTTTTCGTACCTCCACGACATGTCAGCAATGTTTCGGTCGCGTGTGGTACTATAGCGCGATAGTTTGTAAAAAAGAACCGTTTGTGAAACATTGTATTTTATTGCGCGGAAGGGTCAGCGGCTGTGCGCATGTACTACTGGTGCACCGAAGTAGACGCCTGCCGGAGTAGTTAGCACCATATGACGTCGTTGTCAGATGACTTTTTCGTGCATAGCGTCGCATTTTAAGCGCAGCCTAAGAAACACTAGGTTTATTAGAATTATGTATCTCTGTATTTTCTAGTAAATGAACATGCCACCTAATTCTTGCGTATTGATGTTGCGCCTCAGATATGCGTATTATTTGCTTTTTGATCGCCAATGTTCACTAGTATGAACGCAGCCACCAGTTCAAGATGGCTGCGCGTTTAGCAAGGGCTTAAAGGAGCACTGACATCAAATTTTAAGATCGAGATGTGCCCATCATTCGATCGCTTGGTATGCATAGGTCTTCTTGGCCAAATTTGAACGACATCCGTCGCGTGGAAGTTATTTTAATTTGATGCCAAACAGCGTAGAAAAGCTAAGGTGAAAAAACGAAAAATAGACTGCCCTGCGACATCGACACTAGTGCTACGTGTTCGGTGTGATACATTCCACAAATACCATCCCGAGTGACGATGCTCTAGTAGCGATGGCGTGTACGATTCGAGCGTTCTTATCGTGGCGCCTACTGGCGCCGAATTGCAGAAACGCACTCGCTCGTCCACGGCCGGACTAGCGCGCGCAGGTGCAGTCTAGCCCGGCCGTGGCTCGTCGCGTCTGATCTTCATCGCACCGGTTTGCATGATTTCGTGCAATTATCAAGATAAAAACTAGCTTTGACAGAATGGCGAAAGAAAAGAGCATGCTTAAACGCGTGCTTGTCGGTCAGCATGTCGGGGGATCGTTGTGAGTTGCAGTCGTCTAGTTCGAAGCACGGAAATCGCGCAATGAGGGTGTCTTTTTGTATCACGTATGTGCTACGCATCAACACGACCACAAGCTATCAAAAGTGGAAGAGCGTGTAGTCAGATATCATCGCTAACAAGTAACACGCAGGTATCGTTGAATTTTAGTTCATGGGTAGACTTTGCGTCCGCGTAAAAGTGGTAATACCATGTGAACCGTGAGAGGCTGGATAGGTGGGGCCATCTGGAGGCGCAAAAAAGAACCTGACAAGCAGGGAACGTATTCTATTTCTCCACTGATGCTCATTCGTGATAGCTATATTGCTTTGCACGCCAAAACACACCAAAATAGCTAACTGAGCCACACGAGTGATTATGGCTGAAGCGTGCATCCTCGGGCGCCTCTGGAGTGCTGCTTGGAACGGCGTCCATTTCAGAATCACTGTTCTGCAAAAGGCCGATCAAAGCAAAAATAATTCGCGACGTCGCGAATCGTGGAGATTCCAAGCTCCAGACAATCGTATTCAACCAGAGTCGACACTTTGTACGGCGACGACAGCAATGCAGGTGACGAGGCATGACTGAATGGGTCCGCCTGGCAGACGAAATGTTTGCGGAGCAGCTGAGCCTGACGGCACTCTTTTTTTTTTTTTGGTGATGTGGTCAGCTGTGACGTGATCTGGAGGTGACCGCGAGGTAGTGCCACTGCTGGTGCTCCCAGCGCTAATAATGGCGGGAATGCCGGCCGTTTTTGAATAATGCTAGATCTTAGTAGTATAAATCAATAAAAGAGATAGTTATTCATCCCTTAGCTGCGTTTTAGGTCGCGAATCGTTGCTACGGGGTCTATAGCTACTCGCTGACGCAAAAATCTTGGCATGAGTAAATTTGATGTCAGTGCTCTTTTAAACGTCGGCCGAGTGGCTGAATCGTTCGACATACATACATACATACATACATACATACATACATACATACATACATACATACATACATACATACATACATACATACATACATACATACATACATACATACATACACACACACATACATACATACATACATACATACATACATACATACATACATACATACATACATACATACATACATACATACATACATACATACATACATACATACATACATACATACATACATACATACATACATACATATATACATACATACACCGAAATTTATGCGTTCAAGTATCCCATGAAAGACTACCGTCTTTAAAAATGCATTCCCGAAAGGCTTAGGTTATATCCCGGCTGTGGTGGTCGCATTTTCATGGTGGCGAAATGCTAGTGTCCCGTGTGCCATAAGCGTTGTCAGTGCACGTTTAACAACGCGAGTTGGGTGGAATTTCCGGAGCCCACCGCTAAGGCGTCTTGCATAATCACATCATGGTTTTGGGGGGATGGAATCCCGTTGATGATTAGTTCCATCGTGCCCTAAACTACCCTTCGATGCGCGCGCTTCTGACCAGCGAAACGAAATCGCCCGACTCTTTCGCCGGTACAGTTCGCATCGATTCGGGAGGTCCGTCTCGGATCTCGGTCAGCCCCACCTCTGGACGCCACGCGCATCGTTCGTCGGATTGTACTACACCAGCGTGCTCTGTATCTCCCATCGAAGTGCCTAGTTATTACTGGGATAGTGGGTTACGGGCGACTGCACTTCCGCCGCGGCCCTGTATACGTACAACGACACGCTTCGTCAACGTCGAACTACCGCTCGTTCGCAGGCGCGTCCGTAAAGTGTCTCGTCGTTGCTTCATCGGCAGGAGACGCGTTTGGGCTTGGTGGTGCGTGATTACGAGTAGGGAAAATAAATAAATAAATTAATGACGCAAAAGCGACCGGGCGAAAACGACGGGACAGCGCCGTATTCCGTGTCGTTCCTTCGTACTATCGGTTTGGGGCTGTTTTCATACTCCTTGGCTGCACCACTGGTGTCCAGCCATTGGTCACTACATGAGTGGTGGCTGTAGCATCATGCCTGTGTCGATATATATATATATATATATATATATATATATATATATATATATATATATATATATATACCGCTGCACCTAATTTATTTTCGCCTATGCGAGTATAACTCAGTTATCAGTGGAGGGGGCGGGGAATCAAGATGACTAATAGAGATGACCCACGCCTATGCGAGACTATATATTTCGAAAGCGTTGGGGGAAGGGAGGCTGAACCCTTACGGGCGCACGCCTACAGAAGACTATATTTCGAGAGAGATGAGGGAGGGGGGCGGGTGCTGAACCTTTAGGAACTCTGTCACTTGCCGGTGATCAACGCGTGGTAGGCCGGACGGATCGTGACCCCGCTGCATTTCAAGTCTCAGGCACGCCCATATATTTATTTTTTTTATTCTTATGGTGCATCTGCTCTGACTCTTAGTCGTTTGGTTTCCTCTGTCGCTTCTTGCCGCGTCCATAATTTATTTCGTTTGCTTTCATTTTTTCCTCCTTACCGTTTCCTTTTAGAGCTTCTCGCGCATTTGGGGCGTTGATGTGAACCTGCAGTTGACAGTTGTCGACGTCACACTAAAAGCGTCGCATCAAGTGTTCCCACTTTTTTTTCATTGATTACCTTAGTATCGTTTCATTCATGCTCATGTTAATTTATAGAGTAAGTAAATTACGTGCGTAATAAGTATTCACGCGGACCTTTCCGACTATTGCTCACACTTCTTTTTATTTAGGAGCCTGTGCAGCGTACGTTGCCCTGCCCTGATCTTCATTCCCATACTCGTTGTGTCGCCGTCCTCTTCATCATCTTCGTCGTTGGTCGTCCGCTCAATCTCGTCAGGTCATCGGAATGGCCCGTTCCCATTCTCTCCTGTTCTTCTTCCAGACGCTGTTCTTCCATTCTTGGGCGACGCCGCCGCCGCCGAGGACGATCGAGCTTTTATCGAACCGCGAGGTCTGAGCGGACGCAGGCGGACACACACGCCTCCTGCGCGCCCTGCTCCCAAATCTAGCGCGCCAGTTCCTTCTTTTCTTCGTCTCGATCGGCGGTGGCGACTCGCGTCGGACCCGTGGACCATCAGCGCGGTCGCGTTCCTTTGTTGCGCGGTGCGCGGAGGCGTCTCCTTTTGCGGTTCCCGTCTAAGCGACGTGTTGCCGCTGGTGCTGCTTCCGCTAACGATCATGGCCCCCTAACTCTATCAATGCGTCGTCGTTACTATTGTGTGTGTGTGTGTTTGTCTTTCTTTGCGCGTGTCTGTTTTATCTGTGTGTGTCGGTGTTGTGCGTCCGTCGGCCTTTGCGGGCGTGTTCTTAAGTTATGTGTTTCTGTGTGTGTTGTCTGTTTTGTCTCCGTGTGTGTGCGTGTTATAACCCGCTGGCTGCTGTGAATTGGACCGCGAAACCCTCGCTTGGCAATCCTCTTCTTAGATGTAAGAGAAGAAAGTGAAAGAGAGAAGACGAGTGAGAGAATTCGGGGCTGTAGCGCCTCCTTTAGCCCCCCCCCCCCCACTTCGCTCCTCGATCACGTGACTTCGTTGTGTTTGACGATTGATTTATAACACCCATTGCCGCTGCTGGGACTAGGTCGCACTCTTGGTGGTCCGTGATGCATTCGTCGTCTTTCTCTTGCACTTTCCAATTTTCCGGTTTCGTGATTCGGTCGTGGTGGCGGCCTGGCTACTTGTCTGATTCGATGCAGTTATGCACTGCTCTCCCAGCCGTGCTCTTTGATAAATCAGTCGGTCATAAAGCATTGTGAATTCACACACACACACACACACACACACACACACACACACACACACACACACACACACACACACACACACACACACACACACACACACACACACACACACACACACACACACACACACACACACACACACACACACACACACACACACACACACACACACACACACACACACACACACACACACACACACACACACACACACACACACACACACACACACACACACACACACACACACACACACACACACACACACACACACACACACACACACACACACACATATATATATATATATATATATATATATATATATATATATATATATATATATATATATATATATATATATATATATATATTAACAAGTATTGATTGATTTGTGGGGTTTACCGTCCCAAAACCACCATATGATTATGAGAGACGCCGTAGTGGAGGACTCCGGAAATTTTGACCACCTGGGGTTCTTTAACGTGCACCCAAATCTGAGCACACGGGCCTACGACATTTCCGCCTCCATCGGAAATGCAGCCGCCGCAGCCGGGATTTGAGCCCGCGACCTGCTGGTCAGCAGCCGAGTACCTTAGCTACTAGACCACCGTGGCGGGGCATATTAACAAGTATATCGGGCTAGTTGGTTCAGATTCGTCTTCGATGGAAGCAAGAACAGCACGAGGCCCTAGCGCATAACTTCGACTCAGCGCTTATGTGCATTTGCATGTAGTAATAGACAGTTATAGTTTAGCGTTAGCGTGATAGCATAGGTTAAGGGAATGACGCTACCGTGCAGGCAAACGTTCGTTGTAGGCAGCGTCTTATAGTTTAGCGAAATAGCGCTTGCGTGGTTTACGTGCCACTAAGTGGGATGGTGGCGCCACCTATTAGATGGTTAAAAAGTTAAACAGTGAAAATGAAAATAAAACGAGAATGTTTGCCTATGCCACTGCGCGAAGCATTGATAGATGTTTATTTTTGTGATAATAAAGGTAAATAAATACGAACCACGTACAAAACGCGAGAACATCTACGTTCCCGATTTGTTTACATTGATCTTGTAGTTAGGCCTAGGCGCGTTCGAAATGGGAAGCTATCTCAAAAACTACGCCAACTTATCCGTAATACTCGGTCATCGAGGCTAACTGAAGGCAAGCGAAGCCGCTTGGAACAGTCGTTTGCTACGAACAAGGTCAACCTTTCAACAACTACGCCAAAATCACTTCGAAGCGGGCGTTTGAGGGTGCCGCCATGTTTACGTACACTACGTGCACCTACGCTACCTTAAATCTGAAGAATACCGCGCGTACGGTAAGCGGTACGCGTAACGTACGTATCTGCGAACGCGCACTTTTATTCCGGTATCACGGTACGCCCGGTATCACGGTAAGCCCGGTATACTATAACTCTCTAATAAACGTTCAGTTGAAGTTTGCGCTTGTGTCTAGTGTTTCTTGCTGTCTGTGTTTATATTGGCGCCTTGTCAGGTGACCACGAGTTTACTAGTGTGTATTTAAGGCCGAATTAAGTTGTTTCACTCACTCACTGCTACGAATAGGCGTAGCGGGTACGTCGCCAATCTGCGAAAAGAATACAAAATATGGCGTAGTGGGAACTTCAATGCTGTGTTCGCAGTTTACATTCTAAGATAGTTTTGAAACCGTTATTGTTACAGGCTCACAAGCGTTGCTTTTCCTGCGAAGCAATTGAATTGTGACGCAGAAGGCTCCCCATTACCCAATCGGGCTCTCTGCTTTTGAAGGCGCAGTGCAAGTGGCTTCCTAGTTTTTATTTTTTTTTTTGCTTGGCGAACCGCGCTACTTAACGCCGTATTTCCCCCATTGTCTCAGCTTCTACCTTATCGTCACACTTTCCGTTAATACGCCGCTCGACCGATATCGCGACTTTTTCGATTTCCGCTCGCTGTAACCTTCCATTACTGTTTGTTATCGCGTTATGCCTGCTTCATCTTAGCGGCGTTTTTGTTTGTACATCCCCGGTTTTTCTTACCCTTTAGCTCGCTCTCTAAATGTCTTTTGTTTTTTCTTTTTGATGCCCGAACTAAGAAATAACGCGCACAACGGGCCTGCAAGCCTCCCGCTAAGAAACATTATTATTTTTCACCCGCTCAGGGGGGGGGGGGGGGGGGGGCTACCTTGTTTTCACGAAATTCTGAAGTTCCTCCTAATCTTCCTGCTCACTCCGTTTTTTTTTTCGTTTTTACCCCGTTCGTTGTTTAGGCAAGCCGAAAGAGAGGTGCCAAAGAAAAAAAGTGCAATAAAAAGAATAAAAGAAGATGCCTCGGAAGTGTGATAAAAGTGAGAAAATGCGCACTTTGGAGCGTCTTCTTCTCCAGTTCTGCGTATCGTGGTGTAAAGAGGAAACATAAAAATAATAATAGCCATGAAAGAGCTCGCAGCGTACTGCCGCGTCTCCGGGGTAACGCGAAGTGCGAGGTGGTCTTAGAAAAGGAGAGAAAGGGAGGCGGAAAAATTTGTGATAAGAGGAGTTAAACTGGCAGGCAGTAGTTGCTCGAAAAAGTAGGATGAAGGGGTGTTTAGAGTAAGAAAAAAAAGTGATAGTAAGATAAATTTAAAATAACGAAATAGAAAGAATGAAAAGGAAGCGTGTTAGTCTCTCTTGCACCGTGTCGGGCCGTGGTGTGAGGTATTAAATGAACATTGGAATAAAAAAAAAAAATCTTCCGAGCGACTGCGAACTGCGAAAAAAAAAAAAACGAGAAAAAAATCCGACGAAACTGAGGCGGGCACAGGGTAGCCAACAGCAGCAACAGCTCTTGAAGCGAAGACGAGTTTGGAAGCAGCGCTGCCAGGCCGAGTAACTAGTGAAGGAACGCTGTATTTTCCTACTCGCGTGCTTTTGTGGGCGTGTGCTTTTATTCTCTCTCGCATTTATTTGTGTGTTTTATGTCGTGTGTTATACGTGGCGCGGAACATGAATACAGGCAGCCGGCCACACCCTCGATCAGGCGGTATCACGTAATCGAATTTTCTGTTCCTCGGTGCGTGTAGCCGGTGTGCCTTGTTGTACGGTCTTCTTCGGGATCCCTTGTCGTGATTCGCCTAGTCACAAGTTTTTTGTTGAGTTTTTTCTTCCGGCTTTGTGTTCGTTCTTTTCGCCTTCTTACTTAGCTCTTGCTACACTTCTTACCATCGCGGCGACTTCTCCTTAAAGAAAAAAAAAAACTACTTCGAAGTCTCCGCCTTTCTTCATTCTCACCCTCGCTCTTTACGCGCAGTTTTATTTCTTACCCTTCAGTTTTGCTTTGTCATCTCATTGTTCGTTGCCTAACTTCCTCCTTAATCATCCACAGGCTTCAGACTTTAGCGATATCGCCTCCCTTTTTTTGTTACTCTGATCCCAACAATAATGTAACCTTGTACATACGTGTTGACGCTACTGTGTTCGCTAGCTCCGCCGCTATGATGTTTCTTTTTTGAGGATTAGGGTTGTAGCAGCATTTGATCTGTTGTGATTCGTGGGGGCCTTGAGCAATGGGCAGCCTACCCGTTGTGTCGTCGCTTCTTTTCGTCCTTTTCTGTTCTGTTTAATTGTGTTACATCCTTCACATCGCCAGCATGCTGAGTTAGCCACTATTTGTACTTGTTGTTTTAGTTGAAAGAAAGGTTGGGTGGCAGCATTCTCACTGTATTTGGTGATTTACGTTCTTGTCGTAGTCCTAAATTTACCGGATTTCCACAAGAATTCTTGAGCAACTCGTGAGAACAACTTGTTAGCCTATTTTTATTTGGTGGTCTTTCTTTCTTTCTTTCTTTCTTTCTTTCTTTCTTTCTTTCTTTCTTTCTTTCTTTCTTTCTTTCTTTCTTTCTTTCTTTCTTTCTTTCTTTCTTTCTTTCTTTCTTTCTTTCTTTCTTCCTTCCTTCCTTGCCAGTGTGATGCTGTCACATGAAAACTGGAGCCCTTCGAAAACTTGTCTGAAGCTCGGCCTTGTGTTTAGATGCCCCTCCTGGCTGCTTAGTATTAATTAGCTTTCGTCATGTTTGAACGTTCGCCAGACGTCTCAACTCGTTGTGGTATCAGAGTTGTATGCCTTCAAAGCGTGCTCCACCTTGTGCAGCTGGGCTTATTACGGAGCCACCTTTAAAGGTACCCTAACTTTTTTTTATTTATCAGTTGTTTTGTTCTTGGCGTCTGAGAGATGTTTAACTCATGCGATGGGGTTAGTAATAACACACTTTGGTCAAATTACATTCGCGATCGAGAAGTGAGCGTTGGTTCGGAATTACACAGTTGTTGAGCCGTGACGCCATTCCATTTCAATTATTATCAGTGCTTACTACCTGTAAAGCGTGCTGCACCTTTTGCAGTTACACGTACACGTACACGTACCTCAACTTTTTTATTTTTGAGTTTTGTTTGCTCAGGACGTCTGAGCGATGTATAAGTCACGCGATGGGCTTTAACGAGTGGTGACGCCATTCCACTTCAAACATTATCAGTGCTTACTACCTGTAAAGTGTGCTGCACCTTTTGCAGTTAGGCTGATTACGGAGCCGCCTTTACACGGACCTCAACTTCTTTATTTTTGAGTTTTGTTTGTTCATGACGTCTTAGCGATGTCTAAGTCACGCGATGGGCTTTAACACACTTTGCTGAAAACGCATTCGTGATGGCTAAGTGTGTGTTAATTCGGAATTACACAGTTGCTGAGTGGTGACGCTATTCCGCTTCAAACATTATCAGTGTTACCGCCTGTAAAGCGTGATGCAGCTTGTGCAGTTGGGCTGACTACGGAGCCATCTTTACAGGTACCTCAACTTTTTTGTTTTTGAGTTTTGTTCATTGCGTCTGAGAGTTGTTTAACTCACGCGATGGTGTTAGGTTTACAAACCTTGCTGAAAAACATGCGTGATCGAGAAGTGTGCGATGGCTCGGAATTACACGGTTGCTGAACGGTGACGTCATTCAGCTTCAAAGATTATCAGTGCTTACCGCTTGTAAAGCGTGATGCACCTTGTGCAGTTGGGCTGATTACGGAGCCACTTTTACAGGTACCTCAATTTCTTGTTTTTGTGTTTTGTTTGCTCATTGCGTCTGAGAGTTGTTGAACTCAAGCGATGGAGTTAGGTTTACACACCTTGCTGAAAAACATTCGCGATCGAGAAGTGTGCATTGGTACGGGGTTACACGATTGCTGTGCGGTGACGCCATTCCGCTTCAAACAATATTGGTGCTTACAGCCTGTAAAGCGTGCTTCACCTTGTGCAGGTTGACGCAACACGGAGCCAGCTCTACGGGCACTTAAGGCTGTTTTGAAATATTTTGAAATGTTTGTTTTGCTTTTTTGCATGGCTCGTTTTGTTCAAATATGCATATCGGAGCGTCTACTTTACAATAACTTCGCAACCAATAGGAAAAGTAATCTAAAGTTATTTGTTTTCAGGAGTCTGTAGTCAGCCAAACCCAGGCGAAGCAGGTAGCTTTGTCACGAAGTTTGTGACTGATCAGTGAAGTTATGGGCATTTGCGTGAAACGAACTGTGTGTTATATTACGCCTGGGGGTTCTGTGAACGTCGCATCAAGCGGGAGCAATGCTATTGCTGCCTAATATATCTGAAAGACTGGCAGTAAAGTGCCATATATGTTCTGTTCAGTTTTCTTGTGACTGCCTTGTCGTGGAGAGGTCGACGTTTATTCATCTTTCCTCGCTATATCATCTCGGCTACTCTATATCGACAAGTTCTGCAGTGAAACAGGAAATTACGATGGTTATCTAAAATCAACGAAGGATCGCGTGATTGTGCGCGTATTTGTTCGTGTGTGTAGGTTGGAGCTTGTGTGAGCGTTTCAGCGTTTGTTCGGGAGTGTATTCGTGCGCACGTGTTTGGTTACGTGTCCGTGATGGAGCAGGCGTCCGCGCCCAAAGGCATCGCCTACGCTTCCGTAATCCCCCCCCCCCCCCCCCCCGGTCACGATTTGCTTTCGCGTCCTTACCGCCCGATAAGGATCGGAACACGATAACGCTTGAATGACTGCGGCCTCTGTCGATTTATTAATTGATATGTGGGGTTTAACGTCCTAAAACCACCATATGATTATGAGAGACGCCGTAGGGGAGGGCTCCGGAAATTTCGACCACCTGGGGTTCTTTAACGTGCACACAAATCTGAGCACACCGGCCTACAACATTTCCGCGTCCATCGGAATTGCAGCCGCTGCAGCCGGGATTTGATCCCGCGACCTGCGGGTCAGCAGCCGAGTACCTTAGCCACTAGACCACCACGGCGGGGCGCTTCGGCCTCTGTATTAACTCGATCACATTGTACCTTCTTCAGCAGGTCTGGTCATCTGATCTTATTTCAGCTAGCTCGCATTTCGCGCGTGATTGCAATGAAGTTTGGCGTTACCAATTTTTTTTTTCTTTTACGGGATTCGAGCAAGGTCCCTGCAGTCTCTGAGCTCAAATACCGCCTTTTGTACATCTTGAATAGAGCTACAGTGAAGGTTCTCTATACCTTCCTTGACTTATTTGCTATCTTTCGTGAACTACCACGGGATTACGTGATTACATTCTTCATTAAGATGTGTGGCTTGCAGCGCTGGATTTCGTCAGCACATGGCTACAGTGAACTCGTATTTCGTGAGCTATTCTGCCGTAAGTGGTAGTCCGCCACGCTATATTATTGGCTAGGGTGCTCGGCTGCAGTCACCCTAAGGTCGCGAGTTCGAACCCGGCAGTGGCGGTCGCACTTAGATGGACGCGGAAGGGTGCAGGCCCGTGTACTGTGCAATGTTAGTGCGCGTTGAAAAACCGCACGTGATCGAAATTTCCGGAATCGTTCACTACGGCGTCTCTCATAATCATATCCTGGTTTTGGAATATAAAACCCTAAACAACAACAACAACAACAACAACAACAACAACAACAACAACAACAACAACAACAACAACAACAACAACAACAATAATAATAATAATAATAATAATAATAATAACATAGAATAATACAGTAAAAGTCACGCTGAAGAACTCTAAGAGGTGTTGTTTAAAACATGATGTTTATGCTCTATGTTTTTCTCCCTCGAACATCTCGCGGTGTGTCGAAACAGGAAAAAAGAAGGCTTTCGTGGTTGGTCCGCGTCCGCGATCCAGAAGAGAGGCAGAGTAGAAAAAAAAAAACGCGTCATGAGGACCTAGATATTGATACCGCCTATACCGCCACGAACGAACAAAAACCACCTCTCACGTCACGGTTCAAGACCGCGTTATCGTGCGCAGCCGTGCCAGAAGCGCCCCCAATAAGCCGCGGAACAAAAACGCCGTCCGAGCACCACGTCAGATCCGAGCACACCGGCTTAGCCGAGCATCTCGAAGGCTTCGCCATCCCTGCTTCTTCGCTCTAAATTACTATACAGTCGACCCGGTTGGCCCGGCGAAGCGAGTGTTCCTCCCAAGAATGCACATATATATTCACCGCTGTGGTTCCGACATGTGAGAATGAATAAATAAAAAAAAAGGTGCGCCAGCAGCCAATTCTTTCATTTCTCGGGAGAAAAACAAAAAGGGAAAAAGGGTACATAGTCTTGGAAGGCGTCCCGCTACCTCCCCATAAGAGAAGGAATTGCTCGCGGATACTCGCTTATGCTCTGGCAACGGAGGGGAGGGCAAGCAAGTCAGCAGGCTTGGTCGCGCACCGCCGTTCCATCGTTTCATCTTTCCTTTTTCTCCCCCTCTAAGCATACGAGTCGCTTTCTCTCGTCTCCGCCGCAAGGCAGCACTTGAGCGACGCCGCTCGCACCAACGTCAGTAACGTGGGCCCGCAACAACGCACGCACGGCAGCAGCCGTCACCCTAGCCCGGCAACACCGCAGCAGCCGACATGTAGCACCCAAGACAAAAGCTTTGGCCAAACACGTGGCGCAGACCCGCAGGAGACAACATACAAAGAAGACGCCGGTGGTAGTTTCTTACCCAAAACGCGTCGCCAGCCCCACCGAACATTACCGCTCCCCTCTCTATCCATGTTTCTTGCTTCTTTGTATTCCCGTTTTATCTTCCAGTTCTGATCCCTGCCCCCCCCCCCCCCCCCCACGCTCTCCCTTTGGAGGGGTATCGAGAACGAAGAAACACCAAGCCGCCGGTAGCGTTCTGCAGAGTTTGCTAGCTGCGTTCGGTAAATGGAAAAATCGATGTCCCTATAAATCTACCCCTCCTCCTCTTCATCCCCGCTTCTACCTACCACTCTTCCAACCTCTTTTTTTTCTTCATTCCCATCTTCTTTTGTTCCTTATTCCGATAACTTTGGGAACACAACGGGGCAACCCGAACGAACCTGTCGGTGCCCCTGCGATCACCGCCCCGCCTAACTTTCCTCCCTCAGTCTTTTTCCTCCCTAGCTTTCTTACGTCTTCCCGATACAGTCGAGTCGCTTTGCCTTCTCTCCCATATTCGCTTCTCTTCTCCCACACACACTGACTCCCACTATCCGATTCTCCTCAGTCTCGTTTCTTCTGTCTTTCTGTCTCACTTCATACCCAAGAACAAAAAGAAGGAAAAGGTCCTTCCTATATATATATGTATATATATATAAGAAGGGAATGTGGTTCGGAGGAAGGCATGGGCGGGACAAGGAAAAACTGTTTCCTTTTGTTCGAGTTATTGGTGGCGCCGCTGGCGAGGACCGTGATCGCAAGCAAAACGCAACTAGTCTTTTCCGCCTTTTTTTATATCTGCCGCTATTTCCTCTCGATCGTTCCTTTCCCTCCTCCTCGTCCCCCCCATTTTCGATTAGTTTCTAAATGTCCTTCACTTTTTTGTTTCCACCCAAAAGTCAATTTGTTTTATAGACTTGGCTGAAACATATGTACGCTCACAGTCATCTTAGTTCTATAACGAACGCGCCATTCACACAGAAAAGAAAAAAGAGATCTGTAATACATATCACCCTACCTCCCTAACCTTCTACCCTTTCGTCCCTTTTTTTCTGCAACCTCTCATCTTCTAACTGTAATGAGATCGCTGCTCTATTCTTATTTTTTCTTCATGTTTACCAATCTGAGTCGATATTTTTGTCGTACAATTCCCTTTTCTTCGGAAATCCTTCTTTTAAACACCTTTTGCTACTATACACTACATCACGACCCAACCTTGCACGACGCGCCATCAAGCACCCTCGTCCGCCGTCTTATTGATCCCGTCCCCTTTTCCCTTTCTTTTGTCCACTGCTCTTGTAATACACTCCGTCTGCTTTGTCGGTACTGTTTGTTACGCGGTGCTCTACTTCGTCGGCACAGAGTCGGTTTCGATCCGTATATTCAGTACGTGTCTCTCCCCACGCTGGCCTCTTACAAGGTGGCGCCGTGGTAGTTCGCAGACGACGTTTCCTTTGTCGTGTCAAGAGCGAGGGAGAGATATGATATGAAGGAAATAGAGCGATTTCGAGCAGAATTATTAACTGGTGTGCCAACCTACACGGAGGCCGTGAGACGAAGCAATAGCAGTGATTGCAATGCATCTATAAAAGCGAAAAAAAAGTTGGTAGGTTTATTGGCCTCATATGCAGCGACCCCTCACAGGGTTAGTTGTTTGCAATCACGTGAGATGACTCGAAGGTGAAAGCTGTTTTTTTAGGGAGGAAGCTCCTGCGAGCCGAGCTTTGTCGTCCGCCACGCTTCGTGAAACCGAAACTATACACCTGCACAACGAAAAGCGAAAACACGCGTAAAAAAAGAGAACGATTTTATTTGTGCATCCATCAAGCGTATGCCAGCACAATACATGATCACTTTCGCCCTCTGTCCGTGCTTCTGTTCGTCGGTCCGTGTGATGGTCCGTTCATCTGCCCGTCCTTTATATTGATCGACGACTTCAACGTGGACATTATGGACTTTAAGACCTAGCTTCGCCCACTCATCATTCACTTAAAGGGGCCCTGCATCACTTTTTGAGCACGGTCAGAAAACGCTGCCTACCGGTAGTAGAGGCTTCCGAGAACACGCGAGCCAAATGTTATAGCGCAGCACGCGACCTTAAATTCGCAATAAATTATCAAAGTCAGCTAAAAATTGCTTTCTCCTTCCTTGACAGATCACGGAATATGCCCAAAAAGCACGCGCAGATGACCCACCTATTAGCCATTGGCTGATGCGAACATGGTGCGCTCGATTGTTACAGAAATCGCCGCGAGAGGCCGTCACTTATGCAAGCTTGCGTTTTCGACGAAAAAAAAAAAGAGAAAAAAGGGCTCAAAGCCACAAGGCGCGCGTGACGTTTTTTTTTTGTTTGCCCCTGCCATCCCTCCCTGCTTAGCTTCCAGGGCTCTCGTTGGGACGAGAACAGAGAGAATGCGATTGCAGCGTGTGACAAATATTTGTAACTCCGCTCGTACTGAATGGATTAAAAAAAAATTTGCGGCGTTGAACTTGTGAGGCAGTACGCTTTTCCAGTGAATTTATTCCATGGTTACTCCAAAAAGTGTTTCAGCGCCCCTTTAATAAAGATTACTGGTTTTCCCCTTCCTATTTTATGTATAAGGAAGCAGGGATCACTAGCCGCGGCTTCACGGTCCACTGCCAAGCGCCCTCTTAGTTTTTCTTCTCTTGAGGTCGCGCACTCTTCCGTTTTGTTCGCAATCCCAAAAAGAGGGCGCTACAACGGCATTGTATGGCGTTACGTAACAGAACGTAACACCAGAATTCGTGACGCCATAGAAACGTCGTATGGTGATGTCATCTCGTAATGATTTTTTTTTTTGCGTCAGTCGTCCCATACGCTGCGGGATGATCGCCGACCATAGTCAAATTTCCCGTCTGTTGAGGCATCTAAGGTTCTCGGCTTGAAGGGACACTAAAGCCAAGTAACAATTTATGTCAGCGTGAAAGCACAATGTACTACGTCTAAAACGACAATATTATCAACAGCAGGGTTTACCAATAAATCAAGTTAAATGCATGAGAACACCTGCGCCACGAGTAGGACATTCGCTTAATGATCCTAGTAATCGCTCCTAGTATCACTAGTAATCGAACTTAGTAACCCTAGTAATCCTTATCCTAGAAATCACTAGTAATCAAACTACCTGCACCAAATAAAGAACCTTCCGTGCATCAAGGGACGTAATGAAGTGGTGCTTGTTCGTTTCTGTTTCATGAAAAAAAAATAACCGCCGGACGTTACTATGAGACGTGCTGTGAGGAATGGCGCCAGTGGTTGAAAAGGTCAATTTTCGCCTGGTTCACCTAAAGCCCTAAGATCAAGGGGCTTTAGGTTAAACTGAACAGGTCGTGCCATCTAGTGGGGCCCTGTTGAACCAAGCACGCCTGCCATCTCGGAGCCCATGGCAGGAAATCGTTCAACCGTCGTTGTGGGTACTGTGGCTCCCGCTACTTTCGCACTGCTGCTACAAGTGTCGGCGGCCGCACAGTGAAGCCGGGCACCGTTGTGCACGGCAACAGTGGCGTCAGACGTTCTCCTTAAGGGCGGTAATTCGAAGTGCGCTAGCGCGATGTGGACCACTAATACGTGATTTCTTCTTTACAAAATAAGCACTTCCTTGGCACAAAATCAGCACTACGAGGTTTCCAGACCGCGATTTCAGCAACCAACATCGACCTAATGGACTTTAGTGTCCCTTTAATAACGATCGCCACGAGGCCCTGTTCCTTCTTCAGGTTGGGGAAAGTAGGAAATTATTCCTCGGAGGGTATGGGGTGGGCTATGGCCCTCCTGTGAAACTCGGAGATCTTTCTTCTGCATATTATTCTCCATTTTCATTCGCGAAAGACGAAAGGAAGGCTTTCAGCTGCATTAGACAAAATAATAATAAAAAAAGAACCCAGTAACGCGATGTCGTTCCGAGCCTATGGCAAATGACCCGCGAGGAACACAATCGGAATTCATGACGACGACTGCAAAAATGGCCACTTTCTCGGCGCGTCTATATAAACTGCGCCCCGAGTTAACGCCGGAAAATATTTTTCATTTCTTTATTTTTTTATTTACAATGCATTGGTCACAACGTCTTCGTTTTAGTCAAGCCCTTCCTGCCATTTTTTCATCCCTCAGGATAAAGCTAACAGCGGTACAATCACAAAAAAAAAATAAGTGTCGATATATTTCAGTGCGTATATATTTCTGTGCGTTAGGAATAATGCTCACAGCTCGGAAATGTCGTTCACAGAGTCGGTCAGAAGCCGGCGTCTTGCGCGCAGCCGCGAACCGGGTATGGAGGGAAAAGGGTACCGAAAGAGGCCAAGGCTAGCGTTAGCGACGTGGACTTTGTAAGGAAGTAGAACAGTTTACGTAAATTAAAGGTTGCACTATTGTTAAGGCATTCATCTAAGACCACGGAAAGGTGAAAGAAAAAAAGATTTTTCTCTTGTTTTTACCTTTTTCACGTTATTGATACCCCCCCCCCCCATACATGATAAGCTTGCTACACGAAACGTGGTTATGCATTGCCTAGGGGATGCGTAAATTTGTCAGCTGACGTGGCGACCCAAGCAAGAATAAAAAAAAAAATTCACAGCATATCCACGGCGTGAATGATCATCAATGGGACGAAGCTTCGCGGGCCCTCTGCTTTGTCGTCCGTCCGTCCGTATCTGTCCGTCCGTCCGTCCGCTGTACTATCAAACTAAACCACACGCAACGCGCGCCTCCACTCCATCTAGTGATCACTTCACGTACTGCAACGGCGCAGCGCCGTCTAGTGAACATTGTGAGGAGCAAGGGCTGGCTACTACAACGGAGGGACTGAGCTACAGCGTAAAGGAGCTTCGCCCTTTGTAAATTCGTCAGATTCCATGTACCTTGAGAATCGACGGTATGCGAAGCATGCGGAGGGAAGGTGACCGTGTTGTGGTTCGTCTATTGAGCGATACGTTATGAAATGGCGCTAAATATATGTACAAACATTACAGGCATAGTTGTATGCTGAACAGTTGCATGTGCCCACATAATTAGCTGTTTGCACGATGCGAACAGGGACATGAGTAACTGCAACGCCAGGACGCGATAAGCTGACATGAAGCGCTGGGGCTAATGAGGAGGAAACCGGACTGCCGTTCGGCCGTCGTTGTCTTGCACCCCCGGCTACGTCTCAATGGTTGGCCTGGTTTGCGGTAGGGAGGGTGTGTCAGCAAGCTACGCCGTGTCGCTTAGCGGTTCTCACCACTTAACCAGCATCACTGTAGCCATGACTTCGTGCTTGCACAAATAGACGCATTTACTGGTAGTTCAGCGCTCTTTCCTGTGTGTTTCTATAGAACCCGTCCTAGAACCCGTCCACATTTAGAGCTCGCTAACTCATTGTTGGCTGTGAGGTTTTCTTATTACACACACACACACACACACACACACACACACACACGCACACGCACGCGCACGCGCACGCACGCACGCACGCACGCACGCACGCACGCACACACACACACACACACACACACACACACACACACACACACACACACACACACACACACACACACACACACACACACGCACGCACGCACGCACGCACGCACGCACGCACACACTACTGCTTTGCTCGTTCCGTGAGACGCGAAATGCAGTTTCTCGATGATTGGCGTGAGCCTCCGCTGCTGCCACGTCATGTGTGAACCCGAGGGGAGTGATGGTCTCGGCGAAACTGCCCGACCAGTCGATGCCACCGCAGCCGCGACCGGCGGGCAGCGGGAGGCAGCGGCAGGCAGTTCAAGCTAGATCGAAGCTGGCCGGCCGGGACTGCTCCTCTGGCGCAACCGTGGTGGTTCGAAGGGTACGCCAGTGTGCATCTTCCTGCATCGCCCGCTGGTTCCAACACTGTCTCTCTCTCTCCGTCGTCTTTATTATATTTTTGTTTAAATATCTGGCCTATACGTTCCTTCCTGAAGAGTCCTCGGCAGTATCGGTCGCGCGGACGAGCGCTTGCAGTTCGCTCGCCCACCTTTCCCCTTCGACGCGATAATCGATGTTAATCTCAGGGGACACAATCCGCATACTTCTGTTCCACGCTCTTCCACGCGGAGCGCACCTTGGCGCACCCATTGCCTTCTTTTTTTGTCGAACAGTTGGGTCCTGGCGTACCGCTAGTCTCAGATTTCACCGCTGTGCGCGATGTTGTAGAGGCGAAGTATGCAGGTGAAACTCCAGTGACATTTTTTTTTTGTTATTCGAGCATGTCCGTTACTCCGCGCGTCGGTAGAGTTCACCGCATGGCTTCAGTGCGTGCGGGAAAGACAGACACGCAAGCGTGAGATGGCCGCTGCGCCGGACCGTCGATAACAGGGACGGTTCTGCCAGCGCGATTTTTTTTCACGTTTGCTTTCGGAATTAGAAACGCGGTCGAGTGCGAAAAACAGATGAGCGCGCACTGTGTACGTGTCGGTTATGCTGGACACTCGGGAAGGTTCGGAAAAATTGGTTCGTGCGGTCGATCGTACCAGACTGCACTGTGGCAATCAGAGACGCACAGCCCACTTCTTGATATTTAATAGACTCGATCTTCATATACTGTGTGTAAGCTTTCTATTTTTCCATTTTAGAGCAACGCGTCATTAATAAACACACCTTATGGGCATGTTATGTCTAAGTGCATTTGACTGTCGCCTATGTGAACTATCTGTGGAAGTTCGTGGTACTACGTTGTGTGCTATGGATCACACCCTCAGACTCGGCGCATTATTGATACTTGACTTATCGTGTACCCGCATTATGCATCTGATCATTTTTGTGTGTTGCCCCTTTTATTATTGGTTCTAGCTAATCTTGTATTTGTGTCTTTCTTGAATAATACACACATGTTGCTCAGATGAAATAATATCTGCTGCTGTATGTCCCAAAACCTGCATGTGATTACGAGGTACGCACGTTCGTATGATGATGATGATGATGATGATCATCATCATCATCATCATCATCATCATCATCCTGACTACGTCCACTGCAGGACAAAGGCCTCTCCTATGTTCCGCAAGTTTAGTCGGTCCTGTGCTTCCTTCTGCCAACTTGTACCCGTAAACTTCTTAATCTCATCTGCCCACCTAACCTTCTGTCTCCCCCTAACCCGCTTCCCTTCTCTGGGAATCCAGTTAGTTACCCTTAATGACCAGCGGTTATCCTGTCTACGCGCTACATGCCCGGACCATGTCCATTTCCTCTTCTTTATTTCAACTATGATATCCTTAACCCCCGTTTGTCCCCTATTCCACTCTGCTCTCTTCTTGTCTCTTAAGGTTACACCTACCATATTTCTGTCCATTGCTCGCTGCGTCGTCCTCAATTTAAGCTGATCCCTCTTTGTAAGTCTCCAAGTTTCTGCTCCAGAGCTAAGTACCGGTATGATACAGCTGTTATATACCTTCCTCTTGAGGGATATTGGCAATCTACCTCTCATAATTTGAGAGTGCTTGCCGAATGTGCTCAACCCCATTCTTATTCTCCCAGTTACTTCAATCTCGTGGTTCGGCTCTGCGGTTATTACCTGCCCTAAGTAGACATAGTCTTTTACAATTTGAAGTGCACTATTACCTATCTCGAAGCGCTGCTCTTTTTCGAGGTTGTTGTACACTACTTTCGTTTTCTGCAGATTAATTTTAAGAACCACCTTTCTGCTCTCCTTGTCTAACTCCGTAATCATGAGTTGCAATTCGTCCCCCGAGTTTCTCAGCAATACAATGTCATCGGCGAAGCGCAGGTTACTAAGGTATTCTCCATTGACTCTTATCCCTAACTGTTCCCATTCTAGGCTTCTGAAAACCTCCTGTAAGCACGCGGTAAATAGCATTGGGGAAATTGTGTCTCCCTGCCTTACACCCTTCTTGATTGGTATTCTTTTGCTTTCTTGATGAAGCACTATGGTAGCAGTTGATCCCCTGTAGATTTCTTCCAGAATCTTTATATATACTTAATCTACGCCCTGATTCCGCAGTGTCTGCATGACGGCTGATATTTCTACTGAATCAAACGCCTTCTCGTAATCTATGAAGGCTATGTATAGTGGTTGGTTATACTCTGAGCATTTCTCTATTACCTGGTTGATAGTATGAATGTGGTCAATTGTTGAGTAGCCTGTTCGAAATCCTGCTTGTTCCTTTGGTTGATTGAATTCTAATGCTTTCTTTACTCTGTTAGCAATTACCTTTGTAAATAGCTTGTATACTACAGAGAGCAAGCTGATCGGCCTGTAATTCTTCAAGTCCTTGTCATCTCCTTTCTTATGTATTAAAATGATGTTAGCGTTCTTCACACACACACACACACACCACATGCACGCGCTTTTTGAGAGACGTCGATGAGTGACAGCGAAACAAACTTGCTCCGTCGTCGCGATGGCTGCAAGCACACGTTGGCGACAAAGTGCCATTGTTGCTAGGTTAAAAACTATCGCGTGTATACTCATAAATAGAAAAAAGAAGTTTAAAAGTAGGTTTATGAGAACATGCCAAACTTATTACTCTCTTGTGTGGCATGAGGAAGCCACAAAACCGTTTCACGACCTTTTTTTTTCACAGTCTTTGTTTGGTTTAATCGTTACAAGGTGCCCAAAAACGTACGCTACGGCGCAATTCGCGTGAAGATTTCAAATGGCAGAATGCTACCAGTTTTGTCACAAGAGAGAGAGAGAGAGAGAGAGAGAGAGAGAGAGAGAGAGAGAGAGAGAAGGAATGTAGGAAAGGTAGGGAGGTCAACTAGCCTATGCGTCCAGTTTGCCACCCTACACATGGGGAGGGGGAGAGGGGAGTCACAAGCTACCATCGAAACACCAAACCTCTGAACTCCCCCGATGGCCCATACCCGAGAGATGTGGTTACTACAGAGGACTATCGGGTGACGCCTTGAGGAGCTTCGCTCCTAAAACTATTGTATAAAGCACGTGTAGCGTCTACAAGCCAAGCTGCTGAGAATCCGCGCCTTCTTCGGGTTGGTGCTCAGTCCCCATGATGCTCCTGTTTCATTTCCTTATTAGGTGAGCTCGTGAACAAAAAGAAAAAAAATTATGAGTGCACGTGCCTAGTGTCCACAAGCCAACCTCCTCACTCGCCGCTCCTCCTCACGTTCTATGCACGCGTGGCTCAATTACTAGTATGCTCCTGTTTTATTTTTAGGTGCGAAGCTCCCTTTAAAATAGTATGGTCGTCCTTCCATCCTGCGTAGCGAGCATATCCGTGGAGTGAATTGTGATGAGTGGGGCAAAGCGTCCGTCTGTTCGTTGCGTGCGCTATAGTCGGTGACAACCTAAGAATAAATATAGGCTCCACCCACGAGGCCTCATTGCTCTTATTTTGCATGTCTCCGCGCTACAAAGGTAGTAGTTCCCAAAGAGTGGTCATAGTTTTCACGCATACAACCATTGCCTTACAATACTTGATTGGTGTTAAATACAGAATCCGAAGCTGGATAAATAAACTCGAGAAGGCGCGGAATTCGGCGTAAGCTTAGCATTTTATCTGTTTTTTTTTAAATCGCAACCCCAGTGCGCTCATCTCGGAGTCCACGAAGAAGCAATGCACATCTCTCGAAGGCGATGTTTCTGCGTGGTACATAAAGTTGTACTCAATAAACAATGCCACATTTAACGTAATGTTTAAAATTAAGAAATTCTTCTTTTCGGTTTCACAAAATGAAAAAAGTGCGATAATAAAATTTTATTAGGTGGTTTGCAATTGTATTGCAAAACTTACGCTGCCAGGTTTCTACGCTGTCTTTTGGAGCTAAGGCAACTATGACTGAAAGCGAAAAAATAGAGACGCGATCTGAGATTCACTTCGTGAATTTCGATTCTTGAGCTGCCTTGAATACCGATTGTACATTTCGTACCGCCGTGCTTGTCATCGATTTTGAGGTAAACGTGTATACTTCATTCGACGCCTTGTTTCATCAAATTGAAAGCGCATAGCACACCTTGTGCTTAACAGTGGGGATCATTGCATACGTTGTCGTTAAGTTAACGGCCATTGCGATGTGCGCGGCTAAAGTGGCGGCGACTACAAGTTGTAGGTAAATTTTTTTCTTGCTTTGACAACTTGCACTCTATGGTGTTGCCATCACACCGTCAGCCCTTGAATATTCAACTTTTTCAAAGCGGGGCGCAGGTTTGCTGCAACAGGGGCCACGACCTTCAATGATTGTGTCTGTGTGAAGATGTATCTGCGCAGGCAAGGGGGTTTTCTCTCTCCGAGGAATGCTAGTGAATTGCGTGCCAGACTTTGATTTCAAAAGATGTGCAATACATCCATATTTTTTTTTTCGTCGGACTGTGATATAATATAAACAAGATATCTATGTGCGTAATACATGCATGCAATACAGGCGAAATAAAAAATAGATATAAAAATAAAACGTTTTTCTATGAAATCGTTAAGGATGATACATTGTCTTAAAAAACTAAATGTTTCTCTCTTTTTTTTCTGCTCAACAATAGTTTTAGCAGCGTCGCTTCTGTGACGATCACAATCGATGTAGCTGGTTGTGATTGATCGTGACCGCTGCGTTGATAACGATTGATGCAGTGATATTACATAGCTCGCGTCCTTTCCCGGTTTGTAGAACCTCGCATCGCGTTTTTAGATGCGGAGCATCTAATACTCGAGGCTTGTAGTGCGGCGCCGTCCGCAAGCTTCCTCCTCCTTCTTCCACCATCTGTGCATCCCTTCCTCCTCTACACACCGCGTGCGCTTCACTCCTCCACCATCTGTGCACCCTTCCTCCTCTGCACACCGCGTGCGCTTCTCCTCTTCACGAACATTCGCTAGCTGTATAATGTAGCGCGCATGCGCCGTCACGCTTCGAGAACATCGGCAGCTGACGCGCGCGCATGCGCCGTCGCGCTTCGAGAACATCGGCAGCTGACGCGCGCGCATGCGCCGTTGCGCTTCTCCCCCTTCTCGAACATTCGACAGCTGACAGTGCATGCGCCGTCGCGCTGTATATATACTCAAGGTCGGTGCTCGCTCGCTCAGTTGCCGCTCGTCGGTTGGTTTGTACGGCGCGTCGACGTCCAAGGTCGCGGTGAAATGAATTCCAACGAATCCACAAACACAATGATCGACGTCCCTGCGACCAGCGCCGCCCTTTCGCATACGTGTGTACGTGTTCACTCATTTAACACCCCCTCCTACAACCACGTTAACCAATTTAGCCATCGACCCAAGTAAGTCGCAATTTAACACCCCCTTTCACAACCACGTTAACCAATTTAGCCATCGACCCAAGTAAGTCGCACTTTGACACCCCGTTAACCAATTATATGCTCCGCATCCTCCTCAGTGTTCCCCCGAGGGAAGCTGCGGGCAATTTTTTTCATGCAAGGTGTTCGTACTTCAAGCGTGAGACAAGCGCTTACGGAACAGACACTTCAATATGGCTCGTAATTATCAGCCGGTGGCGATAATTTCGGTGAATTGACGCAGCTGCGCCAATTGGCACACGTCAAAATAATCACACACACACACACAAACACACACACACACACACACACACACACACACATGATAACCACAATTCCCTTTTTAATTCATACACAGACGCATGTTCTCCCCACCTGGTTTGTTTACTCTCGTGCTGTGTGACGCTGGCAGGTCCTCTCGGTTGCCTTTTTCCACACCTAGCCCGCACTTACAGCTGTCAAATGGGTGCACAACACAGCGCATATCGCAAACGATCCCCAAGGTTCTCACGTTGCGACACCCAAGTCACACATTCACAGACGCCCATGCGGCAACGCTTATGCTACACCTTATGCGGGCGGTAAATCGTGGACGCGCACTTTCCCCAGAACACGCACGCGTACATCCAGACTTCCCCTTACGCACACGAATGACCGCGACGACAATCGTCGTGAGTGGTCATCCTAGCGACGCCGAGAACAGACGCCCTGTTGCTGCTTCACGCTGCCGAACCGACGAAACGCGGTGGAGCTATGCCACTTCGGTGCACTTGAAACGCTGCAAAATCATAAACGCCAGCATCGAATGACGGCCGACAACAATGCTCCGGAGGACGAGCGGATGAAAAAGCTTCTTCTTGACGAAGAAACTACATAAAACTGAATGGATGCCTGGCGGTCTCGCTGAAACGGCACATCGCCTCTCGTCGCGAACGGCGCCATGCTGAATTTCTCATTGGTTCACCGTGACTCTTACGTCAAAGTAACGAGCGGCCGCAGTTGTACGCGCATAATACGAATGGAAAGTGGTACACTTTACTTTTTATTCCTAGCTTTTCTCCGACTGTAGTGTGATAGGAGCGGACGGACGGACGGACGGACAGGCAGACAGACAGACAGATAAACAGACGCACGCATGCTTCTTCCTACTCATCATCATTCACTAGCTCCGTGGATTTGCTGTGATTTTTTTTAATGGCTGGGCTTCAACATTTCCACGTGGTGCTCCCACCTATAGTTTTTTTTCACTACCTGTAGGAAAAGTCCTCGAGCGTTTCAACTGGAGCTTCGTGCCACGAGCCACCAAATATCGTCTTCCTTTCTCCTGCTGGCTGGCCGCCACTGAAATGGTGATAAATCCGTAGTATTAGCATTATTTCTTTATCTAAAAATTTTGAACTTCCGTTGTACTTTAATGTTTTTGTCACCAACCACGCTATAATATGACAATGTTATTACTGATTAGGAACTAAGTCTTCCGTACCATATATTGTACAAGAAAACGCCTGCTTCTTTGTCTTCCCTCGTGTTGCGTGGAAAGCCTTGATGCCGGAGAACGATAATGGCGAACCGCAAGTCTCCTGCGTCCCTTTATCGTCTCTGTGTTGTCTACGTGTCCGAAAACATCCACTCTCTCTGCCCGGCGATCGAGGACGTATTCGCCAGTGCCTTCCCACTCGGCGTGAGTAAGGACTTAGTGGTGCAGTCTCTGAAGCAGCAAAATTTTACTTCTTTGTACCACCAGCTCAAGCACCGATTGAGTCTCGATGGGCTCCGCTACATTGAGTACCGCCTCCCCGTGGCCATTCTGTCACGGCTTCCAAGACTTGTGTGGGAGAACCTAGGCTATTTCAAGCACCTAGTCGAGCTCTCTCTGGACGGCGTTGTGAACGAGTACAACAGGAGAATGGTAGAGATGCTCTGCCAACAAGCCCCTCGGCGGTTGGTCACGCAACGTCCGCGCAACGTCCCAGACCGCCCTCAGGTACAAGTCACCGAGAACTGTAACCATCGCCGCAAGTTGTCGCTCTCCTTTCCGCCGTTCGCAGATGGAAGGCTGTACCAGCTGATGATCCGCCAGCGTTTGCTCGAGAGCGAGACGTGCATGGTTCGTCGCATCACCGTGCGGTCGCCATTCGTCCTTCTTCGTGGGCTGCCTCGCGAGCAGAGGGTGACAGTTTCAGTTCTACCCAAGCTACTGCTTCCTTTTCCTGAGGACTGCCAACTGAACTTTACCGACCACACGCCGTGCAGCGTACGCCGAATGCTGCAGTCATCCACAGCCCTGCTGCCCATCTGCAGTGCCAGCAACTTCCATCGGCAAAATTGCACCAGCCTCGTCTTGACAGGCCAAGAAAGCATGCTGCTGTCAGGCCTACTGAGAGAGTTCAAAGACCACGTCCTGGGCGTCTCTTCAGCCAGTTTGAAAATATTCTCCCTAGAGCAAGCTGAGCCCAGCCTTGGAGTCGTTGGAATCGGGCTAAACGCCCTGGCTTTGTGCATGTTTAACCTGTAAGCTGCTGCCGTCGGCAAGGAGTGCCCGGTTTTGATATGATATGGTAGCGGACTCCACTTGGCATAGCTTCTTGTGTTTAGTTTTTCATATTTCAGTATAAATAAAAAAATACTTCTTGACATAAGATGTTAATTCAGAAGGACAAGGAGAATGGGAACGCTGATGTGAAGATCGTCCAGTTAAATTTAGAATTTTAGGGCATAATTGGAGAATCAGACATAATTACAAAAAAAAGGGTCAAAGGTGATTTCGCGCTAAACGTGAGGTAGACGCATTAGCGTTACGTCAATGGCAATACCAATCAATCGTCCTTCTATTTCAGAATCGGATAACTACGTAACTAACCCGCCAATTGATATATCATTTGAAGAAGAGCTTGACGAAGTGAAGCGAAAAATGCAAATAAGTAATTAGTGACACAAAAACTAATGGGCATTTCTGTCACTTTAAAATGATTGCGTTAAAGAGACCCTTTCGCAGAAATAGCGATGTCGGCGTTGTCGATTGTGAGCGAGAAATCATCGCCCTGAATAATCACCGAGACAGGAGCGGCGATTAAAACTTCGCCGCTCCTGTCTCGGTGATTATTGGGATTTCTGAAATCTCACACACACACACACACACACACACACACACACACACACACACACACACACACGCACACGCACACGCACACGCACACACACACACACACACACACACACACACACACACACACACACACACACACACACACACACACACATACACACACACACACACACACACGCGCGCGCGCACGCACGCACACACACACAGTAGCCACAGTTAATTGTAATGTACACAGTTAATTGTAATGGACATATTTTCAAATAACGGGTCTGCTCTGAAATAAAGTGAAAATGACTACTACTCCTTGGATATGCAAGTGAAAATGACTCTTACTCCTTGGAAATCCAAGTGAAAAAGACTTGCATGCCTTAAAAACGCAGGCGTTCCTCGTACACGCTTGACAATTCAGCATGTGATGCGTGGCACAAGCCTACATTGGCATCGGGCGTCAGAAGATGTGATTATCATGAATTCATGGTTTAAAAGCGGGCCACCCACTACAAATGGTACGCAAATTATTTCGCCTCTTCCCTTAAGGCCACACAGTGAATGCATAGCAGGTTCGAAAAGGTTTCACGCTCACGACTGCCCTTGGTTCAAAGAATGCTACCCATTACACAGAATCCAACCGTATGCGAAAGATTCGGCGTCACAAGCCATTTTGAACCCAGTACGTGCTATAGGGACAGTATATCGCCATTGCGTTCAACCTTTAAAAGCGAAGCTTAAGGGCCCTCCCAATTTTTTCTTCTGCATTTGCAGTATTTCTGAATTTTGACATCTGACACTTGAAATCTTTGTAAAGTGGTGTTTCAGAAATCAGCAACATATATTTTTTATTAGGTGACGCTGGCTGAATGTCTTAGGCAGTAGGCAAGTTTTTACGTCCTTTTACAATGTTTTGCGTGACATTAATCGTGTTTGTGTGTGTGTGTGTGTGTTTGTGTGTGTGTGTGTGTGTGTGCATTCGTGTATATTTGTGTCTTTGAGTGGATGTCTGGGTGTGAGTTAGTGTGTGTTTGTGAGAGAGAGATTGGTACGTCAGACAATAGTGAACTGGCGCTTTTTGTAAAAGAAACGACTATGAAACATAGCTTCTCGAATGTCGTTATGTCTGCCTTTCGTCTGATCTCCGCTGTAATACTTGTCCAACATTTCGTCACTTCACGCATCGCGCTTTCCTTCTTTCACCAATATCGGAGCCGTGGAACATAGCCTTGCTAGGCGTAGTCACTCATTCTTTTTGCCTCTGTTTTTTTCTTTCCCTCTTGCCCACCGTACGCGTTATTCTTGAAATTCTGCAGACGCATATCCCTGCCACTCGGATCGTTTCGCGTTGCAAGCAGCTCTCGGTATCGGCGTAGTGATGCTATGTCTGTTCAGAAAAAAAAAACACGAAAATAAAAAAAGAAGTAAATGCGTATGATGGGAACTTTTACACGGCGTTCAGCGCATTGTCCGCAGATGCCCAAAGAAATTTGGTTTAAGCTCCGTGCTCCTGCTAGTGACGGCGTTGTAAAAATACTGCCGTGTTGTGTCCTGTGTAATTGTCCAGGCCCAGAGCATAGATTTTTAGTCCTCGTAAAAAAAAAAAAAGGCAAGAACTACTTTTTTTTACGTTCGCAGTTTTGCTCACCGCTACGCCTCTTTTTGTGTTGACCAGGTTGTTATTTGACGGTGGAAAGGGAGTTGCAGCCCTTGCGTTTTCACTGAAAAGATTGCATTCTTGCTCTTAAACACTTATTACATCGCACGTTTACGAGGTGATGTAATAAGAGATGGTAACTTTCACGTGCTTATAAAAAGAAAACGTACGAAGCATAAACTGAGACGGTGCGAGCTCAAGTCTTGGGAAATGATGACTTCTCATGTTTTCGGTTCTGGCAAAATATTCGACTCCAGCCCAAGGTGGTCGCATTTCGATGGGGGCGAAATTAGAGAAAACAAAACATTAAACAAAACGAAGCAAGAACGGCGGTGATCATTAAAGCACATTAAAGAACCTGACTGGTGAATGAAGTTATAGAGGAGTTATGGGCTATCGTGTGCCTCTACATTGCACCGTAGTTTAGGAAAGCGCGATCACGGAAATTAAGCCAGTTTGTCGCAGGTATTCGTGGTATTTATGTTTATTTTAACGTTAGCTACATCTCTACAAGGCATTGCTGAGGTTGAGGTAGGTGGTAGAGAGGTGAGAAGCGAATGGACGTAGCAATAATTTCACCGTGGCACATACCGAAAATTCACTTTTACGTATGGAACCTTCTTTCGAGGAAAGCTTAGTGTGTGAAGTTGTATGGCATGCGCAAAAAAATACTTTCTGAACAGTAATGCACTTTGAGGAAGAAATAAGATTTATTACCACCGACACTATTGAAAATGTCACAAGCGTTGCTGTTGTTAAAGATCCAAATAAAGATGCAAAGATGAAAAATTAGAATTTCCGCGCTCGCTCGCTCGCTCACTCACTGACTCACTCTCTCACCCACTCACTCACTCCTCTCACCCACTCACACGTACTAAGACAAAGAGAGAGAGTGTGTGTGGGAAAGACAAATGAAGATAGTTTTCTTTTTTTTGTTTCGATAGCTGGTTCTCTAGCGTGCTTGTATGAATACGTCATAGGTGCATGCATTCTTTTCAGTGTCGTCTTCCTTTCAAGTGACCGCTTCGGCGTTCTTTGCTTGCCTAACGAGTGTGACTTAAGAGGGTGTTGTGCTTTGCACCTCCGTGGACGTTTCTCTCCGGAAGTGCTTACGTTCACTCTTCCCTAACCAAACTTATTGTTCCAAGGATGAAGGAAGTCTGCGTTAACTACAAGGAACAGCATTAAGAAGAAAACCCAAGCGTTTGTCTTGTTCTTTTCCGACGGATGCGAAAATGCTCCAGGCCCGTGTGCCCAGATTTGGGTGCACGTTAAAGAACACCAGGTGGTCAAAATTTCCGGAGCCCTCCACTATCTCCGCTATGGCGTTTCTCAAAATCACGTGGTGGTTTTGGGGTATTAAATCCCACATAGCAATCAATTGTCTTGTTCTTTCGCAGTCTCCTATCTTTAAAACGCTGTTATCCCTTCGGGTAGCACACAAGCCGCAGCCACCTACAACAACAACAACAACAACAACAACAACAACAACAACAACAACAACAACAACAACAACAACAACAACAACAACAACAACAACAACAACAACAACAACAACAACAACAACAACAACAACAACAAGCAAGGCTGTGCACCGTGTCAGTTTGTTTCTGATCATTGAGCAAAGACGCGTTTTTTTTTTATAGAGCGCACGAAATCAACCTTTTCCATCTCCTTCCTTTTCCACTTCTCTCCTTTGCAAACGCCGAGTAGCAGGCTACATATAGAATTTGGATACAGGCCGACCTCTCAGCTTTTCTGCCATAATAAACAACCTCTCTCTCTCTCTCTCTCTCTCTCTGTGTATCTGTTCGTGAAGATGAAAAGTGGTGGCCAACCATGTGTGGACCAGTTGATAGTACCGTAAAAAAGAAATGTCGCACGTTAATCCTTTAGAACAGTGGTTAGATTTGGCCTAACATTTCGTCTAATAAGGCTAAGCATCCTGCCGCAAATAGATTAGGGCTTAAGAAGCAGTTTTGAGCTGAGCACAAAATGAAATTCTGGTCTAAAATTAAGAATAACAAGGGATGTTTTTTTGTGTTGTAAAGTATAAAACACAGACCATAGAGCTTCATACAATAATACCTAGAGAGGAATCGGACACTGCGATCGTGTACCCCCATGGGAATGAGGGGAAGTACATGCTTCGGGTTGGGTCGCGTTAGCCAGTGAACCTTCTGCGAATCTTCTTCTACAGTTTCAGTTTCGTTCTTCGCCCAGAGTGGGTAGTGGGGTGGGTGCAAAGGACCGAAGCTGCGCCTTTGTTGTTCGAAGAAGCTGAAAACTGCTAGGCCTCTCAATTCACTGCAACGCTGGAGCTGTATAAGTCGTGTTTGACAGTTTAAGCGATGCGTCGTCCACTCACCACTGCGCATATATATGTAGTGACCCATGCCAGTGCAGGATATTACATCGTGTTCACGTTTGTTGTTAGTGCGTCTTGCCAAAACGTGTTGAAATTAACTGCTAAACGACGGCGATGCGAAGTAGACGCATCGCCACACTCTCCTGACTCGATTTCACAACAAAACAAGAGGAGCGTTGGAAGCAGACCACTTGAACAGACGCACCTGACATCACAGCACAGAAAAAGTTGAGTGTTTCTCACTTATTTATTTATTATACCTCAAAGGTCCTCAAGAGAGGGCTTTACATGAGGGAGCGGGCAAACAATAAAGATTTAATAAAACAACGATTCTATGGTATTCCTAAATGTATCTGTGTTGGAATGGTCGACGACACTTGAGGGAAGATCGTTCCAGTTCCTGGCTGCCCGAGAGAAGAAGGAATGATGGTGGGCACTGTTGCAAGCAGGAGGGGGGTAAACGGCTTTGTGGTGACTGGTGCGGGCTGAAGTCCGATGGGCTGGCTGAATTGGAAAGTTATAATGAAACGCATGATACATTTTGTGGTACAATGAGAGTCTAGAAATCTTACGACGTAGATAAAGGTTAGGTAATCCTGCTTTATTTTTAAGGGTAGTAACACTGGTGTGATATGAGTAGTCAGAATAGATGAATCTAACTGCACGGTTTTGAATTAGTTCAACGGATTCACTTAGGTTACTTTGTGGTGGGTCCCAAATGGCGGATGTGTATTCTAGCTTTGCGCGAAGTAAAGTTTTGTAGGCTAGTAATTTTGCTGAAGGAGGGGCAAGATGTATGTTACGACGAAAGTAACCAAGAGCTTTGTTAGCATTATTAGCTATTTTACTTACATGAGAAGACCAGTTTAGATTCTGTGAAATGTTAACGCCAAGGTATTTAATACACCTGAGGGAAGAAACTGTTGAGCCATTAATTATATAGTTAGCTGTGCCAAATTGCTGGCGTCTGTGGAATGAAACAAGAGCAGTTTTATTAGTATTTAAAACCATGAGCCACTTACTGCACCACTCGCCAAGTTTTAGTAGGTCACATTGGAGGGTAACTTTATCTAAAACGTTAGTAATGGGTCGGTATATCACATAGTCATCAGCAAAGAGTCGAATGTTGGATGAAATATTATCGGGTAAGTCATTTATGTAAATTAAGAAGAAGAATATTACTGTATTGTTATTGTCATAAATAGATATTGCGTACTTTTGAGGGCAAACCAAGAATGTTTGTTTTGAAATGTTGTAAAGAATACTTCATTACATCTCGATGTCAAATCTGGAACGCAATGGCAGAGCAATGCATACCCTGGTGGTTGAATTTGTCTAGGTTTCATTTCTACCGCCTAGAACCGCTACAAGAACCGTTTGCAATAAAGTTTGCGTACAAAAGAATGAAGCAAGTTTCAATTTATTATAAGTTCATATTACTCTGCTTTACACTCGGAAAAGAAGCGTCGCGAACTTCAAGAACGTGATCCATCGGAAGCAGATCCGAATCCTGTACTTCCCATCATTCCCATGCGGGTACAAGTGCCGCTGAAGGAGCCCGCGTGGACACTAGCGCCAGATTCCACTGTAGGTATTATTGTATGTAACTCTATGACACAGACCATGTTATAAAACTACATTCAACACTTAATGTACACTAAAACGTTAATAGTGAAACACTGCGATGACATTTGTGAAGCCTTCTATTTTTTTTTTTGCTCGCATGGTACGACCAATGATTATGTTTAATAGTGTTGCCACCGTTGCCTAGAGGCCGTCTATAATGCGGCGTAATTTTGACAGTCGGGCTCGGTAATAATGACTGTCCGCGCTTTTGACGCTGTGACGCAGTGGTGCCCCCTCTTCCGCTTTTCATAAATATCTTCTCGCTCTGTGACAATTTAGCCTTGTGGAAGTTTGCCGCAAATTTTCGTTTTAAAGTTTTATTTATTTATTAATTTTTTTCAGAGATTCCCCAAGCGCGATTTTCGATCTTCTGAGTGTCCTTACCGCCACCAATCATCCGTCAGGCTGATCCGAAATCGCCCTTGAGAAACTTGCCAGTCTTCCCTAAGTCCCTACCCGTTTCCCCTTTTCTTCTTTTCTCTGCTTCTGCGTCAACGTCTTCCCTTTAACGCTGCGTCGGTCGTTTGCGCGCTATTTGGGTCCTGGGAAAGACCGCTTGTGCCCTTCGGTTACGCGCAACGATTTCCGGAGAGCCCCGGAGATTGCCCTTCGGGCCGGAAGGCCCATCCCGGAAGTAGCGGAACCCGGAAGCGACGCACAAGCGTGCGTCCTCCCCCCCACCCCCCGTCTGACAGGTAGCTGATCGCGTGTTTCTTTCCCGTTCTCTTTGTCGTAGTGGTAATGGTGCCGTTTTTCCACCTACACGCTAGTTTTTTTTTGTTTTCCCAGGGACATCCCAGTTTGTCATGCTTATTTTTTCTTTTTACAACGCGTCTGCCGAGGTTCCTTTGTGTTCGAGGCTGAGTAAGAGGACGCGAGTATCGCGTAGCGTTTGTTCCCCCCTCCCCCCCCCCCCCCGCCACCATTTCCTCTTCCCTAAACCGATGGTTCTGACAGTATGTAACCAGAGGACACCAGCTTGACCGAGCGACTTTTATAAGCCGCTCGCCACGGTGAGGCGTGGCGAGCGGCTTATAGCGGCCTCCCATCACGCTAGTTTCTTTTATTTTTTGTCTCCTCCTTGACTTCACCCCCCCCCACTTCTTTTTAGCCTACTTCCTTTTCTTCACTCTAACTGTGTCTTCATTCCCTGTTCACCCGTAAGTGTATTGGATGAGGTGTCCTCACATGAGAGACAGTTATCGTGCACGCCACACCCCCTTTTCTCAGATCGCTTTATCGCCTTGTTTATTTTTTATGAGCTGTCGGACAGTTAGGTTTGTTGGCAGATTCGAAAAAGGGAGAGAAAACCAAACAAAAACTGACAGTTTTCAATTTCCGCGGGTGCATGCCCTGGTGTCTTTGTTATTTTCCCATTTCTTGTGTCTATAGACCCGTGTGGCACACCGCCGGGCGTCCGCAGCTAGATGATATGCTGGTCTGTATTCAAACTTCCGTCTGCCCGCGACCTAACTATAGGGTGCGATGGGTGGGACCAAAGGAATGTATGGCACAAGCGCCTACATAGAACTGAGCCAAGTTTGTTTAGGAAAGCGCTATAGTTCATCACGTCGATCTCATTAAGATGAACAGCTTTAAAATTAGTAAGTATTTAAGAAAGCTTTCGAAAGAAACACCGATAGATAGATACATAGATAGATAGATAGATAGATAGATAGATAGATAGATAGATAGATAGATAGATAGATAGATAGACAGACAGACAGACAGACAGACAGACAGACAGACAGACAGACAGACAGACAGACAGACAGACAGACAGACAGGCAGACAGACAGACAGACAGACAGACAGACAGACAGATTGATAGATGAATAGATAGACAGATAGATAGATAGATAAATAGATAAATAGATGTATAGATAGATAGATAGATAGATAGATAGATAGATAGATAGATAGATAGATAGATAGATAGATAGATAGATAGATAGATAGATAGATAGATAGTGTACTTCGTCTTCATCTTCAACGTTTGTCAGTATTTCCTCTTTACAAATAGAGATAGGTCCACATTGGTGCCACGTCGTTCGTAGGTATTGTCGTATAGAGCTTTTTGTCTCCTTATGCCATAGAGTTGTCTAAAATTAACTGGAGGGGGCTCTGGCGCTGTGGTCGTTCAGCGACCATGGGAATTATGGGTATGACATTGATTTGCCTAGTCTTCGTACTTGTGGCCGGTAAATCGCACTTGCAGCTTCGTTAATTGCTGTGTTTCGCTTTTCTTTCGAAAGAGAGAACGAACCATTTTCAACTTCGTGACCCGACTTGAAATGGGGATCCTAATAGGTGAAGGTTGTGAAGCGTAACTGCCGAACTTTTGCCGATTGTTGTTTCGCTAAGAAGCAGCTCCAAGTCACGTGAAGCCAGAAGGAACGTGAAGTTCGAAGACTAGGAAAATCGGTTTACTACCCATAATTGCCATGGTCGCTTAAGCGCCATGTGTTGCAACTCCCATAGACACTAGTGCCGGAGTTACTTCTAGTCCGTGTGCATACACCAAGGGAAGGGTTCCGAGAGAACGGTTGATGTTCTGGGCCATTCGCTGTACATGCCTCTACACGAGTAGTAGCCTTCTCTTCCAGTTAGTCTCACTTTCAAAGGATGGTCGTTGCGTCGAAATTTATCTGGTGTTCAAATGTCTTGGAATGCTTTCTGTTGAGCTTCCGAGCGTCGTTGGCGTGTTGTTCGAGTCGTTCCGGTAGGTTTTTGTGTCGCCGATATGTGAAGAATGGCACTCGGAACAGCGTAATTTTCAAATGACACCGGTGGTCCTGTCCGTAGTTGGCCGGTCTTTCGAGCGGGGGAGGATGTGGCGCAGCGTACACGAAGGCACGTGCGCCAGCGCACACCGGCTGCTACCTTCAATATGATTCATCTCACCCCGCCTGCCGCAAAGCCCCGGTTGTGACCACGTTACCCCAGAGAGCCAAGAATATATGCTCCAAAGACACGGAGCGCAAAAAAGTTCGCGTAATTGCGGACCTCAGAAAACACGGATACCTCAAAAAACTTCATACGAGCCATGACCGGCCGCGCAAAGCAACAGAGGATATGATAACACCAATCAGCATTAATTGACAGCCTTCCGAAACGCGTACTGGTCCCATACGTCCAGGGAACCATCGAGATGTTAACCCGAGTCTCAAAGAAAAAGTAGGTGTGCATCGCGCTCGTGCCTTCATGTTCTGTTTTATCGCTCAGAACCGATGATGCCGACGCCGGAATTTCTGAGAAGCGAGCTTTTTCACGCGGTCGCGTTGAGAAACTCCTGCCTGGCCCCAGCAACTTTCCTGTCGATGTGTCCGAGGGATGAGATACTGAAACAAAGAAGATCGGACACAGATGTAATTTAAGCTGACGGAACACTGGAGCGAAAGCGATTTTTCACGAGGAAAAACGTCTACTTCGAGAAGTCGGGAAGGGATTCTTTTATGGTCTTCTCAAAAAAAAAAAGAAGAAAGAAAAAAAAAACGAAACAATTGGGGCAGCTGAGAAACCGGTAAGTAAAAATTTATATACGTAATTTGGGAACGTTGTCCAGCGATTGTGACTTCGCTGATTGCACTCGATTGTCTCGCTCGTTTTCTTTCTTTCTTTCTTCTTTACTCTTCATGAGCATTTCATCCTCTTTTCTTATGCCCTCTCGTGTTTCTCCTGCAGACGCTCCTTCATTTCCCGTACCGCCAGCCTCTACCGCCGTCCTCCGGCAACTTCGTTTTATCTCTCCTGACTTCCGGTTCCGGCATGCCCGCGTCCTCTCCCGGCGGCAATTCATTCAGTCTCCGTTGTCGTTGTCTTCGTAGCTGTCGGCCTCTTGTTGCTGTGTCGCTGCCGCCCTTATCGTCCCCGTCCTTTCGGCTCCCTCTTATAAGTTCCGCTTCCTCTTTTGAGACCGGGCCCCCGCTGTTGGTCACCGCCGGACGGAAACAAGAGCCGGAAGAGGCCTGCTCTTCGCTGTCTCGCCGTGAAGCTTAACAGCGGCACGATATTGCGCGCATTTTCGCGTGTGTGTTTGTGTCGTGTACCTACACGACCATCCTGTCTTCTTTGCTTTCGTGGGTGTAGCCCTCCCTCGAAGGACGTGCGTTTCCTGCGACCACCTGTTGAATAATGCCCGCTTGCAGTGGTTCACCGGGGCCGTGGCCGGTGTTGCTGAGCGCCAGGTCGTGGGCTCGAGCCCTACACACAAGCGTCCGAATTTCGATAAGGGACAAAGGGCAGTCACAGCAGCGTTGTTAGATTTGCGTGCACGGTAGCGAATACTGGGCGGTTAGAATTTTTCCGGTGGCTGCTGCCACGCGGTGTTTCATTTCTCTGGAAGTCAGTTTGGTGAAATGATCAATCGTTCAGTATATCAAATAAAGATTTTTCATTCCATTCAAATAAAGTTTTTCATTCCATTCCATTCAGTGTATCACTCACTCACTCACTCACTCACTCACTCACTCACTCACTCACTCACTTCGCACACCCACTCACACAATCAATCAATCAGTCCATCAATCAATCAGGAATGCTTTCATATTCATCGTTGCGAACTTCTGTGCCATTCATTCTTGTGCTGGCATACATTGCAGTGATTCTGCACTCCCCCCCCCCCCCCCCCTCAATTTTTTTCCTCCATTACGTCGAGATTCACAGTGGTGCGCTTGCAGACAGAGCAGTTTGTTAACGTGCTTTGTGCCACTCCACGAGTGACACAAATAAAATACGTCCACGCTTTCTCCCTTCCCCTTTTTATTTGTCTCTCGCTTTTAACTCTTCTTCATACGCAAAAACGCTCGGTAATCATCCCTATCCTTGCGGACGCGACCGCTCGCAGACTGACAATGGGCACGGCCTTCGTTTCGCCGACTGGTTGGATACGAACGCTGCGCAGTGGCGCGCGCTCGCTGCCGTTGCCTGTTCGTGTTGTCAGTGCGATTTGTCGGCGTCGCTTCGCTTCCTCCTAATGAATCGTGTCCGAAACATTAGCCCGCTGTCGTCGTCATCGCGCCTATGCAGCACTGCACCGGGTATTCTGGCTCGTGAATGACTAGTTGAAACAATCAAAACAAACAAGCGGTGCCAGGGTACGCGTGTTCGTGTCGCTGCAGTCGTCATTTGCACCGTTGACGCGATGTCTGGGGAGCCTGTGCACTGGAACGCCGATAGCGGGAGCTGCTAAAGTTGCATTTTAATTTCCCCTCTCTCCTTATCTGTCTTTAGACGCACGCACACACGCGCGCGCGTGTACACACACACAGAGAGAGAGAGAGAGAGAGAGAGAGAGAGAGAAAGAGAGAGAGGGAGGGACACACACGTGTATGTTCTTTTCTGTTAACTGTGCCCGGACACGAGATGTAATGACGTATGTGTATTCGCGTCTGGGGTTCTAAAAATACACCCTGGCGACCTTATAGTGAAGACAGATGTGTGGACCGTGGCCCGCCACGCGTGTTGTTAGGCTGTACAATATTTGCTCATTTTCTTTATTTAGTTTTTCTTACTCCCTCTAGAGTTTGTTGTCGGAGGTGGCGTGGACAGAAGGAAGGAGGCGAACAGAGCGGGCAGAAAAGTGGTTGTGGGTTTGCGTTCCCAGCGCTTTGCGTCTGACGCTTTAAGCGCGTTCGTGGCGCTCATTTACAATGCGCATAACTGCCCTGGCTGCCGGCCGGAGGACTGGTCGTCAGTCGCTTGGCGCTTGCGAGACGAAAAGCGCGCTGTTAATAGTTCGGAAAGCCGCCTTGTGCTCTTGCAGTTTGCGGAGCGGAAAGCGGCCCACGGTGTCGGCCGGGGGTTCGTCCGGGGTGTATTCGCTTATTCAAAGGCAGTGCCTGAATGCGCGAACTTGTGTTCGAGGTTGCTCTGTGTGCGGCGCGAAAGCTGAAAAAAAAAAAACCAAAACAAATGCGACCTCATGAAAACTTCATTGGAAAGCTCTAAGGGGCATGTAAGACTGGTTTCCTCGGGACCTCTATGAAGTTGTTTCTGTGTCTTTTTTGCACGGAGTCTTTGAAGAGTGAATGAATAAGCGGTAGCAGTGTAGGAAAAAGAGGTAGTAGAATAAGCATTAGTAGTAGTAGTAGTAGTAGTAGTAGTAGTAGTAGTAGTAGTAGTAGTAGTAAAAAATATTAGGTGGTGACAATTGTATACAGTACTAGTGGTAGTACACTGTACCAGTAATTGTAGAAGACAAAGAGGTGAGGCTGGGAGAAGATTCTTGCAATGGGTAAAAAAAGGGAACATGGGAAAATTGCGCCGCATAGAGACGGCCTCTTTTCGGGGAGGACATCTCAATTTCACTGTGCATGAACGCAAGTGGTAATAAAGAGAGATAGAAAATAGTTAAACAAGGATTAAAAACGGGATGAGAAAGACTGACGAAAAGTTGCAAAAAAAAGGGGGGAGGGGGAGGGCAAACTGGAAGAAGTATGCGGTAATGAAATGGAATGCCATGCCAGCGGGTTGTACTCGGGCCCTGCGAGCTCTTTTCGTCCACCGGTACGAGGCACGAAGAGTGCGCTCAAACTGCCACATTTCCGGTTGTGCGATTCTCGTACCTGTGTGTGCTTTAGAACTCGGGGGCTCTGTTTTAGACTGTGGCACTCAGCCGTCGGCTGTAAGGGCGTCTGGGGATATTTTTCTTGCGTTGCACCGATATAAAAGCAACCAGAAAGAGATTGAGTTATTCGTGACGCGATGCTTATGTACACGCACTCCCAGAGAAATAGAATCTCGAGTGCATGCGTTAAATCAATACGATATGCGTGTTTGGGTAGGTCACTCACATTTCCTCTGTGGTTGGCTCGTTGTCGTTGGAGCTCGCGCGCTTTGCAGGTCATTATGAAGTCGGAGGTTCGATTACCACTTGCGACGGCGTCATTACTTCGGCCGTGTCTGGATGCGATTTGGTGAACCGCGATATTCTGCTGGAAAGCTGGTGGTTTCGGTGATTAGTTAAAGTGAACATCGCTTACACGGACTTCACTGACTAACGTTACGTATGCCTCTCATGGGTGTTTGTGTGTCTGACCACTGTCTCAAGCGCTGCTCGATATTACAAAAAAGTAATTTAATTTTTTATAGGCCATGTAGTGACCTATTGCGGCAGGTTTGCACACATTATTGTAGTTTAGTTAACATAACGCAATGATTCCTAATGAAATGAAAATGGCTGGAGGATTTTATGTTTTCAAAGCAGCGCGATGAAGCTACGTTGTTGAAGCTACGATGAAGCTACGTTGGCCCAGGGAAAGGCATACACTTGTTCGTGAGAGACCTTCACAGTGAAGTGGGCATGATTATTTTGATCATTTAGCCATCTTTATTCTAACAGAAGCTCCGTTGGAGTTTTTTTTCTTCGTGGATTTGCTTTTCGGTGACGTGGTGCCCTCATACCTGAAGTTTAGGGCAAGTCCAAGAAAGCTTATGTATTCTATATAAAGGGCGTGGTGTAAGAGGCGCATGGGTTGTCAACCATTATTTGATTCAACCACCAGCTGATGTCATTTCCGTCACGGAAGTGATGCCAGTAAGGATGCGTGCGAACAGGTTGGTAAGAAGCATTTTAGAACTTTTCTCCTCCACGTACTCCAACTCCCCCTTCTACTCGAATCTGCAACTTCTCGTAAATACGTTTGCATGCAGGCGAGTTATACCACTGTGGCACACAAACGCTTTTACCACTTTTAATTACTCTGACATACAATATAACGATCTTATTATACAAGTTGACCTGCGTGTTCTCGTATTACTTGTTTTAAATCTCCCCTACACGTTCCTGATTTTGTTCCCGTCTCTCAGCTCAGAAGACCGTATCGAAGCGATCCGTATTTAAATGCGTCGTGGTGAAGGTCCCAGATAAACATTATCATATTGGTCGTCCACATTGAAACGTATAGCGGGCTTTCAAATGGCGTAGCTGTATTGGTTAAATCCCACGTGCCGCGCACGAAACTCGCATTTAAGCTTACTGAACGTCTGTGGCCTGTAGTAGTTCGTACGCCACGATATCATCCAGACTGGACGACGGCGATGTTTGGTGCCGACGTTGTACGGTGGGTTGTGTGGAGTCACTAACCACTGACCCAGCGCCAACTTGCACTGGCGTGTAGGGTATGATTGATTGATATGCGGGCTTTAACGTCCCAAAACCACCATATTGATTATGTGAGACGCCGTAGTGAAGGGGTCCGGACATTCAGAACGCACGAACATTCTTCGGCTGTACTTTTGTGCACATGGGCGTGTTGGATGTGAAACTTTCATTCTCATCACCGTAGCTAAGTATGCCTGTCTCTCTTATTATTTATTTCAGATGTGCGTTTTCTCATATCGAGACAGGCGCCTGCAGACGATCTATAATAGAGAGTTTTAGTACTGCGTACGCTGCGTACGTGGCGGCGTTGCGTACGTAAGGATGCCACGTTCTGCGTAGTGCGCATGCGCAGACCGCAACTGGCACGTATCGCGTTACGTACGCAGCCGCTACGTACGCACGCATGAGATGCGTGCGTGCGTATGTATGAGCTGATCGCGCCGCTCTCGAACAAGTTTGCGAAAGCGCGAGACTTCGTTTTGCAAAATGACGGCATCGAAGGCAAGCACCGACCGGCTCTGTGGCTTAGAATATGGCCGTAATCTGGCTATAACACTTGGATTGGCACACATTGGCTGTCAACAACACGTGCTTCTGTTTTGATCTACCAGATGACGCAACACGCTTCACGCTCGTTAAGTACGCGGGTACTACGGCGTACTAAAAGCCTATTAGTGGCAAACGACGCCACGTAACGCAAGGCGCTTGCGTGATGCGTACGTAGCACCATTCCGCAGTACTAAAACTCTCTAATAACGGAACACTGTTGCTCTCAAACGCAATAAAAAATAAAAAAAATAGTAAAGAAAAACGCCTCTTCCAATACTGCGGCGTTTGCCTCGAGGTCGTCGAGAAGATATTGCCACGAACTTGCATCTCTCGCCCTCACAATGCTCGCTGCCGAATCGATATCGTGATAGCGATCTGCGCGCGGTTGCGACCCGAGAGCCAAGTCTTCTTCCGTACAAGCCTCTTAGCACGTCGCCGAGTCATTAATCATTCAAGCCGTAGGAAGAGACGACCTGCCTATCGTACCCGTGTCGAAGCTGCTTGCAGCTGCTCCTGCTGCTGCAGCTTACATGGAAACTTTGTTGCGTCTTCACGTGCTGCTTCATCTGCAGCCTCCCTCTCTTCTCCGCGTTATTATCTCCTTAGTTCTCGCCCTTGGTAAGTTTAGGCGACGCAATTTAGCGCCCGCCGCAGCTTACCTTCCATCGGTCGTTGTACCTTTTGCGCCATGATCGTCTCATCCTGCTGACGTCTTTAACGGCTTCTTGCGTGTCTTGTGGAGCTCGATATACGGCGCCTTTCGTAGAGCACCAGCGTACACAATTGTCGATGTTGGTGTGACTTTTGATAGATTGATTGATTTGTGGAGTTTAACGTGCCAAAACCATTAACGTGACTTTTCTTTGTGATGAATTTTGTCGGGCGAAACTAATTAACAGACAACACTACCTTGCTTTAACTGCAACATATATACAAAGCTAGTGAAATGTGTATGTGCAGCAGTGTCGTATATATATATATATATATATATATATATATATATATATATATATATATATATATATATATATATATATATATATATATATATATATATATATATATAATTTTTTCGCGTCGTAAATATCTCGATATTTTACACAATGAATAGGAGGTGGAAAAATCAACTGAGCCCCTTATGCACTTACGTAAGGTGACGGATGATGATTGATTATGATGTTTCTTTTTCTGGTGGCGCTAAACCACAAAGGAGGATGAAGGAAGGGAGATTGGGGAAGAGTGAGATGGGAGCAGGGGGTAACCGGATGGCTCAAATGCATAAGTACCATTCTTCTTCTTCTCAGTCGCTCAATTTGTCTTCCCCTATAAGAATTGCTCTCTGAACCTGACGTGCGTTTCCACTTCCTCATCGAATACGTCGGAAACCTTGTACCTCACCTGGTTTGGCACATGCCTTCGTGATCGGGCCAAGTTTGGCCAACTGACGAGTTCACGCGAGGACGCTATCATGCGACATCACGTTATGTGACGTCAGAAGTTATTGCGGTTCGGGATGTCATCGCGTCACGACCATCTTTTCCCGTTTCCTCGTGTTTCCGCGGGACGATGGTCGACAAGGCCGGCGGTCAGCTTTAGCATTGGATGAGCCGTCTGAGGCTTTTGTGCTTCGTAAACTTTATTCAGGGGAGTGGGCCGATGGTGCAGTCGTTCGAGGGAGGGCGCCGTCCCTGTGCTCCAGGATTCCGTTGGCCTGAGCTGAAATTGTTTATTTATTAGATTTGCCTACTCAGATACACAAGGACGCAGAAAAAAGAGGGAGAGTGATGGGCACCACGCCTGCTTACTCTTTCGGGAGGCGGGAAGAGACACAGGAAAAGAAGATAGGCGAAGAGAAAAAGGGAAGAAGAGAGAGAAGGAAACAACTAGGCCCTGTTTCTGTTCATCAGACGTCGCCTGTCTTTACGGCTTCAGCTTGCTAGCCGGGACTCGAGCAGTACAGGTTGTGCTGCTGGGTTGCGTCCGTACTCCCTACTCTACCGTATATCGTAGTTGCGTTCGTTGCAAAGAATAGCCGTCGTTTCGGTCATATAGTATCCTTAAATCGACTACAGAGAGAACTTTGGCGCTGCGATCGGTCAGCCACAATGGAAATGTTGGGTATAGTACAGGAATTCGCCCAGTTTTTGTTCTTTTGGCTTTAAACGCGCTTGTGGCTTTGTCTACGGCTGTATTCTGGTTTTGTTTCGAATAAAAGAATGGGCCGTCTTGAAACTTTGAAACCCTATTAGAATTGTTGAGCCTAATAAGTGCTCCACTGCTGACCCGTAGGTCGCGGGATTGAAACCCAGCCGCGCGGCACTTTCGATGGAGTCCAAAAAAATGCTCGAGTGTGTGAACTTTGATTTTGGGTTCACGCCGAAGAACGCCGGATGGTCGAAATTTCCGTTGCTGTCTATACCACGGCGCGTCTCGTAATCACGTCGTGGAGGTTCACTACACCGACTTACAAGAACAGGACGGAGGCGGTTTCCGCCTTGAAGTCAACCGAGGCGGATGCATAAGGGGCTATTAAGTTTTTTCTCCGAAGATCGTATCAATACGTCCGATGGCACACACTTGGCCTGCGGCTCCCCTCTTCCTCTCTTTCCCGTTTACTCGTGGCCGTGTACTGCTACGGGGTTTCTCGTAAAATCTTTATTCTTTGAACGCAAAGTCGACTGCTGCAGAACGCATGGCGCGCACGAAGGCACCGCAGTATATATAGCGTCTCGAAGCGCGCGGCTTTTGCAAACGTAATCGCGCTTGCGCACTCACGTTTCCCGCAACCGAGCGAAGCGGCCGCGTAATTAATAATTTATCCGCCTTCGTCTTTGTGAATATCTCATCACAGATGGCGCTGCGGTCATTTGCCGCTGCTGCCGCGCTGCGACCGCTTTAAGCGAGAGAGAGAGAGCAGCTATGTGGCGGCTAGCTTTGCATTTTTCCCTTCCTTCAGCTCTCCGTTTTTGTCTTACGTGTGTGTACTCTTTTGGTGGCATCAATAAGCTGCGGCTATGATTTCAAACGCATCGCTGAGTATGCCACGCTTTCTCGCATTTTTTTTTCTTTATAGTTTGAGGGCGCTCGCGAGAGATGGGTTTTGATATGCGGGCTTCGGGCGGCATTGCGTAAATTATTTAGCGCAATTTCGGTGAGTGCGGAGAATGGGTGTACGATAAACGTTGCAACTCAGTCCGCAGTGTGCATGTCTGATTTCAGATGCTGATTTAATTGTCACCCTACGCGTCTGTCGTTTTACGTTCACTTTGAAAGGAGTATTCCGAGGTAGTGGGTTCGAATCCGACCGTCGGATAGCATCATTGAGAGCCCACGTTCATTCGACAAATTTTTTCGCGTCGTAACTAATTCGCTACAGTTAGATACAACAATTAACGTGACCAATGTTCTCCTTGGATGAGCCTAATTGTCTGTTGGTTTCATTTCGCAATGGATAAAGAGAAAATGAAATCCCGAAAGAAAAACCTCTAGTCTGAGTTGGAAGTCTCACTTAGTATTTTGTGCGTGCGTCTGCGCGTGCGTGTGTCTGCAGTGGCATGATTGTAGAGTCGCCACGATGCTCGGTTGCTGATCCGAAGGTCGCCTCTTCCATCTCGGACGCGCCGGTTGCATTTAGATGCAGGTGAAAGGCTAGAGGCAAATGCGTTATGCGACGTCAGTTCCCGTGAAATGACGTCATAGTTACGGTACGTAAAAACTTTCCGGCTGTGCGTCGTTGTGTGAGGGAGTGCGTGTCTGCGCGGACCAATGTAAGACTAGGCAAATGCGTGCATTGTGTGCCAGCGTTCTCACAGTGGCTGAACGCGATCGAAGCAGCACAGTCGATACTTCAGGAAGCTTTCTGGCATGAGCTCAAATATCAAATGAACATTGAGTGTAACTTTACATTCCGACGTTTTTGCGCTCTCTACAAATGCTCTAGCTGTTGAGTGTGCTCAGCTGCCGACGTGTTCGGTGCTAGAAAGGGAAGAAAAAGAGGGTGAGATAAGAATTCACGCCCGATAAAAAGACAACGGAGTGGGCTCGGACACGGCATCCATTCTGATTATACAGGTTCGCCATCACCGCCACTGGCTTGACTTGGCTTGGCTGTGCGTATGTGTGTGTGTATAGCTTTGGGCGCGCGCCATCTAATGGAGACTAATGGCCTTACCCTAGGCGCGGTATTCGTTGCGATCCATCTCGGTCGTTCCTACGTTTGTGGACCTTGTGTTCGGGGACCACTTTTTGTTTTTGTCTTCTTTTTTTATTTCGGTCAAGGTGTCGTCGTGCTCTGCTATCGTTGTGTTTCCATCTTATTATCGACACCGCGGTTGATATATGTACTCTGTGCACGTGGGCAAGCGTGTGTACCGTATACAGACAAGGTGGTGATGGGTATATTACGTTCGCGCACGCACGCACGCGTTATTCTGAGATTTGCGCACTCTTCCCACATTAAGTGCAGAGAGCGCCTCTACAATAAATCTGCAAATGCCTTCGAGCATAAGTATGCGTTCAATAATATGTGGTGCCTATTGTGCTTGCAAAAGGGGATCAAAGGACACCAGCGTGCTCGCACATCCGGTATTTAGCTAATATTCTGAACTATATATAGTGTTAGCTCCTTATAATACATTTTAGTATGTATTATACTTAAAAGGAAGGTATATACAGCTGCAACTTGCTGGTACGTACCATCGTAGCGCCAACCAGAAGCTTACACAGAGGGTTGAACTTGAATTTAGAACGACGGACGACGCAGCAAGCAACGGGAAGGACTGCGATATAGGTGTAGCCTCAAGGGACAGGAACAGAGCAGTGTGGGTCAGGCAACAAACGGGGGCTAACGACATCATACTCAAAATCAAGAAGCAAAACGGACATGGGCTGGCCATGCAGCGTGCAGGCAAGCTAACCCCCCGGTAATTACCGACTGGATTCCAAGAGAAAGCAGACGCTTGAGGGGCAGACAGAAAGTTAGGTGGGCAGATGAAACTCCCTGGTAATTACCGACTGGATATTAAGGAAAAGGAAATGCTTGAGGGGGAAAACAGAAAGTTAAGTGGGCAGATGAGATTAAGAAGTTTGCATCTATAGAACATGGCAGTAGGAAGCACAGGCGCTGGTTAATTAGCGGAACACGAAAACGGCCTCTGCCCTGCAGTGGGCGTAGTCAGGCTGATGGCGATGAAGATGTCGGAAATAATTATTCTCATCATCGTTATGATAATATTGGTGGTATTTTAATATTACTAACAATATGACCTTTAATATTCCTTAGAACTGATAGCACGAACCCAGTACGGGGTATATCATATGGTGGTTTTGGGTCGTTAAACCCCACATATCAATCAATTAGTACGGGTTATAGGCATCTTGCTAAGCGTAAAAACTCACTGGGTAACCTGTGCACTGACCTAGGACACGTTATTGTTCACTTTCTCTTGTGGCTCATACCCACTGTGTGGGATTGACCAAGAATTCAGTGGTCTTACAAAATCTTATGGAGTTTTAGAGAAATGGATGTTATAGAATAAAAAAACATCGCAAATTTTAGAACGAAATTTCGATCCTCACTCAAATGTACCATATATAAAGCTTTTATCTAAAGCGAAAGCCATCATTTTTTTTTCTTCTCAGTCGACGTGTTGCTACTAGACTGTCGCTTTCCGAAAGCTTTGTGCACACAGTGTGATTTTGTAATGCCCAAATGGGTCGGATGCATCGCGAGCTTTGACCAGGGGACGATGTCGTGTGATGACGTCACGTTAAGATGACGCCCGTCACAATTCGACAATTTGTGACCTCTTCACGCGACGATTTTTTTTTTCATTGCGTTGCTCGTGTTGACGTCGTCGCCGCGGGACACCGACGCCGCACATGTCCAAAATTTTCGTGGTTGACGAGGCATCAAAAGCTGTCTTCATACCGCCTTTACATGATCAAACAGTATGCAGTCTAAAATACAAAACGAGCTTCGCTAAATTGAATGGTGCACTAATTAGCCAGGCTTGCTTTGGTACTGTGTAAGTAAATAAAAATGACCCGCGGTCACAGTACTGATAAGAGTGGCGTATTTACAAGGCAAGTACAGCGACATGGAATGAGTGGTTGCGGGTAAATAAACTTACTCGGCCTTGTTTGGGGTGGGGGAGAGGGTCGATGCGAAAAGTGGACGCGGTAGTTTCCGCAGGAAGTATGGGGCGCGCGGCGTTGCTTTTAACCAGACGAAGTATAGAGAAACGGAAGCGGACTGCGCTGCCGCGCACGCTCATTCGTTAACGCGCGCGCGCATCTCGTCCCTGCTGGATAGTTTGTCGATAAAGAGTAGAGAAAAAGGATGAGAAAGAGCGGACGGAAACTTCTCCGGGTTGGAAGCTGAACGGAAGAGGCAAGGAGAGGATTTCAGCGACGCCGCGCTTGCGGGGACAGGATTGCGGAGTCGCTGTGTGCAGTCGCGCTTGTTCGCCTGGGCGGTTTTTCCGTAGAGCGAAGTTTTCCGAGGCGCCCTTCGGAACGTAAAAGAAAGTAGAGAGTTTTAGTACTGCGGAATGGTGCTACGTACGCATCACGCAAGCGCCTTGCGTTACGTGGCGTCGTTTGCCACTAATCGGCTTTTAGTACGCCGTAGTGTACCCGCGTACGTAACGAGCGTGAAACGTGTTGCGTCATCTGGTAGATCAAAATAGAAGTACGTGTTGTTGACAGCCAATGTGAGCCAATCCGAGTGTTATAGCCAGATTATGGCCATATTTTAAGCCACAGAGCCGGTCGGTGCTTGCCTTCGATGCCGCCATTTTGCAAAACGAAGTCTCGCGCTGTCCCGAACTTGTTCGAGAGCGGCGCGATCAGCTCATACGTACGCACGCACGCATCTCATGCGTGCGTACGTAGCGGCTGCGTACGTAACGCGATACGTGCGCGTTGCGGTCTGCGCATGCGCACTACGCAGAACGTGGCGTCCTTACGTACGCAACGCCGCCACGTATGCAGCGTACGCAGTACTAAAACTCTCTAATAAAACCACGTGCCGACGTCGCGCGAGGTCGCTTAGCGTGTGGAGTTACGCGGAGGTGTTCCCGCCCGTCCTCCGGCTGCGGGCGAGTGGACGGGTGGGTCAACTTCCTGTTGCGTCGAAGTGGGCAAGCGGATCCCCGAGGCCCTCGCATTTAGAGACCCCGTGCTCCGATATTGTGCGTATACAATGTAACATTTGACTTGAACATCATTTATAGATTCTGTCATGGTTCGCGTCGTATTTTTTGTTGTGCCGTTGTAACGTGCGTGTACCGGATGCCTTTTCGTTAGTAGTGTCCGTACCTCACGAATCAGGTACGGACACTAGTGTGTCCGTACTTCATTGTACGGACACAGTAGTCCGTACAACTTCTAAGCGGCGCAAGTAGTCCGTACAAGTCCGTACAATTTTTAAGCGGCGCAAGTCGAAGATTGAGATTTCCGATTCAAATTATTCAAAGAAAAAAGTTATTTATGGTTGCATGGGGAAAAACAACCCACTGCTTCTGGGACACCTTTCTTTCTTTCTTTCTTTCTTCCTTTCTTTCTTTCTTTCTTTCTTTCTTTCTTTCTTTCTTTCTTGTTTTGTTCGTTGTAAATTGTTTTTGGTTTATCTCATAATTCCTATGCGTCCATCGAAAACTATAGTAACAACGCTTTTGTGTTCGCTTTTCTATCATTTATTGGATTCACCGCACGGAATCGTGTCACGCTCGTGACATGCGAGCTATGGGGAGGCAAATACGGTAATGAACGAAGAAACAGAGGGGTGAGCCGCAGCGGCGGTGGAAGTGAGGCGGGAATGGCAAGTGTTGTGAAGTGTCTACCGCGGCGACACCAACGACATCGTGTCCCTCTATAGTCACGGCGACGGCATCTCATTTGCATAGGAGCCAAGCGCCCGCGCGCTTTCGTGCCTTCGTGAGATAATAAAAAAACAAGAAAAAAAAAACCTGGTTCGAATGTGTCGGGCGAGTGACACAGACATCCGCCCGTGTCATTCGTTGCACGCATTGAGAGCCAGAGGCGGCATTTCGCGCGATGAAAGCCAGGGGAGGCGTAGAGGTGAGAGGGGAGGGACGGAAGGGTGGATAGGGAAAGAAGGTTCGAGTATGGGTTGGCTGGGGTGTGTGGTCGCTCTATTATACTGCCAGTGGTGTAAGTAAGGCTTGTATGGGCACGCGCTTCAACTCGCACTAGATGGCTGGCTGAAAGTGCTTGTTCGCGAGACTGAAGCCCTTCCTTCTTTCGCCTGCGACTCTTCCGCCCCCTATTAACCGCCTCCGCACACAACCCGCTTTTTTTTTCCCACCGTCGTTTCTGAATGGTCCGCGACTTTTGACTCTCGCGCCCTCTGTAGCTGCGACATAAGTTTTTATTTTCGTTTCTGTTCTTTCCACGCCTCGTAGTGCGGATCACTGCATTTTTTTTTCGAGTGGTACTGAGAGCCGGCAAGCCGAGCTCGTTTGCTTGGGATTCATCCCGATATATAAAAACAGTGGATTAATAAATGGCGGAAAAAATGACGTCAAGGCAGAGGAATTAGCTGGCGTAAGTGCCGGGTTGGCTATCCGGCGCTGTGAAAGGGGTTCGCGGTAATAAACTGGGAGAAGCGGGAAAAAAAGTTGATGCCTATGCGCTATAAAGGGAGTGGAGGAAGCGGTGGAGCTGGTGGCGGGTCCCTCTTCTTCTCCTCTTCTTTACTTGTCTTTGCCATCCGTTGCTATGTATATAATAATATACACGGCCATACTTGCTCCCTTTTGTTTTCCCCCGTTTCTTTCATTGTCTGTTTCTTTGTACCGCTTTCTCTCGTGGCATATTTCTTTGTCCTATATTTTTCTTTCTCCCCCCTTCCATTCATTTGTTTCTATTTCCCTGTTTTTTGTGAACCTCTCTCTTTCTTTCGCCTGTTATCTTTTCTCTCGGACCTTTTCTCTCTCTCTTTATTTTTCTTTCGTTTTCTTTCTCCTATTGCTCTCTTTCCTTTTATTGATTTAGTTTTCTCCCCCCTCTCTCTATCTCTTTCTGCGCTCGTCCTTAGTCCTTATATCTCTCTCTTTTCTGTTCGTTTCCCTCTGCCTTTCTCTGCATTTCTTTCTCTTTCTGTACTTCCCATGTACTCGTTGCCTTGCCCATCATAGTTGCACTACCCCCCGTACAAATCGGTGCACGTATTGTAGGAGCAAATCAGAATATGAACAAGACAAAGATGAAAAAGGAGAGGTCCAAGAGAGAGCTTGCTGGCTTTTTAAGTTCAGCTGGATTTTTTAAGTTCAGCGGACACGTTACGCCCAGCTTAAACGACTCTGCTGTTGAAATACAAGTTGGACTCACCAAGGCGGTGCAGCGAGATGCAACTCTCGCAGTATTTCGCGCAATCCACAATTTGTTGCATATAAATGGAACATTGTGCGGTTTAAGACACTCCAAATGATCTCAACAGCTGCTGGTACCGATATGTTTCTGGTGCGAACACTATAGTGAATCGTACACCCCTGTACATACTTTCGGCTGCCTAAGATGGAACCGCGCCCTGTAGGGCTATACGTCCGGTTAAGGATCCACTGGGGGGGGGGGGGGGGTGACTCTTTGGACTAAGTTATGGTTATGGGGCACGCTGTCCAATCTGAGCCTGAGATTACGCAAAGACGTTGGCGCTGATGCGGGGTTGATCGACGAACCTGGTTGCACTCGAATGAGAACTCTAGTTTCTTTTCCCAGCACTGTTAACGAGGTCGATATTGCTCGGCGGTAACGCTGTACGATTTGGCCTGTCTGCTGCGCTTGCGAGAGTTAGGGCTGGAAACACTTGCGCCTGCCCCCAACTCTTCTTCATCGTGTCTCCTCTTAAGCCGTCCTGCGGAATTCGTCCGCGGACGTGGGACTGGCGAGCGAGTGCATTTGGGGGGCGGGGTGATTTGATTTTCGGCGTCGCTGCCGCACGCCAGGCGGTAAGCTCTCTCGGCACCCGTGGCGGCAAAAGCGGTTGCCCGAAATGCCGATGGGAGCGCGTTACGACGCTCAGCTGCCGCCGTCAGGGAAAAGGGGCCGCCGCGCCCGTATCCACTTACGCCCGCTAATAATACGCCCGCTTTTGTATTTTTATAATCTTTGCCGTTGTTGACGTTGTTTTCTGCGTCCTTTTGCTTCTCCTCTGCCTCTCCCTATCATCATCAGTGCCCGCACCCCTACTCCCGCTGCATTGCGCCGGGCTCGCTCCCTTAACGTATTCCCGTTTTCCCTTCGTCTCCCCCTTCGCTCCCCCCGAATCGTTTTTACCCGTCCCCGTTGTTTCCCCTGTGCTGAGCTGACGTGGGGGCGTAGTTTGTCTATGCTGTTCGTCTATGAAATGCGACTTCGGTTTTCACTACCGCTATCCAGGACTGTCGTCGGCTGCGCTGCGTAGTGTGGGGGAGTGGACGTGTGCGGGTTTTCACGTCCATGTTGTTGTGAAACAGTTGTGTTACCGAAGATGCGAAGGCTGCCTTTAGCCATTCATTCATTCATAAAACTCACAATGAAAGAAAGTGTTATTCGTGGCTGCTACGCCGGCTGTTACGCGTTTTATCATACTGTTTACGAGGCTGTTTCATGAAGTGGTGGGGTCTCCTGCGGAACTGTTTCTTGTAGTGCAACTGAGTACTTTGCAAGTCAGCACACTGCATAAAGAAGCCTGTGGCAGTTATTCACAGACTTTGTACATAACAGTGTAACGTGGAACTTCTAGTGTACCCTGGAACAGAGGGTGAGAGAAAAAGGTAAAAGAAAAAAAGGAAGAAAGAAAAAAAGAAAGAAAGAAAGAAATGAGACCAATGTTGGGAGGAACAAGAAAAGTCAGTACGCTGGCCGGAAGCAGGACCGGTTTGCTTCGCTCCTCCGAGAAAGAGAGAGAGAGAAAAAGAGAGAGATAAGGATTGAAGAAAGATAAGCAACACTTGTCTCGCGTACGCGAAAACTAGGCGTCAGCGTGGTCTCCGAGACGTGTGCAAGCAATGGCTTCGTTCAACAAGAGATCCGGAGCATTTACCACACTCTGTCCGAAACAAAGCGCCTTAGACGATGTAGAAGCCTTATCTCCCGCAAATCGAGGATTTATAATTGCAGCCTGGCCAGGCTACCATGGCCATATCCGAAGCCAAAGAAAGACTGCTTGTTGGAATAGTTGATCTGTTGATTGCTGCTAGAATCTAGCGCAAGACAAAAAAAAAATGCCCCGTATCTGCATGTTTCACTGCAAATGTCGTCGAAAGGCGATATTCCTGCGTCTAGAGAGAGGAACAAAACGTTTATTTGATGTTCTGCGCGAGAAAATTGGTGAACTGTATTCTGGAGGCGCAGTGTTAGAGTGCCTAGGTCGCTCCGTGCAGCTAAGGCGAACGAGCGCATCGAGGCACGTGAGACACGAGCGCTATCTGACAGTTATCTTCGTAAACGAAGGAAGGCGTGCGCGGCTGTCTCGGAGGCGATAAGGTGTAGAACGCAAAGCGACGGGCAGGTGCCGCCACCGTGTCGTCTTAGCAAAGCGTCGGAAACACCTGCCTTTTTGTGCATAGCGTTGCATTGTCAGCGCAGCGTAATAAACTCTACGTTCTTTAGAATTACTTATGTACGCCTTCTCTGGTATAAAGACACACATACAGAAAATTGACGTTTTGTTTTTGTGCTTCATATATGCGCAATTATTGCTTTTTAATTGACAAGCGCGCAAATATGAATGCTGAAATTTTAGCAATATTGGTGGGCGCGTCGGATGGGGTTAGATTTTGGCCGTTCGGGGTATCGTTTCGGCGGACAAACAGACATGTACAGACAGACAGACCGAACTTTTTGCTTCGATTACCCCCAAGAAAGACTATCGTCTTTAAAAAAAGACAAACTACACACACATTAAAGGTAAACGCCAGAGATAGCGCTTATCTTCGCTATTGAGTTTCTTTCTTGCGTATGCGCATCCTTTTGTATCCCCCCCCCCCTTTTTTTAGCCCCACCTTCTAGCAGCAATGACCCAAGCCAACCGGTCCCGCTCCATTTGTGAAACGTGTGTCGCATAACCGTTCCGGCAGTCGGGGAGTCCCGCTTATAAACATGCCTTGCGCATACTGACGGCCCCCTCGTTCTTTATACATCGCTTACGTCGCGAATGTCCTGCCGCCTACGGCCTCCATTTTCTTCTCCAATCCTCTCCCTTGCTCGATTTCTGTGCCACGGCTGGAGAACCTCGGCAGCGGTGGTGTGGTGGTGGCACCAGGAGAGGCGAGCATTTGTTTTCACTTTCGTTATCGGACGGCCACCCTGACGATGCCGCCAGGTGACGCTCCGTGTCGCTCAACCACTCTCCACGCCTTCGCTTATTTATCTGTCCTTTTATCTCCCCCCCCCCTCTCTCTCTCATGGCTTCGCCTGTCCGCTTGCTTTGTTCTCTTCAAAAGGCGCTCCTCATACGTGGAATGGAATTGCGATTGTCCTAACGTGAAGTCGTTTCTTCTTGGTTGCATACCTTCCCTCTTTTCCTTTCTCCCTCTCCCACACAGGCCTGCAATGGCTCTCCCTTTCGGCGTCATTTCTCTAGGGACTCTTATCTTGACCGTTCTGATCCAGAGTTGCGTTTTTTTTTCCCTTTTTGACTGCCGTTGCATTCTTTGATGCTGCTCCTTTTTACAGCCTGTCCCTTCGCACTTGCGTATCTTATCTTTCCTTGCCTCGTTCTTTGTTTCCGTTCCGCCTCTTTCTTGATTTTTGTCTTGCAATATTTTTCGTTCTTATAGCTGTTCATTCCTTCTGGGATTGTTCCTTTATCTATTTTTATCGCAGTTCCTCTTCGGTCATTATTTTGTCTTCACTGTTGTGGTTTCTCTCGGCCAGTACGTCATTTATTATATCATTTGCTGATTCACGTGATTTCGCTTGTTTCTTTTTCTTCCCACTCAATTTCTTTGAGTAATATACTTTATGACTTCATCATTTTCTGCAATCATAAGTTAATTTGTCGATACATTGATCCATCCGTTCGGCTATCTGTCCTGTTTGCCTGTTTCTATACCTTTCTTCATTACTTTGAGATTTATCTTTTACTCGTTCATCATTTCCTTAAAGTACAATTTGATCGATTGATTGATTCATTCCTTCTCTCATTCTCCTGTTTTGCCCGTTTCTTACTTCATGAGTTACTGTCTTTTTCATCTGTATACTGTACTACTTCATAATTTACTTCAATAAAATTTTATTTTGTAATAAATGAATAATTAGTTGAAGAATTCATTCATTCATTAGTTCATATGGCGATCTTAGTGATCCTGTTCTACGGCGGCGCAATGTTTCCCCCCGTAACCCCCTCCCTCCCCTGCCGTTTTACTTACTGGCTGGAAATCACGAGCAGCAATTGTTACAAATGACGTTTCTCCGTTGCCATTGTTCTTGCTGCTGCTTTTGTTTTCCCCAGTGTGGGTTCTGAAAGGGTAATGTTGGTCATCAGCGTCGCCGAAAATGGCCTTCTTCCGTCCGCTTTACGGAAGCGGCTACAAATGGCAGCGCAGGTGGCGAGGGCACCGACCGTGGTTGGCTTCGCAGACCGGGAAGGAGCTCGTTTGCAGGGAAATGGCGTAAACGGAGCAGAGTGTATAAAGTGCCCACTTGACCGCAGAAAGTCACGACTTCACCATTACCGCTTTCTTTTTTTTTCTTTTATGTAGGAGTGGGCTATCTGAAGCGGTTGAAACAAGCGGTTGAGGTAGGATTTGGGGGAGGGGCGAGGGCTGTTGTTGCCCGAACATTGTCGGCAGGATCTACCGCGATAAAAAAAAGCGAAAAAAAAAACAGACTGGCCCACGCGCCATCCTCTCTCGCTCGGGTGAAAGATGCCCTATGAAGCTGTGGAAATTCACAAGTGCAACTGTTTACCTAAATCAAGGGCCTATTCTCTGTCCTGATCAACAATGAAAAAGAATTATTTTAATTTATCAAATGAGCATACGGTATTTGAGAAAGGCGAGTAAATGTTGACGCCAAATGGGAGTGATAATGGCGTTTCATTTAGAAGCTGCGATAGTCGGGACACCTTCCGGAACGTATCTGAACCATGCGTTTCTTTTTCCATGGCCTCTGAGATTCACCTCGGCAGCGCGACGGAGCACGCAGTTAAACCCCGAAGAACAACCCAGAGCATGGTAACGCTGAATTGCTTGTGTCACCATGAGGCACATGAATCGAAGAGTAGGACCGTCTGTCATTTCGTTCTTTTAAGTTACGAGGAGTCGATTGCCCCGTCTGCGGTAGCTAGGTGGTCGAAATTTTCGGAGCCTTCCACTACGGCGTCTCTCATAATCATATGGTGGTTTTGGAACGTTAAACCCCACATACCTATCAATCAATCTGCGGTAGCTTCCACTACAAGCTTTATTAGAGGACCCCCTGATCAGGTCGCTTCTCCGCATTCGCGTGTTTTTATGCGGGAAAGATGACTTTCGCCTATGCGTATCACTCGCGTAGTAGCTGGCGTGAAACGTGTCATCCCTTGTTTGACCCGAAAGATGTCGTGCCGCCTGTAACTCACTCTTCCCCGCTTGTGTACTGCGCTAGCGGGGAAGCCTGACTGTTTCCCAAATTATCCCGCGACCCAGTCGCCAATCGTGCCGCTTTATTATTATCTATTTTTTTTCCGTCGCAACAGTTTCGTTCTCGATGCCGCATTCGAAAACGCGTGTCGGTGCTCCTTCGTTGCATTCTCCTAATGACGTCTACAGTCCCTAATAGCCCAGCATGTACGTGTTTTTTTGCATTTTAGCGCCTGAAATATGGGCAACTCGTTATTGCTTTCCACCCCACTGCCCTTTGATTACTACACGACGCCGCTTTTCACACCACTCTTTCTCCGTTTTCACTCTCCCCGCTGCCTTCTCGCCCCTTAAAGCCAGCGTTCTGTGTACCTCTCTTTCTCCTTGCCATCTTTCAATCTAATGCAGTCTTTGTACGAAGTTCGCACTTCTTGGCGGCGCCTTTTGTGTCTGATGGCTTTGTGTGTGCGTTTGGGGGGAAGGGGGTGTAGAGAAAGCGTTTTGTAGCGAGAAATCTCTCGAAGATTCAAGTAACGCACGCACACCCGTGCGGAGAGGTCCGTAAGAACTCGATGCACGCAGAATGATTCGAGTGCGCTCGTACGGGTTTTTGGTTCTCGTTGCGTACTCCAGAGGAGGACCGAGGGGAAATTTTTTCGGCGAAGCTAGGCGGCCGTTAAAGTGATGACCCCCTTTTCTCCCCTCTCCGTGCATCTCGTAACGTCTTAATCTATTTTCCAGCCGTTAAAGTGATAACCTCGCGCGTCCCGATCCATTTGTCAACTTTTCACCCCATCGCCTTCCTCTGGTCGCGTCGTAATTTTCTACCAGGCGTCTCAACCACCCTTTGTGTATAGTTTCGCCCTACCAGCAATAAGTCTCGGCGTTTTTGTGCGAAAGTTTACTCCATCTTTTTTTTTTTTTTTGGAGTCGGCCGCCGCTTGAGGCTTTCGTCGGTTCGTTCGTCTTCGACCTAATGCCTGACTGCACGCACCCGCTGCAGCGCGTGGCTTTTTGACGCGGCGTCGTGCCCTCTCTTCATGAAGAGAAAGGGCGCCTGTCTACACCCTCTCTCTCTCTCTCCGCAGGGAGAGAGGTGGTGCCCTCTCTTCATGAAGAGAAAGGGCGCCTGGCTACGCTCTCTCTCTCTCTCCGCAGGGAGAGAGGTCGTGCCCTCTCTTCATGAAGAGAAAGGGAGCCTGGCTGCGCGTCCTCTGTCTCTCTCTCTCTCCGCAGGGAGGTGGTTGTGGCCTCTCTTCATCAAGAGAAAGGGCGCCTGGCTGCGCGCCCTCTCTTTCTCTCTCCGCAGGGAGGGAGGTAGTGCCCTCTCTTCATGAAGAGAAAGGGCGCATGGCTACGCGCTCTTTCTCTCTCCACAGGGAGAGGGCGCGGCGCCGCGTTAATAAGACCACGCTTTGACGCTCTGCAACGGGTGCGTGTGGTGAGGCCTTTAATACAGTGGCTAGAATTCCCTATTCCCTAGTTGCCCTATTCTAGCCACTCTATCTTTAAATTTCGAGGACAGTTGTCCGCGTGGGTCACTTCAACTCGCTTTCACCAACGGGGAATGATGTGGATGATTGTTGAGGCGAAGGCCTTACGTGCGCCAATTAATACTCGAAAATTGACCGTCGGCCTCAGTAGCAGTTACGCAAATATCAACATCGTGTGAGTAAGTCACCGTGTGACGTCACAGGATGAACTCATCACGCGATATCGTTGTTTTACAAAGGTTCGCCGATCTAGGAGGTAGTGGCAAACCACGTTAGGTGCAAAAAAAGTTTCAAATGCTTGGAGGGGGCTAAGGGTGTTGTACGAGTGCTTTCTTTTCAGAAGAAAAAAGAACAAAGGTGGCTTTCGCCTTTGAGTCGTCTTTGGGGAACGCTTGTTGGGACACTGTGATTTTTTTTGACTGCATAAAACTGCCGTAATTTCTTGGATACTACAATTGCTTGCTAGTGTTGGACGACTCTTGGCTAACGTTTCCTAATTTTGACCAGTGGTAGCTCATCGTCGCTATTCTGGCTGATGTTCGACAGCTGCTGGGACAACAGTAGCGTAATATTGTATAAGTGTCAGCACTCATTGGTTGATTTGTTTACTATTTTTTATTGTATCGATGTTTTTGTGTTATGCGTGCTCAATTTTTTTTCGTTGTCAGCGTAATTCGCTACGACTTTTTTTGTTATTGTGGCATGAGCTGTGAGTGACGACCTGTTGTTTATTTCGACCACTTCTGGTCTAACATCTACTTCTAGTTTGTAGAACATTCAGAGAACGTGCTAAAAAAGAAATGGTATTATATCGTCGGATCAAGATTGAGTTAAAGGTTATATTGGCTACTTATGATATCAAGACTTAAGTTTCTCTAATATAACTGCCTCACAAATATCAGTATAGTCAAACATGGTTGAACAGGCTCAATGAAAGAGTAGACAGTCTTATAGTCAGCGGTTGGGTTCGTGGCGACACCTCGCGGAGAAGATCGCAGCCACGCGTGGCTTGCTGCGCGGCCTTCGTGATTCCCTGCGGCAACGCGATGCTACCCCAAAGTAACCTGTTGAATACGCCCAGGCACATTAAACCAGAAGTGCAAGCGATCAACCGACACCTACGTGAATGGTGGGGGTTGCTTCTACGTTTATAAATTTAAGTTTTAAAATAGTGTTTATTGTTCCCAAAGTCATTCTTTTAGAACTTCGCATCGCGTTCTTACGTAGGGGTGATGAACACGTGCGAAGTCGCCGTGCGACCTAGGAATTGAATTAGACATTTTCATTGAAGAATTCGTTGGTGGGCTAGTTGCTCCATAGCAGTAGATATCGAGCGAAAATGAAGTACGTGTCAGAGAGAAAAACATCTAGTGCACGAGAAACGCTTGTCTTGTAATGTGTGGGTCCTTTTGTGCCCCGTACCTAATTTGTGCTTCGCAGTTTACGGTTATTTTTGCGACGCGAGTGGATGGTGCACTTTGCGCTTGACATATAATTTCCTGCTGTACATCTGTTCCATTTCGGTGGAGATGGCCGTAAAATGCTTCAACAGCGTTTCTGCGCGACATTTACGCTCTCTTGTAGACGAGCATTATGCGTGGATTAAAATATTACCCGTGACTTATCCCGGCTTAGCCCAGATATACACTGTGTGAGCTATGGACGGATGAACGGACAAAAGGACGGGCTAGCAAGCGAGCTCACGCGAGTCAAGCACCAGCACACTAGTGACACGTCACTCGAGCAGCTTCCAGGCCTTCTCCAACGTGCAAGCTGTGCGCAGTGTGACGTCACAGCTCCTCGGGCATGCGCAGCACGGCTCTCGATGTGGCACGCGAAATTGCTCGACTTCGGCCGGTGCAGATTATGCTAAAAGAAAAAAAAAAGGAAATAAGATCTTGTTAAAGTTTTGTTAGGTTTGGTTTGGTTAGAGGAGTCGTACAGGCACCCTCCTCTGTCATGTTGTAAATTTGTGTCGCCCCCCAAGAACTCAGTGTCGAAGTTGTAATGTCGTCCTTTGTGGTTTCGTGCAGCAGTGTAAAAAGAAGTTGCTCTCTTTCTCTCTCTCTCCTCTCTCTCTCTCCTCTCTCTCTCTCTCCTCTCTCTCTCACACACACACACACACACACACACACACACACACACACACACACACACACACACACACACACACACACACACACACACACACACACACACCAGTGAAAAAAAATCTGTTATCTGCGTGAAAACCAGAGTCATTCCCCTCCCCTTGTCTCGTCTACCCCTTTCCACCCTCAAATTGACCCGGGGAGGCCACCGCTGCAGGTCATCACCACAGCGCGCTGGGTTTCTTCAACTCGGTGAAGGGAACTTGCGCAAACTGGGGAACCAAGTTTGGGAAGCCAACTAGGCTAGGCAGTGAGGAGCGGCTGCGCTTTAGGCATGCGCTGCGATTTTTCAAACGCCAACTGAGATGTTTTTTTTGGGATTGCGTGGCGAAGTACTGGAGTTTTGCGTGGGAGGGTTCGCCTTACTCTCTCTTTTCTCTCCTCTCTCTCACACAGACACCCTCTCGCTCGTTCGCTGGCTCTAAGCTCTGCGGCCTCGTCGTTGTTCACTAGTCTGCTACGAAAGAGCTCCCCTGCTAGCCTAGGCTGATAAGGAAGCGCACGGTGTTGGAACTCCTGTGCGGACTGGAGAGGTGGGGAAGGACGGGTCCTCGCATGAGCTGCCGGATCCCCGATCGCGTCGCCGTATAACGTGTCGTCGCGTCCACGCCTCGGTATGTGTGTGTACGAAGGCGGCGCAAGGTTGGAGAGGGGGTTGCAGAAAGGGGACGAAGACACTTAATTTTAATCGATTCCAGTCTCGCCTCTCACATCGACCCTGCGGCATCGTTCTTCTCTGAGCTGTGGAACGGTGCGGAAAAAGCTGATAAGGAAGGCCCGCTGCGGCGATTTTGGGTCGTGAAAGCATCTCCCCGATCTATGTATCGACGTTGTGCTCTGGTTACTTTTTTTCACTGATTGTTCGCTTCGTTACGGTCGTGGTTTTATTTGTTGTATTTGGCTTGTCTCGCCCTGAAAAAAAAAAAAAAGAACAGCTTGTGCTAAGTCGCTTAAGTTGGGTGACAACATAGCTGGTTAGTACCTACCTAACCCGGTCTTGCTTGGTTCTCACACCGGTTTCACACGATTACACTGCTAGACTGGGGCAGTCTGGATGTATTGTGTTGAAGTGGCGCATTGATTATTGCATGTTAATTAGGCGGTTTTAGTCGAGCGTCGCTTTTATCACCTAACGAAGGCGCACTCATTGTCGCTCACAACTTCGGCGTGAACTTGCCCTAACCGAGCGACGCTAACGCTGTTTAGTGGGCAGAAAGAAGGTGAAGTAACGTCAGTAAACTAAAAGCATCAAAAAAAGAAAAAAAGAACGAAAATACCGCATGGAATGCGTTTTTTCAATAGAAAGGCGACTGATTTTGAGCATAATAAATATACGCTTCGTTTTTTTATGTTTTTCTTAGTGCTACGTAATATATGAGCGTTTGCGTTTGCGCACTACATTTGTAAGCGTAGTAAAAAAAAAAAAATGGGTGCTTGGGCTTCGTGTATAGGCATGTCTGTGCTGCGACAGAAAGTTGTCGCGAGCTATAAGTTTTGCAGATGAGTGATACAGCATGGCATTTATTTAATGTTGTGATTGAGTGAATTGTGGTTGAGGTGTCGTCAAATTTGTTAGTACAGAAACTTGCACGGCGTTTCCCGAATGACCCAGCCAGCAGCTATGTCTGTCAATTACTAACCGCCTGGCATCTGTCGACCAAACTGCGCATTGTTGGTATTCTCTCGTTGCCGTTTTCCTGGAACCGCGTCCACCCTATGGGATAGGGCCGGAGGGCAAAAGGTACATTTTTCTGAGAACGGGCTTTCAAAGGACCTCAGGATTTTTTTTTTTTTTACCTATACGCCGAGCATCGCGGATACGTCACGGAGTCTTTGCTTTCTCCGACTCGGCTCATTGAGTTGACGTCATTGTTTTTTTTTCTTGGTAGTTGTTGCTTTTGCCTTAGTAGTAGTTGTTTTGTCATTATTATCGGCACTGTATGGTGGTGGAGCGCCCCCTCTCGTCCTCCAAGCTTACCTTCTAACTCAGGTGTTGCAGAGCTAGTTGGCGTTTGCTCTTTTAGCAGTTGCTTCTACCGTGGTAATTGTTTATCGATTACATGTTTAGGGCCGAGCCCATTTTGTTGTGGCCATTGTTGTTTTAGGAGCGAAGCTCCTCAAGGCGTGGGCTGTGCGTCCCCTGTATGTAGCCACCTCTCGTTCAGTTCTAAGTATTACGCTAGCCACCGCCCGATCTAAAAGGTATACAGCCATGTCCATCCGTCCGTCCGTCCGTCCACCCACCCACCCACCCACCCACCCACCCACCCACCCATCCATCCATCCATCCATCCATCCATCCATCCATCCATCCATCCATCCATCCATCCATCCGTCCGTCCGCCCGTCCGTCCGTCCGTCCGTCCGTCCGTCCGTCCATCCATCCATCCGTTCATCCGTCCGTCCGTCCGTCCGTCCGTCCAAAAGATGCAAGATGTTATAAACTAGACGGCGGTACGTGTAGTTGATTATGAAAGATGCGAGGTGTTATAAAATAGGAATGATGCCACATATGGCGCGTGTCATCGTCCGATATAGTGCGGGGACGTACGCTAGGGGGAGCGTTGCAATAAAACCGAGTGGGCAAAATGTACGGAGGATTCATGGTTTACCAGGTTTACCTCCGGAGCTTCGCCCACTCATCATCATTCACTTCGTGGATATGACGGCATTTTTTTCGGTAGTTGTTGCCCGATTATGATCGGCGCTTGACGGCAGTCCAGCGACCCTCTCGCCTTCTGAGCTTGCCGTGTAACTCCGTTGTTGTAGTAATTGTTTCTTTTTGCTGTTTGTTTATTTTTTGCTACTGTTGTAGTA